>NC_139387.1:71600000-72850000 GCF_054392235.1 Sus scrofa
AGCTGTCTGAGCATTGGAGGCAGGGTGTACTGTCACGGGCACCTGCTTTAAGAGGACAGAGTCAACTCTATCTCATGCAGGCCTTTGGAGAATGTTCTCCCATGCTGTGGGCTGGCTCTCTCTCTCTCCTGGTTGGGAGAAATGGTTGCTTATGATAATCCCTGCTCAGCAGTGGGTGGATCATAGTTATTATGTTGAACAGACACAACTTGTGAAATCACAACTGTATGTTATGAAATTCCTGTTGTGGCCCAGCGGAAACGAATCTGACTAGTATCTGTGAGGACACAGGTTCCATCCCTGGCCTCGCTCAGTGGGTTAAGGATCCGGTGCTGCCATGAGCTGTGGTGTAGGTTGCAGAAGTGGTTCAGATCTCGCATTGCTGTGGCTGTGGTGTCGGCCAGTGGCTACAGCTCTGATTTGACTCCTAGCCTGGGAACCTCCATACGCCATGGGTGTGGCCCTAAAAAAACCACAAAACTGTATCTTGTATCTCAGGCTCCCATTAGAATTTATTGAGTGGGGGGAGCTCCTGTCGTGGCTGAGCGGTTAACGAGCCCGTTTCGTATCCATGAGGATGCGGGTTCAATCCCTGGCCTTGCCCAGTGGGTTAAGGACCCGGCGTTGCTGTGAGCTGTGGTATAGGTCTCGGATGTGGCGTGGATCCGTATTGCTGTGGCTGTGGTGTAGCCTGGCAGCTGTAGCTCAGATTTATCACTGGGTTTCTTCACTGCAGAGTCAATATCTTCATTGCATTTAATAATTATCCTGTGCAGAGATGTTCTGAAGCTATGGACATATACTTTCACCCGCTAAATTTCACATGCATTGATAATCGTCGTCTGAGTAGCCTTTACTGTGGTGTTGGCTGAATCATGATCTTTGATTTCCATCATGCCCTCCAGTTATTGGTTGGAATTCTGTTGAAAGGAAGTGCTGTTTCTTCTCTCTCCTTTATTAATTCAGTTAATTATTTGTATCACTATGGACTCATGAGTTCTTATTTCATTCTCTGGGATAGAATCGATCACCAGCATCATTTGTTTTCTTGTTCAAATGGTCCCAGGTCTGACCATTGAAGATTCTTTCCATCTGGCCCTCGTGTCCTTTGACACGTTCACGTCCCTCTGTTTCTCAGACAGCGAGACTCTGGCTGTTATTCTTTTTTTTTTTTTTTGCTATTTCTTGGGCCGCTCCCGCGGCATATGGAGGTTCCCAGGCTAGGGGTCGAATCGGAGCTGTAGCCACCGGCCTACGCCAGAGCCACAGCAACGCGGGATCCGAGCCGCGTCTGCAACCTACACCACAGCTCACGGCATCGCCGGATCGTTAACCCACTGAGCAAGGGCAGGGACCGAACCCTCAATCTCATGGTTCCTAGTCGGATTCGTTAACCACTGTGCCACGATGGGAACTCCACTGGCTGTTATTCTTGACAATATATTTAGACATTGGCTTAATGCAAAAGTACACATGAAGTAATTTCAGAACGGCTAATCAATGCCTTTACGAAAAACAATTCTCCAAACTAGAGTACATATTTGTGTACAGTGCTTTTGGTCTCTAGCCCTGAGTACCTAGTAGAAGTTTCCCCAGAGTTATTTAGGCTCGTGTTCCCCCGTCCCCCCTGTGGACTTGTTATTCATTATCGTTACTTTCATTTCTTTCTGTTTTATTCCATTTTGAACTTACCTCATTCCCCATCCTGGCTGATTTTATGTGTTTGCGTTCTGTATGCGAAGCATTTACAGGGTTCTCAATGTCAGCTCTGTGTAGAAAGGTACACCCAGAAGTCTCCCTACTGGTTCAAAGTGAGCAGAGGAGGCAGGAGAGGGTATCATTTATCCAGGGTCACAGGGCAAGCGGGTGAGGGGACAGAATTCACTCCTGAGTTTCTCTGGCTTTGAAGTACCTATTTCACCGGAACAGCTTATCTTAGGTGGGCAAAGCATCGCCCATTAACTTGCCAAGATAACGCCATTTCTTTGTCGTGTGACTTACTACCTTCTCGTAGCACTTGGGGTTGGACTCCTTAAGACTTGACCGTATCCCCAGCTGGAGTGTCTGGGGTCACTTGCCAGCATGGATGTCAGTACTGCCCCTTGGAAGTGACCGTCTGCTCAGGACGTGGGGGACTTTGAGTGGAATTGCTGCTGGAGGCCACTCAGCTCTGACAGATGGTGCACCTGCCGGTCGCTGTGCTGCTTCCACGTACTGGTCGCTCGTGCAGGTGGAGCTCGCCCGGGTGGGCCTGACAGAGGGTGAGGGACCTTAGCACAGCCTCACCGACCTCCTGGGTTCTTGGGTTTCTGTTTACCCACCACCCATAAACGTGGTCATGGTTTGTCTGGAAAGCTCATCTCCAGCTTCATTTAGGTCCAAGATTAGCTTCCAAATCATGTGTGACTGGGGTGCCTTCCATAGGGGGGATTTATATGGAATCATCTGATGTAGGTGCGAGATGATTAGTCTTCCCAAATGGTCTTTTAATGGGAACCCTGAGAACGTGCTGATTATGTGAATGAATGAGTAGCAAACGAGGTCATGCTGAGATCCGGCCATTTGTTTTGGCTTCAGGAATATTTCTCTTGCGCGATCTCTTAAGGGATCAAGTCAGTGTGGCCACTTGTACCATTAGTCACTTGGCAGCTGAATGGACACATGTGTCTTTAGGGGAACTTCCTTTACCATGAGGTCATGAGCTTATGGTTTGCTTAGCTCCACGCAGTTTCAGCGGGTTATAACACCCCAGCAACTTAGCTTTGTTTCCTGGGCCAAGGCATCCTGGTGGAGGAGATCATTAACTTTGCACATTTACATTTTTTGGAAGCATGGCTCTATAATTTGCCGCATTTTAAGGTAATACTTGTGCTTCTCAACCTTCTCTAAGAAAATATTTAATGGCCAGGTGTTAGTTCCCGAAGCCACTTGACCTCTCAGAGTCACAGTCTCCTAAAAAGGAGGAAATTAGCCCCTGTGACTTCAAAAGGCCCGTCCGGCTCTCAGCTCTGGTTACCTGTGGGCCACCTGGCAACACCTGCCTCTTGGCACAGATGGGAGTTGGGACGTGTCACCACCATGCTTTGCTCTTCCATCCAGGTGTGTGCACTGGCAGTTCCACTCGGCACATTGTGACCTTTGATGGGCAGAACTTCAAGCTGATGGGCAACTGCTCGTACGTCCTGTTTCACAACAAGGAGCAGGACCTGGAGGTGATTCTCCATAACGGTGCCTGTGGCGCCGGGGCCCGGCAGGCCTGCATGAAATCCATCGAGGTGAAGCATAACGGCCTCTCGGTGGAGCTGCACAGAGACATGGAGGTAAGGGGTGCTTTCCGTGGGTCCCGTGCCAGAGCGGCCCTGGAACCTCAGGAAAGCCACGGGGGTCTGGGGCTTCTGTGGGGGACTCAGCCTTCTGCCTAATTAGCAGGGGCTTATTTCTGGCTTCCTCGTGGTGCAATTTCATGTTGTTCTGGGCCCAGATTTGGAAGAAAGCATCCATTTAAGAAAATTGGGGTGTCAACCAGTACAGTTTGCCCAGTGGGCATTATAAGCCCAGTACCTAGGACCCTCGAACCTTCCAAAAGAAAAAGCATAGGGCCCAGGTTAGCGCCCTTGAAAATATTTAGGGCCCAGGCAAAATGGGTGGCTCCCAAATTTAAAGAGAAAACTGCAAAGCTGATAAAAATAAATGTTTGATGAAATGTTTACAAGAGGTTACCTCACATCAACCTCTTCACATGTTGGTTTAGAAATTGTGAATATTTCATTCCATGAAAGCAGCCGATACGTTAGATTGTCTCATCTCACAAGAATTCTTGAACGTGCTCGGGGATTGCTGGAAACAAATCACAGCTCATCATGAATTAAACGAGTCGTTCATCGCCAAACATTTAAAAATCAAAAGGATAAAAAGCCTTCCAAAACGTTTACAGCAAAAATTATATTTGTCATGGGATGTGAGTACATTTTCATGTGCTTGATATGATGTATAACGGGGCCTCCAGAGAGCTAATGACCAAAATAAAATAAAGTAAAATACTTAAAGTAGTCGAATTATATGCTCCTGGAGACAGCGCTCCGAGGAGCTGGCAAAATGGCAACTTCCCAGGCCTGTCTTGAGGGGGCATCTTTTCCTGTTGCATTCACTCAGACTCAAGGTCTTGTTTAACCTCTGGGCTTTTGGGTTCCAGATGCATGGCTATCGGTTCCCTGTTATAATAATCTGCTCTCCTGCCACGCTCTGCAAAGCCCCTTCATCTTCAAAGAGCTGCTGGCAGATGTTGGGGTTTGTAAATAACAGTGAAGTTGAGTGGGGTGAATCTGCGGGGCCTGTTTGGAAAGAGGCTCAGCGTGAAACACTAGGATTCCTTGTTGCCATGACTGCTGACGGGCGATTCTCCTCTTTGGGCAGGTGGTGGTGAATGGGAGACAGGTCTCTGTCCCTTACGTGGGTGGGAACATGGAGGTCGGCATCTATGGCACCATCATGTATGAGGTCAGATTCAACCACCTGGGCCACATCCTCACCTTCACCCCTCAAAACAACGAGTTCCAGCTGCAGCTGAGCCCCAAGACCTTTGCCTCAAAGATGTACGGTCTCTGTGGTAAGAATATCTCCTCGACTCCCCTGCTGGACACAAACCCTCCCTGCCTTCCTCTCGGGGCCCTTGGCTGCTTCTATTTCTGGGTCCAGTAGCAAGGTTCAGACGCTGGTGGGGTTGGAGAATGGCCAGGTCTTAACGTCAAGGGGTTGGCACCCTGGGCTACCCCTGCATCTTTCCTTGTTTCTCTAGGGATCTGTGATGAGAATGGGGCCAATGACTTCATGCTGAGGGATGGCACAGTCACCACGGACTGGAAGACGATGGTCCAGGAGTGGGCAGTGCAGCAGCCGGGCCAGATGTGCCAGCCGGTTCCCAAGGAGCAGTGTCCTGTCTCCGGGGGCTACCAGTGCCAGGTCCTCCTCTCAGCGCTGTTTGCTGAGTGCCACAAGGTCCTTGCTCCAGCCGCATATTTCGCCATCTGCCAGCAGGACAGTTGCCACCAGGAGCAAGTGTGTGAGGCAGTTGCCTCTTATGCCCACCTCTGTCGGACCAAGGGTGTGTGTGTCGACTGGAGGACCCCTGATTTCTGTGGTGAGTAGCCAAATGCACCCCAAGTGCTGTGAACACCAACTAATGTGGGGGGGGGGGCCCTGCTCAACCTCTCTGGGCCTCAGATTGTTGATCTGGGTAACAAAGATCAAAATCTCTGCATTTGGGGGAGTTCCCTGGTGGACTAGTGGTTAGGACTCAGCACTTTCACTGCTGCACCCTGAGTTCAATCCCTGGTCTGGAAACTGAGATCCCGCTTGATGAGGCCGGGAAAAAAAGTAAAAAAACAAACAAAAACAAAACAAACTCTGCATTTCCTCTTTCTTTCTTTCTTTTTTTTTTTTTTTTTTTGTCTTTTTAGGGCTGCACCCTCGGCATATGGAAGTTCCCAGGCTAGGGGTTGAATTGGAGCTGTAGCCGCTGAGCCCCAGCAACCCAGGATCTGAGCTGCATCTGTGACCTACACCACAGTTCACGGCAGTGCAACAATGCTGGATCCTTAACCCACTGAGCAAGGCCAGGGATCAAACCCACATCCTCATGGATGCTAGTCCGGTTCGTTAACCGCTGAGCCACGGTGGGAACTCCCCTTTTCCAGTTTCTTAGGATTCCATTTAGGATCAAATAAGATGATAGACATATAAGTAACTTGAATGTGAATTTCTGTATGAATGAAAGCCTGGTCCTTTCTGTCAGTACTTCTACGGTTCATACACACGGGCTTTTAATATATTAGTTGCATCTAGGCATCGGCGAAGTGCCGAATGACATTGAATTTGGAATTGCACCGAGCTTTAGCAAAGGCTCACAGAGCAGGTCACGCCTGAGCAGGAGTTTGAAGTGTGAGTGGAATTTTGCCATTTGCACACCAGGAAGCTTCTTAATGCCAAACCCCATGGGATTGCTAGTGTAGACAGGTCCCCAAGGTCAGCTTCCTTACTTGACCTTGGCATTTATGTATTACTTACCACATTGGGGATACCAACATGAATCAGGATATGGCCCCTGCCCTCAGGAGGTGCTGGCGTGAAAAGAACACTGAACTCCAGCATCCTTACGTGCCAGCGTAATCCCCGAGGGAAAGCAATCTATAAGCATTTTGGAGTCTCCAAGTTTATTGTTATAATTCTTATTAAAAACTGGCGCAGCTTTAACCTGGGGCTGGAGGACTTGGACATCCTAGTCCCGGCTCAGGTGGTGATCAGCTGTTTTTCTGAGTCTTTCTGGACCTCGGCGTCTGCATCTTAGAATGAGGTGATTGGACTAGATGACCGCTCTGTGTCATGGGACTCTGGTTTTCTGGGTCCATGTGGATGACTCTGCCTCCTTTTGACCTGCCTGCAGATCAAGGGGAAAATGTTAGTTTCTGAGTTAGTACCATAACTTCTCTGCTGATTAATATCGTTGCCTCCTGGCAGTTTGTTGTGCATTTATAGGAATGTCCTTGGCGCTCTAACTCCTTGGACACCTTCTCTACCACCTGCTTTGGAACCGTGAAAACGTGAGGATGGGGCTGAGCAGAACCAGAGTGGGAGCAGTGGCTCACTCTGCCGGTTCTCCCCCAGGGCAGCCCTCCATTGATGAGGATTCTTTATTTAAAATCAGGAGGATTTTTTAAAGCGGTAAATACACCTGCATTGGAAGAAAAGAACCTTAAAGCATCCTAAGGCTGCACAGGCTCACATCACCATTGGGATTAGATTGGGCTACAAGTGAGAGAGAAGTAAATGGCCCGTCACACAGCTCATCAGAGGGAGGCAGCGCCAGCTCTTTCTGGGTCTGAAAGTGGATTCTAGTTTTCTGCTCCGTCCTCACTTGGGTGTGGTTTTCCCCTCATGCTTTAGGATGGAGCTCTGGCCATCACATCCAGGTTCCAAGTGGCAGAATAAGGGGAAGGAAGAAAAGGGCCAAAAGCAAAAAGAGTCCTGGAAGCTGCCATTAGATTTCTTATGTTTACAGTTCATGGGTCAGAACTTAGTCATGTTAGCTGATTAGACTGCACTTAGCTGCAAAGGCTTTTGGGAAATGTCATCTTTATTCTAGGTGATCATGGGCCAGCTTGAAGGTCTATTTCTTTTCTTTCCTCTTCTTCTCCCCCCCCCCTTTTTTTTTGCCACACCTGCGGCACATGGAAGTTCCCAGGCTAAGGGTTGAATCGGACCTACAGCTGCCAGCCTACACCACAGCCACAGCAACTTGGGATCCGAGCTGCATCTGTGACCTACACCACAGCTCACTGCAACACGGGATCCTTAACCCACTGAGCGAGGCCAGAGATCTAACCTGCATCCTCATGGATACTAGTCGGGTTCTTAACCTGCTGAGCCACAGTGGGAACTCCCTGAAGGTCTGTCTCTGTGGACGGTGGTGAGAATGAGCATGGGTGGAAACTAGCCCTTTCTGCCCCAGCCGGTTTGTCAGCTGACCAACCATCTTGAAACAGCTGTGCCTGTTGCCCTCTGGTTGGTGCGGGCCCTGATTGCGACCCCCTTTTCTGTCCACAGCCGTATCGTGCCCACCATCCCTGGTCTACAACCACTGTGAGCACGGCTGCCCGCGGCACTGTGAGGGCAATTCGAGCTCCTGTGGGGACCATCCCTCTGAAGGCTGCTTCTGCCCCCCGCACCAAGTGATGCTGGGAAGCAGCTGTGTCCCCGAGGAGGCCTGCACCCAGTGTGTTGACGATGATGGGATCCGGCACCAGGTAGGAGCCCTGGCCCCTTGCCCCCCAACCCCCTGCACCGTGGCATCCAATTAGTGCAGTATTTTGACAAAGAAACAGCCTTAACATTTTAATAAAGTCAAGTGACATAAGATCAGTTAAAAAAAAAAAAAAAAAAAGCCACGACGGGAACACAGCCGGTTTTAGTTATTTCAGAAAATACAGTTTAAACGGATGAAGACAAGTATCCAGCCACCTGCAATGTCAGCTTTTACTTTCAAAGCAGAGAAGAACAAAAATCTAATAGGAAGAACATTTCCATTTAATGAAATTTCTTTAAAGTGAAAAATAAAGCCTCGGAAACTTTTCTTCAGGGAAATAATCCAGGGTAGAAATCTCTTGTGGTCGCTTTGGAAGGGCAAAATATTTACCAGTTTCCATAGCTCTTGTTTATTTTACAAAATGCACTCTGAAGATGTGAGTCTTTGTAGCCGGCTCAGAAGGGATCCAGAGCCGTACATGAGTTGTCCAGCCATCAGTGTTGGGGGGGTGCCCCCCCCCACCCCGCTGTGCTGGGCAAGCACTGCCTCGGCTCCACTGGAACTGCCTGCATCACCCAGACCCTAACGCCCCGAGCCTCATTTCCTCTCTGGTCCCTAGTGCTCTGTAGCAGCTCAGTGCTGATGTTCAGCTTGCATCTTCCCTCAAATCCTGGCCGTGGTGGCCGTGTGTGGTGACCTGCTGAGTCCTGCCCTGACTTTGGGCTTTGAGGACTTCCGTTTTTCCTTGCTGCATTCTCTGCAGGCCGTTCATCTGTCACCTTTCTTCAATCTTTAACTCCAGCCAGCAAGCAATCTTACCTGTTTTCTGGTCCATGTAACAATCCTGCCCCAGCCCCAGAACCTAGGGGCTGAGACCTGGCAGCCTGGAGCCGGCCGGTCCTGATGCAGGAGTGCCATCTGCTGGCCTGTTTGCTGCATAACCCGCCAGGTATGCCGCAGTAGGGCTGCCAGTGGGCGCTTTTAGAAGCAGCTCAACCTTTGCCAGAAAGGGCTCTTTTAGGGGCTATAGATTCTGTGGCCTGCCTCAGTAAGGCTTCCCGGGAACAAGACAATCCCTGAAGGAAGAGGTTTAACTCCTACTTTGGTCATCCATTGTGATGTTGTCCAGGATAGTTGGAAAGTCATATTATTTACCGTTGAATTGTAGATGTCTGAAGTTCACGTTTGAAAAGAGAGAACCGCCCCTCCGCCAATGTATAAAATCCATCTCTTTTCCCATCTCATCGCTTTTTTGCCATTTGAAAGTCTAAATAGGGATCCTTCAATTTACGGCTTTCTTGGCATCACCATCCGTGTAAAAGGAAAGAGGCAGGGCAGAGTTGCCTGGGGAGATGGGAGAGTCCCCCCACACCCCCGCCCGCCGCCTTTGCTCAGCCACCCCTATCCCGGGCCTGTGCCCCTCCCTGGGTCTCCCCAGGCCCTTGGAGAAGCTACAGTAGTAGCGGCTGCAGCCTGTTTGGGTTTCCTTGCCCTCACCCCTCCCTCTCCACCTGTTTGCTGGCACCAGGCTTGTCCTCGTGTGACTCTCTTCCCTTTGAGGCAGGTCCTGCTGACAAGCCTCAGGCTGCCCCTGGCCCCCAAGAAAAGCACAACCTCCTGCAGTGGACTTGGAGTGGGGTGTCCCAGGATGTGAGGCCCCTCTGCAGCCCCCAGCCCTGGGAAATCTTCTTTTGCACTCCTGGGGCTCCGTCATTTTTTATTAAAATAAACCAAACAAACCCAGCTTTACGCAGGTAGAGTTGACAGACAGGAAACAGCACCAAATATCATTGTACAATCTGATGATTTGACAAGTGCACACACTGGTCAAACCATCATCACGATCAAGATGGTGAAATTTCCATCACCTCCCAAAGTTTCCGGAGGCCTCTGTTTAATACACCCCCACCCTCCGTCTCCCACCCCACGCACAAGCACTGGTCTGCTTTCTTTCCTTACAGATTTGTTTACATTTTCTGGATTTTATATAAATTCTCTCAGGCAGTATTGACCCCCTTTTTGTCTGGCTTCTTTCACTCAGCATAATACTTTCATGATCCATCCATGTCATGGGTTCCATAGGTTGTTTTTTTTTCTTAATGGCGTGGGTGTAACCCAGTTGAGTGATCTCATTGAGCATTTCATGGCTGAATCTCCGCTCCTTGCCTTGACCATCGGGCACTCGAAGGCGGGGACAGTGTGTCCAGCACTCATCACTCCCACAACCCCGCAGTGTGACAGCCGAGCCAGGAGGTTGTAGTCCGGAGAGAGAGCACGTGGTATCTGGGGCCAGGATGCCAGGTCCAAACCCTGGCTGTGCCACCTGGTCAAGCTCCTGCCTATGCCTGCATGTCATCGCTGGTCAGTGTAGAAAACAGTCGTAGCCACCTGATAGGACTATTCCAAGGAACTTACAGTGGATCGGTGTAAAGCCTTGAGGGAAAGATTTTAAACATAGTTAACAGGACTTGTTACTGGGAGGCAGTGTTAAAAAGGCAGATTCCAGGTCCAAATCCCAGCTCTGAGCTGCGACAATAGGATCCCAAGCCAGAGCCTCCGCTTGCTTATTTGGCAAGTGGGGAGGATAGTAAGACTGTCCGGATGTGGGATTGTGGTGTGGATTAAATGAGAATTAAATGAGTAATTTACGTAGAGCCTTTGAACTGTGCCACATGGCCCTTGCCCCCCAGATGTGGGCTGCTGTTTGTATGCAGTGAGTGGAGGGTGCCGAGGGAAACATTGGAGGTTTAATCCCACTGGAGGTCGGCAGCCTGGGGGTGGGGTTACCCAGACATCTCCCACCTTCCTTCCTCTTGGTGGCTGGTACTGGCTGCAGACCGTGACAGCAGATAGAATAAAGAAGACTTTTTTTTTTTTTGGCCAAGCCCATGGCATGTGGAAGTTCCGGGGCCAGGGATCACACCCATGCCACAGCAGCAACATGAGCCATAGTAATGACAGTGCCAGGTCCTTAACCCACTGAGCCACCAGGGAACTCCAAATAAGACCTTCTTGACCTGGGAACTTTTTAGCGGCCCTTGAGCTGCTGGATAAGAGTGCATTTAGGAGGTCCCATTGTGGTGTAGTGGCAATGAACCCAACTAGTATCCATGAGGACACAGGTTCGATCCCTGGCCTTGCACAGCGGGTTAAGGATCTGGAGTTGCTGTGAGCTGTGGTGTAGGTCACAGCTGCGTCTTGGATCCCGCTTTGCTGTGGCAGTAGTATAGGCTGGCAGCTATAGCTCTGTAGCTCTGATTCAACCCCTAGCCTGGGAACTCCTCACTCCATATGCCACGGGTGAGGACTAAAAAGCAAAAAAAAAAAAAAAAAAAAAAAAAAAATAGTGCATTTATTCAGGGGCCATTGTTCTGGAATTTGATTTGATTGGCAAGTCCAGAGGGACCCAGTCCTGGCTCTGTGGTCCCACCTGTGCCACCCACAGCCCCCACTCCTTGCGAGGTCCTGCAGGCAGGCGGGTGTGCCTCATGGGGGAAGGGGGAAACCAGGCAGCGGTGCAGAGGGGTGAAGCCCCCGTTCGAGTTGGGATCTCCATGAGTTCAAAGTCCTTCTGCAGTGGGGGTGCCTGCAGCCCCGAGAACGCTGCTTTACCCCCGGGTGAACCCTCATCTGGGAACTGCACTCTGGTCCTGAAAATCACGCCCCGTCCCCACCGTGTGGTGACGCTGAGTTTTGCTGCCCCCCTTCAGCTCTCCCTGTCCCGTGGTCATAAATGCAGTGCAGAAGCGAATGGACTCTTTCTCAAGCTGCCTCTCAGCTTCTCCTTTGGCTCAGGGAACAGCCCGAGGGGCGATGTGGGAATCTTCATTTTCTTGCCTTGCTTTTTCCTAGTGCCGCCCTCAGAGACAGCTGCCACCAAAGCTCCATGTCCTGAAATCTGTGGGTTGTCCTCACCCCAGGGTACAAGGCAGGGTGGGCCGGCCTTGCCGTACCCCTGGGGTTCCTCTGGCGCCTCCTCCTCAGGACCCCAGGGTGTCGGTCAATCTGCAGGGCTCTGACCTGGGCGGGGCTCGGGCTCTGGGCCTCCCCTGGGGAGACCAAGCCGGGGTGGGGGGACCTGACTTCTAGGAGCTCCTGGGCCCTCTCTGAGCCTCCTTTCCCCTCAGTTCCTGGAAACCTGGGTCCCGGACCACCAGCCCTGCCAGATCTGCACCTGCCTCAGTGGTCGGAGGGTCAACTGCACATTGCAGCCCTGCCCCACGGCTAGAGGTGAGTCCCCGACCCCAAAGGGCTCCCGCCAGGCCCCGAGGTCACCTGGTCTGGTGGACCAGACCAGACATGGGCCTCCCGGTGCCAACCCTGACCATCCTCCTCACCTCGAGGGGCTGGGGTCCCCTTTCTGCAGGTGAGGCAGAGCCCTCGGGGGTGGGGGGAGGGGCACTGCTGTCCCCATCTTGGCCCTCAGCCTCAGTCTCCTGAGGGCACATCTGAGGGGGATGGCAGGACACATGGGGCGACTCACTTGTTGGAGACACCGCGGCTGGGCAGGTTCGCCCCTGCAGGGCCTGGCTGGTCTCCGGTGGGCTGGGTCCGAGGTGTGTGCCCTCATCTCTTTCTCTGACCCTTGGGCCTCTCCTGCAGCTCCCGCTTGCGGCCTGTGTGAGGTGGCCCGTCTCCGCCAGGGAGCTCACCAGTGCTGCCCCGAGTACGAGTGTGGTATGTATCCCTGCGGCCTCGCTGGGGTCCAACCCCAGTCCCACCCTAGGGCGAGGTGGTGGCACAGAAGGTGCATTTGGTCAGGAGAGGGTGTGGATTTTCCAAAACCCGGAAGATAGGATTTGCTTCCTAAAAAATTCTTCCACGACTTATTCAATGGAAGGTTTGAGAGCATTAGAAAAAAGAATGGGGTACAGTGTTGACAGCAGCATCATTGACAGCAATCTAAGTGCCCATCACCAGATGAATGGATAAGGAGGGTGCAGTACATGTACACCATGGAATATTACTCAGCCATTAAAAGAATGGAATTTTGCTATTTGCAGCAACATGGATGGACTGGGAGGGTGTTATGCCTCGGGAAACAAGTCAGGCAGAGAAAGGACAAATACAGGATGTTATCACTTTTATGTGGAATCTAAAAAATACAACAAACTAGTGAACGAAGCAGAAAAGAAGCAGACTGACAGATATAGAGAATAAACTAGCAGTTACCAGTGGGGAGAGGGAAGGAGGGAGGGGCAAGGAAGGGGCAGAGGATTAAGAGATGCAAAGTCCTATGTATAAAATATAGAAGATACAAGGATCTCTTATACCACAGAGGGTATGTAGCCAAGACTTTTTCTTTCTTTTCTTTCTTTTTAAGGCCACACCTGTGGCATATGGAGGTTCCTAGGTTCCTGTGGCATATGGAGGTTGCATCGAAGCTACAGCTGCCAGCCTGCACCACAGCCACAGCAACATGGGACCCAAGCCGTGTCTGCAGCCTACACCACAGCTTTCGGCAACGCCTGATACTTAACCCACCGATCGAGGCCAGGCATTGAACCTGCATCTTCATGGATACTCGTGGGGCTCTTAACCTGCTGAGCCACAATGGGAACTCCACCAATACTTTATAATAGCTATAAATGACGTATGATCTTTAAAACCTGTGACTCACCATGTTGTAGACCTGCAACATATATTGATATCAACTGAACTGCAGGAAAAAAACAACAGGGCGGTTTGTTGTTTTGCTGGGGTGGGGGGCAAAGGATTCACTGAAGAACCAGTTATGCCAAAGTAACTGTAGAGGAGGCTGCACACGGGCACCTTGCTCTCAGCACGTCATTTGTCAAAGGGTTTCCTTAGAGACTTGCAGACTGCATCATGAATAATGGGCTGAAGAGCGGTAGAATTAAATGAATCCAGAGCTGATGGAATCATGGTTAACGCGACAGGAAATCTCTAGTGCCCTGTCTCCATCCTGTCCAGCGTGTTTATTAATTGGAGGGATGAAGACATAAAGCACAGGCTTGGGACATCTGCAGCGCTGCAGACCTTTGAGCGAGAGCAGGTAGATCCAGGAGCTGAAAAAGAAATCATCTGAGACATGTCTTTATGCGGATGAAATAAAGAGAAGGCCTAACTTGCGAGCAGTTGAGTAAACCAGGCCTCAGGATGTTAACAGTAGAGGGAACTGGGATTCACTTGGTTCAAGGCTTTCATTTTATGGACATTATGAAGCTTCTACAATGTGGCAGGTCCTTTGCCTTCATTATTTCAAGACATCCGTGGACTGACCCTGTGAGGTAGACGTCCCGCCTCACAGAAGGTGATCCTGAGGTCTAGAGGGTTCAAGTGACGTGGCTGAGATCTGGAGCCCTTCAGATGACAAGAGTGATCAACACGAGTTTGTCCTATGGCTTGGATCAATCTGTCTCTGTGTCTGTCTATCTATTTACTTATCTCTATATCTGTGTATGTATCTATTGACCTATCTATGGTCTATGTATATCATATATCAAGCTACATATCTATTATTTATTTATTTGTCTTTTGTCTTTTGAGGGCCACACCCGTGGCACATGGAGGTTCCCAGGCTAGGGATCTAATCGGAGCTGTTGCTGCTGGCCTACACCACAGCCACAGCATTGCCAGATCCGAGCCACATCTTCGACCTATACCACAGCTCATGGTGACACCAGATCCTTAACCCACTGAGCAAGGCCAGGGATCGAACCCACAACCTCTTGGTTCCTAGTTGGATTCGTTTCCGCTGCACCATGGTGGGAACTCCTACATATCTCTTATTTATTTATCTATCATCTATTTATGTATGTATGTATCTATTATCTATGTATGTATCTATCATCTACCTATCTATCTGTCTATCTATCTGTCTGTCTGTCTATGTATCTATTGATCCGGCATCACTTCCCCCTCCCTCCCCCTCCAGCTCTGTCTCCGGGTCTCTAGCTCACTGCTGTTGTGTACGGAGAACAGCAGAGGTCTGCATGAGTAGGAGTGTAGTGTAGGGAGCCCGTCGGCCTCGCTGGAGTCTGAGTGCGGGTCTCTCCCTGACCCTCAGTGTGTGACCTGGTGAGCTGTGACCTGCCCCCGGTGCCGCACTGCGAAGGTGGCCTCCAGCCGACACTGACCAATCCCGGCGAGTGCAGACCCAACTTCACCTGCGGTAAGTCCTGGCTCCGAGGGTGAGGGGACGGTGCAGTCACGCTCCCCTGGCCCGGGAAGGCGTCCGGTCTTCTGCTGCTGAGCTGAGTCTGGGCTCAGGATGGGTCTGCAGCAGCGGGGTCAAGGTCACACCTGGACTGAATCCCCGAGTCCTCTGAGCTGCGTGCTGCCCCAGGGGACAGGTGGGGGCCCGCTTGGGCCCGTGATAAAGACGCCTCCAGATCCACTCTGTTTGCCCCCATCCACCCTATGCCACGGAGGGCGTGGGGAATGTTCCCTCTCTGGGTCCTCAGCACTAGATCTTATTCACGAACACATTTCTAGATGTTTCTTCCTCTCGCTATTTAATTTCTAAATACTACAATTTAAGTCTCGGGTTAGACGAAAGACTGATTTATCAGGAAGCTAAATTTTGTATTAACTGCCGAGAACGCCTCACTTCCTTTCCTGTTGATCTGGGATCTCACTGGAGTTCCCAGACGTAAGCCCTCCTGGGGGGAGGGAGACAACGCTGTGTCTGAAGGAGGTTGGGAACAGGCAGAGGCACGGGATGGGCTTTGGCCTTGAGACGGTGACACTGTGGATTTGACAAGGCTGCTGTTGACCTAGAACTGTAGGGTGTTGTTTTAGGTACTGAGGTGGGGAGAGGGTCGCAGAACGTACCAGCTTATCAAAATGCTAAGCTGTGCGTGCGTGCCCAGAGATCTCTGGGTCTTAGAGAGTCTGCATCTGATATCCCTGAGAATCCACAGCTGGAAGGACCCCCTCCTCTTGCAGATGTGCCTTCAGAGGTGACAGAGTAGACACCCAGCAGCCTCCTTCCTCCTCCCCTAAAAGGGCTTTGCATCTCTTCTTTTGAGTAGTGTCCTTATTTTCCTGGAGACCACTGCTTTTTGGTCTGATTGGCTTTCCCACAGCTCCTGAGCCCGGCTCAGGCGCTGATTTAATATTCTGGGCTAGGCTTCCCCGAGACCTTCTATCATAGCTGAGTCCCCAGCAGCCTGGGTTGAGAGCAGTGCTCAGTGTGGCCACTCCGGGGCCATCACCTCGTGTCGCCCCTCAGCCTGCAGGAAGGAGGAATGCCCGAGGGGGCCCTTGCCCTCCTGCCCCCCGCATCGAACGCCAGCCCTCCGGAAGACCCAGTGCTGTGACGAGTATGAGTGTGCTTGCAACTGTGTCAATACCACCCTGAGCTGCCCGCTGGGGTACCTGGCCTCGACCGTCACCAATGACTGTGGCTGTACCACGACCACCTGCCTTCCTGACAAGGTAGGGGCTGCTTGGCTCTGGCTGGGACGACGGCCAGACACATGCTTCTCATGGAAGATGTGCCACCCAGGGCTGTCAGCCTGGATCTAGTTAGCTCTGGAGGTTGTTAGGGAGAATTTGCTGTGTTCTCAGCTTGGTTAGGTTCTGAGGTGGTAAACAAGGTATAAGATAGAGTCATACCTTTAAAGAGCTTAACTGTAGGTTAACTAAGGAAGTGGTACGATTGCATGGGTTGCTTAGAGACTGATTCATACTTGTTTATTAATTGCTATTCATCCATCCATCATCCATCCATCCAATATTTACCAAACAACTGCTGCATTCTGCCAGAACTGATAGTGTTATGTGCTACGGAAGAAATCTGAGATGCAGAGGTCTTATGATCTTGCTTGTATGTATAAGACAATAGTCTGCACGATGAATACAATAAAGTGTCAGTGGATGATACAGATATTAAATGCAAATAACAGTCGTAGGGAGAGATGCACCAAGATGAGCTGGCAGGGCCAGAGCTGCAGCAGAGTTGCAGCTGCTGGGTGACTGAGGGTGAGTCCTGGATGGAGGGCAGAGAGTGGCACAGGTACCTTTCCCCAGGGCTTGGGAGAGCCAGCGCAGATGCTCATTTGCCTGGAAAGCTCTAGACCTCTGGTCCCTTCTGGATTCTCTTCTGGCTCCAGGTTTCTCAGTGTCCAGGTTCTGGAGAAGCAGGAGCAGATCTTGGAGGCAGGGGTTGTGGCTGCTTTTTGCATCTCCGTTCTTTCTCCTTTTCCTGCCCTCCCCCACCTTGACCTTCTAGCAACATGTCTCATGTCTTTGTGACCCAGAACATTGGTTAGGCCTTTGGTTTTTTGGAGCAATGGATCCTCTGCACTCTGGATTTGGGGGGTAGCTTTCTTCCTCGTGGTATTGCTTACTGCCCTCTCCTACTTCGAGTTTCCATTAAGCTAGAGCTTAGAACTCAGGCATTAAGGACCTGCAAGCTCCGTGTGTGGGGAGGGGAAAGAAGAGAGCAGGCGGGGAAGCAAGCTGTGTACTTCCTGTTGCCCGGTTCCAGGAAGCCCATCACGTCCAGTTGTCCCACTTTTAAAGGTAGGACTGATTACTGGGTTCAGGTGGTGTCAGCCTAGGTCTCTCTCCTGACGTGTCTGCCATTAACATTTTTAAAATAAGAACTTTTATTTTTTCTATCATAATCGGTTTACAGTGTTCTGTCAATTTTCTACTGTACAGCATGGTGACCCAGTTACACAAACATGTACACATTCTTTTTCTCACATTATCATGCTCCATCATAAGTGACTAGATATAGTTTCCTCTGCTATGCAGCGGGATCTCATTGCTTATCCATTCCGAAGGCAATAGTTTGCATCTATTAACCCCAGATTCCTAGTCCATCCCACTCCCTCTCTGTCCCCCTCAGCAACCGCAAGTCTGTTCTCCGAGTCCATGAGTTTCTTTTCTTTGGAAAGGTTCATTTGTGCTGTATATTATTGGATTCCAGATATAAGTGACATCATATGGTATTTGTCTTTCTCTTTCTGACTTACTTCCCTTAGTATGAGAGTCTCTAGTTCCATTGCTGCAAATGCTATCAACATTTTAACTGACTGTTTTAATATTCATTGATATTTTTGTGGCCTTAGAGTCACTGTGTCATTGGAAGTTGCAAAATGATGACTTTTCTTTGCTTACACATTCTCATGCCTTTACTAGCTGGGATTCCTCCACAAGGAAGAACTTCCCCCCCAGCCACTTTTTTTTTTTTTTTGTCTTTTTGTCTTTTTAGGACCATACCCGAGGCATATGAAGGTTCCCAGGCTAGGGGTCCAGTCGGAGCTACAGCTGCTGGCCTACACCACAGCCGCAGTAATGCGGGATCTGAGCTGCGTCTGCGACCTACACCACAGCTCATGGCAACGCCGGATCCTTAACCCACTGAGCAAGGCCAGGGATGGAACCTGCATCCTCATGATGCTAGTTGGGTTCGCTAACTGCTGAGCTGTGACAGGAACTCCTCCCCCAGCCACTTTTGGTTGCTGAAATAGAATTCATTTAGGAGCAGCAGGATAAATGCTTGATTTTTGTCATTTATCACATTTCAGAAGAATGAGCAGATGGTGACCAAAGAGTTTTTTTTTTTTTTTTTTTTTTTTTTTATTTTCCCACTGTACAGCAAGGGGGTCAGGTTATCCTTACATGTATACATTGCAATTACAGTTTTTCCCCCACCCTTTCTTCTGTTGCAGCATGAGTATCTAGACATTGTTCTCAGTGCTATTCAGCAGGATCTCCTTGTAAATCTATTCTAGGTTGTGACCAAAGAGTTTGTTTTTTTAGTATCACTATGAACTTGTGGATGATATGATGTGGTTGATATGTTTTGATTCATCATCATCTTTATTTAATACTCAAAGGTGTCTTATCTGGGGTTGGGTGGGAGCCCCTTCAGGTTGGTTTTGGGACCCTTGACATGGGCCTTATTAGCATTTGATCTCCTTCTTGCTTTCTGAAATGACAAGTGTTCCATGCTCCCTTCAGACACTTCCTGCCCCAGTCCTTGGATCAGCCACTCTACCAGAGTCCTGATACCTTGGAGTGAAAATGGGATTTAGACACTACAGTCTGGGTTTTAAGGATATTTGTTGCTTATGCCTTTAGATCTTTTTGGTGGACAGAACTTGGAAATATATATATTTACAGAGCATGAAAACTCATAAGTTCATAGTGATATTTCTTTTCTTGTTTTAAATTTGATAAATTAAAATTTAATTGTATTTGTTTTTCTATTTTTTTAAATATAGTGGATTTACAGTTATGCCAATCTTTGCTGTACAGTATAATGACCCCATCTGCATACACACACACACACACACACACACACACACACACACACACACGTTTTTCTCATACTGTCTTCTATCGCGAGGGCCGTGAAGGCCTCCAAGGGCCACTCCTGGGATGGATGGGGGATGGGCTTTCCAAGGCTGCTGGGCACGGGAGGGCAGAGGCAAACCCTTCTAGGTAAGCCTCCCTTCGTGTGGGCAGTGACTATGCTGCTGTCTTCTCAGCACCTGGGGGAACTTCCAACTCACCTCTTATTTAAATGAACTGAGTCCACTCACGGAGCCCTTGTGTTGACAGGTGTGTGTCCACCGGGGCACCGTCTACCCTGTGGGCCAGTTCTGGGAGGAGGGCTGTGACGTGTGCACCTGCACAGACCTGGAGGATGCCGTGATGGGCCTGCGCGTGGCCCAGTGCGCTCAGAAGCCCTGTGAAGACAGCTGCCGGCCGGTGAGGGGGACAGGGGGGCTGGGCCCGGTGTGCAGCAGTAGGGTAGGGCCGTAGGGGAGGGGGTCCTGGGGATGGGCAAGACAGCCCCTTCTGTAACCTCTGGGTCAAGGCCGGGGTGGGGGACGAGGAGGGGGAGTGGGTAAAGGAGAAACACAAGGAAAGGTGGCCGTGTCCTCCTCCTGTGATTCCGTTCTTGGCTAACGGTCCTCCCTGTGGTGGGGTCTTGAGTCCAGAGGGCCGGGGAGTTGGTCCGAGCAGAGCTGTAGGCTAATGCCTAGGACACGGGACTTGGATTTTCCCACCATCCTCCTTCAAACCTCGTACAGACATATGCTCTGAATTCCCCGAGGTTGCCCCAGTGTCAGGGCACCATCGTGCTTCTGCATAGATGGGTGATTTTTCAGACCAGATTTATAATTTGAGGTACAGAAGTTAGGGCCTGTTTCTAACCTGAGGTATAACTTGGGGGTTTGAACTCCCTGCTCAGTTTATTTATTTATTTATTTATTTGTCTTCTTAGGGCTGCACCCGTGGTATACAGAGGTTCCCAGGCTAGGGGTCAAATCAGAGCTGTAGCCACCAGCCTACGCCTCAGCCACAGCAATGCGGGATTTGAGCCGCGTCTGTGACCTACACCACAGCTCGTGGCAGTGCCAGATCCTTAACCCACTGAGCAAGGCCAGGGATCGAACCCTCATCCTCATGGATGCTAGTCAGGTTCGTTAACCACTGAGCCACGATGGGAACATCTCCCTGTTCAGTTTTTAATTCGTCTTGTGGTGGCCTGCCCCTCGGCCACCACATGTTCAGGGTGCTCTATTCCTGCACATTGAAGACTGAGCAGACCCTAGGGAAAGGGAGCCACAGTCCACAGGGGCGAACTCTGCTTGCTGGTTCGGTGCTATTATTGTTACTGCACTATTATCAGTAGAAAATGATGGTGAAAGAAGAGGAGCCTGGGCAGGCAGGTGCAGCGGTGAGGAATCTGCTCTCGGCGCTGTTTTGGACGTGTGTGTGGTTTGATGATGGATGAGGGCCTGAGAGTGAATCCAGGAATGGGGACATCTGATCAGTTCATCTGCTGCTCTGCCTGCTTTGCTGGTACCAAGGAGGAGCGGGTTGCCAGGCACCCTTGGGAGAGGATGATGCTCTGGTACCCAGGTGTGCCTTTGGGGACCCATCAGTCTCTACCTTCTCCCACAGGAAAGAACTTGCTGTCAAGTAAAGAGAATGCTGTGGAGAAGGTTTTGGGTTTTTTTTGTTTTTTTTGTTTTTTGTTTTTTTTTTTTTGCCTGTGGCATGCAGCAGCTTGATACAGAATCTCGGTTCCCAGAGCAGGGGTCGAACCCCAGACACGGCAGTGAAAGTGCCAAGTCCTAACCACTAGACCACCAGAGAACTCCCTAGAGGTCATTTTTATAAAATTGGCACCTAATGTATTTGATGTTTCAGTAGCGAGTTTTGATAGCAAGAACAGAGTCCACGGCAAGCTCTCTAAAATTAAAGGGGGCTTAGAGAAAACGCAGGGATCGCTTAGAAATGAAGTGGACGGTATTGGGGTGGGCACTGCAGTTGAAAATTTGTCTCCATTTGTCCCACGTGCCCCTGTCTCTGCTTCTCTTGGCCCATCCATCTGGCACCTCATTGCAGGCCTGGAGGAAGTTTTTCGTTCTCAGGAATTTCGTTTGCACGTGGCTTTAGTGAACCTGGCTTCACTGCGACGTGGCCTTTCAGATCCAGGGTTCATCCCATCTGGTGGGACCTATTTAGTCTGTGTGCTCCGGAGATTAACTTCTCCAGAAGGAAATGGGTGGGCTCAGCTCCGCCCAGGGCTTGGGTCCACTCTGGCCCAGTCAACGCTTGGAGAGGGTGTGGGCCTTCTGGGGTGAACCTGGCTGTCCAGAGGCAGTTTCAGGAAGAGGGTGGGGAGAGAGGTCAGGAGGGAGGGGAGGAACCTTGACCATACGATGCCTCTAGTGAGTTGAGTGGCCTCCTTTAGAGACTCAGTGTTTATACCTTCTGGGGGGGAGGAGGCATCGAAGTTCAGTGACAGCCGAGTGGCTGGGGAGGCTGAGCTTTGGTCTGTGTCATGTGTTGAGCTGAGGTGGGAACTCCAGTGAAGTGACATGATCTCAGGCTTCATTCATCAGAGAGGGGAGTGTCATCTCAGGTGAGTCCCCAAGATATTTGGGTCACCGATCGAATTCACTTGTTGTCTAGCTTGTGATAAAAAACAGGCCAGCATTTCCTCCAGCGCCCTCGGTTCTTCCTTTATAAGCCATTGTCTGCACAGATGCACTTGCCCCAGCCACGCCCGTCCTTGTCTGCTCTTCACATCAGCACAGTGAGCAAGGGGCACCACTGGGGCCTCAGAGAACCATGCACGGATGCTTATGGCTTTGCTTCCCTGTTGATAGCAAGAGGATTTCCTGTTCCTTTGTATAAACCTCAGAGGATTTTTTTCTCGGAAGGCTACCTCTACCCCCCACCCTTAGAGCCCAGAATCAGACTAAATTGTGGCTTTAGGAACTACATTCTGAGAGACACAATACAACCCATTATATATATATATATATATATATATATATCTACACACACACACACACACACACACACACACATTTTTTTTTTCATTTTCTAGGTCCACTCCTGCAGCATATGGAGGTTCCCAGGCTAGGGGTCTAATCGGAGCTGTAGCCACCGGCCTACACCAGAGCCACAGCAACGCAGGATCTGAGCCGCATCTGTGACCTGCACCACAGCTCACGACAATGCCGGATCTTAATCTGTTGAGCGAGGCCAGGGATCGAACCTGCAACCTCATGGTTCCTAGTCGGATTCGTTAACCCCTGAGCCACAACAGGAACTCTAACCCTTTATATTTTATTATCCTTATGATCCTCATTTCAGTGCCTCCTTCTCTTCCCAGCAGGTATGAGGAGGCAGGGCTCTTCTTCCCACTCATCAGGTAGAAGGCAGAGGACCAGCCCAGGGGATGGAGCTGGCCGCAGCTCTACAGTGCAGCTGGCTCATCCGAAGCCAGCAGGCACGGATGTGTCCTGACTCCTGGCCTGGGGCCGTGCTGTTGGGCTGGCACAGCTGGCAGCACCAGTGTTGCAAGGGTCAGTCTGACCCAGCCGAGAGATGGGGGCCAGTGCTCCACGCCTCTGCCTCCATCTCGGCTGCAGCAATTGTGCTCAAAGGATGGTGCTGCTCAATTAATGAGGCATCTTTGAAGCATCTGCTAAATCAACAGTGGCATCCGTTTCCAGGTTGGGTGGATATTAGACCTCCTAGTTAGTTCTGCTCTTAATTGGGAAACCATTGGAAACAGGATGGAGAAGAACATGAGGAGAAGGGGTTGAGATGTATATTTTGAACAGACATAAGCTAGAGAGTTTGGAGGAGGACGGGAAAAGAGAGAGAGATGAAAATATAGGGTGAGCCCTGGTTGGGCAGGAAGACAAAGGGGATGCTAGAGGCGTGGAGGGGAGTCTTGCAAAGGCCGCAGCCAGGAGACTTGGGGGCGGGGCTGGGAGCACATGAGCATGAAAAGCTGGTATGGTGGCGGGAACTGGGCATCCGGTGTGGATCGTCCGTAACCCACAGTGAGGGCAGCAGAAAACATGAGTACAGGAATCCAGACCCTCAGCGCTCATAGAAGGGCGCCAAGGAGTGACTCTCGATCTATCCCTAAAGCCGTCAGTGCCTTTGACCTGTGCTCCCTCGTGTCTGTTTCTTTCATCCATTTGCACCTCCTTCCTCGTAGCGGGGGGGGGGGGGCGCACATTGTATCACCCTAATTTGTTGGCTCCTCCAAAGTAACTAGGGCGTCATAGATGCACAACAGCTAACTAGATCTCAGCTGATAAAAGACTGAGCACAGCTCACCGGGCACCACTGTGACGTGGGTCGGGGTGTAAGCAGGTCCCCTGGAGATGGCTCGCAGTTGAGCCTGGTCTCCAAGGTCCTCGCGCTCCCCTGGAGAGAGGTCCCAGCCGGGATGCTCCCAGGTGTTGACTGTGTCCAACCTGGTCCTGCAGTGAGTGTGCCTGGGGAGCAGAGCGGGCTTGGCACTCTCCCCGTCCTGCCAGCTGCCCTGAGCCCTTCCTTCCAAGATGCAGCCCCTCAGCCCCTGGGACAACCTCACAGGTCACCGTTTTGCCTGTTCTTTGTGAAAACTTGAGAGCTTTCAGCGAAGGGTTTCAACCTGAGTTCCCAGTGCTTTGGCCAGATTAGAGGACCTCCAAGAGGAGAGAAGGGCAGGCAAACATCCAGCTCCCAGGATCCTGGCTCCCCGGCAGGTTTTTTGGGGAAGGCTGGTCTCCTCTCGCTGAGGCCCATAAATGACGTGGCAAAGGTCAAGTGCCTACCTAGGGAGGCTTAGCTCTGCATTTTGGTGAGAAGTCTTGGGAGGGGCGCTCTTCTCCCCCCGTTGATGGGGGGCCCTGGATTTGGGCCATGATAAGCACCAGGTCAGCCGGCTGCCACCGAGTGAACTCCGAGCATCTTTAATGCTCCCGTGGACTGGCTCTTGGTCTTAAGTGGACGCTTTCGGAGAGTGGGGCTGTGTCTCTCCAGCTGGTGACCTCGTTTTGTGACTCAATGGGTGATGCTTCCTGACCTCTGAGCAGGACCGTGAGGCTGGTGGACGGCAGAGTTGAAAGGGCCCGGTCCAGCTGTGTCTCTGCGAGCCCCATGGCTCTGTAACCAGCCGGGTGGACCAGAACGCCTGTGTCCATGCCCCCGGCCGGTCCTGACTCTCCACCCTCTGTGTTCTTCCAGGGCTTCACTTACGTCCTCCACGAAGGCGAGTGCTGTGGGAAGTGCCTGCCGTCTGCCTGCAAGGTGGTGATCGGCTCCTTTCGGGGAGACTCCGTCTCTTATTGGAAGAGTGTAGGTCCGGGCCAGGCTGGGTGGGCAGGAGGGTGGTGGTGGGCCAGCCGAGGTCCAGTCTGGCCTTGATTTCTTCTGTAAAATAGAAGTTCATTCCCTGCCTTTTGCTTTCCCCGCAGAGAGTTTAGTGTGGCTGTTGGTTTACCCAGATGTCAGCTGGGATTACCTTGCTCCTGGGGAACTAGTTAAGGTTGCCCCAGACTTCCTATTGTGTGGATTTGGGGAGAAGCTCAATTCCCTCCCTGTGAGTTCTGTGAACTCCTTGGGGGGCGGGGGGGCAGTGGTTATGTTCTCCTGTTTACCCGTGAATCTGAGGATGCGCTTCCCCTGATGGTTGGTGTAGGACTGGCTGCTGGGCCTGCCGCCCCACCACGCTTCTCAGGCTGCAAGTGCTGCCTGACCATCCAGGCAGGGCCTGCGACCTTCCCCCGATTGCCACTGGAGAAACTTGTAACCCAGAGAAGCAGACAGTATTTCTGCCCCCGGGCTATTTCTGCACCCCTGGCTTAGCACCTGAGCGTGTGGGCAGCCCCCATCTCTGCACTCTCATCTCCTGCCCACTCCCCTGCCCCCCCCAGCCAGGTCTCCTTCCTGAAGCAGAGTGAGGTGGCTTCTCCTTTGTGGCCCAGAGGCTCACTTTGGCTCTGAATGGCTCTGAATGTTTTTTTTTGGAAACACAGAGGATCTCTTCTTGGGAGTCTTAGCCCAGATGCTAGGATGGTGACCATTCTTTTGCTCTGATGGCTAAAGATGAAGCGGGGGTGCTAAGCTCTGGAAGCCTCAGAAGGCAGGTGCTGGGAGGTGTGAGGTGCACCAGGGGCCTTGCCTCTGAGTCCTCCAGGGAGACCCAGACACACCCTGTTTAGAAGGGGGATAAAGGGTTAACTGTCCTGCCTCGTATGTGCCCATCACCTACCTCAGCCCCCTGGCCGCCTCCTCCTCAGTGGTGACAGGAGGACTCCCTGGGTTTCACACAAGGGTTCCCACCTCTCTCTCTAACCCCGGTCACCTGCGGATTTTCCTGCCTGCCTCCCTCCTCCCCAGGCTTTTAGCTTGTCTGCTCCCATCCATCCCGGAATTCTACCCCTCCTCCCCAGACTCAGAGGCTGCCCTGTCCAGGGGGTGCTGACAGCTGGTCCCTTTGAGCTCAGCCCCCTGCCCCCTCCCCTGGCCCCACTCAGCCCTGAGCCACGTTCCTGTTTACGGAACAGCAGCCCTCCCCCGGTTCAAGTCTCTACCTACCTACCAGGCTTGGCTGTCAGCAGTGGCTCGGGGAGCACATGAGGGACTAGGGACAGGTCCTCTTGATACACCTTGGGTCCAAGGCTCAGCGGGTCAATGACCAGAGTGGGGTCCGGCTGCAGTGGGGAGATCTGGTCAGGGTGAGTCAGAAGTGGGGTGGAGAGAGAGTCTGCAAGCGGGTGGCACTCTCGGCTCCTCTGCGGGAAAGAGAAGGAAGGGAGCGGGAAAGGTGAGAGAGGTCGCTGGCCTGGAGTGGGGAGGCCAGTGCGCCGGCTCCTGCAGCTGGGGGCTGGCTTACACAGACAGGGCTTTGGCGACACATCCGTGGTCGGGGTGGAACCCCCGTGGGGACTTTTCTGAACCATGTTGTGGACACTCCGTGCTCCCTGACTGTGGAGCCAGCCCTGGGAGTCAGGCCACCCATGTGCAGCCTGGAAGCTCAGGGACAGATTGCAGGACTGAGGGTCAGATGCCAGCTCCCTAGTCTCCTGGTGTCCCTGTCTGAGAGGGAAACAGCCCGAGGCTGGGCGAGGGGCGGGGTTTCCTTTCCGCATCTCCCCTCCCCTGGCTCCCCATGCTGACCTTGCTGGTTGCTCAGCACACAGCTGAGCTGAGGGTGGAGGGAGCATCCTCAGGTGTCCCCAGGTGCTTCCTCCAGTGGCTGAAGACCATGTGTAGGGAGCACATGTGGTTTTGAGCTGGGATCTTGGTCAGGGAGACTCGGACCCAGACTCCCTGAAGGATCTGGCGAGCAGTCCCTCCTCTGGCCTCACCCCACAGACAGGACCTCCGCTGAGCTGGGGCTCACCTCCAGGGCCCAACCAGCTCCTGAGGGAACTGCCCACGTCCAGTGGGACCTTGGGCCCCCCACCCACTCCAGGGCTCTGATTGCAGGTTGGCTCACACTGGGCCTCCCCCGAGAACCCCTGCCTCATCAACGAGTGTGTCCGGGTCAAGGAGGAGGTCTTTGTGCAACAGAGGAATGTCTCCTGCCCAATGCTGGACGTCCCTACCTGCCCTGTGGGCTTCCAGCTGAGCTGCAAGACCTCGGGCTGTTGCCCCACCTGTCGCTGTGGTAAGACACCCTGCCTGGCCCTGCCTTCAAGCCTCTTTCCTCTAAGGGCTCCGGAATCTTTGCCTTTTGAGCAACTCAGGGCAATGGGCAGGATCAAAATCTTCTTTTGGGAGGAAGCAATGCTTTGGGAAGGAGGCAATCCAAAGCATGCATTCCTAATGCTTTGGGGAGAAAGCAAACAAGGCGAGGGAACTATGACGGTTTCCCGAAGGTCATCGCTGTGCTCAGTGCTGGCTTTGTACCTTGTCTCATGTCATCCTCACAACCCACCCTGTGAAGTGGGTACCTTTATACCTCCGTTTGCTCCCCTGAGTGGAAGAACTGGGATTGGACCAAGGCTTCTCTGATTCTGGAGACACCTTTTCAATCATTGTGTTGGGGGAGATAGTCCAACTGCCCATCCGCTAACCCCACTTCCAATCCACCAGTCATCCAGCCAATCAACTAACAAGCCAACTATTCACCCATCCACCCACCCAACCAACCAATCAACCAACCAACTAGCCAACCAATCAACCAACAAACCAACCAACCAAGCAATCAACAAACCAACCCCCCACCCCCGTGAACCAGCCAGCCAGCCGCCCACCCAACCAAACAACCAACCAATCAACCATCCAAATAACCAACCAACCAACCAATTAGCCAGCCAGCCACACACTCACCCAGCCAACCAACCAATCAACCAGCCAACTAACCAACCAGCCAACAGCAGTAGCAACAACAAACAGCTCTCTCAGTGGAGGGTTTCAACCCACCTGCCCCGAGCTCTTTGTGCGATTTTATCTTGAGACTTTAAGTTTTCAAAGTAGAATTTCATTCTTTCATAAGCCTGAACATTCTTCCATGCACCCCTTGAGTGTGAATCACTCACACAAGTGCCCTCCCCTCGAGGACTCCGGGGGTCTTCTCCCTGTAGGCAGGGTGGTGAGGAGCAGGCAGCTGCCCTTCCTCAGGGGGGCTGGGGTCAGCGTGGCCACGTGGGCTCTGGCAGGAGGACCCGCAGCCCTGCCATGGGGTGGGGAGAAGGACTGGCAGGTGGAGGAGAGAGGCCCAGCCTGGGAGAGAGGCAGCCAGGTTGCGGGTTTTCACCAGGTTGTGTCCCACACACTCACACCTGTGCCACTCTCCCCCCAGAGCCCGTGGAGGCCTGTCTACTCAACGGCACCATCATTGGGGTGAGCTGCCTTCTTCTCCAGGGCGAGTTGGGGGGCAGGGATGGTGTGCTATGGGAAGGGCATCTCTACAATGCCAATGAAAGGAACCAGGGAGACCTACCCCAGCCCCACTTACCATTCCTCCAGGGCTTCCCAGGCATCCCGGAGCCCAACCCCTGGCTCTCCAGGGTCTGAGCCCCACCTTCTAGCGCTGCCCTCCTGGCTCCCACCCCAGGCACTAGGCCTTTCTTCTGTGTGCCTTTCGGTCGGTCCCCCTCCCCCACCGCCCCAGCACCCTTTCTGCCAGGAAAGCCCTCCCTCTCATCGGCCCTGTCACCCTCGAGGTGGGAGGATGGGGAAGGGAGTGGGCCACTGGGACAGGGGGAGAATCGGGATGCTGGCTCATAGCCGGGCCCCCATGCCTATGGCAGCTGGCTTACGAGGCTGAGGGCAGTGGGAGGGCCAGGGGGTCTGGGGGCCAGAGGCCTGACCCTAGTCCCTGTGGTTCTAGGCTGGGGAGAGTCTGATGATTGATGTATGCACGACCTGCCGCTGCATGCTCCAGGAGGGGGTCGTCTTTGGATTCAAGCTGGAGTGCAAGAAGACCACCTGTGAGGCCTGCCCCCTGGTGAGAAAGGGTCCTGGGGGGCCTGGGGGGATGGACAGCGTACTTTCGGGATCCAAGCCACGGGGCTTCACCTGGGTCTTTAAATAACTGCTCTCGTGGAGTTCTAGTTGTGGCTCAGCTGGTTAAGAACCCGACTAGTATCCATGAGGATGCGGATTTGATCCATGGCCTCGCACATTGGGTTAAGGATCTGGCATTGCTGTGAGCTGTGGTGTAGGTCGCCAATGTGGCTTGGATCCTGCATCGCTGTGGCTGTGGTGTAGGCTGGCAGCTGTAGCTCTGATTGGACCCCTAGCCTGAGAACCTCCATATGCCACAGGTGCGGCCCTGGGAAAAAAAATGCTTTCACCTTCTGATTATGGACAGTATTTGACAATAAAGAAGAAACTAAAAGTCCCCTACCCAAATGGCATTTCTCGGAAATAATTAGAATTTAGTTTTGTAAATTTGAAATGTTTTCTTCTTGTTTTGGCAGGGCTTATATAACATATTCATAATTCCGGGAGGGAGGTGGCCTTGGTCTGAGGAGCTCAGAGGGGAGGGGACGTGGGCGGGGAGCCCTGGGCTGGTGCATCCTGCTCTTGAGGACAAGGTGTATTCTGCTTCTTTGCTCTTTGTGGCCCTTGGCACCCTGTGTCACACTCCAAGTAGGGGTTAACAACATACACGGGGAGCAAGGGGTCTGTGGGAGACACAGCTATGTCTGATAGAATGGCTCAAGGAGAACATTTCTGCCTCAATTATAAAGAAGCCAGCTAAGCAGTATTTTTGCTTTTTTTTTTTTTTTTCAATCCCAGTTTAGGGTTTTGGATGCAGGGTGTGTGTGCGTGTGCGTGTGCGTGTGCGTGTGTGTGTGTGTGTGTGTGTGTGAGAGAGAGAGAGAGAGGCAGAGACAGAGAGGGAGAGAGAGAGAGGGAGAGAGACAACTTTCCTGTATACATCTGGGTTTGAATCTGGGATGGACTGATGCTGTCTGGGGTCGTGGCCTCCCCTTTACCCTGGATGTCTATCCAACTATGACTGATGCAGGAAAAGGTCCATACCAAGATGTCCTGCAGGAGAATTTTCCAGAGTGCAAGCTGCTCACTCTCTCCCATCGCCCCCTGGTGGTCAGAGAGTGTCCATGTCCACAGAAATCCAGCTTCAGAACCCAGTCCAGCATAGGTTTCGAAATGTTTGAAAACCCACTGCCCCTTTTGGTCTGTGTCCTCCGCCACCTCTCCTCCAAGGTTCTGATGTCCCCCAGGGCAGGGTACTCACTTCCTCCTGCTTGAGAGCCGTGAGATTAGCCCTCTGTGCCTCTCAGCCTTTGCTGAGCACTGCCTCCGGTGCCCCCAGCATCTTTAGCCCAGCATCCTTACGTGGTCTCCCCACGCTCCTCTGCCACCAAGGGCCTCGCGTGAGGCCTCCTGCAGGTGGGGGGACCTGTGCTGAATCGAGCTTGGTTCGGTCTGCTTGAAGTGCCGACCTCAGAAAGTGTTACCGTCACCAGAGATGGGGGCCCTCTATCTCCTTCCTGCGGGCCGATGCTTATACCTAAAAGGAGACCAGCAGATGGTGGTTTGTGTGGTGGCTTTTGGAGATGTGAGGGGGAGAGGCCACCCTGACCGGGGACACTGAGAAGGCCCCCCAGAGGAGCGTGACCATGGGCTGACCTTGAGCCATGACCTCCCAGGCCGGGGCATGGGGACAGACCTGCCGATCAGCACGAGTTAGGCAAGAGCAGCAAAGCGATCAGACTAGGGTCTCGAGCAGCACATGCAGTTTATGAAAAGGCCTGTGAGACCCCTGTGGGGCGAGCTAGGGGGGTGTCGCCAGGTGGGGGGTGGGGGGAGCAGGGCTCATTGACTGCTCAGACCTGAGTGAGGACTCTGGCTGGGACCCTGGCTGCTCTGATGAAGCCCATCCGCGCGGCCTCCTCTGTGTGGCCCTGACAGCCGAGGCGGGAAGCTCAGCAGGGCTCAGACAAGCCCTGTCCCCAGGGCGACCATGTCCTCACCTCCCAGGGTCTGCCCTGCACCCCCCCTCCTTTTTTTCTAGTCGCACTGAGCCTCTAAAATCTGTGCCCCCTCCCCTCCCACTCCTCCTCCTCTGCCTCCTGCCCCTTCTCCTCCCGCAGCACCGTCTTCCCGCTTCTTGGCTTAACCGTGCCCTCTGCCTCCCTGGGGAGGGGCTTGGTCTCCACTGGCCTTCACCTTGCAGCCCCCTCCTCCGTTTGTCCCCTGCCCCTCCCTTCTCCCGTGGAGATCTTGGGCCCTTTCCGCTCCCTGGGCCTGCCGGGTGGAGGCTATTTCCTCCAACACTCATGAAAAACTGCCCAAATCCACATCCCATGACATCCTGCCTCATTTAAGCCTTATTTCATTTCCTCTTTCTGACCGGAGCCACTCACACATACCCAGACTTTTTTTTTTTCCAACTCTTCCTTTCTCTCCCACCCACGGTGGTCCACACTGTCCAGGAATCGTGTGATTTTGAAAAAGTCACAGTGAGCGGTCACCCGTGAAACACTGCCTGCCGGCCTCAAACATCAGCAGTGTCCTTCCGAGCGTGTGTGTGGCCTGGCCCCATCCAGTCGCCCGGTTCCACGTGAAGCTTAGTCCTCACTGGCTGTCTCCACGGCCTCCCTGAAGATGTAAAGTCCAGAGGGAGCTCACAGGCCCCTCACCTTCCCTACTGGTCAGAAGCCTTTGGGGCCATGCAGTGAATGAGGGAGAGGACCAGGTCTTCTGTCCGCGGCTCCGCATTGACCTGCCGGGGATTCACAGTAGAGCAGCTTCAGGACCCCAAGGGGTGAATCTCTAAGCGGTCATTACTAAGTATGGCAAAGTGCGGAAAAGACTGACATCGTGGTTGATTTCTCATATAACTAAATCTATTCTTTAAAAACTAACTGTTCTTGAGATTCTCGAGATTTTGCTCTTCTTGGTTTTCTTTTCTTTCTTTCTTTTTTTTTTTGGAATGGTCAGGAGAGTTGAAAGAGCTTTAATTTTAAGGCAGTAATGAAACAGCTGATGGAAACTTTTGGGGTTTTATTTTGTTAACCTTGCTTAAAATACTTTACAAAATAAGGCATTCTTGTTGTGGCTCAGAGGGTTACAAACCTGACTAGTATCCATGAGGATAAGGGTTCGATTCCTTGGCCTCGCTCAGTGGGTTAAGGATCTGGCATTGCCGTCAGCTGTGGTGTAGGTCTCAGATGAGGTTCGGATTCCATGTTGCTGTGGCTCTGGCATAGGCTGGCAGCAATAGCTCTGATTAGACCCCTAGACTGGGAACCTCCATATGCCGCAGGTGTGGCCCTAAAAAGACAAACATCAAAAGAAAAAAAAAAGTTGGTTTTGGCTACCCTATGTTGTCTCCCAGACTTGGGGGCATTTTTATAAAACCGTGAAACCCTGCTGTCTAGAAGCCACTGCTTCTTCCTCTGACTGTGGAGGGGAAAGAGTGGAAACAGGAAGGCAGTTACAGCTCTTGCAGAGTCCAGTGGTGGGTGATGGTTGCTTGGACTAGGTGATGACAGTGGACATGGGAATGACAAGCCGTGGATTAGTTCAGGATGCATTTTCGGCAAGATCTGGTGATGAGTTGGAGGTGGGGTGAGAAAAAGAGAGAAGTCAAGGGTGACCCCCAGATTTCTGGTTTGGGCAGCTGGGTAAGGAAACATTTTGCCATTCAGCCTACTTGGAACCGGGCTGTTCCCGGGAGGTTAACGGAGGGTGCTTTGTCTCCTGGATGCAGGGATACAAGGAAGAGAAGATGCCGGGGGAATGCTGCGGGAGATGCCTGCCTACGGCTTGCACCATTCAGCTACGAGGGGGACAGATCATGACACTGAAGGTGCGAGCAAGTTGGACTTGGGAGGCCCCCCTCAAGTCACCATCTGGTTTCCTACTTGGGGATCTTTTCTTTGAGGAAAGGGACTAAGTTTGGGTCCATATTGGCTTCTTTTCATAGCTATTTCTGGTTTTATAGAGAAAAGATAGAGGAGTTCTCATCGTGGCTCAGCGGTTAACGAACCCAACTAACATCCATGAGGACGCTGGTTCCATCCCTGGCCTCACTCAGTGGGTTAAGGATCTGGTGTTGCCGTGAGCTGTGGTATAGTTCGCAGACATGGCTCGGATCCAGTGTTGCTCTGACTGTGGTGTTGGCCGGTAGCTACAGCTCCAATTAGACCCCTAGCCTGGGAACCTCCATATGCTGCGGGTCCAGCCCGAAAAAGACACTCACACGCATCCACACACACGCATCCACACACACACACACACACACACAAAGATAGGTAAGCTTTAGAAGGTACAGACTTTCTGATTTATTTTATCACACTCCTTGACAAGTGTGGTGAGTGTAGGGCGCCATGATTTGACTTGGTTGATCTTTAAGATTTTCTCCAGCCTTGACTGGGAGACAGGACAGGCGATGAGGCAGACACAAACTCTGATCTTTGAAAGCCACAATCAGCACATTCAGTTAGTGACTGTCTTAATTCTTAATTCTTTACGCTTTTCAGTGGTCGGAAGAGTTCAGGGATTCTTTCCATTTACACAGCCCTGTTCCCAGTAAATACGCTGTAAAGCTGGACTCCACTTCTGTTCTGGATTCTGGGCGCGGAGGCTTTGCTCACACTGCCTCATTCTGGTTCCTGCGGATTGTCTCAACAACTCTCAGGAGTCAGGGTCATGGTTTGAAGAGGCTTTGTGACCCAAACACTGTCTTCACATCTGCTCCACCCTCCTCCCCTCTTTCCGTGCAGCGCGATGAGACGCTCCAGGATGGCTGTGACAGTCACTTCTGCAGGGTCAACGAGAGAGGCGAGTACATCTGGGAGAAGAGGATCACGGGCTGCCCACCTTTTGATCAACACAAATGTCTGGCTGCGGGGGTGAGTTGTTGGAGTGAAGGCCCCGCTTTCCTCTCGACTGTCTCCATCTTTGACTCTAAGAAGAGGGTCCTTTTAAAGATTGTCTTATTAAAGAATGGTTGATTTACAATGTTGCACCAATTTCTGCTGTACAGGAAAGACAGCAAAGAGACCCCGTCTCTCTCTCTCTCTGTTTCACACACACACACACACACACACACACACACACACACACACACACACACACTCCTTTTCTTACATTATCTTCCATCATGGTCTATCCCAGCAGATGGGCTCTAGTTCCCTGTGCTGTACAGCAGGACCTCCTAGCTCATCCATTCTGAATGTCATGGTCTGCCTCCACCAGCCCCAGTTCCCCATCCATCCCACATCTCCTCCCCTTCACAACCACATGTCTGTTCTCCATGTCTGGGAGTCTGTCTGTTTTGTAGATAGGATCTTTTGTGTTAAATTTCAGATTCCACATATAAGTGAAATTCTATATAGGTCTTTCTCTTTTTGACTTTATTTATATATCTATTTATTTATTTATTTTACTTTTTAGGGCTGCACTCGCGGCATATGGAGGTTCCCAGGCTAGGGGTCCAAATGAGGCTGTAGCCGGCCTACGCCACAGTCACAGCAACGCCAGATCTGAGCTGCGTCTGGGACCTACATCTCAGCTCTCAGCAATGCTGGATCTTTAACCTACTGAGCGAGGCCAGGGATCAAACCTGCAACCTCATGGTTCCTAGTCGGATTCATTTCTGCTGCGCCACAACAGGAACTCCTCTGACTTTCTTCACTTAGTATGCGAATCTCTCGGTGCATCCATGTTGCTGCAAATAGCATTATTTCATTCTGTTTTTTATGGCTGAGTAGTATTCCATCACACATATGTACCGTGTCTTCTTAATTCATTCATTTGTCGATGGACATTTAGGTGGTTTCCATGTCTTGTGAATAGTGCTGCAGTGAACGTATGGGTGCATGTATCTTTTTGAATTATAGTTGTGTCTGGACAGAAGCCCAGGAGTGGGATTGCAGGATCATATGTTAATTCTATATTTAGTTTTCTGAGAAACCTCCATACTCTTCTCCATCGTGGTTGTACCAATTTACATTCCCACCAGCAGTGTAGGAGGGTTCTATTTCTCCACGCCCAAGAAGAGGGTCCTTTGAATGGCAGTCCAGCTCTGCCATGATTCCCAAAGTCCAAAGATTTACCTTGACTGAGTTTAAAAATCAAAATCAAAACCCAGTGGAGAGACAAAACTCTCTATATGATGCTTTAGAAAGACACCTTTCCCTTGGGGAGACCGAATCTGTGATCCTTGGATGGGAAGGTGAGACATCAAGCTAATTTCCAGTCTCCCCTGGGAATGACAGTTTTCAGTGACTCAGCTGGAAGAGAATTTAGAAGAATCGGAATCATTTCAGCCTGGTCAGGTGGGGTAGTCGGTCTGCTCACATCTGTGATGGGAAAGCCAGTTTACGTCGAGGGACTTTAGCTTGGGGCTGTGTGTCCAGAGCCAGGAATTGGCCTGGGGTGACTTAAAAGTGTCTCCTATGTCCTGTTGGTGCCTAATCTGGGACTTTTCTGTTTTCTTAGGGGAAAATCATGAAAATTCCAGGCACATGCTGTGACACATGTAAGTATATTACCAGTAACTTCTTCCTTGAAATCTATCAGACCAAGTTCAGGGACTGTTTTGGTTTTTTTGTTTGTTTGTTTGTTTGTTTTTGTCTTTTTTGGCCATACCTGCGGCACATGGAGGTTCCCAGACGAGGAGTCCATTCAGAGCTATAGCTGCTGGCCTACACCAGAGCCACAGCCACAGCCACAGCCACAGCCACAGCCACATGGGATCCCAGCTGAGTCTGCGACCTACACCACAGCTCACAGCAACGCCAGATCCTTAGCCCACTGAGTGAGGCCAGGGATGGAACCTGCATCCTCACGGATATTAGTCAGATTCATTTCTGTGGAGCCACAGCGGGAACTCCCCAGGGACTTTATTCTAGAGAGATGTTGCCGTCATCATGTTCAGCTTTGCAGCTTTGCTGCTCCTTCCTGAGTGTCCTCAGACTGACCCCCGCTTAAGCCCCTTTCAAATGCCTGTGAAACAGTCTTTTTCTTGTTCCTTCTAAACTTCTGACAGCCAGCAGCCTCTTACCTGCCTTTTTCTTGGCCAAATTTTGGGTTGTTCACAGTCTCATCATGAGAAAATATCTTGGAGTTCCCAGGTGGCACAGCAGGTTAAGGATCTGGTGTTGTCACTGCTGTGGCTCAAGTCACAGCTGTGGCGTGGGTTTGATCCCTGGCTCAGAAACTTCTGCATGCTGTGGGTGTGGCCAAAAAAAAAAAAAAAAAAAGAAAGGAAATATCTTCTTTGCTACCAGAGCTCCTTGAAGACAGGCCCCTTGATTCATGACCTTGACAGCAGACACTCAATACACCTCTGTTCTTTGGTGTCATGCAGGTATCTTAGAGAGAAAGGGAATCTAGCCATTGGCTGCAGGGCTGCAGAGAACACAGGCATTGCAAGACTGGTCTCAGTTTTATTAGTCTCCTCTTCTTCACTCTCGATGCCCCTTGACCTTGCGATTGTGCTGTGCTGGTGGGTCATGGCAGCAGCTCTGCGGACGGAGCTCAGGTCTGCCCATCAGACAGCATCTCATCACATGCTCACTTGTGTTCATGAGCACAAGTACCCTTCAGAATCCCAATGTTAGGGCTCCAGTTCCCGAATATAGAATTACTTGCCTGGATTAATACTGTTTTTTATTTTAGTTGTTAGTTTTTTTGAGGGGGGTGGTTCATGGGCCCATGTTCCCATGTTTATTTTTGGGTAGAGAAGGAAGAGTGAAAACACAAATGCTTTCAGTGCTTGGTCATTCTTCCCTCCCCCCTCCCCCCTTCCTCTCTCTCTCCCTCCCTCCCTGTCTTCCTCTCTCTCTTCCTTCCTTCCTTTTTAAATTTCATGGCCTCACCCTCGGCATGTGGAAGTTCCAGGGCCAGGGACTGAATCCAAGCCATAGCTGTGACCTACTTATGAAGCTGTGGCAATGCCAGATCCTTTAACTCACTGCCCCAGGTGGGGGATTGAACCCATGCCTCTGCAGCGGCCTGAGCTGCTGCAGTTGGTTTTTTTTTTTTTTTTTTTTTAGGGCCACACCTGCGGCCTATGGACATTCCCAGGCTATGGGTCGAATTGGAGCTGCAGCTGCCAGCCTTTGACACAGCCACAGCAACACAGGATCCAAGCTGTGTCTGTGATCTACACCACAGCTCATGGCAATGTTAGATCCTTAACCTACTGCAGGAGGTCAGGGATTGAACTCATATCCTCATGGATGGATACTAGTCAGGTTCTTTTCTTTTCTTTTTTTTTTTTTAAATGTTTTTAATTTTTTTCATTAGAGCTGGTTTACAGTGTTCTGTCAATTTTCTACTGTACAGCATGGTGACCCAGTTACACAAACATGTACACATTCTTTTTTCTCACATTATCATGTTCCATCACAAGTGACCAGACATAGTTCCCAGTGCTACACAGCAGGATCTCATTGCTAATCCATGCCAAAGGCAATAGGCTGCATCTATTAACCCCAAGCTCCCCATCCACCCCACTCCCTCTCCCTCCCCTTGGCAACCACAAGTCTATTCTTCAAATCCATGATTTTCTTTTCTGTGGAAAGAAAGGTTCATCTGTGCCATATATTAGATTCCAGATATAAGTGATATCATATGGTTTTTGTCTTTCTCTTCCATTAGTCAGGTTCTTAACCTGCTGAACCACAACAGGAACTCCCTGCAGTTGGATTCTTAATCCACTGTGCCACAGTGGGAACTCCATTCATTTTGTTCTTGATGGCTCACTCTGACAGTCCCTGTAATTGCTTTAATGAAATCGCAGATTAAGGAAGCGCACTCTGCAAGCCCTTCTTTCTATGATTCCTTCTGCGTAGTTGAAGAACGTGAGGTCGGGACCCTCAGGGGAGATGAGATCTCTTTAGGTGCCCTGCAGCCGGAATCTGGCTGAGGCTGTTATCTGCAAAACTAGGCAAAAAAGGACAAAAAAGGACCTTGGTTGGTCAGGGCTTTCAGGAGGTGGAGACCTTCCATCAGGAAAATAAACCAGGGTCAGGGATTTAAATCTACAGTGAAAGAATATAGTGTGTTCGCCCAAATATGTTTTCCTTATTCACCCTCTTAATGTGGTTGGCAGGTTTTCACGTAAATGAAATTATTTGGAAGGTGGGAGGCCAGCTAATAAGTAGTTAAGGTTATTTTAGATTTGGAATCATGGAAGAATGGAAAATTCCCAGTGTTCAAATGGGGAAGGGTGAGCTGGCATTAAATCTTAGAATTATCAGATCTGAATGCCATTAACCTCTGTATGTAAGGAAACCCACTCCCATGTCAGTGACCTGGAGACGCCAGACCCTAGGATCCTCTTAGCCCCCCGCAGAGTGCCCTGATGTGGCCGTGACCTTTGCAGAAATGGACAGATATTAATTGTGTTTATTGGCTACTTAATTGCCCATGTGCTTGTGGATATAGTTTGCAGCACAAGAGAACTGCTCTGTGGTCATTATGGTTTTTAGAGTCTATAGTTATATAAAAGTTCAGTCTCATGCATGGCCATTACCCGAAGCACAGTGAATCTAGGCTCCTCCTGCAATTAAACTTGTGCCACTAAGTGAGTTAAAGCCAGAAATAACCTTGTCTCTGAATACAAAGGACCAGGAGAAGCTGAGGGGAACAGCCTCTCCCCGCCTCCCCTCCCCCAGGGCTGTCTTTGCTGGTCTGGGCACTGTGAACCTGACCTGCCTCCAGGAAGTGAGGGAAGGGGGCTGGATAGTATTCTTTGGAAGAACAGGTCCCGTCCCTCCCCTGTCCTGTAGGTGAGGAGCCCGAGTGCAAGGACATGACGGCCAGGCTGCAGTACGTCAAGGTGGGAAACTGCCGGTCTGAAGAGGAGGTGGACATTCATTACTGCCAGGTGAGGGGGTGGCGGGGCGAGGGGGTGGCAGGGGGCTTCTCCTTTAGACTCATGGCTTTGGTTACATTGTGTGCGGATCTGGGAAATTCACAGGGAAGAGAAGTGAAAGGAACTAGGGTTTTTTTTGTTTTTGATTTTTTGTTTAAAGCAAATGTCTCACTGATGTAACCGGGAACTTGTGACCCCAGATGGAAATAAAAATGAGAAAAGATTCAACAAGTCCTTCGAAGAGAAGGGAGAGCTGTGTTTCCTGTAGTTCAATCAAACATGCATAGAAATTGCAGCCAGAGGGGTCTGGGTGCTAGGGTACCCTAGGGAAAGGCCTTTCAGACCTCCCCGAGGCCCACCTTTCCCAGGGCCTGGCTGACCTGGGTTGCTCTGGGTGAGTGAGGCCTGCTTGCTTGGCGCTGGGGGCAGGCGAAAGAGGCGGGCTGCCCCAGGGTCCACCCCAGTTGGGACACTCCACCACCGACCCCCCTGCCTCTCTCTGCCCGGCTGTAGGGAAAATGCACCAGCAAAGCCGTGTACTCCATCGACACCGAGGACGTGGAGGACCAGTGTGCCTGCTGCTCGCCCACGCGGACAGAACCCATGCAGGTGCCCCTGCGCTGCACCAACGGCTCCACCATCTACCACGAGGTCCTCAACGCCATCCAGTGCAAGTGCTCCCCCAGGAAATGCAGCAAGTGAGGCGCTGCCCCGAGTGGACTCCCGCTGCCACCCGCCTTGGCGACCCCTGCCCTGCGCATGCGCGCTCTGCTCCAGTAGCCTCCTGGGCCCACAATAAAGGCCGAGTTGTGTCCTCTTGCCCATGGCCCCTGGCTCACCCGTGTCTTCCAGGCTGACATGGCAACTGTAGGATGGGTAGGGTTCTGAGGCTGAGGCTGAGCCGGGGAGCACAGGCACCCAGTCGGGAAACACTGCAGCCCCGGCGTCTGCGGGAGAAGAAGCAGACCTTGGGGAGAAAATGGCATCTTGGCTTCACCAGGTGGGGAGGGGACAGCGAGGGCCAGGCCTCCTCGGAAACTCAGCCCAGCGGCTCAGAGGTGAAGGGATTTGCTCGGGAACACTGGGGTCTCCAGTCTCTGGATGCAGGGGCTCTGAGCAGAGCAGAGGGGTGGCTCTGGAGCCAGGCTCTGGCCAGACGATGGCTTCCTCAGTGGTGGGGAAGGGGTCTTAGCAGGTGTAAAAGGGTTTCTCTGAGCCTTCCGCTGGCAGGTGCAGGACCCAGCGCAGGTTCGGCCATGGGAGGAGCGCTAGACTCGGGGCAGGCCTGGCTTCCATGCGTGGCCCTTGTTCTACTGTGTTGTCTCCACAAGCCCCTTAGCGGTTCTTAGGTTCAGTATCCTCAACTGGAAAACAGGAACAACAGTGTCACTCATGCCACTGGGAAAGCAAAATAAGCTGGGAAGTCCAGGAGTACCTATGACTTGCTCTGTATAATGGAGGGCGTGACAAGAAGAAAAATAGGCTCAAAGGGGGTCTGAGTGTCTCTGCCATTAGTGGCAGAGTGTTGGACTTTTCCTTTGTTCCGAGGGGTGAAGGAGCCAAGTTCATTCAGGGCTGGATGTTGGAGGCCAAGGCCCTGCCTACTCAAGGATTCCTCAGTGGATGGGGAAGAGGTATAGGTAACACCTGACTTCACAAAGTCCCCAAATCACTACCTGCTACCGTCACTCAGAGATCATCCTTTCTTAACATTTTATGGGAAAATAAAAAAATGGCTCTGTGGGCAAGGTGGTGGACACCCTTGGTGGGGAGTGAACACCCATGAGACTAAAGGAACCCCCCTGACTATGAGACAGAAATTTGACGGAGGACTTTCATGCCAGATCCTACTAACCCAAGAAAGACTCAGCTCATTAAAGTGCTGGACGATGACTCTGGAAAGGATTTAGACATCATCCCATCCATTGCTCAGTCCTGCCCCTTTACAGGAGGAACGCAGCTCAGAGAACTCGGTGACTTGCCAGTGGCCACACAGCTGCTGGGTGGCAGGGCCAGGTTCAGGACCCCAGTGCCTGGACCCTCGGGCTGGTCCACCAGAGCCTCAGGCCCCTGTCCATTTTGCTGACACATGTAGTTCTCGTTCTCACGGGAACCAGTGAGTGACGGTTGCATCTCTAGGTCTTTCTGCTTCTGTCACTGCTGGCAAGAACCTCCAGAAAGATACATTGCAGGCCACTGGCCTGGGTTGTGTGGAGTCATTTTGGTGGAGAGTTTAGCAGGGAAGGAAGAATGGATAGAAGTTTTATGTAACTGCTCAATAATTCAAAGGCTGTCATCCTCCATCCATCACCCTGCCTCCAACTTTGAGTAGCCTCTAAGGTCTCTGTAGGAAACCAGATCCAGGGCCAGAGAATTACCTGTCTCTCTTCTGACTGATCACCTAACACTCCGCTGGGGACGAGGTGCCGATGTGCCGTTGGAGGCGTCAGCCACAGAAAGACTCAGCAGGGAGGCTGCCCTTCAGCAGAAGGTGTCAATTTTCCAGCTGCCTCCAGAGCCTGAGTTTTCCTCCTGGTTAGGGCTAGGACCACTCACAATCAAGAAAAAAACCTGAAACTGAAAAATTGCATGTTTTGATTAAAAAAAAAAAAGGCAGGGGGCAGGATAAAAAGCTACAGAAGGAGAAATGGCTGTGTGTGTGTGTTGTGTGTGTGAGAGAGCCAGCAGCTTCGGCAACTCTGCAAGCATTTTATTTTATTTTATTTGGTTCTTTTTTTTTCTTTTTTTTAATTACTCAAATGAATTTATCACATCTGTAGTTGTATAATGATCATAACAATCTGATTTCACAGGATTTCCATCCCATAGCCCAAGCAGATCCCCCCACCCCCCAAACTGTCTCCTCCGGAGACCATAAGTTTTTCAATGTCTGTTCTGCAAAGAAATTCCGTCTGTCCTTTTTACAGATTCCACGTGTCAGTGAAAGCATTTGATGTTGGTGTCTCATTGTATGGCTGACTTCACTTAGCATGATAGTTTCTAGGTCCATCTATGTTGCTAAAAATGCTGGTATTTCGTTCTTTTTGATGGCTGAGTAATATTCCATTGTGTATATGTACCACATCTTCTTGATCCACTCCTCTGTCGATGGACATTTAGGTTGTTTCCATGTCTTGGCTGTTGTAAATAGTGCTGCAACGAACATTGGAGTACATGTGTCTTTGCGAGTCGTGGTTTTCTCTGGATAGATCCCCAGGAGTGGGATTGCTGGATCAAATGGTAGTTCTATGTTTAGTTTTCTGAGGAATCTCCATACTGCTTTCCAAAGTGGTTGCACCAATTTACAATACCACCAACAGTGTACGAGGGTTCCTTTTTCTCCACACCCTCTCCAGCACTTATTGTTTGTAGACTTTTGGATGATGGCCATTCTGGCTGGTGTAAGGTGGTACCTCATCGTGGTTTTGATTTGCATTTCTCTAATAATGAGTGACGCTGAACATCTTTTCATGTGTTTCTCGGCCATCTGTATGTCTTCTTTGGAGAATTGTCTGTTTAGATCTTCTGCCCATTTTTGGATGGGCTTGTTTGTTTTTTTGGTATGGAGCTGCAGAAGTTGTTTTTAAATTTTGGAGATTAATCCCTTGTCAGTCGATTCACTTGCAAAGATTTTCTCCCATTCTGTGGGTTGTCTTTTTGTGTTGTTTAGGGTTTCCTTTGCTGTGCAGAAACTTTGAAGTGTGAGTAGGTCCCATTTGTTTATTTTTCTTTTTATTGTCAATACTCTGATAGGTGGATCTGAGAAGATGTTGCTGTCGTTTATGTCAGAGAGTGTTTGGCCTATGTTTTCCTCTAGGAGTTTGATAGTGTCTGGTCTTATATCTAGATCTTTAATCTGCAGGCATTTTAGGGCAGGTCTGCCTCTGGGTGCAGGGACGCTCATTTTAGTCATCCTCAGACCAGACGGGCCAGTCCCCCAAAGTGAGAGTCTTAGGGGGAACCACAAGGGAGGCGTATGCAGGGACCAAGCGACTAAGAACGTGCTGGAGGGAGAGAAGAGAGGACACAGAAGAGAAACTGCGGTGGAAAGGTATCCACATCCTCTTGGCCCTGCAAACATGTGAGGGCTTCCTGGAAGTGAAAGGAGGAGGGCGGTTTCTGGGAGAGAAACGAGCAGACCCACTGCCGGACCATTTACCCAGTGGCCTCCTTGTCTGTAAAATGGGCACGGGCAGTATTTCGCTCATAGCCGTGTGGCCAGGATTAAATAATTCCTCTGGAAAAGGCTCTGAGGAGGGTGCCGAGGCGGAGGGGGTCTGCATCCACCCCAGCCTGGATCACTCCTGGTGTTTAGAATACAGCCAGAGATTGGCAGGGACAGCTTTGATTTTCCTTCTGCTCCGCCCCCCGACTCATTCTGTGTGGTCACCCTGCCTTTACTGCCTCAGGTTCCTCTTCGTTAAGGTGGGGAGCCGTCACCCCCCCCCCCCACCTTCTCAGTGTAGGAGATAGAAAGTTCGCCATCATACCTGACATATATTCCTAACAGGATACCTTTTCATGGGGGGGGGGCGGTCCCTGGTCTAAATACACTTGTTTAGCTTGAGGGCCTCTTGGAATTATAGGCTCTATAGGCTCCATCGTGCAGAACAGCCCTTTGGAGATCTTCTCTTCCATCCAGGTAGGAAAGCATACCAGGGGGCGGCACTCCTCTTGTTCCCGGGGTGCAGCTTTCGCAAGCAATCTACCTTCTCAACTGGTCCCAGCGTCTCCCTGGGAAGTTCTGAAACCTGCTCCTCCTGCCTCCTGCAGCCCCTCTTTCTGTCCCACCTCTTGTTCCTGGAAGGTGGGGACAGCCAGTACTGGGTAGAGTGCAGGTACTGGGCAGGCAGGTGTCGGGGGAGGCTCCCACCCCCCCCACCCTCCCGGGCGGGCGGTCGGGGTGGGGAGGGGGAGGGGTGCAGAGCGGCAGGAAGCAGGCTTCTCAGGATTGGAAACTAATCAGTCAGACGGTTCATGAGATAATCCGGCTGAATGCTCACACTCCCGAACCAGGTTAGGAGGCAGCTCCCGGGGCGGGGAGAGCAGCAGTCTTACTGTCTCGCCCCTCAGCTTCATTAACCCGAGCGTGTCCCAGACTAAACCCGCCCGTCGGTCCGCGGGAACGCGCTCTTTCCTCCACGTGGCGCGACCTGCGCTCGCTCGTGCGCCCAGGGCGCAGCCAGGAGGCCGGGTGGTCTGACGCGGGATGGGGGAGGAGGCGGCGGCAGCAGGACGGGGCGGGCACGTCCAGACGGAGCTGAGCCGCTATGGAATTAGCCTGGCAGCTGAATAAGCCAGTCCAGACGCCAGCGCAGCCGAGGGGCAGTCCGGGTGTCCTGTCCCGTGTGAGCGCGCACCATGGCCACCCCCGGGCTGCGCGGTGAGTCTTCCCTGCCGGGAACCCTGATCCTGGGCAGCTGGTGAGCTGTAGGAGGGAGAGGGGCTGAGAGGGAAGGAGATGGCAAACTCCTACCCCTTGGAACTGGTGACCCCAAGTGAACCTGGAGGGGGAGGTGCGGGAGCTGATCCCTCTCCCCTGTTGCGGGAGCCCAGGAGACAGAGCGATTTCCTGGACACTTATTTCTTATCAAGGAGAGGGGAGGTAGGACGAGAGAGGCAGAGCATGGGTGCAGTGGATTACCAGTTGCTACCTCTTTATCTTCTTGTTACAAGTCGGGGGATGTTTAGTACAGCGTATCTGAATGGCAAGCAAACAGCTGGGGTTTAATTCAGAAACAGTCTGCTGAGGATAGAGGTTCAGAGCCACCCCCCAGCAGTTTGACTTTGGTGTGGCTGGAGCATCCTCACAGTTTCAGGAGGCCTCCTCCAGCCCTTTGCCAAACCCATCACCAGGAAGGGCGTTTACACCTCACAGTACAGGGAGACAGGTTTTTTTTTTTTTTTAAGAGGGAAAGCAAATCGTGGCAGTGTTTGGGGGAGCAGGAAATGATTCAGCTGCACCTCCAAATTATTTTGAATAGACAGATGCATTTGGCAGGGTTGACCTCGCTTGGAAGGAGATTTTGTTAGGTGTCTTGTATCTGGTGGTTCTTGAGAGAGGCCGAGACTGGGGAGCTGCCCGCTCCATGGGGATGAACAGTGGGCAGAAAGGACTGGAAGCCAGGTATCGGCCCCTAGTCCTCAGACTTTGTGAGCAGGTGTGATGTGGGACCATGTGGATGCTGGTCCAGGACAGAAGGTCCCACTGAGCAAGGTTAAGTCTCAGCCCAAAGGCCTTGACAGGTGGGGGAGGATCTCAGACAAGGGTGGGACTCTCCCAGAGGACAGCGGGACTCCGGATCCCTGCCCTTTTGCGGGCTTTGTTTTTGGGACCTGACATCAGAGCCCTGCCCTGGCTGCGGGGTGTCCAGGGCCCAATCACCCCCTCACTGTGTCCTGCCACGTACCATCATTTTGGGAGCCAAGGACCCCAGAAGGTCCTTTCCAGCCACCCCCACCACTCTGAGTTGCCTCTGTGTGGGCACCTGGGCCTCTTTGCTGGCTGATGGAAGAAGCTGTGAGAGGTGTGGGGATGGGCTCCAAACCCCAGCCTCGGGTTCTGGTCCGGTTTCTCTCTGTACCTTCTCTGCCCTCTTCCTCTGTGAGGCATGGCTAGAGGGGCCAGAGGCTCTGGAGGTTAGAGTGGGGATTGTCTTTCATTTTCTCTAATCCTCATTAGATCTTCTGGAAATCCACCCATCCTGAGGATGCTTCTACTGGCTAAGAGGAGCTTGTCTATGCCTGGCTTTCTTAGGACACATGGAGAACAGAAACTTTACCACTGGAGACGAGATTCTTGCCTCTAGTTACCAAGTAGAATTGGTCTCCAGTTGTGATTGGGTGATTGGGGAAGGCCTCTCTGGGAGATGAGTTTGAGTAGAAGTTGCATTCAGTGAAGGAACCATCTGGAGACTTAAACTAGCAAAGGCATCAGAGGAGAATGACCCAGTGAGCAATGTATGGGCTGCCCCCCAAAGAGGGGGAAGCTGAGAGCCTGAAAGGGGGAGGGTAAGAGTGAGCCAGATCTGGTGGAGTCTTGGGACTCAGGCCAGAAGTTTAAACCTTCAAAGAGGAGGGAACGACTAACATTTATCAAGCATCAGCTGTATCCCAGACACTGTGCTCTGCTTCCCAACAAATTTGGGGGCCAGTATAAGTCCATTTCATTGAAGAGGAGGCTGAAGTTCAGAGAGGTTGAGAAATATGCCTGTTGTATTGTGTTAACCACCGAACAATTAGAAAAGGATAAAGCTGGAACTCAAACTTATTTCCCCTCCGCCTGACCTTGTTGCTTTTGTCCTTAAGAAGCCATGAGAAGGGGAGTTCCTGTCGTGGCTTAGTGGTTAACGAATCCCACTAGGAACCATGAGGTTGCAGGTTCGATCCCTGGCCTCGCTCAGTGGGTTAAGGATCCAGCGTTGCCGTGAGCTGTGGTCTAGGTCGTAGACGTGGCTCAGATCCTGGGTTGCTGTTGCCCTGGCATAGGCCGGTGGCTACAGCTCCAATTGGACCTCTAGCCTGGGAACCTCCATGTGCTGCGGATGCGGCCCTAGAAAAGACAAAGAGACAAAAAGACAAAAGTAGCCATGAGAAGGAAGTGTAGGCGCCATCAAGGAGGGGAAATGTGGCTGGCCCTGGGGCCTTGAGGGAGATACTAATTTTGCAAGGTGGTCAGGTGGTGCTGGGGTCACAGTCTGGGAAGGTTTGCCTTGACACGATTTCCAATCTGGAGTCATCATGGTTCGTTTATTTGGTGGGGTCAGTCCCAAGAAGGCTAGTTGTCGTCAGCAAACTCCTAAGGCAATGTGCCATTGCCATCCACACTGGGGACATTTCCTAGTGAGCACAGGTTGCCTGAGCTTCCCATCTATGGTTCATGAGCACGTGGAAGGCTGACCCAGTGGCCACTGGGGGCAGAGGACTTGCCCAGTGACCAGATGGCTCTAGATAACCTGGTTCATGATCATTCCTGCTGATCTTCATACCATGTCCCGTGAGTGCTGCTGGTATCAGTTCAGAGCACACCTACTGAGCCCACGCTGTGCTGGGGCCACAACCATCAACATGGGCACACATGGCCTGCCAGGACCTTAGTGGTCTAGGATGGTCTTAGCGTAGCAGCCACATCCACTGTTGATGGACGTGAGAAGGAGGAGCTGGAGCCAATTAGCCCCTCTGTATATCATGTATTTCAAGCTGTACTAGAGGTCTTTCTTTCACAGCTACTGACAACCCTGCCCTTCCTCCAGAAACTCTAAGGAAATCATTTATTAGTCAGTGTGGCTGACATCTCTCCATCTAGGTTAACTTCTGCTGAAACTATACGAAAGGTTGGCCATTCTCACAATTGGCTGGCGTCTGTCTGTGCAGCAAACACAGGTGTAAAACACGCTGCCCTTGTAAACCAGTAAACCAGTTCTGTAAACCTTCTGACTGGTTTCCTCATGAAGGGAAAATTCCCACTTTCTAGGCTGTCATTCATCATAAAAAAAATTAAAGATAGCTTACAAAATGGGGCTTCTGTTGTGACTCCGTGGTAATGAATCCACCTAGGATCCATGAGGGATGCGGGTTCGATCTTGGCCTTGCTCGGTGGGTTAAGGATACGGCGTTCCCATAAGCTGTGGTGTAGGTTGCAGATGCGGCTCAGATCTGGTGTTGCTGTGGCTCTGGTGTAGGCTGGCGGCTACAGCTCTGATTCCGCTCCTAGCCTGGGAACTTCCATATTCTGTGGGTGCGGCCTTAAAAAGACACACACACACACACAAAAAAAGTTTAAAAAATTAAAAAGTAATAATACACACCCATTGTGAAAAAATTAAAGTCAGTATATACAATAACTGTTTTTTCATATTTTGGTAATTATTCTTCACCCTGTTTTTTTTTTTTTTTTTTACCTGTGCCTGCAGCATACAGAAGTTCTCAGGCCAGGGATTGAACCTGAGCCACAGCAGTGACAACACTGGATCCTCAACTGTTAGGCCACCCGGGAACTCCATCCTGACTTCTTCTTTTTTTTTTTTTTGTTGCCGTTGCCGTTGTTGTTGTTTGTTGCTATTTCTTGGGCCGCTCCCGCGGCATATGGAGGTTCCCAGGCTAGGGGTTGAATCGGAGCTGCAGCTACCGACCTATGCCAGAGCCACAGCAACGCGGGATCCGAGCCGCGTCTGTGACCTACACCACAGCTCACGGCAACGCCGGATCGTTAACCCACTGAGCAAGGGCAGGGATCGAACCCGCAACCTCATGGTTCCTAGTCGGATTCGTTAACCACTGCGCCATGACAGGAACTCCCTGACTTCTTTTTAATCCATTTTTGTTTTTGCCTACATCAGATAACTAGTTATGTATTTCTATTTCTTATTTATTAATCTTCAAACAGTTACAAAAAGGAAAACCTAGATATAATAACACTTAAGGAAAAATTAACAAGCACCATATAATGAAAGATTGGGAACATATTATATCACTATAACCTAGAGAAGAAGGAATAGGGACTGTAAGTGAGCAAAAACCTATCTATGAGCTTCCTAATAGGCAGTGCGGGAAAGTGATAATCACTTGCATTGCCTAATGAAAGGAGACTAGTTCATCACCATTAAACTTTAAGAAGGATGTCACAGTGACATTGGTGATTTTTATATAACGCATTGCCCAGCATAACGAGCTGTAGTTTCACTAATAGTTTTAGAAAGAGTATTACTTTTCACGTGGGCATTTATTATATTGTTTCTGGTTTTTTTTTGTTTGTTTGTTTTTCGTTTTTAAAGAGGTGTTTCTGTTTTATTATTTTCTGGTCCATTCCATTCTATTCTATTAAAAATGCTGTTTTCCGAGTTCCCGTCGCTGCTCAGTGGAAACAAATCTAACTCGTATACATGAGGATGCAGGTTTGATCCCTGGCCTGGCTCAGTGGGTTAAGGATCTGGCATTGCTGTGGCTGTGGCGTGGGCTGCTGGCTATAGCTTTGATTTGGCCCCTAGCCTGGGAACCTGCATGTGCCACGGGTGCGGCCCTAAAAAGACAAAAAAAAAAATGCTGTTTGCAAACCATTAGATACCTAACTATGGGTTCAACCTCTCATTTGGAAAGTAGTGGCTTAGTGCATGTAGAAAACTTGGTGGCTTAGTGCACATAGACCAAGGGATCTCAGTCTCTCCCTCCTGTCCTCTGTATGAAAGGGATGTAAGACTCTTCCCTCAGGAGTATTGTCATCCAAGTTTCTATCCTGAATAACATCTCTCATCCTAAAGAACATCCTTCAGCATTTTTTTTTCTTTTTTGGCTAGCCTGCAGCATGTGAAGTTCCTGGGCCAGGGATCAGATCCGAGCTGCAGCTGCGATCTATGCTGCAGCTTCAACACTGGATCCTTTAACCCACTGTGCTGGGCTGGGGATCAAACATGTCCTGATGCTGCGCCAAAGTGGGAACTCCCCTTTAGCAAGCATTTCTTTTTTTTTTTTTTTTTTGCTTTTTAGGGCCCAACTCATGGCATATCAAAGTTCCCTGACTAGGGATCAAATCGGAGCCATAGCTGTCGGCCTGCTCCACAGCTTACCACAGCTCACAGCTGCACTGGATCCCCAACCCACTCAGCAAGGCCAGGGATGAGGCTGGGGATCGAACCGGCAACCTCATTGATACCAGTAGGGTTCGTTAATAATAAGCCATGACAAGACCTCCCCCTTTAGCATTTCTTTCTTTCTTTTTTTTTGTTTTTTTTTTACGGCTGCACTCAAGGCATGTGGAGGTTCCCAGGCTAGGGGTCCAATCTGAGCTACAGCTGCCAGCCTACCCCACAGCCTCAGCAATGCCAGATCCGAGCCGCGTCTGTGACCTACACCACAGCTCATGGCAACACCGGATCCTTAACCCACTGAGCGAGGCCAGGGATCGAACCTGCAACCTCCTGGTTCCTAGTCGGATTCGTTTCCGCTGCGCCAAGACAGGAACTCCCCCTTTAGCATTTCTTAAAGCGCAGTTCTTCTGGTGACTTCTCTTCACTTGTTTCCCCATCCAAAGCTCTAGAATTCCATTGCAGAAAGCAGGGAAGAGGTGACTTTGGCGAGAAATTCACCTCTGCTCATCTGTCCAGCCTTTCATTGAGTACCTACTATGAGCCAGGCTGCATAGTAAGAGTCAAAGATGATATCCAGTCCCTATATTTGAGGGAGTGTGCCAGTGGGAGGAGGGTGTCGAATCTGTCACGTTGAGGGAAATCGGAGCCAGGATCTGCAGTATGGTATTTGACATGGATGGTGTCTCCACGGGCTGAATTACCGCCCTTGTAAGTGAAGGTATTTATTATCATCCACTTTGATAGGGAAGGGTGCTGTGTCCATTAAGACTATGCACAGCTGGCTGCTCTCACAGCAGATGAAAAAAATGAGGAAAACGTAGAGGCAGTTCACTGCTCGCTAAAGTGATAGGCCTGGGCGGGTAAATAAGTTGGCGGGGTGGCTCTTTTCCACAAAACTTTGCAGGGACCCAGGGTGATGGAGGCTCAGCCACCTTCAGCTATGACTTCTTTCAGTGGCCCTGCGAGTTTCCATTCCAGCTATCTGAGAGGGGAGGGGGGCCCGGAGGAGCCTGTAGGAGCATGCGTGGAAGGTTTCTGTGGGCCAGGCCTAGAAATAGCACATATCACTCTGTTCACATTCCTCTGGCTGGAATTCAGTCTCGTGGCCGCATCTAGTTGCAAGGGAGGGAGGCTGGGAAATATGGTCTAGCTGTATGTCCAGGAAGAAGAGGAGAGCATGGATTTTGGTAAGCACCTTGTAGTCTCTGTCATAGGGACCCATCAAAAATGGTAAGTTTAGTGTGGCATAGTCACACCTGTTATACTGTATTCAAGTTACCAGGTCTAGACATTTGGCTCCCCAAGTAGGCTCTGAGATCTTCAAGTTTCAGCACCCAGGACAGGACAGGGTATGTGGTAAATGCTTATTAAATAGTCTTTGAATGCATGAATGAATGAATGGGGAGCTGGTGTGACAGTAGCTGGCCAGCAGATTCAGTTGCTTTTATTTTATTTTATTTTTTGGTCTTTTTTAGGGTCACACTCTTGGCATATGGAAGTTCCCAGGCTAGGGGTCAAATCAGAGCTCTAGCCACTGGCCTATGCCACAGCCACAGCAAAGCTAGATCCGAGCCTCGTCCATGACCTATACCACAGCTCACGGCAACACTGGATCCTCAACCCACTGAGCGAGGCCAGGGATTGAACCTGTGTCCTCATGGATCCTAGTCAGATTCATTTCTACTGAGCCATGATGGGAACTCTAGTTGCTTATCTTTTATCATTTTTAAAAATTTATGATTGAAGTACAGTTGATTTACAATGCTGTGTTAGTTTCTGGTGTATAGGAGAATGATTCAGGTATACTTATGCACACATGTTCTTTTTCATTATGGTTTAGTGCAGGATAATGAATATAGTTCCCTATGCTATACAGTAGGACCTTGTTGTTTATCTATTTTATATCTAGTAGTGTGTATCTGTTAATCCCAAACTCCCAAGTTTGTTTTCTGTGTCTTTAAATCTGTTTCTGTTTTGTAAATAAGTTCATTTGTGTCATTTTTTAGTTTCTGTATATAAGTGATAACATATGATATTTTTCTTTCTCTCTTTGACTTAGTTCACTTAGTATGATAATCTCTAGGTCTGTCCATGTTGTTGCAAAGGGCAAGATCTCATCTTTTTCATGGCTGAGTAGTATTCCATTGTATATCGGTACCACATCTTTTTTATCCATTCATCTGTTGATGGATATTTAGGTTGCTTCCGTGTCTTGGCTGTTGTAAAGAGTGCTTCAATGAACATTGGGGTGCATGTATTTTTTCAAATTATAGTTTTCTCTGGATATGTGCAGAGGAGTGGGGTTGCTAGATCATATGGCAACTTAAGAATGCTGCTTTTAATATTTATTTATTTATTTGTTTTTTTACTTATTACATTTTATTGAAGTATAGTTGATTTATAATATTGTGTTAATTTCAAAAGCTGCAATTATTTATTTATTTATTTTTTTAGGGCTGCACCAGTGGCATATGGAGGTTCCCAGGCTAGGGGTTGAATCAGAGCTGTAGCTGCCGGCCTACACCGCAGCCACAGCCACAGCAACGCCAGATTTGAGGCATGTCTGCGACCTTCACCACAGCTCATGGCAATACCAGATCCTTAACCCACTGAGCAGGTCAGGGATCGAACCCTCGTCCTCATGGATACTAGTCGGGCTTGTTACTACTGAGCTACAATGGGAACTCCTCAAAAGCTGCTTTTAAAATGTGTGCTATGTCATGGTGGTGTTATGTATTTGCCTCTAAGTCCCTCCTGGAATATCGCATATCTATGTTGTCTAATTTAGACGAAGGTGCTTGCCTTCCTGTCTGTAAGGGAAGTAAATGTGTCTCCAGTTTTTCTATTACATGTATCCAGTCCTTTAGCCACAAGGTAACTACATTTAATGAAATTTAGCATTTGAGTTTACTTGACTCGTAGATGCATTTCTACCCCCTTTGAGTCTCAAGCAGGTTTTATGATCAAGGCTCTGATGTACGTGTGAGAAGTCAGGGGGCCAAAATGAAGTTGCACAGGTTGCAGTCCTACCCCAGGTGGACCTTTACACCGCGGCTGTAGGAGTGAGCCAAGCTCACGGGAGCCAGGCATGGAGCTTTCCCTTCTCCAGTGACAGGCTTCTCTTTCTTCTAAGTTCATGAAGCTTCCAATTTTTTTTGTTTTCTTTTTAGGGCTGCAATCACAGCATATGTAGGTTCCCAGACTAGTGATTGAATTGGAGCTACAGCTGCCAGCCTACACCACAGCCACAGCAGCCCAGGATCTGAACTGCTTCTGCGACCTATGCTACAGCTCATGGCAATGCCTCACTCAGTGGGTTAAGGATCTGGCATTGCCATGAACTGTGGTGTAGGCTGGTAGCTGCAGCTCCAGTTCTACCCCTAGCCTGGGAGCCTCCATATGCTGCAGGTGCAACCCTAAAAAGAAAAAAAAAGCCCTTTAAACAAAGAGCACTTATGGTCAATACTCAGACCCAAGATCCTAAAACTGAAGACAAGGGACCAAAAAAAAAAAAAAAAAGAATAAGAAATTCAGTCCAGGAAGTGCTTCCCTCCATGACAAAATACACAGATCAGAACTGGGAGAAGTTGCTCAAATGAAACCTACTCATTGGCAGCTCATCCTCTCCTGTGGTTTGGAGTGTGACTGATGGGATTGAGGTAAAAATGTCCCTCCCTCTGGGTCATGAGGACGTGGCTGATCTGTAAGATAATTGGTCAAAGCTGTTTAGCCAGTTAACTGCAACCTGTTTTGCAGGTACATTGACATGAAAGAGCATGACAGTGCGATTGTGAGTAAACCGTCATCCTTCTACACACACACACACACCCACACACAGACAGCACTTTCATGAGGTTGGCCGACTCTTCTCCTGGGTGTGCTTGGCTGCCTTCAGTGTCCCTCCCTCTCTCCTCCTGCACCACCTCCCAGCTCTGACCCTTTTCTTCCTCCTGGGAGGAACCAAGACTGATGAGCTTATTCTGCTTTTTTGTTTGTTTTTGTTTTCTTTTATTTTGTCTTTTTAGGGCCGCACCCATGGCATATGGAGGTTCCCAGGCTAGGGGTCTAATCGGAGCTGTAGCCTCCAGCCTACACCACAGTTACGGCAACATGGGATCCGAGCCTCGTCTGCGACCCACACCACATGATGCACTTACTCTTACTCCCATCCCTGTAAAGAAGATGGAACAGATTTCTGTCGCTCAAAAAGAACTGGCTCCGAGGTTAAAGCCTGAGACAGCGCTTCTAGTCAGAGCTCTTCCACTTAAGCTGCTGGAGCCGTTTTTTTTTTTTTTTTTTTTTTTTTAAAGGTTTTAATTTTATTTATTTATTTATTTAGTCTTTTTGCTATTGTCTTTGGGCCGCTCCCTCGGCATATGGAGGTTCCCAGGCTAGGGGTTGAATCGGAGCTGCAGCCACCGACTTATGCCAGAGCCATAGCAACGCGGGATCCGAGCCACGTCTGCAACCTACACCACAGCTCACGGCAACGCCGGATCCTTAACCCACTGAGCAAGGGCAGGGACCGAACCCGCAACCTCATGGTTCCTAGTTGGATTCGTTAACCACTGCGCCACGACGGGAACTCCTGTTTTTGTTTTTGTTTGGGGGTTTTTGTTTGTTTCGATGCCCACAATTGTGGCATCTGGAAGTTCCTGGGCTAGGAACTTCCAGGTGCCTCATTGGAGCTGCAGTTGCCAGCCTAGGCCACAGCCACAGCCACAGTAGTGCCAGATCCGAGTGCTTCTGTGACCCACGCCCAGCTTGCAGCAGTGCTGGATCCTTAAGCCACTGAGTGAGGCCAGGAATTGAACCTGCCTCCTCACGGATACTAGTCGGGTTCTTCACCTGCTTAGCCACCATGGGAACTCTGCTGGAGCCTTTGGCTCTGGATAAGATGCTGAGAGTTACAGAGGGATTCAGCAGACATAAGGGACACGGATGAACCTGAGATTTTTATAAAATACCCCCAAATACATTTATAGTCTATAGGAAACTGTTCAGAAATTTTCTCTCTGTTACAGCCTTGTTAACTGAGACAATGAAATTCATATCAAATAGACAGCCCTTCACTGCTAGACTGTTCTCGCCTTGAAGCCGGGAGTTGTGCCAGTCTTGTTCACCACGGAATCCTTACCCCGGAGCAGGGAGATGGGCAGTGGGCTTTGGGATTAGGGCCAGTGCTGCCCGACCCTTGGGCAAAGGGAAGTCTTGACAGCGAGCACCCACTGAGTGGTAACATCATATAGACGCTTGGAGAATTGTCTCTCCAGGGACTCCCATAGTTACTGGGTTGGACTTGAAGGGGGACTGGAGATCCCACAATAACTAGGGGAGGAAACACTGAGAGATGCATTGCTTCGGTTTCTCATAACCTCACCTTTATGGGGCTTCTGTGCCCAGCCACACACAGATTTCTCTGACTTAAGACCAGATGCGTCCTCATTGGACTATCAGCGGAGTTAGGATCACCACATTCCAAAGGACAGAGCTAGGAGAAGAAGGGGAAACAGAAGCCCCCACAAACTGCTCTATGCAGACAGGGAGCCTGCCACGGAGGCTAGACTTCAAATAGTAGGATTCAGTGACTGGTAAAAGCGAGGGCAAGTGGGGACACAGAGTGGCTCTCAACCTTGGATGCACCTTGGAGTCACCTAAGAAGGTTACGATATTGCTGTCTGTGTTCTACCTTCAGACCTGGACTTATTTCTCTTGTGCCCCAGTGCTGAGACCATTGGTCTCTACAATCACTGCCGGAATCACGAATGTGATCCCGGATCTAGTCGTAGGTCTTGAACTATTAGAAGGAAGGAGCTCCATCTAGAATGTGCATAAGGCAAGCTTAGGACAGATCAAACACACACGCAGACACACACAGTGTGTTCCCTTAGCACAGGGAAGGGAAATATTTAGAACCAGAGACCTGCCTGGGACTGGGTGTTAATACAAAAGAAAAAAAAATTGGGAGTTCCCATCAAGGCTCAGCAGTAACTAACCCAACTAGTTCCATGAGGATGCGGATTCGATCCCTGGCCTTGCTCAGTGGGTTCAGGATCTGGTGTTGCTGTGGTGTAGGTTGCAGACATGGCTTGAATCTGGCGTTGTTTTGGCTCTGACTTAGGCTGGCAGCTGCAGCTCTGATTCGACCCCTAGCCTGGGAACTTCCACAGGCTGCAGGTGCAACCCTATTTAAAAAAATAATAAATGAAAAAATAAATAAAAATAAAAATAATGTCCAGGCAGGAAGGGACTTACTCCTGGCTGTCCCTTTCCTTTTCCACCATATATCTAAGTGTGGACTCTATGTCACTTACTAGCAGGTGACCTTGGGCAACTTACCTGACCTCTCTATGCCCGTTTTCTCATCAGGAAAATGGGGACAACAACAGGACCTATCTCATAGTTATCGTGATGACTGAATGCGTTGATACATGGAAACTGCTCAGAACAGTGCCTGGCACATGTCAGGTGCCAGCTGTTAGTGTCACCGTGGTTATGATTAGGGCGAGTCTGTGCTTAACTCAGAGAGTTGACTTCCCTCTCTTCAAAATTCACTCACCAGAAAGGATTCTCTCCGTCCCCACATTGTTACCGTCGAATGTTTATTGAGCCCCTATTGCATCCAGACTTCTGTGCTAGGAATACAAAGGCAAAAAGGCAAATTTTCTGAACTTCTTGAGGACTTCCCTAGGTGGTGAGAAAAGGCTTGGTGTGGGAGTAGGACTTGGGCAGGACGGGATTCAAACAAGTGGAAAGAATGTTCCAAGCAGGGGTGCCTGCATGAGGACAGGCACAGAGTGAAAATTAGTTTGGAGCTAGGTCTGCCTAACGAGAAATGTTCTTGTCTGATGGATGGATGAAGCAGTAGAGCTATGTAATAGACAGCTGTGGAAATCTTTGAATGCCAAATGGTTTGCAAGCCCCCAAACCATGGAGGTTTTGAGTAGCAGAGTGACCAGTGAGACAAAAGTATTACGAATGGTCATCTGTAGAGGCAAAGGAGTTAGGGATCCACCCACCCACCCACCTGTCCGTCCATCCATCCATCCATCCATCCATCCATCCATCCATCATCTCCTGACACCCCATTTATCCTCACTTTAGCCGGAGTGGCTTTTCTAATTATGTTGCTCTGTTTTTGCTAACAAAAATTCTTTTTTTTGCCACACCGTGGCATATGGAACCTCTTGGGCCAGGACCTACACCACAGCTGCAGCAATGCTGGATCCTTATGTAACCCGCTGTGCCACAGTGGGAACTTCCCCAAATTCTTTAATGTTATTATAACTTGTGAACCCTGCATGTTAACAGAGTGGGATTTGGGATGGGTATAGTATTGAGGAGAGCCATCTAGAGGCAGAAGAGAGAACCCAAAGATAAGAAACAACAGGTCACCTTCTAGAAGCTGCAGATAGTGTAGTCATTCTGATGTGTGTGTGTGTGTGTGTGTGTGTGTGGTGTGTGTTGACCAGCAAGAGATGATTGATACTGGGAAGGTTGATAGGAAAGACAGTAAAAAGCCCTCTAGGCCATGGTAAAAATGGGCTCTATAAACCAGAAGGGTTCTTTCTTTGCCCCTCAAATCCCACCACACGGTTGGCCACCTGCTGGGTCTATGTGGGTGGAAAAGGAGCGCGAAGAAGGCTGCAGTCCTGGCTCTCAGGAGGCTGATGATCTGAAATAGCCAAGACCAGCGGCTGATTATAAGGGACCCTACCCACAATCGCCTCTCCCCCTGGTGTCTCCTCTCCTCCCGTGCTCATTGGACGATGCTCCTGCTCCTTTCCAGATGCATCTCAAAAGTCACATACTCTGGAGGCCAGGAGGTAGCTTTAGGCAGAGCACTGCTGTAGGTCCTTGTTCATATTCCAACTTTAGCTCTTCTCTTATTCCTGAAATTATCTCTTAATGAGTCTATTTTCTTTTCTTACCAGCCTGCCTTCCTTGTGAGCCCCTAGGGGTTGGTGGGAAGGAGCATGTTCTATGGACTTTGTGTTTCCAGTGTCTGACATGGGGCCTGGGAAGTCAATGGTTCTAGAGGGAAAAGAGATGCTAAAGTTTATATATGTACACTGCCCCCGCCTCCAATGGCCAGCTGGGCCTGGAGCAATGGATGCCCTGTGTGTGCAGGGCGGGAGGGGCTGGCGGGGGGAAGATGGGCTCTGGATGGGTGTTGAGGGTGGGGAAGCAGTTCAGACAGGCAGGCGGGGCTGGGATGATGACAGGCCCTGTGCACCTCTTAGACAATCTGGTCTTCATCCTAAGAGGAGCAGGAAGCCACCGAATGGGAGTAACCTGGTCACATTGTTTCAAAATGGTAACTCCAGCTGCACTGTGAGCTGAGGGTCAGGAAGGGAGAAGATTACTGGCAAGGAGGCCCGTGAGCTCTGAGCTAGTCAGGTTCAAGGCCGGGATGCAGACGGTGCCTGAATCAACATCAGGGGTGTTTGAGCATCGGGGAGAGAGGGCTGTTTCTGAGCTGAGGCTGTGAGATGAGCAGAGCTGAGGAGGCAGATCTGCACATGGTCCTTTAGTGGGGAGGGGATTGGAGGGTGGTCCTTCTATCGCTTTGGCCACATTCAGACGCTGAGAAAGGTGACGTTCAGCAGGACCTGTGGGGCAAGGGGCGGGGTGATCGGCAGGGCCATTGGGTCCAAATTTTGAGCTTGGCGTTTCCGATGTTGGTTGTTGTCCTGGGTCAATTTCATGCAGGAAAGCAGACTGAGACCTCGGTGAAAGTGTTGACTCTGAAATGAAATCCACCCATCAATCCCTGGATACTTGGGGAGGGTCCAGGTGATGCTTGAAAAATCTGAAGTGCCCAGGTTGCTCAGAGGCTCCAAGAGGGCGTGCCTGTCAGTAGGACCACGCTGGCCTGAGTCTTGTCCTTGGCCCGGGAGGATGTGGATGCTCTGTGCCCCTCAGGGCGCCCTGGCCTGTCTGGTTTTGAGGGACGCAGTGGAAGGTTGGTGACAGGGGACTGCCCTCTTTTTCTGGGCATCTCACACTCACCTGCCGTCGCTTAGTAATGAGACGGGAATGGTGCCAGGAGGGAAACTTCGAGGGAGGGTCCTGGAAGTCCATCTCCCACAGGAAACCTCCTCCTTCTCCTCTTGCTGTCTTTCTCAGAGGCTCTGGAAACCTCCTGGGGCCCCAAGGACTCACCTCCCGCTCCTCTGTGCCTGGGGTGCCCCCTTCCTGTGCTTTATCAGCCCAGCCTGGCACTGCCTTGCTCTCGACTGTGTCTCTTGACCCCTTGGTATCTTGAGAGGAACCTCTGCCTGCCTTGTGGGGAACAGCAACGGGGAGCAAGGATGGAGGAGGGGTGCCGTGGGCTGTGGACTAAGACAGGTGCATGAAGACGGTAGCTTGGACTAGGTCGGTGGTCATGGAGGTGGTGAAAAACAGATTCGGGAGATATTTCAGGGGTGAAATTCATAGCCTTGGTAACAAATTGGAAATGAGGTGTGAGGGAAGGAGGCTGTCAAGTCTGCCTGCAGATTTCTGGTTCATGGACTGAGTGATGGTGGCAGCATTCACGGCGATGGGGACACTGATAAAGTGTCATGTTTCGGAGAAGATCGCACGTTTGGTTTGAGACGAGATGATTTTGAGGGGCTCTGAAACTTCCAAGTGGAGATGCCAGGTGGAGGGGGGAGAGGACAGTAATTGCTAAAGGCTAAAATTTGAGAGTTATCAGCATAGAGGTGCTAATTAAAGTCATAGGGGTGCATGCGAGCGCCCAGGGAAAGAGCTGAGTACAGAGAGGAGGCTCTAGTCCAAGCCTTGTGAAAACCCATCTAATTGATTCAGAGATGTGAGCCGTGCCCCCGCCCTCCTGGCAGCCTGCAATTCCAGTTCCAGTGCCAATGTGTGAGGTTTCCCCCCCTGCACTAAGCAATTCTGCAACCTCAGCTGGGTGTCCTACAATTTAACTCAATTCCAACATTATCTCCCTGCCGAGAGCACCAGATCCCACAGGTGAAAGGCTCAGTCCTGCAAGCCTCCCCCCATCCAGTACTCTCTTCTGATGCCAATCGCAAGTCCAGGTTGTCAGCTGTGCTTCAGAGCCACTGGCTGTAGACTGGAGGTCCCCACGACCCCCTCCTTGGGCTCAATTAATTTACTAGAGTGGCTCACAGAACGCTGAAACGTCAAGTAAGTAAAATGTTTCAGAGACAAGGAAATTCATCCATTTATTCATTCATTCAGCAGATGCTAAGTGCTGAGCTGCATGTATAAAGTGTGATTTATGCTCACATGGAGTTTAGAATGAAAACATAACTGGAACAATGAGAATAACTGCCTTTCTCTCGCATCCCTGTAGGCTAATGACTCTTCCGTGTGCTTACCTGTGTAGCTCTCATCCGCATTCTCACTACAGTCCTGCAAGTTGGGGATTCTCATTTTACAGCTGGAGAAACGGGCTCGGAGCCAGTGATGGCAGAGCTGAGGCATCTGCCCATGTGCCCTGAAGGGCTGCTTCAGGAGGGCCAGGGAGATGCTGGGCATCAGTGAGGACTTGGTGGGGCAGACAGCGATGTGGAGACTCTTCAAGGGCCCTGGAGGTGGCCTTTTGTCGAGGGTCACCCCTGCCCCGAGCCTTCTTTTGGCCTGTCCTTGCTTTCTCCTTGAAGGGTGTGGGGGGCTGCCCGCTGGTCCTCCTGCCCAGGAGGGACTCTAGAGGCCTAGACTTTGACATTGATTCAAGGTGTCTCTCCGGGAGTTCCCGTTGTGGCACAGCGGAAACAAATCTGACTAGTAACCATGAGGTTGCAAGTTCGATCCCTGGCCTTGCTCAGTGGGTTAGGGATCCGGCATTGCCGTGAGCTGTGGTGTAGGTCGCAGATTCGGCTTGGATCCTGTGTGGCTGTGGCTATGGTGTAGGCCGGCAGCTATAGCTCCAATTCGACCCCGAGTCTGGGAACCTCCATATGCCGCGGATGCAGTCTTAAAAGCAAAGCAAAAAAAAAAAAAAAGGCCTCTTTCCTGGCAGTGCCCCATTCTCCTCACCCCAGGGCACCACCCCTCTCCTCTTTTCTGAGAATTACACAAGATTATGACAGCGCTCATCAGAAGGAGCTCCTGCTGGTGGCTCCAGGCTGTGTGTGTGTGTGTGAGAGAGAGAGAGAGAGAGAGAGAGAGAGACATACCCCCCTGCATTCCCCCCTCCCCTGCAGCCAGTGTGAACCTGCTAACTGAGCTTGTGAGGACTGACAGGGAGGCAGCTTTGGGGAGTTGTGGCTATAAAGCCATCCTGAGTGTCCCCCATCAGGGCTTCAGTTTCTCTGTCCCATTTGCTGTCCCCTAAAGCTTCTCTCCCTGCTTTGTCCTTCCCTCTCACAGATATCCCGCTGCTCCCTGGCTCCCCACGTCGGCTGAGCCCACGGATGGTGGTCAGAGGGGGCCAGGGCCCCAAACATGGACAGCAGTACCTCAAGGTGCCGGGTCCCAGAGCCCAGGGCCTGCAGGGCAGCTCCCCTCGAGCTTCCGGCCAGCCACCTGGTGGCGGGAGCTCCCCCAACAGCTCTGTGAGTACTGGGGTGGGTGGATGGGAGGCCCTGATGGGGGCCCCAAGGGAGCCTCTGGCATGAGGGGCCGCCCATTGGATTTGGGGGGACAGGTGTGTGTGTGTGTGTGTGTGTGTGTGTGTGTGTGAGAGAGAGAGAGAGAGAGACAGAGACAGAGAGAGAGACAGAGAGACAGAGAGAGAGAGGGAGAAACCAGGGTTTTCTTTGGGGCCTTTCCCTCTCCTTTCCCTCCAAGTCACGGTGGCACAATGTCCCAGCAGTGCTGAGGTCCCCTGGTCAGAGGACAGGGAAGGCAGAGGTGTGAGAGGCCAGGTGGTCCCACCTGCTGGTCTGCAGACTCCCAGCTCCCTTCCCACAGATGGGAGGGACCAGACCTCTGCTGTGGCGGCTCCTTTGAGGCTGTTCCCTGTGCCTGGCGCTTCATCTGGTTGCCCAGGTGACCTCTCAGGTGGCTGCCGAGGCAGCAGGGTATCAAACCAGTAATAAACAGGGAAACACCCAAAGGGGGAGGCGGGTCCCTCCCCCGCTCCGCCTCGTTCGTTCTTTCTCCTCTTCTCTCAACCTTCCATCTCCTGAGAGGACTAAGTGGACTGCCTCGTCTCTGGCAGGGTCCTCACCAGGGGTCGGAGAAGAAGAAGAGGAGGTGGTGGAGGAGGAGGAGGAGGATGCGGGGCTGCGAAGGGCAGAGTGGACAGTAAATCCCGGTGGGGTGGGGGTAGGGGTGGCCAGGCGGCTGGAAATCAGCCTTTGTTCCAATGGATCTAGAGAACCTGCCGGTGAGTATTCAGATCGATCTGCGAAGAGGTGGGGATGCTGTGGTGCGTGCGGAAGGCTGCGTGTCCGCGCGCACTCGGGTGATGCGTGTGCACAGAGTGTGCGGGAGCGCCGGCACCGAGGCCGGAGGCGTGCTGGGCTGTGCGCACGTGCGGGAGTGGGCCTGGGGCTGGGTGCGTGGAGGCAGGCGGTGGTTTGCCTGGCGTCTGTGCCGCGGGTGCCTCCGTGTACGTGAGCGTACGTGTGTGCGTGGGCGCGGGGGTGCTGGGCGGCGCCAGGCCCGGGCTGGACGCTGGTCGGGGAGGGGCGGCGGCTTTGCGGGCCGGCCGAGGCCTGGGAACTCGGGTCCCTCTGTCCTCCCTCTGGGAGCCGTGAGGTTCTAGCTTCCTAGTCCACCTCCCTGGGCCCGGAGCGCAAGGTGAGCGTCCCATGGCTCCCACCGCTCCCTCGCTGGACCTTGCAGCCCCGTGTCCCGTCCTCTCTTGCCAGGTCATCAACAACTACCTGGATGCCAGCGAGCAGGTGTCCTCGGAGGCCCGTCTGAGCCGCATGCACTTCCACGACAACCAGAGGAAGGTCGACTACGTGCTCGCCTACCACTACCGGAAACGCGGGGCGCACCCGGGCCACGGCTCCCCGGGCCACTCGCTGGCCATCGTCTCCAATGGGGAGACCGGCAAGGACCCCCACGCGGGGGCTCCCAGTGACATTGAGCTGGGGCCCCTCGACGGCCTGGAGGACCAGAGGAAAGAGCAACGGGAGGAGTTTGAGCACAACCTGATGGAGGCCGGGCTGGAGCTTGAGAAGGACTTGGAGGTGAGGTCTCTCCGGTGACAGAGGATTCCGATGGGCTGGGCCTGCGGGCCTGCTGAGCTGGGCTCCTGGTGATCAGTGGCACTTGCTGGCTTTTTAGGGGTGGGGTGGGGAGGAGGAATGAGGTTTTCTTGCTCAGGGGCTTGGGGAGGAGTTTTGGGGTCCCAGGCGGTGGTGGTGGAGTGCCAGTCTGTTCCGGGGAAGTTGGCTTAGTTAGAGGTGGAAGATAAGACAGTTTCTTCCTGGCTGGCCATCCTGTGGCCTTGGTAATGTGAATTTGGTTGGATGAAGATATGGTTTGCCTGTTGAATTTAGGATTAAAATTCTTGTATAGGAGACATATTATAAGGCATGTGCTTGTCTGGAGCCCCCAGGGGGGTTGGTTATTTGGGAACCGGACGTCATATTTGATCTCGTGAGCTGTGTACAGTATTCTGACCTCGGATCAGTAGCCAGCCTAAGGAACTCCATTTATCTGCTTATCCGTCATCCACCCATCCAGGTCTTCATTCACTTCTCCATCTGTTTCTTCGTATCACATGATCCTTTAAAGATGGCCTGCCCTGGCCGTCCCTTCCATCTCCTACTCCTCCCACCTCCCACACGGGTGCCAGCCCTCTGGCCTTATCTCGGCTGTGAGTTGGTCACTTTCACCTCAGGGCCTTTGCAGTGGCTGTCCTGGTTGTCCCTTCTGCCTCGGGCCGCCTTCCCCAGATCCGTGCATGCTCAGCCCTCTCACTTCAAGCCTCTGCTCTGGTGTTACCTCCTTCCAGACATCTCCCCTGAGCGTCTTAGATAAAGTGCCCCGACCCCTTCACACTGTTCCTTTATCCTGCTTCACTCTTTCTCATCATGCCCAGCACCTGAAATCATGGTAGAGTAATTTATTTTCTATCTGTGCCCCTAACGGCTCCATGAAGTCAGGGGTCTTGTTTGCCTCACCGCTGTATCCCCAGCACCTAGGACAGAGTTTGGCACATAGTAGGAGCTTCGCCAGTGCTCGCTGACTCAATCAGTGACTTCCCTGAGCCTCAGGCTCCTCATCTGCAAAATGCGCGGTGCTGCAGGATTGTAGTTTTACATGCTGCCCGTTAGCTGGGGCAATGCAGCCATCCAGCCCAATGTCTGGTACACAGTAGGTGCTCCATAAAGACTCTTTAGGACGATTGAAAAGGGTGTTATGCTGAGGGGTGGGGTGACAGTCTCATCAGAAACCTGTTTTGTAAGAGTCACATTAATGCCCTCCCCCAACTGGAAGGGCCCCTCAGAGGTCATTCCTCCATGTCTCTGTCCCCAGGCAGGCTGGCATGTGGCCCAGACCTTTGTTGTGCTGACCTGTGCTGCTCATCCAGACGTTCAAGCCGGGAGCCTCTTCTCTCGTAATTCTTTCCATCACTGTAGGGACCTTGCGCTCTTTCAGGGCGACTTGGGGCTCCCTGCTGAGGGAGTGCTGCCTCTCACTTTTGGAAACTCACTTGGTGCCTCTGATTGGGGTCTGGTGGGAAGGTTTCCCCAGGTAGTGGCGTGTTTCGAGGGCCGTAGAGGGTGTCTGGGCACCACCACTGTGGGAGGCTGCAGGCTCCCCACCTTCTCCAGGTGTCAGGGAGTCAGGGAGGCTCAGGGATTGGGGGTCTGGGCCTCGTGCAACTGCTGAGGCAACAGTGTCTTGCTCCAGAGGTGGACTCTGGAGTCTGAATACAGAGGTTCACCTCCCAGGCCTGGCTTCTGCGAGCCGCATGACCTTGGGTGAGTCACTTAATCCTTTTGAGTCAAAGGTTCCTTGCCTGTCAAAAGGGATTAACAATCTGTTTTTCACTGGGTTGTGATGAAGGTGAAACAAGACAACTAAATAAGGTATCTAAAAGCAGTAACAAAACTAAATAAGGTATCTAAAAGCAACAACAATGAGTTGGTATTACTGCTGCTCTTATTCTTGTTGCCAGATGTGGCAAATCAAAATTCACCATGGCTAGTTCCATGTGCATTGGATCAATAGTAAATAAAATTTTCAGCCTAAGTATGGCCCATGCGAAATGGGGGATACCCTTGTACTAACAAATTATTGATCTGAAATTCCGAGGGAACGGTCCTTGGAAGACTTCCTGCTGTTACTAGTGTTGCTGACATCTTTGCTGCCCCTCCAGCCTGTTTCTTCTTGGTTGCATTGGATTTTCTTGGCTTTGGCTAGGAAATTAGGAGGGGCTAGAGAGAGCTCTTAGGACCGACTAGTGTTAGATGGGGGCGTGGAGTGTTTCTGGCCTGTTGTCCCTCCTCCCTCCCAGCCCCCACCTCCGGCTTCAAGGCCTCTTAACTCTTCTTTCTTGGGCTTTTCCAAGCTACTCAACCTCTCCCAAGTCCCTTGTATCATCAGGGCCTGTACCACTTGTGTAGCCATCAGGAGCTACTGTCCTGCAGTGGTGGTTTTTTTTTTTTTTTTTTTTTTTTAATTCTCCCTCTCTCTATTTTCTAAAAGTTAATTATTATTATTTGCTGTGGCACCCGTGGTGCAGAGCTGAGTGAATTACAGTTCTCAGTCATGGGAGTTCCCTTCATGGTGCAGCGGAAACGAATCTGACTAGGAACCATCAGGTTGTGGGTTCAATCCCTGGCCTTGCTCAGTGGGTTAAGGCTCCAGTGTTGCTGTGGCTGTGGTGTAGGCTGGCAGCTGTAGCTCTGATTAGCCTGGGGACTTCTATATGCTGCAGGTGTAGCTCTAAAACAAAACAGAACAAAACAAAAAACCCCTCAGTTCTCAGTCATGATGCATTGTCATTATCATTGGTCTGCACAGGGAGCCTCTTGTGACTTATGCAGATACCCTGGACCTCACTGCCTGCTCCCTCTACAGGCAATTATTCCAAAGCCTCATGCTTCTGGGTAATATATTGTGTCATTTTTGCTTTACGCTTTTTTTTCTTCATTAAAAAAATAGACTTTATTGTTTAGAACAGTTTTAAATTTACAGAAAAATCAGACAGAGCGTGCTCCTAACGCACATACCTGGTTTCCTCTATAATTAACTTCTACATTAATATGGTACAGTTGTCACATGAGCCAATCTTGTTACACTGTCATTAACTAAAATCTCTGCTTTGTTCAGATTTCCTGAATTTGTACCTACTGTCCTTTTTCTATTCCAGGATCCCAGCCCGAATCCCACATTTTATTTAACTGTCATATCTTCTTAGGCTCCTCTGACAGTTTCTCTGAATTGTATGCATTTTTAATTTAGGTGGAGGCACTCTATTTAATAACCCATTCTGCTGCTTGCTTTTTTCTCTCAGCACTACGTTTTTCAAGCCTTTCACGGTCTGCGTGCATTTTTTTCCTAATGGATCAGAGAACTGGTTTACCTAGTCGCTCCCTTAATGATAATGAGCACCAGGTTGCCTCCAACCATGTGCCCCACAAGGCTGGGAATGACTTGTCACCTCTGTCAGGGCCAGTGTCCCCCCAGCCCCAATACCATGTTGGTGCAAAACACTGCTTAGACCGGAGACCGTGAGGTTCTGAACAACTTTCTGGGGCCTGTTGGGGTCTGAACAATTCTTCTTTGCATCAGGATGCTCAGCCTCTGGCCTTGAGCAGCAGCCCGGAACTGGCACCTCACTGGAGCGGGGACCTTGTTTGGCTACACCTGGTGGCAGTTTGGAGAGCAGGTGCAGTGGCCCCACCTGCTCAGCTGTTCTCATGCCTCTGGGCTGGACTGCCTTTAAGGCTCTAGTTTCACTTTGATTTTTAGGACAGCTGGAGAGAAAATGGTTTTCTATCAGAGGCCCATTCAAAAGTATTGACTTAGTCTTACAGATCAAAAGGACTTTGCATCCACCAAACTCTGATTAAGTATCGTGGAATTCATTTGGACCCTAGCTCTCTGGGTGTGCTTTAGATGGGAGGGGAGTTGGTGCAGACCTTCCATTGGCTGTGTCACCTTTTGTTTTGTGTACGTATTTCCATGTATTGACAAGCTCCATGTCCATATTGCAAAGACTATTTAGTATTTATTGGATGGCTGAGTCATGGCTTGCTCTATGTTTTCTTACGTTTGGCCATTTAATGAGAATTTCCGCTAAAGACCTTGCTAGAGGACGTTCCCATTGTGGCTCCGCAGTAGCAAAACCAGACTAGTATCCATGAGGATGTGAGTTAGATCCCTGGCCTTGCTCAGTGGGTTAAGGATCTGGTGTTGCTGTGAGTTGTGGTGTAGGTTGCAGATACGGCTTGGATCCCATGTTGCTGTGGCAGTGGCATTGGCCGCTGGTGCAGCCCTTAAGAAAAAGAGCAAGACCTCGCTGGAGATGCCTGTGGGTGACAGAGACCCCGGCATCCTCATGCCAGTTTGGATAAAAGAGGACCACATGTTTGGAGTTGGGCATTGCTGCTGAATGGGAGGCTCATGCAGGCAGTTGAGGGACTTACCCCATGAGCCTCCATGAGCTGAGAAGGGCCTCCTGGGACCCACCTCCTCCTGCGCTCTCCCAGACCCCCCGCCTTGACCGAGACTGAGCTGGAGGGACAGAGACAGAGACTCAGATGCTTGGGACAGAGACAGAGACTCAGATGCTTGGGTGGCACCAGGAGGAATCTGAGGGGAGGGCGAGCCAGGGCCATGTGATGCTCTTGATGGGCTTGGAGGTTGTGTTTGTGGACTTGGGTATCAAGACCTTCTCCAGCCTGCAGGCCCTGAAATTCCAGCAGGCACAGTCCCAGACTTCATCTCTGCGGGCAGCTCATCTTCCCAATTGGGAGTGGAGAGAGGGCTTGACAGGGAGGCCAGCTGCCCCCTGGCTCAGTGCCGGCTCTCCAGGCATTAGGGCACCAGAGAACCCACAGCAGAAGCTGCTTTTCATCAGCCTGGTCTGGCATCTCCAGCAGGTCCATGGGCCCTCTGGGCAGAGTCAGGCATGGCAGGGGCAGAATGCCAGCTGGGTGGTCCCGGAGGCCACAGCTTTGTTCAGGAGGCAGAACTCCCCGCTTGGACCCCGTGTGAGGCAGGAGCCTGGGGAAGACCAAACTCCTCTCTCTCTGCAGCGAGGGGACCCCTCCCTGCCAGGGCATGGGCTGCTTCTGATGCCTGACTTCTTGCCCTCTGACCTCGGACCGAGTTACTGACGTCTGACCTCTCAACCGACTGTGCTGGCTCAGAGGGAGTCATGCAGGGACCTCTGGGCCGTGGGACATTGTGACCACCCCATGGGGCTCAGTTAGCTGAGAAGATGGCAGGCTTGGGACATGCTGCCTGGCTTTCTTCAAACCAGAGGCCATTGTTCCTTGACCTTTGTCATCGCCCCTTTTCAGGAAGCATTTTTATCCATCTGACTCAACAGCTGATGGAAACATCGACCCTCCTCGGCCTTTGGCTGACGGCGGGGCGCCATGGAGAAATGGCTCTGTGTGTAGAGTGTGGTTCAGTCTGTGGCTTTAAGGAAGGGAACTAAGTTTCCTGAGCGCCTCCTGCACGTGTCATAGCACGAGATCCCGCTTCCCCTTCTGTGTCCTCATTCAGTCTCCGTGAACATCCTGCAGGGCGGATGTTCGTCCCACCTTTTTAAGGAGATGAGGAAACAGGCTCGGCGAGGCTAGCGGCTCTGCCATGGCGACGTCTGCTGCGTGATGCAGCGGGGATTTGAACCCCAGCTGACCTTCAGACGTTCTGGGGTCTTTGCCATCCCAGGGAGAAGTGACAAGCCCTGGATGGCCGTTTCCTAGTCTTCCTGCCCCAGAATGTGCATGGGATGTTGATCCAGAAGGGGACCGTCTTGGGGACACCTTGTCCTCCATTACTGGGGCACATGGTGCCGTTTGTGGTCCTGGAGGCTGCTGTGACTGCCCTGAAGCACCGGACCAGCACCTGGTGACCCTTTCTCACTGCATGGGGTCACCTGCAGCCCTGCACGCTAGACGCTCGGCCCTGCTCTGGCTTCTCTCTTCCCGTGTAGAGCCTGTGTTGAAACAGCTTCCCTCTTTGAACTCCCCCGTCTTTCTTTGCTGGGACATCTGAGACATGGGGGATTCCTGCATCCTTAGGAAGACCTTGCTGCTTGCTTTCCTAGGGTGACAGTGGCCCTGGGAGGTCTTCCTGTGCATTGCTCTACCTCAGGCCCTGAGCAGGTGCTTGAGAAGAGTGATGTGTTTCTATGGGGAGGGGTGGAAGTTTCCATGCTGCTGCTGCTGCCCTTCTAAGATTAGTCTGTTTTCTCCTCAGGAATGGGATAGGGTTTGCCTTTTTTTTTTTTTTTTTTTTTGTCTTTTTGTCTTTTCTAGGGACACACCCACAGCATATGGAGGTTCCCAGGCTAGGGGTCTAATAGGAGCTGTAGTCTCTGGCCTACACTAGAGCTGCAGCAACGGCGGGATCCGAGCCGTGTCTGTGACCTACGCCACAGCTCATGGCAATACCGGATCCTTAGCCTACTGAGCGAGGCCAGGGATCGAACCCACAATCTCATGGTTCCTAGTCGGATTCGATGACCACTGAGCCACGACGGGAACTCCGGGTTTGCCTTCTTAAGACAGGCTAGAGGGAGCGCAGGGAAGGTGTGAATGTGGCCTTTTTATGACGTCCCAGTCGTCCATCTGTTTCTGGAGATGCTGCCATGCTCTCGAGGGTGTGCGTGATGGTCCCGCAGCTATTGATTTGCACTAATGACGGGAAAACGCGCTGATTTCCCCTGGCTTTGGATGTGTTCCTGTCCCACTTGCCCTACCCTGAAGCAGCGTGCTGGAGCCTGGGGCCTCTCCCTTGCCTCTTTCCTGCCCCGAGGGAGCTCCGGGGAACACAACAAAGACAGCCCTAGCAGCCCCTGCCTCTGGGGACCGCATAGCTGAGCGGAGTAGGGGTGGGGCTGGGTGGACCTGGCAGCTGGGCATGGGGACTCAGAGGGAAGCAAGGAGGGCAAGTCAGGTCCCCCAAACCTGCGTGAATAGCTATTTCCTTTTCTGGACTTTGAAGGCAAAAAGATAACCTCCAGTGTCACAGTGGGGTGGTGGGAGCTGTTCTTATTCCCTTGTCATAGGAATATAGGTGCCTTGCCAGGTGGCAGGGAGCAGGGTTGTGCCTGGGAACTGGGTCTCCTACCTCCTGCTCCACCTCTTTTTAATTTAATTTAATTTAATTAGAGTAATTTTTTAAAATTACAAATTTCTGCTGTACAGTAAAGTGACCCAATCATACATATATGTACATTCCTTTTCTTATATTCTCTCCCATCATGGTCTATCTCAAGAGCCTGGATATAGTTTTCCCCTTCTTTTCTTTCTTTTTGTCTTTGTTTTTGTTTTGTTTTGTTTTGTCTATTCTAGGGCCGCACCTGCGGCATATGGAGGTTCCCAGGCTAGGAGTCTAATCGGAGCTACAGCTGCCGGCCTACACCACAGCCACAGCAATGCCAGATCCGAGCCTCATCTTCGGCCTATAGCACAGCTCACGGTGACACCGGATCCTTAACCCCCTGAGTGAGGCCAGGGATTGAACCCACAACCTCATGGTTCCTAGTCGGATTCGTTTCCGCTGCACCGTGACGGGAACTCCCTCCCCTTCTTTTCTGACAGCCACTCCTCCGGGAGGTGTGTGGCTGACAGAGTCAGCCCACTGTGCAGATAAGCGCTGCCCAGGTTATGAAGGAAGTTGGTTTCGTGAAGGGCAGGCCGAGAGTTTACAGAGAAGTGGGAGGAGCTGGGAGGTGGCCTGTCTCAGGTCCTTTCTGCCTGGTATCTTTCATTGATCAATAAGCTTCCGACAGTCCTAGGATTCCTCAGAAGGGGCTGAAAGGAGGTTCTGGGCGTTGATGATCCCACATACCCTTGAGTAGCCGAGGGCAGGGATCAGCACACACCGGCTGGGGGCTCCTGGCCTGGTCTTGTGTTTCGTTTTTCTGTTGCCAGATGCCATCTGTGAGGTATGAGGAAGCGGGGTCATGGGCTCTCAGAGCCGGAAGGGCTTGGGCTCGTGCTCAATTCTGTAAGAGCGGGAACCGAAGCCCTCGAGAGGATGAGACTGATACAGCTCCCCGCTGCCAGTTCTGCCTTCAGCAAATGAGTTCCTGATTGCAGAGAGTCCGTGCAAACACACACATGGGAGGGGGTGGGGGGTGACTTCCTTCTGTTAGGTCCCTCGTGCTTGCGGCTACGTTGTCATCTTCCTGGGAGGCTGGCGTCTGGGGCTCCTGGTCTCGCTGTCGGGGGGCCGTGCCTGGTGCCTGTTCTGACTTAAGGCCATGCTCTGCCGGGGGTGAACTCTTTGCGTGACGCTCGTGCTCCTACATCACCCCCTGCATTTGGTGGAGAGGGTCAGGGAACAGTTGGTCCCCAGCCTGCTAATCATGCCTCGATGTGTTGGGATCTGAGACAAAGGTGGAGGAAGAAGGCCTTTCTCCACTTGTCATTTGATAAGTTCAGGGTCTTTGTCAGCCAGAAACTGCCTGGGTCGTTCCTTCAGCTGTAAAGACACCCCCCAAAGGAAACCAGCTGCCGGAGGAGAGCCGCCAGGCTCCATCTCTGGCCCCCTCTCTCCCACGTCTCACTTAGCAGACATTTGCTTACGAGGTACCCTGCCCTGGGCTCGGCTCTGACATCGCGGAAGGCCTCTATTCTATTTTAGGGGAAGCAGACCGGACCCCATAGCATCACACAGCTCTGCAGAGGGGGGAAGAGAACACTTCACTTCTGCCTTGAAGCTCTAGGCTCAGTCTCCATCCCTCCCCCTGCCCACAGATGCTCTGGGCCAGCAGACCGGAGTGGGCTGTGTCTGCTGCTCTTATCACATCTCCAGGGAGCACGCGCCCTCTGCTAGCTAGGATGCTGTGGAGGACCGGGCAAGTTTAGAAGGCTTAGCTGATGAGGGTGTTGTGTGTGGTGGGGTCTTTCTTTGGGCCTTCGTGGTCTGGAGACTCCCAGGGGTTATATTCAGTACTTAATGGATAGTGAGGATGCTTCTGGGCCACAGCCTTAAGTGTCCCTTTCTCTTCACTGCAGACAGGGTCTCCCTGCTACCCCTGCTCAGCTCATTAGGCTGCCCTGATACCTTCTATCCGATGATCCCTGGGGGCCATGTGGCAACATCAGGGCTTCTCAGACCTTGGGGGTTTTGTGAATAGAATTCTTCCCACCCTTGACGGCCAACAGCCTGACTCTCAGTCTAGCTCAGCAGCCTGGGGGGCTGGGGTGACCACTGGTATTCTTGTGACTGTCTCGTCGTCGTCTGGTTTCTGCAGGGGTATCCCTCGCAGGTGGGATCAGTTGTTGGTGGGTGGTGTCTGGCTGGCTGTGGATGTTCCTCCCCTATCTGCGAGCTCTTCCAGCCCAGGGAACTTAGGCTTACTCATCCACAGGCCCCCAGAGGGTGGAGGCTCCCCAGGCCTCAGTGAGGGCCTCTGGGTTTTAGCACCTTTTCAGGATCAGGAAGTCAGAAGGAGTGGGATTTGGAGGGTGTGCTGTTCTGTTGTGTTTTCTTTGTCGTGCAGACACGGGAACCCCTAAAGGCTTCGGAGCTGAAGCCTGGGGCCCTGGGCGGGGTGGGAGTTTGCTGCTGGCTCCCTGCTCAGGTTGCCTATCTGCGGTCACGGCCACGGTGCTGTATGTGTTGCTGTGTCCTGGGCTCTCTGGGTGCTGTGAAGTTGGATGGGGTGTGTTTAGACTGACTGGGGCCAGGGCCTGGGGGCAGCACTGTGCTGGGTGGCTCTCAGTGGGCATGGTCACCTACTGTCACCAGGACTTCCTTGGTGGCAGAATTAAGTGGGAAGAGCTTTGAGTGCAGAGAGGGACAAGCAGGGGTCACTGACCAGGTCTTTGTGCACTTTTCTTAGCCACGCCATGCCCTTTTCTTACCTGAGCCCTGGAGCAGCCCCTTCCACGGGGTGGGGTGTGTGTGGGGGGATGCTTCAAGGGCTGCAGAATGTCATGGCTTGAAGGGCCTTCACTTCCCAGGCCTTTTTAGGAAGGATGTGGGCTTCCTTCCTGCCTTGGGTTTTCCTCTTTGCCCAAGCTGCCTCTCCCATCTGCCACATTTTGTTGTAGTTTTCCCTCTTAGAAGCTGAGTTGAATTTCCTTCCCATTTTCTGCATGAAGGAACATGCTGAGGTGTGGATTAGGCCTCCCCAAAGGGAGGAAGTTAAGATGCTTCCTGTCTGGTTGGGATTGGGATACAGACATGAAGGCACAAAGGCTGAGTGATTCTTTCCTGGGTCCCTCTGGCAAAAGGTCTCACAATATCAGTTATTTTACTTTATATTTTATATATCTATATTTTTTATTTACAATTTTTTAAACTTTAAGTTCATTCATTATTATTATTATTTGTTTTGTCTTTTTAGGGCTGTACCCAAGGCATATGAAAGTTCCCAGGCTAGGGGTCAAATTGGAGCTGCATCTGCAACCTACACCACAGCTCACGGCAATGCCGGATCCTTAACCCACTGAGCAAGGCCAGGGATCGAACCCGCAACCTCATGGTTCCTAGTCAGATTCGTTAACCACTGCGCCACGACGGGAACTCCCGGATCCTTAATCCACTGAGCAGTGCCAGGGATCCAACCCGTATCCTCATGGATCCTAGTCGGATTCATTTCCACTGAGCCACGACTGAGGAACTCCCCGTTAATTAATTTTTATTTATATTTATTTTTCTCTTTATTTTTCCATTTATCTATTTATTTTTTCAGTCATTTTAATACTATGATCATGATCTTGAATACACCTGCTTTCCTGTTTCGTGATTTTAGGCGTAGCCATTTACTGTTTATACTGTTATTTGCTGAATGTTTCTGCTAAATTGATTCACTTTTTAAACTTATTTTATTTGTTTATTTATTTCTTTTTTGGCCTCCTTGGAGTTCCTAGGCTTCTGCCCTCGGAGCTTGGTGTGGGGACAGGGGAATCCTTATTCTCAGCATCGGGATCGTCAGCGCCAGAGCAGGTTCAGGAGGGGAGAGGGGAGCCTCTGAACTTGAAAGTGTTCCACTTACCCCTCTGGTCCCTGTCGCACCCCCTCCACCTTCCTTCTTATCTGCTGAGGTGGTAGGGGTGGGGACCATCTGGATCCCTGCAGATACCTTTGAATTAATTACCCACGGGGAGCTCCTGTTGTGGCTCAGTGGGTTAAGAACCCGACTAGTATCCAGGAGGACGAGGGTCCGATCCCTGGCCATGCTCAGCGGGTCAAGGCTGGGTAGATCTAGACCAACAGGCAGGGTGAGAGGCCGAAGGGGTTCCCAGGTGGGCGAGGCTGGGGGATGACCCTGTAGGACCTGGAGAGAGCTTGGGACAGGGCGGTGTCCGGAGCCACGTTGGGGCCCCGGCAGGGAGGACAGTGAGCCTGCGTGGAAGGTCAGCCCCATTCCCCCCCCGCCCGCCCAGGGCTGGGAGGACTCCTTTGTATGTTCTGCCCTTTCCTGCCTGCGGGCATCAGGAGGGTAAGGGGACCCTCCGTTTGTCTTGGGTGCTCGGCCGTCCTCTTTGGTGGCTTCTCCCATCTGGTTCTTCTATCTCTCTGTCCCCTTCATGTCCACTCTCAGGTCTTTCATTCAAACCCCTCAGTACAGCCCGGCTTTGCAGCAGATGCATTTTTAATGGGGATCAAAGCTGCAGGCGATGGGACGGGGCTCTAGAAATCACAGCATGTTGAGCCTTTTCTTTTTCAAGGTCCATGGCCCCACACAGGCCTCCCTCCTTCCTCTGCCCCACCCCCACCCCATTCATAAGCTGCTTATGTCGGAGCCTCGATGCCTGGCCAGCCCGGAACATTTGGGAGGCAGAGTCCCTTGTGTGCAGAGGCCCAGACTGGTCTGGGATGAAGGAGAGGACGATGGTGCGGTCTGCATACTTGGGGAGATCAGTGTTTAGTGAAGGCAGCAGAAGGCAGAGGGCTTCTCAGGGTCATTGCAGGGTGACCCCTGTAAATGTGCAGGTTACCCCGTGTGTGGGCAGGCGTGGAAGCGAGTGGTTAATCTGCTCATGGCCTCTTGCCTTCTGGGTCATTCCCTCCTACTGTCAGGATGCTCAGGAAATGGAAGATAACTCAGTCATTAATCTTGGCCAGAGCCAAGGGGAACCAGACACGCTGGGATCTTCCTCCCCCAAACACATAGCGTGGTCCCCTCCTGAACTGAAGGGCAGTGGCTGATGGGTGCTTGCCTCCACTGGTTTGGGTGATTGCACATTATTTACACACGTGTCTGCACGCGCTCTAGCTGCCTGTCGACAATGGCTGGAACAGGAGGGGCAGGGCTGGAAGGTTTCCTGAAGAGGAAAGTTCTGGTGTGAAGTGAACTTGGAATCCCAGCTCAGCCACTAAGGGATGCATAACCTTGGCCAGATTGTATGCTGTCACCTGTCACTTGGGTTTTCTCATCTGATCTGTTTGAGTTGTTTTGAAGAAAAAGGACCCACTGGGAGCATTTGATAGTTGCCAAGGAAACAAGTGAGTAAATGAGAGAACGTAGGTCAGAGTGACTAGAGCAGGACCTGGCCTATGTCAGAAGCTTAGCATAGCTGCCTTTGTAGTTCCTTCATCTCTGGTCCAAAGATCCTTAAAAGACTTCTCTCTCTTTCTGGTCTCCAGGCTGGCCTGTCTGTAAGTAAGGTGAACCCTCCCATCCTAATCATTCCTATTCCTTTTTTTTTTTTGTCTTTTTTCAGGGCCACACTTGCAGCATATGGAGGTTCCCAGGCTAGGGGTTGAATTGGAGCAGTAGCCGCCAGCCTATGCCACAGCCACAGCAATTTGATCCGAGCCATGTCTGCAATCTATACCACAGCTCACAGCAATGCTGGATCCTTAACCCACTGAGTGAGGCCAGGGATTGAACCCGAAACCTCATGGTTCCTAGTTGGATTTGTTTCCACTGCACCACTACGGGAACTCCCCTGTTCCTTTTTGGGCCTGGCTTCATGGGCCCACGTCAGATCTTAACACCTGCCCCTTGTCTGGATGCCCTGGGAAGTCCCCCTTCAACAAGCTTTTTTCTCTTCTTCTTTTTGGAGTCTCTAGAAAGTTGGCTCAGGAGCTCAGACTTGGTATCACGTACCTCACCAGGAGGCCGGCTGGTCCCCAGGAAGACTCACCTGAATCCTAGGGACCTATGCACGGTTAGATCATCCGTCTGTGTGCCTTGCTCTGAGCTCCAAGTCTGGCCTGCTATGCTGAACCCCTGTTTTTAAAATTCTCATCAAATCTTAAGCGTGTGACTGTAGCTTGTTGCAGAGAGCTCTTTTTAAAAGTACACAGTCAGCCTCATTGATCTGCTTTCTAAATTCTCAAACTTGATTGAAGTGACACACTGGTACCTGCGCTTCAGTGAGATGGGCCTTGCCGTCCACACCTCTAAGCACTGGCCAGCCTGTGAACCTAGCAGAGGAGAGAAGAGAAACCGTCTCGTTTGCTTGCTTGTGCAGTATCTCAAACTCCAGAGGGAAGTCCTTCTTGAGGTCTAACCTAACTCCCTCCAGAGCAGCCATAAGTTGGTGCAAGAACAGATCGGATGGCATGCGTTTGATTGGCCCCACTGGGTCTAAAGTACATGGGGATTTGTCTCGGGAGCCTCGTTCTGAGGCTCCCATGTCCTTGGCAGTGGAGCCAAGGGGAGGATGGGAAAGTTGCTTCCCCGGGAGCCTGAGGGGCAGGGAACCTGGGGGTCTGCAGACCGGAGCTCTTTTCTCAGCTTGGTCTCAGACACAGGGCAGGTCATGTGACTTTTCCCAGCTCTTAAATTTCAGCATTTTGCGTTGGTTTGGGTTCCTCCACCTCCTGTCTCCTGTGGCATCAACAGGCAGGTCAGCTCACTGTTTTTTTTCTGCAGAATCATGTGGGCTGCGTGGGATGTCCGAAGGCCATCTGGGCCATGCCCCTGCCTCTGGGACAGGCTTCTTGTGTCCCGGTCCTTCAGATGTTTTCCCGGGGACTTCTCCAGCACCTCGGATCATCTCTCCCTGTGCTTTGTAGCAACAAGGTTCTTTCCAGAGTCTGCCTTGACCCTCTCTGGTTGTCATCTCCACCCCATGGTCCACGTACTCCTGGCTCTAGGGAGGCAGGGAACAGCTGCTTGGCCCCACCCCTGTTCCTTCCTTGTTCTTGTTGGGGTAGCACCTCCGTGCATCCAGCCCGTGAATCCCCCAGCAATTTCTTTGTCACTAGATCACATTGCAAGCTCCTGTCCAAATGCTGTCTGGCCTCTTCCTGTTCCAGGCATCTCCCTCCCACCTGAGTATTTGTGTTTCTGATTATTTATCCCCAGATGCAACGGCTGCATTTTTCCAGGTTGAATCTGCTCGTTGTTACTTCCTGCCCGGGTTTGCTAACATCTCCTGGTCCGTTTTGCAGCCGCCGCTGCAGGCTCGCTGGTTGTGGAAACGAGGATTTCCAGCCCTCTGAACGAGAACCCCGAAGGGGGTGGGGTGGGGAGAGCCGGGTCTCCTGCAGAGAGGGGCCCCACCCAATGTGATGTCAAGGACTCCCTAGGAGAACATCGGAACCACCGATGAGCTGATGAGCACGGAAAGCCATCGAGTGCTGCCAGTAGCGGGGCGTCTGAGCCCTTCCCAGCTGTCCGGCCGGCCGGCTGTGGTCTCTGGAGCTGAGAACAAGGACACTCCTTCCTGCCCTCTTGGCCTTGGCTCTGTCCAAACGGCCATCACCAGTTGTAATTAAATACTGAGCACAGAAGGCAGTGAGCCCGGGAAGAGGGGGTCGGGCCATTTCCTGTCCCGGGAGGGTGCGGGGGGGCCAGGATGGCAGGGGCCAGCAGTTAAATGCAAAGGGAGCCTGGCAAATGCTTCCCCAGTTCCTTTTGAAAAGGGAGTTTGTTTTTCTCTGTCTTATTTTATTGTTAGTCCTGATGACTCAGAAACTCGGAGCTGGAAGGGACCTCCGAGCTTTTTTCATGCTCACCTCCGTTTACAGAAGGAGGCCCCTGGAAGTTCAGGAACTTTCTCAGCCGGCCTCTGCCCCATGGAGAGGTGCTGAGGATTAGGCATGGAAAGTGAGTGACCAGGAGAGGCTCGAAAGCAGATGCCAGTCAAACAGCCCTGTCTCGCCTGCACCTTCACTCGCTCTTTCCCCAGAGCCAGAGCTAGGAGGCCAGGTGGGGGCCCTGGTGCCCCTCCAGCCTCCCAAGGCTCTTGGTTGCCATGACTCAGTTGAAATACAAGGGTGTGGATGCCAGTGGGTTGGGTGCTGCTCCCCAGAGTGCGTCAGAATTCAAGTGACAGAGGGAACTGGGTAAAATGAAATTCCTTAATGAATCCGACTAGGAACCATGAGGTTGCGGGTTTGATCCCTGGCCTCACTCAGTGGGTTGGAGATCTGGCGTTGCCGTGAGCTGTGGTGTAGGTTGCAGACGCGGCTCGGATCTGGCATTGCTGTGGCTGTGGTGTAAGCCGGTGGCTACAGCTCCAATTGGACCCCGAGCCTGGGAACCTCTATATGCTGCAGGAGCGGCCCTAGAAAAGGCAAAAAGCCAAAAAAAAAAAAAAAAGAAAAAAAAAAAGAAAACTAAATTCCTGCCTCTTGCTTCTTGTCCACCTGCTCCGTTCTCTTCCTCCGTGGCCCACCTACCCCAGCGTGGCCGCCGAGGTTTTTGAACATGCTGCCAGTTAGGAGGTTTCCTCAGAAGATGCTGATGAATTTGCAGTGATTTTTAAAATTCACCTGGGGAAATAAACAGCTGCAGCTTGAAAGAGAAACACACACACTTGTGCTGCTGTGTCGTCCCCGCTCACACCCCTGCCCCCCCATTAAGGGAAATCACACACACCCAGTCTGTGTAGACGTGCGGGACCCTCGTGAGTGATCTGAACGCCCACCGTGCAAGGGAGAAGGGATCCGCTGTCCTGCAGGCTGGCAGAGCACGCCGGGGGGGCTGCACGGTCTGAGGAACACGGGTCTGGAATCCCAGGCACCTGTGCGTCCCCGTTTATGGAGCTTTTTGCAGGACGCATGTGCTGCTCTCTTCCAAGAGGGACCAAGAGAACAATCATCGGTGAGCCCCGGGTTACATGCCAGACACCTATTCTCTTAACAGAATGACTGGGAGGTGGTGGCTATTGTGAAATTCTTTTTCTCACTTTTGTGGAAACTGAGGCTTTTGGAGATTAAGCTGGGACTCCACATCAGAGCTGGGCACTTCCTGTGACCTGGTCCTGCCACCTTATTCCCCTGGGGTCTGTGGTCTCTCCCGACTGAGGGTCTCAGCATCGGTGGTCTCTGAGGGGCCCTGTGATGTTGGGCGGGGGGGAGGAGAAGTAGCTGCTGACCCACTAAGTGTGTGTGTTTCCTCCTCCGAAGATGGAAACCATGCCATTTGGCTCTTTGGTTGTGTTGTTTGAATCCTCAATGCAGCTTGTAGACTTTGGAGATGCCATCAGGAATGACTCGTAAGGAGGTATTTGCCAGTCTTCTCAGCTGGAAGCAGGGTCCAGAGGGGTGGTTTTAATCAGTGAGTCTGCTGGTCCCCCCTCTGCGCGTTCACTGCGGGGCAGATGGTGAGGTGGGGGGGCTCCTCCACCTCAGTGAGAGGCAGCAAGCTTCTGGGGCTGAGGCTTTTTGGTTTTGCAAGCTTACCTCTTTTTCTGTTCTAGAAAAACCCCTCCTTAGCCTTATTGTTATTCCTGCAGTTGTGACCTGCTCGCTCTTCCCCTTCACAGCCAGGTTTAAAAAATAAATAAAGAAATGTTTTGGGGGAAGTAGAGCATACATCAGGGAAGCACACGCATTTTAAGTGTACACCTTGCTAAGTTGTCACTAAGTGGCTACACTTGTGTCACCAGCACCCAGATGAAGAAATAGAACCTTTCCCACTCCACTCTCCAGAAGCCCCCCCTTGGGCCTCCGCCCAGTCACAGGACCCCCCCCCCCCAGAGGTCGTGACTGTTCTGTTTCTAGCATCACACTCATCAAAAATCATGAGTTTTGCCTGTTTTGGAACTTTGCTCCACATCAAGTGTGTGAAATGCATCTATATTTTTGTCTGTAGTGGGTGGCTTATTCACTACTGCAACAGTATTTCTTTCTTTCTTCTTCTTTTTTTTAATGTAATGTACCACGGTTTACTGACCCATTCTATTGTGGTTGGCCATTAGGGTTGCTTCCTGTTTTAGGCTATTATGAATAGTGTGGCTGTGACTTTTTTTTTTTTTTTAACAAGTGTTTTGGTGAATGCATTTCTTTTATTCTCTTTCATCTTTTGTCTTTTTAGGGCTGCCCTCTTGGCATATGGAGGTTCCCAGGCTGGGGTAGCTGCCAGCCTATGCCACAGCTCACGGCAACACTGGATCCTTCACCCACTGAGCAAGGCCAGGGATTGAACCCACATCCCCATGGATACTAGTCGGGTTCGTGAACCTGTGAGCAGGACGGGAACTCTGAAGGTATTTCTGATGGGTAAATGTTTAGTTGAACTGCTGGTCCTATGATAGGAGTAGGCTTAGCTTTCATAGATACTGCTGATCAGTTTCCACAGGGTTTGTGCTAATTTATTTTCCCCGTGAGTGTGTGAGAGTTCCAGTTTCTCCACATACTTGTCAACACTTGGTACAGTCAGTCATCCAGACTTTAACCATGCTGGTACACATGTCACAGTTTCTCCATGTGTTTTATTTTGTAGTCCCTGATGGCTGATGAGACGAAAACCTTTTCGTATTTTTCCCAGCTGTCTGGATATCCTCTTTTGTGAAGTCCTTGTTCAAGTCTTTTGACTTTTTCAAAAATGGGTTGACTGCCTTTTCCTCGTTGATTTGAAGGCGTTTTTCATATGTGCTTGGTACCAGTCCTCTGTTGAATATCTGTGGTTTCTTCTTTCCACGCCGTGGTTTTTGTTTTCACTCTTTGGGTATTTTGGTGGCTAGAGGGTCTTAATTTTCTTTTAGTCCCATTAATTCATCTTTTTCTTTATGATTAGTGCCCTTTGTGTTCTGTTTAAGAAATCATCACCTATCCAACTCACAAATATATTCTTTAATGTTATCTTTATCGGTTAACCCTTCACCACCGATCACCCTTCTGTGATCCTCCTAAAATTGATTTTGTGTGTGTGTATCTGTCATGAGGTGTGAGTCAGGATTATTTTTGTCCTCATATGGATGGCTGATTGACCCAGCATCATTGCTAGAGCCATGCTTCTGCTCCGCAGTGTTAACTGTCATAAATCAAGTGTGTGGGGCTGCTTCTAGACTCTATTTTATTCCATTGGTCTGTTCAACTGTCCTTGTGCTAATACCTTGTCATCTTAAACCCTGCATTTTATAACAAATATCTCACCCTTTCAAAGTTATTTTTACTTCCATCTTTTTTCTTTTTGGCTACTCCCACGGCCCGAGGAAATTCCTGGGCCAGAAATTGAACCCATGCCGTAGCAGGATAGCAGCCCAAGCTACAGCAGTGATGGGGCCAGATTCTTTTTTTTTTTTAAGGTCTCACCCACTGCATATGGAAGTTCCCAGGCTAGGGGTCGAATCGGAGCTGCAGCTGCCAGCCAGCACCACAGCCACAGAAACGCGGGATCTGAGCCAGGTCTGCGACCTATACCACAGCTTGCAGCAATGCCAGATTCTTAACATACTGATCCAGGCCAGGAATTGAACCCGCATCCTCATGGATACTAGTTGGGTTCGCTTCCGCTGAGCCACAGTGGGAACTCTAGCACTGGATTCTTAACCCACTGAACCACCAGGAAACTCCAGCCATTTATATTTTATTTTATTTTGCCTTTTGTCTTTTGTCTCCTTAATCCACTGCCCTTAATCCACTGAGTGAGGCCAGGGATTGAACCTGCATCCTCATGGATCCTAGTCGGATTTGTTTCTGCTGCACCACGACAGGAACTCCCCAGATTTTTTTTTTTTTTAAACCCTAGCAACTCTTCTCTCAGCACCCAGAGCAGTTGAGGCTTCAGACAAGGATGTAATTTCTTTGAGATTCAGTGATTTTTATTTTTATTTTTTTTTGTCAAAAATCACTAACTGGGGGGAGGGCACCTATTTCCCTCCTTCATAAGAAAGTTGAGAGAATGACCTGAATTATTTCTGCAAATTTCTTTGTTCTCTTTAGAGACAGGTAGTATCCTCACAAAATGTTAGCTGTCAGCCCACTTAGGTTTCTGTTATCACCTCTCATCTTCAGCATTACTAAAATTTTCATCTTCGTTCTGACTTTCTGGAATGAGGGGGTTTAAAAGACAGGAAAATGAAAGTGGAGGTGAATTTCTCCCACCACACTTGGTGATCATTAAGCCCCTCAATTTTTTCTCCATCACAGTCCCTTCGCAAAGAACATTGGTGACCCTCAAAACCCTACAGATTCATTCCAATCTCCAGCCTCCGTGACCAGTCCAGGGGAGGGACTGAGCTGCCTTTTCCCTCTCTGGTGCGATTGAGGAATAATTCTATTTATGTGCTCATTGATTAGGCCCTGTGATCCCCCGATGATTATCATAATCACTTGAAATCTTTTCTAGGCCCAAAATCATCCCCTGCATCTTTTAAAGTTGGAGTTTCAGTGTCATAAGTGAATAGTCATCAGGACTTCAATTAAAGTTCTTTTCCCTAGTTCACTGGTTCTCAGACGTGAGCATTATTAGAAGTGATCTGTATAGTAGAAAACTGATGGAACACTGTAAACCACCTGTACTGGAAAAAATAAAAATCCTTTTTTAAAAAAGGAAATGATCTGGAGATCTCGTTTATGCATTTATTTCTTTGTATGGTTTTGGTAGTGGTCGCCCGAGGGACTAGAGTAGATATACTTATTTTTTCACAGTCTATTTAGAATCAGTATTTCACCACTTCAGGTGGAGTATACAAACCTTATCACCTTATAAATTCTTTTATCCTTCTCACTTTGTCCCATAGCTTTCTTGTACGTATCAGTTATAGAAATTGAAACACCTACCAGAAATGGTATAATTTTTACTTTTAAAATATATTTTAAAAGGATGCAGAATAGAAGAGTAGTATATTTTATTTACCCAGATATTTAGATATTTACCATTTTTGTGGCTCTTTATTCATTCCTGATGTTTTAAAATTTCCCTTTTGTATCAATTCCCTCTGTCTGAAGAATTTCCTTTAGCAATTCTTTCAGAGTGAGTCTGTTGGCAATAAATTATCTTAGTTTTCCTTCATCTGAGAAGCCTTTATTTTACCTTTATTTCTGAATAATATTTTCACACGTCTGGGTTGACAGTTATTTCCTTTAGCTCTTTCAAAAGGTTGTTCTGCTACCTTCTGGCCTCCGTGGTTCCTGGTGAGAGGTCTGTACTCATTGAAATAATTATTTCCTGTTTATTTTTGGCTACTTTCAAGATATTTTTTCTTTGTCTTTAGTTCTCAGCAGTTTGATTATGATATATGTGGGTGTAGATGTCTTTGGGTTTGTTTTGTTTGGGATTTTGTGAGCTTCTTGAATCTTTAGGTTTATATGTTTCACCAAATTTGGGAGGAAGCGTTCAGTATATTTTCAAATTTTTTTTTCCTGCACTGCACCAATTTTTCTGTCTTTCTGGAGGTTCCGTGGTGTTAATTTTAGATCTTTTTGGTAGTGTTCTACTGATCTCTTAGGTTCAGTTTGTTGTTTTAATCTTTTTCTCCCTCTGTGTTGTTGAGATTGGATAATTTCTGTTGATTGCCTCAGGTATGCTGACTCTTTCCTCTGTCACCTCCATTCTGCTATTGAGTGCATCAGTGAGCTTCTAATTTTACTTACTATATATTTACTTCTCAGTTCTAAAATTTCTGCTTGGCCTATTCCATGGCTTCTATTTCTTTGCTGAGCATTTCTAGCTTCCTCTTTATTTCAAGAGTATTTGCCCCTTCCTTCTTGAGGCCTTTAATAGCTGCTTTCAAGAGTGTGTTAGATGTTTCAAGTGCCTTTGTCATCTTGGAGTCGGCATCTGCTATCTTTTCCCATAAGATATTTCCTGAGTCTTTATACACTCAGCAATTTGGGATTATATCCTGGACATTTTCAGTATCATGAGATTCTGGGTCTTGTTTAAATCCTATTTTTGTTGTAGCAGGTGGCTGGTCTGTTTGGGTTCAGGCTGCAAGGTCTGACTCGCCTTCTGTGGGTTGAGGTTTTAGCATCAGTTTCATCTTCAAAGCCTGTGCTATTTGGCTCTGTCCTGCAGATGCTACCAAGTGGCCAGTTTGGGATATGGGCTGTGGTCCACCACATAGTTCAGTTTTCAAGTGTATAGAATGTTATTTAGGGTTAGGTCTGTGCATGTGTGGCTCTGAGGTCCATGGAGTCCATGAAAGGCTCTATGGTGTCACTTTGCTGAGCTTCTCCCTTTCCATGGGCTTCCTAGTACCTTCCAGTTTGCTGGGATCCCCTTTGTCGCCCTCCAGACAACCTTGGATTGACTTACCCTCCTCTGCCACATGCTTCCCGCAACTGCACCTGTGAGGGGCCCTGAGTGGTAGGAGGACAGTGAGAGGGAAAAAGAAACAGGGGTTTGCTCCACCCTCGCAGGGGCACAGCTCCTCTGTTCAGAGGAGAAGATTGCTCTCCCTTAGAATTTTAGGGGCTTTGCAGGCTAGGGTGCAAAAGAATGGAGAAAACAAAAAAGGAGGACTTGTGTTCACTCTCTCTAAGTATGAAGAGACTCCTTTCTTCTTTCTCAAGCCAGAATTAGAGCGCTTCTCCCGGGGCTCCTTCTGTCCATGCTGTGATGATGCTCGATTCTGGGTTTGGACTGCCTTATGTCGAAGCAGGAGGATGTTGGAGGGAAAAAAAGACCAGTTTGGTAGTAGTTCAGCTTCCATTCTCCTTCCCCCTAAGCTGACTACCATTTACTTTTCAGAATTTTCAAGTAGTTGCTCTATACTGTCTGTTCAGGTTTTATAGCTGCTTTCAGAAGAAAAGACATAGGGAGTGTGCTTGCTTCATCTTGCCCAGAATTACAACTCCTTGAGGGTTTGTTGAAAACACAGCTTTCTGGCCCCCGTCCTGAGAATTGCTGATTCTGTGAGTCTCAGGTAGGGCCTGAGAACTTATATTCCTAACAAATCCCTAAATGCTGCTGATGCTACTTGTCCCAGAACCACATTTTGAGAAACACTGGTATAGTCTATTCTTAAGTAAAGATGGGGAAACTCCTTATCCAGAGGAGAATGTAAGTCAAGTTCCTTCATTTTAATAAGGTTAAGTGCCTGATGGTTTACTGTTTTATTTTTATTTATTTATTTATTCATTAGTTAAAAATGATTTATTTGCGGAGTTCCCGTCGTGGCACAGTGGTTAACGAATCCGACTAGGAACCATGAGGTTGCGGGTTCGGTCCCTGCCCTTGCTCAGTGGGTTAACGATCCGGCGTTGCCGTGAGCTGTGGTGTAGGTTGCAGACACGGCTCAGATCCCGCATTGCTGTGGCTCTGGCGTAGGTCGGTGGCTGCAGCTCCGATTCGACCCCTAGCCTGGGAACCTCCATATGCCGCAGGAGCGGCCCAAGAAATAGCAAAAAGACAAAAAAAAATATTTATTTGCTCTAGAGCTGTTTTCTTTTTATTTTTTTAATATAATGATTTTTATTTTTTTCCATTATGGCTGGTTTACAGTGTTCTATCAGTTTTCTGCTGTGCAGCATATCACTTATATATGGAGTCTAATATATGGCACAAATGAACCTTTCCACAGAAAAAGAAAATCATGGACTTGGAGAATAGACTTGTGGTTGCCAAGGGGAAGGGCGAGGGAGTGGGATGGACCTGGAGCTTGGGGTTAATAGATGCAAACTATTGCCTTTGGAATGGATTAGCAATGAGATCCTGCAGTGTAGCACTGGGAACTATGTCTAGTCACTTATGATGGAGCATGATAATGTAAGAAAAAAGAATGTATACATGTATTTATTTATTTTTTAAGGTACTTATTTATTTTTTACGGGCCACACGCACAGCTTATGGAAGTTCCCAGGTAGGGGCTGAATCAGAGCTGTAGCTGCCAGGCTGTGCCGCAGCCATATCAATACTAGATCTGAGCCATGTCTGCGACCTACACCACAGCTCATGGTAATGCTGGATCCTTAACCCATTGATCAGGGCCAGGCGTCAAACCCATGTCCTTAATGGATACTAGTTGGGTTCATTGCCGCTGAGCTACAATGGGAACTCCTGGTTTACTGTTTAATAAGCTAAGGATGAAAGGACAGTGTAAATCCTTTGGTTGAGCAATGATTTGAAAATAAAGCATTGTGGAGTTTGTTATAGATTACTCACCCAAGTAGGAACTATGGTTGGTGCTTTACAAATAGAGAACTCAAAACATGTGGAAATGTTGTAATGGGAAATTTCTTTTATTAAGATTCCTGCTTTAAATATAATTTTTAAAAGTAACTCTGGAATTCTAGTAACTCTGGAATTTCTTTGTTTGTGGGATATGCCTTTGAATGTGGGAGAGACTATAAGAGGAATGAGATTTTTTTCATATCAGTTCTGAATAACAAAGAAAAACTGGTCGGCATAAGAAGAACTGCATTTGCTCATGCCAGCCTGGCCATGATGAGACATACAAGACTTTTCACGTTTTTTTTTTTTTTGGGGGGGGGGGTGGTGCACCTGCGACATATGGAAATTCCTGGGCCAAGGAGTGAATCTGAGGTTCAGTTGCAACCTATGCCACAGCTGCAGCAATGCTAGATCCTTAATCCATTGAGCCACACTGGGAACTCCTCATGTACTTTTTAAAGCAAAGGTAGATATTATCTGAAAGGGTATCGTAGAAATCAGAATTTTAGAAAAAAATTCAATCTAACTCCCTAGTCCCCAGCACACGTTTTGGTAAGTGATGGCTGGGTTGAGTTCTTTCTGTCTCACACTTTAATGTGTAAAATCCTGTTCAAGAGTAATCAACTTCACATTAGGGTGTAAATTATGTATAAAGACAGAGCTGTCTGTTGAATGTTCTGACTCGTGTGCCTCTGCCTTGGGCTGGGCTGTGGGTGGCGCGTCCTCTTCTGATGGGGCCCAAAAGACTTCTGATAGGTCTTCTTCCATCACCCAATGCTGTTCCAGTGCGACCAACTTGAGGCACATTCTGCTGTGGCCTGTAGGCTGGCATGAGGCTGCTTGCATCCCAGAGCAGCTGCCGCACTAGAGGAACGAGAGCTGCAGCCACAAGAGGCCTCACCACCTTCCCCAGACCCCTAGGGGAAAATTTCCATGCTGCCAAGGACTCGGTACTGGTGAGAATCATCACCTCTGGGCAGAACTGGTTTTCTCAAGATACAGGTCTGGGCAGAAAAAAAAAAAAAAAAAAAAAAAAAGGAGTGGAATTTTAAGCTCCAGGGACCACAGACCAGGGGAGGCCCATACCTGATGAGTCCTATTTTCCATCTAAGGACCTGATTTTGCTTGTCCACAGACAGATTGCCTCTGATGATCTCTCACTTCTGCACTCTTAGCTCCGAGAGGCTGCATTATTTGCACAACTGCCATGAGTCCTCCAAGCCACCAGGAGGCAGTAGAGATCCTTGAAGGGGCACTTTGCCAAGGGAAATTCTATAAACCTTGGAGAGATAATGCCCTCTTTAAAGAAGGATTTTCATGTCAGTTCCCTCTACTGGGTTCCTTCCTGGGTTGGTTGTCCATCTGTGGCCACAACGCCTCAATTCTAGCCTTTTCAGTGTGACACGGGGGGTGGGGGAGCTCTGTAGAGAACAGGGGACTTAGTCTTGGCTCCCAAGAGAGCTACAGTCTGTGGAAGGAGATGCAGATGCTTGTAGGACACTTCCCTTCCAATTGCAAGTCCCATCTAGAGCTGTCTGGTGTCCTCCCACCTGGGATCCTGGGCACTTGTACCCGGGCCCAGATGTTAGCAAAGTCTCTTCTTGCTAAAGATTGCTTACTTGTCCTACTGACTCCAGACCCGTGTAAGCTCTTCGAGGACAGGGATCCTGAGGAACCAGCCTCTGCTTCTCTAGCATGAGCAGTGGACAGTGGCGGGAAAGCACCTGTGCTTTGGGGCCAGACAATCCTGGCTTCAAATTCCTGGTTTCATTGACAGCCAAAAGCTTCCTTTATCTCCCTCATTAAGACTTTGCATTTTCATGAAAAAAGAAAACGTGGACTCATTGGCAGTACCTACTCTGTGGGGCTTCTGTGAAGGTTCTAGAAGGTAATGCTTGGGAAGAGCTTTGACTGTGCCTAGCAAGGGCTCAAAAAAGTTAGCTCCTCTGTCCCCTCTTTCTCCCCCTCCTTTTCTTCTGGAGCTTCACTTGGTGCTTGGCACAGAGAAGGCACCCATAAAACGTTAGTTGAATGACTAAGTGATTGAAGAAAAAAAACCAATTGAGGCCCAGTGATATGGTTCCTTGAGTCCCCTGGGATAGTGCCCCTCATTCCCCTGGGCATGGGAGGCAATGTCTGCGGAGAACGGGGACCCCTTCTGGGGCTCCAGATCCCCATCGGGGAAGCAGTGGGTTCTCAGGGCCCCTTTGTGAGTGAACTGCCTTGAATCATACATTTTTACTGAGGGAGCTGCTATGTCGGATAGGGTTACTTACTTAAATAATTTAAAACTGGAAGATGTAACTTTCACTTTCCCATATTCCAGTGAATCCATCATTACATTTCGTTGGGGTGTGAGGCTCATGAGTGCAGCTTTTTGCCATCTGTGAACTTTACCGATTATTCTTTTCTGCTTCCCCCGCCAAGAGTCAAGCCTAATTCTTAAATATTACATCTAAAAGGCATTACATCTATTATGAATTGCATTATTGTAGTTAAATATACATATTTTGAGTCATGTAGACGTACATACGATTACAGATACAATTTTAAAGTACATAAAATTCACCATTGTAATCATTGTTTTTTTCTTTTTAGGGTCACACCGCGGCATATGGAGGGTCCCAGGCTAGGGGTTGAGTCGGGGCTGCCTACACCACAGCCACAGCAATGCCAGATCCGAGCCTTGTCTGCGACCTACACCACAGTTCACGGCAACACTAGATCCTTCACCCAGTGAGTGAGGCCAGGGACGGAACTCACATCCTCACGGGTACTAGTTGGGTTTGTTACCGCTGAGCCACAGTGGGAACTCCCCCATTCTGACCATTACGAGCACACGGTTCAATGGTACCAAGTGCATACCCACTGGTGAGCAACGCTTCCCCACCATCCGTCTCTGGAACCTTTTCATCTTCCCCAACTGAAACTCTGTCCCCACGAACCACTCCTCATCCATTGCCTCTCACCCCAGCCCCTGGCAGCCTTCATTCTACTTTCTGTCTCTATGAGGTTGACAACTCTAGGCCGCTCACACAAATAGAATCATACAACGTATGTCCTTTTGTGGCCTTTTATTTCACTTAGCATCATGTTTTCAGGGTTCATCCACATAGTTGCATGGGTCAGAATTCTTTTCCTTTTTTTAAGGCTAGATATTCCATGGCGTGTGTATTATCCCATCTTATTTATCTATTCATTCGGAGTTCCCATCGTGGCTCAGTGGTTAATGAACCTGACTGGTATCCATGAAGATGCAGGTTTGATCCCTGGCCTTGCTCGTGGGTTCAGGATCCAGCGTTGCCACGAGCTGTGGTGTAGGTTGCAGATGCGGCTCGGATCCTGTGTTGCTGTGGCTGTGGCGTGGGCTGGCAGCTACAGTTCCAATTGGACTCCTAGCCTGGGGAACCTCCATATGTCGCGGGTGCAACCCTGAAAAAAAAAAAAAAAAAGAAAGACAAAAAAATTGCATTTATCCATTTAGTTTTCAAAGGACAGTTGAGTTGCTTCCAACTTGCAGCTGGTGTGAATGATGCGGCTGCGAACATGGGGGTACAGATGCCTGTTTGAGTCCCTGCGTTTCCTCTCTGCTTTTCCAGTTGCTTGGGAGGGTCAGGGCAGCTTAGATGTGTGGGCTGGGAAGCGCCTGCGAGGGCTTGTGCATCATCCTGACATGCAGGTCCTGAGTCCCAGGACTGTTCCGAATCCTGTTGGCCCACTCCGGGCCCCTCCCAAGCAGCCCAGGGGACAGGATCTGCTGTTCCTTCTGGTTCCCCTGCTGTGGAGAGAGGCAGCGGCACAAATGGCCAGAAAGAGACAAAAGGAAGTTTGCTTGGGCTTTGCATGGAGTTAGCCTTGATGGATGAAGGTTCCATGTGGTGTCCTGATTTTGTGTTGTTTTGAATCAGGGGGCAGGCAGTTGGAGGCAGGACTATGCTAATCAGGGGTCTTCATGAGCCGCAGACAGTCCTCAGAATCATCTCTCTTGTCACTCACTAAGGATTGCATGATTTGAAGGGATGGTCAGAGAACTCAGCCCACACTGGCAGTGTTGCTAAGTAGTTAAGGACTTGGACCCTGCATTCTGACTCCCCGTGTCCACGTCTTGGCTCTGCCATTTACTGATACCCTGGGCACGTTACCAGGTCTTTCTTAGGCTAACTTTTTTTTTTTTTCCCATCTGTTGGAAAAAGAATAACGTATACCTGTTGGGTTTGATGAGAGAGTTAAATGAGGTAATGCATTCAGAGCCCTTAGTACAGTGCCTGACGCCTGGAAGCTGCTCATTAAATAGTCATTACGATTATTACCAGCTTTGCATTTATTTGGTTTTTTTTAAATCTCTTTTTCAAGGCCTCACCCGTGGCACATGGAGGTTCCCAGGCTAGGGGTCGAATTGGAGCTATAGCTGCCGGCCTACACCACAGCCATAGCAACGCCAGATTGGAGCCACATCTGCAACCTATACCACAGCTCATGGCAACGCCGGATCCTTAACCCACTGAGCGAGGCCAGGGATCGAACCTGCGTCCTCATGGATGCTAGCCAGACTTGTTTCTGCTGAGCCGCAGGCAGGAGCTCCTCCGAGTTTATTCTTACAGCCACCTCCCTTTGCTCAGCCTTGGTCCTTACTGAGTGAGTAGGAACCTCAGAGCAAGTCTGAGCTGTGTCTTTGGAGTGTTTTCTCTTCAGTTACCCTTCTTTCTGCAAAACCCCGAGATCAGCTCACCCAACCTGAGAGGTTGGTGAAAGCTCTGACACCTTGTAAAGCCTCACTCCTTCCTAATAACTTTCTCTGTGAGTCAGGGGCCACCCTGAGTGTTTACTCTTCCGGACCCCAGGCGTGGGGAAGGGGTGGTGGCTGCCATGGGCGGTGGAAGCTTCCAGGCAGCCAGGGCCAACTGGAGAGGTCCATCTCACCAAAGGAAATTTCGTTCGGCTTCCACGGAATAGGAATATTAATCTGACATGAGGCCAGAGCAGGCTGGACCAGAGGGAGATGAAGTAGTAGAGCAGGAATGCGGTGCTTTCTGGTGGAATCAGTAACGGGAGGCTGCAGCAAATTGGAACCAGATTTTTTTTGGGGGGGGGCACACCTGTGGCATATGGAGATTCCCAGGCTAGGGGTCAAATTGGAGTGGCAGCTGTCGGCCTATACCACAGCCACAGCAATGCCAGATCTGCACTGTGTCGGTGACCTACACCACAGCTCATGGCAACACCAGATCCTTAACGCACTGGTGAGGCTAGGGATCGAACCTGTATCCTCATGGATACTAGTCAGGTTTGTTACTGCTGAGCCACGACCGGAACTCTGGAACCAGATTTTTTTTTTTGCTTTTTACCGTCTAACTTGCGGCATATGGAGGTTCCCAGGCTAGAGGTCAAATCGGAGCCACAGCTGCCAGTCTACACCACAGCCACAGCCGCGTCTGCAACCCTCACTTCAGCTCATGGCAATGCCGGATCCCTGGCCCACCGGGCAAGGCCAGGGTTCAAACCCGCATCCTCATGGACACTAGTCAGATTCGTTTCCGCTGGGCCACAATGGGAACTCCCGGAACTAGGTTTTTGAACACAGTTCTGGTGGTGGTGGATAGGAAGGTGGTGGCCTTGCCCTGGGGTTCCTTCCACTTGGCACTCGCAGCCCTGGCCTGGGGCTGTGTGGGTCCTTTTTCCACAACATGCTGGGGAGAGACAGTGGGCTTGTGAACCTGCCTGCTGGTTTCCTCTCAGTTTTGTTTGGTCCATTTTCTGTCCAGATGATGGAGCGCAATCTCCAGGCCCAGCGTGTTTTCCTAGGCGGAGGGCTGTTGAGAAGGTCCCAAATAATAGCCATTTCTTTCCAAGGCACCTTCTCAAAGCAGCTTCGCACCTACCTGGGGGCCCCCAGTACAGTTCCTTGGTGTTGGCATTGCCCCTGTCTGCTCTCCCGCTCTGGAATGGTGTGGGAAGGCCGGCTGCCCTGGGCCAGGGAAGAGCTGCCCTCGGGGCCCTGGTATTCGGACTGGGCCCCTAGGCCACTTGCCCTCTGCAGTTGGGACGGGCTGGTGGCTGCAGCCGCTGGACACACAGGCTTGTCCGGGGGAAAGGACAGGCTTTCAGGCTCACCCTTGGCGTCACTTCAGTCTGCGGACGAGGCTGGTCGGGTGGACAGGGGAGGATGACACGTCTGAAACTGAAGCTGTTGCTCTGAGCGGATGCCGGTCATTGCACCCTCTCCTCTCATGAATTTTACACGGTCCTGTGCAGCAGCTAGAATCCCCACCCCTGCTGGTGGTGATCTAGTGTTGCCTGGCACCGTGTGGGTGAGAGGCCCAGATTCGAAATGCTCTGGCCTTGATTTCCTGCCGGAGGAGCCGCGTGATGTCAGAGTTCAGTGGTCAAGGGTCCAGGGCTGGACACCCGGGCTTCCTACCTCCGCTTTTTACTGCCTGCCTGACCTTGGGCCACCTTGGAAACTTTTCTGTGCCTCCGTTGCTTTCTCTGTAAAAAGGGGATGATAATGTATACTTACCGGCCCTGGTGTTGAAATTAAGGCAGACAGTGCTGGGAGGGTTTGTTTATTTATTTATTTATATTATTATTTTTATTTTTTATTTCTCCATGAATTTATTACCTTTATAGTTGTACAGTGATCATCACAATCCAATTTTATAGGATTTCCATCCCACCACCAAGCCTGCCCCCCAGGGGTTGAAATTCAGAACGCGCCATCCTGGGGGGTAATCTCATCTTTGTGAGATGGACAGCTTTAGCCAGACCTCGGGGTGCAGCCACAGTGTTACTGAGCTGAAACCTTTTGAGTCTGGAAAAGGCCAAGGTCAATCGGCGTTTGCCATAAAGAGTACTAATTAAAAGTGCTTGGCATCCTTTAAAGTGCCTTAAGGAAACCCAGAAAATGTCAAGAGCTAGACGTGACCTATGACAGCAGTCATCTCTTCCCAACTCCTGATGTCACCGAGAAACCAGGGCCAAGGCCTGGATTCCAGGCAGTGGAAGAGCAGGGGCTGGAAGATCTGGTCTCTTTCTTTCTCCTCCGAGCTGGGCAAGAGCCTTGCAGGACAGCCGGCACCTCAGCAGTGCACAGACATCAAACACACACACATGCGTGCAAGGCCACCCCAGTTTTTGTGCCATTTGCATTCAACAGCATCAGTGACCGAGCAAGAGAAATGACTCGGGATGCCTGGTAAACAGGCAGCTAAGCGGCATTTCCGCGAGCGTCTGTGCAGAGCTGTCAGCTCCGGGGAAGATGTCATCTCAACTCTGGGTCTCAACAGAGTAGTTGGACCTGCCTTGAGGGACAGGCATCTCCTCCTTGGGTGACCTTATCCTCCACCCCGGTCAGCCTAGGTGCCCTGCCTGAACCCCTGGTATAAAATTGACCTCAGTTTTCAGCCCCCATACTGGAGACTCACAGGCAGCCAGGGAAAGGCTGCCTTGGCCTCTCTGGGATCTTAGGCTAGAAGAGCTGCAGGGGCCAGTGGCCCGAGGGTTTCCGGCGGGATGTGCAGTGGGTGCTTGACCACTGGAGGCTCGCGCAGAACCCCAGCAGGAGAGCCCCAGGGGCCGTCTCTGTCCAAGGCACCGTCTCTGCTTTCGCACCACCCACCCGGTCCTAGCCTCATCCCCTTGAGGATTTCTCTTGCGTCTCCTCCTCTTCCGCCCTCCTGCCCATCACCTCTCCAGCAGGCAGCCCTCCCCAGAGAGGCCTCGGCAGCGCCCTTGACCCTGGCGAGAGTGAGTTGGACCCTGGCCTTTTTTTCTGGGGGCTTTTGTCTGCTGATGGGTTTTGGGTCAGAAAACAAAGCCCGCTCTGTGTGGGGTTTTGGTCGCCCCGGCTGCCCCCCTCTTCTCCAGCCCTCTCCTCCTCCCTCAGACCACCCAGCTCACGCCTGTCCCGTCTTTGATGTCGGTTTCCTCTGAACCTTGGAAAGAAGACCCGTCACATGGCTCTGGTCCTCTGGCCACGCGTCCCTCTGATGTCTGACCAAAGCCACGGAGGTCGTCTGTCCAGCCGGTGGGCCAGGCCCCGAAGCTGGCACCGTCCCTGTTCCCTGCCTGTGGGGAGGCGAGCAGAGCCTGGCCTTTCTGTCTGAAGGTGTCGTTAAAGGCCACGGGTTTCCAAATTCCCTTCCCCAAGAGGTAGGGGAGAGAGAGCAGAGTAGGTGGTTCTAAGTCAAGGGACTCGCTGCAACCTTGAATTTCCCATGACGTACCTGGGGCCCTGATGGAACTTGGGTTGGAGGGGGGCATCGTTTCTTCCAGACCATCTGAGATGTGACGTGATGGGCTTCAGTGACAGGTCCCCAGACACAGGTCTGGGTCTACTGGGATGGCTGTCATAAAACCCCATTACGAACCTAGAGATTTTGGGGGTTTTTTTGCCTGTGGTTTTCCTTCCCTTTTTAAAAAGACCCTTAAGGAGTTCCTCTTGTGGCTCAGCAGGTTAAGAACCTGGCATAGTGTCCGTGGATGTGGGTCCAATCCCTGGCCTCTATCAGTGGGTTAAGGACTGGCGTTACCACGAGCTGTGGTGTAGGGCGCAGATGCGGCTCAGATCTGGTGTGGCTGTGGCTGTGGTGGAGGTCGGCAGCTGCAGCTCCAATTCAGTCCTTAGCCTGGGAACTTCCATATGCCGCAGGTGTAGCCATAAGAAGACCAAAAGAAAAAAAAAAACCCTAGAAGAAAGATACCACTTTTATTCTCAGTGCCATTCAGCCTTCCTATTTCAGCGGTAGTTTACATTTTGAAATCTCCCTCTCTGCCTTCCTCAGCCACCCACCCCCCACTCCTCACCCCTCACCATAGTCTGAGAGAGTTAATTCAGTTTTCAGCCCTGGCCAGGAAGGCTGTATTTGCCAGTGGAGTCAACCTAGGATGAGCATTATTGAAATTGCTCATTTATTTCTATAGCTCCAGTCTCCAGCCTGGAGTGGAACAATGAGACCAAAAGTGTTCCAGACACATCGTTTGTTTAATAAAGGAACATTCTTCCAGCTGAACTGTATGCCTGTTGGATTTTCTGGTTTGATTGGTTAACCCTTGGAAGCAGTTTGGATTGCTCTTGTTAGAGCTGGCGGAACGGGGGGGCTGGGGGGGGCGTCTAAGGATCTACGAGCCCCTTTAGTTGTTATGTCATTAGTCCCCTGACCCTGACCTCTTATCTCATCAAAAGCTTTGCTGTCTGTAAATTGCCCTCCATCCAGAGAACTGGTTAAAGCTGTAAAGCTCACAGAATTGCCTGTGCTGTGTGGCCCCAGGAGAAATGGCAGGATGGCCCTTTCTGAATTTCAACCCCTCTGGCTTTGGGAAGGCTGTTGATTTTATTATTGATCATCAAGTTTGATCTGATGCATTTCCCAGAGACTTGGCTCTGTGGGCCTGCTGTTGGCTCCAGGGGCGGCAGCTACGCCGATGACGAGTTTTTCCGTTCCCCCCGCCAGATGCAAGAGCTGGTAGGATAGACGCAAACTGACCCCTCCCTTCCTTCTGGAAAGTCTGATTTGGATGCATGTATTTGTGGGTTTCTTTGCATTACTGAGGGTGTGCTTTAAAAATTGCTCTTGGTATACTGCCAGAGGCAGGGGGATAGATGGAATGACCTTTGGAAGACCTTTCTTGGTAAAGGAGCTATGACTTTTATTATTGTTATTCTGTGGATTGTACAAGTCTTTTTTTTTTTTTATTTCCTGGAGATATAGGTAGAATACTATATAACTTAGCCTGGAAGGAATGCCCTGAGGTCCTGACCTTTGTCCAACTCTCTGGCTCTGGATGGAGCGATTGCAAATGCAATCCATGATGGAGACAGTGGGTTCAGTTGGGGATAGTTAATATGCATGCATCCATCCATATATCTCATCCATCAATCCATCCATCCATATATCCAACCATTCATCCATCTATGTATATCCATCCGTCCATTTATCTATCCATCCATCCGTCGTTGATCAAATAACTGCTAAAATCTAGGAATAATGCTGATATATATGCTCCCTATTAATTTCTTTTGGTGTTTCTATTCAGTGAGGTTAGAAGACCATTCCAGTCCTTGGTTTTTGTTTCTTGTTTGTTTTTTTTTTTCTTGATCTTTTGCATTTGACACAGTTGACCACTTCTTCCTACTTGCTATTTTTCTTCCTAAGGTTTCCAGAGTCTGTGACATGATCTGTCCCTGCAGGTCCTCTGCTCTTGGGGGCATCCTTCTTATTCTCTCTCGTGATTTCCTTCCCCCTTACCTGTGTTGCTGTATCCGTGTTCGCAGAGCTCTGACTTCCGCTTTCTTAAACACTCTTTCTGGACCGTTTCTATCATGTCATTGTGTCTGAGTTATCATCTACCGGCGCATGATGATCTTCAGATGCTCTTATTTAACCTGCCTTTCTGCCGTGCGCATGTCCCAGCTCTCATATCCACAAATGCCTGGTTGTCCGGAAGCATCTCAGACTCCACATGCTCATAAATGAACTCAGCATCTTCTCTGTCAAACCTGGATCGTCATGATTCCCCGTCTTGGGGGTGGTCCTACTCGTTCCCCTCCTCATCTGCACCAGAATCTGGAAGCTTCTTAGACTTCTCCCTCCCGTCACATCCATGTGACTGACGGCTAAGTCATGCCAGTCCCATGTCTCCTGTCTGTTTTCACCTCACCTTCCCCATAGCTGCCACCCTCATTGCAGCACCCACGAGCTCCCCTTGCGTTACTGCAGCGTCTCTCAACTGGTACCTAGATCTGCCCCCTTCAAGCCATCTGCATGCTGTATCAGGTTGATCTGACTAGATGCAAATCTGATCAAGTCAATCCCTTGTTTAAAATCTTTCAGTGGCTTCTGAGCATCCAAGAAGAAGTTCACACTCCTTAAGCATGGCGTGGCAGGGTTCTGTGATTAACCTTAAGCCAGCGTCTTTGCGTTATCTCCACTCTTAGGCTACACCCCAGACACACACCTGAGGCTCAGCTGTGCCAGACCACTTGCCACGCTGCCTCTGCCTCCGGGCCTTTGCTGATGCCCTTCCCCTGCACTGGGAAGCGCTCTTCCCTCCCTCTGTGTGCTGTTTGTAGCTCAGGCCCTGTCTCTCCTGGGGTGTCCTCTTGACCTCCTGGGTTCCTCCTCCCCACTTCTGCTGCACCTGTCATAACACTTTGTTTTCACGTCTGTGTCCCCACTAGACAGTGAGTTCCCGGCATGGGTGGTGTCTTCTGTCCCTGTAACCCTAGTGTTTCACGCGGTCTCTGCCTGGACGCAGCTCAGGAGCTGTTCATGGCCATCCCCCTGCCCCCCATAACTCTCCCACTTGTCAGCTTAGACATTCTCTTCTAGCCTAGCTATATTATCCTCTTCAGAAACCCACCAGAAAACACAAGACCTTCTGGGATGAGCTTGGTTCCCCCTCTTTGGGTCCAGTCAACTCTTTATTTCTCTGCCCGTAGCTTCATCCAGTGTTTTGATTACTTGAAGGAAGAAGTATTAATTGGCTTCACTTGGATCCTTAGCTGCGACCCTGGTGCTCCCTCCATCCCTTTGCCGCCGCCCCCCCGCCCCCGCCACCTCCCCGGGAGCAGAGGGTGCAAGCAGATTTAATATTGGGTCACGTTTCCATGGAGAAGGATGTAAAGAAACACTGTGTGTCCCCAGAGGCCCTCCACAAGTTTGTGTGCGCACAGAGGATGCTGTATAAGTCAGCGAGGGATTGTGATATTCCCATAAATCACTTGGCTTACTTGGGGGTCACTCTCTGGCTCTGTGGGTAGTTGTTTCTATGCCGCGTGGCCCGAGCTTAAGAGAAAGTCAATCAGGCCGGTAGCCAGCGCATTTATATTCTAGTTAGTGCATTCATTAATTCCTCAAATGTTTGGGGCACACTCATGCTCCAGCTGGTAATACAGTGGGAACAGACTTCGTCCCTGCCCTAGAGGGGGCAGCATGGTGTTCGAGAAAAGCACACCCAGGTCACACAGACCCGAGTGTAAGCCTTGACTGCGTCCTTACTGTGCAATCCTGAACAAGATACTCTGAGCCTCGATCGCTCCTCTTATTATGACAATCAGAGCAGGGAGTTCCTACTGTGGCCTAACAGGTTATGAACCCAACTATTATCCACAAGGATGCGGGTTTGATCTCTGGCCTCCCTCAGTGGGCTAAGGATCTGGAGTTGCTATGAGCTGTGGTGTAGGTCGCAGATGAGGCTCTGATCCTGTGTTGCTGTGGCTGTGGTGTGGGCCGGCAGCTGCAGCATCGATTCATCCTGTAGCCTGGGAACTTCCATATGCAGCAGGTGTGGCCCTAAAAAGCAAAAAAAAAAAAAAAAAAAAAAAAAAAATTAGAGCAATCTGGTTGCTATAGTGTCTTACTTATAGTTAGAGACACATATTTGCTGTTCATTACAATTATAGTAGTGATTGCAATAAATTGCAAAACCCAGACTGTCCTGTCTGCTTTAGCTGAGTGTAATACGTAAAGCTTAGAATGTCTGTTCCCTGATATTGGCTCTCTTCTCTTTATTGAATCTGCACTGCAGTCTTTTGAGGTAAATACTTCTATCACCTTGTAGAAGGGGGAGACTGAGGTGTAGGAAAGTCAAAGAACATGTCCAGGGTCACGCACTTGGCAAATGATGGGCTGGGTGAACCCCGACAGTTGTGCTTCACATGACTCTCTTTCTCCATGTTGATCAGTCTAATCAGCTTTCTAGTTAATAACTGTATTCATTTTCTGAGGTTGCCATAAAATATGGCCTCAAGTGTATGGGCTGAAGACAACTGACATTTATTCTGTCTACAGTCCTGGAGGCCAGGGTGTGCCATCTAGATGTCAGCAGGGATGGTCACTTCTCAAGGCCCTGGGGACAGCAGCTTCTCCATGGCTGTCTTCCATTCTCTGACGATCCCCAGTCTGTGCCAGTCCTTGGTTTGTGGCACCTTGCTCCTTCTCTGCCTCTGTCTCCACAGGCCTTCTTCCCTGTGCATCCTTTCCTCTTATTATAAGGACACAGTCCTTGGACTTGGGCCCACCCTACTCCAGTATGACTACTCCATAACTGGTTATATCTGCAAGGACCTCCTTTCCAGATAAGGCCACATTCAAGGCTCCCACGTGGATGTGAACTTGGGAGCGACACTATTCAACCCATTATTATGAGCATTGGCACTTGACTCTAAAATGGGATTTGGAGTTCCCTTTATGGCACAGTCAAGGGTTAAGAATCCAATTACAGCGGCTCAGGTCACTGTGGAGGTGTGGGTTCACTCCCCCAGCCCAGCCCATTGGGTTAAAGGTCCCGGCATTGCACAGCTGTGGTCTAGGTTGCTGCTGCATCTCAGTTTTGATCCCTAGCCCAAGAACTTCCATGTGCCCTGGGGGCAGGCTTTAAATAAAAAGGGAATTGATGAAAGTGTTTATTTACTGTCCTTCTGAGAAGCAGGCAGTATAATTACAAATGTTATTATTATCCAAGGACCTGGTCATATTTTACAACATGAGTCTGCCCAGTTTGGGCCATGGCCAGACAGTGGACAAAGAGGGGCCTGGACTTTGTCCATAGCTGGCCCTAGCCCTGCCCAGGGCTGGATGCTGTGAAGCCTCACCCACAGCCCGGCCCTGGATTTCTCTCTAGTCAGTTGCCTCCGTCCATTTTCCATCCCAGGCAGCTTCGAGTTCTCTTACTTTTCTTGTTTCTCTCCCCTGAACGGGTTCTGATTTGTTGGTCCCTCAAAGTGCATTCGTGAGACTAGAGAAGAAGGATTCCTCAGTGTCATTCTGGAAGTGGCCTAGGTCCCATTGGCTTTTCCCAGAGACTCTGTCATGCTGAAGCCCCGGCCTGGTCCTGCTGCTCACTACAGTGATGTTGAGCCAATCGCAGCCTCTCTGTGCTCCATCGGATGCTCTTCAGGACGGGGATCAGCCCACTTCATCGTGGGGAGTTGAGGGTCTGCTGGCCTGGTGTGTCTGGATGCTCCCTTGCTGGCAGCGTGATGGAGGTGCTGGGGTCGACCCTGGGCGTCGGCTGCGGGTTCAGATGAAAGGCACTGGGAGCGCCCGCAGATGTCTGTCCTCTGTGGTTGATCCAGTCCCTGGAGGGCTATCAGACGCGTGGGAGGGGGTGGAGGAAGGGGTCCAGGAGGTGGAGTGTCTGGTCCAAACTTTTGATCAGGAGATGGGCCCCTTTGATGTAGCAGAACGGAGTTCCCTCCAAGAGCAGTGCTGTGGCCAGCGGGCCAGCCCGCCTCCCCTGCATTTTCTGGCAGGTATGTACAAACTTGTGTGGCTGGATTTTGGCCTTGGGCCAACCTCCCGCTGGGGCTGGTCTGCCCGTTGCTATCTTGTGGTGATCTCCCTAGGCCATGAGATGGGAAACGTGCCATCAGGTCAGGGCCTTAATAAGAAGACGCCTCCTATATACAAGGCACAGCATTAGACTGGGGCTCAAGAGTGGAAAGACACAGAGCCAGCCTTCAAGAAGCTCACCATCAGGAGATCCCATTGTGGCTCAGCAGGTTAAGAACCCGACTAGTATCTATGAGGATGTGGGTTCGATCCCTGGACTCGCTCCGTGGTTAAGGAAATGGCATTGCTGCAAACTTCGGTGTAGCTTGCAGATGTGGTTTGGATGTGGTGTTGCTGTGGCTGTGGCATAGGTGATAAAAAGAAGCTCACCGTCCAGTAGAGCAGACAGATGTGGAACCATCACGGTAATGAAAGCAGGGCCAGCTGGAGGTGTGACCATCCACGAGGTCTGCCCTAGATCAAGGTTGGTGTATGAGGACCTGCAGGCCAAACCCAGCCCACCACCTACTTTGGGAAATAAAATCACACTGGACATTTGGAAACTAAAATGGATTGTCTCGGCTTTTGTACCTCAGCAGTTGAGTGACTGCAACAGGGACCCCGTAGCCAGCAGAGCCTGTACTGTTTACCACCTGCCTTTTTGGAGAAGAAGCTTGCTGACCCCATCCTAGATAGTGGGTCAGCAGGCCAGAGGTCTGAATGAAAAAGAGACAGGGACCCAGTCCTCACGGGCTCTCTGGAGTTTTGCGTGTGCAGCTAACACACGGAATTCAGAGAAAGGTGACCAGGAGGAGCTGTGCGGGGGGGGGGGGGGGGGGGGAGAGCCATGGTCTGACAGGGAAGCTGGTGTCAGGAAGCCCGGCTGGGGGCAGAGGGCGTGAGGGCCCTGGAGGAAGCTGGGCCCTCGCAGATGCACTTTCCCCAGGCACTTGGAATTGCTGAGAATGAGAGAGGCCAAGGCCAGGGGCCGAGCAAGCCCGGGAGCCTGCAGGAACCGGGGTGGTGTGGATTCAACGTCAGGCATCACAGAAGCAACACCTCGTTTCAGGGTCCTCACAGCTCATCTGCTCCCACCCTTGGCCACGTAAGTGAAGTGACAGAAGGAGGCCATTTCTCTGAGCTCATCCAGTTGGTGAACTGAGTCCTGGGATGCTGACCTTGTGACCTAACTTTTAGGGGGAGGGGCCGGGACGCATGGCTCCTCCCCAACAGCCCCCCACCTTTTAAATTGTTCTGCAGCCCCCAGACCCCCAGTCTTCTTTCCTAGCATCTCGTGGGGCTCCCCAGTCTGTGAGCTGCTCGAGGACAGGGTCTGTGTCTCATTCCTCTCTCTGAGTCCCTCATTGTCCCTGGATGTGGGAAAAAGCGCCAGGCTCCAACTCCCCCTCCCCCGCCATGGTTTTCCTGGGGGGGGGGCGGGCTTCTGGTGTCCCTTGGTTGGGGTAGGGTTAGGGCGATGTCACTGCTCTGTGGCTGGTGTCCTGTGGGCTGCAAGGCTGTCACTGAGCCCAGACCGGCTCCACAGCTCCCGGGGTAGTTGGTCACCCACGCTTTGGCCGCCTGCAGGGCTTTCTTCCGAAAGACTTCACCACCCCTGAGCAAGGAGCTTCTTTACATGCTGGACTGTCTCCCACGCAGCCCCGTCAGCTCAGGGCAGATTCAGTCAGGAGCTATGCATCTTCAGTGATGGACAGAAACACCTCATTTGTCCCGAGGTGTTGACGGAAAGGCCAGAAGAGCAGCCAGAGAGGATGCTCCAGCCCAGCCCAGCTCTAGTCGACAGGGTGGGCTCCTCCCAGCCTCCCACACGCTTTGAACCGACTCCTTGGCTTCCCCCAGCAGGCTGGGCCAGCCCCAGTCCAAAGCCCAAAGCCCTCAGCGGAGCAGGGCGTGGATGGGGAGGTGAGGGTGGGCACGCAGTGCAAGGCGAGGGTGGTATTTGCCCCCAGAGTCGCAGATTTGCCTGCCATCTGCAGGGCAACCCCAGAGTTGTCCAGAGCCAGAGGCTTAGCTGGTCCAGCAGGAGAGCCGGAGAATAACGCAGGCCCAAGTTCAAGAGCTGGGGACACCAGGTATGGCTGGTGAAGGTGAGAAAGAAAGAGAGCGGCTTCAGGCACTTCTGGGCATAATTTACTCTGTTCTGACCCGGCAGGGCCTTCCCCCTCAGTCCTCACCCCTGTCTCTTTCGCCCTTGCTCCTGGTCTTATTTATTTATAGTAATGTAGAAATGTGTCGCTTATAGGAGCCTTGCTGTCCAGCCCAGGTTACCAAATACTGAATAGAAAAAAAAAAAAAAAAAAAAAGGTGCAAACAGTCTCCTGTCACCAAAGGAAATACAAGGATGTGTGTCTGCTGTGGACGTGCTATGGACAGCCCCTCTACACTGGCTCGTCACTGTGTCCCCGTGATGGGCAGCATCTCCTCCATTCTGTGGACCAGCGCTCAGAGAGGTTAAATAGCCACCAAGGTCATCCAAGCTTATACAATACCGTAAGGCTGTTGGTTCCCGAACCTTTTCTTTTCATTATAGCTGCTTCCTCCCAGACCAGGAGAACATCCATTTCCCAGGAAGGTCAAAGAAGATCTGATCCCACCAGCCGAGCTCTGGCATGGCTGGCCCTCTTTGTGGGCAGAAACAGAGATAGCAGCATTCTAAAGAAACTGAGATGTAGTTCTTATACAATAACATTCACCCTTCTAAGGTGTACAGCCCGAGAGTTCCCATCATGGCTCAGCGGTAACAAACCCGACTAGTATCCATGAGGGTGGGGGTTTGATCCCTTGTCTTGCTCAGTGGGTTAAATACCTGGCGTTGCCATGAGAGGGTGGTGTAGGTCGCAGATGTGGCTCAGATCCCGAATTGCTGTGGCTGTGGTGTAGGCCAGCAGCTGCAGCTCCAATTCATCCCCTAGCCTGGGAACTTCCATATGCTGTGGGTGTGGCCCTAAAAAGACCGAAAAAAAAAAAAAAAAAAGGCTAAAGTGTACAGTCCGGTGGTTTTGAGTACACGCACAAAGTTGTGTAGCCATCACCCAGAGGGTGTGATTTGAGCCTCTTTAGAAAGGCCCTTGGGCCTTCACCCTGTCCCCTCGCAGCCTCTTGTGGGCTGAGGTCTGCTGTGAGTCACCGGCGGGAGAAAGCATTCAAAGCCCCGTCTGGTTCGGCTGGTGGGATCAGATCTTCTTTGACCTCTGATGCTTCATGAGGGTGGCCTTGTCATGACGGACCAACTCGCCACCTGGAAGTCTCCGAGTGGGGGACCTGAGGTTAGACTCTGAGCTTCCTGGGGACATCCCAGGGCCTCCATTAGTTGGAGAGGATGTGAGTTCATTGATGTGGGCCTGGCAGCCCTTAGGAGCGCTCAGGACGTGGACCGTTCAGAGCAAGGCAGAGGCGGGGGAGGAGCCTCTGGAATAAGAAGAGCTGGGTTCTGGGAGGCGGAGAACTGAAAACACATCGTCGTCTTAGCTTATTTACCTGGTTAGAGCTGCCTGACATCCTGGGATGAGTTTCTGGACTGTCTCTCTGAGTCCCTTGGTTGCAAGATGAATAAAAAGAGCTTAGAAGATGCTCCTTCTCCAGATTCCTCTGGTCTCAGAAACATGCACGCTGCTTCTTGAGCACTTCCTGTGTGCAAGGCTTGTGAAGATTTCTAGGTGGGATGTGTGGGCTCCTAGTGGGCTGGGACCTTCGGGGGCTGGGTTCTTCCACTGCCCCCCGATAGGTTACTGCAGTTCTGTCAGTCCCGGTGGCCTGTGTGCAGTGCTTTCCCCGCTTGGCGCACTGTGCTGGGCACCCAGCTGCTTGATGAACAAGACAGGGGCCAGGTTTTAAGACATCATTTAGGAGCTCTCCTTTTGGCCCAGTGGTGACAAACCCAACTAGTATCCATGAGGATTCAGGTTCGATCCCTGGCCTCGCTTAGTGGGTTAAGGATCCGGTGTTGCCGTAAGTTGTGGTGTAGGTCACTGACGCAGTTCAGATCTGGGGTGGCTGTGGCTGTGGTGTAGGCTGGCAGCTGCAACTCTGATCGGACCCCTAGCCTGGGAACTTCCATAGGCAGCAGGTGCACTGTAAAAACCAAAACAAAAAAAAAAAAAAAAAAAAAAAAAGGAGAGAGAGAGAAAGAAATCATTATTTTACTTGATCTTTAAGAGAATATAGATGTCCCCGGAGGAATTCTGCTTTGGCCGGCTAGTCATTTCCAACCCACGTAGATGACTTTTTCAGATTATATTCTTGAGAGCAACTTTTGCTTTGGGGCCATAGAAGGGACACTGAGTGCTGCTACCCTCTCTCTCTGGCTGTCTTCCTGGGGGATGGGCATCCACGGTTAAGACTGGGGCCACAGCCAGCCCGTATGGGATCTTTGGGCCAGTTAGAAAAAGTCTCTCTTCCTCAAGAAACTTTGCCTCCATTTTTGCAAAACTGTCTTAATATGATGATTTTGTTTAATCGAGGCTCTACTACCATCATCAGAAGCTGACATAGTAAATAGTCCAACTCTGAGATATCATCTCTGTGGTTGGCGCCCCCTTCCTGTAGCATCTTTGTGCAGTGCGTGTCCTGCACAACTGCACGCCCCCCCCCTTGGTTAGGATAAACACTAGAGTTCAATGGTTACCATTGCTGGCCGGTACTTGTTGCATTTCTCATCCAGCCGAGAGGTGCCTCTTCTCTCTGCCTTTAAACCTTTCAAGTTTTAGAAAGTGAGAACAGGGATGGGAGGCTTGGAGAAAGAAGATGAGAAGAAACACAGTTCTATCCAAATGGTGTAAGTCTCTGTAACTCCCTGTGCTCCAGCTCACTCCCGGATTTTCCCAGGAGGCTGAGAGCTTCGCAGCACATCCAGTTACATGTGCAGTAGAAAGATGGAAAGGCTAGTTCTCAAGGCTAAAGTGCTACGAGAATTCCTACCCTGCGTGAACTCAAAGGATCTCTCAGTGGGATGGGTCCTTCCAAGATCAACTCAGTCATTTTATAGGTAAGAACAGGCAGAGCCCAGGGACGCCCAGGTGTGACATCAAGGGCACAGGTGGGAAGTGGGGAGCTGGCTCAGGGCCTGGGTCTCTGTGTCTCATCATCTTGGCTCTTGTTGCTCTCGCTGCCCCTGGGGCTGAGCAGCCCTGGGCTAGTGTGGCTCCAGAGGAGCAGGAATGGCCGGGGGCTCTTGATCCAGGGACCTCTCAGAGCAGTGGAGTGTCCTGCAGGCTTAGGTTCTAAGGAACCTGCTATGCATAGAAGGCGTTCAAAAAACACCTTCATCCCCAGCTTCTCAAGGGAGATTGTTCAGCGTGTTTGGAGTTTGCTTCCCTTCCTGTTGCTCCTGATGCTGAAGGAGGCTCAGCCTCAGAGCACGTGCTCAGTACTTGCTTCCTTCATCCTTTAAAGCACATGAGCAAGGAGAACTTGATCTTGGAATTCTTGGGTTTAGAGGGGCTTCCGCCCTTCTCTTTGGGAGCTTAACTTGACCATGGCCTCCAGCAGCAGTTAGTTCTCTGCAGGGCCAGCCTTACCTGCATCCCTGAGAACCGGTTACACCTTCTCCTGATTGTTACTGATCATGGTTATTGGTTATAAAGTTTTCATCTGAAAGCGGGCAGATGCCTCAAGGCAACCACAGAACCTCGGAGAAGCCACTCTGTGAATCACGGCTCCCTCAGAAGAGTCGCCTTCACACGAAGGGGCACATGCCTCATTAGATTCCTTGGATGTGTCATTTGTCCTCTTTCCCAGGACCCTGAGTGACATCTAGTTTGTGTTCTGAGCCGAAGGGTTAAACAGGCAACATGCATCGGGCACCGTTCGCTAAACATCGCACCGTCACCAAGGGCATAGAGATGAGAATGGAGAAGCCGCAGAAATCATCTGGACCCGGGGGGCCTGGAGACAGACACCCCCACCCACCCCCGCTCTTCTCATGTTGTTGGAGATGATGTGGGCCCTCCTTTCTGATGGAAATATCCCCCAGGGTTGGCCTTCGGTGATGCTAGGAGGAAGCCGGTGAACGGCAGGGCTGGGGTGGTGCCCCCCAGGAGCTGCGCGTTTGGTGGGGACATGGGAGTCAGACATGGAAAGGAGGCCCATCAATCAAACACAGGGCTGCTTGTCACAGAAAAGGGACAAGTGAGGAGTCCAGGAGGGCTTCTTGGAGGAGGTGTGAATGGAGGCTCACCTTGCAGAGGGCTGCTGGGTCCTGCCCCCTGGGCTCGGACCCGGTCAGCCTTGGCTGCACTCGCCCCTCTGGTCTCAGCTCTAGGCTTTGAGTCCTGCTCGCTGCTGCTACCCAACCCCCCACTTGCCACCTGCCAACCTCGCTCCCTCAGCCTCACCTCCTCAGCTGTTTGCCAGTTTCCGGCTCGCTCCTCCCCTTGCCAGGGCCCATGTTTCTGATTATTCCCCCCAGTTAAAGTTACTCACATTCTTCTGCATTGAATCTCATTTTATTATTTCCTGTCCCATATCTTCTAAACTCCCCAGGTCCCTTCTCATTTATTTCCCCATCCTCTCTGCTGCTATTTGCAGCACCGCCCAGTTTGTTATCATCTGCAGATTTAATTGGCGTGGCTGATAGTCCTTTTCTTCCAGACTAGGGGCTGTGGGGAGGGACGGGTGGCCTTCTGCAGGGCTGGCTCCGCGCAGTGCGTGTGCAGAGATTCGCCGTGGAAAAGCCTGTTTTGGCTGCCTAGAGGGGACACGATCCAAACTGGGCTCTCGCCTCACATAGGGAAGAAATGCCCCGGGAGCCAGGTTTTTCTGGGAAAGAAGGGAGGATGCTGGAAACTGGATTGCACAAACCCCCTCAATTCAAAGTCCTCTGGCCAGAGGACGCCCCGTGCCAAATCCACTTCTCATTGACCGAGAGCACCTGCTTATCCTGTGCCAGGCATCGTTCGAAGGGCCTTTCTCTTGCTGCTCATCTTCGCAAGCACTCCGGGAGCTCACTCTGGCTTCCCGAGCTTTATTTTTCTTTCTTTCTTTTTGTTAAGGGCTGCACCCCTGGTTTATGGACATTCCCGGGCTAGGGCTTGAATTAGAGCTGCAGCTGTGGGCCTACAGCACAGCCACAGCAACTCGGGATCTGAGCTGCATCTGTGATCCTTAACCCACCAAGCGAGGCCAGGGGTCAAACCCGCATCCTCATGGATACTAGGCATATTTCTCCGGGAGCAAAGTGGGCAATCATCGATGAGTGAGAGAGGAGACGGCAAACGAGCATTCATTTGTCGTCATGTCTGATTGGACCTTGATCCCCCCAGTCATGATGTGACTCACCTGTCTTGTGTGTTAGGCATCGTTTATCTGGTTTCCAAAGAGCCTGGAAGCTGAATGATGGCGCGATGGCTTATATTTCTTCTGTGTGTCCTTAGCTTTTAGCACGTTGCTGGTCACGTGGCCGTTGCCCAGTAAATACTTGTTGAATTGAAATATGGTGAAATGAGTGAATCGTAGGAAACACTGGAGATCTCCCTTAGGGGAGAAGTGAGTCATTGATCAGAGAAGGCAAGGGCACAGCTTTCGGAAGGGAGGGGAGTTAATTACCAATAACATGAAGGTTTTACAGAGGGGTCTTGAGGAGGGAAGAAAAGCATCAAAATCCAAAATACCACATAAGTTTTGAGTTAGGAATATGAGCGATTGTGGGTATTTTGAGAGGTAATTTGATGGGCTTTTAAATGCCCGGAAATGCTTCCAAGTGGGACATTTATCATACGGGCCAAAGGAATACAGGCCAGGAAGGAGATACTGGGCACTCCTGCCCCAGGGTTTGGGCTGTTGAATTTAGTGGTGTTCCTTGCTCCTTAGAGGGTGACTCATTTATCATTCAGCCTGGGACATTTTGAGGAATGCTAAACTGTTACACAGGATGGAGTGATGAGGCAGAAGGAGGAATCCGGGACTGTCCAGACCAAACCAGGACCTGTCAGTCAACCTCGGTCGAAGTATCAAGCACCCATCTCCGGGACACCCTATCCCCGCTCTGCTCGGTCTTCCATCCGTCTGGGCACTGACATGCTTGCTGGGTCCTGGCGGGGCGAGCGGTGGCTGAGCACTAGAGTCTGCAGCATCTGATTCCACTTGCGGGATGTCGACTGTCCAAAATAGTTTTGCTGTGATGAATGGGATGGGGCAGTATTTTCCTCTGGTCTTTCCTCCAGTTTATCTGTGACCTCTTCCCCTCTGTTTGGGGCTGGGCCCATGTGCCTCAAGCCTGGTTTTGGGAGAGGCCCCATCCTTTCTGCCAGCATCTTCAGGGCTTATGGATTTTTATCCTCTTTTGGGGTAGAGATTGGGTCTCTGGCCCCTGGATTCTCTTCCACCCGTGACTTGCTGCGTTGCAGATTCCCAAGAGAAACGTTCTCTTCTATCTTTCACGTCACTTGGTGATGTTCAGGTCAGCCAGGAACTCTTGCCAGGTGCCCTTAGCTATGATTTCGCTCCAGTGGATCCAAGAAACCAAGTAGGGTCCCCATAGTCGTCAAGGGCATGTGTTCCGTGGCCCAGGGGGCAGGGGCATGCTCTGTGCTTTGAGTACCAAGGCAGAGACTTGGCCGTGACTGCCCCTGACCTTGCTCTTAAAGAAACCCTTTGATACGTACTTGAGAATTTGCAAAACATTTCCCTGCCTGTAATCTCATTTGATTCTGAGATACCATAGAATCAATATCAGCTTTTGAACATCTATTCATTAAAAACTAACAATGTGTAGCATATTATTAAATCATATTTTTTTAACCTATGTAACATTTTAATGAAAAAGTAACAATATTTTTCAAAACAGAAAAGATTGTGAGAAGTGTGGCATTGCTTCTTGGTGGCCACACCCATAGCATGCGGAAGTTCTGGGGCCAAGGATGGAACCTGCACCACAGCAGCTACCAGCCCACATAGCAGGGACAATGCCTGATCCTTAACCCACTGCACCACCGGGGAACTCCAGTTTAACATTTTTGCAAATCTTCTTTCCCTAGCCTTATTGAGGTGTAATTGATGTGTAATAAACTGTACCTATTTAAAATATCTAATCTGGAGTTCCCTTTGTGGCGCAGCAGAAATGAATCTGACTAGTGTCTGTAAGGACATGGGTTTGATCCCTGGCCTCTCTCAGTGAGTTAAGGATCTGGCATTGTCATGAGCTGTGGTGTAGGCAGAAGACGTGGCTCAGATCCTCTGTTGCTGTGGTTGTGGTGTAGGTTGGCAGTTGTAGCTCCTATTTGACCCCTAGCCTGGAAACTTCCATATACCATGGATGCAGCCCTAAAACACAAACAAAAAAACCCAAAACAAACAAACAAAAAACCCACCAAAAACAAACAAAAGAATAAAGTAATCTGTTGAGGTTTGGCACATGTACAGACCCACAAAGCCATCATCGTAGTCAAGACAGCGAATACATCTACCACTGCTGAAAGATTCCCTTAGAAGTCCCTCCTTCTCTCCTCTGGATGGTATTATTATTAATCATTACAGTTATTTGAACATTGCCTCCGAGTTTCAAGAGCTCTGGTGACGTGTCAAAAGTGGTGCAGCTGGTAAGTGACAGAGCTGGGGCCCACGACCCGGTCCTCAGACCGTCGTACTCATGGCTCTCCCTTGACCTGTCTGTCCCATGACAATGGCGAAGGTCTCCACCTGTTTCTTCTCCGGGTTTGAAGTGGAAAGGAGCCCAGGGATCGCTTCATCCCACTCTACTGCTGACTCCCCACGTCCAGGGGCTGGGCTGTCCTGGGGGGCCCCTAAGGCTCAGGGTCTCGGGAGGGAGCTGGCTCTCTCGGCCCTTGGGGTGAATGAGCTACTCCTCAGAGCTTGCAGGAGCTTAGTTACATGTGCTTGTTAAATCATTCTGCTCTTTGTTGTGTTGCTTGTATTGCTTTCAAATGCAATATTAAAATTGCTGTGGTGATACTGAATTCTCAAGAAATTAAAAAAAAAGAGAGAGAGTCTGACTCCTTGGTTTTCCTGGGTCTCTGCGTCTCCAGTTCACCTGCACCTGGGCTTGAGCAGAGGTTTTTCTGGGTGGTTTCTGGCTGGAGTATTGTGACACACATGAGCAGATTGAAAACCACGGTCCTGGGTCCAGAGACAGTCTCTTCTGGGCCCCTCTCCATTTTGGAGGCTGGCCCAAAGGACCCTCCCAAGCCCAGAATGCTGCCCCCACCTTCCGGGAACTTTTGGCGATGGCTGTTTGCTTTGAGAGAATTACCACAAGAGGGGCTGAGTTTCCATCTCCAAGGGACCCTGGCTGGGTTGTCCCCACCTTTGCTTGGGGACTGAGTGCAGCCTTTTCTGTAAGAGCAGTCTGCTTGTATTTGGCGGGGGGTGGGAGTGGGGTCCCTGGGACAGGGTTCAGTGGGCCTTTGGCCCTTCCCTCCGTTTTTGCTGACCACTGACCATCTGCACCTTGGCCTGGGGAGGAGAGGGCTGGAGAGGAGATTGAGTTGGGGCCTCCCAGGAAAGCAAGTTTTTACCTCTGCTCCTCCAGTCACGGTACTCTTCCCTGAGCTTCATTCCAAGTCACTGTGTCTCGGGGAGGCCGGGCAGAGCCCGCTCCTGGACCGTAGGTTGGACGTTCCTGAGAGCTGGAGGGAGTTAAGCCTTGGGTCTTAATGATGATGCAGGTGGCTGGGTGTTCCTCTGTGGAGCGGCTGTGAGGTCCCTCTCATTTCCCGCTCTCAAGGCTGCACCCCACTCCTCCGTAGTCCACAGTGAGGGCTGCCCTGGCCGCAGTCTCAGCACCACCTGGATGTCACCCACAGCGATCTGGGAATGAGGACATCCTGGGGCTCCTTGTGAGACCACACACCCTTCGTCCTCTCGGATCCGAGGAGACCCAGGCTGGTGACCTCCAAGAGACGTCTGCCCCCCCACTGTCCTCTCTATCGCCTCCGCGCTCACCTCCCCACCCTGCCTCTGGCAGCCCCGCTCCCAGGCCGCTCCCATGCGTGGCAGGCAGCTGGCGTTCCCAGCTTGGAACAGGGCTGGGCCCAGAGCACACTCGGGCGTCTGGGGTCCGCGTCGAGGGGGCTTGGCAGGACTGCGTGGGAAGGAGGCTTGTGGAGTATCGGTTTCCAGCGTTTGGCTGGGGCTGCCTCCCATTCACTCTGGTCTCTCCAGAGGGAGGATGCGGTCCTGTGAAGCCACATGCGGTCTTTGGAAAAGAGCAAGACATAAACAGTACGGGTCATCCCTCCAGGAGTGCTGCTGATGCTGTGCTGCACGGGCTCTGTGGGGCGGACCCTGGTGTCCGGAGACCCGAATTCCATTCCTGGCTCTGCTCCTAACTAGCTGTGCTTCCACAACCCAGCAGCTCGGCCTCCCGAGCTCCAGGTCCTCATTTGCTCCTTGAGAAAAACACATCGCAGGAGGGCTCTCCAGCCCCGCAGTCCTTTGGCCAGATCAACTCCTTCTTCTGAAATGCACCGCATCCGTCAGCTGGCCCTGTTTTGAGGCGTGAGCCTGGGGCTGTGGAGTGGTACCTTAGAAGCGATGCCTGGCAAACAAAGAGACCAAAGGCTTCTACCTTTGAAGTGTCCTGTATTTCTCAGCACATCTGGATTCTTCTCCATAATGCCATAACACCCTTATATAAAGCAGCCTCTAAGGCAGACGGGCTCCGGGTACATCCAGCCCTAGTTCAGGTCAGGCTGTGTTTTATGAGCATCACTATGCGTTGGTGCCACTGCATTAGACCTCTAGGGATGGGAGCAGGGACCTCAAGGGCAGCGAGGATCTGGGGCTACCAAGAGGGGAATGGAGACGCCCTCCGCGAGGTCTTTGTCAGGCTCCTGATCAGGTGGAAACTCGATTGACTTTAGTGGTCATCACACGACAAAGACTCAGAGGTGACACCGAAGGGTATGGAATTATTCTCTCAGCATGGAACTAGATTTAAATTCTCTTGGCCAAAGGCCACAGCTTACTTTCTGGGCCCCGGCGGCCAAATTTTAGAAGTTGGTCACAGTGTCCAGACAGAACCAAGGAGCCGTGTAAAGTAATGGAAGTTGTTAAGACTTATTTACTGAGCATTTACTATATGCTGGATGCCATGGCAGCTGCTGAGGACAAAATGATAGGATGGACATAGTCTCTGTCCGAGTGGAGCTTAGGGTCCATCCAGGAAGATGGGCATTTAGACACCTGCTCACAGTGACCTCAGGAGAGGTCAGTGACTGGAACGAAGGGGGATGGGGGAAATGCAGGTGAGAGGGGGACCGAAGGTCTTTCAGGGCTCTGGAAAGGCTGCCCCAAGGAGGTTCTGAAGTGGGAAACTGGCTGGACCAGCTGGAAACCAATGAGAAGGGCTGTGTGGCTGAAGTCCAGGGAGGAGGGGAGGAGCTAGTGCCTTAGAGAAAGTGCATTTGATTGGGTATGCTGTTGGGTCAACATTATTATTATTATTATTATGTGTGTGCCAATAAAACTTTATTTATTTATTTATTTATTTTTCATTTAAAAATTTTTAATTGGTATTTCCCCAATACTTTTTTTTTCCCTACTGTACAGCATGGTGACCCAGTTACACATACATGTACACATTCTTTTTTCTCACATTATCATGCTCCATCATAAGTGACCAGACATAGTTCCCAGCGCCACACAGCAGGATCTCATTGCTAACCCATTCCAAAGGCAATAGTTTGCACCTATTAACCCCAGGCTCCCCATCCACCCCACTCCCTCCCCCTTCCCCTTGGCAACCACAAGTCTGTTCTCCAAGTCCATGATTTTCTTTTCTGTGGAAAGGTTCATTTGTGCCTTATATTAGATTCCAGATATAAGTGATATCATATGGTATTTGTCTTTCTCTTTCTGACTTACTTCATTCAGGATGAAAGTCTGTAGTTCCATCCATGTTGCTGCAAATGGCATTATTTCGTTCTTTTTATGGCTGAGTAGTCTTCCATTGTGTATATACACTACATCTTCCTAATGCAATCATCTGTTGATGGACATTTGGGTTGTTGCCATGTCTTGGCTATTGTGGATAGTGCTGCAGTGAACATGCGGGTGCATGTCAACTTTATTATTATTTTTTCCTTTTATGATCACCTCTGCAGCACAGGGGAGTTCCTACGCCAGGGGTTGAATCTGAGCCACATCTGTGACCTACGCTACAGCTTGCAGCAACATTGGGTCTGTAACCCACTGAGCCACAAGGGGAACTCCTTGTTAGGTCAACTTTAGAAGGAAGGGAAGAGGAGAGAGTTAGGCTGGTGAGGTGGGGCACAGGTTCAAGGCAGGGACCTGACTTTGCCTCTTGCAAAGTTGGTTTACACAGTGATGAAGGAAAGCAATTGACAAGACACCTTGAAAGGGACCTAATGGAGTTCCCTGGTGGCTCAGTGGGTTAAGGGTCTGTCATTACCACTGCCATGGCTTGGGTTGGATCCCTGGTCCATGCACTTCCATATGCCTCAGATGTGGCCAAAAAAAGGAAAGAAATCGCCTGAAGAAGCTGAGAATTAGGTTCTGACTGAGGATGGTCCAGTTCCTCTGACCAGAGCACTGACAGTCGCTTCTGGATGCTCCTTGCCGACACCCAGGAACTGGGAGACAGAAGTTTCAGGGTTTGATGAACATGGAATCACAGTGGGAAGAGTTGCATCGTTTGGTGAGACATGGGGACTGCGCTGGGGAAGTGTTCCTGCCTGGTCACGTTTTGCACCTCCTGCCGCTGGACCAGTTGCATCCCCAAGATGGAGGCCTTTGTGCTTTCCTGGCGCAGCAATGGTGTGCTGGTTCGCCTTTCTCTGATAACCTGAACCAAATTGTATGTTTCAGCTCATTTTACATGAACTTAAATTTATTTGCCTGATGAGATTTGGGAGCCCCTCCAAAACCCTAATTACTTATTTATGAAATATTTTTTTTTGGAAATTTTATGGCCACACCTGCGGCACATGCAAGTTTTTGGGCCAGGCGTTGAATTGAGCCACAGCCCAGACCTGTGCGGTAGCTGCGGCATCTCGGGATCCTTTCACCCACTGCACTGGGTCAGAGATTTAACCTGTGCCTCTGCAGAGACCTGAGCTGGTATTGTCGCTGTAGCCACTGTGCCATGGAGGGATCTCTTTCTAGGGTGGATTATATGCTCTGATGGCTTATCTCTTATACTTCAGTATCTCTTAGACTAACAGTTTGTGTTAATTTCAGGAAGTAATGCTTTCTGACCTCATCCTCAAATTCTGGAGATGAATAATACTTTGACCCCGTGGATTCCGCTGGAGTCCATGGGATATTTTGAAAGTCCTGTAGGTAACAAATTCGAGGCAGTAGACAAACCGGCTTTTAACCTAACAGGAAGGCTTTCTGCTGAGTCTTTTCTCTCAGTGGCAGGAGTTCTCTGAGGACCTACTCTGTGTCCAGCCTGTGCCAGCTGCCTAGGTGACACAAATGAAATGTCAGATATTTTCCCTACAGTCAAGAAGCTGTCATTTCAGCTGAGTAGAGCAAATCTCCATCATTGCAAGGGCTGACATCTGGGGAACGGTCCACGTGTTCAAACATCACCTTGGAAACCTCTCGCGCTGTATCTCTTATCATCGCAGCGGCCCTGCAGTGCTTCTCATCCGCCTTATTCAGATGAAGAAACTGAGGCTCGCTGGCTTAAGTGACTTGCCCAATGTCCTGCAGCTGTAAAATCCAGGATCCGGATCATAATCTCTTTGAATTCAAAGCCCATGCTCTTTCTACGCCTCTCCTGCACCAAAAGGAATCCAAATCCAGGGCACTTTTTCTTTCTGCTCAGTCTGCATTCATCTCCAAATTTTGTTTCCCGGGTTAGTAAAAAGAGCTCCCGCATTTGGTGATGATTCCGTTCAGGGATTTTCGAGTATTTGTTCTGCTTTGTTTTGTTTTGTTTTTTTCCCTGGGAGACATAGCTGGTCACACCAGCTAACATTTCACCTCCACTCACTGGGTGGTGTTCTTTTTCGGAGAAGGTGACGATGCTGCACAGCATGAAAGAAACATGAGGACTAGATGTTAGCGCTGCACAACTGCATTCCAGCTTTCATTTTCCTTTGAAACGAGTTCCATTCGAGGGGGATGGAGAGGCAGCAGCGTGCTTTGCTGGAGGAAACTCATGCCTCCATCTTGGGAAACGGTTTTGCATCAGTTAATATATGGTTGGATTGCAATGGATAGCGCCTCCGAAATCACAGAGGCTAAGCAAGGTCGGGTTTTACCTTTCACATAAAAATCAGCCCAGGGCAGCTGTGACGTTTCATGGAGTCAGGACCCAACTTCCCTCTTGATGCTTTGCTGTTTCTGGCCTTGACTTTGACCTTGAGGCCTAAGATGCATATATCCATATTCCTTACATCAAGGTAAGGAAGAGGATGAAGGGGCAGAAGTCACTCTTTGCATCTTTGCTGGGGGTGGGATGCTGTTGCCAGGAGCTGCCTCACACCTCCACTGGTACCACATTGGCCAAGAATTCTTGTTATGGCTACACTACCTTCCTGAGAGATGCAGTCTTCCTTCATGAAGGCCATATGCCGTGTTGAAAAAGGAGAAGGAGAATGGCTGCCAGGGGACAGCCAGCAGTCTGCCATCAAGGCCACAGGATTTGACCCTGGCCCTCCCAGCCTGCCCTCAAACGTCGAACATCTGCAGCCCCTTAATGGACATTTGGTACACCCTTGAGGCACCCATTCTAGATAACGTTAAAAAAAGGAATTCATCACAATTTAAAAATACAGATGAAACCAAATATTCAGAAGTCACTAATAGTCATGATTTCATCTAACAGTGAGGGCGATGGTCCTGTTTGCCATTTTTTTTTCCCAAAAAACATCATTTCTGGGGTCATGATGGAGAGCGGGGGCTGCAGGTCAGCATCACAGATGGTTTCTTTTCTAACTCTTTGTTTTCAATAAATCAGGAAAGCTTAGATTACAGTTAGAAGTAGCCGAAAGTGATTGATGACTCTGTCTAGTGGCCGTGGATGTTGCAGCTGTAGGTGGACCTGGGGCTGTTTCTCCCTAAAAGCCACTTCCAGGGTGTGGTCAGAACCGTGTCCACTTGGGAGCGCCAAGGCTGAGTGTTTCATTTTGGGACTGCCTCGTAGATTCCTTCCATCCCTTGATTCAATTTTCATCAAAACACACGTTTTTATGTCCTGTTGCAACCCTTGGGTGTGGTTTTCAACTCAGCGCAGTAAATGTCCTGTTTGTGTGATGAGAGAAAACCACGCACTAGAGCAACAGACGGCCTGGACTTGAGTACTTTTGAAAAACCCTACTATCTGTGGAGCTGTGGACAGATCCTTTGAATTCTCCCTGCCTTGATTTCCTCGACAGCAAAATAGAGAGGAGATGGTACCCACATCACAGCCTGGCTCTACATCTTCTAAGAGCCAGAGTACACAACCTCCCAGCTCTGGCCTGGTGCTCGGTTCATATTCAGTGAAGATGCATCATGGTAATTGTTACTATTTTCGGATGTTTGTCAACTCTGTGGTCTTGACAACTGACCTGGGTTCTTGGCCTTCCTTAGTCAATAGAAGTTCCTGAGAGGCCTGATGAAAAATTCAGGCAAGGCTTTATTGGGGCCCCTGCTGCTGCAGAGGGAGAGGCAGAGACAAACAGCCAGTTCCCTTGCTTGCTCGCTCCCCGAGGGGGTAGTGAGCTGGTTCCTTATGTGGAGCAGGTCCAGGAGTTAGGTCAGAGGGATGGCTTAGATCTCCCCACCCCTTTGGGTGCAGGGATGTTCTTGTGCTCTCGGCTCTTTATTTTTATTTTATTTTTTGCTTTTAGGGCCACACCCGGCCAGGGTTCGAGTCGGAGCTGCAGCTGCCGGCCTATAGCCGGCACGGCCACAGCAATGTGGGATCAAAGCCGTGTCTGCCATCTATACCACAGCTCACGGCAAGGCCAGATCCTGAACCCACTGAGCGAGGCCAGGGATTGAACCCGCAACTTCATGGTTCCTAGTCGGATTCGTTTCTGCTGCGCCACAGCGGGAACTCCTGCTCTCAGCTCTTTAAAAGTGGCAGTTGGGTTTTTAGGTTTTTGGTATCTTCTTGCCCGTAATTTGCCCTAACTGCCCAGTGATTTTTAGTCCTTTATGTTTTTTTTTTAATATATTTTATTTCTTGAGGAGATGTTTGTCTAGGAGCAAACATTGCAGCCACTGCAGCAAAGAGTCCAGGTGCCAGCCTGTCCCATCTAGACCATCCACGGCTTTCAGGCCACAGCTTAATCATCTTGTGAAATCTTGGTTTCCTCTCTGTCCGTCTCCCTTAGAAGTCAGCAGCTTCCATCCCTGGAGCGGGGGTGGTGGCTTCTGGATGTCTGGATTACTGAGGGGATCATGGAAGTGCCATTTGGAATCATTTGCCTTTTGAGCATCGTAAAATGGCTTTTTATCTTATTTGTCATTTCAGAAGCCTGTGTGAGCCCCACCATTGACAGGGCATTTTGGCAAGGAGGGCACCCTTCCCCCAGCCACCTGTTTCTCTGCCCAGCACACTGGGCGGGGGTGGGGGGTGGGGGTGGGCGGTGGGCAGGGGGAGAAGGTGCGCCAATGTCTTTGCTGTCATCTTCACCCACCGCTGCATCAAGGCAGGGGTGGGGTATATCGGCGATCACCAGCTGGTCTTGGTGGATGACTCTGCAGAGGGGTGGCTGCCTTCGTGTGAGCAGCATCCATATCAGTGCCTTGTCACTACCTGTCTCTGTGCCTCCGGCTTTGCCAGATGCTCAGGAAGCTATCTCACCGTCCTTTCTCCTCTGGGTCTGCTGCGGGTGAAAGGGGCCAGAAGCTGAGAGCCCTTCGCTGTGCACAGCACTCTCACTGGTACCCGGATTCCAGGCCCCTCTCGGAGGCTTATTCCTAAGATCGGTGGCACACGAGCAGCCCTGCACCGGTGTCTGTGTTTCCCAGCTGTCCCGGGATGAGGAATTTTGCTGTGGGCTTGTTCTGCTTTCTCTGTGAACACTTCACTCCTGTTGCAGGTAGTTTTTCAAGCCTCACACCCGTAATGGGGCTTTTGGCCATTTTTTCCTACTTGTTTCGGTCTCTTTTCATTCCTTGGTGACACACTAATTAATGTCAGAAAGTGGTTTTGTGCGTGTGTGTGTATGTGTGTGTGTGTGTGTGTGTGTGTGTATACTTGTTCTAAACCATAAATTTGAGGTTTTATTTGGAGAAGAAAACAATGGTTTCATGTTGCCTTCTGACCAATTTTTGTAGCTGACCCAGTGCCTGGGCCACATGAGCTGCTGAGTCAAAGACCTCACTTTTAAATACTCATCACTGCGTTTCTTTTCCTTACTTTGTATTTTCTGATGCAATCAGAGTCCTCATAGGATGACTTGTTCTGGGACATGGATTCCTACTCACATGGACTCCTGTGTATGATTCATGTTTATCGTCTCATTTGGAGCCGCACTGTTTACATCGTCATTTATATTATTACCTTGAGGCTTAGATGATCCACTTTCGTGGTTTGGGCTATGATGCAGCGAAATGGGAGAACAAAAATAGAGTCATTTGCAATGAAAATATCTGTATGGAGACAGGTTCCAGACTGTTCACTGAATCTAGCAGAGGTTAACTGACTCACTTTTTTTTTTTCTTTTACGGCCGCACCCACGGCATATGGAAGTTCCCAGGCTAGGGGTCGAATTGGAGCTGTAGCCGCCAGCATACGCCACAGCCACAGCAGCGTGGGATCCGAGCCTTCTCTGCAACCTATACCACAGCTCATGGCAATGCCGGATCCTGAACCCACTGAGCGAGGCCAGGGATTGAACCCGCATCCTCATGGGTGCTAGTCAGATTCATTTTTGCTGCACTATGGTGGGAACTCCTTAACTGACTAACTTCTGTAATGACTTTCTATAGAACAGAGAAGGAGGATAGATATACTGTAGAGCACAGGGAATTGTACCCATTTTCTTGTAATAAGCGATAAGGGACTCTAATATGCCAAAATACTGAATCAGTATGCTATATACCTGCAACTAACACAATATTGTAAATACGCTGTACTTCAATTCAAAAAAGAGTACATGAAATTTCTGTGAAAATTGTAACTGCTTACATTTCAAATCTGTGAACACAATTGTTATAACTCTCCTTTTCCTCTGAAGCCACCAAACCTCCAGGGATCACACTTTGGGACCCCTTCTCCACTTTTTTTTTGGGGGGGGACACCTGCTAGTTCCTGGGCTAGGAGTTGAATTGGAGCTGCAGCTACCAGCCTGTACCACAGCCACAGCAACAACATGAGATCCGAGCTGCGACCTACACCGCAGTTCATGGCAATGCCGGATTCTTAACCCACTGAGCAAGGCCAGAGATCGAACCTGCTTTCTCATGGATACTAGTCAGGTTCTTAACCTGCTCAGCCACAATGGGAACTCCCCCTTCTCCACTTGTAATGAGAGCATTACTGGACCAGAAGTGGTGAATGGGGCATGAGTGGGGAGGGACCGACCCCTGGTGAGGTTTAAAGAGAGCCATAACCAGGAGTTCCCTGGTGGCTCAGTGGGTTAAAGATCTGGTGTTGTCACTTGTGTGGCTCAGGTTCAACCCCTGGCCCAGGAACCTCTGCAGGCTGCAGGTGCAGCCAAAAATAAATAAAGAGAACAAAAACTAGAAAAAGAAGGAGCAGCAGATCTGGGCTTCTCCTTTGGGAGAGCTAGAGAGCCAGGAATTTAAGCCATGTCCTTATAAGTGTTTCTGTGTCTTCTTTGTCCCCTACAGAGTAAAAGCCAGGGCTCCGTCTTTGTCCGGATCCACGCCCCGTGGCAGGTGCTGGCCAGAGAGGCGGAATTCTTGAAGATCAAAGTTCCCACCAAAAAAGTATGAGCGTGTTTCTCCTGGGTCTGGCACCTCCTGAGGGCTGGGTGGATGTGAATAGCATTTGGAACAGGGCCGGGTGGGACGTGTGTTTTGGGGAGTTGAAATTACACTTACCTCTCTGGGGACCCTAAGTTTGAGACAGTGATGTGGGGGAGAGGAGGAAGAGATGGGCTGGAGGGGCGGGGCTTGGGAGGTCCTGTCCCCTCAGAGCGGTACCGGGGTGTGCTCCAGGAGAAGCCAGATGATGCGTGGGTCTGGCTTCTTCTTTGTTTTATTTCTTATTAGGGCCACGCCCGTGGCATATGGAGGTTCCCAGGCCAGGGGTCCAATCAGAACTGTAGCCACTTGCGTATGCCACAGCCACAGCAATGCCAGATCCGAGCCATGTGTGTGACCTACAACCGCAGCTCGGGGCAGCGCCAGATCCTTAACCCCCTGAGCGAGGCCAGGGACTGAACCTGTGTCCTTATGGTCATGAGTCGGGTTCGTTACTGCTGAGCCACAACAGGAACTCCAAGACATTGCTTCTGATGGTGGCTCTGTCACTAAACGTTGTGCGACGGTGGGTTTCACTTGTCTCTTGTGTAAAACGGAAGGTTCTTTCTCGTGCGAGTTGATCAGGATCATCTCAGGAATGTTTTCACAATGTTTGTGCCTGGGGCCCACCCCTGACTTCAATGTAGTTGGCTGGTCCTGGCATCAGGGTTGTGGAAAAAAAAAAAAAATCCCCAGAAGGTTTTTTTTTGTTGTTTTTTTGTTTTTGTTTTTTTTTGTCTTTTTGTTGTTGTTGTTGTTGTTGCTATTTCTTGGGCCGCTCCCGCGGCATATGGAGGTTCCCAGGCTAGGGGTCGAATCGGAGCTGTAGCCACCGGCCTACGCCAGAGCCACAGCAACGCGGGATGCGAGCCGCATCTGCAACCTACACCACAGCTCACGGCAACGCCGGATCGTTAACCCACTGAGCAAGGGCAGGGACCGAACCCGCAACCTCATGGTTCCTAGTCGGATTCGTTAACCACTGCGCCACGACGGGAACTCCCCCAGAAGGTTTTGATGCACATCTGGGTTGAAAGCCACATGGTTTCGATGATTTTTGAAGCCTTCGTCAACCACTCTAGTCTATGTGTAATGTAAATCTTTCCCCGGGGAATTCTTAGGTGACAGTGTCCTTGCATTAAAAAAAGTCCAGCCAATACCTCCACAGAGAAAGGAGGTGCTTCCACAGAATCGCTTTTTTTTTTTTTTTTAAACTAGATGTTTTAGGGGAAAGGGATTGGCTATTGACTTTGACCATCCGTGGTGTCTCTAGAAAGGGCCCTGGGACAGGTGATCATCCAGCTGAACCATGAGTGGTGCATGGCGATCTCTCTCTTTGTCCCTGTCTGCCTCTCTGTCTCTCTCTGTCACACACACACACACACACACACACACACACACACACACCCTCCCCATAGATTTATTTCACTGATGGTGACCTAGCTTTGAGAGATCATGACCTTATCCTCCTAACTGCATTTTCACAGGGTCTGCCCCCATCCCCCCGTCATTCACAGAACTTCCCATTTGTTGCTTTCTGCCCAGCCGACATCATCACCTGCCTTCTCATCACCATCTCCACTCTCAGTGGCACGGTTGTCGTCAGCAAAACAATTCCATTAGCGTCGTTGGCTATGTTCATACCATCTTCACTGCCAACAGATCTCCTGTCCCCATCAAACGTCACTTATCGAGGAGCTCCTGTTGTGGCTCAGTTGGTTAAGAACCCGGTGTCGTGTCCATGAGGATGAAGGTTGGATCCCTGGCCTCGCTCAGTGGGTTGAGGATCTGGTGTTGCTGCCAGCTGCGGCGTAGATCACAGGTGCAGTTCGGATCTGGCCGGCCACGGCCACAGCCACAGCTCTACTTCTCCCTCTAGCCTGGGAACTTCCATCTGCCACAGGTTCGGCCCTAAAAAGAAAAAAAATCACTCATCAAATACCATTGTGTGTGATGCCCGGTCATAACCCCTTGCTCAAGAAGGATGAAGTCTGTGGGTTCTGTGCTTATAAGTTTATCGAGGTGGCTAATACCCCCGTGGCATGTGGACACATGACTGTGGACAATGAACAAACACGGGCATGAACATTCGGTGCAAACATATGGCCAATAAAGGGTACCTGGTTTGGGGTCACACACCTGAGGGTCTCGGTTTCACGAGGACACACAGTGGCCTTCTCTCCTTCCACTACACTGCCCTGTTCTCTGTCTCCTGGTTTTCCACCTGTCACTCCTGATACTGCTGTCCTCAAGTGCAGCCACTTGGCTGCAGACCTCCATCCCCCCTCCGCTGACACTGTCCCGCCTGCTGCCCACATGACCCGAGTCAGCCATGGACAGAAGCACCTGCTTCCCTCTGGTGGGGCCCTAACTTAGCCGACCTTTCACTTCCCTTTCTTCTGTCTTCTTCTAACATACACATACATATATTTTGTTTGTTTGTTTGTTTGTTTTCTCCCTCCTTTCTCTGGCTTATCTGAATAGCTAATGTTCTCATCATCTCTTCTATTTGTATCTTGCTTCCTGTGCTTTTATCTCTGCTGGCTGACCCTTGGAAAGAAGGCGAGCCCACTTTGATGCCCACACTGTGGCTTCTCTCCCCCGGGACCATCCTTTTAGCGGGAGGAGACCTTGAGACCCGGCAGACGTCTTCGTCCTTCTCCTCCCTTCTTGCCCCTTCCTCTGCTTGCTGGCCTTCCATCCGTCCCTTCCTCCCCCCGCTTCCACCTCTCTCCTGGTGCCGGCTCCCAGACTCCCTCTCTGTTCAGGTGCTTTGAACATCTGACCACACCTCTCTCTTCCACCGCCTCCATCTCATTCCCAGTGTCAGCCTCCAAGTCGTGCCGGCCTCTGGTCCCCCTGGTCTCTGCTTGTCCTTTTAAAAGCTCATACCTCTGGGACATACCAGAGTTCATAGCCTATTGGAACTTTTGGAACGTACCTAAATAGTTTAGGAAGTACCTGTTGAATTTGTAGATGAGATGATTAGGACAAGGACGCGTTATGATGTAGCCATCCCTGAGTTCCCTTCCTTCCTTTTTCCTTTTCTCCATATTTTTTTGGTCTTTTTTTAGGGGGAGGAGGAGGCTGCACCTGCGGCATATGGAGGTTCCCAGGCTAGGGGTCTAATCGGAGCTGTAGCCACTGGCCTACACCACAGCCATAGCCACAAAGGATCCGAGCTGCGTCTGCAACCCACACCACAGCTCATGGCAACGCCAGATCCTTCACCCACTGAGCAAGGCCAGGGATCGAACCCAAATCTCATGGATACTATTTGGGTTCATTAACCGCTGAGCCACAATGGGAACTCCTTTCTCCCCATTTTTAATAAGTTAATATAATTGACCTATAACCCTGTGTAAATTTAAGATGTACAGCCTACTAATTTGATACTTATGGATCAGACCGCAATGGGCATTGTGGTGATAATGCGCATCTGTCGTGTTACAAAGTATTCTTTCTTTTCAGTGCCTGGGATCCTTAAGTTCCTGTCTCTGAGCAAGTATGATGGCTGTGATACACCGTTGAGTGGATTCACTGCTGCGCATTAGATCTTGAGGGCTTGTTTCCTACCCGTCGCCAGTCTGTTCCCTTCCTCGACCTCCATCCTGCCCCTCACTGCCATCCCCTGGTGTCCGCCGTTTCCTCTTGTTTATACAAGTTTGACTTTTTAGACTCCACATACAAGTGCTGTCCTAAGTGCTTTTCTTTCTCTGGGTTTCTCACCTGGCACAATGTGCTCCTGGTCCGTCCCCGGGGTGGCACATGGCACGCCTTCCTTCTTTCTCGTGGCTGAATAACGTTCCACTGTACGGGAGTTCCCGTCGTGGCGCAGTGGTTAACGAATCCGACTAGGAACCATGAGGTTGCGGGTTCGATACCTGGCCTTGCTCGGTGGGTTAAGGGTCCAGAGTGGCCGTGAGCTGTGGTGTAGGTCGCAGACACGGCTCAGAACCTGCATTGCTGTGGCTTTGGTGCAGGCCAGCAGCTACAGCTCCGATTCGACCCCTAGCCTGGGAACCTCCATATGCCACAGGAGCGGCTCTAGAAAAGACAAAAAGACAAAAAAAAAAAAATTCCACTGCACATATATATATCTCATCTTTATTTGTTCATCTGTTGTCAGGCCCTCAGGGTGTTTCCTCCTTTCCTTCTTTTTTGTTTTGGAGGAACAGGGTGGTAGACACAGCCTTGGAAGAGTCCTCAGAAAACCAGACCCTGGCCTTGGGTCTGCACTTATTTGCACTGTGACTTCACCTTTCAGGGCCTCTGTTTCCTCATCTGTGATGAGGGCATAATCACACCCTGTTTTTCCTAGAAGATTCTTGTAAGAATTCCCCCCCTCCGCCCCGTTTTGTTTATTTATTTATTTTTGTCTTAATAGGGCCGCACCTGTGGCATATGCAAGTTCCCAGGCTAGGGATCGAATGGGAGCTGGAGCTGTCACCACAGCCACAACAGCGCAGATTCTGAACCTCATCTGCAGTCTGTGCTGCAGCTCGTGAGGCTAGGGATTGAACCTGCGTGGTCATGGATACTAGTCGAGTTCTCAACCCGCTGAGCCACAACGGGAACTCTAAGAACCCATTTCTTAGCCAGTGCCAAGGAGGTACAGGAGTTTATGATCGTCTGTGTGTTCTCAGGTGTTTTTCGGTGTATTCTCGATTCCTAGTGCCCCAGTCACCATCTCTCCTGACTGAAGAGGCAGCCGGCACTGATGGAGCTCCCAGTGGAAGAGAGAGAAGGGCCCAGAACCGATCTGAGCCCATAGAGTTTACAGCCAAAGGGCGTATCAGGCAGAAGGCACATACCCAGCCATCCCAGCACTAATTAAACACTGTGTTCAGTAGCAGCACATTAGCAGGGCACAGGTTCTGTCTGGGCATATGGAGTCTGCAGAGAGCACAGCAGGTGGTGGCCCTGACAAGGCTTCAGATGTCCCAGGAAGAACTCTTCCCCGAGGTGTCTAGGCCCCAGACTCCACACAGGTGGACTGTTCTGGCATCCTGCCGCGGGGGCCCGGCACGTCCTTGTATTCACAGAATGTAACGGCTTGTCCTTGACCTCCCAGGGGTGTCATAACCACTAGAGGGGGATGTGCCTTGCCGTGCTGGGTGAGATGCATAAGCTTGTAAAGATTAATCTGAGAACCTGATTCATTTCTAGGTGTACGGGGGGTGGGAGGGTCAAACCCAGTTCTGGGAATGGAGCATCAGCGTGAGGACCAGACAGGGCCATCTTCGAGGGAGGGCTAGCGCTGAGTCCAGTGGCATTTCCTCCTTTTTTTCTTTTCTTTTCTTTTTTTTTTTTTTTGTCTTTTTAGGCCACACCCGTGGCATATGAAAGTTCCCAGGCTAGGGGTCGAATGGGAGCTGCAGCTGCTGGCCTACACCACAGCCACAGCAACGCAGGATCTGAACCACATCTGCGACCTACACCGAAGTTCACGGCAATTCTGGATCCTGAACCCACTGAGCGAGGCCAGGGATCAAACCGGCATCCTCACGGATACTAGTTGGGTTCTTAGCCTGCTGAACCATGACAGAAGCTCCTCTCCTCCTTTTTTTTTTTTTTTTTTTTTTTTTTTTTAATGGGCTTGGGAAGGGACTACAGTGAGAATGAAGTACATTTGCAGCGAGCCTAGTCCCGGCTGCAGAAAGGAGCGTGGAGGAAGCCTGAGGCACGGGGTGGGATCACTTAGCCTCCTTCCGGCCGGTGGTGGTTTGGGTCATAACTCAGCCAGGTCCAGAGAGACTGGGAGGATGGAGGAAGAAATCACAACCCCGAGATCTCAAACCTGGACAAACCCATAGTATTGTGTCCAGGGACACACAGTCCTGAGCACAGACATTAACTGGGAGGGGGGTCTTGGAAGGAAGCACTTGTTTTCCAAAAACAACAACAGGAGAGCCAGTATTCTGTGAGGGACACTCCGCATCCAGGCACAGGAAGGGATGGGAATGCCTGGCCTTTGGCCCCAAGCAGCCTGGGAAGTTTTGAAATGGGTGCTTCGTCCCCTTCGCTCATTACCAAGGTGGCCCTTCTAGACTGTGGTCAGTATTCTGTGTTTATTCCTCACTCACTGTTTTGGGGGGGCAGGGGTGTGGCACTCAGAAATTCCTAGGCCAGGGATCAAACCCATGTCCCAGCAACAGCCCGAGCAGGTGCCATGACGAGGCCAAATCCTGAACCCGATGGGCCACCAGGGAACCCTCCCATTCACTTTTTTATGTATATGAACCAGCACCCTGCCATTGTCACCCCTGAGGTTCATGTATTTTTCAAGTGCAGCCTCCAGGAGAGAAAAGGTTGGGAATAGTCAAGGGCGAGGTCACGGGGTCCACTCTTGTCAATCTATTAATGGGAGAATGTGAATCCAGCCAGAGTCCACTAAAGGGACATGCCTGGGGTGGGTGAAGATGACTGTTGTCCAGTCTGTCGAAGCTGTTGTGGCTTTGCGGATAGAGTGGCTGACACTGCAGGGGTCACGTTTGCTGTTCCCAGGAGCCTGTAAGGACTTCCTGCGTCCTTTGCATGCACGTAGATGCTGTTCCCCTCCAGCCAGACATAATCTTTTCAGGAAAGCAGACCCAGAGCGCCCCTCATCTCCCAAACGGGGAGCAACGAGGGTTGTGGGGGCCAGCGTGAGGGGCAGGGACGGTGTGTTTATAGACGCCTCGCGCAGAGGCATAACCTGTATCGTTACCGGCATTGGTGTGGTCATTCAGATGTGGTGTGTGCAGGATGCACAGCTTCCAGCAGAGCCGGCCTGCTCCTTCCTGCCAGCTCCCTTCACAGCCAGCATCTGCAGGGTTGGGTCCAGTTCTTGAAATCTGCCAAGGCAGCCAGCAGCCCAGACGGGGCTTTGCCGGAGAGGCAGGAACAGATGGCCTCGGGACTGTGTGCTGGGGATTTCTCTCTCCTAGAGCTTGGGTCCTTGGGGCGTCCGTAAGCACAATGGCTGGATGTGCAGGGTCTGCGATGCCGTCACCGGGACAGCCAGCAGGAAGACCGCTCAGGCCCCACAGCACAGGAGGGAGGGCTCTGAGGCGCCCAGCTCGTGGTAGACAGCCGGGGGACGAGGGGAGACCTTGAGGTCTTCTCCTGGCTCAGCGTCCACGAATCTGGCTTATTTGACTCATATCTTAGCCCATTTCCCCCAAACAGGACTTGAGATAAATTACAACCAACCAAAAACTTAAATACAAACAGCTCATTTTAAGAGAGGACAAATAAAAAAAGAATCATGTCATTTGGGGACAAGTTGGGAAGTGTAGGGGAAATAATGATTGTAGAAATAAAAAATAAGGGTGGGAATTCCCATCATGGGGCAGGAACCATGACGTTGTGGGTTCGATCCCTGGCCTTGCTCAGTGGGTTAAGGATCCGGTGTTGCCGTGAGCTGTGGTGTGGGTCACAGACGCGGCTCAGATCCCACGTTGATGTGGCTGTGGTGTAGGCCGGTGGCTACAGCACCAATTAGACCCCTAGCCTGGGAACCTCCATATGCTGTAGGTGTGGCCCGAAAAAGACAAAAAAAAAAAAAAAAGTGATGGATGCAGATGAGACAAATTCATTTGGAGCTTCCTGGTAGGCAAGGCAGAAAGGACTACAGCTTCCATCATCTGCAGGAATAAGCATCTGGTCAGAGGAGGCAAACTTTCCTGCTGCTAGAGCGTACTTTTAGTATGAAATACATTCTGGATGAAAATTGAGGTTACGCTGAACTGTAGCTCAGGGAGGGTTGTACTACCAGGTAATCTAGGTAAATTTCTGATGAGCTAACCAGATTCCAAGATAAAAGCTTTGAGCAGAAATGCCATTCAAACTTTCATTCTCTCCATGGAATCCATGTTTTGAAAATTTTTAAAAATCTACTACACTGCATTTAATAAGGAATAATTCATCTTGTCATTTTCATTAAGTGAAAACATGTATAAGTGCTGTCAAGAATTTTCAGATGAGTGTGAGAAAATCAGTGGTACCATGTTGAACTCATATAATTCCAGTTAAAAAGCAAAGAAATATGGCATTTTCATCAGCCCGAGTGGCCCCTTAGGAGGAAAATGTTAATACCATTAAGTTTTTTGTGTGTGTTTTTGTTTTTTAGGGCTGCTTTTGCGGTATATGGAAGTTCCCAGGCTAGGGGTTGAATCAGAGCTACAGCTGCCGACCTACACCACAGCTCATGGCAACTCCAGATCCTTAACCCACTGAGCAAGGCCAGGGACCGAACCCGCATCTTCACAGATACTGGTCGGGTTCTGTTACCGCTATATCTCTTACTCCCTCTCTAGAGATGCTGGTCTGGTAACCGTGGCTTGTGCCTTCCTCCGGGCTCATGGTGCCCACCCAGCTTCAGGAGGTGGTCACCCAGACCGTGACCAGAGCCCCTCTTCCTTCTCAGTTACCCAGAGTTGAAGCTTGGATTTGTAAGGATTCTCTAGAGGAACAGAACTAACAGAACATGCGTGTGTACATATATTTTATTCATGTATTTATTGTGAGGAACTGGTCCAGGAGAGTGTACAGACTGGGAAGTCCCAAGGTGAGCAGTTGGCAGGCTGGACCCCCAGGACAGGTGACAGCAGAAGTTTAGTCCAAATGCTGGCAGGCTCGAGGCCCACAAAGAGCCTGTGTTTCAGAAGTTTCTTTTTTTTTTTTTTTTTTTTTTTTTTTTTGGTCTTTTTAGGACCACACCCGTGGCACATGGAGGCTCCCAGGCTAGGGGTGGAATTGGAGCTGTAGCCACCACCCTATGCCACAGTCATAGCAGTGCCAGATCTGAGCCCCGTCTACAACCTACACCACAGCTCATGGCAACACTGGATCCTTAACCCACTGAGCGAGGCCAGGGATCGAACCTGCATCCTCATGGTTACTAGTCAGATTCACTTCCGCTGAGCCATGATGGAAACTCCAAAGAGCCCATGTTTCATTTTGAACCTGAAGGCAGGAGAAGGTTATGTCCCAGGTCAGCAGGCAGGCAGGAGTCCCCTCCTACTTGCAAGAGGGTCAGGCTTTTTGTTCCATTCCTTCAACTGATCAGAGGATGCCCACCCACACTACATGCAGTCTACCCATTCAGATGTTACTGTCAGCAGAAAATACCTTAACAGACAGGTCCGGAATGAAGTTTGACCAAATATCTAGGCATCCTCATGGCCCTGCCAAGTTGACATGTGAAATTAACCATCACAAGGCTTGAACTATTTTTTTTTTTTCTTTTTGTGGATGCACCCACAGCATATGGAAGTTCCCAGGCCAGGGAGTGAATCTGAGCCACAGCTATGGCAACACTGGATCTTTTTTTTTTTTTTCCCTTTGTCTTTTGTCTTTTTTATGGCCGCACTCGTGGCATATGGAGGTTCCCAGGCTAGGGATCGAATTGGAGCTACAGCTGCCGGCCAGAGCCACAGCAATGCCAGATCCAATCCATGTCTGCAGTCTGCATGACAGCTCATGCCAACGCCGGATCCTTAACCCAGTGAGCGAGGCCAGGGATCGAACAGCAACCTCATGGTTCCTAGTTGGATTCGTTTCCTCTGTACCATGACAGGAACTCCATAACACTGGATCTTTTAACCCACTGCACAGGGTTGGGGATTGAACCTGTGCCTCTGCAAAAACCCGAGCTGCTGCAGTTGGATTCTTAACCCACTGAGCCACAGTGGGAACTCCACAAGGCTCGTACTTTTAAGGTCTCTAGTCCTCTTTGTAGTGCGTTGGATAGCATTGTGCAAAAAAAGATATTTCTAAGTCCTAACCCTGGAATTTGCATATTTGATCTTATCTGGAAAAGGGTCTTTGCAGATGTAATTAGTTAAGGGTCTCAGGGAGAGATCACCCTGGACTTAGGGCAAGCTCAAGTCCAGTGACAGCTGTTGTTATAAGAAGAAGAGATGTGAGGTTCACAGACACGGGGTTGGGGAGCCAGGCCACGTGAAGACAGATACTGAACTGATGTGGCCCCAAGCTGAGGAATGCCTGGGGCCATCAAAGGCTGGAAGAGGCAAGAAGGCATTTGCCCTTAGAGCCTTTGGAGGGCGCATAGCCCTGCTGACATCTTGCTTTCAGATTGTGGCTTTCACACCTGTGCGAGGGTCTCTAGTCACCCAGTTTGTCACACAGCTTCAGGAAACCACTCGCTCTTCCTGAGGCAGGACTGATAAGCAGACAGTTCTGGACCTGCTTCTCTGGGAGGCTTGCTGGCTTACTCTATATTCCAAGAATCCAGTTTGCATCTTCTCAGATTGCTTGAAATAGTCTTGCTCACTTCTTGATGCTGGGTTTGGGGCTTGTCTGGAGGCGTCTTTGTATAAGCATCCTCCCTCATCTCCTTCGATGGCTCCATCTGCCTCACATTCCATCCTGCTTTGGTGAGACTGGAGAGTCTAGGGGAGGCTCGCTTAGCACGGATGGTGGGAGGACACTCACTGTGGCTAAAAAGAGCTGCCTATTCCATTTGACAATTGTTTTTCCATTTATAGCTCTGTTTCCAAGAATAATTGTTGATTTCAGTGAAAGCATCTGCCTTGGTAGGGGGTATCTATAAATAAAGATGTTAGCATGTTTTAAAGATTGACCACATTTTGTAATTCTCACATTTGACTTGGAGGAGAAGGGTTCATAAAAACCATTCTCAATGATGTCAATCAAAACAAAATGTCTTAGAGTTCCTGTCATGGCTCAGCGGTAATGAACCTGACTGGTATCCATGAGAGATGTGGGTTCGATCTCTGGCCTTACCCAGTGGAAAGGATCTGGTGTTGCCGTGAGCTGTGGTGTAAGTCACAGGTGTGGCTTGGGTCCCACGTTGCTGTGGCTGTGGTATAGGCTGGGAGTTGCAGCTTCAATTCGACCAATTAGCTCCAATTAGTCTAGGAACTTCCATATGCCACACATGCAGCCCTAAAAAGATAAAAAAAAAAATCTTAAAAAAAACCCAACTTATAACTGTAGATACAAGTTGATAAATATATAATTAAATTAATTGAGTCTTAAATTAGCTAATGCATCCTATGTTCTGTGTGCTGTGGTAAGGACCTTTTTTTATTTGTTTTTTTCCTCACAACAAAAATATGAAGTACTTACTAGCTTTAGCTTCATTTTATAGATGAGGAAACTGAGGCTCAGAGAGGTTGACAAACTTACCGAAGGTCACACAGCTTGAAGGAGGTACCGCCAGGACTCAAAACTCATTTCTTCTGACTCCAGAGCCATGCTTCTATCTTTCACTTGACTGAAGAATCCGTAACTGGGCTGGAAGTGGCATGCTCTAGAACAACATTTCTCCAAGTGTAGACTGAAGAGTGATAGACTTTTGTTTTTAAAAATGCTGTGGTGTAACAAACTCTAGAAAACACTGAACATTAAAATTGATCTAGCCCATTGAAAGTTCTGAAGAACCCTGCAGTAAGGGAAACAGTTCAGTTTTGTTCAATCCCTTCCCTGCTGAATGCCTATGAATATCTTGAGGAACCAGTGGTCTGCAGAATGTGCTCTGGAAACTTCCATCCTAGATTAAATAATCCCAGACTGGGAGAGGCAACACATGAAAATGTTTATTTGTCATTGCCACAGACGAGAGCACGTCCAAGAGTATAGCTTTCTCATCTGTAAAGGAAGGCATTTGGACCCTGTGTTCTCTGTCGTGGCTCTAAAATGCTGTGGCCCACATGCAAGGCAAATGACAGCTTGTGAATCTGTTAACTCTGTCCCCCTCTTATTGCTTATTGGAGTCATTCACAGTCTGATTGTGTCCAAATATCTCAGAGTAAAAAATGTCCTGCACCTGCTGCCTCTCCAAGCTGTGTTTTCAGTGAGGTAGTACACTTAGCCTGTGGGTGCCTTGTCTTCGTCTGGGTTGCCCTTTGTCCCTGAACCTGGTAACATTGCTGGCTTTTCTCTGAGTTCTGCACATGCTGGGCTACTTTCCTCCAAACCATGCCTCTCTGTGGAGTCTGCCCTGAGCTCCCTGATTTTAGAGTCTTGTCCAGAGGAGAGTCCTTTACCCTTCTTCCAGGGCTTGTGCTTTTTCAGATGCTTTAAGTATTTGCCTCTGGTCCTAGAATGATCTTCCCATCCTGACCCTCCTTTATTCCTTCAGCTAAACTCATATCACCCTTTCTGGACTCTTGGTCAACCCATAGTCAGTATTTTTCTTACCAGTTCGTTTTTCTTTAATTGCTTTGGGTGCCTTACTCCTCCGAGCAGGAGCTAGAGGCTGTCTCCTATGTAGTCCCTGCACGCTCTAGCACTGTCTTACATTAATGATAGATCCTCAGTAAATACGAGTTGATGCCAGACAATTCTTGCTCCTCCAGCCCTACAATTTGGGGGCCGTGGTCCACAGGACAAGAGCAGGGGGTTTCAGCTCACAGCTGTAATACGGTCTGTGCAAAATTCAGGAACAGGCACGCCTTTTCCCTCTTCACCTTGACTGTCTCCTTCCTTCATCAGGTGGTGATTTAATTCCTCTTTGAGGCTGTTTTGATCGTTTCACGGCTCCTCCCTGGTGGCCAGACAAGTAAAAAGCAGGAGAAACTCCATGAGCATTGTTCGGGGTGGAGATCTTATAGATCCTTGGTTATAGGAGAAGGGTCACTATCGAGTCAACCTTCAGTATGCCTTTCAGGTCAGATTCTTTTGATTATTATCATTGGTGACTTCTTTTTTTCTTCTTAGGGCAGCCCCTGCAGCATTTGGAGGTTCCCAGGCTAGGGGCTGAATCAGAGCTGCGGCTGCCAGCCTACACCACAGCCACAGCAACGTAGGGTCCAAGCTGCATCTGTGACCTACACCACAGCTTGGGGCAATGCCCGATCCTCAACCCACTGAGCAAGGCCTGGGATCAAACCCACATCCTCATGGATACTAGTCGGGTTCTTAACCTGCTGAGCCACAATGGCAACACTTTCCTTGGTGATTTTTGAGGGAACCAGAGCTGTAGCTGTTCACACGTGTCGGCTATGGGTGGGGCCTCCTCTTGTCACTGCCTGTTCCCAAGCATTTGTTTTTAATAGCGGCACAGCCGAGAGGGTCGGGTTTGTGTTTGATATCTTTACGGTTTTTTGGGTACGTGCTCTTTGATTGTGATTTGAATGGGATGGAAAGAGTGCAGACTGCTTTGACCTATTCTTTTTTTGTTTTCTGTAATGCATCTCATCTTCAAAAAATCAAAACAAAATGACTGGTGCCACCTCCATGCCATGGTCTCAATGCAGAACCTGAGCTGGCTCGTGGCCACCCTGTGGGCGTGCACACAGGCCTGGGAAGACCGCAGGCCTGGCAGACCCAGCGCAGGCTGTGAGCAGACAGGCCTGACTCCAGGCTCAGAAGTAGGGAAGCCAAAAATATGAACATGTAATGGGAAGTGAATTTGAATTTTTTTCAAGTTAAGTTGATTTTAGACTCATGGTTGAAAAAAATTGAAAGCGAAGTGGTGGTTTTCTTTTTAAAAGCCTCAAGTCATGTCCAATGGAACGGGGGCAGCACGCGCCAGACAGGCTGGCTGGGACCCGGACTCTGAACCCCGTGCTGGCGGGGCTGAGAGCAGAGGGCAGGGGATGGAATTTAGCATCCAATGTGGAGCTTTTCCGAGAGTGGAAGAGCTACTGGTAATTATGCCTGGACAACAGTACTAAACCATGGATGTTCTGAATAACTGGGATATGTGGTCAGTTTCCCAGTAGGAGACGTGGGAGCAGGGGTCCAGCTTGGCCACGGCTGCCCCTGTGCGTGGATGGGAGGGGCCCGTGGGAGGAGAGAGGCAGAGGAGGAGGATGGGGGGGGCAGCTTCTGGCCTCTGGGGTGCCTGGGCAGGGCTCTTCTTACCCAGTAAGAACTGGGGCCAGAGTTCCCATCGTGGCGCAGCAGAAACAAATCTGACTAGGAACCATGAGGTTGCAGGTTCAATCCCTGCAACCTCATGCTCAGTGGGTTAAGGATCCGGCATTGCCATGACCTGTGGTGCAGGTCGAAGATGTGGCTTGGATCCTGCGTTGCTATGGCTCTGTGGTAGGCCAGCAGCTGTATGTCCTATTAGACCCCTAGTCTGGGAACCTCCATATGCCCTGAGTGTGGTCCTAAAAAGCAAAAAAAAAAAAAAAAAAGAAGAACTGGGGCCATAGTTACCCCATGGGAATCAGTGAAGGTGCAGATCAGCCATCCGACCCCGCATGCCCAGGTGGTTGGGACGCCTTTACCAGCACGCCATGGATGAGGGTCCTGGGATGGGGACGGGGTGCCACAGTCCCAAGTGCCACCGTGGGTGAGAGCCATCCTGCGGGGGACTCCCTGGAACCCGAAGGTGTCGTGTGGTTCCTGCCATGGACACAAAAGAAGTGTTGGTCAGAGAAGGGGGCAGGAGTGACAGTATCTATGCAAGGCCTCAAAGTGGACGCCATCTCTCTCATCTCAAAGAGAGAAATTAACCTTCCGCCGCTCCCTGCTGGCTCACTTCGCCCCAGCCACGTGGGTCCTCCAAAATGCCAAGCCCGTTTCCCTCTCGGGGCCTTTTGCTTGCCCTTCCCTCTGCCTGGAGACCCCCAGGTCCCCGCAGGACTCACTGCCCCACTTCACTGGGGTCTCTGCCCAGGTGGCTCCTCCTCAGACAGCCATTCCAGACCCCCCTGTGTGCGGTGGGGTCCTTTCTCTCTCCAGCCCTTTCCCTTGTTTTTTCCTAACACTCAGCACTACTTGGTACTGAGTAGTGTGTTTGTATCTTTGTTTTATCGCCTGTTTCCTCACTGTCTGTACTGGGAGCTCCCTGAGGTGGGAATTTTGTTTTATCCTGTCTGTAGCACCCAGGATAGGGCCTGGTATACAGCAGGCACGAAGTCAGTATCTGTTAATGAGTGAGAATATGGGTCACATGTACCAGACCTGATCCATGGGAGGCTTGCTGGAGAGAGATGCTGAGATGCTTTCTGAGGCCCCACCCAGGCACATCGGGAAGGAGTGCTGTGGTCCCTCAGGGCTGTCTGCAAGGGTACGGGAGGCAGCACAGTGGTACCTGTACCATAGAAGCCATCCCAGATCTGGGTCCTTAATAATCCCTTCAGTTACCAAAAACATTTAGGAAGAGTCTAATTGTACCTGACATGAGGCCGGGCTGTGTGTAAGGGTTGTGGTCCTTTGAAAGATCACATTTTCCATCCATCCATCCCTCCCTCCCTCGCTCTCTCCTTCCCTCTCTCCCTCTCTCCATCCATCCATCCATCCATCCATCTATCCATCCACCATCCATCCATCCACCCACCCACCCCAGTGACTAGTTATTGAGAATCACTATATATGAGATGCTCTGCTGATGGCTGGTGATTCATTGGTGACCACAGCTGGTCCTGGCCCCCTGTGGCTTCGGTGAGGGGAGGATTAAATAGCTGGTGAATGAGCTGGGAGGCACCAACAGAAGGGAAAGAGCAGAGTGGACAGCGAGTTGGTCAGAGGAAACTGACTTCGATGGGGAGGGAGGCAGAGTGAAGGAAAAGGCCATTTGAGCTGAGACCCAAGGACTGGGTAGGAGTTTGCCAGGCAGAGAGGGCAGGTGGGAACCTTCCAGAAGAGGGAAGGACCTGCCTGCCAGCCCCAAGGTAAGAAAACCTGAGCCCGTGTGGGGCACTGGGGGAAGATCAGGGGGCGCACAGTAGGGAGCCTGGGGGCAGTGGGAGGGGGGAGGCATGGCTCAGGAAGGCCTTGTCAACCAGCTCAATAGCTTGGATTTTCTCCCACATTTTGCAAGTCAACAAACAGTCATTCATGGGTAGAGGACATCCTGAAACAGAACTAAAAACTGTAAGTGGATCCAGAGTTAGACCTCAGAGAACATGTATTTTGTAAACATCTCACTGACTGCATTGGGCAAGGCTGCAGGCAGGCACTGACCTCTAGGCATGAGGAGGGTGGGTGGCGGGGGGATGGGGGGAGAGGCCCATGAGCTCCTGCTCTGGGTGAGTTCAGAGCTTGCCTTTGGGCTCTAGGACGCAGCTGGTCTTGGTAGCTCCTGGTGCCGTTTGCAGTGGGATCGGTGGGTAGTGTAACACTTGCTCCTGGGTAACTGATCCAGGTTCAGTGGGAGCGTGTCTGCGTGTGTCTCCCTCTGGTCCCTCTTAGCGGAACTTGAGAACAGTGGACACTATCTGCTACATTTGTTAGCTTCTCTTGCTCATAACTTCTTTTTTAAAACTTGTGTTATTTTATTTTACTTGATTTTTTTTTGCCACACCCACAGCATGTGAAAGTTCCTGGGCTGGGGGGCAAACCCTTGCCACAGCAGTGACAACATCAAACCCTTAACCCACTAGGCTGCCAGGGAACTCCTAACTTCTTTTAGTCCAGAGGCGTCCATTCTGGTCCAGCTTGCAGTGCCGCCTTCCACCCCATTTGGCTTCCCTGTGTGTCCAAGCCGTTTGGGATGAAAGGTGAGTGGTAGGTGTGGTGATACTTTTCAGCCCAGTTGATCCTTGGTTTGCCAGTGACCAGAGCAGAGAAAAGCACAGGGACGCTGAAAGAGGCAGACAAGCTGGATTAGTGTCCGTTCACCGTGGGGTGGAAGCTGATGCACCTGCTTACAACTGGGCTCTCTTTCTTTTTTTCCTGCACCCATGGCATATGGAGTTCCCCCGTCAGGGATCAGATCCAAGCTGCAGCTGCAACCTATGCCACAGCTGTGGCAATGCCGATCCTTAATCCACTGTGCAGGGTTGGGATCGAACCTGCGCCTCAGCAGTGACCTGAGCTGTTGCAGAGACATCGCCGGATCCCTCACCCACTGCCTCACACTGGGAACTCCCAGACTCCCTACGCTTGGTTGGGGCTCTTCCACTGACCTTTCCTGCCAGTTGCAGAAAGAGGTCCTCTTAGATCACTGAAGATAAGGGCTCATGGAGAATCAAGATGAGGAGTTCCCATCGTGGCGCAGTGGAAACGAATCCAACTAGGAATCATGAGGTTGTGGATTCGATCTCTGGCCTTGCTCAGTGGGTTGAGGATCTGGCATTGCCGTGAGCTGTGGTATAGGTCACAGATGCGGCCCGGATCTGCCATGGCTGTGGTGTAGGCCAATGGCTACAGCTCCAATTCAACCCCTTGTCATGGGTGCAGCCCTGAAAGACAAAAAAAAAAAAAGGATATTGTTTCTGTCTCATATTGTTATACTCGTCCTTCGACTTTGGAGTCATTGCATCGCCTAATGTTTGTGTGACATTGGGTATGTGAGTAAAACTTGCTGTGCCTCCGTGTCTTGACCTGCAGAATGGGAAGAGCAACCTGAATCTGTCCACGATAGACAGTCATGATAGCTTTGGGTCCTTGCATCCTGCGACAAAACCTGATTCCACTGCAGGAAGGAAATCAATTAGCCCTCAGATCGCTGGGCTGTGCCCCTCTGGTGGTGGGGGGCAGGAGGGGGGGAGAGGCGGAGGGAGACGGTGGGGGACGGGGTGGGTGGGGAAGAAGTAAGAAGAGAAGGAATCTCAGTAAACCTCTTAGCCTGTGACAATGAGGCCAAAGCGGGCTTTTATGAGAACCACATTTGAGCCCTGGAATAAAAAATAAGAGCAACATACTTTAAAAATTATTTATGATTTTAAGCACATGAAAGGCGTATCATGTACGCAGGGAGGGCGTAATGGGGAACAGCTGGTGAACATGTGTCCTGTCATTTCGGGGGCTGTTCCTAATTCTGCGATGTCCAAGAATAACAGTAATAACGACACGGCTGCCGATTGTATTAATAATAATAAAGAGGGTTGGGGTGCCTCCCCCGAACCCAAAAGAACATAGGAGAGGAGCCCAGGTGGCTGGGCATGGTGGGGCTGGAGAGGAAACTCCAGCCCGCTTCCTTCTTGGGGACCACGGGGACCGTCCAAGGATCAAAGGTTTGAGCCTGCGTTGCAGGTCTTGGGAAACCTGGGTCCCAGGGCCGGGTTTCACCACTGGCACTGGCATTTCCCTGCCGCTCTGAGTCTCAGTTCCCATCTGCTGGGCAGGCCCAGCGTGCAGAGTCTTCATGGACCCTGATGACATGGGGCCTGCGGGATCTGAGGGCTGGGCACGCTGCCGAGTGTCCCGTGTGTGGAGAGCTCGTCCTCATGGCACTGTTTCTGCGGTGCGTGGCACACTCACCCCGAGCTCAGCGCCTGGCCCTGGGGAGATGCCCGGCCATGCTTGTGGTGTGAATTTTTCATTAAATGTGTAAAGCCATGGACAGTCCTTGAAAAGCCATTTAGGCAGGTTCTGTCTTTCATGGTTGGGTCCGTGGGTCTGGAGCAGCTCAGCCTCGGGCTGATTATCCCTGCAGCCGAGTGGCCCCGAGGACTCCACCCACCGCCCCGCGCCTGGTGCTCTTCTGTGCTGGCTGCTGGGGATATGGGCTGTTGTCCCCCTTGTAGATGGCTCTTCGCCAGTGCCACCTTCCTCAGGGCCATGCTGCCAGGTGCTTAAGGGGACCTGCTGAGGATTCTTGGTGATACTGTCTCCCCCAGGTACACTGTCCCAGGAGCTTGAGTGGCCTCAGTCTTCTCAGTGCAGGGGGCGTGCTGGGCTCCACCTGGTCCCCCTTCCTGCCTTACGGCCTGGAGCCTCTCTCAGGGCTGGGAGCTGCGGAGAGCCCAGGACTCACCTTGCTTGTTTCCTGTCACCCAGGAACTTGTCGCTGCCCGACGTCCAGCATCTTGAAAACGGCCTTCTTTGTCTGGGCAGCTGTGACGACATACCACAGACTGGGGGATTGTGAACAACAGTGCTTCACTTCTCACCGTTCTGGAGGCTGGATGTCTGAGACCAGGGTACCAGCCTGGTTGGGGGAGAGCCCCTTTCCTGGCTTGCAGCTGACACTTTCTTGCTGTGTCCTTACACATGGAAGGGGAGAGGGAACTTGGCAGGGCCTCTTTTATAAGGGCACCAATCCCGGAGTTCCCGTCGTGACTCAGTGGTTAACGAATCTGACTAGTAGCTATGAGGACGACGGTTCGATCCTGGCCTTGCTCAGTGGGTTAAGGATCAGGCGTTGCCGTGAGCTGTGGTGTGGGTCACAGACGTGGCTCAGATCCCACGTTGCTGTGGCTGTGGTGTAGGCCGGCAGCTATAGCTCCGATTAGACCCCTAGCCTGGGAACCTCCATATGCCTCAGGTGCGGCCCTAAAAAAAAGACAAAGAAAAAACCAAAAACCCAAACATAAGGGCACCAATTCCAGTCATGAGGGCACCACTCTTATGACCTAGTCAGCTCCCAAAGATCCCACCTTCCAGTAATCATCACACTGGGCATTAGGATTTGGGGATGTGAATTTTGTGCAGACACAGACGTCAGACCACAGCCACCGAGATGTCATGGTTTTGGTCTGGGTGTTTTGCTTGGCTCACGTGAGGAAATCTGGTCCCTGTTACTCCATCACAGTGGGAAGTGGAAGCGCCTCAGTTCTCTCTTTAGCGATGAAGAACCTGAGAGGGAGAGTGGCCTGCCCGATGTCACACAGCTCTTCAGCATCAGCAAGGACGAGGGAGGATGCAGGTCATTCACTCAGTAGACATTGTTGTGCTCCTGTTGTGTGCCAGGCATGCAGGACGTGCTCCCTGCCCTTCAGATGCCCACTGTCTGCTGGGGAGACAGACGTGGACCAGAATTAGAGAAAAGCACGGCAAACTTAATGACACAGGTGTTATTTCATAGGATGCTAAGGAAGCATAAGAGGAGGTGAGCGGCTAAAGGTGGTTTCCTGGAAAGGCGGGTACTTGAGTCTGGTGGAGAAGTGATTCAGTGTGTGGGGGGGGTGAAGTTCTAGGAACAGGTACAACACGTGCAAAGGCATAGAGGCAGGAGGCAGGTCCTTCGCCCTCCAAACTTAGTGTCCTTGGTATGTGCCATGGGGCTGCCCGCTGTGTTTTATTGTGGGTGTGTGCCAGGCTGCGTCTGCCAAAGCCCCTGCAGTCTGGGGAGTGCGCCATGGTGTCAGCCTGGGCACATGTGCGGGGTCTCTGTCAGGTGGAGGTGGCCGTGAGAATTCTGGTGGGATTCTGGCCTTCTGCATCATCGACATTTTTTCCTGGCAGTAGATGATGATATTCTATTATTTTCAGAGGCTTGGAGCACCCCTGTCCCATCAGGGAACAGTCAGCATGTCTCCTGGCCCTTCCAAAGACATGCCACAGACCGCAGTCCCTTTAGCCCGATTCTCTAGTGGGCTCTGCCCTTTGCACTGCCCAGAGGAGGGGCAAGAACAGCGTGGTGGTTCTCAGCTCACCTCCTGCCAGGACAAGGCCCTGAGGCCACTACTGGGTTATGAATCCCCACCAACTGAATACAGGCTCTCCGGGCCTTGGGGGTTGGCGTGGGGGCCCTGGCACCTGTATAGCTGGTGGGGACAGGTTGGGAACCTTTCAGCTGGCCAGTGGCTTTGGGGCTTGGCTTTATTCTCTGGGCTGGTTTCTTTCTAGCAAGGACTGTTAGCTTGTGGCTGCGCTGTCCCCAGCCTGGGGCTGCCATCATCCATATGGCTTCCCCAGAGACTGATCATCCAGTCATGCAAAGATTGGGGATCATTTAGACAGTAGCCTGTGGAGACTATGATGGCGAGGCGGCTGGACATGAATCAAATAATCACTCGAATAAATGTAAAGATCACAGCTGTGATAAATGCTGTGAAAGAGAGGAATTTGGGCCCTCGAGATGCCATGAAGCTGGGGCTTGATCTTGTCTGAAAGCCAGGAAAGACTCCCCCTAGGAAGTGACCACTGAGTGAGACCTTAGGTGTGAACAGAAGCTGGAGAACAGGGAGGGACGAGACTAGGGTGCAGAAGGCTGAAAAAAACCGAAAGGGGGAAGTTGCTTTCGTGGCTCAGCAGTAAGGAACCAGCTACTATCCATGAAGATGTGGGGTTGATCCCTGGCCTCGCTCAGTGGGTTAAGGATCCAGCATTGCTGGGAGCTGTGATGTAGGTCGCAGATTCGGCTCGGATCTGGTGTCGCTGTGGCTGTGACATAGGCTGGCGGCTGCAGCTCCATTTCGACCCCTAGCCTGGGAACTTCCATGTGCTGCAGATGCTGCCCTAAAAACAAACAAACAAACAAAAAAAACAAACAAATTAAAAAAAAAAGAAGAAGAAAGAAAGAAAAGAAAAAAAAAAAAAACATCAGGGGGCCAGTGCTTGGGTGCAGTGAGCAGGGGACTGTGGGGCAAGGAAAATGCAGAGATGTTTACACGACCCCACCGGCTGTGTTGAGAATTTCAGTGTTTATCGTAAGAGCAGTGGGTAACAGTTGAAGACTTTTTTTCAGGGAAGGGGCATGAATAGACTTTTGCTTCAGAAACATCATTCTGGCTGCAACTGGAAACTGAATTAGCAGTGGACAAGAGTAGGCTTGCCAGATAAAATCCAGGATGCCTAGTTACATTCAAATTTCACATAAACAGTGAATTCCTTTTTTAAAAAGTATATCCTAAATATTGCCCAGGGCAATTTAGTGTTCTCGTATAAGTAGATTTATAGTGTATGTATGCCCCAAATGTTGCATGGTTTATGCTTACATTAAAAACATTGTTGTGTTAAAAATTGTTTCAGGAGTTCCTGTCATGGCTCAGTGGTTAACGAACCCGACTAGGAACCATGAGGTTGTGGGTTCGATCCTGGCCTCACTCAGGGGGTTAAGGCTTCCATTGCCATAGGCTGTGGTGTAGATCACCCATGCAACTCAGATCCCACGATGCTGTGGCTCTGGTGTAGGCAGGCAGGTACAGTTCCAATTAGATCCCTAGCCTGGGAACCTCCATGTACCTCGGGTGTGGCCCTAGAAAAGACAAAAAAAAAAATTGTTTCATTCAAAATTAAAATTCGTTTTTTACCTGAAATTCCATTTAACCAGACATCTTCCATGCTTGTTTGTTAATTCTGGCCCTTAGGCCAGAGGTGTGGGAGGCCAGTTATTGCTGTGGTTGAAGGCTCCTTAGACTAGGAAACCAGAGGTGGACGTGGAGAAAAGTGGACAAAGAAGAAATACCCTTGGTCAGTCCAAGTGGATTGTTCTAAGGCATCTGGAACATATATCAGCTTCTGTCCTGCCCTGAAACTTGAATTGCCACGTGTGTGCCATTTAAAGATGCACATTTACGGGTATGCTGAGTACACTGCAGTCTCAGGGCAGGACACTCGCCCATTCAGAACCTGCCCTAGATGACCTCTGTGACGTGTTGGGACAGGGTGAGGGGGGTCATCTTCCTGCCCTGGAGGTGAGCTTTCTGCATCACGGTGACCAATGTGTGTGGAGGAGGGACTTGGCAGGAGTGTCAAGAGCTTCATGATGGTAGAGGCAGTTGTGCAGGTTGCGCACGGCTTTTCCCCAACCATCCGCTTGTTTCAACAAAGGAAGGGGTGGAGTACAGCAGTCAAGGTCCCAGGCCCTGCCCAAGGGGTCAGATGCTCCAGCATTTATGATCTGGTGGACACGCTTGTGCTCTTGACTGAGATTCTTAACCCCTCCTGGTTTTGCAGCACATTTTTACGATTAGGACTGAGGTTCATCGAGAGCCAGGCGCATAGGAGATGCTTACGGGATGGTCTATGTTCCTAGAGCTTAACGATCCCCTCGTTTCAGAAGGCTGGCTCCTTCTTCTTCCTGCACAGCTCCATGGGATTTGTTTCTTGATTCACAGCTCGGATGTTGTCCCCGTTCATACCGTTTGCAGATTAGGTGCCTTGCTCAGCCGGCTCTCCGTGCGCTGATCTCCTTGCACCTTTCTGCCTCCATCAGCACTATCCCCCCATCAGAACCCTGAACGCCAAAGAAACCAGGCCATTCAAACCCATCTTACATCCAGCTTGAGCTTTTCTAGTTTTGTGTTTGCTTGGAAGGTCTTTGCCCGTATCTGTTCAAGCCTTATTCATGAAAAGTATTTATAAGGTAATTTTTTTTTTTGGTCTTCTTGCCTTTTCTAGGGCTGCTCCTGTGGCACATGGAGATTCCCAGGCTAGGGGTCTAATCGGAGCTGTAGTTGCCTGCCTATACCAGAGCCACAGCAACACAGGATCCGAGCTGCGTCTGCAACCTACACCACAGCTCACGGCAACACCGGATCCTTAACCCACTGAGCGAGGCCAGGGATCGAACCTACAACCTCATGGTTCCTAGTCGGATTTGTTTCTGCTGTGCCACAATGGGAACTCCTGTGGATACTTTAAATACCAGTGATTATCTTGGTACCAGCTCTGCTTTACTCAAGGCAGGTGCTCAGTAGGTGTTGAATACTTGGAAGGCAGACTCATTTATTAGATATTTCCTAAGAGGGACACAAGAGAGGTGATGCTGGATGATCACTTCGGGGTGTGGGTGACACGAGTTAAATCCAAACAGTCACCCAGTAGCATCCTCTGTGACCTTTGTCTACTTCTCCCCTTTCTGAGCCTTAATTTCCTCAGTGTAATAGGAGAATAATTACCTGCCTGGCTGGGTTGTGGGGTCCCTTGGAGCTCATTTGTGTAACACACGTGATATGATGACTGTTACACAGTTGGTCTTCTGTGATGTTATACCAAAGCCATAAGGACGTTTGGGCTCCTCACTGGTTTCTCTACACAGGTCACCCCCATTCGCACAAATAATTGGAGGGGTGCACAACCTTGAGAAAGCAACGGAGGAAGAGAAGGACCGCTGCTGGATCTGAGCCCCCGGCCACTCTGGCTGCGAGTCCTTCTCCTCTGAGTGTTGGGCGTGGCCTCCTTTTCACACTGGTGGCTTTGCCTTTTCGTAGATGTATGAGATCAAGTCAGAAGGCAGCATCGCCAAGACGTTCAACAAGATTTTGCAGAAGCTGAGCTCACCCCTGAAGCCCCGGGTCCCGGAGCACAGTAACAGCAGGATGAAAAACCTCTCCTACCCGTTCTCCAGGGAGAAAATGTACCTGTGAGTATTGGCGCTGTGGGGGGCGGCTGTGAGAGAGGATGGGAAGGGCCATTCAGTACCATGGGTGTCTTGGTTCACCCTGAGGGCTGGGAGACCGGAGGGGAAGCACGCCCTCAAGGTGGAATGGTCTCTACAACCTGCCTCTGAATGCCCTTCCCTGAGCGAGATGAGCTCAAAAATAGCTCCTACATATTCACCCAGCAGCTTCTGGGGAAACCTGCCATTGTAGTCATTTCTGTGAAGGATGGAGAACCAGGGAGCAGACAGCCAGGAACCCTTGGGTCAGATACTTGCTGACCTTCTGAGGGGGCACCCCTCTGCCCGGTTCCCAGTCTAAGAGGGTTTCAACCTGTTATGATGAACCAGAGAGACGGTGGACAAAGCTGGATTCCTGTCCCCTCAGCTGCCTGCTTGTGCCCTTGCTGATTCTGAGACCCCCCTCCCTGCACAACGCCCCCCCCCCGCCACGAGAGGGATAAGGTCTTGTCTGGGGATGGCCCTTTGGGAAGCCTTTGGAAGGGGCCGTCATGGGCGGGAAGTGGGTGGTGAAGCAGCCAAGCACTCATTCTGTTTTAGGAGCCAATGAGAAGATCAGACTATCAGGAGTGATGAGAGGGAGAGAAAAGGGCTTAGGAAGGCAGAGAAGCTATAGGATCTGTCCCTTTGGAGGAGGTGTGGCATCAAGGGGCTGCATTTTTTTTTATTCACTGGGTACCATCTCCTACTGGGTACCATCTCCTGCCCGTCTTTGTCATGTTAGATAACAATTCTGTACACGTGTGTATGCTCCCTCATTGAACTTTCACCCCCGAACGATTCTCGTACCCATTCTGGTCACCTGTTCTAATGCGTGTGTGTAGGGGGGGTTTCCTGCACCACCAAAACAGTCTCCGATACCAGCTGGATGGCCTACAATTCAATTTACTTCTGACACTATTTACCTGGAAATAGCATCGGGTTTCCCAGCTGGGGGCTCAGTGTCACAAGGCTGCCCTCTGCCTCAGATGCCTAAGCAAGGCCAGGTTGTCCCCTGTGCTTCTGACCAACTCATTACAAATCAGAGATTCCCACGCCCCCCCCCACCTTGGGTTGGATTAATTTGCTAGAGTGGCTCACAGAACTCAGGAAACCAATGTATACTCGCTCGGTTACCTGTTTGTTGTACAGGGTGTTTAAGGGTGTGAATCCACAGCCACATGCAGGGACACACAGAGCAAGGTCCCAACAAAGGAGCTTCTTCTGTCCTTGAGGAGTTTTGGGCTCACCATGAAAGCCTTCTGACTCACCGGCTGAGAAGTTCTTCAAACCCCATCCTTCTGGGTTTTTATGGAGGTTTCATTCCATCGCCATGGGGATCAAATCCTTGGCCATTGGGGATGGATTCAACCTCCACTCCCCGCTCTGCTCCCAGGAAATCAGGGGATGAGTCTGAAACTACCTTCAATCCCCAGTGGTTTCCCTGGCGACCAGCCTCATCTCTAGGGGATTTCCAGCATCAGTCACCTCAATATCATAAACTTGGTGGAAAAAAAAAAAAAAACTTGGTAGTTGAAAGGGGCTTGTTATGAGTAATAAGACACGTGTTTCGCCTTGATGGCTCTTGGTGACCAGAGTGGGTATGAGAATCGTGAGGGGGTGAGAATTCAATGAGGGAGCATGTGCACGTGTACAGAATTATTATCTAACATGGATTTCAGGAACAGAGGACAGGAGACCAAATACCATAACAAAAGATGCTCCAATTGCTCTTATCACTCAGAAAATTCCCAGGGCTTGGGGAGCTGTGAGCCAGGAACCGTGGATGGAGACCAATATATATAATTATATATATAATTATATATTTATATATGATATATAAACTATATCATAAATCACAGTATCACACCCTTCTTGTGAAGTGGCTGTCCGGATGGAACTGTCCCTCCACTGTAGAGAGGAACCCAAGGTCCAGGGTCTGTCCCAGGTCATGCAGAAGTAAGTGGCATGTTGACTTCCTGGCCAGCTCTACTTTTGGTATCCAGTACGTCCTCCACGTCTCCCCTTCCCTGGGGCCCTTCCTCCCCAGTGTGGAATCTGAACTGTCACCTCTCACACTCTTCCATCCACTCAGCTTCTGTGAATCAGTTCTTGGAGTTCCGTTGTGGCTCAGCAGGTTAAGAACCCGACTAGTATCCATGAGGATGTGGGTTCAATCTCTGGCCTTGCTCAGCGGGTTAAGGATCCAGCATTGCCTCAAGCTACAGTGTAGGTTGCAGGCTGTGGCATAGGACTGCAGCTCCAATTTGACCCCTAGCCTGGGAGCTTCCATATTCTGCAGGTGTGGCCCTAAAAAGCAAAAAAAAACAAAACAAAAAACAAAAACCAAAAAACAAAAAACACCCAGTTCTTAACACCCAGCCACCCTCTCCATCCTCTGAGTTTCCTTAGCAATGGTCTCAATATGGTCACATCCTGCTGTGCATCAATTATTTAGAAACCCCTCCCCTCCAGTGGGTGGGCTCCAGGGGGGCCAGGGACATGGTTCAGGCATTTGTGTGCCCTGAAAACAGTTGTACAGGTGTTTTTTTGAGTGAAGGGTCAACACTTGAAGTTTAGAACAGATACAGGTCTTTCATGATTAGGAGTTTGGTGTCTAATTAATGTAACAACAGCGACAACATGAAATGAAAACTTGAAAAGCAATTATACACCAGCATCTTAAAACTATACTTTTTTGTTGTTGTTGTTGTATTTTACTGTCTTTGTTCATGCACAGGACTCCTCTTTACATACTTTATTTTTTTGTCTTTTTATGGCTGCACCCGCGACATATGGAGGTTCCCAGGCTAGGGGTCGAATCAGAGCTGTAGCTCCTGGCCTATATCATAGCCATGGGGAATGAGGGATCCGAGCCGAGTCTACAACCTACACCACAGCTCACGGCAACACTGGATCCTTAACCCAATGAGCAAGGCCAGGGATCGAATCTGCGTCCTCATGGATGCTAGTCAGATTCATTTCCGAGGAGCCACGACGGGAACTCCCCTATATATTTTAATTTTTACACCTTGGTAAAATAATTTTCTGTTGTTAAGGTTTCATGACTATAATTTCCAGCAGCTGCATGAGAATCTGTCCGTCAGGTTTTGGAATTGCTCTTGGCTCCATAATCTTTATTATAAGTAACTTTGTAATGGACATTTTTATTCATGGAACTTTTTTCTGCTGTGGAATTTATTTTCCCGATGCTACAGTTCTATGACAAGTTTTCAGAGTTACTGGGTTCAAAAGAGCATAAACATTGTGAGTATGTGTGTGCCTGTGTGTGTGTGTGTGTGTGTGTGTGAGACACCCTTTGCTGTGCTGCTTTCAGAGGTTTCCTCCAGGTCTGGGGTGACAGTGGTTCCAGGACAAGGGTCGTGGAATGAGCTGACCTTCTGCTTTCTCCTTGTCTCCAGGTACAACATTCAGGACAAGGACACCTTCTTTGATAACGCCACCCGTAGCCGCATCGTAAGTAGACAGGGTGGTGGGCTGGGGAGGGACTGGGGGGGGGGTCCCATCACCCTTTGCTTGGAGTTGCCTAGCAGCTGGGAGGGGTATCCAGAAGCTTTCCATCCCACGAGCCGACAACTCTCTCCACTCTCGTTTGGAGAGGGGTGTCTCCACCCAGGCCCTTCTCGGAATCACAAAGTCAGGGAATGTGGACGCTGGTGGGGGCTTTTGGCTCATCCGGTGACTCCTTTGCTTGAGAGTTGAGGACACAGAGGTTCTGAGATGCAATGCATTGAAAAAATTCAGGCAGATCTTTTGTGTCCAAATGAGGGCTCATTCATTGCCAGACGGCTGTGTTCCCTCCTGTCATTTTCCAAAGGAGGCCTGGGCATTTATGCTGCAGGGAAGGCAGGAGCGGGCCACTTGGTCCAAGAACACGGTTCCCAGCCTGGGCAGTAGGAAGTCGCCGTTCTTCTCCTGTCCTTTTGCCTTTTGACCTCAAGGTTTTGAATGTTGCGGGCTGGTTGAGTCGCATGTAATCTGCGTTTGGCTTGTGCCCTGCGGGCCCCAGTCTGAGTTGGAGGGCGGCTCTGTTCACTGCTCTCTTTATCCCCGCCCGCTCACCCGGAGAGCGTCCAGCCCGTGGACGGAGTGAGAAAGAGGGGTCCAAGGAATGCAGACCACAGTGGAAACAGGGCAGCGTGTTTCCATGGATCCCTAGGAAAGAAGTCAGCAGGAGGAAGAAGAAGGGTTAGGTGCCTTTAGGGACTTGCAAGTAAGTCAGCAGGGTGACGAGACGGGCAGGAGGGAACAGGTGATGGGGGGAAGCTGCAGAGCCTTTCCAGGTCATGCTGAAAACACGGCCTTGATGCTGCTTGCAGGACAGGCAAGAAGACACCTCAGGTCCCCTGGCCTAGGGCTCTAGGAAGATTTAACATGGGCATGTGATTTCTTTTATCTTCTTACGGGAAAAACAGCATCAACCTCTCATTGTTTCAGCTGATGCTGTTACAAGCTATTTATTTGTCCCCTGGGCTTGGGTCCCATGCCTGCGGGGGCATTACGGGGTGTTGCAGAAATTACCCAATAATTGCAAAGTGCTTGTACAATAATAGATGGCCACATAAATACTGTTTTTAATTATTATGGCTGTTGATTACTGCACTGCATCGTAAGTGAGTTCAGCGTTCTTGGGCCCCATTCTGCTGGCAGTTATTTATTTACCACCTCTTCTAGGTCTGTGGCTGGAACGTGGGGGTGTGAAGGACGATGGAGTTACACATCTTTTCTCGTTCTGGAAGCTTCTTCCTTTCCCTCCTGCCCTTTCCCCAGTTCATCCCACACTGTGACTGGGAGAAAAGAGCCTTGAGTTTTGTCTCAGACTTTAGTCCGAGGACTTTGGTCCGGGCCCCTTACCCGCATCTGTAAACATCTCCCCGTATCCCCTTCTCTGAGAGTGTCTGGGCAGCCCAGCTGTGAGCTCCCATGCGGACTTCCTCACTGGGCGACCCCTTAGAGCTGGGCGCGGTCTTGGGACCCCTTGGAGGGCACCAGGCGGCCAGCAGGTTTACGCACTGCCCCCCACCCCCTGCCCCCGAGTCCTGCTTCTTTGGCTGAGATCCCCTCAGCACCCACCGTCAGAGGCTTGTGGGCCCATTAACATGCAGTGGTCATCGGGCAGCAGCCTGGGATGCGGAGTCCTTGGGACCCACCCCGACTTGTGGGGGGGCAAGATGGGGACTTAGGGGAGAAAACAGAGAAGTGATAGCACCAAGGACCAAGATGCAAGGGTCCTTTTCCAGGTGATAGAGAGCTTTCATGTTTCCCTAAGGGGCTGGTTGCGGGCAAGGGTGCCCCCACTCCTTGTCACCTTCCTTCTCCTCTTCCTTTTGGCCCTCTAGAGGCCTGTGGGCCTAGGCTCCCCTTTCTTCCTGTAACCGCAATCAATTTATAGGCTTTTCTTTATGTTGCAGGGTGGGGCGCAGCGGGGCGCGAGTGAGGGGTTGGATGCTTTGCTTCCTCAAAGCTCTCCCCTGTGAGTGGGTTTGACTCATAGTCCCTGAGCTCCACGCCGCCTGCTCCCCCCCTTCCCTCCCCTTGGTCCCCCGAGGCTGGGGACGCCCCATGGCCCAGGCACTCATGGCCCTGCTCTTGTCCTGTCCTTCTTTTAGGTGCATGAGATCCTGAAGCGCACGACCTGCTCTCGAGCCAACAATTCGATGGGTAAGGACCCTCCCACCGCGGACGGTGCTGATGGGGAGTCAGGAGCTAGAGCTGTCCTTTCAACAGAGAGCAGACATCTGCGGAGGCAGAAGCAATACCCTGCCTTCCGGGGAGCAGAGGGAGCCCGCTTTCTCATGGGGTTGCGCTGCTCCCTGACCTTCACTCCTGCTCTCTTTGTCTTTTTGTCTCCTTTCCCTGAACCAGCGCCGACACCTGGCCCTTGATCCCGATCCTTCAGCTCCTCTCTGTTCACAGTCTCCAAAAGAGTTTAACAACCGCCCAGATCACTGCAGGTTTTTACTTGTTTGTTTTTTAAGAAGAAAGGTGTCTTAGGGCGTTTTAGCCCAAGGCCCTCACTTGATGTGTAAAGAAACAGACCCCCAGATAGGGCGAGTTAGTCTGAAAGTGCCTCTTCTGAGTCCCGAGTCCTTGTCACCATACCTGGCTGAACCTGTTTGCCTTGTGGTTCCTTTTTTGAATCTGGGGGCGTTTGTCTTGGAAGCAGGACCCTCAGCATGTGGGCACTTGCGGTATAAGGCAAGCAGCCCGGTGCTGATGGACTGTGGAGAAGCCACAGGTGACGGCTGGGGTCAGCCGTGAGCTCAGGTGTGCACGCGGCATCCTGCCCGCACCATCGCTCTCTTTCTGAAGGGGCTGCCGTCACTCGTCACTCAGAACAGCTTTGGAAAGTGCTTCCTGGAACCAGACCACGCTCTGAGGTGGCACCCCTTTGGCTTTTGAGGCAGCTTTGAGTTGACAAGAGTCATTTAGGGGCAAGTCTGGGGAATAAAGCAGGCAGTCAAGCTGAGGAACTGTAACCACGATGGCAGAGCGTTTCTGTGGGGCCCAGGGAAGGGTACAGAAGCAATCAGTGTATAGTGACAGCATTTTTAGAGCTGAGCAGAACCTCTCAAGGGGGTGATTATATATAACCCTGCTTTGATGTCATCATATTACAAAGTTTCATTTTTTTATTTAAAATTTTTAAAGTATAGTTGATTATAATGTACCCATTTCTGCCATACGGCAAAGTGACCTAATCATACATAGATATCCATCTTTTCTAAAAAATATTATCTTCCATCATGTTCTATCCCAGGAGACTGGATATAGTTCCCTCTGCTGTGTAGGACCTCATTGCTTATCCATTCTATTTAAACAAAAATTTTTTAATTTGCTTTTTAGGGCTGCAGCCGTGGCATATGGAAGTTCCCAGGCTAGAGGCCCAATCAGAGCTGTAGCTGCCGGCCTACGCCAGAGCCTCAGCAACGTGGGATCCAAGCCGTGTCAGCGACCTACACCACAGCTCACGGCAGCTCAGGATCCTTAACCCACTGAGCGAGGCCAAGGATGGAACCCTCATCCTCATGGATGCTAGTTGGGTTTACTAACCACTGTGCCACAACAGGAACTCCCTGCTTATCCATTCTAAATGTAATAGTTTGCATCTGCTAACCCCAAACTACCAGTCCGTCCCACTCCTTCCCCCTCTCCCTTGACTTGACAACCGCGCATCTGTCCTCTGTGTCTGTGGGTCCGTTTCTGTCCTGTAGATAAGGTCCTTTGTGCCATGTTTTAGATTCCACATGTAAGTGATATCATGTGGTATTTGTCTTTCTCTTTCTGACTTATATCCCTTGGTATGGTAATTTCTAGGTCCATCCATGTTACTGCAAATGGCATTATTTCATGCTTTTTTATGGCTGAATAATATCCGTTGTATACACATACCGCATCTTAATCTTGCTGATGGAGTTCGGCTGTTTCCCTGTCTTGGCTACGGTGAATAGTGCTGCCAAAGTTTTAAGTACGACTGGAATTTTAAAAAAATAAAATCTTTTATGTGATGTTTGTCTAGAGCGCAGGGCTGACGAGCGAGTGATGGGGATGCCTCAGCCCCTGAATATATGGGATCGACCGAAGGCCCCCCTTTGAGCGCTTGTAACTGGGGACCACCAGAGGAGTCAAGGGGTCTTAGGATGGATTTGTATTTTCTCGTGGCCTCTGTCAAAGTTCTGGCATTTGTCATCACTTCTAGCCCAGCTCGCTCCTCAGTTCCATCCACCTGCCTTTTATCTTCTCACACGCCCCTTGGTGGGACCAGAACCATCCCTCAGGTGTCACAGGCGACTTAGTACTGGCGACATTTGGTGGCCTTTTCTCCCATCCTCATGCTTCTGCATCCTCCCAAACCTTCCCACTGAGCCTTCATCCTCTGGCATCCAGGGAGGTGGTGCTGACCTCCCAGTCGGCTGTCCCGTTTCCCCCTCAGGGACCACACTCTCTTGGCATCCTCTTCCTTCTCCCCCATTTTGGATGTTGTCTTCTCCCCGTTTCCTTGGCCTCCTCCCTCTCGCCCTGTGCGGAAAGCTTGCAACTGCAAACCTCTATTCCTGCTTCTCTCACCTGTTTCGGAACAGCCTTTCCAACAGTTGGCTGGATACCGCTGTTGAAATGTCCCCTGAACCTGAAAATCAACGTCTCAATGCCATCCACGGCCACCTCGTTCCTCTCTTTCCTGCTTCTCTCCCTGTTCACGTGGTTACTGCCCTCTGGCTTTTCGTTCTGGCTGTTCCCTCTGCCTGGATGGCCTTTCCCACGTCTCACCCAGGCCCATCCCCAGACCAAACGTCTCTGCCCCCGGGTTTTCCCTTAATGCCCTCTCCTCAGAGGCCATCCAGCCATCAGTGCCATTAAGCTCAGTGTCTTTTCTTCTTTTTTAAATATTTTTTTAGGGCCACACCTGCAGCATATGGGAGTTCCTGGGCCAGGGGTGGAATCAGAGCTGCAGCTGCGGGCCTATGCTGCAGCCACAGCTTTTGGGAGCTGAGCCATATTTGCGACCTACACCACAGCTCACGGCAAAGCCAGATCCTTAACCCTCTGAGTGAGGCCAGGGATCAAATCTGCACCCTCACAGACACTATGTCAGATCCTTAACCCATTGAGCCACAGTGGGAACTCCGCAGTATCTTTTCTTGGTGCTTATTCTATGTCTGTGGCTTAGACTCCCAGGACAGTCCTTGAGTTGTGTCTGAATCATTGTTTATGCCCCAGTGCACCTGGCTGTCTGCCCTGCACATTCCACTCAGTTGATGTGGTTTAGTGAATTAATTAAACATGCCCAACCTGCTAGTTTTATAGTAGTTGTTGCTGAGTTCCTGATGACATGTGTTCGTGGGCAGTGTCTTACCCTCTCTCCAACTCTGTTTTTCCCTTTTATGTAAAGTGGGGATAGTGACTTATCTATCTTGCAGAAATTTTTCTTTTCTGGTAAAAATTACATAGGAGAATGTTAGTTTGTTTTGTCAACTGGAAAGTCCTTAAAAAGTAAAGTTTATTTCAAGGGACAGCCTCCAAATTGTGGAAAGGTCATACGAGACCCTCTGCTCTAACACAGAAGTTTTCTCTTTTGTTTTGTTTTGTTTTCCCTTTGAGGATCTGGGTGTTTTGGTGATGTCACATCTTAAGGATTTTGTCGTCGTTGAGTAGTGTTCAAAAATTTCTTTCTCTTTGGACATTCAGAAAACATTTAGCACCTGCTACGTTGATGGTATAGACTCAGAGAGGCGAGATGAACTTGACTTCATTTCTCTCCTCACGGGGCTCTTAGTTTAGCCATGCAGACGGACGTGTACAAAGATAATTGCGAGATAACCTGGGAGGGACAATCCTAGAGACATACAGAGGGCAAAGGGAGCGCAGGAACAGCCGCCTTTCACGGCTGCCTCTCGGCAGTAACCTAAAGTATCTGCTCTTCGATTCGTGGCTCCCAGGGAAAGTGGGTGTTTCAGGAGTTATCTGTCGTCCCTGCGGGCACGGAGAGGATGAGTGGCCTGTCCAGGGTCACAGACTGACGCCCTGGGCTCCCTTGCTCCAGTCCTGGCTCCACCACCGTCACGATGCAGCAGACCCGGGGTGGCGTTAGGCTGCGTCTCTATGGGGCTGTTGGTCCCCCAGGGGTCCCTGACGATTTGCTAGCTCGTACCAGGGAACACGTGAAATCTGCTTCCCAGCAGAGGAGACCTCTGAAGGCCAGTTTCCAGGTTGTTTGACTTCTTCCTGGGAATAACCAAGGACCCTTTAAGCTTTTTGGCCAAACTTACCGTCGTACTTGGAAGATCAGAAAGAATGAGGACTGTGATAACACTGTCCAGCCCCAGGATCACAGGGGGCTTTGAGCCGTGGGTCAATTTGGATTTTCTTGCTCCTCTTGCTGGTTTTATAGAGAAGCACAAATGGGCTGGAGTTGACTAGATCTCCTCCCGAGGAGCGTTGCCTCATAAAGCAGAAAGAAAAAGGAAGAACGGGAATTGTGCTTGGAAGTGTTTTCCAAGGAATTTTCCTTGATCCTGCATCCTTGGAATTACCTTTCATATCGTCATTACTTTCATGACCCATTTACCCAGCTTTACTCCCTCTCCCATTGTCCTCGATTACAGTGGAAATGAGAACAAGATGGACAAGATGATAAAGCTGAGACATAGAAGAAGGAAAAATGAAACTCACGATGCTAATAATGCAGAAATATATCTGTTCTTCTAGTAGGATCACTTTCTTCTCAGTAGAAAAGATTTTTTTTTTTCGGTGCCTACTTTTGCAAAGCATTAAGCTGTATACAAGCTTTATGTATTGATTTATTTATATTCCTGTCTTGTTCCACCAAACTTCTGAGGTGGCTTACAAGAAAAACAATAAAGCAGCGTAATATAAATAATAAATTGAAAAATCAGAACCAGGAAAAACTCAAATCAAAATAGAATGTGGAAACTAGGAGGAAAAAAATAGACTCCGAATATTCAAACCATACGGCCCTCTAGTTTCTGCAGTTGGGCTGCAGACTTGACCTTGAGCCAAAGTGAGAGGGGAACATAGTGGCTCAGCCCTTGAAATCCTCGGCAACATCTTTTGGTATAGAGATTTTTCTGAAATCTCTCTTGCAATTCCCGGCTTGCTTATATGGGATGTACCAACATACATTCGCCCTCCAAAGGCACGTGTAAGCTGTTCTGTAGGGTTTGGGATCATCCCTAAGAATATAGGGTTATTGGTGTTTTCCTCAGGGATTATTTGCATATCATGAGGGTTGGTTTCCCTCCATGCTCTGATGTTTTGCTTTCTTGACTCCGGTAACCTCTGTCTCTTGAGTTTTGCTAGTTCGAGTTTTGCTTTGTTGTTTGGGACACAGAAGAACAAGCTCGTTAGAATTTGGGGGTAAAGAGAAAGTGAGAACGCCCTGAAGGAGGTTCTGGAGGATTCTGCAGTGGTCAGGTACACACCCTTAAGGAATGGGTTGTGTGAGACAGAGATCGTTCTTCTTCTGGGTTCTCTGTTGTGAGAGCGGAGATGACCAGGTGGGAGATCTCTGGACACAGAAGGTCTTCCTGCAAGCAGGATGCTAAGGGCCCCTCGCACGTATGTCGTTGTACGTTTTGCAAAGCACTTTCGCATCTTTATCTCGTTGGATCCTTTAAAATCACCACGTGGAGTCTGTTCAACAATAGTAATTGTTTTCATAATAGCGAGATCGACAACAGACCCCAGGCTTAGAGGTTGGCAGCCGGATTGAAACCCGAGGTTCTCAGCTCTTCTTCTGGGCACTTTTAAGTAATTAGCGGATGGACGAAGTTATTGGGAAAGGTTTTTCCAGCGAAGGTGGAAGCTGAGGTCTTCCCGCTGTGACATCCATTCCTTCCACACGTGTTTATTCGTGTTCTCCGTATCTGTCACGTCCTAGAACTGGGGACTAGAATAGTGCATCCGCCAAACACAGATCCCTGCCCTGACAGGGCTTACATCTGAGGTGACATTTGAGAAGAGCGAATAAGGCTCATGGCTGCCTAGCGGGAGAGGTATATGCAAGGAAAGCAAGAGATCCAGATGACACGGTGGGGACCGCTCCAGAGCATCAGTTAGGGTCCACACAGGAGCAAAGAACTCACTCCAATTAGGGTCATTCAAGATGGGATGATTAATAGCGAGACCAATTAAATACAGGGTGTAGGCAGGGAGTTGGGGACGCCAGGGTAGCATGGTGACCTGGAATTAGCAGCAGGAGAACCGTTCCCATCTCTGGACCCAGGAGGCCGGCGAGGGGCTACTGTCATGATGGGCAGGGCTGGGCAGATGAGGCAGCCCTGAAGGGAGCAGCCTCCTGCCATCCTCTGGCCTGCCCACCCCAGGAGCGTGGGAGCCCATTCGTGTCAGAGGGAGGAGAGGAGAGTGTGTTTTTCTAGAAGGAACAGAGAGGAGATGGCCTGGAGAAGTGCCAGATCCAGCTGTAGGATCAACAGACCGTGAGACTTGGGTTAGGTTGACTTCCCTCCCTGCACCCGTTTCTCCCTTTTTAACACTAAGGCGGCGGGGGAGGGGGGGGTCCCTCTGTGTCTGGACACTTCCTTTGAGTGCTAACATTCCCTAGATTTTGATTTGAAGGAGCAGCGTCAGTTCCCTGTGGACCAACCAGGCTTGGAGAGGGGCTGGCTTTTTTGTCCGGGTGCCCAGGGTGCTGGGCCCAGAGCCAGGGCTGGGACTCGAGGCTGCATGGTGTTGGTGGGCCTCAGCCAGGATGGACAGCCGCAGTGAAAGGCCTGGCCATTCACAGCCCGCCTGGACTTGCTGCATCTGCATCTCAGGGCCAGCATCTACACCTGCATTTTTAACCCACTCCCCAGGTGATCTTAGGAGCTCCAAAAGGAGACGAGGATGAGGATAGGCTGGGCTGCCACAGGCTTCTAGACCAACTCACCTCTGGGAGCGTGAAGAGTGGTCCACGTGCTGCCTTCTGGGAATCTGCCCATGGCTTTTCTGAAGTCCTAAGATGCAACTAAGCCTTCTCTCTGAAGGGTTTACTTTTCGTTGTGGGTTTCTTTCTTTCTTTCTTTCTTTCTTTCTTTCTTTCTTTCTTTCTTTTTTTGTTGTTGTTTTAGGGCCGTACCCATGGCATATGGAGGTTCCCAGGCTAGGGGTCAAATTGGAGCTGTAGCCATCGGCCTACAGCCACAGCCATGCCAGATCTGAGCCACGTCTGCGACCCACACCACAGCTCGCGGCAACGCTGGATCCTTGACCCACTGAGCAAGGCCAGGGATCGAACCTGCAACCTCATGGTTCCTCGTAGGATTCATTTCCGCTGCGCCACAACAGGAACTCCTCGTTGTTGATTTCCAACATTTGCTTTATAGACATTCAGCATTCAGTCTCTCTTAATGTCCTAGCCTGCAGTAGGGGCTCTTGGACTTTTTGTCTCCTTTTCTTTTTTTTTTTTTTTAATTTTTGGGTGAAAGGAGGGGCAGAAGGGTAAAAATTAGCATAAGAAGGCAGAGAAAGGGGGGCTGACCTTGGAGAAGGATGGACATTTGGTAATGGTCTCACTTTTATTTGATTGATTAAATGATTGCTTTTTAGGGCTATGCCCGTGGCATAAGGACGTTCCCAGGCTACGGGTTGAATTGGAGCTACAGCTGCCAGCCTACACCACAGCCACAGCAATGCAGGATCCAAGCCGCATCTGCAACCTACACCACAGCTCACAGCAATGCTGGATCCCCGACCCAATAGGGGAGGCCAGGGGCCGAACCCACATCCTCATGGATACTAGTCAGATTCACTTCCACTGAGCCACAATGGGAGCTCCCAGGTCTCACTTTTAATTTGGGGGTTTTCTTTTGGAGAGACGGCTCACCCTTCCCCTCGCATTTGCCCTGGTTGTGGGGGAGGGTGGGCTGGCACACACCCCAGGACCAAACTGGGTGTACCCATGAGTCTGGGATCTGCTGGGTGGTGGTAGCCTGGGGGCTGTCCCAGACTTGGTCCAGCCCCAAAATACCGCCTAATCAACCCACCCTAAGGTCAAGATCAGGGTCCTGAAAGTTCCCCCCATCCTGGGATGCCTGTCGAGTGCACTTTACTGGGGAAGGAAGCCCAAGCCTTTGTGACCAGCCTCTTGCCTCTTCTTTCATGTGAAAGTTGTTGCCATTTTCATGGACAAAAAAATTACAGCTTGATGGAGTTCCATTTTCATCGTACGTTTGGGTGTCAGAACATTTAAACAAATGTGTGCTTTGGGCATCTCTCCTCCCTACTCGGGAGACAATGTCTTAATTATTTTGACCAAAGCCAGGCCATGTTGTGTGCTATAAACATCTGGTTTATCATTCATCCAGCCGAACTGGTTTACATTTTGTTAGAAGAAAAGGCTTGGGATTAAAAGCATTTAAGTCATTAAGCACACGTCAGGACAATTTGGTGATGGGTAAATATAGTCTCTGTTAAATGCACCGTCTGGGGGCTCTGGTTTAGATTTATGTCCGGCGGGAGTAGAGGGATGAAAGCAGAACGCCGGGCGGACTGGGCCCTGCTCTGAGGGGGGAGCGGGGATGGCGAGGGGAGGAATCAAAACCAAATGAGTTTTGGGGGGTTCGGCACCATCCCTCTAAGTACCTGTCCCCATGGATAAAAGTTTCCTCTGAGTTTGGCCCAGAGGGACTAGAAGGCGAGTCCCCATCACCCGGTGGCACTTGTGGATTTAACGGGACTCTCTTTGGGAGGCCGACGGTAAGCCGGGCTTTGGGTGAGCCTTCGGGTCCAGGAAGCCGGAGCTGCTCTGGAAGCTAAATGCCCGGCCGCTGAGTGTGTTTTCAGGTACCAGTCCCAGGGCCTGCTCTGTTCCCTGGCCTGGCCCTGTGGATGCTGAGGGGTGGTGTTGCTGGGTCAGGCTGTGCAGAGGCATGGCCAGTGCTGCTCATAGGGAGAAGGTGAGCCTTTCCCCTCAGGGATCAGCCTCTAAGCCACAGAGTTGAAGTCGCCGGTGACTTAAGGGCACTTTGGGGACCAGTAAGGAGGTCCTTAGTGAGCCATGCTTTGTGTGAGCTGAGGCGCTGCTACTCTTTGGGGCGAGAGAGAGAGGGCAAAGGAAAAAGTGCCCAGCGTGCCCGCCCCCCTTCTGGGAATGAAGAGGACAGAAGGTTGGGTCTGTCCCTCTCCCTGGGTCTAGAGTGGAGAGGAAGAACTTCGGATGTCAGTCTGAAGAAGAAAGCGTCGCCGTCATGGCCGGATGGAGGGTGCGCAGTGGAACCAATTAGCCCTTTTTGCTGAAAAGAAAGGAAAAAATTCAGAATTTCAGTTTTCAAAGCAGAGACTCTTTAAAAAAAAAAAAAAAACAACAAACCACGTTTGATTATTTTCTTCTTTCAAACTGATTTCCATGCTTGTTTGGGGGTAGAAGCTTGGTGTCTGAAGTCTGTGGGTGAGAGGCCAAAGCGGCTCCCATTCTTGGGTGAGACTGAGGAGGAGGGGTTCCTTTTCAACTTGCCTCTCCCCCTCCTGCCTCCCCCTCCCTTAATGGGCCAGTGCCTCCCTCCACCCAGCAGCCACTGACCGCTGACCCAATGGTATCCCCTGAAAAAGGGGAGGTCCACAGCGGTGGGGACAGAGACCCCGTCAACTCCAGGGTCTCGGGGCTCTGGTTATCTTGGGTTAGGACAGTTCAGGTTTGATCACCTGAATCATCTTGGTTCTGAGGCGAAGGACCCTTCGTCTGGGTTTCCTCTCTCAGGAGGCAGACGGATCGGCTAAAGTGCTGTCACCAGCGTAGGTTGACAAACAGTGGGAGGAGCGGGAAGGAGGATGCCTGTGATAAATCGGAGGAGATACCGAGATAACTTGCTTACTCTCCTGGATAACAGCCGTTATCCCTTCTGGGTCCCCAGCCATGAGGTGGCTGCCAGGGGAACCTCCAGTGCAAGGGGCAGGCTCCTTGGCCTCAGATGCCTCCCAGGCCACCGGACAAGGAGCAGACGATGCTCTGGATTGATGTGAGCATTCGGTGCCAAGGAGCTTTATTTCCCATGGGAAGGAGGGTGCAGCGCTTTAGATCTCGAGAGAATCGAGATCATTTTTGAGGCTCTAGCTGCAGGATGCAGGAGTTCAGGGGGTCAGCCTGATGCTCGAAGACCCTGGGCTCCTGTGCTAAGCAAAGCCAAGAATGAGCAGGAAGGTGCACCACCTGCTTAGCTTCTCTGTGCACTTTGGGGACTGGCTGCAGGTGTAGCCTTCCACTGCCACCATGGCAACCAGCAGGTGGATGTGGGTGCAGGGATCGGGCCAGGTCTAGCTGGAGCCTTACCTGGCTGTGATGCTTCAGCCTCTATCCATGTCAACAGTCCCCCTGCAGCTTTGAACCGCCTCCCACCCACCTCTGACTTGGGACCCCTCCCCTTGATGGTGGTCGGGTGGCCTCGCATTGCTGCAGTTGTGGCTCTTGAACTGATTAATGATGCTCAGAGTGAAATTGTAGTCTTGCAAGTAAGACAAATCTGCAGCTCATTCAGCCCCTGGAGTCCCCCCCCCCATCAGCACTCCTTCCCTCCCCCTTCCTTTACAGTTGTTTCTGATGTTTTATGTGCATGCCAAGGAGAAAACTTAAAATCAGGGAAAAGACTGGCCCTTTGGTGACGCTGCAGCACTGGAACACGGGGCTATCAACTTACTGGAAGAGTGGCCGCTTCTGCAGACTCCAGAGGGCCTCTGCTTCCATATGCGCCCGTGGCCCGTGTTCTGGCGTTCGAGGCCAGTAAGGGCACAGTTTCAGCAAGAGGAGGCTAGTGGAGGGGAGAGGACTGTTGGAGAGCCCTCAAGGTCTCTGCGTGTGTGGTGGGGCACTGCCTGGGCACGGGAGGTGGAAAACCATGCATTTTAATGAGTAACTCTTGTCTAGATTTATTCCCCAACCTTGTTCTCTGTCCAGAGTCCTATGAACGTAGATGACTCTCGCATTCAGACGTCGTACGTGTTTCCCTTGAAACCCAGTTTTCTCCTCGTCGCACTGCTGTCTTCCATCTTTCTGGAAAGACTGGTTCAGTGCAGAAAGTGTATTTGAGACAAAGGAATGTGTGTCCCCGAGTAGCAGTGTTCTCGGTGCCATGAGCTGGTGTGACAGAAGTCCCTCCATCTGGGAGCTGGCGACCCGAGTCAGAACACACAGCACTTTGGCATCTCTGAACAAAACCAGGAGTGAAACAAATTAGTTACTGTGCCTCTGTGCTGCATGGAAGGTCCTTTGTGGCGAGTCTGTGGGAGTCAGAGGCTCAGAGAGGCTCACAGTCGGGTTGGCCGTGTGCCAGCGCTGCGGAATACTGTTGGGATTTAAAAAAATGAATCCACGGAGTTCCCTTCGTGGCTCAGTGGTTAACAAACTCGACTGGGATCCATGAGGATGCGGGTTTGATCCCTGGCCTCGCTCCGTGGGTTAAGGATCTGGCACTGCAGTGAGCTATGGTGTAGGTCACAGATGTGGCTTGGATCTGGTGTTGCTGTGGCTGTGGTGTAGGCCAACTGCTACAGCTCCGATTCGACCCCTAGCCTGGGAACCTCCATATGCCACGGGTATGGCCGTCAAAAGGCCCCCCCCCCAAAAAAAGGATCTTTGTCATGTGGTTTTCAAACTTTGTGATCCTGGGACCTCAAACATTATTGAGAGCACCCACAGGGCTTTTGTCTAGGTGGGTTATATTGATCCATATTTATTGGATTAGAAGTTAAAACCAAGCAGAGTTTAAAGCATAAGGATAGACAAGCCCACGTTCCATTAGCCATCAGAGGATGGCGTCATCACATCACAAACTCCGCTGTAGACCCGTGAGAAAATAGGAGTGTGAAAAGTGACGGATGTCTTAGTACTAGTATTAAAAAGAGCTTTGACCTTAGGAACCCCTTGAAAAGGTCATGAGGGCACCCCTGGGTTCCCCAGATCACTCTTGGAAAACCACTGCCTGGCTGCTCAGGGGTCTAATGGTTAAGGCAGGTCAGTCACACACAGTAATAAGCACTGCCCTGAGAAGGACCAGGCGGGGCCAGAAATGAGGGCAGGTAAGGTGCGTGTGTGGCGGGGAGAATGGCGATGCTTCACGGCTCCTTTCATGGATTCTAGTTGCAGTAGTCGATCTGGTCCTTCCTCTGCCATCACTAAACACAGCTCTTCTCAGCGGACGATTGGGGTCCTGGAGGTGCTGAGGGCTCCGGGACTGGAGGGGTCTGAGTGTGTGAGGACAGGACGAAGGTGACGTTTGAGAAGGGCATTGGGTATCCAAATAGAACTTTGCATTTGGAAAATGAAAAAAGGCAGTCTTATCCTAAGACATTAAAGCCCGACAGAAATGTCTCCACTGGGAGGATCTGGAGGAGAGGGCGGTGGTTCCCAGCTGAGCGGGCGGAGGGGAGGCGGGGGTTCATATGCATCAGAAGACCAAGGTCAAGTGGAGAAACCCCTGCCCTACTGTTAAGGCTCTCATCTTCCTTCTTCCCTAGGTATTAACTCTCTGATAGCAAATAACGTCTACGAGGCTGCCTACCCGCTTCATGACGTGAGTACCGCCTCCCTGGGCCAGGGCCCTGTGCTTTTCAGAAGATGGAACAAGGCAGGCCACACCATAGTGAATATACAGGCAGGGAGGCGGGGTGCAGGTGGGGAACTGTGCCACTGAAACGCCTTGGCTGGTGCCGGACTCCTCCCAACTCGCAGTAATCCCTAGGTTGATATTTGCCAGTTGTCTCAAACTGGCTCGGTTATTTCCCCGACGGCAGAATGAACCAGTCTTTGTCTGGGCCTGGCCTGCACTCCCCGCCTTTATTTTGGGGCAGGTGTGAAGCAAGGACTACGGCTTTCGGGGAGGTTAAAGGTGGGTGGGGAAGGTGGGCGGAGGGCGGGGAGGGCAGGTCCCAGACCTGGATCATGTGCAGCCTGGACGGTCAGGCTCTTAAGTGACTGAGAACAGTGTTTTATACGTGATAGTTTTGGGCAGATGTGAAATGCCTCATCCTTCTGCATGAGCACATATGAAGTGTCAGATTTTTTTTTTTCTGTCTTGACAGTTTTGAGGGAAATGGCTCAAAATTCTTTATACTGTTGTTTGGTTGAGAAAACAGAGAGTGCAATTAAAGCCTTCCTTGGCTGAGAGTAATGCTATACACATCCATGAGACAGTGCAGGGATTTTCCTCAAGGTGGCTGGTGCGGACAGGGCACAGGGAGACTTTCCTGACATGCTATCCCGTCTGCGGGCAGCTCTGCCCTTGCAGTTGCCGCATCGACAGCAGGTGTCGATGCCAAGGGAGCGAAACAGGATCTCCTTAGGTGTCACTTCTTGACCTTCCTGAGATGGGAATGAAAGAAAGGGATGACATTAGAACATCAAAAAGAGACCCTTTCCCTGTTTTTGATGATTCCACTGGCTTCCCCCCCTGCAGGGAGAATACGATGGTGCGGGAGATGACATGAACGACAGAAAGGTAAGCCGGCCGGGTGCTGCGCCATGGGCTCTGGGCGCAAAGGACCACACATGGGTCACGGGCTTCACAGATGTGTCCCAAGTGTTCTCTTTACTGCTTATCTGTTTCCAGCCGCTCTTCCACAGCTCCCTGTCCCCAGGCACTTGGAAATGTGAGGGCCATTTCTGGTGGTGGACATGACTGTGGATAGGGTGGTACCAGTGGTTAGAACCTGGGGGAGCGGCGATGCCAACCATCCTGAAATACATCCCACATTCCACATGAAGGTGGCATCCCCACCCCTGAGGACAGGAGAGCTTTGACCGAAATGCTGAGCATCCAAATCCCTTAATTTGTAGATGGGGAAACTGAGGCACAGAACAAGTACACCTGGCCCACAAAAACATGATAAACAGAGAAGGGGCCAGAACCCCTCTGACCCTCAAACCCCGTGTTCCTGCTAAAAGATATATCAGCATCCATGCCATTATGGCTTGTTGGCAGGGGTGGGGGGGTCACCTTTTCAGTTCTTCTTATCCTTTAAGCAGACAGGTGGCATAGCCATTCCCAGCTTATAGATGAGAAATCTGTGGTGTGTTCTGGGCAGCTAGGGGTGAGAGGTGATATTTAGGGGAGCAGAGAAAGGTCCCTTTGCAGGATCCCTCCCCTGTGCCAACCACAGCTGGCTGGATGTCTCTGTCCATCTAGATCCTGTTTCTTCTACTTGCTGGTACTCTGGGACTAGGGGTGCCACCCTGCCCACCACTGCACGATGCTCTAAGCACATCATCCATCCTCCTTCCGGTGGGGGGGGCTGCCCGTCGGGCCTCATCCATGCTCCCACCCAGGTTCCCCAGCCTCTAGCGATTCTGGTGAGCAGAGGAGGGTGGGCGAGGGTGGGCGGGATGAGGAAGAGAAGCCCGTGCCCCCCACCTCCCCACTCTTCTGTCTGGAAAATCATTCATCCCCCAAGTTGCCTTTTGAGCAGCCTTCTTTTTATCCTGCCTATTAGTCCCTGTTATGAAGTGTTAAGTATTAAAAACATAAAAAGGTCTTTTCCAGAAATACGGCTGTGATTGCTTACATATGTCCCCTCTCTGCCTGCCCAGGGAATCTGCTGTCGTTTTTCGATGTTTTAACCTCATCTGTTTTCTATCTGATGCTAATAGTCTTGGTGTTTAATTTCCTGAAAAGTCCCGGATCAGATTTAAAGGAAAAGGAGGAAGCCTCTCTCCCTGCATCTCACCTCACTCACCCCAGCCATTTTCTGTCTGCCTACTCTTTCATTTCACATTCCTCCCCTTTAAAGAGTGATCACCACCCACTGCCCACCTAAGAGACCTCCTGCTGGGTGGGTGGTGACCCCAGTCCGTCAAGGTGGAGCACTTTACAGGAACATTCCAGAGACCAGGAACACACAGAACTCCTGGGACTAATCAGACAGCCCCCTGTTATCCGCACAGAGGCAGAAAGCAACAAATTGTAGGCCATCCAAAATATGTGTGTGTTTGTCTGGAATAATATATTATTATTAAGAATAAGACCTTTTTGGAGTTCCTGTTGTGGTGCAGAGGAAACAAATCTGACTAGTATCCATAAGGTCACGGGTTCGATCCCTGGCCTTGCTCAGTCGGTTAAGGATCTAGCGTTGCCACGAACTGTGGTTTAGGTCACAGATGCAGCTCGGATCTGGCGTTGCTGTGGCTGTGGCCTAGGCTGGCAGCTGTCACTCCGATTCGACCCCTAGACTGGGAACTTTCATGCGCTGCAGGTGCGGCCCTAAAAAGCTAAAAAAAAAAAAAAAAAAAGATCTTTTCACAAAAACTTTCCTTCCAGAAATTGTTTTGCTCTCAGACCAGTACTGCCCCCACTACACACCCCACCTGCTAGGCTGGGTAGAATCTGGGAGGCAGAGGGCGACCAGCCAGGACAGGGCCATGTCCTGGTGGATAATTCCCAAGGCTGACACCAAAGGGATGCTTGGCGAGGGTGGACAGGTATCTTTGGAAGATAAGGAGCCCACTTCTCCTGGCTTTTTCTCTGGTTTGCCAGCCACTCCTGGCCTCCTTAGCTTCCCCTGCCAGGGTCATGGTTAGGGAAATAAAGCTTGCAGTGATGGGGGATGAGAGAAAACCCAGGAATGAGAGTGAAAGCTTTTTTCTGTCCATTTGGGTTTCGGAACAGATACCCAGCAAGGCAAGGAGACTGGTTCTGGGGGCCGTAAACCAGATTGCCCAGTCAGGACTTTAATGTTAACCCTGGCATCCAGGAGTTCCCATTGCAGCTCAGCTGGTTACGAACCCAACTACTGTTCACGAGGAGGTGGGTACGATCCCTGGCCTCGCTCAGTGGGTTAAGGATCCAGTGTTGCCATGAGCAGTGGTGTAGGTTGCAGATGGAGCTCAGATGTGGCATTGCTGTGGTTGTGGCATAAGCCAGCAGCTACAGCTCCAATTCGATCTCTAGCTGGGGAACTTCCATATGCCTCAGGTGTGGCCCTAAAACCCCCCCGAAAAGACCAAGCAAGCAAACAAACAAACTTTTAAAAAACTGGCATCCAAATCCCAGCCAGGGGTTACAGCCAGGTGAACACAGCCTCTCACTGCAGCAAGGGGACCACTCACTACAGTGCTGGCTTCCTTCCTGCAGCTTCAGAGGCACATGGGCGGGGCCTAAAATGTATCCCGAAGGAAGGAGCCAAAACCTCTGAATGCTTGCAGAGCATGGATGTGTTTTGGTTGCTTTGTAATCGCCTAGTGTTCCTTGCCAGGGCTACGGGGAGGATTTGGGTTGGGTGCAAGGGAGAACCCCTGAGTTGGCTGCTGGAGGAGGCGAGGTGGGTTGGGAACTAACTGCCTTGAGCTCGCCCCTCTGGGGGCCTTTCGGACCTCCCATCCTGCTGGTGCCTGGGGTTCTCCTTCCCCCTCCCATGTGCTCCGTGGCTTTTCCAGTGAGCCCCCTTACAGGCAGAGATGGAGCCCCTCTGCTCCAGCGGGCCTGGTACAGTCTGCAGACTCCATGACTCAGCCCCCCCCTAGAGGGTCACTCACCAGAGGAGCCTTGCCTCTGGAGAACAGGGGTTTCCGGCCTTTCTAGAGACCAGGGCTTGTAGGCGTGGACAGCCCCTCCTGCCACCACTGGAAGCCACCTTGCTCTGTGTTGGCTAGACTTGCCTGCTTTTCTCAAGCACCCCCGGGAAGCATCACCTTCCCAGGGCTGCCAGCATGCCGTGGCTTCCCTGCCCACCTGGGGGGAACCCAGGCACAACCTTGGAAGACGAGTTCCTTCAGCAGGTTTTGCACCCTTGGTGCTGGGTTTCCAAGCTTTCAAAATGGCTATTTTCTCTAATGGGCAGTAAAAATGTGACCCGCTGAGAGGTGTGTGCAGAGAGTCTGGTCTTTTTTTTTTTTTTTTTTTGTCTTTTGTCTATTTAGGGCTGCACCTGTGGCATACAGAGGTTCCCAGGCTAGGGCTTGAATTGGAACTCCAGCTGCCAGCCTACGCCACAGCCACAGCAACTCAGGATCCGAGCTGAGTCTGCGACCTACACCACAGCTCCTGGCAATGCCAGATTCTGAACCTACTGATCGAGACCAGGAATCGAACCCGCATCCTCATGGATACTAGTCGGGTTCGTTAACCACTGAGCCATGACGAGAACTGCCCTGTCTGGTTTTTCTGATGAGAAAGATACTTGTCGTCTGGTTTTCCCCTTTTCTCATCCTGCACAGCTCCCATTTTACTAATGGAGAAGACCTAGCTAGTTGAAGCGACCTGCCAGAAATTCAGAAATTCATTGGAGGACTGGAGGGTAGAATCCCATCCTCTCCCACCCCAGTCCCCACTCTCCCATCCATGCCTCTAAGTCGGCCCCAGTGGGCATCCTGGGATCTCTTGAGGTCTGGCTGCTCTCTGTTGTGGCCTCAGAGAGGACCGTGAGCTCGTGCATCTTGCCGCCTCTGGCGCTGCAGGTGGTGTGAGTGGCAGGGTTCCTTAGAGTGTCATGAAATACTTAAACCAACTGGCCCACTGTCCAATGCGACCCTAGGGGGCCGACCCGGCTGCTTGTACGCCCGGATCCACCAGATGCAGTGGTCCCTCCTGGCTTGTTGCTTCCTACCCTAACGGTTTGGGAGTCAGACCCCCATGCTGGAATTGCATCCGGGGCCTCCGAAATAAGGCTCTGCCCATTGAGAGGGAGCTGCGGTCCCTCCCTGCTCTATTTGCAGGTTTGGCCAGTTGGCGCAGAGGATATGGTGTAACTCTCAGGGAGAGAATGGATTTGTCAAGAGCTGCATTCATTGAAGGTTCTAAACCCTGCAGGGTTTAACAGGGTGGTTACAAGTTTCTGTGGTTGTCTGCTGGCATGTGACTCACACATGCTCATGCCCATGGGGCAGACACTCGGGCATATGCCTCCCTGCATCCTGACTGCTGGTCTATCCTGGGTCCCTGTAACCCAGGGCTTAGCACGATCCACCTGGTCACTAACTGTGTGTAAGTAAACATTTGTAGAGATGGGAAGGTCTCCACCACTCAGCTCCCTGGCTCCCCTGCAGGGCTCTGCGCCCTTGTTGCATCACCTCCCCGATCTGGGGCCGTGCAGCTCCAGCCCTTGCAGAGGCCGCCTGATGGTTTCCTCCCGCGTTTGCCTAAACTGCCTGCTTGGGGCTCCTCTGGGCTCAGCCTCATCTGTATCCATGACCTATAGATGCAGTGTTGTGCTGAGAGGGAACCGCTCTGGAAAAGGATCCTCTGCAGGTTCCGTACAGCAGGTCTGAGAGCCAGCCAGGGGTATAGCTCAGGAGCCTGGCTCTCAGATTGGACCTGAGCCAACTGGGCCATGTGGGCATCCTGGGGGCATTTTCAGTTTTTCCCTCTAGGGCAGTGGCAGGCACAGGTGTTCAGGTTTGGACCAGACATGTGACTTGGAGAGGAATTTGCCCTGGAGGTCAGGGCCTAGGAGGCAGCTAGTGACGTCCCACAGCCCTCAAGGGAGGCCCTGCCTGTATCTCCTGACGCAAGCTGGCCTCCTGATGGGCCACAGATGAGGTCACCAGGGGCGGATGAGTCCTGGGTTTGCACTGGGGAGAGGGAGCGAAAACCCAGGGCAGAAGAAGCACCCAGATGATGGGGAGCAAGAGGTGTAATAAGAACAGTAGGATTCAGTTTGAGGCCACCTGCCTGGGATGAGCAGCATCACAACTCATGGATTCAGATCTTTCTCTGCCCATCACACCCTGTGCAGCCCCTTTGTGTCTGGGTTTCCTCTGCTGCAGGTGACGGTGACCACGGGTGCCATTTACTCCATCAGGGTCCCTGTAGTTCTTGGTTCTCTTTTGTGATTGTTGGGAGATTCCGTGACAATAAAAGTCTATCATTGGAGTTCCTAATTGTGGCTCAGTGGTAACAAGCCCGACTAGTATCCGTGGGGACACGGGTTCGATCCCTGGCCTTGCTCAGTAGGTTAAGGATCTGGTGTTGCTGTGAGCTGTGGTGTAGGTTGCCATAGCTGTGGCTCGGATTCTGCGTTGCTGTGGCTGTGACATAAGCCGGCAGCTGCAGCCCTGATTTGACCCATAGCCTGGGAACTTCCATATGTCACAGGTGCAAAAACAAAAACAAAAACAAAAACAAAAACAAAAAAATTCTATGGTCACTAAGTAAGAATGCCAAATTTTATTTCAGTTTTAATGTCATGTCTTTAAAGAGTCTTAGGTGAAAAGGATGGCTAGCCATAGGGCTGTTTGGCTGACTATCCAAAATCTCTGATTAGGGTCACTTCTCCGTGCCAGAATTCTGTGTGAATTCTTTTCAATGTGTGAGATGTGTAGATGAGACCATAGGACGTAAGGTGGCAGCCGGATTGTAGGCTTGTGGGTTTCGTCACGCATGAAGATCTATTCAGCACGGATAGCTAGGTGATGGCTCCCGATGGTTCATTACCAGATAACTTCATTTACTTGTGGGTGCCCTGTGATGCTCGCTGGCCAGGAATTGGAAATTAAAGTTTCCAATTTGGTTTGCTCCTGGGACTGATACACAGGTTTTTCTCCGGGCCACTTCTCTAAAGCTGCTGTGCAAACCTCACATGATGGCACAGCCTGATGTGTTTGGTGCCTTATTTCCTCCCCTCGCTTCTAAAATGTGTTCCGCTGGGGTTCTATTCACATCCCGCCCCTGGAACCGCTCTTGTCAAGGTCATCCATGACCTCAAGCCACTGGACCCAAGGTCAGTTCTCCATGCTCAGCTGCCCTGACCCATCCGCAGTTTTTGACCCAGCCGGCCACCTTCTACCCACCTTCCTCTGGCCTCTGGGACACCACCCACTGCTCGTTCTGCTCTTCTCCCTCTTCTGCCGTTCTTCATCATCCCCTTGACCTCTAAACGTTGGCGACCTCAGCCCAGACATCAGGCGTCTTCTCTACCTGCCCGTTTCTTTGGCAGTTGCCTCTGTAACGTAATGACTTTAAACTCAGGTCTTCTCTGCTCACTCCTGAATTTCCATCTTCAGCCCGGGCTAGCCTGTAAACTCCAAACTTTTATATCCAGCTGCTCACCCTACATTCCCACGCGGACACCTAGATGGACACCCGTGGGAATTCTTGGTTCCCTGCCAGCCCGCCCTTCCCGCGTCTTCCCCAGTTCAGGAAATAGAATTACCATTTACTCAGTCGCTCAGGCCACGTTCTCATTTTCCCTCACCCTGCATCCAATCCAACAGTAAGTCTTACTGGCTCTGCCTTTGACATATGAGTGGAATCAGGGGGTTCCTGTAGTGGCTCAGCGGTAATGAACCCAAATAGTATCCATGAGAACACATGTTTGATCCTTGGCCTCGCTCGGTGGGCTAAGGATCCGGTGTGGCTACGGCTGTGGTGTAAGCCGACAGTTATTACAACTCCAATTTGATCCCTCGTCTGGGAACTTCCATATGCTGCGGGTAGAGCCCTAAAACTGTGTGTGTATGTGTGTGTGTGTACATATATGTATATGGAATCAGCCACTTCTCGTTACTTCTTCCACTACCTCCATGGTAACAGCCACCATCCACCCTTTCCCGGACCATTACAATAGGTCCCCTACTCTGTTCCCCAGGCAGTTGGCAGAGTGAGCCGTCTACACTGGAAACCAGATCCTTCTTCGCACAGGGCTTTCCATCTCCTAATGGTTTCCTTCAAAGTCCAAAGGTCTTAGCCTGGCCCACAAGCCCCTGACTGATGGGGCCACCCCGGTCCTTTCTAACCTCCTCTACCAGGAGTCTCCCCTTGCTCTGCGCCCCCCACCCCCAGCTCCCTGCCATGACCACTTTCCTGTTCTTCCTGGGACATGTTGCATGCACTTCTCTCCAGGTCTTTGCACAGCAGGAGTGTTCTTCCAGCTGAAACATCAGCCCCACTTCCTTAGGTCTCCGCTCAGATGTCACCCTTCTCTTGCCGCCTAGCTCAAGTAGCCCTCCCACCCACCCCCGCAGATGCTTCTTCCTACCTCGATTTATTTTTCTCTTTCCTTCCTTCCTTCCTTCCTTCCTTCCTTTCTTTCTTTGGCCATACTCGCCACACATGGGAGTTTCCAGGCTAGGCATCGCAGAGCCACAGCTGCCAGCCTCCACCACAGCATCAGCAACAGAGGATCTGGGTGGCATCTGTGACCTACACCACAGCTCACAGCCATGCCAGATCCTTAACCCACTGAGCGAGGCCAGGGATCGAACCTGCCTCCTCATGGATACTGGTCGGATTCATTACCACTGAGCCACGATGGGAACTCCTACATTTATTTCTTAGAAATTCATGTGTGAGTTTATATTTGTCTCTGGGCTCTGGGTGTAAGCTCCAGGAGGGCAGTAACTTTGGTTGACTGCTTGCGCAGCGTCTGGACAGGGCCTGCCCGAGGTTGAGGTTCAGTGAACACTTGTTCATCAGGTGACGAAAGGAACGTCAGGGCCCAAGTGGCTGGACTCAGCAAGGCAAGGGAGCGATGAGCGAGGGGGTTTGCTTGCTCAGTGCAGTGCTGCCCTGGAGCATGAGGAAAATCACCTTTTTTCTTTGGGGAGGAGAAGTGGGCTTCCAGGCCTCCTGCTTCTGGACGTCTCCCTGTGGTTATCTCAGGAGGATACGCCTGGAAGCCAGGCTTGGGGGATTCAATTTTTGACGTGCTAGGAGGGATAAAAAAGGTGAATCGTTGCCCCCTTTCGCCTCTAATCGGGTCCTGTCTTCTTCTTGTTCAGCTGCTGTATCAGGAGTGGGCGCGCTACGGGGTGTTTTACAAGTTTCAACCTATTGACCTCATCAGGTAAGATGTGGTGGGGGGAACTCCTGGGAGGACCCCCCAAGACCTCTGTCACCCTCTTGGCCCCCGGAAGTCTGTTGGCCATGCAGAGGCCTTGGCTGTCCGGGGGCCACATCTGGTGCTGGAAGCAGCTCCCGGACAGGGAGGGAGGTGGTGGCTATGGGGCAGTGGGGGACGCACGCACATTAACTTGCATCCTGACATCTTCAGCCCTGAGGCTCTCCTTGCCAGCTCTGCGAGGGTAGGGAGATACGAGTCATCTCTTTTATTACGGTGCCTCAGATTTGCCTAGAGAAGGATCTGGGTGATGAAGATCCTCGGGTCTTGCCCTGACAGCCACCATAGTTTTTTTTTTTTTTTTTAATTTATTTCAAGTTAAATTTTTGTTTTGTTTCGTTTTGCTTTTTAGGGTCATACCTGTGGCATCTGGAGGTTCCCAGGCTAGGGGTCGAATCAGAGCAGTAGCTGCCGGCCTGCACCATGGCCACAGCTACGCCAGATCTGAGCCGCGTCTGCGACCTACACCACAGCTCACGGCAACACCGGCTCCTTAACCCACTGAGCGAGGCCAGGGATTGGACCTGTGTCCTCATGGATGCTAGTCAGATCGTTTCCTCTGAGCCACGATGGGAAGTCCTGTTTTTGCTTTTGTTTTAAATCAACCCACTTTTTTAATTTCAGTTTCTGAGAGTCAGGAATCCGTTCATGAATTAGTTTGGTACTTTGCTTCCAGGTCTGTGATATTTCTGCAGTCAGAGTAGCAGCCAGAGTTAGGAGGTCTGCAAAGGCGTGGCTGGAGAAAGGTCAGGGCCCACCTCACGTGTTGTTGTTAGTAGGAGTCAGTTCTGCCTGGTCTTCCAGAGACTCAATTTTTTTGGGCTGGTCATCAGCCAGAGGTCCCCTCCGCCCTAGCTGACTTTTTGGACAGAGGTGGATTTCAATTCCTTACCACACAGGCCTTTCCACTATGGCTGTTTGCTTCTTCAAAGCACGCGAAACAGAAAGGCAGTGAAGTGAGTCTGCTGGCGAGAGAGAAGTTCCAGGTTATGTAAAGCAATGATGGGAGTAATAGGACACCACCTAGGTCATAGTCCGTTGGGGAGAATAAGTCACAGGTCCCACCGGTGCTCGGAGGGGATGGTGTCAGGTCATCGATCCAGGCAGCCCCAGTGCTGACCAAGAGAAGGGAAGACCCGGCAGGTCCCAAAAGGAATGAGCCGGCTGGTCCGAGAGGAAAGGCGGGCCTTTTGGGGCTTCTCCAAAAACTGGAAGGGAGAGGAGAGTGGGTCCTGAAGTCCTTCCCTTCACTGCTGCCCCTAACCTGATGCCCTGTGGCCTTGGGAATTTCTCCAGCTTCTACAGAACGTGGTTCGAAGCTTCTTGAAAGAATTTACTAGAACGCTGTCGGTCTGGCTAGCCTTAAATTGGTTTGGGGGCTCCACAAACTCAGTGGGCTGTTAGACCCTTACCTCTTCCCCAGCTGGGGTGCTGGGCAGCAGCCCCGTGCAGTGGGTGAGCTCTGGGAGGACAGTCTGGAGGCTGGGGTCTTGGCTGGTCCCTCCTGGGGGCACGTCACCCCCCCCCCTTGATCTGGAGGATCGCGGTTGTCTGAAACGGGGAGGCAGAGCCGAGGGCTCTGGGAGGAGGTTGGGTAGCCACGCTCATTTGGAAATGATGGGGACTCCGGGCCCCGTGACTGACATAGTGGCCTCCCCGCCACTCGGTCACTTGTGGCTCATTCGAACGCGCTAATTAATCAGCCAGCAAACTCCGAGAGTGTTCCTGGCCGCTCGCCTTGGGCTGGGACTGCGGGAGGGGCAGCAGCCAGAAGGACTGCGTCCAGAGGGAGGAATTCCAGCTTCTTCTTGGAAGAAGACGGCAGGCGGGGAGTCGCGACTTGGGCGGCTTCCCCTCCCACGCAGAGATGGGACATGTGACGGTCCTCTCAAGGACCTGGGAGCTTGGTGGGATGTCTCTCGACAGCAGGTGTTTGTTCCAGCAAAAGACCCTTAACCGAGGCGCTGGGGTCGGGGAGCAAGGCCCCGGGGGCCAGTGCCCGAGGCTCCTTACCCAGCACCTCCTGTCCCCTGGCTGGCTTTTGGGAGGCATGGCCACCTAGCCTGTTCTCCGGGCCACACCAAGGCCTCTTCCTCCGGGCTTGGCGGGCCTTGATCTTCCTTGCTGCCTCCCCAGTGGCCACCCACTTGGTCTCCTGTTTTCTCCAATGACTCATTTGACTTTTAAAAGCATGATTAAAAAGATAAACATTCTTCCTACAGGAGAGCCCCGTGCTTTCCCTGAGACTCCAGGTGACAGGGGGCCAGCTGAGTGGGAGACGGCTCCAGCGTGCCCTCTGTTTGGGCTACCAAGGCAGCCTCCCTGCCCGGGAAGAGTTGCCTTGGGAGCAGGGTCCTGCTCTGGGACCAGGTGGTGTCCCCAAGTCTGTCCGAGACAGGGCAAGGTGTGCTGTGGGGTTGGATCTGCCTGCTGCTCCTCACAGCTCAGAAGGCTCCTGGTGGGTGGGGGGGTGGGGGGTTCCCAGGGCCCCTGCGTGGGGCCAGTGGCTTGGATGTGGGGCCAGGATGTGCCTGAAGCTTGGGCATCTCTCAGATACTGGCTGGAGGTGGGGGGAATGGGGTGCGGGATAGCGTGCGGGGTGGGTGTGGGGATTGCTGTCTACCCAGCTGCCTAAGGAACTTGCTCTGCTGGAGAGAGAGGGGGTGACGGTTGTGAGGAGTCGGGAGGGGGACAGGGGCATTAGGGACATAGCTGGGTCAGCAGAGACAGGGCAGCCTGGAGCAGGCACCCAGAGGACTGGTAGAGCAGAAACTGGGGTGTGGGGTGGGGGAGCAGGTATCCCCACTGTGTCTAAGTCTCCTCCTTCCTCCTCTTCATCACCTGCCCTCCCCCACCCTCCACTCCCCTGTCTGATGCCAACTCCTGTGGGTATGACCTCAGCGCTGTTATTTTCCTCTTGTGCCACTTCTTCTCCATGTTTCCTGCCACTGCCTGTTGTTACCTAGTGGCTCAAGGGGCCCAGCCCGAGGGGGCCCTCCACGCACCGTCACCTGCCACACCTGGATTGTCCTTCCACCACAGCTCGCGCCTGTAAACTGCGCCCTCTCTGTGCCCACGTTGGAACTGCACCCATGTGGTCTGTGCTGAAAGAGCCAGAGGCAGGGGTGTTGGGTACAAGTTGAAGGTGACTCCTATAAGCCCGGCAGAGGTGTTTCCTGTTTCCTGGGGCCCCAGCTCCTCCTCCTCCTCAGCACTGCGCTCCATTCCTTTCCCCATGCTTATCCTTTGGAACTTTCTAAAGCACTGAGCAGCGGGGTGGGAGATCTGGTTGCCTGGAAAGCCAAGACGAGCTGTCCTTCCGCTTCTGCAGCCTTTCAAGCCTAAACTTGGGATTTGGGATTCAAGGCTCCTTTCCCACGGGTTGAAAGCAGATGGGGGGAGGGGGCGAAGGCATGAGGCCCCTGCCCGCCCCTCACCCCTCCCCCTCCAGCTGTACAGGCATCCGTGCCCAGCAGGCTGTACTGTGAGCCTGCTGATGGGGCTCTCCCAGCCCAGCAGTGCTTTCCACCCTAGATCCTACCTTTGCTCTAGAAATCCCGGGGCCTGCAGGCTTGAGCAGTGTGTGAGTGTGTGTGTGTGTGTGTGTCTCTGTGTATGTGTCTGTGTGTGTGTCTGTGTTAGTTAGTTGCCTGGAAAGTTCCCCAGCAGGTATCCAGCAGGGACCCCTCTGGCAGCAGGTTCTCCTGGGACCTCCTAGCCAGCAGCCCCTGGGCCCCTGGCAGAAGTGAGGTTTTGCAATTGAGACGTGGGGGACATGGTGTCTTAACTGGAGGGAAATGGCTCTTCTGGTCCCTTGAGGCCACATGAGCGTCCTGGTAGACGGAGGAGAAGATTTCCGTGTGCACTGCTCTGGGTTCACCCTGTGACATCCCAGGAGGGAAACCGCCTTTATGTTCTGGGGAACCCGGGGGGGCCTGGCCTTTTGGATTTGTACAGGGGTGATCCCAGGTTAATCAGGGGCCTGCCTTGTCTTTTCACTGAAATGAATATCTGCTCACAGGCTGATTTCCTTAGCTGGGAGGTTTTAATAGGGATGAGACAAAACATCAGGCTTTGTACATCTGACTTAGATTTAGCTACTGACTATACTTTGCTGAAGCTGATACACACAACCTTCTTTTGAAGCATCTGCTGCTGCTGCCTGCCTGATGGCGTGTGGAGGAGAGGGGTCCAGAAGTCTGCCAGGCTCAGGGCATGTGTAGCTGATGACTTTGGGGACTGCACGGGAAGGGTACCCGCACAGCATCCACTGTGCCACACTGGGATTCCGGTCTGGAGAGGGGTCAGTGGCTCGTCCTCATTCCCTTCTCTTTCAGCCTCCCATTTCACAGGGGAGGCTGCTGGAAAATCAGGCCCTGGGCCGGAAACCCATCCCTGCGGCGGTTCTGGAGTCCTCTCAGAAACGTCCTGCTTCCATGATGTGAGAGCAGTAACTGTGGTTGTAGCATCTCAAGAGCCTTTGGGCACCATCTGTGGACAGCAGGAGTGGCACCGTGCCCCCACCTTGCTACACCACCCTACCACCCTAGACACCAGCCCTCTCCAGCCCCGCCCGTGGAGAGCCCGTGCATCACAAGAACTGGCTTTCCCTCCTCCTCCTCCTCCAGGGCAGGGGTCCTGGTCCTTTCCAGAGCTCTCCAGAATGGCCACCAGAAGGTTGAATGATTTGATCATCCCTCTCCCGTCTCTGAGCCCCACTTCCACCCTCCCGCACTGTGACCCATCCAGATGCTTCCAGGAGGGAGATGGAGGAAGCCACGTTCTTTCTTAGGAGGCCTCGCAGCTAGTGTGGGAGAGGGACCGGAGAGGGAAAAATATTGATGAACCATGATTAATTATTTCCGGAGCCATGCTGCCTCCTTCGTAATCCTTCCCTGGGATCCATAAAGGCAGTTCAGCTCAATGCAAGAGACATTTACAAGTCTCTGTGCCCAGCAGCGTGGGGAGGCCCATCGAGGAATAGGGTGGAGTTCGTGTCCTTAAGGACCCAGCGGTTCTTTAGGGAGACAGACCTGTGATGAAGTGAGGGCTTTTAAGGACTGTAAGTACAAACGTTGAGCAGCAGCGGACAACAGAGGAAGAGTAGGTGCTACTAAGAGAATAAGGGGAGACTTCCTGGAAGAGGTGGCACTGGAGTTAGAAACATTGCTTCCTGAAGGGCTGAGGTTCAAGCTCCTGAATGCGTCTTCATCACCAGCCTGGGCTGCTCCGTGCATGGCTTTGTTGCTGAGTCTGGCATCAATAGCCAGAAGTCACGTTGCCCCGAAGCCAGATCCTTGACTGTTGATCAGGAAGGGTCAGATCAAGACCTCGGCTTGCAGACCTAGCCTATGTCCCTGGCTCTGGCCTATAAGTTAGAAGAGCACCCAGGGTTGGAAGGAGGTGAGGCTGGACCCAAGACAGGAAGCCAAGGAGAGATGATGCATGAGGCTAGCAGATTGGTATCTGTCAGTCTCAGCCTTTGAAGTATTGGATTTGGCTGGAAAACATTTTGTTTGCATTCATTCATTCATTCATTCATTCATTCGTCTTTTTGCCTTTTCTAGGACCGCACCTGCCGCTTACGGAGGTTCCCAGGCTAGGGGTCTAATTGGAGCTGTCGCCACCGGCCTTCACCAGAGCCACAGCAACGTGGGATCCAAGCTGTGTCTGTGACCTACACCACAGCTCATGACAACGCCAGATCCTTAACCCACTGAGTAAGGCCAGGGATTGAACCCGCCACCCTCATGCTTCCTAGTCGGATTTGTTAACCATTGAGCCATGACGGGAACTCCCTGCTGGGAAACATTTTGTAGGCTGGACAGAAGTAATATCTCATGGGGTGGAAGGATATTTTTCTTTTACCTCTGAGGGTGCAGGTGCAGGGTAGACAAGGAAAAGGTAGGCGGCAGGGGCTTGAGGCAGGCAGAGACGTGGATAATGATTTCTGTGCCGTTACATTCCGGCCCATTTTCCGGGTGGGAGCTAAGTCGGGCTGCTTATGAAATGTGGCTGTGAGAGGGGTCTGGCCCACGCTCCTTCCTCCCCCTCCCCCCCATGGAGAGCCTCCCTCCTCCAGCTCTGCACCCTCCAGGTGGAAAGAGTTGGCCCGGGGCTACCCGTGGAGGAGGAGCTGAATGCAGGGCTCCCAGGTCTCGAGACTGCACCCAGAGGCCAATCCCGGTCTTCCGAGGGTGGTCTCCCTGCCCTCCATCACCAAGGGCTGCTGTTTTAGATCAGATTTTCAGTCTTCTTTCCTGTAACATCAGCCATATGGTGGTTGGTGGGTCCCATGGTCCCAGGCGGCTGCACACGCTCCCCCTGGCTGCCCAGAATAAGCTGGGAGCCGGTGAGCTGTCTGGTTCCTCGGGTCCCTGACTTCCTTGACATCCTTAGGTTACATCCTGAGGTTACATCCTCATCCCCAAGAAGGAGAGAACAAAGCTGTAGAGGTCCTGTCTCCTTGGCCTCAGTTATCTAGAACCCCCGGGACCACCCCTGGCATCACAGAGGTGGGAGGAGCTTAGAGGTTGACCAACCCCAGTGCCTGGTCCCCCAACGGGGGATCCACGGCTTCCTCTCCCAGCTGATGGCTTAAGCAAATACCCAGCCTCTGCCCGATTTTCCTTGTAGGGGGGGCTCTTGGCCTGGGTGGCTTCATGTTTGTCTGCTGGACATTTTTTCTGGCCACTAGAGATGGTCTTGGAGCCTGAGCAGGAACTCTGCCAATTCCCTCCCCACCCACCGTGCGCCCCTCCCCGCCCGGTTGAGTCCGCTTCTGCTCCCTGGAGCTCCAGGGTGAAGGAGAGCACCCAGCTGGGGAGGCCAGCCCTTAAATCTTTGAAAATAGCTGGGGTGTCCCTTACAGCTCTCACACGTCTAAGCTTTCTGTCCTGTATACAAATCACACCTGGCCTTGCATGACACACAGGCTCTTCAAACAACCTCATCATGATCATCCCCTTTGGGACCCACGGGCCTGGGAAACTCAGAGCAGGGCCCTCCTGTACGCTCCCCTCACCCGGTGTAGTGAAGCTGACACACACTGGCACCGACCCAATGTCAGACACCAGGGCTGGGCAGGGGCGGGGGTGGAGATGAGTTGGGCAGGACCCCATCCTCAAGGAGCTTAAGGTCAAAGTCACATTTCTGAGCTCGTAGATGATTTGTTGGCTTTTCTGGGACGTGGAGGGAGAAATTTTTCCGTGAATAACTGTGAGGCTGTAGAAAGACTGGCCCATAGGAAAGATCGTGGGAGAAGCTGACCCCCAGATGAGACATCTGTGCTGAGGGGCCAGGGGCTGTCTGCTGTGCCTCAGGCAGAGCTGGTTGGGGGTGGCTGTAACTCTTTCTGGAAACATCTGATAGGTGGCAGCACTCAAGACCCCAGAAATTCTCAGAAAACATTTTAGGATCGCATCACTTAGGGATTTACCAAGTCAGAGGAAAACCTCATGTGTCCAACTCGGGCCGTCTTGCCTAAAGGGAAAACAGCTAGGCTAGGACTGTTTCAGGAAAAGAAAAGTGACGGGATCTAAGATCTGCAGAGCTGTCCATGTGAAGACAGACTTAAATAAGGGCTCCTGCTCCAGGAAGAAGTGGAGAGGGGGTGGGGTTGGCACTTACTATTCAAAGATGGATAGGAGTTCCTATCATGGCACAGTGGTTAACGAATCCGACCAGGAACCATGAGGTTGAGCGTTCGATCCCTGGCCTTGCTCAGTGGGTTAAGGATCCGGCGTTGCCATGAGCTGTGGTGTAGGTCACAGATGTGTCTCAGATCCCATGTTGCTGTGGCTGTGGTGTAGGCCAGCGGCTACAGCTCTGATTGGACCCCTAGCCCGGGAACCTCCACATGCTGGGGGAGCAGCCTTAGACAAGGCAAAACAAAGAAACAAACAAAAACAAACAACAATGGCTAGAGTGACTCTCTACGTGTCTATCAGATCCTGAGGCACCTGCCTAGGGACGTTCCTCTAGGCTGGGAACAGTGGGTGAAGAATGAGACGAGCTGTTTTGGCTCCAGCCTTGATTCCAGGTGACGTATATTTGAGCTCCCATCTCCTTTGCCACCAAAGGGGGTCATCACACCTGTCCCCCCAGCCCCACTGTGTTGTTTTGAGGATTACGACGTCATTGACAAGTAGCGCAGTGATGGACAAAAGTTTGGTTAAGCAAAGTCATTATGTATCCTCTCCCTGGGGAGAGGGGAATTATGCCGTTCCCCTCAACTAGCAGAATTCTGCCTATTTCTTTAGCTCAAGAGTCTGGACAAATACTGCATTATCAGAAGACTTTTTAAAAAATTGTCCATCAGTGTACTGTGATTATGCCCTTGGAGCGTGTGTGTCCTGCCAAGTGGATGTTGTTACCTCCGTGTTACAAGTAGGGACACAGACCTTCTGAAAACCACAAGCTGGCCCACTTGGGATTCAAACCCAGGCCTCTCTGACTGCAGAGACGATGTGTTTTCCCTTGTAGCGCGTGGCTGAAGGTGACTCAGAGCTCTGTCCAGCTGGACATCGGGCGAGCTGGGTTTCTAGCTATCCAGTGTTCATCCTCCTGACTAGCAGTCCCTAAGGGACAGCTGCTGCAGTGTGCCGGGGAGCAAGGCTCACCCAGCAGGTCACCCCTGCTTTGTGATGGGCCATCCTCCTTTACCGCCCTCGCCCTCGTCGTAGCGGGAGTGACATGTCCTTTTCGGGATCTGCTGAGCGGATTAGAGCTGTTTGTTAAGGGGGCTCTTCCCCAGATGCCATGGTTTTGACCTCCTATTTCTCTTGTCCAGAGTCTTCCCCTCCCCGCCCCCCCGCTTCTTCCATGTCATCAGGTTGTCAGCTGTCACTTCTTGCTTTTGTCAACTGAGCAGCTTCTGTCCCCACTCCGATTCAATTCGCTACTCTGTCTCCGTTGCAGGATTAGCAACAGAGCTAATCCTACAGGTAGTGTTGTGTTCCGGGTAAGCCTCTTCCAGGCCCGGGAGCCTGTCTCCTGGCAGGAGTGGATGTTGTGGAGGCGCTGCCTTTGTCATGGAAGCATCTTCTTGGTGTTTCCCAGTGAGAGTGAGATGGGGTCTGATGAGTGTGATACGGCAGGTGCCTTTGCCTCGAAGAGCTGCGTTTTGTTCTTCTTGCTTGTTTGGGAAGGTCGTGAGAAAGCCAGGCCATCAAAGATTTTTCTCAAGACAGAGCTCAGCATTTGTTGATACAGAGTCAGTCCATATATCAAGGAACTGGACACAGAGCTTTGTCCTGGGTGTGGTATCAAAGCTGAAAGAAGGGGGACAGCAGGAAGCCTGCAGCGTAACGATGGGACCCAAGGTGCTCGCAGCGGACCTGATGGAGGCCCCAGAGGGAAAGCGGTACCCAGCAGGGAGCTGTGTGTAGTGGTGCTCAGGGGCAGGGTGGTGGGCCAAAGGTTCTGAAGAGGTTTGTAACTCGCTTCAGTGTGGCCGATGAGAGAAAAATGAGACTTGTGAGACAGGAGAGTTTTGAGAGGAAAGCAGAGATCTGAAGGAAAGAGGAAATATGGTTGGGAGATTGACAAGCTTCAGATTAAAGCATCCTTGGTCGGGTGATGCAGATGGAAGGGGAGGCTCAAGAATGGATGGAGGCTGAAGACGGCAGAGAAGGAAGCCCTGGGGCTCTGGGAAGGAATTGGAGCTGATATCTGACACAGAGCAGGGACCAAGGCCTGGACCAAAGGAGCTTGAAGACTGGGAGCAAAAGGAGACGCTGTCAGATGGTTTCTCTGGGGTCTAGGCAGGTGGCAGAACCCAGCCTGTAAGGATTCAGACCTGTGCATTCCTAGCCCCGAGGCGCGAGTGGGAGCCAGTGTCTCCCTCACGCTCTGCTGGGAAACTTTGAGCAAGTGTTTTAACCCTTTGGACCTGGAGCACTTCCTCTCCCTGAGAGAGGGGAAGAGGTGGAGGGGCCTTCGGGTCTCCTTCAGAGACCCTCTAGGTTGCCATGGCAGGTGCCATCCATCTATGGGAGTCCAGGGCCTCAGGCAGATCCCAGGGACTGATCTGGCTCTAGAAGGAAAGAGGGGACCAGCCTGGGGGTGAGTCACCGTGGACACGGCTCAAGCGTTTGATCCCTTGAGCCACAGTTTCACCAGTTTCTCTGGAACCCCCAGAGCACCCCATTCCCGCTACTGATATTCCCCTGAGTGAGGTTCTCCACCCACGCCATATGGGCATGTCACCAACATAAACAGAAAACGTCTCAACACACCGAAGAACATCGGCGGGACACACGACCGCGAGGGAGCTCCCATCTAATCAGCCGGACACGCCCAGGCACTTCGCGCGGGCATGTGCCTCTGTCTGGGGAATGGAAAACCACAGCATTTCGTGAGGCTTGACATCCCAGGCACACGTCAAGAAGAACAAAACAGAGCAAGAGCTTTGAGAGCCCCGCCTGGGAGACCGCTGCCTTCCAGTGCTTTCTTGGGATGATCGCAAGGTCGACAGAGGTGTGGGCAGTTGGGTACCTGCCATGGGTGGCTGTGTTCCCTGGCAGAGTGGCCCACTGGGGTGTGGAGAGGTTGTGGCCCCTTGACCTGCATCACTCAGCTCATCCCAGGGCCTCCAGAAACCCTCCTCCAGGGCTGCCCAGGACCCAGAGTTGTGGCCTCGAACCCTGTCGGCTTCTTTATAAAATCCATGTTCACCGAACACAGGAGAGACAGAGAGGAGATCGCGGGGCTGAGATACTGAACCTTTTATTTGGAATTTTAGTCTGGAGAAGGGTAAGGGCAATGGCTTAGTTTCCAGCTGTTATTGGTTCTGACAAAATGGCAGTATTTCCTGAGGCTGACATGCGGCCCGATCCTCAGGCTCTGGGCAGGAAGCAAGCTGCTCCTTCTCCACGCCAGCCCCTGGTCTGTTTCTCTTTTCTGTCAAATCCTGGGGGGAGTAGGTCATGCCTCTGTGGACAGGCCCTTCTCTGAAGGTTTAGCTATGGTGATGAGGTGATGATCCAGCAGCCAGACAGCAGCATATCTCAGGGACAGTGTGAAAGAAATAGAAGGAGGAGTTCCTGTCGTGGCTCAGCGGTAACGAACCTGACTAGTATCCATGAGAATGTGGGTTCAATCCCTGGCCTCGCTCAGTGGGTTAAGGATCCGGTGTTGCTGTGAGCTGAGGTATAGGTCGAAGACGTGGCTCAGATCCTGTGTTGCTGTGGCTGTGGTGTAGGCCGGCAGCTGTAGCTCCAACTGGACCTGTAGCCTGGGAACCTCCATATGCCGCAGATATGGCCCCTAAAAAGACAAAAGAAAGAAAGAAAAGAGAGGGAAGGAAGGAGGGAGGGACAGGGAGGGAACCCCAAACTCAGACCACTCACCATCCAGTTGGGAAGAAGACTCTGGTTTGGGAAAGAGACTTTAAGAGAACATATAATTCTGTTTTGTTTAACCCAGCATATTTATCCGGCACCTTTGCTGTTCTAGGTATCTGTTTTAGGTGCTGGAGTTAAAGTGATGAAAAAGATAGGTGTGGACAGACCTCAGGGGAATTAGATAATTTAGCATCTAACCTGGGACATTCTTGAGAGTGAAAGGGAGCAGTATTAATCATTATGCTGAGTGTACTGGTCAGCTCCTCTCACCATAGCGCTGCATAACAAGCCACCCCCACATCAAGAGCTTATGACAGCGGTGATTTATTTCTCTTGCTCAAGTGTCTGTAGGTTGAGTGGTTGAGGTTGGCTTCAGGCTGAGGGTTGGCTAGGCTTGGCTCCAGGCCTGGGATTGCGTGCGGGCCTCCACGGATTGGCACACTCTCTAGGCTTGTTCCTCTTGTGGTGAATTGAGAGCGGGACAGCAGGAGCCCAAGTAAAGGACGAGAAACACATAGTGCCTCTCAGGACAGCACTGATGTCACACCCGCTAGTGCCCTGCTGGCCGAAGCACACGTGGCCAGACACAAATCCACATTGCTGGGAAGTATACACTTTCTTAAGGGGACGGGAGTCAGTGCTTGCTGAATGCCAGTGTAACCCACCCCACGGAGGCAACAGGTGCACCTCAGCACCGTCCCAGGAATGTGGGGACCTGTCTGGTCTCACGGAGCTTATGGTCCAGCAGGAAAGACAGATCATGCATAGCTTTTTAAAAGCCCTGTTATCTTTATTTTTAAAAATTTTGTTGAAGTATAGTTGTTTTGCCGTGTCGTATTAGTTTCAGGTGTACAGCAAAGTGATTCAGTCACACACACACACATATATATATTCTTTTAAAAAATCTTTTGCGTTATAGTTTATTATGAGATTTTGAGTATAGTTGTCTGTGCTCTACAGGAGGTCCTTGTTATTTATCTCTTTTATATGTAGTAGTGTGTGTGTGTGTTAATCCCAAGCTCCTTATTTACCCCGGGAAGGTACATGGTTAACCGTGAGTGTGATGTGGGTGACACCAGGGGAGAATAGAGTGCAATGGGGATATAGTTATAGGGCAGCCGATCTCGGAACAGCCGACTGAGGAAGTGACATTTATTTACTTACTAATATTTTGCTTTTTAAGGCTGCACATGCAGCCTCTGGAATGTCCCAGGCTAGGGGTCAAATCGGAGCTACAGCTGCCAGCCTACACCCCAGCCACAGCAATGCCAGATCCGAGCCGTGTCTGCGACCTACACCATAGCTCAGGGCAATGCTGGATCCTTTACCCAATGAGCGAGGCCAGGGATCAAACCCACATCCTCATGGATATTAGTTGGATTCTTCATCCACTGAGCCACAACAGGAACTCCTGGAAGTGACATTTCAATGAAGATTTGATGCACGAGTGAGCCAGGCAGAGATGAGGAGAATAATGATGGCAGCTCATGGTCCACGATACTTCCTGTGTGCCAGGCCCTGTTTCAGCCCTGATCATTTGCTAATAATCCTTCGAGATATACTGTTATCCTCATTTAATAGATGAAGGATTGAGATGCAAAGAGATTAAGTCACTGAGATCACACGGCTAGTGAGTAAGAGGTGAGGTTTGAACCCCTAAATCTGACGCCAGAGTCGGTTCTCTTTACCACGGTGTATGCTGCCCAGGGCAGGAAGAGGGGGCCTGGGGTGCCTGACGTTAGGCCTGCAGTGCGGGGAGCACTGGCGGACCAGGCGGGGTTGGGGGGGAGCAGGGACCAGGTCCTGGAAGGTCTTCTAGAAGCCACAAGCCAGCGCATCTGGGATTCAAACCCAGGCCTGTCTGACTTCAGGAACTCTGTGTTTTCCCGGGTCCACGCGGCTGAAGGTAACCCAGAGCTCCGTCCACTCGTAGGCCATCTGAGGATCGGGGGCTTTGTCCTGAGGCAAAGAGCATGTCCTTGAGGGGTTTGACTTATGTGGGTGCACGTGTGTGGAGGACGCTGAGGTGGGCCGGCTGCTCTTACTTGTAAAGGGCCAGAGGCTCCTCTCTGTGGGGCTCTGGGGAGGACCTGAGGGGGTATGTTTGTGCCAAACAGGATGAGGGGCTGGTGGGGGGTCTGGGGAGACTGGCTTCTCCCTCTGGATGTCCTGTGTCCTTCGGAGAGGACTCACGGCCATTCTGGGCAGCACAACTCTGAGCCTGGTCTCTCTTCTCGTCCGGTCGCTCCACATCCTAACCAGGCCGCGGGTTTCACTAGAGGGTGATCAGTGTGTGGGAACCGTCTCTCCCTGCCACCAGCAGACCAGCGATGACCGGCTAACAGCCCTTGCCCCATACTCACTGGGTACCAGTGTCACCCTGCCCTCTGTGTGCCTGATCGGGTTGAGTGAAGTTGGCACTGTCATGGAGGGGGACACAGCAGCACAGAGTAGACATGTCACAGCAGCACAGAGTAGACACGTCACTTGCTCCAAATCTCAGGCGGGCGGGACCATTCCCGAGGCCACCATCTGAACCTCTTTGTTGCACTTTGAGGGAGGAAACTGTACTGGGGAAAGGCACGGGCTGCTTCCTGAGGGGGACCCCGAGGGGGATGGTGGAGGAACACCTAGATGTGGGCAGTGTTCAGATGGGCTGGAAAAGGGGTCCTAGGGTCGTTTGGAATAAAATAGATCTGGGAGTTCCCATCGTGGCTCAGTGGTTAACAAATCCAACTAGGAACCATGAGGAAGTGAGTTTGATCCCTGGCCTCGCTCAGTGGGTTAAGGATCCGGCGTTGCCGTGAGCTGTGGTGTAGGCCGGCAGCTATAGCTCCGATTGGACCCCTAGCCTGGGAACTCCATGTGCTGCGGGAGCGGCCTTAGAAAAGGCAAACAAAACAAAACAAAACAAATACAAAATAAAAATAAAATCTGGTTCCTTAAAGAGGGGGTTGCCATGGATTGTGGGGACTTAAGAATTTTTAGATCTGCTGGGGGGGGGAGGGGTCCTTGAAAGCCATTCTCTTATTTTGTTAAAAAAGAATAAAATCCTCTAGCCGAGCTAACAAGGCAGAGGGACCAAATTCTGTATCCTTTCTGAGGTCACTTCCAAATAAGGGGTCCTTAGCATGATGTGCTGTAATCGGCTGCGTTTAATACAGACAGTGGTGAGCCGGGAAGTGGAAGGACCAGGTAGGATGAAAAGGGGTAGGGATGATCCAGGCAGGTTGAGTATCCGTCACTTTCTTCACCTAACAAGGGGGGCGGGTCAGGGGATCTGTAACCTCGCTTCCAGGGCCGGCTTTCTAGGCTGCGCAGGATGGCCTCTCAAGCCTCAAGCTGGTCTGGGGCCAAGACCCAAGGTCTCCCCGGGGGGCACTTTGGGGTTGGAACCCAGGAGTCTGGACCCCATGTCTGCCCCCTGCCCATTGGACTCCCCCCTCCCTCCCCCAGGGGCCCCCATCCCTGGATTCCTTTCTCTCCCTCCCCTCTCCCCCTCCAGACCATCCCTCTCTGGTTTCTTTGGCCTCTCTGGCTTTCATCACATCTGGATCATTTTGTAGAGCTGATGAGCGTGTGTTTTCCTGTTGGGACACATGGTGTGTATCAGAGGCACTTCAGAAGCCTAGACGAGTGGAAAAGTCTGCATGGCATCTCAGGGGCCGCTGGCCTGGGGGCGGGTGGCAGCTGTGTGGCAGGGGACGTGGCGGGAGGGCCAGCTGATTCTCAGGAAGGTCCGGAGGCCCAGCCTGGGGCCCGCTGATGCCAAAGGCTCTGAGCTGTCCTGGGGGGTTGGGGTGTGTGTGTGTGTGTGTCAAGGCCTGGAAGGTCCCTCTTGTTGTCATGGAATGTTGCCTTCAGTGCAGTGCTTCCCATGGTAACGGGGCTCTTATCCACACGTCCCAGAGTGTAAACCAAGTGTGTGTCCCCTCCAGGTCCAGTGGGTGACAGATGTGCTGGGGGCAGAGAGGCAGCACTGTGCCGCCTGTGAAAGGTGATGAGAATTTCCAGTGAGCTGCCTGGCTGGAGCAGCGAGCCGGGAGGATGGACGAGATGCAAAGTGGGCTTTCCATAGGGAATGAGCCGGCCATGTGCCCTCCCCGGGCCCCGATCAGAACTCCCTTTGCTGTGCTTTGCCCGCTCCCCCCCACCGCCGGTGTGGGCCTTGAACCCCTGGAGCCCGGGAGTGGGCAGGAGGGAGTGGGTGTGAAATTCTCTGTAGGTGAAGATTCTCCGCAGGAAGAGAGGTGGTGGTGGGAGCAGACAGACTTTATGAGGGTGATTCTCAAGGACTGAGGTCCCGCTTGCTCTCTTTTCTTTTCGTTGTCCGTTTTATGGGTGGAGGGGTGGTAGGCGAGCCTGACCCCCGGCGAGGTGTTTGCGAGCTGTGCTGGCTCCCCTGAGGCTGTCTCTTTCTCCCTCCCCATATCCCCTTGCAGTTTTCTAGGTGGAGCTTCCTCTACCTGTGTGGTCCCCTTGAACTTCCTCCTTCTCCCCCCTGTAACCCTCAGGTTTTATTTCTCCTTTTCCCTTCCATCTCCTTTCCTTACCAGCGCTCCATTCACTTGCAGTGACATCTTCCAGACTTGGGGACAAGTGATCTTGGAAAGCGCTGGGAGTTTATAGGCCCCCAGGCAGGGTGATGCCGGGGGATGCCCTGCAGAGATCAGCCCGGCAGCTTGTTTATGCTCCTGCAAGTCCAGCAGAGCACAGCCTATCTGTCCACGGCTCAAATCAAATTGCAGATGCACAGCTAGTGGGTCGAGGACCTCAAGCAGTGAGCAAACTCAGCAGGAGAGAGACCAGGCGAGGGTGGGCTGTTGTGGATTTTCTCACTGATGTTTCCTGGGCTCCCCGATTTCTTGGCTTCCAGGCTTCAGAGCATCTTTTGAGCAGTGTGTCTGGGAGGGAGGATCCTTCTTGGTTGTCAGAGGAGAGATGTCCTAGTCTTTCTTCTGTTTAACTAGTCCTGCTCAGGGCATAGCCTGGGGCATCACCATGGGACAGCTGACACTGGGACTCTGGCTGGGACCCAGAGTCCAGGAGCCTGAACCTGGGCTCAGCCAGCAGGGAGGTCCCTCCAGTGGGGGCGGGAGCCAGGCAGGCACCTGCTCCCTTCTCCGTTCACACATCATTCAAAGGATGCAGGGCTTCAGCAAAAGCCTGTACTGTGGCAGGAGCCGTCCAGGCAGTGGTGCTGAAAAGTCCTGGCCCTCCACATGCTTAGAGTCAACTCGGGGAAGAGATAAGTCAGGGGTGCCTCCAGAAGCATGATGAGCACGCAGACAGCGTGGACAAGGGGCTCTTGGAGGAACAAAAGAGGGTCCAGAATCAGCCAGGGGAGGCCTCCTGGAAGGTGCAAGGACTGAGCTGAGCTGTGATGACTTGACGTAACATGTATATAGAAGAGGGGTGGGCATTCCAGGCAGGGACACCAGCACGAATTAAGGCAGGAGGTGGTGATACAGCACCGTTCTTCTTCCAAGGAGCTGAGTGTGGCTGGAATGGAGTTTCCATTGTGGCTCAGTGAGTTAAGAACCCGACTCATGTCTGTGATATTGCGGGTTCGATCCCTGGCCTCGCTCAGTGGGTTAAGGATCCAGGGTTGCTGCAAGCTGTGGTGTAGGTCACTGATGCGGCTCTGATCTGGCGTTGCTGTGGCTGTGGCAAGGCTGGCAGCTCTAGCTCTGATTCAACCCTTAGCCCGGGAACTTCCATATGCCACTAAAAAGCGTGGGGGGATGTCTTGGCGAAAGGCCAAGCAGGTTTCCAATCCTCAACTTTAAAGACTCAGCTCATGTGACGTGGAAGGATTTTAAGTAGGAAACGGTGAGCAGACTTGAAGAACGTAATTTGAGGGATAGGGACGTTTCCTCTCCCTCCTTTTCCCAGGGGTATGTCATGGCCAGCGTGAAGCAAGACCTGGGGGGTGGGCTGGGCTGGGTCTCTGGTGGAGAGAGGGTGCCAGCATGAGAGAGGAGACCTCAGCTGAGGACGTCAGAGCTCAGGAAAGCAACCCAGTAGCCTGAGGATGTGCGGGTAATTAGCAGCAGAGCTGGGGCTTCTGAGCCAAAGCCAAGCAGGAGCAGTGACCCCACAGCCCTGCCCTGGGGCGGGGGGCTGTCTTCCCCATTGTCAGCAGCACCTGTTACCTGGGGTGTGAGCAGGAGGAGCTTTCATGGGGATGTTTGTATGAAATCCACACCCAGGTTGCAAGTGCACCACCACCTGGCCTTGTGCCATGCTGCTTTCTAAGAGCTGGGTTTACCTGTTTCGCTGCATCTCCTGTCCCCTGTTCCCCTGGGGGTATATGTGATGAAGAAGAAAGACAGCAATGACTGGCCAGCACCCATCAGGGGGCTGTGTCACGGGGTCTAGTCGTGTGCTCTGAGTCCTAGAGAATGGGAGATGCATGTCAGTCTGTCCATTGGTACACGGTTCCCTTGAAAGAGAACAGAATCAAGACTCAAAATGTTCTTGATACGAAAGAACTTTGAGTCCGAGGGTCTTCTCGGTGCAGAGTTCCTGTTGTGGCTCATCAGGTTAAGAACCTGACGTAATCTCTGTGAGGATGCAGGTTCGATCCCTGGCTTTGCTTAATGGGTTAAGGATCTGGCATTGCCATTAACTGTGGTGTAGGTTGCAAACGTGGCTCGGATCCCACGTTGCTGTGGCTGTGGCGTAGGCCAGCAGCTGCAGCTCTGATTCGACCCCAGCCTAGGAACTTTCATATGCAAGGGGTTCGACCATGAAAAGAAAAAAAAAAAAAGGACCAAGAGGTGCAGTTTAGCAGGTAGTTAATGTAAAGTCCCTTCATAGGAGACAGGGCCAAGGGAGTCTGATGTGGTGGGCCGTTGTGTAAGAGAGATGGGGAGGGGCAGCAGGAAGTTGGCTCTTGGTTTATTGCCAGACATGACCTTTCCTTACCCTGAAGTAATGAACCCACAGGGCCGGGCTGTTGGGGATCACCACCCTTGAGCTGTTGTCTGTCCACCATGGAAGAGGTGCCCAATTCTGGCACCCCATTTTAAAGAGGTGCGTTGCCTTTTCGAGACGATGCACGGGTGTTGCAAACCTCTGGCTCTAGGGGAGATTTCATGCGATAGATATTGAAAAAGTTTTGGTCCAAAGATTTTTTAAAAAATATTAAGTGTGAGGAGTTCCTATCGTGAATCCGACAAGGAACCAAGAGGTTGCAGGTTCGATCCCTGGCCTCTCTGAGTGGGTTAAGGATCCGGCGTTGCCATGAGCTGTGGTGTAGGTTGCAGACCTGCCTCAGATCCTACATTGCTGTGGCTGTGGTGTAGGCCGGTGGCTATAGCTCTGATTGGACCCCTAGCCTGGGAACCTCCATATGCCGAGGGTGTGGCCCTAAAAAGAAAAAATAAAATTAAGTGTGAGTATTTTCAATGGGACCCAAGGCCCTCCAGTTCCCCACAGCTCCCGGCACTCCCTCTTCTCTTACGTCCAGCAGCTCACCTCTCCAGGGTGTGTTTTTATTGTACCCATTTCAAGCTGTGCCCCTTGGGTTACCGCAGTGGCTCCCCTTCCTGTAGCCCACTGGAATCAGCTGCACAGATTCCCTGCCTCCACTTCCAGCTGTGGTGGACTGTCTGGCATGGGACTAAATTTTCTGCCCTAAACAACCAGGAAGCTAGTTAAACAGATATGTCAAATTGTTTTCAGACATTAGACAACAGGCAGGTGATCCCTTGAAGAGTGAGGTTGGCCCTACCGTTGCTCTGAACAAGTACGAGATAAAACAGCGAGACAGTAGACTTAAACCCAGCCTTATTGGTGATTACATTGGTACTATGGCCTAAGCAATCAAAAGCAAGAGGTCAAAATTGTTAGATTGGAGAAAAAAAAAGCAATATCCACCTATAGGCTGCCTCCTGGAAACTTACTTTAACTAGAGGAACGGATAGGTTAAAAGTAAACGGATGGAAAGAAACAGACCGTGTAAACAATAGTCAAAAGAAAACTGAGGTGGTTATCAGTCAGCGCAGGCTTCAGGGCAAGGAATATTACCGAAGATATGGGTAGCATTGATATCAATGAAAGGGCCAGCTCATTAAGAAGATGTAACGGTTTTATTTAAGATTATGTGCCCCTGCTAACACTGTAAAATACCTGGAGCAAAATTTAACAAAACAAGAGACCAATCCAGGATTCTATTTGATTCTCTCAGTAATTAATAGGACACGTAGGTAGTCAATCAGGATATAGACTTGGAAAACACCTTGAATAGACCTAGCCTCGTGGGTATTGACAGAGCAGTGCCCCCAGTCGGCGGCAAGCATGTTTTTGGGTGTACACGGGACATGCACTTGCACTGAGCTGAGCCGTATCCTTGCCCATAAAACAAGTTCTAGTGGTTTGTAGGGGTTGAGGTCGGAGGGCATCCATGCTCAGACTGTGGTGGAATGACGTTAGACATCGTCACACAAAGGCCTCCCACAGCTCATCCTGCTTCCTGCCCCTGTGTGTGCAAGCCCAGATCTTCTTCATCAGCTGCAGGCCGACCGAAGCCAGCTTAATCATGCACAGGTCTTATTATTATTTTTTTTTCCCTTTTTTTGGTCTCCCTGCAGCATATAAAGTTCCTGGGCCAGGGATCAGATCTGAGCTGCAGTTGTGACCTCCACCACAGCTGCGGCAAGGCTGGATCCTTTCACCCCCGGTGCCCGTCCTGGGGCTGCAGAGACGCCGCCTGTCCCGTTATGCCACAGCAGGGACTCCCTGCACAGGTCTTTTCTTTGATAGACATTGGGAGCCTCTGAAGACGTTTTGAAAGAAGTGATATTGATTAACAAGCGTGTAAAAAGAAAAGGGTCATGTGACCTGTTTGGGATGTCCCAACTGTTTTTATATTTATTGTGTATGTATTTAATTACATATATGTGTATATACATATATATAAGCCTATGCATGTGTATATATATATATTATAAAAAATGTCCTTTCATATTCTCTGACCATCTCCTGGCATGAAACATTCACTCCAGGCAAAACCTACACATGGACGTACAGGACTTTATTGGGACAATAGAAATTCCAGGATGGATGGTAGACTAGATAAAACCTCAGTTCTAGAGACGGAACTTTGTTGCCCTTATGCCGAAGAAACCCATCCCAGAGACTCAGCTAGACCTGGGGCCATTTAGGCATTTAGCCTAAGGAAGCTGCCCTAGGGCAAGGGGTACAGGCCTCCATGGGTATTTATAGGCAAGGATGGGTGAATGTCTGAAGTAGAGCACGTGATTTGAGTACCTCCAGTTTCACCCAGTGAGAGTTCTTTTCTAACATTTGTTATGCTAGTCAACAGGCCATTATTTTTACCCGTGAAAATCCATTTCTGACACTCTGTATGCTAATTAACCAAGCTGTGCCTGCTGATGGAGATGAGGAAGGCAGAAATGCCACCTGTGAGCGTGGGCTTTCTAACACCTGCTGGATACCTAGGCTGTCTTGGCTGGCACCCGCATCGCAGCTCCAGTCACGAAAGACCCATCCTCTCCCGCGTTCTCTGATGAGCTATTTGAAAGTAAATCCTCCACACTGTAACACTTTCCTAGACCATGTCCCCTTTTTTAAAAAGATGGACAGGAAAGGATGCCCATTGGCTTCCCATGCAGCCTCTTCCAGTGTCTCCTGAGGTCATCAAGGTTCCTTTTTCCTCTTCCAAACACTGCTCCCAGAAACATCTTTATTCTTGTTTTCAGAGCCTCTTTCAGTATGTGCGTGGCCTGCGCTGCCTGCCCTGCCTTGTAACTTTGATTTAAGACTCTCAGTTCCCGAGGGCAGAGAATGGGTTTGGCTGCGTTTCACTGCTGGTTATGTTTACGAGCGAGGGAGCTTCGCGCCGCCACGTAAATGGCTGTTAACTTTCTCTCTGTGGCTCTCCCACTAATTGTTTTATGCTCAGATAATTATTTGCAATGATCCCTTTGTTCCCTTGTCTTTACTGACATCAGAGGAGGGATAGGGCGTGCTGGGAGGTGGGACCAGCAAAAAATGTTTCTCTGTTTCCTTCTCTGAAGGCTTTTGGAGCTTAAGAAATCAGACATTGCCACTTCGGGGACGTGGCATGGGCTAAATCACTCTGGTAAAATGAGTGGTTGGTTTTATTTGTTTCTCACTTAAAAAAAAAAAAACCTTATTATTTTTTGGCTTACACCCATGGCATGCAGGAATTCCTGGCCAGAGATTGGACAAGCACCACAGCAGTGACCTGAGCCACAGCAATGACAATGCCAGATCCTTAACCCCCTGAGCCACCAGGGAACGCTCTTTCTTTTTATTTTGAAATAATTTTGCTTACAGGAAAATTTTGAGAATAATACTGAGAACTCCCCACTGTTGGTACTCGAATTTTTCAGGCCTTTTTAGTAGGAATCCTACTTAGTGATGTGTGCCCTTTTCAGTCCATGACAATAGGAGGCCTGTGCCATGTGTGTGTCCATGACAATAGGAGGCCTGTGCCATCTGTGTCCCTTTTACGGTGCTGCTGGCTTTGATGGCTGGATTGTGATGCTGTCTGCTGGCTTCCTTCTCAGTGAGGTTCTTGGTTGTCCTCTGTAATTATTAAGAAGTTTGTGTGAAGAGTCTTTAAGATGCCATGAGTATTCTGCTCCCCATCAGATCTTCATCTATGACTTTTTTGGCAGGCAGGAGTTGGTTTTGGAATATCATATTTATTGGGCAGCATTTTTGAAGGAAAAAGAAACAGTCAGATTTTGTATGAAAGGCTCTCCTTAGTGTGTGATCTTTCTCTGTCCCCGTTCCCTAAAATCCCGTTCAGCTCACTCTGAAGAGAGTAGGGTTTTTGGATGATCGAAATCGAGAATAGTGAAGAGAAAGTTAATTTAATTTTCAGTGACTGTGTGTATCTATGTTTGGGGGAGACAGTGAGCAAAAATGTGGAGATTGGAGAAGGAAGCTAGGTTAGAGAGGAGGCAGTAAACAAAATCTCCTTCTTGAGTGAGCTTGTGATTTGATCCTGTCAGTGTACATTAAGTTTCCACAATTACTTGGAGGAGCAGCCAATCAGATTGCCTGTTTTTAGCTATAGCCTCCTGGCTCTAAGCAGGTTCCCCAGCGGCCCTCTGATTGAAACCTCCGCCTCTGGGAGGTCAGGTGAGTCAAGTTTTCTTTTGCTTTTTGATACTTCCAGCGGGGAGATGCAGATTCTTTCTTGCACAATGTGGAACTGGGAACTTTAGGAGAAAAAACCAGAGTCAGATGCGATCCCCACCTCTAAAAAACCCTTAGGCTCTTCACAGAGAGATGCCTCCAATGCCCGTTCTCCATCCTCTTCAAAATTCTTTCCACCTTTAATCTAAAGTTGATTCCACTGTTCCAACCACTCTGTCTGGACCAGGACCCTTCCCTTGTTTGGCATTTAACATTCACCTTCTCATATTGTTCATCACACGTTCATCTGGATTGGTCTTGGTTCCAGATGGTCCTCTTTCATTGATTCTGAGAGTCTACTGATGGTAAGATACACATTTATTTCATGGAATGCTTTAAAAAAGGGGGAATGTTTGAACTGATGAACTAGGGTGTAAGAACACTGGTGGTAGACCCCATCATTTGTGCTGGTTCATTCATTCATCCATTCATTCTTTCATTCATTCAACATTTCCTCAACCTAAAATGATGTGCTAGTTTTGGGGGAAAGTGCACAGAATCTCCTTCAGCATTTAGCTGAAATCCAAGAAGATAAAGAAAAAGATTGGAATGGGATAAACTTGCGTTTGATCCGCATACCAGCATTTCCTCGCTTTATGATATTGGGAATGTTCTTTAACTGCTCCGTGTCTGAGGCCTCATCTCGAAAATGGGGTTGATCATACCCACCTTGTAGTGCTGTTGTGAGGACTGGAAATAACATCTGCACATTCTCTAGCTTAGGGTCTGACACGCAATGTCACTCTTATTAGAGTAGGCACCCAAGAAATATTTGTGAACAGATTGATTTCCAGGCATGCGGCTTAATACGCTTGGTTATAAGAGTGTGTTACAACTGGTCATGCCTTTTGATGTCTAAATTGCCTTCCCTCCACTCCAGTGGAAGCTGTTCTGTTCCATTTGCAGGGGAGGTGGAGAACAGCTGGACACCAACCCTTTGATAAAGCTTGAGGACCAAAGGAGACTCCACCTTCCACGTTGGCCTTGACACTGTAGGGAAATGATGTGGCACCTCGCCCACCTGAGTGTTGGACTTTCGGGGGCCATTTCTTCCAGTCCCCTCTGGCAGGGGCCACTGGTCTGCTCCCAGCCAATTGCAGTTGTATTCGTGGCCATCGCTGTTCCCAACGGGGCCTGAGGCTGCTGCCCCTGGAATGTGTGGACCAGCTACAACTGTTTTTCCTAGGATGTTCCAAGCTGGCTTGAAACCATCCTACACATTTTGGTCCCTGGCTGTTCTTTCGTGGTTTTTTTGTTTGGTTGGTTGTTTTTTTTTCTCCCCTTTTCTTTTTGAAATCTGTATGTGTTTTTCTGGCAGGAGGAGAGGAAGATGGGGATAGGCAGAGACAATCACATCCTTATGTTGGTGGTGCATTTGCCTGAAAGAATACAAAAGCACGATGGGACAAAGAGCCTTTGGATGACTTAGGGGCCACTGTAAACCCTCAGACTCTTCCTCTCCTCAGCTCAGGCTCCCGCTGGCCAGGTTTCGAGGGGACCGAGTTCCCATGGGGACCCTCCTCTCTTCTGCTGTCCTCTTTTTTTGGTCTCATCCCTAAGACCTTGTCTCCTCTTCTGTATCCTCACCGTAAGGTGAGGACAAATGATTGGCTTTTCACTTCTCTCTGGCTCTGCCTGAGGCTATAGCTGAGCGTAGCTTCCTGCGACCTTCCTGCCGCCTCTAGAGACCGTTCCTTTCAGCATCTGCAGCCTGGAGGATGCTTGGTTCCTGCCGGTCTCCGCCCCCACCCCCCCTGCCCACCCCCCCACTCATCGGCCCCTGTGAGCTCCCTGACTCCAATGGCTTGTTTCTTTTCTCCAGGCTCATGTCAGCTTCCACATCTGCTTATTTTTCAGCTCATTTTCTTTCTTTTACCTCAGTCCTTTTGGTATATATTTTAAAGAGCTAGATCACTGTCCAGAGTCTGGGGCTCTGAAGGAGCTTAGAGGAAGGTGTGGGTGGATAAGGGAGTCCTGATCTTGCCCTAAACTCTGAAAGCTGAGTTCTTTGGGGCCTGCCAAGGTCAGGAGCTCCTCTCCTCCATCCTTGGAGGGTCCTTCAGGCATCACTCTGCACTCAGATGGCTCAGGAGCTGTGCCAAGGATTGGAATGCAATTTTATTAAAATATAGTTGATTGGAGTTCCCATCGTGGCTCAGTGGTTAACGAATCTGACTAGGAGCCATGAGGTTGCGGGTTCGGTGTCTGGTCTTGCTCAGTGGGTTAAAGATCTGGCGTTGCTGTGAGCTGTGGTGTAGGTCGCAGACACAGCTCAGATCCTGCTTTGCTATGGCTCTGGTCTAGGCTGGTGGCTACAGCTCCGATTAGACCTCTAGCTTGGGAACCTCCGTATGCTGTGGGGGAGGCCCTAGAAAAGGCAAAAAAAAAAAAAAATACACACACACACACACACACACACACACACACACACACATATAGTTGATTTGCAATGTTGTGTTAATTTCTGTTGTATGGCAAAGTGATTCAGTTATACATATAATACATTCCTTTTCCTATTCTTTTCCATTATGTTTTTTGTTTTTTGGCCATACCCACAGCCTGTGGAAGTTTCTGGGCCAGGAACTGAATCTGAGGCAGAGCTGAAATAATGTCAAGTTCTTAACCCACTGTGCCTGAGCGGGAACTCCTCTATCACGGTTTATCCCAGGATGGTGAATATAGTTCCCTGTGATATATGGTAGGACCTTATTGTTTATCCATTCTACATATAAGAGTTTGCGTCAGAAAGCACATAACCTTTGACTTAAGCCTCGAGTTCTGCTCAGATTCTCACTTGTATACCAGTGAAAAGAAGGCCTGGGGACCAAGATTGCATCTAAGCTCAAAGGAACTCCTGATCCTCTAGTCCTTAAATTAAAAGATGCTCGGAGTGGCTCAGTGGTTAACGAATCCGACTAGGAACCATGAGGTTGCGGGTTCGATCCCTGGCCTTGCTCAGTGGGTTAAGGATCCATTGTTGCCATGAGCTGTGAGCTGTGGTGTAGGTCACAGACATGGCTCGGATCCTGCATTGCTGTGACTCTGGTGTAGGCCAGTGGCTACAGCTCTGATTAGACCTTTAGCCTGGGAACCTCCCTATGCCATGGAGCGACCCTAGAAAAGACAAAAAAAAAAAAAAGGATGCTGATGGGGCGGGCATGGGGCAAGGTCTACCCTCATGGAGGTTCTTCCAGGGAATCAGGAGCCCATGCACAGAGACTGGGGCCACCCCAATGCCTCTATTCCTATAGGGCTTCCGCATGAGTCACCTGAAGCTTTCTGTCTTCTACTTGCCATTACCTGACACTCAGAGGTGCTCACTTCACATGCTCAACAGTCATGCATTCAGCAGGGACTTACCAAGTGCAGGTGGAAAGGAAAAGATGCATAAGCCCCAGAGGTGCTTGCTGTAAGGCTGGGGAGATGGCATGCAACCCCTTAAACAGCAAGAGAGCAGTTGAGCTGCCAGAGCTCAGGCAATGGGGGCAGAAGCCATGGTATTAGTTCCAGCACCCCCTCTGCTAGCTCTTTGGCTTTGTGACCTTTTGTGACTCCAAAGAGTGACTGGGTGTGTGAAGGGACGCTGTATACTGTAAAGTGCTGGGCAGATTGTCCGTATTGTTGCCAATAATCATGAAGTAGCAGTACGGGTGGAGGAGCTAAGCTCTAGAATGTAGCAGAGGCGGTCTGAAGACACATGTCTGCCAATCATGCTCCTGGCTGGCGGGGTCCGAGGAAGGAGTGGTCAGGTTGGAGGGGCGGGCTGGCCTTGGGGGAGGACTTTCTGACCATCTTCCGTGGAGCCTGGGCATGCCTAAGCATCTTTACCCCCAGTCAGGATATGTGAGGATGGGGTTCAGATGGCATGAGTTTTGACAGCTTTTAAAGCTGCTTTTATGTCAGTGTTGCATGCATGCTCCTCCATTCGTTATACTCAGTTACTGCGCTCCACCCGCAAAGGCTGCAGGGACGCCGGGCAGGGCATTGCAGGGGAAGGGTTTCTGAGCTGAGAGAGTATATGTTCTCAGGGACAAAGGAGGTCTGCTGTGGAGAGGTTAGAGCGACACTACCACGCTGAGAGACTCCTAAAGAGGTTCCTGGGGTGAATGCCTTTTTTTTTTTTTTTTAAACGCCACACTTGTGGCGTTTGGAAGTTCCCTGGGCAGGGGTTGAATAGGAGCTGCAGCTGCTGGCCTACACCACAGCCACAGCCACACCAGATCCAAGCCACATCTGCCACCTACACTGCAGCTTATGGCAATGCCAGATCCTTAACCCACTGATTGAGGAATCGAGGGCGTGTGGTCAAGGACACTATGTCAAGTTCTTAACCCACTGAGCCACAACGGGAACTCCAGGTAATGTTTCTTAACAGCTGGAAACACAAGTTTCCGGCTTTTCATTTTTCTTTTTCTGTAATTTTTAGCATGACTCATGGGCATGTGGTGATCCTCTGGGTCAAGATGAAACAATGGAGACTTTTCCCGTTTCATAGGGTTAATTTTCCTGTGTTTGTGTATGTGTGTGTGTGCACACGCATGTGTGCACTATCCAGTTGTTACTGTTCTCTTATCCATTAATGAAGTTCTGTTGGTAGAAGATGAGGTACAATTATTAGTGAAAAGAAAGGGTTTGGAATTGGCAAAACATTGGGACAGTGGAAAGGATCAGAGACTCTCAAGATAGGCTTTGGTTGGAAGTTCGATGTGGCGCTAACCGGATGTGGCGCTTGGGCATAGGATTTCACTTCTTTGAAACTGGGTTCCCTTATCTGCAAATTGGGGAAACAAGTCCCAACTCATAGGATAGGCATGAAACTGTCTATGTGGAAAGCAGTGTCATCCTCAGTGAATGTAATTTTTATTTTTATTTTTTTTGTCTTTTTGCTTTTTCTAGGGCCTCTCCTGCAGCACATGGAGGTTCCCAGGCTAAGAGTCTAATTAGAGCTGTAGCTGCCGGCCTATGCCAGAGCCACAGCAACACGGGATCCGAGCTGTATCTGTCTGTGACCTACACCACAGCTCGTGGCAATGCCAGATCCTTAACCCACTGAGCAAGGCCAGGGATCGAACCTGCAACCTCATGGTTCCTAGTCAGATTTGTTAACCACTGCGCCACGACAGGAACTCCCTCAGTGAATGTTCTTTTCCTTCCCTTTTTTGATGAATGAGAGGGACACATTCTTGGGAAGAGGAAAGTCATGAAGGTGAGGTGTGACGCCCAGCGACAGAAGGAACGGGGTTATTTTTTAAAGACGAGGCATGCAGCTTGGGGAGTTCCCGTCGTGGCTCAGCGGAAATGAATCTGACTAGTAACCAGGAGGATGTAGGTTCGATCCCTGGCCTTGATCAGTGGGTTAAGGATCCGGGGTTGCTATGAGCTGTGGTGTAGGTTGCAGACATGGCTTGGATCTGGTGTTGCTGTGGCTGTGGTATAGGATGGCGGCGACAGCTCCACTTGGACCCCTAGCTGGGAACCTCCATATGCTGTGGGTGCGACCCTAAAAAGATGAAAGAAAGAAAGAGGAAGGAAGGAAGGAAGGAAGGAAGAAATGCACCTTGAATTTGAAAGGAAAACAACCAGAGCCCAATTGGGATTTCACAGGCCTGAACCCCGAGGGAGGAGCTCAGGCTGCAGAGCTCAGGAAGGGCCTGGCCTCAGTTGGAGAGTTTGGGGGTGGGGGGTGGGTCTGGGCTCTGCTTCAGCTTTCCTAGGGTTCACCATGGCCTCAGTGTTCCCCCGACCATCAGCAGCAGTGCCCGTGAGCTTTCGGTAAAAGCTGGGCTTTGTATCAAGATGTTCCTTCCTTAACCGTTTAACACAAATTGTAACTGGTTCTTGGGCATGGTGGTGACGAGTGTGGTAGGGCTGATCTTTGCTTCCCCTCGAGAATGTGGAAGAACATCGAAGAACAATTTTTTTTAGTCATATGGGGAAAGAAGTTTTTTTTTTTTTCTCCTGCCACCTGCACACATTCTGGAATAGCAAAGTCAAAACAGTTCTTCAGCCTCTTCTCATTCTAATCTCTGGCCTCTTTCCTTCCCAAAGAATGTGGGGTAAGGGGGCCACAGGAATCTGAGCGGGCCGCCTCTGCTTTCGGATTTCAAATAGTAAAAGCACTTTTCAAATGCCATCTCCGTGGATGTTTGCAAGAACTCCGTGAGGTGAAAGTCATTTTTATGTAACAGGGACACCTCGTTGCTAGGGGGCCTTGAGGCAGGGCCATTCTGTGACTGCTGTGCAGGCTCTTTACTGAACAGGGCACCTGTTAAGGGGGTGCCTGGGGGGCTGGGATGTACAGGTGCTCTTGCTAAGCCCTGAACCCTGGCGCCTCTTTCTCATGCACACTGAAGGGGGCCGTGGGTCTGCCTCGGACAGAGCCTTTTTGGGCTTTGGTTTCTCCATCTGCCAAATGGGATGAACTTTAGAATCCTCATGCTAAAAGGGCTGTTTTGGGTTTTTGCTTTTTAGGGCCGCACCCATGGCATATGGAGGTTCCCAGGCTAGGGGTGGAATCGGAGCTACAGCTGCTGACCTACGTCACAGCCATAGCAACGCCAGATCTGGGCTGCATCTGTGACCTGCCTCATAGCTCATGGCCGGATCCTTAACCCACTGAGCGAGGCCAGGGATCCAACCTGCATCCTCATGGACACTATGTCTGGTTCGTAACCTACTGAGCCACAACGGGACCTCCAGGACTGTGGTTTTTAACGTCTGTATCTCCTTTTCTCTCAACTGGACTGGGAATCGGCACAGGATGGTGGTGGTGGCTGACATTTTTTGGGTATTCGCTCTGTGCCACGTGCAGGTCCAAGCACTTCATGTCTATTAAGTGTATCATGCAGTCCTTCCAACAGTCCTACCATGTAAGGTTTCTGTTATTCCGGGGTCAAGCTCTGGTCTCTCATTGTGGCTCTGCCTTGTTACTGGGGGTGATTTGGGACAAGTCTGGAGATGCCCTTGGGCCTCCGTTCCCTCATCTGTAAAATGAGAGGACTGTAACTGGTCAGTAACCCCTAACTCCCTCACTCCTTTCTTTTGAACTTTGAACCTTCTATTTTTTACTTTTTTTTCTTTTAGGGCCGCACCCTCAGCATATGGAGATTCCCAGGCTAGGAGTTGCAGGCCTGTAGCTGCTGGCCTACACCACAGCCACAGCAACTTGGAGCTGTGTCTGTAACCTACACCATAGCTCATGGCAATGCCGAATCCTTAACCCACTGAATGAGGCCAGGTATTGAACCTGTGTCCTTATTCTAGTCCGGTTTGTTAACCACTGAGCCACGACAGGAACCCTGGAACCTTGTATTTTTAAGGGAAGAGGTGCCATGCTCGAGTGGACGACTGAGGATTAAAGGGAATCTGCAAGGGACGGCGAAACACCTGGGGATCAGCATCAGACCCCAAGGGGCACGAGGAGGTTGTGGTTACAGAGCCAGAGATGGGTGCCGTGTAGACGAGGCCCCTGGGGGGAGCCACTGCCAAAGCAGGGCTTTGGGGCCAGACGGCGGCGGGGCGGGGGGGGGGGATCAGTGCCCACTGTCTTTATTTCCCTGCTGTCTGGTCCTTTGATTTCTTATGAGTGCCTCCCACTGGCCAGCCCAGAAGCCAGAGAGCCAAGGGTCCTGATTGGACCCATACACCAAGGGCACCCTCTTGGGACACAGACTAGGTAGAGAGAGTTGAGGGCAAGTCTGCAGTTCCACCCAAACCACCTTCACAGCAGCGTGACATAGGCCCCTGAACCCCCTTAAGGACTGTTTTTAAGTCTGTACTATGTGGAGTATGGTGGAGAAGTCATTTTAAATAAAAATACTTTAAATAAATATTAAAAGGCGTTCCTGTCATGGCTCAGTGGTTAACGAACCCGACTAGTATCCATGAGGATGCGGGTTCGATCCCTGGTCTTGATCAGTGGGTTAAGGATCCGGCATTGCTGTGAGCTGTGGTGTAGGTCGAAGATGCAGCTTGGATCTGGTATTGCTGTGGCTGTGGTATAGGCTGGTGCGGCTCTAAAAAGACAAAAGACGAAAACATATATTAAAGGATATTACACTATAAAATCTAGTACATACAATCTTTCATAATATTTATGATACCTAGAGACAAGTTTACCTTTTTCCTTTTTCATAAAGGTGGCACACACTTATCACTTTACACTATACAAGGAAAAAAAATCATGTTCCAATAAACATATTTTAAAATAGCAGTGTATGTCATCTTTGGTTTGGGTACTGATGTATATAAAAACAGACTAAAATTTATCATGCTATTACAGCTTCCACATAGACCCCAAATCTATTGAAAGTTGGCTTGTCTGCACCTTGAGTTTAAAATTTTTTTTTTTTTTTTTGGTCTTTTTGCTATTTCTTTGGGCCGCTCCCGTGGCATACGGAGGTTACCAGGCTAGGGGTCTAGTTGGAGCCGTAGCCACCGGCCTACGCCAGAGCCACAGCAATGCGGGATCCGAGCCACGTCTGCAACCCACACCACAGCTCACGGCAATGCCGGATCGTTAACCCACTGAGCAAGGGCAGGGATCGAACCCGCAACCTCATGGTTCCTAGTCGGATTCGTTAACCTCTGTGCCACAACGGGAACTCCTTGAGTTTAAAATTTAACTGGTTGATTATCTAATATTTATCCTTCATTCCCAAAGGATGAGCTCAAAATAGAAAGTTTTAGGCTACTTTTGCAAAGACTTCTCTGGAGACTCCACTAGGTAGGTGGAGACAATATTTTTCTAATTTTTATTTTTTTTCTAGTTTTATTGATGTATAATTGACATCCATCACAGCATAAGTTTAAGATGCATAGCATAATGATTTGACTCCACATACATCATGAAATGATAACCCCGGTAAGTGTAGCAAACGTTCATCATCTCATATAGATATAGAATGAAAGGCATAGAAACATTTTTTTTCCTTGTGCTGAAAACTTGTAGGATTTACTCCCTTAACACCTTTTATATATAGCATACAGCAGCATGAATTACCATTCCATATTGTACATCATATCCCAGGTACTTACATACCTTATAAATAACCTGTCACACTCTGTTAGTCCCTGTTACACAGCCTAGTGATTTGAGATTTCCAGACATTTGAAAATGATCGCCAGGAGAGGTCTGGTCACTTTCTGTCACCATCCAAAGGTGTCATATTGACTCCGTTGACTGTATTCCCCACACGGTACACGTCATGTCATGACTCATTGATTTTGCAACTGGAAGCCTGTCGCTCTTAATCTCTCTCGTCTATGTCTTTCTTCTCCCCACCTCCTCCCCTCTGGCAACTGCCTGTTTGTTCTCTGTGTCTCCGACTCTGTTTCTGTTTTGTTCTGCCTGTTCATTTGCTTTGTTTTTGAGATTCCACACATAAGTGAAATCATATAGTATTTGTCTTTGTCTGACTTATTTCGCTTAGTATAGGACCCTCTTGGTCCATCCGTGTTGTCAAAAATGGCAAGATTTCATTCTTTTTTTATGGCTGGGTGATATTCAGTGTGTGTATATAAAGAAGATATGGAGACACGGCGGATAGAGAGAGAGAGAGAGAGAGATAGACGCCTTTCATCTATGGGTGGACACAGGTTGTTTTCATAGCTTGGCTATTGTGAATAACGCTGCAGTGAACATTGAGGTACCTCTCTTTTTGAATTAGGGTTTTTGTTTTCTTTGACTAAATACTCAGGGGTGGAATGGCTGGACCAGAGTTTAGTTATATGTTTAATTTTTTTCAGGATCTCTCTAGTATTTTCCATAGCGGCTGCACCAATTTACACTCCCACCAACAGTGCACAGGCTTCCTGTCTCTCCACATCCTCACCAATACTTGTTATTTCTTATCTTTTTGATAATAGCTATTCTGATAGGTGTGATGTGATATCTCATTGTTCTTGTTTGTTTTTGTCTTTTTTGCCTTTCCTAGGGCCACTCCCGTGGCATATGGAGGTTCCCAGGCTAGGGGTCTAATCCGAGCTGTAGCCGCTGGCCTACGCCAGAGTCACAGCAACGTGGGATCCGAGCTGCGTCTGTGGCCTACAGCTCACGGCAACACCAGATCCTTAACCCACTGGGCAAGGCCAGGGATCGAACCCGCAACCTCATGGTTCCTAGTCGGATTCGTTAACCACTGTGCCACGACGGGAACTCCTCACTGTGGTTTTGATTTGCATATCCCCGATGATTAGGGATGTCGAACATCTTTTCATGTGCCTGTTGTCACCTGCATGTCTTCTTTGGGGAATGTCTGTTTGCATCCTCTGCCGATTTTTAAATTGGGCTGTTTGCTTTTCTGATGTTGGGTTGTATGAGTTCTTTGTATATTTTGGATATTAACCCCTTTTCAGATATATTGTTCGCAAACATCTTCTATTCAGTAGGTGGCCTTTTGTTTTGTTAATAGTTTCCTTTAGTGAACAAAAGGTTTTTCATTTGATAAGGTCACATTTGTTTATTTTTGCTTTTGTTTCCCTTGGAGGAGACGTATCCAAAAAATATTACTAAGAACAGTGTCAGAGAGCTTGCTATATTTTCTTGCAGAAGTTTTAAGGTTTGGGGTCTTACATTTAAGTCTTTAATTCATTTCAATCAATTTGTTAATATGGTGTAGGACCTAGATTGATTCGTGGATATTCAGCTGTCCTTGCATCCCTCCAATAAATCCCAAACTTAATCATGTTATGAAATCCTTTTAATGTATTGTTGGATTCAGTTTGTTAACATTTTGTTGAGGATTTTTGCATCTATGTTTTTCAGTGATATTGGCCCGTAACTTCCTTTTCTTGTGCTGTCTTTTTCTGGTTTTGGTATCAGGGTGATACCGGCCTTGTGGAATGGGTTTGAAAACATTTCTTCTGCTGCAATTTTTTAGAATAGTTTGAGGAGGATAGGTGTTAACTCTTCTCTAAATCTGTGAAGCCATCTGCTCCTAGACTCTATGCTCTAGGGGTGCCCCCTCCATGGGTTGATGGGCCCCTGTGTTGTGGCGGGCTGACTCCCGTGGGCAGTCTGGTAGGCCTGGGTGACCTCCAGTCCAGTTGGTTTCCAGCCATGCCTTGTGTGGAAGCTGCTGGCCTCTGATGGGCAGAGCTGGTCATGAGGTGGCTGGCTACAGAGCCCAGGTCCTGGGGCTAGTGCTGGCCCATTTGTGGGAATGTGTGCTGGAGTGGGTGGGTTATGGGTCTGGGGGTCCTGGATCTAGTGTCAGCCTGTGGATGGGCATAGCTGGCTCTGGCTCTTGACACCCTAGAAGAACTGGCTGACTTCATGTGACTAGGATGTCCCAAAGCTGGTACTGACCTACTGGTGAGTGGGGCTGGATAGCTGGCTAAGGAATCCAAGGTGTCTGGAGGTAGTGTCAGCCTGCTGATGGGTGGGCTGGGATTCCAGGGGGTCCTAGGACTGTGTTAGCCTGCTAGTGGGTGGGACTGGGACCCAGGGTGTCCCAGGGCTAGTGCTGGTTCTCTGGTGAGCAGTGCCAGGTCCTGGGGTCCCTGGCTATGGGGCCTTGGGGGTCCGAGGACTGGTGTTGGCCCCTTGGTGGGTGGAGGCTGGTTCCTGACACACCAGGGTGTCAAGTCCAGGGTGTCCTAAAATTTATATTGGTCTGCTGATGGGTGGGGCTGGACTTCTGGGTGGACAAAAGGCCCAGGGTATCACAGAGCTGGGTGATACCAGTTGGCATGCTAGTCGGGGGGCTGGGTCCCAGCATGGTGGGCATCAGGGCTGCGGTGATCCTGGACCTGGGGGGTGAGGCCAGATACTGGGGATAAGTACTGGTCCATTGGTGGGTAGAACTGGGTCCTGGAGTCTCTGACTGTGGGGCCTGGAGGTTCCAGGGCTGGTGTGGGGCTGCTGGTGGGTGAGGCTGGTCCTGTGGCTCTCTCTGGCTCACTGGTGGGTGGCACCTATCTTGGGATCTTTGGCTGCAGAGCCCAGGGGTGCAGGAGCTGGTGTAGGCTAGCTAATGTGGGGGATGGAAGCCCAATCATCCCAAGGCTAATGCCAACTCACTGGTGGGCAGAACCAGGTCCTTAGGTCTCTGGCTGCAGGGCTCTGGGCATCCTGTGCTTTATGCTGGTGCCCTGGTGTGTGGGGCTGGGTCCTGGGCCCCCCAGTGGACAGGGCCAGGTCCCGGGGCAGCTGTGGTCTAGCGGTCTCCTGAGGTCTTAAGGCAGCTGGCCTGCTGGTGGGTGGGACCATGTCCCTGCTCAGCTCGTTGCTTGGTTTGGCCTGAGGTACCCCAGTCCTGGTGCCAAAAGGCCAGTGGGCAGGGCCAGGTCCTGGCACTGATGAGCTAGAGGGAGGATCCCAAAATGGTGCTTGGCCATTCCAGTGTCCCTGTGATAGAACAAGTTCCCAGAGATGGCTGCTGCCAGGGTCTATGTCCCCAGGGTGAGCTCCCGTTCCTTCCTGCCCCTCCGGAGACTAAGATCAGCGGGTGGGTCTGGCCCAGGCGCCTTTCACATGGCTGCTTCTACCCTGGGTCCCAGAGCGTGAGATTTTGTGTGTGCCCTTGAAGAGTGGAGTCTGTTTCCCACTGCCCAAGGGGTTCTCCTGAAAGTAAGGCCGGCTGGCCTTCAACACCACCCATGCTGGGGGCTCTTCCTCCTGGTGCAGGACCCCTAGGCTGGGGAGCCTGATGTGGGGCTCAGATCCCTCACTCCTTGGGGAGAAGCTCAGCATTGTGATTATCTTCCCGTTTGTGAGTTGCCTCCCCTGGGAGGTGGATCTTGACTCTAGCGTGTGTCTCCGCCACGCCTGCTCCTGTCATGGTGCTTCCTTCTCTGTATCTGTAGTTGCCGATGATTTTTTTCTGCTGGATTCCAGTCTTTCGCATCAATAAGGTGAGCTCGGGGTCTTCCTACTCCACCGTCTTGGCCACGTGCTCTGACCATCGTTAACTCCCAATAAATGAGAAGCCAACTAAATGCAACCGGATAACACCGCTCCCCCCGCCTTTAACACTGGTTTTTGATAATGAGACCATCTGTATGTATCATATTATAATTTTGGCCAGTTGTGTATAATTTGTGGAGCACCGTGAATGTCCTGTAGAGGCACAGGTATTGAATTCTTTTCTTGCCATTTTTATGCTCTGCTTTAAGTGTTGGATCTCGCCGCCAGTGTTCCTTGTGTTTCCATCTTTATTTAAAGGTTGGTTGTGGCTAAAAATAAACCGTATTTAAGAATGAAACTGAAAACAGTGTAAAATGGCCCAAACCGCTGGGTGATAAATGACAGGGGGACCAGGCGAGCATGTGGCTCTAATCACCATGTGACATGCTCTTGGAAGCTCTCGCGCTGCTCGTTAATAAACAGAAAATGTCTAAATAATTATTTCATGCATGGCTTTTTTACAAATGGAAGTTGGAACAGATGCCATCCCTGCCTTTTTTTTTTTTTTTTTTTTTTTGATGGGAATGCGCTTCTGGAAATCCTAGGTTTTGTAAACCCCTGAGTGGAGAATTCTGTTGAGCTGATCCTTAGGGTACCTTTCAGTAGCTTATTAAAATAGAAACTAAATCATGCTGCTTTGTGAACCGGGAGACTGGGAGGCTCAGGTCCGCATGATCCTCTTCCAAGTTCCCCAAAAGCTGCACATCGTGGGGAAAGTGGGGGCTTGAAATCAGGCTGCTCTGCATGGGAGTCTGCATCCTTCTCTCATCAGCTGTGTGACCTTGTATAAGTCGCTTGGTTTCTCTGAGCTGAGCTTACCAGCTCACGCAAAGAAGAGGGAGAGGCCTATAACCGTCCTGTGGGGTTCCCGTCGGGGCTTAGCCATTAAACAAGTGCTTATTAAGCCACCACTACGTGCCAGGCACATTCCAGGCACGAAGGGAACAATGGCGAACAGGGCAGAAAAGATCTGCCCTCATGAAGCTTACGTTCCAGCGGTGAGATGGACAAAAACACAAATAAATTTAGAAAACTGGCCTCAGGGGAGTTCCTGTTGTGGCTCAGCAGGTTAAGAACCCGATTAGCATCCATGATGATGCAGGTTCGATCCCTGGCCTTGCTCAGTGGGTTAAGGATCTGGTGTTTCCGTGAGCTGTGGTGTAGGTTGCAGGCGCAGCTCTGATCCCGAGTTGCTGTGTCTGTGGTGTAGGCTGGTGGCTACAGCTCCCATTTGACCCCTAGCCTGGGACCCTCCCTGTGTCACTGGTGCTCCCCTACAACGAAAAAAAAAAAGAAAAAAAAAAGAAAAAAGAAAGAAAAAGAAAATAGAAAACTAGGATGAGACCTTGTCTTTAGTATTTCTCCTGGATTCTAAAGAGGATCCTGCTAAGGCTCTGGTTTCTGGAGTTTGGTCTCTTCCTGCCCTGGTTTTCTGGCATTAATTTACTTTCTCAGCTTGGACTTCGTGTCTGCCTGACTTTTCCACCTGCCACTTGCACCTCTGTTCTCTAGTTGGCCTTGGACTTGATGGTCCTTGGTCCTTTTGGGTCTCTGGTCCTGTTTGCTCTTCTGAACACATTTGCTACTTGCAGGGCCTGTGATGGACCTTGTCAGCCTGGCCAGTTCTGGCTCCTGAGCCTGGCCCCACGTCCTGCCAGTCTGGCCCCCAGCTTCCCTTGCTTCATAGATGGTTCTTTATTTGGAAACTTTTTAAACGAGAGGACTTGGTAGGAAAGAGGGAGGAACTTGAGAGAAGTGGCCCAGGAGAGTGCTGAAGGCTTAGGGTTCTCTGATTGCAAGTAGCACTTTTTCCCTCTGAGCGGTTCCCCTCCTGTTGGCTGGCGTCTGTGTTGTCTCCTCACGTCAGGACTCCAGCCAAGCCCGATTTTCACAACCCTGCCATCCTGGGCCCAGCCCTTTTTCACTCCACGTTCTCAATTTGCTCTGTATTAGCAACAGTTTCTTTTTGGAAGGGGCCTTTCTCTTGGCCGCTCTGGGAGAGCTAAGACCCCAGAGTCTTCTGGCCTCATATCGCTGATCACAGGAGCCAGCGGCTGTGTCTGCCAGCCCATGCTGTGTCAGCTGGATTCCTGCTGTTGGCTTTGGCAGAAGGGTGACCATCCAGCTGTTGCGCCCAACCTTGGGCCCCCCATGCAGGGCTGGGCGCCGGCCTTGGATTGTCAGGCCAATGATCAGAAGCAGAATTTGGTGGGGGCGGGTTGAGGGAGAGTTCTGGGAACCTGGCCTCCTGTGACTGGGGGGTCCTGTCCGTGTCCCCTGGAGAGAAGTACCATGTGCTCAGGGTCCTGGGATTGTGGGTCCCCGGGATAGAAATGGATTGGCGCCATTCTTTCATAAGCGTAAACTATGTCTACACCCAGAATGTTGGAAATCCCTTTGATAGAGAATCCCTTCTGGGATTTCTTCTCTAGGAATCTTTCCACCACACCCTCCCCCCCCCTGCCCCTGGGGAGGCAGATAGATGGCATGAGGGGGGTGGGGGGTAGGACGTGGGGAGAGTCTCATTGCCCAGAAAGGGAAAATGAGCATTGCCAATGTGGGAATGCAGCAGAGGGCACAGAAGCGAAGGAATGGAGAGGTCATTATTCTGGCCCCTCCCTCTCTTGGGGTCAGACACTCCATTGGAAGAGAGGGAGGTGAAAGTGAGAGGAGTGGAGATGCTTAGATATTTGGGAGTGAGTCCCAGTGCCTAGGGTTTGCACCTCATCTTAGAGCGGAGCCTTGGGAAATGGCACAACTTGCGGAGAAGCCCAGAGCCCAGCCAGATGCCCGTGTGTCCAGGTGCTGCCCAGGCAGCTGATTGGGAATGACTGAGAGCACCCTCTGCAGCCCAACATCTATAGGGAGGGGCTGGAGGACCTAGAGGTTCTCATGGATCAGCGGACCTGAAGGGACAGGGGCTGGGACAAAGAAGAGGCAGCAAGAGCTATAGGTACCATCTGGATGCCCCCGTAGAATCCTGTTGGCCTGCCACCCCATGGTGGATGCCCACACAGTCCTGGGGGCCAGCCCAGCCCAGCTTGGCTTTGAGCAGCAGAGACCAGCACAGGACTCCAAGGTCTAGACCAAGACATTCCCAGGGGACAGACAGCCTTCCGCCAGAAGCTCCATCCCCTCCCCTATCATAGGGATGCACGCAGCCTCCTCACACAGCTACTACCTTATAAAGTAAGGTGGGGGGAGATGCCCTGAGCCGGAAGAGGCCAATCTGATGGGGCTTGAACCTTAAATTGATTAAACATTTAAGCCAAAGAAATTAAAAAAAAATATGGAAAGCCTGAGTCACCTTTAATGGTTTTGCATGTCTGAATCTAACCTTAATCCCAACACAATGTTTATCTCTCCTTGTAAGGTTTTGTGAGCCTTAAATGAGATGCAAGATACTGTGCGTAAAGCACTGAATTTAGGGCTTGGCTCGTGGTCCCCTCTGCTTGCTCCCCAGTCCTGGAGCGCCTTCTCAGCCACAGTCTGCTGCTATTACCTCCAGGCGGAGGGCACAGGAGAGGACCTGGTTTCACCAGGGAGAGGCCTTTGCGAGCTGCCTGGCTTCTTCCACAGCCAGGAATTCCCAGGCCGATGTCTAGAGAGCCAGCCACTGTGAACTTTAACTAAAGGCTCAGCGAATTCTCTCCCGAGTCCCTGCACCTGCCCACAGTCCTGCTCAGGGCGCCCGGACCATGTGCCTTTGTCTCCTGAGGGGCCAGAAGAGCCTGAAGCTTTTTGTCAGATGAGGAAGGAAGGGCCCCCTGCCACCCCATCAGGTGGCGTGGGCTTGGCAGGGAGTGAGAGCAGCAGGCATCCTCCGGCTGGCACAGCTCACCCCCACACTCCCCTCCTGCTCCGCTCTACTCTTTGGAGAATGGCACTTGCATCACTCGGCCTCTGTCACTGCCTTGGGGGCCCTGCCGAATGCGAGCCTTGGCTTCAGGGCTGGCTGCCTTGTCTCTGGCTGTTCCTCTGAGCTGCCTTCAGATGAAAACTCCCCTTTCAGGGCTGGTGACAGGGTGAGCCTGGATGATACGCGCGCCTGGCATGGCTGACCCACTGCCTGGCTTGAAGGCAAGAGACTAAATGAGATGCCCTCCAGGGACTCTGCGGGCCTGGAGATTCTAGGACGTGTGGGGTCTTCTTAAGCCATTTCAAAAGCAAAGAATTATGTTCATATAGACAGGTGCATGTGCCAAAATATACCACTCACTGAATTTTTGAAAACTGAACACCTGCATACAGCCATTGCCCAGATCAAGGAAGGACATTATTGGCTTCCCCAGTGTCCCCTACTGTCATCCTCTCCCCTGTAGACGCTACCTCTCTCAGGCCGATGACCATCTGGACTTAGGGCAGTTCAGAGTTTCTTTTGAACGTTGTAGAAATAGAATCATACTGTAGAATAATTCTGTGGTGCTCAGCTTCTTTTGTTCAGACGACGTTTGTGAGATTTGTCTATCTTGTTGTTCTGGTATTTTGTGCATTCTCGTTGCTGTAGGATATTCGGTTGGGCAGATATATCAGAACGTATGTGCCCATCCTGCTGCTTATTGCCCCGTGGGTAGTTTCCAGTGAGGGGCTGTGATGAAAGATGTTGCGGTGAACGTTCTTGCGTGGGTCTCTCAGTTCACAGCTTCCCATCCTTTGGGGGCACGTGCTTGGGAGCAGAGCTGTGGGCTTGTGGATGGCCATGCTCAGCTCCAGCAGATACGCCGAGCCATTTTCCAAAGTGGCTCTGTCCACCTACATTCCACCAGCACCGTGTGAATATTCGGGTTTTCCAAATGTGGAGAAATTCCAACATTGGTATTTTTCCTCTTTTTCACTTTTGCTTTTCCCATGAGTGTGTTGAGGTATTGCATTGCAATTTCACGTGCATTTCTCTGAAGATCTGATGCTTAGGGAAGCTGAGAACCTTTTCATATGCATATTGGTCACTTGGGTACCTTTTTTTTTTCTTTTTTCTTTTTAGGGCCACAGGTGCAGGGCCACAGGTGCATATGGAAGGTCCCAGGCTAGAGTTGAATCAGAGCTGCAGCTGCTGGCCTACGCCGCAGCCATAGTAATGCCAGATCTGAAGCCGCATCTGGGATCTATTCCACAGCTCACTGCAGCACTGGATCCTTAACCCATTAAGTGAGGCGAGGGATTGAACCCACATCCTCATGGATACTAGTCGGGTTCATAAACCTGCTGAGACACAATGTGAACTCCCTTGGGTACCCATATAATTGACGTGTCCCTTCAAGTCTTGTGCCCATTTTTCTCTTGGATTGTCTGGCTAATTCTTACTGATCTTTGGAAGTTTTTATGTATTCCAGATCCAAGTCCATTGTTGGACGTATGTATGCAGATATTTCCCCATTCTGTGTCCTCTTTTTTCACTTACTTCCTAGTGTCTTTTGATGAGTGGAATTTCTTCTTTTTTTTTTTTCTTTTTAGGGCCGCACCTGCAGCTTATGGAATTTCCCAGGCTAGGGCTGAATCAGAGCTGCAGCCGAGGCCTGTCTATGCCACAGCCATAGCAACACCAGAGCTAAGCCACATCTTTGACCTACGCTGCAGCTTGCAGTGATGCCAGACCCTTAACCCACTGATCAAGGCCAGAGATCCAACCTGCACCCTCAAGGACACTATTATGTCGGGTTCTTAACCCTCTGAGCCACAACAGGAACTCCCGCAAGTTCTTCATTTTAATATACTAGATCACATCGATTTTTAGAGGAACATGCCATGCAGCAGTTCACATTTATTGCTTGCTTTCCGTGTCCTTGTATATCTTGCTCATTGAACTTTCATCTTGACTTTTTTTTTTTTTTTTTTTTTTTTTTTTTGCCTTTTCAAGGGCCATTCACGCAGCATATGGAGGGTCCCAGGCTAGGGGTCTAATTGGAGCTGTAGCGGCCAGTCTACACCACAGCCACAACAACGAGGGATCCGAGCTGAGTCTGTGATCTACACCACAGCTCACGGCAATGCCGGATCCTTAACCCACTGAGCTAGGCCAGGGATCAAACCCACCACCTCATGGTTCCTAGTCGGATTCGTTAACCACTGCACTACGATGGGAACTCCCTTGACGTATTTTTTAAATGGAAAAAAACAAAGCTTAGCAAAGCTGCGGGACTTTGCCAAGGTAGGAGACAGCAGAGGCCGGGTTCATGCCCAGCCCTTACCACTCCAGAGCCCGTGTCCTGTGACCTCTGCTCGTCCACTGACAGTTCCAGCTAATATCCACGGGCATTGTCCTGCCTTTGGGTGCCTTTTGTTTGCATGGTACACTGTTTTTTTTTTTTTTTTTTTTTTTCAGTTAGGTTAGTTGCCAACATTTCAAAATTAGAAGAAATACAGATTTCCAGCTTTTAAAAATTTTTTTTCTTAAATTGTAAGATCTGGTGATACTGGTTCCATTTTCCCACATGTCACCTGAGCTGCTGGAGCTGAGTAGTCCCTGTTCCCCATAAATGGGCCTGAGCCCTCTCATTTTTGGCTGGTCATGCCTGGCCTGCTTCAATCATTTATGCATCCTGCCTGGCTCCTGTAGGCATCTGAATTTTCAACCTGTTCTTTTGTTTTCCCTTAAGTGATATAATGGAGCTTTATCTTTCTTTGTTCCATGTGTTCTTACCTTGATGCATTTTGACCTCCCTGCTTCCCTTCTCCAGGCCCCTAGGCTCTGTGCTCAGGCTCCCTGCCCACCTTTTCAGGCAGCAGCGTCTTTATGGGTAAGCAGAGCAGGCAACCACTTATGTGGGGCAGCTAGAAGAGCCCCTCAAAATATCCCACCCCTTACTTTAAGAGTAAAGGCACTGTATCCCCATAAAGTTGGAATGCAAAGGTTTTTCTGGAGGAAGTGATAAAGTACCCCTGTGGGATTTAATTTATCAGATTGGCTCCTTGAGCAAAAAGCCTAAGAGGCAATGGGAGAAAAGATTTGTAGGAGTTCCCATGGTGGCTCAATGGTAATGATCCCAGCTAGTATCTATGAGGTTTGATCCCTGGCCTCACGTAGTGGGTTAAGGATCTGTCGTTGCCTGTGAGCTGTGGTATAAGTTTCGGAAGTGACTTGCATCCCGAGTTGCTGTGGCTGTGGTGTGGTTCAGCAGCTGTAGCTCTAATTTGACCCCTAGCCTGGGAACTTCCATATGCTGTGGGTGTGGCCCTGCAAATGAAAAAATAAAAATAAAAATAAAAGATGTGTAGCTAGTCTGGGTTTATAGATAGTCTGGGTTAGGAGAGTGGTCAGGGAATTCTCATGTCTCTGAGTGGCTGAACGCCTCAGATGGGAGGCTGTACTGATACAGCTTCAGAGTTGGAACAACGTATGAGGACATGGCTGGGGATGGGGGATGGATGAGTGCCTAAGTGTAGTCCTTTTATGTTTTTTATTTTTATTTTGTTTTTGCTTTTTAGGGCCACACTTGGGGCACATGGGGTCTAATCAGAGCTGTAGCTGCCGGCCAGAGCCACAGCAACGCCAGATCTGAGCTGTGTCTGCGACCCACACCACAGCTCACAGCAACGCCGGGTCCTTAACCCACTGAGCGAGGCCAGGAATGGAACCCACACCCTCATGGTTCCTAGTTTGATTTGTTTCCGCTGAGCCACGACGGGAACTCCATGGGCGTAGTCCTTTTAGAACTTAGCAGATTTGCTCTGGGCATGTCTCCTGCCCAACCGTTTCCTTTTCTTCTTTAATTTCCTCCTAGAAGTCAGTATAATCTGGACTTTAGGAGCTGGAAACTCAAGTTAGACTCAATGGATTTGAATTTTGTCTTTGCTTCTTACCCGCTTACTGGTAAGCACTGACGTATCCTCTCTAGCTCTGAAAGTCCTAGAAGGCATCTTCTTCCAAGAGAAGGCTGTTTTGTCTCCACTGGAAATCTGTAGTTTACTATAGCCACCTTCATTCATTACCTTAGCTAGATGTTCTGGATAACATCTTACTTAGACAGGTCTGTTTCTCATCTTTTTGTACATTAATTTCTTCATCTGTATTTGAGGATCGTAACATTCTACTTTATAGGCTTGTGAAGACTTTAGAATACGATAATATTTATAATCTTCTTAGAATGGAGCTTGGCAAATAATTAGTCCTCAATAAACATCAGTTACTCTTGCTGCTGTTGTTGCGCTGGCAGGAGCACCAGATGTGGATAGATCAGGTGACAGGAGACAAAATTCTTGTTCTATCAGGCATTAGCCATTGACAAGTCTGTTTCTTCAGGGATCATCAGTGTTCTTACCTGGAGAAGATGTTCTGAGAATTAAAAGTGAGATGAGGCTGGAGTTCCCTGTGGCTCAGTGGGTTAAGAATCTGGCATTGTCACTGCTGTGGCTTGGGTCACTGCTGTGGGGCAGCTTTGATCCCTGGACTGGGAACTTCCGCATGCCTTAAACGTGGCCAAAAAAAAAAAAAAAAAAAAAAAAAAAAGTGAGGTTAAACAAGACAATCAGGATGAAGGCACCAGGGCAGTTTGTGTTGATTTCATTTCATTCTCTCCTCCCTTCTCTCTTCTCCTGGAGATGGGTAATGGACTAGTGGAGAAGGAAGATGAGCACCCTTGAAAAACAGCTAACAGGAGTTCCTGTTGTGGCTCAGCGGGAACAAATCCGACTAGATACCATGAAGTGGCGAGTTTGATCCCTGGCCTTGCTCAGTGGGTTAGGGATCCAGTTAGGAATCTGGTGTTGCCATGAGCCGCAGACATGGCTCGGATCTGGCGTTGCTGTGGCTGTGGTATAAGCCAGCAGCTACAGCTCGGATTCGACCTCTAGCCTGGGAACCTCTATATGCAGGTGCAGCCCTAAAGAGACCAAAAAACAAACAAACAAACAAACAAAAAAAACCAAAAAGCACACACACACACACACACAAAACCCAATATTGGTCATTTGTGTTTTATCCTTTATTTTCTTGATCAGTCTGACTAAACACTTATCAGTTTTATCGATCCTTTCAAACAACCAGCTCTTGGTTTCACTGCTTTTCTCTTTTCACTTTCATTTATCTCTGCTCCCCCTTTATTTTTTACTTTCTTCTATTCACTTCAGATTGAATTTGTTCTTCTTTTTCTAGTTAAAGAGCAAGCTTAGAGGGTTGATTTAAAGCTTTCTTGTTTTAGAATATAAATGGATTGCTTTGCAGTGCACCTGAAACTAGTGCAACATTATAAATCAACGATACTTCAATGAAAAAAACTGGATGAACTTAGAAAAAATCTTTCTCATTTTAATACAAGTATTTGATGCTATAAATTTCTTCCTGAGTATTACTGGCATTCTAAGTATAATAACATTCCATAAATTTTAATATGTTTTTAGTTTCTAATATTTTCTAATTTCCTTTGTGATTTCTTCTTTGACCCATGGGTTGGTTATGTAGAAGGATACTGTTTAATTTTCAAATATTTGAGGATTTTTCCCTATATTTTCCCCACTATTGATTTCTAGTTTAATTTAGTGGTGGTCATGGTACTGCATTTTTGTTATTTCAGTTCTCTGAAACTTGTTAGATTTGCTTAATGATTCAGAATACAGTCTGTCTTGGTGAATGTGTATTGCAAAGAATGTGTTTTCCGTTGCTAGGTGGAGTGTGGTATAAGTGTCAGTTAGGTCAAGTTGATTTATATGCCTTCTGTATCCTCACTGCTTTTTTGAACTTGGTTTCTCAACTACTGATGTTGAAGTCTCCAATTTACACTGGAGGATTTGTCTATTTCTACTTTTAGTTCTGTCGATTTTTATTCTATGTATTTTGATAATATATGGATGTTATTGTGTTTATTTAGGACTATTAGGTCTTCTTCTTCTTTTTTTTTTTCTTTTTTTTTTTTTTTTTTTTTTTGTCTTTTGTCTTTTTAGGGCCATACCTGTGGCATACGGTGGTTCCCAGGCTAGGGGTCCAGTTGGAGCTACAGCTGCCGGCCTACACCACAGCCACAGCAACACAGGATCTGATCGGCATCTTCGACCTACAACACAGCTTATGGCAATGCTGGATCCTTAACCCACTGATCGAGGCCAGGGATTGAACCCGCAACCTCATGGTTCCTAGTAGGATTCGTTTCTACTGTGCCACGCCAGAAACCCATGTTAGGTCTTCTTAATGAATTGATCACTCTGTCATTATTTGACGTTGCTTTTTATACTTGGTGATGTTCTTTGTTCTGAAGTTTACTTTGTCTCAGCTTTCTTTTTATGAGTGTTGGCATAATATATCTTTTCCCAATCCCTTACTTTTATTTTATACATGCCTTCATATTTTAAGTGGGTTTCTTGGACATTTATATTTAATGTGTTTTTTAATCTACCATATCACTATTTGTTTCTACTTGTTCTATCTGTTCTTTGTTCCTGTTTTTCCTCTTTTCCTGCCTTCTTTTGAAGTCAGTATATCTTATGACTCCATTTTATGTCCAGTATTGGCCAGGTAATTGTCCTCATTTAAAACATTTAATGGTTGCTCTAGGATTTACAACAGGTATCACTAACTTATCCCATTTTACTTTCAAATAGAATAAATACCACGTCACTAACAGCATAAGAACTGAGAATGGCAAATCTCGATTTCTTCCCTTACATCTTTTGTGCTACCTGTTGCTATGCATCTCACTCTGATGTATGTTGTAAACCCGACAATACATTGTTACTGGTTTGGCTCAATACCAATGTCTCTCAAATTTTTTCCATTGTTTCTTCCCTAAGGCACTTTGTAGACATTATATTTTTTTTCTAAATCCCCTCTTCTCCCTTGAAATGTTAATACCACAGATATACTATACATCTGTTTATATTATATGGCCTTCTGGAGGCCTAAAAATTACTATAATAACTGACAGTTTGGGGTTCCCAAAGAGCCAGTTTTATGTCCCTTGGGGACAGTATTGTCCCCATGAGGATGCATGCTTTAGACAGTGAATCATCGTAAAAGACCAAACATCAGAAAAATGTCTTTACATTTACCATTCTTTTTTACTATTTCTGGTGGTCTCTCTTTTATCGTGTGGCCCTAGACTGTTAACTAAAGAACTAACATTTTTTTTTTTTGTGCAGATTTGTTCTTCCTTAAGCCTTTGCTTGCTTAAATAGTCTTTGCCTTGTTTTCATTTTTCAAGACTCTTTTCTTTGTGCATAGTGTTCTGGGTTGACTTTTTCTTTTTTTTCCTTTAAGGTTGCCACTCTGTCTTCTTATGGCTTGGGTAATTTCCGCCACAGAAGTGTCTGTAAATCTTACCTTTGTTCCTTTGTGTATAATATCATCCTTTCTTCATTTCCCTACTCTTCCCATTACTCCAGCTTCCCGCTTACTTAAATATTTTTTTTTCTTCCTAGCTTTGGTTCTCAGAAGTTTGAATATGGTTTGTCTAGGTACGTAGGGTATTGCTTTTGTATCTTTTCTGTTTGGGGTTTTCTGGAGTTCTTGAATCTGTTTTGTTGTTCTGATTAATTTTGAAAAGTTCTTAACCGTAATGCATTCAGCTGTTCCTTCTGTCTTGCCTCTTAATCATCCTGGGATTTCAACTGCATGTACCGAAGACCCTGTGATAGTGCCTGTAGCTCTTGATTGCTAGATTCTTTTGTCTTCTTTGTTGTTTTTACTCTTTGTATCTTAGTTTGGGTAAAATCCACTGACTTACATTCAAGTTTATTGAGTCTTTTCTCAGCTTCATTCAGTCACATGCCAAGGCCCTCTAGTGAAGAGATTTTTTTCATATCTAACATAATTTTTTGTTCTAGCATTTCCATGTTACACTTTTTGTATTTTGTCTCTAAGGAAATTCCTGATTTTCTCATGTATGTTGTCTTTCTTTCGCATTAGATTCTTCCTGAACATGTCGTTGTTTTAAAGTCCCTGTATGATCATTCTGGCATCAACCTCGGTTTTGTTGATTTCCCCATTTCCTGACAATGAGTTTTTTGTTTTGTTTTGTTTTTTAATGTTTCTCGAGATTTTTTCACTGAATTCTAGACATTGTGTGTGAAAGGACAGTAGCAACTGAAGTAGATGTTATTTATACTAGGAAATGGGCTTCTGTCTTTCTGTCAGGCTGTTAGTGAGGGGAGTGGAGGTTGAGGTGGTTTTGGATTTTGTTTTTATGGAGGCGCCTTCTGTGCACCTCAGACTTCAGATCCCTTCAGTGGCAGGCTCTTAACTAGCTTATGCTTCCTGTGGGCTGTGGAGCGCTGGCTCTTTGTCCTCCCCGTTCCCTTGCAGTCCTTTGCCACCTGGGGTCTCTCTGCTCTCCCTCCCCCGGCATCAGCCTGCTGATCCTTGTCACTTGGTGCTTAAGGCTTTGCGTTTGCACGAAAGGAGGTTCTGGGAGATGGGGGGGCTTTCAGGCCTCTGTGCAACTTCAGGGGGCTCCCTCTGGTTCCTACCTTGTCCTTCTCACGAGTAACCAGGCAGTGGTCATGGGGGAGGACCTTGTGCATGTATGCACATTCTTGCAGCTGGAGCTCCCACTCGTTCTAATCTCTCCTGCTGACCTACACTCAGCTTGGGGCATTTTAAAAAAGTGTAGCTCCTTCTTCTTACATTTATAGTGAGTGCTTTTCCCTCCCGTCTCTGCCAGACCTGAAGCTGTTGTGAGTCCCGTCTTTCCTTGGAGGAGCTTGTCATTTGTTTGTCTGTCTTGGTTTGGTTTTGGTTTTGTTGGTTTGCTTGTTTGTTTTTAAAATTCAGCTCCCCTGGTTACCTTGCAACCTTCACTCTCTGTTGGGCTCAAGAAAGGTTTTGACGTCACAGATCTTTGTTGCTAAGACAGAGGCCACATTTCTTGGCAGTTGTCAGCATCCTAAGTAAAAGCGGTGCTCTGGTGGTGGGTAAATAGATTTTCTTTGTCCTCCATCGAAGGGTGGGGTGAGCTCCCATTGTCCTTCCATCGAAGGGTGGGGTGAGCTCCCATTTCCCTCCTGTGTTTTATGTCAGAGGTGGTGACAAATAAAATATTCTTCTCCTCTGCGGATTGTGTTTTTCTCATCAGACATCCGTAGTCAATATTCATCTAAGAGGAGACCCTTTTTTTTTACAGGCTTAATATGGTCATTTACTAACTTTATGAACCTGGGGAATAAAAAGATAATTGATTGGTACCTTTTCTTTTTAAAAGAAATTGGCTTTTATTGTAAAGGTAATTCATTGACAGAGTTTAAGAACAGAGAAATATATAAAAAAAATAAATTAAAACCCTCCATAATCCCATCAGCTAAAAAACCATGATTTAACATTTTGTCGAATTTCTTCTAGTCATTTTTTTCCCCTTTATAGCTGGTTTACAGTGTTCTGTCAGTTTTCTGTCATACGGCAAGGTGACCCAGTTACACATACACGTATACATTCTTTTTCTCACATTATCATGCTCCATCATAAGGGACCAGATATAGTTCCCAGTGCTACACAGCGGGATCTCCTGGCTAATCCATTCCAAAGGCAATAGTCTGCATCTGTTAACCCCAAGTTCCCTGTCCATCCATTCTCTCCCCCTCCCCTTTGGCAATCACAAGTCTATTCTCCAAGTCCATGATTTTCTTTTTCTGTGGAAAGGTTCATTTGTGCCTTATATTAGATTCCAGATATAAGTGATAATCATATGGTATTTGTCTTTCTTTTTCTGACTTACTTCACTCAGTATGAGAGTCTCTAGTTCCATTCATGTTGCTGCAAATGGCATTCTTTTGTTCTTTTTTATGGCTGAGTAGTATTCCATTGTGTGTATATACCACATCTTCCTAATCCAATCATCTGTTGATGGACAGGTGGGTTTTTTTCCATGTCTTGGCTATTGTGAATAGTGCTGCAATGAACATGTGGGTGCATGTGTCTTTTTTAAGAAAAGTTTTGTCCGGATATATGCCCAAGAGTGGGATTGCTGGGTGATATGGTAGTTCTATGGATAGTTTTCTTAGTGGCTGTACCAGCTTACATTCCCACTAACAGTACTCTTCTGGTCATTTTTCTATGAATGTATCTGTTGGTTTGTTTACACAGTTATGTATATGCCCCTACATTTGTGTATTTTGTTTAAATTAAGCTGGTTTCCAAAAGGTGTATTTTTCTGTGGGTTGAGTGCTCTGGCACTCATGAAATGCTGATGTGTTATTCACATTTGTCTGATAAAGATGCCAACATTGACAGCATATTTTCAATTTGCTCTTAGGGCTGAGTTTCTTCTTGTAGCTACTTTTCATGAACAGCCAAGACAGGTGTGTGTATGTGATTCTAATGGAATGGGATTTATTTCAGAAAAGAGCAGTTGTTGAGTCCTCATGCTGAGGTTCCCCCTACACCTCAGCTCATGGCAACACCAGGTCCTTAACCCACTGATCTAAACCCGCATCCTCGTGGATGCTAGTTGGGGTCATTAACCTCTGAGTCATGATGGGAACTCCCATGAAGAATCTCCTTAATATGTGTTTTTCAAATTAAAAAAAAAAATTGTTTGTGTCTGTGCTCGCAGCATGTGAAGTTCCCAGGCCAGGGATCGAACCTGTGCCCCAGCCGTAACCAGAGCCACAGCAGTGACAGCGCTGAATCCTTAACCCACTATGCCACCCGGAACTCCTTAATTAATGTTGTATTTCTTTCCTTTTCCAGAAAGTATTTTGGAGAGAAAATTGGACTGTATTTTGCCTGGCTGGGGTTATATACATCCTTCCTCATCCCATCGTCCATCATCGGGGTCATCGTGTTTCTTTACGGATGCGCAACCATCGAGGAGGATATCCCCAGGTAAGTCCAGGCGGAAGGAAATGCCTCAGTTCCCAGAGTCAGTCGTTTGGAGTTTCATCCCAGGCGCAAGTTCATTGCACGCGCCTCCTTCCGAAGTCTCACCCTCTGTCCTTCCATCTTCCCTTCCTGTGCATGTCACTTGCCTCCAGAGAGACCTGGGCGTCACAGATTCTGGAAACAGGGGCTCAGAGCCAGGCTGGGTGAGGCCTTCCTTTCCTGGTCAAGCTCTTCTCCAGGACCAGGGTTTGATTGGGCAAGAGGAAGGTAACTGGCAAAAAAGAAACCATGTCGGAGAAAAGCGTTTTCCCACTCATTTTCATGATTTTTTTCCTCCAGTTTCCCAGACAATCCAAGGCAGGAAGTCTTGAGTGGGAGGAAGTGTTGGGTGGCGCTGGGTAGGGATGGCTTCTATGTGGTCAAACCCTGTCCAAATAAAATGCCACGAGGCCGTCAGTAGAAGCAGGCAGCTCTGGAACTCAGGAAGCTTCATTTCTGCCTCAGGAAGTTGGACACTGCAGGAGGTGACAGGCCCTGTGGCGGGGCCCTTGGGGATCCAAGAGATGGAGCACAGGCTGGTCCTCATGGGAGAGAAAGATCCCACGAAGAAAATAAGTACTTAAAAAGAGCATCCTTGGAGTTCCTGCTGGGGTGCAGTGGGTTAAGGATCCAGCATTGTCTCTGAGGTGGCACGGGTTTGACCCCCAGCCTGGCACAGAGGGTTAAGGATCCAGTACTGCTGCAGCTGTGGTGTAGGTTGCAGCTGCGGCTCGGATTCAGTCCATTGCTGGGAACTTCCATTGCCAGGGCTGCGGTTGAAAAAGAAAAAAAAAAAAAGCACATCCTTTAGGATTGACTATGTTACATAGTAGCTATGTGGCTGGGTAGCGCACTCCCTGAGTCTGTTTCCTTCCCCGTAAAATGGTAATAATCACACCTACCTCATGGTGGTGTGGCGAGGAGAGGATTTAGGGAAACAGAGTCTGGCACACGGGCAAAGGATGAGTAAAGAATTGTTGAGTGAGTCAACATACATGGGGATAGAGTACAAGGGATACAAGAGACACTTAGCCAGTATGTAGAATTTGAATCTCTTGCCATCTCCAGAACGGTCCTTGCTAGTAGAAGCATACTTTGTGTATTTTAAATACTCTTTTCAGTTGCAAGTGAGAGAAAGGCACTTGAACTAGCTTAAGCAAAAAAAAAAAAAAAAAAAAAAAAAAAAGGAATTCATTCTTAGGGTTCAGTCGAGAACCAAGAGGCAGGCTAGCTCAAGGAACAGTGCAAATAGGGTCTCCTTCTCTTTATCCTCTATCTCTAATTCTTTCTAGTTTTTACTTGTTTCACTGCAGGGATGTAAGCATTGCTGCTAAGAGCTCCTGGGCTTAGTGTGAGAAAGTCCTCCTGGCTCCTTTTGCCTTAGGCGGAGGTTCCTGGTTACCTGGTCATGGCTCGGGGACAGGCTGCTCCCTCAGGAGACAGGTGGAAGAGGACACTGGGCACACAGTGGGTGTCCACTGCAGTGAAGCGTAGTGATGGTTGAGTAAGGGCCATCAGGAAGACAGGGGCAACAACTGTCCTCTTTGAGGGAAGTGTGACCCCAGTGGCAGGAACAGGTGGCTCTGGCCATTGTGGCAATCTCTAGAGAAGGTCTTACAAATTAGAGAAACTGGAGATGACAGTGTCACTAGTTAGAATAAAGCTAAATATCTCAGTAGAAGAGACAGAGGTTTGGCTATGTTTGTGTATAAAACTCTGGAATTGGCGTTCCCGTTGTGGCACAGTGGAAACGAATCCAATTAGTGACAATGAGGTTGCGGGTTCGATCCCTGCCTCGCTCAGTGGGTTAAGGATCCAGTGTTGCCATGAGCTATGGTGTAGGTTGTAGATGTGGCTCGGATCCTATGTTGCTGTGGCTGTGGTATAGGCCAGCAGCTCTAGCTCTGATTGGACCCCTAGCCTGGGAACCTCCATATGCCGTGGGTGCAGCCCTATAAAGCAAAAAAAAAAAAATTCTATAATCATCTGTCCAGGATTCTTGACTGGAGTTCTGGGACCCTTGTTGCAGGGGCACAGGGGTTATGTTTTTGGAACTCTGCCTTGTGAAGTGTGAAGAGAGATGGGGTACTTAGCAGATACCTGGTATTAGTTGTGCCAGGCATAGTGCTGAGTTTTGTTTGTTTTTTAATTTATTGGAGTCTAGTGGACTTATAGTGTTGTGTTGGTTGCTAGGTGGTTTTTATGCGCTGTTTCCTTTTTTTTTTTTTTTTCCATTCCAACCCAGGGGTCAGGGAGGACCTCCCGGTTGTGGTGTGGTTTTATTTACAGTGAACCAAGGGAAAGAGGTCAGAGCACCCACGGGGAGTCACGAAGACATGAGACAAGAAACCGGCTTCTCAGCATCCCAGCTTTTATTCTACTTTGGGTCTTTAAATCTTGGCTAAATGTTTCCCCCTCTTTGGCTTTAGTCTGTTTTATTTGTAAAATCAAACCTTTGGACCACATGTGATCTTCAAGCTCTTTCAGCTTTAACACCCAATTTTTATTTTTAAAAATTGTGTTGCAGCAGACCTGACTTACACGTCAAGTTATGTTAGTTTCAGGCGTACTGGGTGCCGTTTCTTTGATTCTCTAAGGTCAGTGTTGCCAACTCTATAGGACAGGTATTATTGTTTTTACCTCACTGAGGTGGAGACCTTGATGCCAAGTGAGGTCACCTGACGCGTCCAACTTCAACCACTACTAATTGTCAAGACTGGGCTTTGACCTCTCTTGCCTCCCGCTGCAAGTGCCAGGGCTTTGCTTTTCCCAGGAAGCTGTGAAGTCATCTTCCTTGGCAGCCCGGGAGCTTCGGGTGCCCTGCCTGGTGTGTTCTCAGAAATCAAGCTCAGTTGCCCAGTGGTGATCCTTAGAAAGCTTGGCCTTAGGCTGGTCAAAACAGGAGGATTCTGTACCCTGGACAGAGAACCAACGCACTGCAGTGGAGGCCGGGTGGGCAAGGGGTTGGGGGGGGGGAACCCGCGGTGGGGCGTCCATGTGCTGGATCAGGACTTAGAACTTGAGTCCTGGTTCCCTATGTGGGGATACACGTGGTAGTGACCACTGCAGCTGGAAGTGGCTGTGCTGTACACGTGGTGCAAAGACATACGTATCTGTGCACATGTGTGGACATCATATACGGGCAGGTCTACTGCATGTACGATGCGACCATTATCACTGCAGACACAGCATATTGCACGTCAGTGTATGATGCTTTACAAACTATGTGAAGCAACCCATTGGTGGATTATAGAATCAATTGAACAGCTATTATTATTATTATTATTATTGCTTTTGTCTTTTTGGGCTGCACCCGTGGCAAATGGAGGTTCCCAGGCTAGGGGTTAGTCAGAGCTACAGCTGCTGGTCTCCATCACAGCCACAGCAATGCAGGATCCAAGCCACATTTGCCACCTACACCACAGCTCACGGCAACACCGGACCTTTAACCCACTGAGCGAGACCAGGGATTGAACCCGAGTCCACATGGATGCTAGTCAGATTCACTGAGCCATGACGGGAACTCCTAAATGGAAATTTTATTTCATTTTATATTTTAATTTTAATTTAAATTCTTTTCTGTCTTTTGTCTTTTGTCTTTTTAGGGCCGTGCCCGCGGCATAGGGAGGTTCCCAGGCTAGGGGTCGAATCGGAGCTGTTGCTGCTGGCCTACACCACAGCCACAGCCACGCCAGATCTGAGCCACGTCTGCAATCTACCCCACAGCTCACGGCAACGCCAGATCCTTAATCCACTGAGCGAGGCCAGGGATCGAATCTGCAACCTCATGGTTCCTAGTCGGATTCGTTAACCACCAAGCCACGACAGGAACTCTGAACATTCCAATCTTTTTAGCTGTGGCTCCGAAGCACAGCTCTTTACTAGACTTTGCACAGACCAACTGTTTTCTGTGCAAGTCTGTTTTCTAAGGGGTGCTCTCCTCCCTGAAAGCAGCAACTCCACCACCACACAGCCAGCACTTGTCTGGCCCAGAAGACTTAAAAGAAACCCTGCTCTCCAGTTACCAATAAGAATGTGCCCAGGTGAAGCCGGCACGGCTGAACTCATGATTAAGAAATTGCTATTTAATATTATCGATGTGAGTCACTGCTATTGACGCTTGCCAAGCGCTACTGACACTTGCTTAGCACGCAGGGGAGGAATTGCGATTTAGCCTTGGAGACCTGGAGTTTCCACTCTCTCACACAGAAGGCTTTCCCTGCCGTGGCCTTAATAGCTCATTAAAAACAAGCCTGAAAGCTGGGACTTGACAGGCAGTGACAGCCCTCAGTGAAACCTTTCCACGGCTAAACGAGGGAGCTAGACACAGGCATCGCTGGCAGCTGGGCTGCATCTAAGCCCTGGCTTTAGCATCCAGGTACCCGCTTGTCAGCCGTGCTCTGTAGCGCCCTCTGCTGCCTCTTTTCAGAGGCAACACCGCTGTGGGTTCAGCGTGGGCATCCCTGCCTCTCCCATCATTCTGTGAAAACAGCCAAAGTTTCATTTTCATGAAATCTCGAGTTCTCCACCCTTTCTCCCCAGACCATGAGCTTCGCCATTACCCCATTCCCCAGGGAGACTATGACACCCCGGAGTGATGACTTCACTCATTTTCCTACCAGTACATGGTGTGGAGGGTTTTGGGGAAGCCAGTTAGGGCTGAATGCTTCAGTTCTTACTTGCAAGCATTCCTATGAACCTGAATTTGTTGGATGGAGCTGAATGGAATTTCCAATCCGTTCATGATCCTTTAAATAGAAATACACTGCACATGGGTGAGAAGGTAGGTGATAGTCACTTGACTCAGGCTTTGTTCTCCAAGTATCATAGAATCTAGATTTGGGAAGAATTTACGTCACTCTTTCAGCCTCCATCGTCTCATTTCATGGTTATGATCCTTCTCATTAAGCTGAGGCTATGAATCCCCTTTCTACAAATGGTCACGTGGGTGATGCCCTTAGAAAAGGGCTTCCAGGAGTTCCCACTGTGGCTCAGTGGTAATGAACCTAATATCCGTGAGGATGCGGGTTTGATCCCTGGCCTTGCTCAGTGGGTTAAGATTCTGGCCATGCTGTGGGTGTGGTGTAGGTCGCAGACACGGCTCGGATCTGGTGTTGCTGTGCCTGTGGCGTAGGCTGGAAGCTGAAGCTCTCATTTGACCCCCTAGCCTGGGAACTTCCCTTTTCTTTTCTTTCTTTCTTTTTTTTTTAGGGCCTCACCTGGGAACCGCAGGTGAGGCCCTAAAAAAAAAAAAAAAAAAAGAAAGAAAGAAAGAAAAGAAAAGGGCTTCCAGCCTCCTGACTCTACTCTTCACGTGGCTTCTTCTGGAAGGACGAGCTTGCGCTGGTCCAGCTGCGCACTCATGCCTGTTCCTCCGAGGGACTGCCCTCCCACACTGATGGACAGCCAGTGGTAGGGTAGGAGATAGCCCGTGCTGGAAGGACAGTGGACTCTAACTTCAGACAAGTGACTTACTCACAATTGTTGATGCTTCCCACCACCCTCACAGACTCAGCACATTTCAAAGGGCCTGCAAGGCATCGTCCAGGGTACGGCATCTCCGACAGGTGGTTGCTAACTTTCTGGCGGGCCACTTCTAGTGACAGGAGGCGCCATACCCCAGAAGATAGCCCATCCATTTTTTAAGACAAAATGCAAGAATACAACTCCCAAGGGGAAGAATCCAACCCCAGGTCTTGCTCACACCTCGGTGATGGAGCTGAGAAGCTTAGTCCTGGGTTCAGAAGTGGGAGCTGTTTGGAGGGTAGTGAGCTAGGGGCGGGTGCTGCCGGAACGCCCCTTGACACTGCAACCTCTGTCTGCTGCAGCAAAGAGATGTGTGACCAGCAGAATGCCTTCACCATGTGTCCCCTGTGTGACAAGTCCTGTGACTACTGGAACCTCAGCTCAGCCTGTGGCACAGCACGGGCCAGCCACCTGTTTGACAACCCTGCCACCGTCTTTTTCTCCATCTTCATGGCTCTGTGGGGTAAGTTGTTCTTGTGAGGCTTGATTCTGTGGGGGTATCTTTAAATGGGTACAGTGGGGTCCAAGCTCTAAAGCCCTTATTCGTCATCATTTTACCTCCTTGGTACTTTTACTCAAGCAGGATTTTAGGGACATCAGGTTTCTCTCCTTCTTTTGTTTTCTTTGGTTTTTTTGTTTTAATGGCTGCTCTAGTGGCATACAGACGTTCTCAGGCTAGGGGTCAAATTGGAGCTGTAGCTGCCGGTCTACCCAACAGCCACAGCAACGCGGGATCCAAGCCACATCTTCGACCCTCACCACCACTCATGGCGATGCCGGATCCTTAACTCTCTGAGCGAGGCCAGGGATCAAACCTGCGTCCTCATGGATCCTAGTTGGGCTCCTTACTGCTGAGCCACAACAGGGACTCCAGATTTCTCTCCTTTACTTATGCCTGTGAGTAGAACTAAGAATAGTTTCATGGCTTTCTATGCTTTTTAAAGAGCTAGGGCAGTGTTAATCTGTCTCAGAGACTGAACCAGTGCGTGCTCTGAAAACCCTTAACACACACACACGTCGGCACCTCCAGGTACATCTTCTAAGACGTGTGATGTCCTCAGTGTCATCCACCGTGACACTCGGAGTGGTGGGGTGACTGCCATGGTCACAGGGGGAGCTGGGGGTGAAGGTGGGCTCAAATCTGGTCTCCCGACTCCACATGCTGCGCAGTTTTCAAGACACCACGCGTATAGACTGGAGAGATTTTTGCTTAATGCCAGAGGGATGTTTTCAGTATTCCCACCAAAGGGATTTGTGAAAGAAGGAACATATAGTTCCCTCCTTTTCTCCTCCTCCCTCACCCCCAGAGTATCGGGGTAATAAACTTTCTCTGGGCCGTAGCCATCTGACCATTAACACACGTGCATGTGTGCACGCTCAAGCACACATACACACATGCACACACACACACACGCATCCTTCTATTTTTACAAACTGGAATAACCTGGAATAGCCACCCTGGGGTCCCTGAACATTTCCAAGAAGACACACCCACTAGTATTAAAAAAGGGACCGAGGGGACGTGTTTCAGCCCGTTGCGAGTAGCCATGGGCCTTTCACGCGTCCTTAGCAGTGCGGGTCCGCCTCTCTCCCATCAGATCCCAGACTGGCAGGGCCATTGTCCAGCTGCAGAAGCTGCTAAACTCACCCCTGACCCCACGGGGCCTGGAGGATGCAGCAGGATGGGGTCGTGCGTCACAAGTCCCTGAGAGTGGGAGCGGGAGAGGAGGAATTCTGGTCTCAGCCCCGCTGGCGGAGCTGGACACAGCCTGCCTCCAGCCCCCGTGAGCACCTCTCCTTGGGAGGGGATGGAACCGACCAGAGAGATTCCGTGTTACCAGATGACCAAGGCAAGTGTCCTGGGGACACTGTACTCTCTCGGAGGAACAGCCCACGTGAGTAGGGGCAGGGAGGTGGAGGACACGGCACCCATGGCACACAGCTCTGTTCTCGGGAGGGTTCCAGCGTGTTGCCAGGGCGATGACAGGCATCCTGTGCCTCCCTGTCAAGGATCCACATCTGGTAACCACCCCCAAATCCATTGGAACTGCTTGGAGCCCAAAATACACATTCTTTTTTTGGGTCATCTTTTTAGGGCTGCACCCACGGCATTGGGGGTTCCCAGGCTAGGGGTCAAATCAGAGCCGTAGCCACCAGCCTACCCCACAGCCACAGCCACACCAGATCTGAGTCGTGTCTGGGACCTACAGTGCAGCTCACGGCCATACCAGATCCTTAACCCACTACAGCAGAGCCAGGGATTGAACCCTTGTCCTCATGAATATTAGTCGGGTTTGTTACTGCTAGATGGGAACCTCACATTCATTTTCTGATCTGTTGAAGCCCTAAGTCCCACTTATCTGACTTGCAGGCAGCGCTGTGGTTGAGTAGATGAAATTAACAACTCTGGGTCCCCGATCCCTTCCTTAGGAACTTTCCTGGGATGCATGACTCCTTGTTGCAGGGAAACTTGGTTTTTGCTCGTACCTTCGCACTTCCAACCCCAATACCTGCCGCTGTTCTCTCCTCAACGGCTGTAATGAACAGTCACCTCTGACCTCTCTGAGATCTGCAGCTATTTGCTCCCTTCACCCCCGGCTCCCCTCTCCTCCCCTCACTAGCAGCCTGGGGAAAGCAAGAGGTTGGGATTGTGTCAGCGCCTCCTGGCCTAGGGTTGGATTTGGTTCTTTTAACAGCCTCACTGTGTTTTACGTGATTGTGTATTTGGTTACAGCAGCCAGCAGCCCCCGGGCATGACTGCCTGCAAATTACAATTAGCAGTAATAGTATTGCCTCTCATTACGTGATTATCATGATCCGTGGTGCTGTGCTGGGTGGGCCTGGGCCAGGGCCCAAGTCTGCCAGGAAGAAGGCTGGGAGAAGCGCTTCTCCACCGAGAGAGACTCAGGCTTCTGGTGGGGGCAGGACTGGGGGGGTGGCTGAGGCCGGCTGGGGGTCCAGACCCAGCTGCTCCAGGGTTCTGGCGTCACACTCCAGGGAACTTTGGAAAGAGGGTGAAGCCCTATTGGAAGGAGGGAAAGGAGGCATAAAGGGACAAGGTTAAGGTCACTGACTTAGCGGTCAGGTGGTGGGTCACAGTCCTGCCCCTCAAACCACTGTGGAGGTGGATCCCATAGCATGAACCGAGCTGCGTGTCACCGAGGTCGGTCCTGTTGGCCGAGGCGTTGTGTAACCTGGGCAGGAGGTGGTTCTTAACCTCGGAGCATCACTGTCCTCATCTGTCAAATGGGTGACACAACACCTGCCTGGTAGCGTTCCTGTGACCGGGGATGGGACGTGTGCGCGGAGCCCTCCACGTGGTGCCTGGCACTGGGTTTGCCCCAGGGGCTGTGAGCTGCTCTCCATGGTCATGACGGCCCCCCGTTGTCCTCACGACTCCCCTTCCATGACTCTTCTGCCCCCAGGCTGACTTTCTCCTCTTCACAGAGACCACAGTCTGTGTGTAGAGCCCTCTTCAAGCACTGAGAACAGCGCAGAAAGGGGGGGACGTCCACCTTGTCCTGAGAGCATCCCCAGGCCAAGGCCAGTGTCAGGAGGTCAGGATGCACACACAGGAGAAAGCTTCAAATCCAGGGGGTAACGAACAGATGGTAGGGATGGGCGCATGCTATAATGTGGCACCAAGTGAAACAAATGTTGCTTCAAGCAGTGGCACACACAGCCAGCCTGTGGCGTGTGTTATGCTCAGTCCTGTGCCGTGCCTGAGGTGGACATGCACAGACCCAGGGAAGAGCCAAGGGAGAGTTTGCGGTCCTGTCACTACACGGCAGACCTGGGTGGTAGCCAGTGGTCCCGCAGGGCAGGCGGTGGAGGGCACCCAGGCTCTGACTGGGGGTGATGCAGAGGGGTGGGCATGGCCTCAGGGACTGTCAAGCCCCTTCCCTTCCCAGGGCACCAAACCCACGGGGCAGTTGGGGTGCAGAGGAGCGGGCGCCCGTGAGCCTGGTCTTATGGGACTTGATCTGGTCATGAAAGGATAGGGTGGCCTTGGAGGGTGGCTTGGGAGAGGGGGACAGTTTGTACAAGTTGGGGATGAAGGGGACGATGACTTCAGCCACAGTGCGGGCATGAGGTGTGTGTTGATAAACCATGGCAATAGATATGGACAGATGGGTGGGACCAGATATATGAGGTCCCCACATTCAGAGGGAAGATTCTAGACAATAGGGAGCCATTGCTGGTTTCAGGGGCCTGTTGGCATCCTCCCTCTCCGTATCCTGCTCTGCTCAAAGGCCATGGTTCCTCCAGACTCAGATGCTCTGGCAGCTGGCACTCCCTCTTCTGCATGCCCACAGCCTTTTATCTGTGTCATTCTTAAGGCCTGATCCCTTTATACCTTCTACTGTAGTTATTTAAAATCTCTCCTCAGAGACACAAGGAGAGCAAAGTCCACATTGGATTCACCTAGGTTCTCTCACAATATCTAGAACAGTGTTTTGTGTATTGCAGGTCCCTTAGAGAGGCCTCGCGTTTTTTGCAGGATTAGAAATTCACTCAAGCTTGCTCACATAACAAGAGATGGTAAGGAAGCACGAAGCAAGCTCATGGATGCTGCAAATTAAATGTAGCCAGGCCCCTGGGGAACTGGGGCAGGAGGAGGTATCCGAAACCTGTCTCCTTTACGTGCTGTGTGGTTTGTCCCATTTCTGCTTCTCTCTGTGTCTCTTGGTTTCAGTTTTCCAAGGAGAGCATCTGACTGGTCCGGCAGCAGGCTCCAGATGAGATGTCCCATCCTGGTGTAACAAGCCATAGCTGTAGAGCAGAGGAGACTGGTTCCTTCTGGAGCATGCGGGGCTGGCCCTTCAAGGGCTGTGGTTGGAGCAGGCAGGTTGACCAGTGTGTAGGGATGGGAGGCATTCAACAGATAATTTGCTAAACAAATGGAAGAATGATTGAATGCACTTAAGGGAGATTGGTCTCTCGGCTATTTGCAGGATGGGTTGGAAGGCTGAGACCCTGGACTCAGGTTGCACTGTTAGGAGATGGTTACATGACCCCAAGAAGAGAAGATTTGAGCCCAGAGAAGGGAAGTTGTGCTGGGGACAGAAAGAAAGATGGGAAAAAAAAGGGAGGGCCGAGGAAGGTGCAGGACGTGAGGATGTATAGCGAAGATGAGATTTGTCCAAAAAAAGACTACAAGCCTTTCCATCTTCCTTCATTTTGTGAGATCAGTGTTTATCCTTTTCTCATAACCTAGGAATAGAGAAAAGGGTGTGTGTGTGTGCGTGCACGTGTGCACATGTGTGTCCCTTTAAATATATCTATTGGGCTCTCTAGGATGCGGAGTATTTCAAGCCATTCCAGCTAATGTAATTCCAGCTAGAAGGTGGGGCAAGGGAATAAATGCTTTAGAGAAAGCCCCTAAATTTGAAATTTCTAAGTTTATCCTCCCTTGGTGAACCCTAAGGGTGCTCTGAATCCACTCTTCAAAATTAATAGAATTTGGAGTTCCCGTCGTGGCTCAGCTGTTAATGAACCTGACTAGGATCCATGAGAATGCAGGTTCGATCCCTGGCCTCGCTCAGTGGCTTAAGGATCCTGCGTTGCTGTGGCTGTGGTGTAGGCCGGCAGCTCCAGTTCTGGTTGGACCCCTAGCCTGGGAACCTCCATATGCTGTTGGGTGAGGCCCTAAAAAAAGGACAAAAAGACCAAAAAGTAAATTAATAGAGTTTTTCCTTTCTGTTTAAGCTACCATGTTTCTTGAAAACTGGAAGAGATTACAGATGCGACTGGGCTACTTCTGGGACCTGACTGGAATCGAAGAGGAAGAAGTGAGTTCCCTTTGAGTCTTTGCTTTGCTCCTGGAAATAGATTGTCTCGAGTGAAATAACCCCTTGCATTTGCTATCACAGCACTGGGTCACCTGCCAAGTCTTGCTGTGGCTCCTCTTCTGGTTCGGCTCCATGGGCTTAGCCATGGCCAATATGCACTGAATGCCAAGGGTTGAAATCCTGTCTCTTCTCTTGAGCTCTAAGACATTGGACTTGATGGGTAGCCAGATGTCCTTGTGGCCCATTCTGGGGGAAAAACATGGCCTGAGAATCAAGCCTTGTGGCAGCCTTGAAGTTTCACTCAGCCTTCGTATACCTCCCATCTCATTGGTGCTTGAAAGCATGAAGCCAGAGAATGTGACCCAGAGTGTGCATATGTCTGAATGCCCCTGTGAGCCTACTGAGGGAGGCAGGGGTGGGGGAGAGGCATGGGTGCCAGGTACCAGTGGTCTTTGATGCTTATGGAGGATGGAGGAACCACTAATCCACTACCAGGTAAGCCGGGAAGGCATGTGAGGAGCTGGAGCACGAGCTAAGGGCAAAGGGTAGGTCTTCTAGAGTCTAGCTTCATGGGAAGATGATGTTTAAAGGATGAAAACACATCACCCTTCCCTCAGTGCCCCTGTTGAGAACTAGGGCCTCCCTTGATGTAGACAAGTTGACGATGACTAGGGGAAGCATGGTTGCTCAGGGTTGTCTATTCCTACACGCTGCCGTTGCCCAAACAGCAATGACTCTCAGGTAGGCGCTCCTGAAGCTTTGTCCATGAGGTACTGAGGACAGCGTCCAGAGGGCCAGGAGGCACTCCCAGGTGCCCGAGTACCACGTGCGTGGAGAGCAGGGCTTTTCCATCCTTTCCCTCATGTTCATCCGTGTGCCTCTCCTTGGACTCAGGACCTCTGGCTTTGTGGCCGTGATGCTTTGTGACCAAGCTAGTAAAGTCCTCCATTTGGTCTTATTCTCAAGTCAGTGTGGCTCCCTCACCTGTGATATGATGTCATCTCCTCGCCTTGTTTTTAAGAAAGTTATTTATTTATATTGAAGTACAATTGGTTTACAGTGTGGTTCTCATTTCAAGTGTACAGCAAAGGGATTTAGTTATACATCCATTGGTATGTATGTTTTTCAGATTCTCTCCCCTTTTAGGTTATTGCACAATATTGAAAGGGTTCTCTGTGCTATACAGTAGGTCCTTGCTGGTTATTTATTTTATACGTGGTAGTGTGTATCTGTTAATCCCAAACTCCTAATTTATCCCCCCCCTTTCCCCTTGGTAACCAAAAGTTTGTTTTCTTTGTCTCTGGGTCTGTTTTTGTTTTGTATATAAGTTGATATGTATCATTTTGTTTTAGATTCCACATATACCTGGTATCATGTGGTATTTGTCTTTGTCTGACTTCCTTCACTTAGTATGATAATCTCTAGGTCCATCTATGTTGCTGTGAATGGCATTATTTCATTCTTTTTATGGCTGGGTAATACTGCACTGTATATATGTATCACATGTTCTTTATCCATCCCTCTGTCAGTGGACATTTAGGTTGCTTCCATGTCTTGGCTACTGTCGGTAGTGCTGCAGTGAACATTGGGGTGCATGTATCTTTTCAAATTATGTTTTTCTCCAGATATATGCCCAGGAATGAGATTGCTGGACCATGCAGTAGCTCTATTTTTGGTTTTTTAAGGAGCCTCCCTACTGTTCTCCATAGGGGATCATCTCCTCTCCTTAAAGCTCTAAGCAGTCAGCTTGCCTTTGAGCAGGTGGTGCTCCATGACCAGGGACTCAGTTCACACACTCACTCTGTCCCAGTCCTGTGCATTAAGCATCTGCACAGAGACTCCGAGCATCCTGGATTTTGTGGCAAATGTGAGAATGTACGTATGGATTCTGCCTTCAGAGAGGATACAACTTAGCGAGGAAAATAAGCAGCTAGGAAAATAATAAAGGCAGTTGCATGTCTAGGGGGGAAATGCCCAAGGTAGTGCTTCAGTGGAAAGAGCTTTCTAATATGCAGTGAGGGTGATCTGGTGGGGGTGTCTTTGTCCTCTGGGTTTGATTTGATTGGTGTAGGAGAGAAGAGGGGAGAGAACTGTGGCTGGCTGTAGGGAGGTGTGTGGGGGCCCAGCTTCTCCTATCCTAAGGCGCAGGATGTCTCCAAGGAGGAAAAGAAGAAGCATCCTGCATACAAACCTGTGTGGGGCCAGAAACAAGCTAAATGTGTCCTCTGAGCAGCGCTGAGGTATCCAGCAAGTCTCTCTGTACAGGAGGACGTGTAAACAGTCACAGAGAGTCATCGGTGATGACTCGATGCCCTGGAATTCTCAGTCCCAGGGCCCTGGCAGGAGCAGGATGTTAAGAATCCATTTTTGTTTCTGTAGCCAGGTGTCCTGTTTCCTGTTAACCCCTATCAGCCATGCTAATTTCCTGGGAGGGCGTGATTCGGGAACTCACATGCAGGCTGAGGGGCCTGGCCAAGCCTGGGTATGTCCCTGGCACGGGGAGCTGGTCCTAACGGGCTCTCTGTCAGGTTACGGGGGCAGTTCTGCAGCATCCTTGGTGTTAACTCCCTACCCCCACCTCGTGTGCAAGTCCAGGGCCTCACGTGGTTGAGAGGTGAGAGGACAGTCACGTCTTTCCTTCCCTGAGTTGTATGTTGGACTTGGATATTAAGCACACTTTAAATTGCATTAAACCTGAACCTACGCATCAAGCACCTACTATGGATTAGGCTTTGTTTTGGGATATGGGACTACCCCAGGCATAGTCTCTGAGCATCTCCAAAGGGTTACCTTCACCTAAGAGGCTATCTGGTCTCTGAATATTTATAATATGAGGCTTATGGAGGTTCCCAGGCTAAGGGTCAAATCAGAGCTATAGCTGCCACTGCCACTGCCACAGCAATGCCCGATCCAAGCCGTGTCTGTGACCTACACCACAGCTCACGGCAACGCCAGATCCTTAACCCACTGAGCAAAGCTAGGGATCGAACCCGCAACCTCGTGGTTCCTAGTCGAATTCGTCAACCACAGAGCCATGATGGGAACTCCCCCTTTGGGTCTTATTGGCGCCCATTGCAAGGAGGCCGGCCAGATCTCCAGCGTCCTCAGAGGGTCTTCAGCTCAGTGGCCTCTTGCCCAGTTAGAGTCCCCAGGTGTCCCGGGAGCCCTCAGAGAGTGTGGCCTTATCTGTACACAGACATCCTCCCCTCCATCTCCCTCCCGCCCCTTATCGACCGCATCAAGCATTAGCCATCCTTAGTGGCTTCCCATCACATAGGAACCCCCGGCACATGCGGCATTCCCTTCCTGGACCTGCCAGCCTCGCAGGCCTTCATTCTCTCACAGGCTCCTTCCAGGCTTTGCACTGGCTGCTCCCTCTGCCTTGAAGGCTCCTGTCTCCACCTGGCCTACCCTCTCTTGGCTTTTCCATCCCAACCCAAATGTTAGCCTCCTCTGCTTGGCCTTCCCCAAATCCCTATCCTGAAGCAGTCAGCCTGACTCATTTCTTCTGTTGTTCTCCTCTCCACCTGCTGGTTTTGTATTTGTGAGTGTGTTTGCATACTGTCACCTTCCTGTCCTTGCAGATAAGCCCCTTGAAAGAACAGACCTTGTCCATAAGCAACAGAGCCTGGAAAAGAGCTCAGAGCACAGTAGGTGCTTGATGGCTCTGTGTTGGAGGCATCTGTGGACTGGATCTCTGGGTTTACCTCCCTAGGTCAGCGAAGACTGGTTCTGAGCTGGTCTGGGGCTTTCCTTCAGCCTACCTCCTGTGGGGACCAACCAGGTGGAAGTGGCTTTGGGAAATCTTTCCCAGAGTCTTGGTGGGAGGGGCTGTGTATTTGTCCATCAGACCACCCATCCAGGGAGGCTGCTGCGTTTGGGGAACATCAGGCTTAAGGGGGACCTGCCGGTAGGTGGCTTTGTTGGAGCAGCCCTCACAGGGTCTAGATTCTGCTCTGGCCGGGAGCTCAGTCGTCCAGATCTCTGCCTTTGAGGAATCCTGTGACCTCGCCCGACCTTGGCCACAAGCAGGGGGATCCTTGCCTGACCTGCTTCAGTTGGAAAGCAAAGCAACTGAAGACTCTGCTTGGAGAGTCTTGGACGCCCGTCTCCATGCCAAGACCTCTGGACTTATTTATTCTAAACAGATGAGGGGCATTTGAACTAGGGCCAGTGTGTGGTGCGGTGGGCCACAGCCACAGCTAGAGGGATGCAAGGACGTTTCTCCAAAGAAGATCACGGGGGTTGTCTTTGGAAAGTCAGGGGCAAGTCACAACAGCCTCCAGTCAGTAGGGAAGGTCCTGCTGAATATCACAGGCTGGAAGCAACTCCGGCTCGAAGGGGTTTAGAATCCACTTCATGGCCCTGGACAAAAAGATACGGCTATCATTTTGTAAAGTTTAAATCTTCCGTGGGAATAATATGGAAGAAAAGCAAACCTAATTTCAGAGGCCATGGAGGAAGACTTGAGACCACATTTCTTCAAGTATTTCTGCAGGACGTTTGTGGTTGGAGGCCACAGGGGTTTTGTGGGAAATGATGGGTTTAAAAAGATTAAGCAGGTGTCATTACGGTAGAACTTTTTGGAGCTTTTATTACGCTCATTGTGACTCTCCGGTGATGCGCCCGTGTGGTATTTTCCAGTCTGTTAGACCCTGGAATCCTTTTTTGGCTAAAACTCTTGGCGAGTTGCTGTGCTGGAGGACGAATAAAGGGGAGGGACAAAATGAAGTGAACTTCACAAGCATTTAGAGATTTCTCGGTGCTCTGCGTGGTGCTCAGTACCGTGAGAAACGCAAAATAGTCCAGACCAGGTATAGTAGGAGCTGTACTCTAGTCAGATAAAAAGACTCCCCCGTGCAAAACAACTAGGAAGTAATAAAAGAACAATACACAATCAAGATCTCCACATCATGGAAGCTCTAAAAGGCCAGGTTATTTGAGAGGGAGAAGATTCCGCCAGCTCTGTGTCAGCCGGCAGGGCAGGTCCCATCTCCGAGGATGAGACTGCATCGTGGAGGCTGGGCGATGATGAAAAGCCTTCAGAGCTCTGGAATAGCACCTCCGCTGTTACCTTGGTTCTTCTTAGTCATGTACACACTCTCTCCTCTCCAGCGACCCGGCATGTCTTGGGAAGGCCAGAGACAAGCCAGGAGCCTAGCTTGTGGGCTCTCGGAATCTCTGATGTAGGTACAGTGATAAGGGAATGTTCTCCAGATCCACCGTGAGCCAGTGCTGGAATCCCCGCCCAGCAGTTATTGGTAAATGCTGCAGAGATGTGAGGTCCTTGCATTTGCAGATATTCGCCTTTGGAAACTACGGGGAAGACCTGCTAGTGTGGCCAGGTGTACGTTGTTAAATGCTCTTTGAACTCAGTCTCGCGTCTTCCTGCCGCAGCCTCTGCATTGATGGGACTGTGGTCTTTTTCATTAGTCAGGCGCTCTTTCCCATGCCTGGTGACTCATGGTTCAAGTGCATATTGCTGAACGGCCCGGGGATGTCTCCTGAGCCTTGGTGTGCTTGCCAATGTGTTACTCACCTAGGCTGTGCAGGAAGCAGGTCCAGGCAAGTGAGTTTTAAGCTTCCCTCCGGCCACCTTTAACTTTGATGTTTATTGGCCGCCATGGTTCACTTGCGGAGGAATGGTGCAGGGAAGACGTGTTGTCACTGCTCTGATTCCCAGCAGTGGGGCACATCTGTTTCTCCAGCTGGGGTTTGGCTCATTGAAACCTAAAGTCGAGGTCTGAAGACAGATGGTGGGATGACCAGAGAGAGCCCCCAGCCTTGGGTCAAACTGTTGTGTAAAAGCGCTCGGGTCCTCTCTGTTAGCGGCTGCCCAGTTAACGTTTCCTCTCTCCTTTCTCACCACCGGCGCCATCCCCAGGAACGTGCTCAGGTTTGGTTTTCAGCTTGGTAACAAGTGTTGTGTGTCCCCTCTCTCCCCCACACTGTGACTGTCTAGATGCCCCATGAGTGCGGGTGGTGTGGCCGTAGCGGGTGGCGCAGCAGTTCTTGTCCTGTAGCATCCGATCCCGCGTCCTGTACTTGTGTCTGGTCATACCCCGCGGGCCACGGGTTGCCCTCCACCTGGGTACTAACTAGTCTTTGCTTTTGCCTTTTAGGAGCACTCCCGGCCTGAATATGAAACCAAAGTTCGCGAGAAAATGCTGAAGGAGAGCGACAAGTCTGTTGTCCAGAAACTGGGGACCCATTCGACCGAGAGTGAAGATGAGGTGAGATGCTGGGCCTGGTGCTCACCGTCCTTTCCGTTTCTGAAGATCCCATTGTCACTGCATTGGGAGCACCTTCTGGGACAGAGACTGGGCTGTGTGAAGTGCTGACAGTGGTGGGAGAGGGCGGAAAGAGGGCGTGCCATCTGTCATTGTCCTGTGGGCAGAGCTCATGAGGCACAGGCTTCTGCCATGACTGGGTGAATGAAATGGGAGAGCAGGTTGGATAAGAAAAAAATCAATTCAGGCCTGGTTCCTCTGGACTCCCTCACTTATGCATTTAAAAATAATAGCTGGAGTTCCCATTGTGGCGCAGTGGTTAACGAATCCGACTAGGAACCATGAGGTTGCGGGTTCAGTCCCTGCCCTTGCTCAGTGGGTTAACGATCCGGCGTTGCTGTGAGCTGTGGTGTAGGTTGCAGACGCGGCTCGGATCCTGCGTTGCTGTGGCTCTGGCAGAGGCTGGCAGCTACAGCTCCGATTGGACCCCTAGCCTGGGAACTTCCATATGCTGCGGCAGCGGCCCAAGAAATAGCAAAAAAAAAAAAAAAAAAAAAAAAAAAAAAAAAAAAAAAAAATATATATATATATATATATATATAATAGCAGCTTGGAGTTCCCGTAGTGGCTCAGCGGTTAATGAACCTGACTGGCATCCATGAGGACACACGTTCAATCCCTGGCCTCGCTCAGTGGGTTAAAGATCTGGTGTTGCTGTGAGCTATAGTGTAGGTCACAGACAAGGCTCGGATCCCCCATTGCTGTGGCCCTGGCCTAGGCTGGCGGCTTTAGCTCCGATTGGACCCCTAGCCTGGGAACCTCCATATGCCGTGGGTGCGGCTCTAAAAAGACAGACAAAAAAATAAATAAATAAAATTAAAATAATAGCAGCTAATACCAGATCAACCAGTGCCGTGACAGCTAAGCCTTATCGAGTGCTTGCCGCAGGCTGGATGGTGTTCTCAGTGCATTATGTTATTTTGTTATCACAGTAAATTTATGAGGCTGGCACAATTGTTATGCAAATTAAATCCAATGGGAGGAGTTCCTGGTGGCTCAGTGGGTTATGGATCCTGCATTGTCACTGCTGTGGCTTGGGTCACTGTGGTGGTGCAGGTTCACTCCCTGGTTCAGCAACTTCCGTGTGCCATGAGTGTGGCCAAAAAAATCTAATGGAAAAAGTATGTCCACAGGTTAAGATACTGGCCAGAGGTCATCCAGCTGGTGAACGGTGGGTGGATCTGGGACTCGAGCCGACGTTTGTCTTTGGCAGTCTGGGTGTCTAGCCACTGTGCGTTACTGCCCTTCAAGTGCGGTAGGCAGGTGGAAGGATAAATCGAGAAATGGCTGTTGGGTCGGCAGAGCCAAACCGGTGCCTGTGTTTGCCTGAGCTGCTCCTACACTGGTCCTCAATTTTCATTTCTCTGGGTGGCGATGTGATGGTGAACATGGCTTGTGAGTCGTGTTTCTGAGTTTTACGGTGGCATTCAGACATGCAAACAGAGCCTCAGAATCTGTGCTGTGATCTGTAAATACTGTGAGCAGGAGGTGGGGGGCACGGTGGCGGGGCTCCTCTTTGGCAGTGCCGGCCTCCCCCCAGTGCCTCCTTTCTTTGAAACCGAGAGTGTGTGTGTGTGTGTTTATGTCTTTCCTAATCTGGTTCCTGAAAAAAAAAAAATCAACGTGATGGAAAATCTGTTGTTTTTACATGTGTCTTTTCTCCATCTTGGATTCGAATTCAAATTTCATTTAATTTTACATTCTTTATGTTGGAACCATTCATGTTAACATGCAAATTTATTCAAGTACCAAAACAGAAGAATGTGGGAATGTGGTGTTTTTGAGCCCAGAATACTAGCTTTTTTTTTTTTTTTTTTTTAAGAAAATAGGACTTAGAAGAGTAAGGGGTGGCCGTCTGAGTTATTATTTCCCTAGAAAAAAATTAAGTCCGAGACCACCAATTATTTGGGGAAAAATGAATTAATTCTTCAGAAAGGCTAATCATCTCCATCAGCCTCATCAGAAAGCAAGCCTGTTGTGTTCTGTCAGCTTTGGCAATCCCATGCAACCTTCTCTCTCCACCCCAGGGCAGTATACAGTGGATAATTTTATGGAAATCACATGTAACTTTTATTGACCACTGACTCATTTAATTTTAATTCCATAGACGGGAATGCCGAGGAGCTGGAATTGCGTACATTGAGGCTGTGGTTCTAATATAAACATTGCTTGGATGTATATGCATGATAGGTCACATAACTTTCAGGAACCATGAATAATTGAAAAACATCTGAATGCATTATGAATGATACATATGTTTATGTTTTAGCATTCAACATCTATTTCCATTACACTGTTGAGAAGGCAAAGCCCAAAGCATCTAATGCCTTATAGGCACGGGGGGCGGGGATAACCTTCCCCAACGAGCAGTGTCAGATAATAATGGCCTGGCATCGGATTGTCAGCATCTTTCTTGTGTTCCCTCCATCCTGTAAATAATGGAAATGCTTCTGTTGCTGCTGGAAGTCTAGCCAGAGGTGGGAGATGAAGGCAGAAGCGCATGTTGCTGTCTGATGGGGAGGCTGTCTCTTGCCCGCAGAAAGAGTCGAGGTTGATACCCGTGGCTGACTATGGCTCTCTGGGCACCAGTGTGGGTGGGATATTTAGGAAAGACACATTCTTCTGGGAAATGCATAGGGACTAACAATCAAAGTCTAGCTGGTGGCCTTGGATGTGCTTCTTCCTTCCCAGAGGATCACCTTGGCTCTGCCTTTGGGGTAACCCCGAGGCTGCATGTCCCACTTCTGCTTATATGCCTTTCTCCTGAATGATAAGAACTACCATTTAGTGAGACCCAGATGGTAGAGGAACGTGCCAAAGACCACAGTGCTAGGTGTGGGGGAGCTGGTAGTCAAACTCAGTTACACCTGATCCCCAAAGCCCGTTGCTTCTTAAAAACATTTTTTAAAAAGATAGCAAGTCTATTTTTATAATGTCTTGATGGAGATTTAATTCTCAGATCATAAAATAACCCCATTTAAATTACACACTTCAGTGGTTTTCAGCATATTCACCGATTTGTGCAGCCATCCCCACAATCTACGTTGAACACATTTTTATCACCTCAGAGAGAAACCCTTTACCCTGGGAAGCGAGTAATCTGCTTCCTGTTTGGATCGATTTGCCACTTCTGGACTTCCATGGACGTGAGATCGTGCAAACTGTGGTGCTTCTCTTCTTTCACTGAGCAGAATGTTTTCAGGATCATCCATGTTGCAGATGTACCAGTGCCTCATTCTTCCTATATTGCCAAATAATACCCCGTATTTTGGATAGGACTAATTTTGTTTCTACAGGCATCAGTTGATGGACATTTAGGTGGCTTCCACTGGTTGGCTTTCATGAACAATGCTGCTGTGAACATTTGTGTATAAGGTTTTGTGTGGATACATGTTTTCACTACTTTTAGAAATAGACATGAGAGAAGAATGACCGGCTCAAAGGGTAACTCTGTTTAAAGAACCGCTGTAATATTTTTCAAAGGGGCTGCACCATTCTGCATAGCGACCACGGATGTATGAGGTCTCTAATTTCTCCATATTCCCACCAACCTTTGCTGCTCCCTGTCTTTTTTATTTTACCTGTCCTAGTTGTGTGAAGTGGTCTTTCGCTGTGGTTTGAAGTAGCTTTTCTCTAATGATTAATGAGGTCGAACATGTTTTCATGTGCTTATTGGTAATTTTTATGACTTCTTCAGAAAAATGTCTGTTCAGATCCTTTGTCTGTTTTAAGAATTGGGTTAACTGTCTTTTTATTATTGTGTTAGGAGTCATTTACTTAATCTGAACAGCAGCCCCTTATCAAATAATATGATTTTCAAATATTGTCTCCCATTCTGTGGATTTTTTTCATTTAATCGATGATACAATTTGCTGCATAAAAGTTTTTGATGTAAGGAGTTCCCACTGTGCCTCAGCAGTTAACGAACCTGACTAGGATCCATGAGGAAGCAGGTTCGATCCCTGGCCTCCCTCAGTGGGTTAAGGATCCGTCATTGCTGTGAGTTGTGGTGTAGGTTGCAGATGCAGCTCCTGTTTGACCCCTCACCTGGGAACTCCCATATGCTGGGGGTGCGGCCCTAAAATGACCAAAATAAGGTTTTGATGTAGTTCAATTTATCGAGTTTTCTTTTTGTCACTTATGCTTTTGTGTCATATCTAAGAAATCATTGTTTAATCCAGCGTCATGGAGATATACTCCCAGGTTTTCTTTTGAGAATTTTACAGTGTTAACTCTTATGTTGAGGTCCGTGATCTGTTTTGAGTTGATTTTTGTGTGTGATGTAAGGGGCCACATTCATTTTTTTGTTTTTGCACACGTAGTTGTTCCAGCGTTGTTTGTTGTAAAGACTGTTTTCTCCGTGGAGTTATCTTGACACTCTCATCCAAAATTAATTTATCATAAATGTAAAAGTTCACTTCTGGACACTCAGTTCTGTTACATTAATCCGTATGTCTGTCTTTCGGCCAGTTCCACATTGGCTTAATTAATTACTGCACCTGGGTAGTAAGTTTTGAAATTGAAAGTGCGACTCTGAATTTGTGCTTCTTTTTCAAATTTGTTTTGACAATTCTAGGTGTCTTACATTATCATATGAATTTTAGGCGTAGCTTGTCAATTTCTGCGAAAAACGCAAGCTGGGATTTTTGACGGATTAATTTAGGAAGTCGTGCCATTTTAACAATACTGTCTTCTTTCATTGCTTCCAAAAACATTTTATATTTGCGGAGGAGAGGTCTTGCACACCTTGTGTTAACTTTGTTTGTAATTATTCTTTTTCATGCGATGGCAAATACAATTGTTTTCTTAATTTCAATTTTGGGTTGTTCATGGCTAATATCCAGAAGTACCGTTGATTTTTGTATATTGATTTTATATTCCACAACTTTGCTGACCTCATTAATTCCAGCGGTGTTTGGTAGGTTCCTTAGGATTTTCTGCTTATAAGATCATGCCATCTTGAAGAGAGAGAGCTTTATTTCTTCGTCTCCCAACCTGGATGCATTTTATTGCTCTCTCTCTCCATTCTCAGCTCCCCTCCCTTTTGCCCTAATGGCTCTGACTACAGCCTCTTATGCCGCACGTTGAAGGGAAGGGATGAGAATCGACTTCCTTGCCTTGTTCTTGATTTTAAGAGAAAAAATGGGCCTTTCACCCTTAAGTGTGATGTTTTCTGTGGCCCATTGCTTTTTTTCTCTCCTTTCTCTAAACTCGGTCTTTTTGAAACTTTGATTTTGTTGGAGGAGAGTTGACTTACAGGGTTTGTATTAGGTTCAGGTGTACAGCAAAGTGAATCCGTCATGCATAGACAGACATCCCTTCTTCTGTCCCATATGGATTATTACAACCTATTGAGTAGCTTTTCCTGTGCTCTCCAGTAGGTATGGTACATTGCTTTTTAACTCTCTCTGAAAGGCGTCCCTGAGAAGAAATCACGTCACGTCGTCAGGTGGCCCAGCCCACGACTGGTCTCTTCCCCCTCGGCTCTCACGTGGGAAGATTGAATTGCAGTGTCTGCTGTTCGGAGAGTCGCTGCTTCACTTGCTGATGTGAAAGATCATGTCGGTCAATGGCCCACAACTTTGGGGGACAGACTGTCCCTTATCTGTTTTGGATGGTGGCGTTTGGGCTATGGTTCTCTCTACTGGGATGACGTTTAAGGGCGGGGGCATAGGGAGGATGGTAAGATGATGAAATGATACGTGGTATTTATGGAGTGCTCTCTCTGTGCAAATCTTTATGGGTTTTAGTTCATGTAAGTCTCAAACCATTATTACTTCCTATTTTATACATGAGCAAACCGAGGCTTATTTATTTAGAAAGAAGGCGCTTGCTCACTGCTTCTATGTGGCCAAACAGTCTGACCCCGAGACCAGTGTTCTCGTTGAAAAATTTATTTTCTTCGAGTAGAAGTGACATATGTGCTAATCCCTGCTGTGCAGTAAAGGGAGTATATACACAGTACATGTCCTTTTTCATATTCTTTCCCACTGTGGTTTATTAGAGGATATTGATTATAGTTCCCTGGCCTATACAGTAGGACCTTGTTTATCCCTTCTGTAAATAATCATTTGCATCTGCTAATCCTAAATTCCCAAACCTTCCTCCCTTTTCCCCTCCCGCTCTTGGCAACGTCAAGTCTGAAGAACGATGCTGTTGACCACTCAACTCCCCTGCCTTCCACATGTTTACCCGCCGCAGATCCCCAGACACCCCTGAAGAGTCATGCCTGCTTCTTCTTCCTTCTTCTAAAGGCTGGAAGGAATGCGGTTTTTGCTGGAAAGATGGGTACGAGACAGCTACCGACCCAATTTTTCTTTAGTGGTTTTGTGTAAACTTTGGTGAGCTGATGCTCTATTTCCACCGAGGACGAGTGAGCCGAATTAGCTCAGTTTACGACAAGAGGTTCAACAGACAGTGAGAGACTTGGGGACTCAAAACACAGAGCGATGTTGTGTTTCTGAGGAAACTATGGAGCTGGAACTTCTCATCAACGAATTAGTTTTTGGAGTTCCTGTCGTGGCTCAGTGGTTAAGGAATCCAACTAGGATCCGTGAGGTTGCGGGTTTGATCCCTGGCCTTGCCCAATGGGTTAAGGATCCGGTGTTGCCGGGAGCTATGGTGTAGGTCGCAGGCGTGGCTCGGATCCTGTGTTGCTGTGGCTGATCCGGCGGCTACAGCTCTGATTCGACCCCTAGCCTGGGAACCTCCATATGCCGCGGGAAGCGGCCCTAGTAAAAGCAAAAAGACAAAAAACAAAAAACAAAAAAACCCAAAGAATTAGCTTTTTTTTTTTTTTTTTCTTTCCCCCCTTCTTCCTGGATAAGCTGGAGTATTTTCTGGAATAGCCTATCCTGAACAGATTTGCAGGTTTCCTCAAGTTTCCTTCCAGGGCAAGATGTTTCTCTGTTCATACAAGATGCTAAAGCTCTAAGTTGAAAGCGGCCGGCAAGATGCTGTGGATGGCGGGGTTGGGGAGTGGTCCTGATCTCCACCTCTCACCCCTCTGCCCCTTCTCCTCCCAGCCACGCCTCCTTTCCCGTCACTAAACGTCCTGCTCCTGAGGGTGTCCTCAGAAAATAGAGCTCCTGCTGCAGAGTTCAACAGAGGCAAAATAATCAAAGAACTAATGATAAAGACGTTAGAATGCAGGAAATTGAGGCAGACAGGGGCTGGTGAGGCAAAGCAGAAATGAGCAACAGATGGGGGCTGCTCCCACTCGTAGGGCTGGAAGGATCAGGAGGGGAGGTGGTATTGCCAGAACCCAGCGGGTGCCAACACCCTGCAGGAGTGCAGCCCCTTCCTGGAGAAGCCCATGAAGACAGGTTGAGGGAGAGGTGGAGGAGGGAGACCCTGCAGTCCCCCTCCTGCCCTCCGGTCTGACACCAGCGCCCCCAGTGGCCAAATCTAACCAAAAGTGAGTTGATAAATCACATTGTTTTTAGGATTCAGCTCCCCCACCCCCCAGCAACACCGAGTACAAGGGAAGAGTGGAGAATAGATTTGCAGGCAAGTGGCAGAGAACTGGGAGAAAAGTCCAGTCGTAAGCCAGCATCAGTTTGGGACCAACTAGTCACTGATTGATCACTGAAGTCAGGTCCTTGCCTTGGGGAGTTGAGAGGCTGTTAAGGGCTACAACGAAAAATTTGGCAGAGGAGTTCCCTGGTGGCTCAGTGGGTTAAGGACCTGGCGTTGTCCCTGTTGCGGCTCAGATCACTGCTATGGTGTGGGTTCAATCTGGGGAACTTCCAGATGCCACAGGTGCAGCCCCCCCAAACCCCCAAACCCAAAATTTGGCAGAAAGTGCAAGAATGCTGACCATTGATGTAATGAGAGAGGATTCAGGAGCGGTCAGTGGCCCAGACCATTCCTGCGCTGTTAAGAATGTCCATTGTGGGGTCACCATGCCCTATAGTAGGAAATTGTCAGAACACTGTAAACCAGCTATAATGACAAAAAAAAGAGAGAGAGAATGTCCGTGTGAGTGGGGGTGTGCACCAGCTGTGTGTGCTGGTGCCATGGGAGTGACACAGGTGAGGTCAGGTAGCAGAAGGCTTCAGTGAGGAGACAAAACATGTTTCTGTGTCAAGGGGCATGTGACAAGCTGGGGGCACGGCGACTGCGGGTCCTCAAAGAGTCTTCCGTGCAACATGTCACTTAAAGGACCTTAAAACAAAGTCCTCTCGAACCAGTCCCAGGAGCTCATTACCTGGTGAGATGGACCTGTCCTCGAAACGTTTATCCTGCGTGGAGGCAGGCACCTGCCCCGCCGAGACCGGGCTGCCTGTGATGCTGCATTTAAGGCATGTTTTATGGGGAATGTTGAAGGGGAACTTTTGCCAAGAGGAGGCCCGTGAATAGACGGGTGTTAATTTACTGTTCAGCGCACCACCCTGGGGACAATTATTTCAAAAGAAAACTCATCTAAAGTTAAAGTATTGAAACATTTACGACACGACGCCTCTGGCAGGCGCCACAAACAAACATGTGGAATAAATTATGCATCACTGAGGGCCTTGGCCAGGAGGCTGGGAGGACCGCGAGAGGATGCCGGGGGCAGTCACAGGGCCAGGGGAGCGGGGCTGCCGGGTCCGCCCGGGCCCCTCCTTGGGTCCAAGGGGAGTGTGTCAGAAGGTCCTGCACAGAGGCCCAGGGTGGTTGAGCCATGGGACAGAGTTCTCGTGGGCCCTTTTGTGACAGCACTAGGTCACTTAATGACCATCTGAGGGTCCCAAAGATAATGACTCTATGTAGTTTTCCCAGACTTTGAGGGATGAAGAAGATTCCTCATTGGCAAAGGGGGACAGAAAGGGGACTTGAAGAGTCCCTTAGTGAGGAGCTGAGGTGAAGCTGGACCCCTGGCCCATTTCTGGAAATGCTGATTTGGGTCAGTGCCGACAGCCTCTCATCCTTTTTATTTTCTGCAGCCTGGGGGGCTCTCAGCCAGAGGGTGAATTCTGCCTCCATCTGGGCCCACGGCTCTCAGACCAGCCCCTGGATTGCCAGGGACCGCGTGTGGCCTGGCCACCTCTGCACGCCACCTCCCACGCCCCCATTGCTCCTCTTTGGTGAGAGGGACAGTGAAGCAGGTCCCTTCGCACAGGGCAGCTCCAGGGGAACACAGCTTAGGAAGTGGGATTGCTATCAAAATCAGCCCCTGACAATTGTATGTGTACTTTCCTTTCCCTTTTTAAAATTTAATTTAATTTTTTTTGACAGGGGACGCCCTTGAGGCATATGGAGGTTCCCAGGCTGGGGTCGAATCGGAGCTATAGCTGCCGGCCTACACCGCAGCCACCCCAAGGCCAGATCCGAGCCATGTCTGTGACTTACACCACAGCTCACAGCAATGCTGGATCCTTAGCCCACTGAGCGAGGCCAGGGATCAAGCCCACGGGTTTGTAATCTGTTGAGCCACAACGGGAACTCCCTAACTTTAATTTTACTTGTATGTTCATTCGATTATTATTTTTGATTCATTGTTCCCAGCTCTGGCCCCTCCTTTGCTGTCTGTCTCTCTCTCCAGCTCTCACTCTGCCATCTCTCTCCCCCGCCCCCATGGCCCCCCACTCCTCCTGGGGGATTCTCAGCCAGGGAAATGGGTGAATGCGCCAGGGAGCAGAGAAGTGGATGTGGCCAGGGGGCTGGAGAGTCATCCTGCTCGGCTGCAGGCTAGGGATGTCTTAGGAGGAATGGGGGGGCTTCTGTTTTTAATTTCTGGGTTTGGCCTGCCTCTCCCTTGTTGGGGATCTGGCGGCAGGCAGGCTGGGATGTGTGCACCTGTCTCCAGGAAGCAGCTGCAGACCTGGGAAGAGACAGGGCCGCTTCTGCCACAGCAGTGCACCAGGTGGGGCGGACAGAGTGGACCGACTCTGGGGACGTGGCCGGAGGGGTCGGTGTGGAAAGCCCCTGGCGATGCTGGCTGCTTCCCACCCTGGGAATCAGCATGGGAGGAAGTGAGAAAGGACAGAAGTTTCCTAAGACGGAGCCGCCATCAGGGCCCTGCCCGTGTCCCCGGGTTTGGGACGGACCCCTCTGCACAGAACTTAGCACTGGCCAAAGTGGTGCTAACGGCTAAGTGTGCGCTAACATTGTGGGGCGCTGCTCATCACTGTATGTTTTACATGAGAACTTTCTCCTCCGGAGAAGCCCCACATTATGGCAAAAGACAAGCCTGCCTGCTCCACGTCGCCTCCCAGTGTTAACTGTCCCCTTAGAGGGGCTGCAGTTCGCAGCTTGGTTTGCATCCTTCCAGACCGTTCTGTAGGCACGTTTATTCTTGTGTGAATCTGTGTTTGCTTTGTGTGTGTGTGTGTGTGTGTGTGTGTGTGTGTGTGTGTGTGTGTGAATAAATGGTCTCATTTGATCAAGAAAGCTTCTTAAGGCAGGAAGACTGTTTCCCAAGCTGTGCGCAGGGTACCCCAGCATGCCACAGGGAACTCACGGACATCTTAGAGTTTTTAAACATCTTTGAATGCCCCTCAATAGTACCTGGCACCTGTCAGACACTGCAGGAGCCGCTACCCCAGCAGGGTCAGTGCTAAACCGCCAGACATGCCAGTCAGGAGTTTTCATTGTGGCTCAGGGGAAATGAATCTGACTAGCATCATGTGGACGAAGGTTCGATCCCTGGCCTTGCTCAGTGGGTTAAGGATCTGGCGTGGCTGTGGCTGTGGCTTCGGCCAGCAGCTACAGCTCCGATTCACCCCCTAGCCTGGGAACCTCCATGTGCTGCAGGTATGGCCCTAAAAAGGCAAAAGACATGACATGCCAGTCAGCATCACCATGTCCTTATGAAGCCAAGTTTTCTGTGGCGATAGTATAGCCTCTGCACAGAGTGATTGTGAAACAGGTGCAGGTGTCAGCACCCGCAGGACTCCCAGGAGGGCGTACAGTGTCCTGCAAGTGGACACATCTTTTTTGTAAGTAATTAGGGTGAAGAATGAAATGAAAAGATCAATTTTTCTTTCAATTTCTATGTCCCCCCCGCCAAATGGCTACTAGACTAATAGAACATACATACTTATTAAATTATTTGGACTTAACTCCTTATTAAATGGGACTGTGAAGTTTTTGTTTCCTTAAAAAATTGTATTGAAGTAGAGCTGATTTACAATGTTGTGTTAGTTTCCATTGTACAGCAAAGTGATTTCATTATACCTATACACTCTTTTTCTTTTCTTTTCTTTTCTCTTTTTTTGCTATTTCCTGAGCCGCTCCCGCGGCATATGGAGGTTCCCAGGCTAGGGGTCCAGTCGGAGCTGTAGCCACCGGCCTACGCCAGAGCCACAGCAACACAGGATCCAAGCTGTGTCTGCAACCTACACCACAGCTCACGGCAACGCCAGATCCTTAACCCACTGAGCAAGGGTAGGGATCGAACCCGCAACCTCATGGTTCCTAGTCGGATTTGTTAACCACTGTGCCACGACGGGAACTCCTACACTTTTTCTTAAATATTGTTTTCCATTATGGCTGATCACAGGATAGTGAATAGGAGTCCCTGTGTTTTACAGTAGGACCCATTGTTTACCCATCCTGTGTGTGATGGTTTGCATCTGCTAACCCCAAACGCCCACTCCATCCTTCCCTCACGCCCCCTCCCCCTTGGCAAGCACAAGTTTGTTCTCTGGGAACCGCTAAGTATTTTTTTTTTTTTTTCAACCCAGGGGCATCATGTAAACATTACTGAGATGTTAAGGGTACCAGGAATCGAGAAAATTTGGAGCTTGCTGTTGAGTAAAGAGCTTCCTTTCCTAAAGACATAAGAGTGAAGGGGACGGCCACGAACGGAAACGTTTAAAAAGATAAATAGCGAATTTCAAAGGAGCAGGAATTTATTTGGGCGGCAACAGTCTCACAAAGGGCCTGCAAGGAGAGTGCCGGGGGTGGGGCTGGCGTCTTCCACACTTGCTCCTGGGCCTCCCCCAGACTCCTCTCCCAGGGCTTCAGAGGAGCTCTGCCCCGGGATCTCTCTCTGTCTCTATTTCTCGCTCGCTCTCTCTCTGTCTCTTGCTCTGCATGTATCTGTAGACATTCGTGTGGGTGAGGGGCAGGGTGGGTTAGGAGGGGTTTCTGACTGTGGACCTCCTATAAAATCTACGAGATCTGGAGTTCCCGTTGTGGCTTAGCAGGTCACCAACCCAACTAGGGTCCATGAGGATGTGGGTTCGATCCCTGGCCTCGCTCAGTGGGTCCAGGATCCCACATTGCCGCAAGCTGTGGCTTAGGTGGCAGATACGGCTCAGATCTGGCATTGCTGTGGCTGTGGAGTAGACCAGTGGCTACTTTACGGCTCCTATTCAGCTCCTAGCCTGGGAACTTCCATATGCTGCAGGTGCAGCCCCAAGAAGACAACACAAAAAACAAACAAACAAAAAAACCAAAAAAAAAAAAAAAAAAAAACCCAAACTGTGCGATTTAAAAATAAACTCAACAGCATCTCATCCAGAAGACTCTGCTTGACTCACAGTCTCTGGGTAGCTTGGGCTTCACAGAGAAGCCTGCCAGAGGAGCATTGAATGTGCCCAAAAACTTCTCTCTCTACACAACATATGAATTATTCTTCCCAAGGAGAGACTCCTCGGGTGGCCCAAGCCATCAGACGGGGGGCCCTGGCCCTTTTCAGCTGACAGCCTGTTCTCAGCAGCAGAAGTTCTGGCTAAAATAAGTCTTTCTCCTATGCTCATTGTATACATTTCTACTGGCCTGCATCTAAATTAAGAAGTTGCAAATAAAGAGAGTCCGGAGGCCCAGGCTGTGGACGCAAAGCTGGAGAGAGATGGGGCCGCTGGGAGAGGAGAGTGCAGGGTTGGGGGAGGGGGGCGGCGGGTCCAGGCTTGGCGCTCGGGCTGGGCACAGTCACGATGGTATTTCAGACCAGACCCTCATGGAAAACACGAGGCCCAAATATGTGCAGGAATGGAGAATGCTGGAACAGCAGAGGCGCTCGAGGAGGCCAGCACATACCACTGGGACGTGTGATGTTTGCCACGATTGACTTGCAGCTTGGACTTCTCTTTTCTCGTCGAAATGATTTTTCCATATACGGCCCGAAGCACGTAAATTAAATTTGTCTTTTGCTGCCTGGGCCAAGGTCCTTATTTCACTTCCCTAGAATTCACTGGAAGCACACACGAGCCTGTCAGGTTCCTTTGCGCGCTTGCCTTGCATGTGCCAGGAAACCAAAAGAGTTGGTTTAAAAAATTCCAGCGGGGTCAGAGGTCTGCTGACTCCCGGTGAGTCTTAAGACAAGACGTCCAAAAAGAAGCTTTCAAAGAAAACAGGCGGGGTGACTCTTTTGTCGATGGAGAAGCTCCCGGCCTGTGCCCTTTTAGCCATGATGACCTGATCTGCTGCGACAGGAACCTCCATCCCCGTCCATCCGCCATGCCCGGCTGGGGAATGCGGGCTTCCGCGCAGTGCCTGCCCCACCACCCCTTGGACTCGGTGGTCTTGTGGACATCACTCTTTTTTTGTCTTTTTTTTGCCATTTCTTGGGCCGCTCCCTCAGCATATGGGAGGTTCCCAGGCTAGGGGTCTAATCGGAGCTGTAGCTGCCAGCCTACGCCGGATCCTTAACCCACTGAGCTAGGGCAGGGATTGAACCCGAAACCTCATGGTTCCTAGTCGGATTCGTTAACCACTGCACCACGATGGGAACTCCCTGGACGTCACTTTCTTAGCGTCCACGAAGAATAAGGAACTGGGAAGAGATGTAAAGGTCCTTACTTTAGGTTTCTTCAGATGCAGATCTTGAACCAGTGAGTCTGGGAAATGTGTCTTCAGGGACCCCTCCACTGACGTGTTGCAGCAGAGCAAAGACTCTGTGAGGAAGCAGGAAAGGACTGGCCCTGGTCATAACCCGTTCCCTGAAGTAATCCTATCCTTCCAGCTCCATTTTGGGCCCTCTTTTCACTACCTGGCTCTGTTGGGTTGGTCACTCCCAAGGCCGACTTGGGATTTCCAAGGAGTTTGGACGGATTCCATTTTGGGAAAGGATAGTGACAGGAACACCCTTGTTCACCCCTGCGCTGAAGTTTCTCAGGGCTGTTCCTGTGCCTTTTGTTCTTCTGATCAACAGCAGAAGGACCTTAGATCCCCTGCCTCTGCCATGGGGGTTGCTGGGGAAGCACCATGTCTTTTTTTAAATATTGTCCTGTACGTGACTGGTAACATGATTGCCACGATGCTCAAAACCTCTCTCATGTTATAAAATTATCTTTTCTTTTTAGGGACTGGAAGCATTAAGTTCTAGTCTCTTAGCCAGTGTGGTGGTTATGATACACAGTAGTATATCGTCACTGTGCTGTGCATCTTATGTACTGCCTGCTGCGAGTTTGTACCCTTAAACAACATCTGTCTTACCCCTTCACCCCCCCCTTCCCTGGTCACCCCCATTTTACATCTTTTTTTAAAATGAGTTTGGCTTTTTCAGATTTCACATATATGTACTTACCTTACTCTGTCAGATTTATCTCAGCATAATATACTTGAGGGCCATCCATGTAGCAGGATGTACTTCTTTTTCATGGCTAAATAATATTCCACTGTCTGTCTGTCTGTCTATCTATCTATCTATCTAATCTCACCTATTCTTTATCCATTCATCTATTGAAAGACACTTGGGTTGTTTCCTTATCTTGGTTATTGTGAATAATGCTTCAGTGAACATGAAGGTTCATGTATCTCTTTGGGATCTGTTTACATTTCCTTCAGGTATATATCTAGAAGTGGAATTTCTGCATTATATGGTAGATCTATTTTTATTTTATTTTTATCTTTATTTTTTTTTTTTATTTTTTTTTTTTTTTGCTTTTTAGGGCTGCACCTGCAGCATATGAAAATTCCCTGGCTAGGGGTCACATCGGAGCTGCAGCCGCTGGCTTATGCCACAGCCACAGCAATGACAGATCCGAGCCACGTCTGCGACCTACACCACAGTTCACGCAATGCCAGAGCCTTAACCCACTAAGGCCAGGGATCAGACCTGCATCCTCATGGACACCAGTCAGGCTTGTTTCCACTGTGTCACAATGAGAACTTCCTGTTTTTAATTTTTTGAGCAGCCTGCATACTGTTTTCCGTAGTGGCTGCATCAGTCTACATTCCTACCAGCAATACGCCAGAGTTCTCTTTTCTCCACACCTTTGCCAACACTAGTTATTTCTTGTCTTCTAGATGGTAGCCTTTCCAGCAGGTGTGAGGTGATATCTCATTGTGTTTTTGACCTGCCTAGGAAGCATCACATCTTGAATACACTCTTTTGTCTGTTTTCTTCCTCCTTAGGCTTGCCAAGGTTTGGTTTTTGCTCAGTTTCAGTACACTTTGAAGGATATACTTCAGAACCTGGAGTGTGCTGCATTTTTCTCTCCCAAGTTATTGCCATTTGGACATGTTGGCTTTTATCGGTTCACTAAAACAAAACGTCACCATTAGTAGGAAGAGCGATCTGTGAATAAATGCCGATCTTGCCGCTCCACCCCCTGCCCCAGAGAACTCCCTGTGCTTTCACTGGTTACCTCATTCATTCTCTTCCGGGGAAGATGCATGCCCACGTTCTTTCAGGTGGGGCAGCCCAAGTGAGGGTTTCTTGGTTTTCTTAATAGCGGATTTGATCGGTAAAATGCCCAAGAACCTAATGATCTGTATTTCTATTATTTATTTATTTATTTTTGCTTTTTTAGGGCTGCACCTGCACCATATGGAAGTCCCCAGGGTAGGGGCTGAATCGGAATCACAGCTGCGGGCCTATGCCACAGCCACAGCAATGCCAGATCTGAGCTGCATCTGCCAGCAACACCACAGCTCATAGTAACGCCAGATCCTTGACTGAGCAAGGCCAGGGATCGCTCCCTCATCCTCATGGATACTAGTCGGGCTTGTTTCCGCTGTGCTACAGTGGGAACTCCTGTATTTCTTTCCTTTTTTTTTCTTAATTCTCAGATCAGATTGATAGGTGAATTTAATATTCCTACACTACTACCTGCTCTGAGCATGCCATCCTGCTGCCCTGAGCAGGCCAGATCTGGAGTTTATGGTGAGATAGTCACTGGAATGGGGTCAGTAGAGGTGCCAACACAGAGGCAAAAGGAAGTTGGTCCTTTCATGGGAGCAGCGAGCCAAGGATGCTAATTTACTTTTATATCTTATGCTGTCTTCATATTTGGGGGCCTGGAGCAGAGTGATGCAGGGAATGAGGCGATCCAGGATTTAACTCGCTTTCTTTTTCTTTTTCTTTTTTTTTTTTTTTGGTCTTTTGTCTTTTTTGTTGTTGTTGTTGTTGTTGCTATTTCTTGGGCCGCTCCCGCGGCATATGGAGGTTCCCAGGCTAGGGGTTGAATCGGAGCTGTAGCCACCGGCCTACGCCAGAGCCACAGCAACGCGGGATCCGAGCCGAGTCTGCAACCTACACCATAGCTCACGGCAACGCCGGATCGTTAACCCACTGAGCAAGGGCAGGGACCGAACCCGCAACCTCATGGTTCCTAGTCGGATTCGTTAACCACTGTGCCACGACGGGAACTCCTAACTCGCTTTCTATACCGGTAACCTCTGCAAAACAATCTTCTTTGAAAGAAGATGCCCCATACCAACTGCCTTTGAGCCTTTCTTATTTCTGTTATCTTGGCTTTCAGCCGAAAGCCCTGAGCTGTGGTCAGAAGAGCGCCTGTAAAATGCAACCCCGCATCTTCTGGCCTAACTCGGGCATCCTCTTTTCTCTGACCAGTGAGCTCTGGCTTGTCCTTGGACAGGCAGGAGGCAGGAGAAGGAAAAACAGTATCCTGAGCCCTGCTGCAGCCCCCACTTGGTCCTCACAGCTGTCGTGGCCCTTGCCATTGTTGGAAACCAGCTGTAGCACAGTCTGAGTTAAGTGCTGCCCTTTTGAAGGTACACGTCATTCTTCATCCACAGAGGGTCCAAAGGCAGTTCCTTGTCTGGGAGCTGCTGCTGTGGCTTTTCTTCAGAAATACTCATGCTTTCCCAGCGATACCCCATCCAGGATTTTCTGCATCATGATTTTACTTTTGCCTGGTCTAGGGCCAGTGGGCCTGTATTGCAGATTTCCACAGCACATTTCAACCTTTCCATCCCTATGACCTTGGAAGGGTTAATACCCACCCAGGGCCAAGCAGTCCTGCTCATCCACTGCCCAGAGTTTGGTTGCCCATCTCTGGACCCTTTGGATCCAGCCTCATGGTTCCCCAGGGAGGCCAGACGAGGTGGTGTGCGGTTGGCTGTAGACAGCTGACATCCAATTCGTTTTTATTAGAATGGTGCACAATCTACAGCCAACTTCCATAAATTTTATTTTGAGTTCGGGCATCTGCATTGAGTTTAGAGAATTTGCGGCAGGAAGTTTGCCCTGGAAATGTACTCAGCCGAATATTCGAATATTTGCACTTGTTAGTGTGGGGTAACTCTCATCCAAGAATCTCAGAAAGCTTGTCCGTAAACATGAATGAATGAATCTTCCCAACACCACGGTGTGCTCTTTGCCAGCTGGATTATTTTAAGGGAAGTGACCAGCCCAGGCCTGTAGTGAGTCATGAAAGATCTCTCTCAGAACCAGAGAGTTTGGACTGCAGAGCCCTGGGTGGAGTCAGGGACCACTCTGGATCCTTGGAGAGAAAGAATGAGGGGGTCAGCAGTCACACAGCAACTCTGGGGATGCCTGGCTACCTTCCAGCTCGGCACCTTCTCCTTCAGAGTCCTTCTCATCAGTCCCCTAAAACCATGGCTTTGTCGAATTAAGTACCTTTTATTTTTTCAGTACATCCATGTAATATATGCTAAGTGTAGGAATTCTAAAAAAGGGAGTAAAGCATAAAGAAGAAAAGCAATCCATGCCATTTTTCATCTCCCAGAAAGACTCTTGTAACCCCCTTTTAACATATATTGTCACATGGTTGAAAAAAAAATCAGACTCTACATTTAATTTATGTTATTATTATTTTTTTTTACTTAGTCTGAGAACAAGTTCCAGTCTTATTAAATATCATGTGTGAGCATCATTTCAGTAATTGCATGATATTTCATCATATGGAAGGCAGCTATGCTCACCACTATCTCAGCAACGCTGCTAATGGTATTGCATCATACGGATGCGTTATAGTTTTCTTAGCCCTTCCTGACAAATGATGAGCACACTTGTAGTTTTTCCCCCTGAATTTTGTTTTATTTGGATTACTGCATCATATAATTTATTGTAGTTTTCTTAGTCTTTACCCTGTGTTAGAACGAAGGATGAACATAAGTGTGCTCATTATTGCAGGAGAAAAAGGGTTTTGATTACTTTAGGAGGGTTCTGTTGGTAGAAGACACTCTACCAATGGAAGCTCCAGGTCTTTACTTGGTTCCAGGCTTGCCAATTGCACATTTTTGTGTCTGGTGAGGGAGCTACAGAGATGCAGCCCTTGGCACATGCCCACAGAGGCAGCCTTAGTGTCACTGCCTTCTTTGCCTCTGCCCAGTTGCTCACAGAGAGTGAAGGTGGGTCAAGTCCTTTAGTTCATGTCCTAGACCTCTCCCCAGAAACCGAGTACGCGTCTAGGAAAAGGAGAAGCCTTTGCTTTTCTTGCCTGTGTGATGGGGAGGGGAGAGCAGATGTTCTGGATCATAGGTGGGGCCATGCTCGTAGGCTCCGGGGTCCAGTTCTGGTCAGGGAACCATTTATCACATCCTGGGAATGGGTGGCTTCCTTGTATCAAATCCGAGAACTGTTCACATCTTCCGACCCCACCATTAATGTGGAAAAATGATTCTGGGGCAGTCAGTGGATGGGTCATGAGTGCTTCTCCAATGAAGATATTTCATCCATTGACCAGAGGCCAGATGTTGGCCGGGGGAAATCCTCGGGACAGATTGTGAGCTATGATTTTCACTCCAAGAGGAAATGTGTCCCGGTTGGTAAGTGATCCACCAAAAAAGTATGAATCTCCCTTTGATAACTTAACCTTCTGGAAGCAATTTAGAGGGCAAGTAGGGTCACTGTGCCTTCCGAGAAAAGGGAACGTTCTTCTTGTTGAGATGCTGATTTTTTTTCTTTCTCCCCGCCTTCCACCATGTACACACAAACAGGGTTGACCTATGGAAAATATTATCCATCTGCAGAAGAGCACTTGATAAATACTTTAATAGAATGTTCTTTACTTTCATGCCATTTTTCATGTGGCCGTGAACTCTCTGCAGCCAGCGTCACTTTATCTCCCTGTAGTACCGAGCGTGTCCCTTCCTACCTTTTGACAAGTCACGAAAATGTAGTATCGCCCCCCACTTTCTTAGATGGATCTAATTAGGGCTCTTTGGATTTGGGGCACGTTGGGTACCTTCCCCATGTTTGCTTCTCCGATCACAGAGAGTGGAGGATGATGGCTTCTAACTAGTTCGTGCTGACCTCCTAAAGGGGGAAATTCGAAAAATGTAAATTCTTCCTCAGAGTTACAACAAGTAGGTCTCATTAAATTCAAAGCAGAGGAAGGAGGGGAGACGGAAGGAGGAGGAGAAGGGGAAAGAGAAAGAAGAGCCGCAGGAAGGACTGTGGGGACCACGTGCGGATAACAGTGACGCCATGTATGGCCCCGCTCCCCAGGTTTCTCAGCCTTTCTCCCATCAGCGGAGTGTCGGGGCTATTTCTAGGTCTCTCGAGACCTTGGTGGAAGACAAAGCTGTTGGTGGCCTGGCGGGTGTTTCCTGGGCCTGGTGCCCATCTCAGCTCTGGCTGGAGGTCCTGGCACCAGCCTCATTCCTTCTCTGACCTTGTCGCATCCACCTTTGACCAGCCAGAAGTGGAGTGAGCCCTTAGAGTCCTTATCTGAGGTCCCTTCTTGACTTTTTTTTTTTTCTGCTTTTTAGGGCTGCACCCATGGCATGTGGAAGTTCACAGCTCACGGCAATGCTGGATCCTTAACCCACTGAGTGAGGCCAGGGATTGAACCCGTGTCCTCATGGATACTAGTCAGGTTTATTACTGCTGAGCCACTGCGGGAACTCCCCTTCTTGACCTTCTTTTGCACGCAGCGTCTTGGATGCATAAGCAGAGCCTGGGGAATGGTGTGAATTTGGCTAAAATGATTCTGTGTTTTTAAGGCTTCGCCAGTCCAAGGTCACTCCGGAGTGATCTGCTCTCGAGGCAAACGATCCACACGTGGGAAAGTGAGGCGAATGGGCCAGAGCCTGGGCGGGCCTGCGAGAAGCAGGGAGATTACTCAGAGTCAGCAGGCCCCGGGCCAGATCCCGATATGAGATCTGGTTTCTTCTGGCTTTAGCCTCTTTCCCGCGTCTCCTTTCTCCGACTGAAAGCTGGGAGCTGGCAGATACAAGGAGGGCCCAAAGTGGGTGCTCAGGAAAATGAGGTTTGCATCTGTGGGCCCACTGAGCCCTGAGAAGGGGGTTGTAGGAGCAGCCCCGGTCCCCAGGCTTTTTCAGTGTGTCTCACGAATGGTGCATGGTGGTCTGAGTTGTCCTTGTTTTGGACCTAGCAGAGGAGTTTGGCAACTTGAAATCTGGAAGGTGGTCATGCTGGCAGTGAGTCACACCCCAGGGAACGTGGTAACAACAGCTCCAGAAACAAGCCAGGATCCCAGTCCCCAGATACCCCCTCCTGCCGTATGTCATCTTCCATCTTTCTTCCAGGAAGCTCCATAAACCAGCCCCTGCCTTGGCTGTTTAATTCCTACATTGTCACAATGCTGGTTATAATGTTGGCACATGGGGCCCAGGGATCGAGCATTCCCCTATCCACCTGCCAGAATTTCCCCAAATGGGAATGGTGACTTGATCATCTCCTTCCTGGAAAGAGATGTTTAAAGTACTTTGAGACCCAAAGAGACCTTGAAACACCAAAGTCTGGGTTAAAAAAATTAAAAAAGGAAGCCAAGAATAACTGCCTGTGTTTTACACTTATTCAGTGACATTGCTTTTTTTTTTTTTTTTTTTTTTTTTGCTTTTTAGGGCCACACCAGTGGCATATAGAGGTTCCCAGGCTAGAGGTCCAGTCGGAGCTACAGCTCCCGGCCTACACCAGAGCCACAGCAACACGGGATCCAAAGCTGCGTCTGCGACCTACACCACAGCTCACGGCAGCGCCAGATCCTAAACCCACTGAGCGAGGCCAGGGATCGAACCCTCAACCTCATGGTTCCTAGTCGGATTCTTTTCCTCTGTGCCATGATGGGAACTTCTCAGTGACACTGATTTTGCAAGACTTGGCTGTCTCAGCCTTGGGGTCATCCTCAATTTCTCCCCCCACCCCCACAGCTGAGAACCTTACATCTGTTGGGGTCCACCTGCCGAATATCTCTTGGGTTTGTCTTTTCCTCTCCATCCTCTCTTCACATCTTGCCTAGATTCCATCAGGGACCCCCTGACTGGTCCCCTGCCTCTTGTCAGGCCCCCTTTCAGCCCCTTCTCTGTGCTGTGTCCGAGGGATCCATCCAGAAAGCAAATTTGATTAGGACGCTCCCTTGCTCGGAATCCTCCATTGCTCTCAAGTGTTTGGGATTGTTTTCAAGCCTCTTGGCTTTATCCAAGAGACCCTACATGACCCGCCTTTCCAGCTTCACCTCCACTTTTCCCCCATGGCCCTCAGTGCCACTTGCAGTTCTCGGCAAACCTCTTTCGGTGCCGTGCCTCAGTGCCTTTGTATGTGCCAGTCCCTTTGCTTGGAATATGCTTTCCCCCTTTTTATTCCACACATTCCCTCTTGTTCTAGAAAACTCAGGGCTAAAACTATCTCCACCGGGAGCCATCTCTCACCCGGGCAGACTTAGCTGTTGACCCTTGTTTTCAAATCCACAGAGCTGCTGTAACAAATGACCACCAACTGAGTGGCTGAGAACAACAGAAGTGTCTTCTCTCAGGGTTCGAGAAGCCAAACATCCCAATTAAGGTGTTGGCATGATCACGCTCCCCCTGCAGGCTCTAAGGGAGGGTCCTCCCTGCCTCCTCCAGCCTCAGGCGCCAAGTGGCCCCAGGCGTTCCTTGGCCTGGAGCTTCATCCCTCCACTCTGCCTCTGTCTTTATGTGGCTTCCTTCCCTGTGTGTCTCTTAGGCCATTGGTCCTTGGATTTTGCCCCCATACTAACCCTGGGATGATCTCTTCCCATGATCCGAAGCTTAGTTACATCTGCAAAGACCCTTCTCCAAATGAAGTCACAGGTTCCGGGGATCAGGACTTAGATAGACGTTTTGGGGAGCCCCACTTCAACCCACTACAGCCTTGTTGAACATCCAGTACGTTCCTGTTAAGAAGGGAGTTTCCCATAGATATTTTGAAGCCCTTTAAATGGCCATTCTTCTTTCTCAAGATGAAATCTCTTTGAGGGCAGGTCTTCTCTTTGACCTTGTATCTTCGGCTTCTAGCCTGGCTGCAGGTCAGCCCAACATTCTCATTAAAATTAAGAAATGACTACCCACAGGCTGTCGGTAGCACCTTTTCTTTAACTTGGGCTGATAAAGGCATGTTTAGAGGCAGCGCCTTGGACACCATCTCATCTGGGAAGCTTCTCCAGCTCCAGGAACCTGTTTCTGCAGTTTTGTTTGGGTTTGAAGTACATTTTCAGGCTAATTGAGTTCCAGGAATAGCCAAAGGAAGACCTTGGAAGATAGCAAATCACAGGGAGAAACCCAGACTCGTTCACCTACATTCTAATGTATATGTTCTCAAAGATGATGATGCGCATATTTTTTTAAAAGTTACCAAGTGGCTGAAAGGGAGCAGCTGAACCTTTCTGAGCATGTCCAGGCATTGCCTGGATTCCCCATATTGTAAAGGAAAGCTGGGCTTTCAGGGGAGGAGCAGGTTTTGGGGACTTGGTCAGTAAATTAAAGCGCCCTGCATTTATGAGACCTGCAGCTTTTATACTCTGGGTCTCAGTTTATTTATTTTTCTTTAAACAGAATTGCCGAGACCCTAACTCCCGCCTTGCTGATTTTATTTCTCTGGTTGTGGTTAGACTTTTCCCTAGGAGTCCAAAAATCCCCCCTACTAATCAGTCTACAGATGATTAAAGTGGGCCTACTGTGTGCGCCTCCACAGACCTGGATAAACAAATCCTTCCTTTGACCATCTCATGTCCTTTGGAAACATGGAGTTTATGTTGTTCAGAGGGTTTCGTCATTGCTTACATAAGGCGGATGTGAAAAGAATTTGGCAAGAGACTTCTAGCCCCTGTTAAACCACTGTCTCCTCTCTTTGAAGCCTTCCATCCCAACCCACATCAACGAGACTGTTTATATGAAAGAACCTGTAAAATCAAACTGTCGTTTTGGAAAAAGGAGGATGCAACTAATTCTTAATGTTGGGTAAACTATTTACAAAAGGCTTAAGTGTTCTGGGTCATCTCTGCCCTATGTCACTGACAGAGAAGAGTCCTGAGTGCCAAGCCCCTTCTCTTTGCAGAGCACACAACACCCTTAGCATCTCCAAGGAGCTCTTCCAGCCCACAGGACCTGGGCTCGCTCCACGGCGATCCCTGTTACCAACTGGCCTGGCATCCCAGAGTCAAAGCCTCCATTGTCTTGGGCTTTCATGGAGGTCTCCCCATCTTCAGGCAAGTCTAGAATCACTCTGGTGCCACTTCTAGCTTCTCTTCCCGTCTTGACACGTTGCTTCACCACCAACTTCTGGCTGTTATTTCTCCTCCACCACTGATTCTTCAACTCTAGGTGCCCAACTCAGCACAAGCAACCTCACCCGTGTTCCAGGCCCTGCCCTTGAGCTCCATTCACTCTGTCATTCTGCAGTTTTTCCGATTGCCACCGCTCTTCTGGATCCCTTGGCTGCTCAGCCCACCCCCATCCCTTTCCTTCCACAGCTTCATCCATGGCCTGTGTCCCCTCTGGCCCATCATGCTTCCTGTCTTTACATAACAGTGAGGCTGGGGCACAGGTTCTGGGTACCAGCCCAAGGTACTGGGGCTGCACCCCCACCTCTCAATTGAAGTTGGGGCATCCCCAGAATTCTTCACAGTGAGGTCACACTGATAGTAAGGAGAGGGCAAGGCAGGAGGACAGTGGTGACAGTAACGGACTTACTCATTTGCCCTAAAAGCGTTACTTGTAATAAAGGTAAACGGATTCTCAGAGGGTTTGGCCAGGTTCTCTTACGAATGCAGCGTCGCATAAGTGAATGAACAAGTTGGGGTGCGTCTCACAGGTGAGGATGCTGGGAGGTGTTCCTGACCCCCTCAGGGCTTCCCTGGAGGCTTCCGGCAGGTTGCCAAACCCTGGATTGAAAGGAACTGAAGCACTGAAATGTGGCCCAGTCTTTGATCACTTTCTGGTTGTTACAGTGAGGAGGTTTAAGTACTTGGAAAAGTAAAAAGAAAAGATCTGATAATGAATACACTCTGGCAGGGGTGGGGTAGGAGGGGGTGGTTCAAAGGGAAGGGCCCCCTCCTTCCTCTTAAAGGTGTGATCCGGAAGTTGCACATGTAACTTCCGCTGACTCCCGTGACCTAGAACTTAAGCAGTGGCCCCTTCCGAGTGGGCAGGGAGGCCAGGGAGTGTGTTTTTATTCTGGACATCCATGGACTCCGCTAAACCCAGGAGCTCTGACACCGTGAGACAGGAGAACGGGTTTGGGGAACCACCAGCAACCTTTGTGGATGACAATACATTTAGTTAATACCCAAGTGGAGGCTTTTGGAAAAGCCAAACTCGAGGGGATTTGCAAACGATCTTTGACATTTTGTCAAGTCCTTTACTCAGTAAGTGTTTATTAAGCACCTGCTATGTGCCAGATAGTGTGCTAGGAGCTGAGGATTCAAGAGTGGGTAAGAAACATCTCTCTGCCTTCATGATGCTTACAGACCATGGGGAAGGCAGGCTTCCAAGGAGGAAATGGCTCTTTATATCATAATTTTATTCAGTGATGACAGTGTCTTCTAGGACAAGGAAGTAAGGGTAGTTACAACTCAAGATACTTAGCAGGTCACGTATGATAGATTTGGTTGGGGAAAAGGATGAGAACCACATGTAGGTGTCTTGTTTGAACAGCTGGGAGCTGGGGATTTTATTTGCTACGATGGGGGGGGGCAGCGGCTGGAGGAGAAGCAGTTGTGGGGAGAGAGCCTACTTCAATTTTGGACATACTGCATCAAGGTGTGTCTAGAACACCCAGGTGGTGAAGCCATTTAGGCAGCTGGATCTAGTGCTTAGAAGCAACATCTGGGCCAGAGATATGCATTTGACATTCAGATAACTTTGGGAACAGTGGAAGCCTCCCCAAATTTGACCTTTTTTTTTTTTCTTGCCTGTTGATAAATATTTTTATTATTTAGAATATGTCATTTGGAGTGTAATGAATACCAGGCTATTTACTGGCATCAGATAGAGTGTAAATTCCATGTTTTATTGTTCAGAGGGCGCAGAGACCAATGGAAAGCTGGAAGACTGAGTATGTTGCAAAATGTTTCAGAGATAAGCCCTGAAAACCTCCAGATTTTGGATAATCAGCCTGATGCACTGGAAAGTCGATGGAGCATCTTCTGGGGGAAGAAACAAAGCTAGGACCTCATCGGGTCTAGGGAGGGCTTCAGAGCCCCAAACTGCTCAGGGGACTTGCTTCTGCCACGTGCTAACTGGGTCACCTTGGGGAGGCACTTGGCTTCTCTGAACTCCTAGGATCGACACCCAGCCTCTCTAATTCACAGGGTGGTGTGACAGTCCAAAACAAACAAGACACAGACCCCAGTGAATTTTGTAAGTTGTCAAGCTATGCACATTTGAAAAGCTAGACTGTGAAATAAAAATTCAAGATCCGGAGAGCATGAGTCATTTTCCCAAGGTCCCCTGGCTGGTCCGAGCAGGCAAGGGGAGTAGGACTCTGGTCTTCTAACTGTCGGAGGTACCAGCCATGCTCTGCTTCCCGGCTCCACATCCTCGGGCAGTTTATCTAAGCTTTCTATGTGACATAGACGATAACACCATTAACTCAAATATAAAATAGTCTTTGAATGTTTGCTCTGTGCCCGCACTGTTTTAGCCTACAGGTTCAAAACAAAGTGCCTGTTCTCAGGATGCTTCCATCCTGGAGGCAAGAGGGCAGACAGTGACAGAGATGAACAAATACATGTGTTATGTATCAGAGGGTGGTGGGTGTGGCGAAGCAGAGAAAGGGGACAGGATAAGAAGGTGGAGGGAAAGTAGTATTTCTCAGCAAGGACGACAGGGAAGGTCTCTCTGGTATGTCCGAGCAGACACCATCATGAGGTAATAAAGCAAACAGCCTGGATATCTGGGGAAAGAGCATCCGAGGGAGAAAGCAGTAAGTGCAAAGGCCCTGTGGCATATCTTCCTTGATATGCTTAAGGAGAAGCCAGGAGCCCAGTGTGACAGGAACAGAAAGGGCAAGCAGGAGAGTGGGGATGTGGTTGGAGAGGCAGCCAGAGACCGGATCATGTAGGGCCTTGCTGGCCACAGCAAGGACTCAGACTTCCTTCTGAGTGAGATGAGCAAGGTTTTAAATAGACCTAAGTGATATTTGTCCTGTTGCTAGAGATTTTATAAGGGGCAAATGAGGTGATGTGTATGAAATTGCTTTATGTCTGTTTCCTAGTTTTTGGTCCTTTTAGGGCCACACCCACAGCATATGGAAGTCCCAGGCTAGGGGTCCAGTCCGAGCTGAAGCTGCCAGCCTACACCACAGCCACAGCCATGCCAGATCCAAGCTGCATCTTCAACGTACTCCTCAGCTCATGGCAGCACCATGTCCTTAACCTCCTGAGCGAGGCCTGGGATCAAACCCGAGTCCTCATGGATGCCAGTCAGGTTGGTTACCACTGAGCCATAATGGAGTCTCCCTGAAATTACTTTATGAACCGAAAAGTTAAGTTCACAAATATTTCCAGGGTCCTGTGACTGGTCAGGCAGGCGCAAAGCTGGGATAGAACAGCACCTCTGACCCTGGGGCCACCCCTTTTTTCCAAGATCCTGGCTTTCTCTCTCAGAAGGCATGGAGGACAGTGTGCATCTAGGACCCGGTCGAACCTTTGGGCAGAGTCAAAGACACTTGTCCCCAAGCCAAAGGACTTTGTGAACCTTCAAGCCCTGGCAGCATTTGACTTTAGAAGGAGCTGCACGGGCTCATCTTCTTAAATGGGTGGAAAGAAAGGAGCTGGAACCGTCCAAGGCAGTTGGGGCCTGGACAGCAGAGACTGTCTTAAATTAAACACAGACCTCTGCTCGGGGCTGGACTGGAGAAGCTAAGACATCAGGACTTAGGAGGAAAAAAAACAACAGTTATGGGAGGTTTGAGAGAATTCCTTTAATATCTATTTAGGAAGCCCCAGAGTGGCCAAAGACAATAGAATCAAAATTTCTAAGAATTCAGAGCTGTTTATCTAGTCTTAGGCATGGATTAAGCCAATGTAATAGTGTGTGAATTGGGGTCTGCAGAAGTGACCCTGGATCACGCCTGCCTCCCCTCCGGGGGACCAGTTCTCAGAGATGATTTTGCCTGGCCCAGGGCTCTGCCTGGCCCTCCTTCGTGTGCACAGACTCTTGATCCCTGAGGGCGCAGAGGAAAGGTTACACTGTGGATCTTGGCTGGGGAGCCCAGGGTCAGAGCTCTGGCACCCTTTGCATCATTGCTGTTTGTTTAGGATGGGTTGAGTTTACTTTTTCTTCTCTCTCCCAGGTTCCTTTTTTCTGTCCTCTTTTCCCTCCCTTCCTCTCTCTTGTTACAAGCAGAAGCTCTTAACCAATGTTTGGTCTTCCCTGTCTTAGAATTGCCCTTGTTTATAAGATAACTGTCTCCATATCACACACCCAAAGTTCACCCCCTAACAGAAAATATCGCTGCAGACTCTCCATTCCCAATAAAATATGCCTTACCTGCCTACTAAGTCGGCCTCATAAATCACCAGCTCTTAAGAAAATAAAGTGTCATAATTTTTTTCAATGAAACTTTGTTGGATTCCAACTATATAAAAGCCATAATGATGAATAATCTGTTAGTGCAATTACGTTTCGTAACCAAAGGTACGATTTTCCCAGAAATGACAGGCAATTGATAGTCCAATTTCAATTACTTTAAGTAGGTAAGTTTTAAATACCTAACCACCTTAATGTCTATATAGTTTTCAAATGATGCTTGTTATAACCTAAGGTTTCTTTGCTTGCGGTTCCCTCGTATCTCAGTCTTGGCAGACTCAGAAATGGAAAGGGGAGTTCCTGTTGTGGCACAGCAGAAACAAATCCGACTAGGAACCATGAGGTTGTGGGTTCAATCCCTGGCCTCGCTCAGTGGGTGAAGGATCTGAAGTTGCTGTGAGCTGTGGTGTAGGTCGCAGGCCCCGCTTGAATCTGGCATTGCTGTGGCTGTGTTGTAGGCTGGCAGCTGTAGCTCCGATTCGACCCCTAGCCTGGGAACCTCCATATGCAGCGGGTATGGCCCTAATAAGACAAAAGACAAAAAAGTAAGAAAGGAAGGAAGGAAGAAAGGGAAAGGCTTTCCTCTAAAAGCCCAGAAAATATGGGGTGCAATTGAAAAATATGTATAGGAAGTGTGTATAGGATCGATATATAAAACACACACACACATACACACACACATACACACACTCCTGCATTTATTCTTGCTGGAGAAGTTTACTCTGGGGGTTTCCAAGGGCAGAATCAGGTCCAAGTGGTAAAAGTTTCAGGGAAGACAGATTTCAGACTCCTTGGGGAAAAACTTTTTTAACAGTCAAATCTGCCCACCAACAGAATTGGCTGCATCACACAGTTCAGTACAAGGCTGTTTGGTTTTTTTTTTTTTCCCCCAAGGACTTTGTAAATACCAGAAGCTTCCAATGACAGGATTGTTATAAAAAGAGCATTATTTTATGCCTGCCCATCTAGAAACCATGCTATTATAAAAAAAGGAGAGACGGAACTGCTGTCGTGGCACATGGTGTATGAGACTTGCTGAGCTGGGGGTGACGGATCGGTGATGTCGTAGAAGCCACATGGACGGGGGCGGATACAGATGGTGATGGATGGTGATGGCAATCTTGATAATGCAGGAGTCACGAGGGGTCTCAGACATTTATGTATTCCGGCAAGTAGCTAATGCTTTGAAATACTTAATTGCAATTCTGCAAATGTATTATATGCCATGAATTCCCCCCCCGCCCCCAACCTTTTGGTACTTTTGGATCTAAGACTGAAAAAATTTCCAAAAATAGCACTCATCCTTGTCAGGTTAGATCCTGGAATATTCTGAGTAAGTAATCTCCCGCTGTCATGAGCTCCCCACTTCTGGAAGTGATCAAATAGAAGGACAGTGCCAGGAACATTAAGTGTGGAACGTCTGTTTTGAGGGGTTTGAGGAAACTGATAATAAGCTTTTAAAGTAGAAAACTATTTTGGGCACACAGAAAAGTCTAAAGAATAAACTGATGAATACCTCTGTAAGCATGGCACAGCTTTGCCATAAACAACATTTTGTCGTATTTGCTTTCAATCTTTTTTTTTTTTTAAATGTCATTGTGAATCTAAGTAAAGCACACTTTTTACAGTCCTGCTCCTTCTCTTCCTAGAGGTTACCAATATTCTGAACTTCACGTTTGCCATTTTCATGGGTGTGTTTGTGCTTTCACTTAGCATACATGCAGGCGAATACTATATACTTCTGCATGTTTGTAAACTGTAAATGGTATCATACTATGCGTGTTATGTTGTTGCTTGTTATTTTGCTCAACATTGTTTTCAGATAGATTCACTTTGATATATGTAGCTCTAGGGCATTCATTTAAACTGAATTACCATAGTCCTTAGATTAGCAGACCATCATCAAATACCCATTTTCTGGTTTAAGGCATTGAGCTTGATTCTTTATTTTCTGCTCCCAACAATGCAGTGTTGAATCCTCTTATGCTTGTGTTTGGGAGCCTTCATGTAAGGATTATCTAGGAATGGAATTACCTACTCTTAGAGGAGATATATCTTTAAGGATAATGTCAAACTGTTCTCGAAAATGACTGCACTAGTTTATACCCCCACTAATGTATACATCCCTACCAGAACTTGCTGATAGAAGATTTTAATTTTTGTCACTTGATAATTATGAAATGGCGTTTCATTCTATTTCAAATTTAAATTTAGTCAAATGTGTTTTTGGGGATATGTGTGCCTCTGTATATTTTATTTAGGAAAACCTTCTCTATCCAAAAGGTCATGTAAGTATTCCATTTTTTGCCCCTAAAAGTTTTGAAATATTGCTTTTCCACATGAATCTTTAAGTTCATTGGAATTTATTTTTGTGTATAGTGTGCAGGAGGGGCCAGTTTTCATGGTTTTCTACATGATGTTTTTATTTTACGCTTTTGGGTTATTGGTGAAAACGGGCATCTTTTCCTTTGTTTACTGGTCATGTGAGTTATTTGTTATTTTAGTTTGCTCATTTTCCAGTTGAATTGTTTGTCTATTGAGTTATAGGAATTCTTTATATACCATAGATATGTACTTTGCAAATATCTTCTCCTAGTCGGTGGCTTATTTTACTATGATTGTGGCGTCTTAGGATGAATATTGGCATTGTTTTAATTGTCTGATGCGTCTGGTATGTATTCTGTAGCAGTGATATGGTTTTAAAAAAATCAATTTATTAGATTAAGTTTGCCAACGGTGATTTTCAAACTCTCTGTAAAAGCCTGAGTTTTTGTCTTCTTGCATTATCAATTATAGAGTGTGTTGTGTTGAAATCTCCCCTGTGGTGGAACATTTATGAAAAGTGACCATATACCAAGCAGGAAGCAAGGCCTGAACATGTTCTGCAGCACTTGTATTATAAAAATCCTATTTTCTGACCACAATGCAGTTAATTTAAAAATACGTTGTTAAAGATTACCAAAATTGGAGTTCCTGTCGTGGCGCAGTGGTTAACGAATCCGACTAGGAACCATGAGGTTGCGGGTTCGGTCCCTGCCCTTGCTCAGTGGGTTAACGATCCGGCGTTGCCGTGAGCTGTGGTGTAGGTCGCAGACGCGGCTCGGATCCCGCGTTGCTGTGGCTCTGGTGTAGGCCGGTGGCTACAGCTCCGATTGGACCCCTAGCCTGGGAACCTCCATATGCCGCGGGAGCGGCCCAAGAAATAGCAACAACAGCAACAACAACAACAACAGACAAAAAGACAAAAGACAAAAAAAAAAAAAAAAGATTACCAAAATTACCCCCATATGTTTGAAATTGGAAAAAAAATTTTTATTCCAAAAAACGTACAGGTCGAGAGAGAAAAGAGAAAAGAATTGGAATTTAATGACGAGGGCCCTGTGTTGAGTTTGTTGATTTCTCATGTAGTTCTTAGTAGTCTCTGGCTTCTACTCGATGCCTGTTGAGTTAGGATGGAGACATTGGTGCCTTTATCTAGAATTGGTTCTTTGTTGGATCACCAATTCAGACATGCCTAAAAAGAAACTGTTGTTTAATATATTTTAATAAATATCGGTGTGTTTTCTGTATTTGGAAGAGGTCTTCTCCACACTGAGTACTCTTCTGCCAAAAATGGAGTGTCCCTTGAATTTTCCGTGAGACAATCACATTTTCTGCAAATAATAACAGTTTTTTGTTTTTCCCTTTCCGATTCTTATCTTTTATTTGTTTTCTTTTCTTACTCTATGGCCAGTGGCTTTAGTACAATGCTGAATACAAGTTTAGGTAGTGAGTATCCTTATCTTATTCTTGATTTTCAATGGAATGCTTTTAATAGTTTATCTATAGAGAGGATATTTGCTGTGGTTTTTCTGTTGATCTCATTCCGCAGATTAAAAGACAGTTCCCATCTGTTCCTGTTTTTGCCAGAATAATTGAATTTAAACCATCAAATGCTTTTTCTTGTTCATTTCAAATAATCATGTGACTTTTTCTCTTTAACCTTTGAGGAGTTCCCATCATGGTGCAGCAGAAACAAATCCAACTAGGAACCACGGGTTTGTGAGTTCGATCCCTGGCCTCGCTCAGTGGGTCAGGGATCTGGCATTGCTGTGGCTGAGGTGTAGGCCGGCAGCTGTAGCTCCAATTAGACCCCTAGCCTGGGAACCTCCACATGCCACAGGTGTGGCCCTGAAAAGCAAAAACAAACAAAGACAAAAAACTTTGAAATGTACTGAACTTCATCAGTAGAGCTTTTTTTTTCCTTTTTTTTTTTTCTTCTTTTTTTTTTTTTTTTGGTTGCATCATGGGCCAGTGATTGAACCCACACCACAGCAGCGACCCAAGCCGCTGCAGTGACAACACTGGATCCTTAACCCCCTTTGCCACAAGGGAATTTCCTAATAGTCCCATCAAGTTAAAGTATACATGCATTTCTGGTAAAAAACTAACTTGCTGATTATGTCCTTATTTTAGTATTTTGCTGTGTTTGGTTTGCTTGGATTTTAGTTAGCAATTTTGCACCTTGACTAGAATTTTCCTTTCTTGTACTGTGTATCTGCTTTTGGTGCCGAGGTGGTAAAAAGCTGCATCCGCCCCATGAGCTGGGGGTGTTCCTTCTTTTTAATCCTCTGCAGTACAGGGTAGAAGAGCAGGGTTATTTGTTTCTCCAAATCCTGGTTCAAAACTCATTTCAAAAATGTCTGGGCCACCTGCTGGGATTTTGGGAGTAGATTTTTGAGTTTTTCCCTAGTTTTGTTCTATTCAAGTTTTTATGTTATTCTTGAGTCTATGGTGTTAAATTATATTTTCCTCAGAAGTTGGCCATTTTACATGTATTTTCAAATTTACCGGCCTAAAATTCTTCCTCGAATTGTCTTTCGAAATTACTAAAAGCTTTGTGGCATCTGCAGTTATAGTGCCTTTGGGATTCCAAATATTGTTTTCTGTTAGCTTTCTTTTTAAAAATCTAATCTATGTGTCAGATGTTTATTTTATTAGTCTTAAAAAAAGGTTTTGGTTTTATTTACCCAAGATATTTTATTGGCTTTTTTTTTTTTTTTTTTTTTTTTTTTGTCTTTTCAGGGCCCCACACCTGGCACATGGAGGTTCCCAGGCTAGGGGTCTAATTGGAGCCGCAGCTGCTGGCCCACGCCACAGTCACACAACACCAGATCCAAGCCATGTCTGTGACCTACACCATAGCTCACGGCAACCCAGGATCCCTAACCCACTGAGCAAGGCCAGGAATCAAAGCCACCACCTCTCTTGCTAGTCAGATTCGTTTCCGCCTGGCCGGGATGGGAACTCCGTATATATCCATTATATTTTAAACGGAATATGATCCTATTATTTGTTTTCTCTTTTATTTTTCCCTGCTCATCTATTATTTATTCCTCCCCTCTTTCTTTGAGCTTCCTCTGTTTTCTTTGTCCTTGGATATTTAACCCACTAATTCCCAGTCTTCTTTTCTAACAAAAACATGTATACTTTGTATCATTTAACTTTCCATGTATTCATTCTTTCCTTAATTCAACAAATATTTTGTGCCAGGCACTGTTCTAGGTGCTGTGGACAAAACAGCCCCAAAGCCCTGCCCTCATATTTTAAAAATCCGATTTTGAATTCTTTATTCTGAGTGATTTAGGACTTTACATTTCTATTGATGTAGGGTGGGGAGGTTGGTATCTTGACTCTTGCTAATTTACTTACATTTTGTTTAGAGAATGTGGTGTGTATGATAGTGATTTGGGGGGGGGTTACTTTTGAGATTTGCTTTGTGACCTGGAATGTGTTTTTAATTTTTTTTTTTTTTTTTTTTTTTTTTTTGTATAAGTTCCGTGTGTGTGTGAAAAGAATGCTGACAAGTGATCTTAGGATTCTTTTCAACTTGGCGATTTCCTGGTTCCATGTCAGGGTCAATAACTTGCCTGATCCAACACGTTGATTGAAGCTATGGTTAAAAGGGTCTAATTCACCTCAAGTCTGACTCAGTAGTGAGTTGGCGTGCTTGCTGCTTTGAGACACGGGTGTGATGAGGGCCGGTCCCTTTTTCTTCCAGAGAGCAGCAGGGCAGAGAATCATGGCATATCAAAACCAGAGAAGCCCACGAGAGGCTGTCCACAGCAGCAGCCTGGCTGCTGGGTGATCATTCCACAGACACTTGACAGTGATTCCCTAGCCCTAAGTGGGCCTAAGGCACCATTCCAAGTGCTTTACAAGTACTGGCACACGCCCTCTTCCTACCAGGCCTTCATAGAGCTCAGTATTAACCCCATTTCTCTGATGAGGAAACTGGGCCACAGACAGTTAAGTCCTAAGGTCTCAGGGCCAAAGGTGGAGTCAGGATGGAATTCTGCAACCCTGACCCCAGGGGGCCACAGTGTCAATGTTGCCTCCCCCACAGACCCCCCCCCCCACAGACCACCCCAGACCCCCATAGACCCCCCCACAGGCACACCCCTTCAGACCCTCCCCCACAGACCCCCCCCAGAGACCCCCATAGACCCCCCCACAGGCACTCCCTCATAGGCACTCCCCTTCAGAACCTCGCCCACAGATTCCCCCCCCACAGACCCTCCCCCATAGCCCCCCCCCCACAGACCCTCCCCTGCAGACCCTTGGCCTCTCATTCACAATAACACGTCCCCTTGCCCACCAGAGACCTCCAGAATCAAAATTCCTCTGGAGGCAAAGTATTGAAGGCATACTCTTCACATCTCTCCAGGTTGGATCCAATAATTAGCCAGGTGTTAGAGCCGCCGTCTGGCCATTTCCTTCATTTTATGGGTGGGGAAGCCGAGGCGAGAAGAGGGAAGGATTGCTCACTGCCCATGGCGTGTAAAGGAGCAGCCTGATTCCGGAGACTTGCCCTCTGCGAGCTCTGGGTGCTGAAGCGGGGAGCTCACAGTCTGGGCATTGCCTGGGGAGCCTGGCCTGCCCCCTGCTTGTGGATCCGAACAGCTCTTTGTTTCCTGACAGACTCCTTGGACCCTGGATTCTGACTTTCTTGTCTCCTGCCTCTCTCTGACTTTCCCTTCTGTCCCTGTATCTGTCTGTCTCTGTTTTCTGGCTGTCCCTCTGCCTCTTGAGTAAAGCCTTCATTAAGGAATTAAAGCAGAGATTCTGGAAGTCTTAGAAGCCTTGGGGGCAATGGGGCACATTCTTTTATTATGGAGGGAGGTGGTTTTTTTTTTTTTTTAAGCTTTTTAAATTTTTATTTCTATCTTTTTAGGACCGCAACCGCGGCATCTGGAGGTTCCCAGGATAGGGGTCAAATCAGAGCTGCAGCTGCGACCTACACCACAGCTCACGGCCACACCAGATCCTTAACCCACTAAGCAGGGCCAGAGATGGAACCTGCATCCTCATGGGTACTAGTTGGGTTCATTGTCACTGAGCCACAATGGGAGCTCCTGTTGTGGAGAGAGGTTTAGAATGAAAGCGAGCTGGTTCAGGTCCCAGACCTGGCACCTCCGGCTTTGTCTTATTGGACCACATGGCTTAGTCTCCTCTGTTTTTCTCACCAATACCAAAGGGCATAACATACCAACCCTGTAGTATCTCAAGAGCACTGAACAAAAGCGCACTTGGACAGTGCCAGGGACATGGCACCATCAGCAGCAAGATTGAGGCTGACCAGTGAGCTGAAACAACCTAAGTGGAAGAGCAAGGCAGGCAGCGGTGAGGGGACAGGGTTCCAGGCAGAGGGGCAGCAAGTGTCAAGGTCCTGGGGTCGAGCAAGCTTGCTGTGCTCAGGGAACAGCGAGGAGGCTGGTGTGGCCGGACCAGCGAGTTCCTAAGAGGACGTGGCTGGAGGTAAAAACAGGCAGGCAGATCATGGCATGTCTCTAGGGTTCTGAGGACATGGATTTTCTCTGAATGAGATGAGAGGTCATTGGGACTCTGAGCAGGGTCAGGCTCGTGATTTTGAGTGTTCACCCTGGTTGCTTTGTGGAGACTAGACTTGGGGGCAAGGGCAGAGCGGGGAAACTGGGGGGAGGCTACTGCATGGTCCATGCGGAGAAAGCAGCAGCCCCAACCAGGACAGTAGCCATGGAGGTGGTGATAAGCATTCGTCTTCTGCCTGTATTTCAAAGGCACATCGCTCAAATGTTTGTTGATGGAGTGAGCATGCGGTTTGACAGAAAGAAAGAAATCAAGGATGACTCCAAGATTTTGGCCTGAACAACTGGAACAGTATTGGGCAGGGAGGAATTCCGGTGTTTGGTGTGAGCGTGTTACGTTGTGACAGCTGTTACTTATCCATGGACAGATGGAGAGGGGCACTTACTTGGAAGGTCCAGGCTGGAGGATCATGGGCGTTTAGGTGATTTTCCAGCCATGAGATTCTTTGAGCTCACCAAGTGAGGAAGTGTAATTAGAGAGGAGAGATGCCTCAGAGCTGAGCTTGAGACTTAGAGACTGAGATGATGAGAACCAACCAAAGGAACCAAGAAGGGGCAAGTAAAATAGGAGGAGAACCAAGAAAAGGTGGAGTCCCAGAGCGTCCGATGAGGATGGTGGCTCAGAAGGGAAGTGGCCATTGACTGCATCCTTGTTGCCAGTAGACAGGGTATTATTCCAAGGTGACTGGACCTTCTGGTCTGGGGATGGGGCACAAGAGATGGCCTCTTGTCATCACCTGCAGACCACCTAGGCCATGGACACCTTCTTACAGAACCAGGCTAGCTCTGGATGCTGAACTTCATGGGAAGGCCTCAGAACAGGACATGGTGCCCTACCTGTAAGCGCTGTGAGCTGCTGCCGGGACCTGCGCCTAGATTATTGCAATGATTTGAGCCTGATCTTTGCCTAAACCCGGGCCTGGCCCTACACGCTTTGAGCCCAGGTCAGAGAGGAGGGGCTAAAGTGAGCCCCAAGGGGCACCACAAATTCAGCAGTCTGTATAGATCCTTGAATTTGCAACCACTTCCAACCCAATGATGGAAGTGATGGCTAAGACAAGACAAGCGTTTTGACTTACATTTCATACTTCCAGCTTAAGCATCTATGTCTCTTGAGGACTTTACATTAAAAAATAATAAAAAAAGGATGAAACTTATGAGTCCTCCTTGATTTTTTTTTAAATTCCCTCATGCCCTGTGTAATGAGTACCTTTGGCTCTGCCACCGAAACATATCCCTTATCTGAATACCTTTCACCCACCCTATTCCTGCAAGCCTAGTCCAGCCCCCCAGCATCACTTCTTGTCTGAACAACCTGCAGGAACCACCTGTTGCTCAGGCTGGGGTCTTGTTCCCTTGCACGTTAGCCAGACGAGCTCTGAAAAAGGAGCACTCAGGTTGTGTCGCCCACCCATGTAAGAGCCAGCAGGGGCTTCCCCCCTCAGGGCCTAGAAGACCCCACAAGACCTGGCCCCATCTCCCTATCTCCCTCCCTGTTTCACCTTTTTCGTCAGTCTTGAGCTGCATTCACTCTTTTTTCCCATCTCTCAAATACAGTACTTCCTATCCATCCTGGGTCTTTGACTTGTTGCTCCTTCTTTTGGAAGGTTCTTGCTCAGTGCCCCCTTTGGCTGCCTGCCCTCCTCCTTCTGCTCTCAACTTATCACCCTCCGAGAGATCTTTCCCAATCCTGCCTTAGCTGGTGTGATTTTCCCCACAGCACCCATCAGGTCCCTACATGGCCTTGTTTATTTATTTCTGGCCTCTTTGCTTACTGCCCGTCCCCTCTATGCATCAGCTCCCTGAAGACGGGGAGTCTGCCACACCTGCTGCTGCCATGTGCGCCATGTCTGGAACAGTGCCTGGCACTTAGTTCAGTAAATGCCTGCTGGCTGACTGATCAGCGATCTCAACTTCCAAAATGAGTTTTAGGTCTCATTTCTGATTTTCATTCGGTTTCCAAGTTTTAGATCTCATTTCTCATTTTCAGTAGCTTTCCAGCTTTATTTTTATACTCAGGATGGGGTAACTTGTTCCAAGGATAATAAAAGTTGGTGATGCTTGCTGAACCTTTGGGCCAGTGGAGGCCCAAGAAGGAGCCCCGGGGTACCCCCACCTCCCCTCCCAGCCTGTGTGTCTTCTCAAGCAGAGCCACGAGCCGAGGTACTCTTGGGATCTTCAGGGTTTTCTTGGGGCAGGAGGAAACCTGGGCCACCATTCTGGAGTGCTCATCCCAGGGTGACTTGCTGAATCCCTGCTGGAGTGCCGCAAGGCCAGGCACAGAGCAGAGAAGAATGGCACCCCACGGAGGATGCAGGCTTGCAGGAATCCACCGCGCTGGCCACGAGATGTTAACACGAAGCTGGCCAAGAGCTTTGGCTGCCTCGTTTTCCTGCTAGAGCTCCAGAGTCAGTAGCAACTGTGGATTCCCCAATTTCAGAGCACTCATTCTTCTTTGGCTTTTTTTTTTTTTTTCTTTTAAGAGTATGTTGTTTTAGGGAGTTCCCTTTGTGGCTCAGTGGTTAATGAACCCAACTAGGATCCATGAGAATGTGGGTTTGATCCCTGGCCTTGCTCAGTGGGTTAAGGATCCGGTGTTGCCATGAGCTGTGGTGTAGGTCAGAGACATGGCTCAGATCCTGCATGGCTGTGGCTGTGGCCAGCAGCTGTAGCTCTGATTCGACCGCTAGCCTGGGAGAAGCTCCATATGCCGCAGATGCAGCCCTGAAAAGCAAAAAAAAAAAAAAAAAAAAAAAAAGTATGTTGTTTTAGAGGAATCCTGAGTGAGGAAATAATAAAATAATGAGGCTCCAAGCCAGGCAGTTCCAAAGCCATGGGTTTTGATCCCAGCTCTGAGACCAGATTCAGAAGTTTCTGAGGCCCTTGTCACCTTCCCTTCTGTCTGCATCAACACCATCAGGAGTTCTGTTGCAAGTTCCTGTGATAAAGAGCAACTTCACCCTTGGGTCGAGCCAATCCAGAGCAAAAATTCTCAGAGCAAAAATCCAATTGAGTCACTTTAAACTTGCCTTTGTCTCCATGTCCGGTTATTAGGGGCCCATGGAAAGCTGGCTTCTGTGAGTGGCCTGAGACGTAAACATGTCACAGCTAAACTCACACACTGTCCACGCAGGGAACCTGTCTTATGTCAGCATCTCACACAAGTAACATTCTGGATGCCTTGCTTGGAAAAACAATCATTTCCCAGTTGAGGACTCAAGGGAAGGAGAAGGCAAAAGTGGCTTAATTCTACAAGGATTTCTTGAGCGTTTCTTATGTGCCAGACACTAGGCTGACCACTCAACAAGGCTGAACCCTAAGCTTGACCACAAGGAAGACAAAGCCCACAAGGAAGTCTCTCCCCCACCTGCCCTTGGCCATGGGCACCCTGCAGGGGTCTAACTTCACCTGCTGTGGCTTACACTGGCACTGGAGCGGGGAGCAGGTGTCAGAGGTGGGGGGAGCAGAGGCAAGAGCCAGGCATGGGAGGGACGCAGAGTCAGTGAGCTTAGAAGCTGGGTCTCTGTCACTGTCAGCGAGCCCAGGAGCCCCGCCCTGGGTGCTGAGAGGCCAGGCCCCCATCGGGAACAGTGGCCCCCAGGCCCCACCAGGAACATGCTGCAATAAAGCCATCTCTCACCTCCAGCAGGAAGCCTATCTCAGCTCATGACTCACCTCTCCCTGTTTACTCCTGGGCTCTTACTCAAAATCGACCCCTTCTCTTTCGCATTTGTCATCTCTTACCTCCTCCGTCTCTCCCATCCTCTCTCCAAAATCAAGCCAGGGTGTCTGATGTCCTCATCACTCGCTCCTCCACATATGTAGCCCCCTCCAGCTCCCGTGTCCAGTATCACACCTTTTTTTTTTTCTTTTTCTTTTTTTTTTCTTTTTAGGGCCACACCCACGGCACACGGAGGTGCCCAGGCTAGGAATCTAATCAGAGCTACAGATGCTGGCCTACGCCACAGCCACAGTGACACTGGATCCGAGCCTCGTCTGAGACCTACACCACAGCTCACGGCAACGCTGGATGCTTAAGCCACTGAGCGAGGCCAGGGATCGAACCCGCAACCTCATGGTTCCTAGTGGGATTCGTTCCCGCTGCACCACGACGGAAACTCCATCACCCCTTTTCTTGCTGCCATTCTTTTTGAGATTCCCACCTTGGCTTCCTTGCAGTCCATTTGCCCTTTTATAACCTTGTTGTTTGCTCCCCTCCCCACAACTTCTGAAACGGGCTGCTCAAGAGAGCTGCACCCTCCTCCCCAATACACCTGTAGCCGGCCTCCTTCCTCCTTCCTCCCTTGCATCTCATTTCTACATCACGGTTTGGGCCCTTGGCCCTTGAGACTTGGACTTTCCATGCAGGATGGGGACTTGGGAGGCGGGTGGCTCATCATCTGAAATACATCAGGCAGGAGACGTGGGGTCTCCCTGGCACTTGAAAAGCACTGATGAGGGAGGGGCACTTCCTGCTTTGCAACCGGCAGTGGAACAAGACAGGCCGAGCGGAAGAATGCCAGCCGCCGATGAACCGGGTGCTACCCAGGCCTTCTTATGCTTTGGTCCGTTCGCAGGGTAATGGGCAAATCTGGATAGGCAGTGGCCTCTGGCCCCAGGTTGGGGTAAAGCAGCCTAATCGAGATGTTCACCTCTTGGGTCTCTGTCTGTGATGTCCAGGTGCCCAAGGACTGGAGTAGATGTGGGTACGATTAGATTAGTTAGTACGTTGAGCCTCCTTCAACCAGGAGGTCAGGAGAGTCAGGCTTTGGTTTGGAGCTGGGGCTTTAAGGATTACCTGGAAATACAGCCCTGTTGATGATGGCAGCTAGGTCTGGATTTGATAAGAGAGCCTCCTGATCAAGCAGAGGGGTGGCTGGTCTCATCAAGAGGGACTGTCCTTGCTGCGTCCCTGGGGGCACTCAGCCAGCCTTTGCCTCTCAGGCCCCCATTCAGGCCAGGGTGCCTTCCCTCCCGACTGATTCCCAAGCTTTCGTGTTCCGGTGCTGTCCCCGCTCCCCAAGGGCACCGGCGAGTCAGCGCCCTGCTCAGGCTCAGGGGCTAAGTTCCGGCATCCTCCCCACCACAGTTGTGGTTCCTGTGTTTTATTCACTTCTCTTCCCCCACGAGGTCCTAATGATTGAAGTTGGAACGTGGAAGAAGGGAGTTTGGCGCGATGATTGACACTATTTTTTAGTGTCAGATTTTCCTGAACATCCACGTCTGTCGTACAGCAGCCCTCATAGTATTTGCATTTCCTGAAAGCTTTTAACTCTTAGCAGAATCAAGGCAAAGCTGGAGAGGAAACCTGTGTGGGGCATCGGACCAGCTTTCCTAGGACCCTTCTTGGCAAGCCTGTATTTGCTGGGTGGCCTTGGGAAAGTTTCTCTCCCTCTCTGTGTCTGCTCCCCCATGTGTTTAACATAGTAATGGTGCCGGTCCCCTCCCGGCCGCGGAGGGAATGAGAGGATGAATGAGATCATGTCTGTAAGCGGTGCAATTCCTTGGAGAAAGGCACTGTGGAAATGCACAGATGTTGGGTGTTTGTGCAGCACTCGGAGTTCTTGGAGAGCTCAGCCTCATGCAGGGGACACCTTGATGCTGCTCGCACTCGGCGACAAGCCAGAGCATCCGTAACCTGCGAGGGGGACCCGCGTCCCCAGCCTCCGTTTGGGACCCCACGGCCCAGCCCCAGGCTGATGGATGCCAGCTCACCATCCGTGGAGTTTCTTCTGCAGGGAAGAGCTTCCTTGCACGTCTAGCCTCACTTTCGGGCAGTCTTCCCAGCGTGGAGCTACACGAACTCTCTCTCCCTTTTGTTCCAAGTTCCATGGGGCGAAAGAGCCGAGGGTCACTCATTCATATTTATTTAGCATCTATTCTTTGCCAGGCACAGGATCAGTGGTGAGCAGGACAGAGCCTTTGGGCTGAGAGTCTAGTGCAAAAGGCATATCATTAGCATGGAGTGTGAATTGTGCCTAATTCTAACAGGTGGAGATGGTGCCTCGTCCAGTCATTCATAACTCAGCTTAACTCAACTGCTTAAAACAATGTCTCCCGACTCTTCTGTCTAAGACAGGCCAAGTGCTTAAAGCCATTGGTTAAAATGTCTTGCAGCTCTTTTCTAGGGGGCCTCCCGCTCTTCCTTCACTTTCTGCTCCTCACACTGGCAACTCCCACCCCCCTCCATCCATGAGCCTCTTCTTCCCGAATTCGGCTCTTTCTCCCTTGCTGTCAGGAAAGCCAAACGCCCAGATTTCCAGAAACACTAAGTGGGACTTGGTTGATGCACAGGAGGTGACAGAGTAGGATCCTTATCTTTCCATGGTCAGCGCAGGAAGGAACTAAGGGCTGTTTATTGACTGGGTATTACCAAGCCTTAGGAAGACAGTGACCCATCTGCTGGTGGTCAGAGCAGCTGGCATCCTTGGCTGGGCTGCTTGCTGCCTGGTTCGGTGCCACATGCTAGCATCCCAGAGGATCCCACGGAGGGATGGGTGGTCTTCTAGGGTTGAGACACCTCCAGCCTTCACTTGAGATGCCCATAGACCTTCAGCAGAATTAATTGCTCCTCCTTCGTGCTTGTTTAGGCCTTAAACATACTTCTGTTTTATTTCTAGTAACAATTGACTGCAGTTGTGCCCCTGCTTAATGAGATAAGACGGTTTCCCCTTTTAGACCACATGCTTCTTGGGTGAGGGACGAGGGAGTGGACGGCATTGTCTAAGTTGTCTCTGTCTCTCCGTTAATCCAATTCACAGTAAGGGCTTAATAATTGTTTGGGAAGGAAAGAAGGAGTGTGGGAATTTTATGCATTGAAGTCCCTCTGGAGAGCTTTGGAAATTCCTGTCCGTGGTACCTAGCCAGCGCTGCAAGGAGTTGAGTGTTTCAAGAAAGATGGCTTTTTTCTTTTTTTTTGGTCTTTTGTCTTTTTAGGGCCTCCCCTATAGCATACAGAGGTTCCCAGGCTAGGGGTCCAATCAGAGCTATAGCTGCCGGCCTACACCACAGCCACAGAAACACCAGATCCGAGCCGTGTCTGCAACCTACACCATGGCCCACAGCAATGCCGGATCCTTAACCCACTGAGTGAGGCCAGGGATCGAACCCACAACCTCATGGTTCCTAGTCAGATTTGTTTCCACTGCACCACGACGGGAACTCCAGAAAGATGGCTTTTTATGCTGACAGTGTAGGCAATAGTTCTGAGGGTCAGCGCAGTAGCAGAGGGCCTGCCAGCACACACGTGTGTGGTCCATTTCTGGGGTGCTGCGGGCAGCGAGGTGGGCTCTGCACAGGGAGAGCGGGATGAGCGCTGCACTGTGGTCTGCCCACTGCCCGCCGTGTACAGGTGGCTCCGCCTTGCCTGGGGGGCCGGCCTGTCTCTCTGCCTGATCCCCACACCGTGCCCTTTCCGCAGGGGAGGAAGCCAGTTGGGTAGCGTGAGCTTTTCTGCCACTTGAGGGGAGTGCTGCTCCAGCTGAGGGCCTGGGAAACCGTCCACTCCCCTGTGGGCAGAGCAGCTCTTTCCAGAAGCCAGGCTGGCCCGAGAAGACGGCCAAGAGTGCCGGTCCTGGGCAGCCCTCTGCTCTCCCGAGGCCTCTCTCCTCTGACCTGGCTGGGCGGACATGGGGTGGCGAGGGAGGGGGTGGTAGTGATTGAGAGAGCCTGTCTCACTGGGAGGGGCGGGCTGTCCCCAGATATGGCCCCTCCCACCTTTTCCACATTCACAGAGGCATGCTGGGACACGCAAGGGTCCGTGGGCGCCCTCTAAACCCCTAGCTTTCCTGCTGCCCTTTCCCAGCCCTCTGTGAAGGGGTCAAGTTCAGAGACAGTCCCCTGTGCCTGACCACCCGAGGGGAAAGGGCTTATGGCTCGGACCACGCCAGGGTGGGCACAGGGCACCCCCAGATCACATCCGGTCTCCACTGTGTTCAGACCTGGCACCCAAAGTACTCTGACTTCTTGAGGACCTACTATGTGCCTGAGCCAGAACTGGACTTTTTCTCCACGTTATCTTATTTAACCCCCCCACGTCATCTCTAGATTCATCCCATGCACTGTTTGGAAGAAGGATTCTCGTGGAAATAGGTCACGACCTAGGCTCCCAAGCAGTGGGGCCAGAATTTGCCCTGCGGGCCCCCGGCCCCCGAGCCTGTGCTTTGAAGCACTGTTTCAGCACCAGCTGCTCTGGAACCTCCAGGGGGAAGGTGAGAAGGAGTAAACCTGGAATTCCCTGGTGGCCTAGCGACTAAGGACTGGTGTGGTCATTGCTGTGGTGGTGGTTCGATCCCTGGCCCAGGAACTTCTGCATGCCACAGGTACAGCCAAAAACAAACAAACAAACAAACACGGAAAGACGTAAACCACGCGGGCCTCATTCTCCAGTGAATCATGTTAGGATGGGAACCTGTAAAACCACATGGAGAAGGAGGCATGAAAAATATCTGTGGGAGGGGTGATGTGTCATGTCCACATGCTCAGAGGGACAAGAGGGTCAGAGTGGAGTGGGGTTAGTGGGGCCAGGTTTCCTAGAGGTGAGCCAGGCCGAAGGCTACCTCTGAGGCTGTTGGAGTTGTCGCGAAGGCGGTATCCTTTGTGGAGAATTACCATTCCCGGGGTTGGGGGAGGCCGGCTCACTTTCAGCCAGCCCCCCAGCCCCCCTGGTCCCACAGAGGGACAGCACCCCCCTGCAGCATGCACAGGCTCTGGGCACCAATTCTTGTTGCTCCACGGTTTTCCCACTGGATGGTTGGCTCCTCCTTCCGGTTCGTCATTGTATTGTGTGTCTAGCCCGTGGCAGGAACCCAATGAATATTGGCGACTGGGCGCTCCTGTCCCTCGGAGGGAGGTGATGGCTTTCTGGCTGGGACCCAGATGCTCAGAACCCAAGAGCAGCTGGCGTTTCTGGCAGGGCTGCTTGCTGCCAGCCCGGGTGCCATAGCGTGAGCCAGGGAGCACCCGTGCCTGGGGTGGCGGGGGTGGGACACCTGGCGTGAGGGCCCCCGGCAGTGCTGTCCTGCCTGAGCTTTGCGTGTGACAGGCGGTGGTGTTTACCGTCTCCTGCCTCCACCCTCACACCTGCCACAGTGAATTATAGATGATAGGGATGCTGTGCCATGTGGGGGCAGAAGGACCCAAGCGGAGCAGATTCAAGAGAGATGAACTAGGAGGAGAGGCAGGACAGCTGGGAGGCTGCATCTTGGAAGAGCCAGGCTGGCTGGTGTGCCCACTGGAGGGTGGTCCCCTGTCGTGGCCTCCTCCGTGAAGCCCTCCCTGACTGCCCCGGCTGGCACTGGGCTCTCCCTGCTCCCTCCTCTGAAGCCCTCTGACCCGGACCATCTGTCTGACTCTTGGGCACACGGTCATGGTAACTGTTTTCTGAACTGAAAACCAGGACATGGGATGGAAGGATGAGGCTGATCGTTACAGTTGAGGTTGTCCAGAAAAAGCCCCTCCAGGTGGGCAGAGGTGACCATTGGCTCCCCGCCGGCATCTGACTTGCCTACTTGGGTCCGTTGTTATTGGTTGCTTGTGAAAGCCCTCACCCGTCTCAGCCTGGTCTCCTCAGCTAGATTCAAGCCCCTCGAGGGAAGAGGGTCAACACAGCTTTCCCTTGATGTTTTAGAATCTCTTAACGATTGCTGCCAGTGGATCTGCTTTTGGGAGTGGGAGACAGACATCGAGTCTTTCCTTTGTTTCTTGATTTTTTTTTTTCCCCCAAACAAGATAATTTAGGATCTTGCCTGAGCTGTATTTTCCATCTTTAATTGTGGGTTAAGTAGAGAGAAGGGCATGAGAAGCCTTCTGATGATAATAGGGCCGAGAGCTGAGCCAGCATGGCCCCCTCCCAGGAGCAGCGGACGCTTTAGAATCCACAGGATGGACTCAGCCCAGAGCCCGGCAGAGAGGGGTCCCACGAGGGGACCCTGGGGATAGGGTCATGGCCCCCGGGGCTCCCCAGCCTTGTGGGTTACTCCTCCTCTGCCTCCCCAGATGAGTTTAGACGCCTCCAGGTGAGACCAGCTCAGTGTTTTCTTGTCACTCCGTCTGCCTCCAGACAAGACCGAGCTGCACCCATTCCTCCCAGACGAGCATCTTTCTTGGTCTTGCTCGCAGAAGGTATCTGCCAGACACTTTGCTTCTTGAACGTGGTGGACCCTGGCTCATCCTGTCCTGTCCCACCCCACCTGGCCTGGCAGTAGACACGCATCGCAGAATTCAGTAAACCCTTAACACACGGGGGACCAATGGCTGGTCCTTCCGCATTGCCTGCTCCCCCGCGTCATGGCCTTTACCACCCCAGGGCCCTTCAGCACCTAACAGCCTTTCCCAGCCTGCAGGACGTGACCTGAGCTGGGGAAGAATGGTCCCAGGACGTTGGACCTGAACAGCAGGCAGTGCAAGGCCAAGAGCCTCGCTTGTCGCTGCTGTGAGCGAGGTTTTCTTCACCCCAGACCCACTTCATCGTCACCAGGGACCTTCTACTCTCCCTCCCCTTTGCTGCCTGGCTCCATGGGAGTGGGGGGAGGGAGAGGGAGGGAGAGAGGGAGAGGAAGAGAGAAAGAAAGAGAGAGAGGAAGGCAGGGGAGAGAGAGAGGGAATGGGAGAGAGGGAAGGGGGGAAAAGAGAGAGGGAGATAGAAAGAGAGGGATGGAGAGGGAGAGAGGAAGGCAGGAGAGAGAAAGGGAGAGAGAGAAGGAATGGCAGAGAGGGGAGAGGGGAAAGAGAGAAGGAGAGAGGAGGGAGAGAGAGAATACAGCTCATAATTTAATCAAGAGCATCAGTATTTCTCTAGCAGATATATTCATTTCTCTCTTGACATCTCAAAAGACCAGAATTCTCAGCCCACTTTTTGGTTCAGGAGCTGAGAAAATTTAAGAACTCAGAGCCGTGGGATAGGACGCCTAGAGAGAGAGAGGCACAGGTCTTAGGAGAAAAATTCAAGGACCATGGATCTAACCTTCTCTCTCGAGGTCTGTTTCCTCCCCTCTTCCTTGGTGGGGGGGGGAAAAGGAAACTCCATTAAGACAAGGAACTGATACCCTTAAAAAAATAATTTGCTAAATACAGCACTGGGTCTCTTCTTGCAAAAATGTTCTCTGATTACACCCCCCACCCTTAAGTTCTCCAACACAGTCTATTCTTATCTTCTGGATGCATGAAGGACACTTTCCAAGACTGACTCTCTGCTTTCCAGGGGGATCTGTCAGAGGAAATGCAGGTTTGAAATGAGGGCAAAGAAGGACCGTGGAGGAAGAGCTGTCAGGGCTTGAATCAATAGCCTGTGGACTCAGAAAATAGCCACAGGGACCTCTAAGTAGTAACAGGCTTCAGGGAGTGAGAAGAGGCTATGAGGCTGGATAAGGAAGGCAGAGGTCACAGGAGGAGAGTAAATTTCCTCCCGGATGGAAGTGACCCCGAGCACAGTAGGGAATGTGTCCATTAACCTTCGGCAGGATGTGCACTTCCAGCATCATTCCCAGGGCTGTGACGGGGAAAGTGGATGGGCGAGGTTAGGACTTCCGTGCTGCTGAGCCTCCTCTGAGCCTGGTTCCAGCTCCAGAAGCTGTCCTGAAGGAGTTTTCTCCAGAGACGCCCTCTATGGCCTCACCCTGGTGGGAAATGGATTGCTCCTTGGCATTCCGCCTCAGCCTGGGGCTTCTGTGCTGTGACCTTGATGTCACTGGAACCAAAGTCACTGAGTCCCTAAAATGTAGAGCACATGTGAGGGGTGGAAGGGACCAGCCTCCCATGTCACCAGCCCCCACCCCGCTCCCTCTCCTCCTTTGCAGAAGTGGGCACACGGACCCGAGAAGGGAGTTCCTCACCTGCCACATCTATGGATGGGGGTGTTCCCTGTAGTTCGGGGTTTCTCTGAGGTCCTTTCCCTGCTCAGGGATCCCTCTTCCATGTGGAACACGAGGCAGTGCCCTGGTGTAGAGCCCCCTGCACGGGTTCTGCATCTGGTTCCAATGACAAGTAACACGTGCCTCCTCCATTCTGGGCATATCTCAGCTCGAATCTGGGGCAGAGAGCTTTTCTACTTTCTCTGCAGAGGGTGGCTGTCATCCAGAGGCTGGTGCTCATAGATTAAACTGTCTTCCTCCTCTACCCTGGGAGCCCCCTGCCCCCGCCACTGAATCACCTCCCATCCGTCCCCAGTGGAGGGTTCTGGCAGGTGGCCAGCCCCTGGTAGCCCCCATCTGCTCCCCATTCCCTGGGCTCCTTCCTCTCCTCCCTGCCTGGCCCTGAACTGACTGAGCCGAGCCCGGACTTGAAGGGAGAACTTGGCGGCTCTAGCAGCGTTTCTATCGCTTCTCTGCGGGTACTCACGCGGTCCCTGCCTAAATGCTTCCAGGCTTGGAGAATATATGACTTTATTTTTATTTATTTATTTATTTATTTATTTATTTATTTATTTTTGCTTTTTATGGCTGCACCTGCAGCATATGGAGGTTCCCAGGCTAGGGGTCGAATTGGAGCTGTAGCCGCTGGTCTACACCACAGCCAGGGCAACACCAGATCCAAGCCATGTCTGCAGCCTACAACCACAGCTCACAGCGACGCTGTATCCTTAATCCACTGAGTGAGGCCAGGGATCAAACCCGCAACCTCATGGTTACCACTCGGATTCGTTTCCACTGCGCCATGACAGGAACGCCAGAGAATTCACGACGTGATAGTGCAGCCCCTTCTCCTCTTTGATCAGAAATCCCACGATTCCCCCCAGTGGTTCCTAGCACTGTGCTCTGAGTCCCTGCGGCGGGGAGGGGAGTGGCAAGGGCTGTTTCGTCAGAAGCTGGAAGGCAGCTGTCTTGCCTCACTCGAGTGTTTTCTGTCCCTGGCAGAGCATTTCCACGTATGTCCCTCCTTCCTCGACAGTGTTTACAGATCCTTTCCTGTTCTGGTCACCCTCTCCTGTTTGTCTCTGCCTCCGCCCCCTTTCTGGCTGCGCCTGCAGCTTGCAGAAGTTCCCCGGCCAGGGATCAAACCTGCACCACAGCAGTGACAGCGCTGGCTCCTTCACTGCTAGGCCACCAGGGAACTCCTGTCTGTGTCCTTTTTAATAAGAGGATGCCAGAGAAGAACTCCTCAAGTGATTACACTTGGAGTCTGATATGTTTCAGATATCACGCCCCTGTCAATACAGTCCGAGTATGCAAGGTCACGTCACACTTCTGGCTTATGCTGACCTTGGATTCAGCAGACCCCCAGGTCTCATTCACATGAGCTGTCCTCAACATGGGCCAACCTCACCCACATACTTTCTGGAACCTGCATGTGGCTCCTTACGGTCGTTGGATTCAAACTCACCTTGTTAACTTCAGCCACTCTTGCCAGGCAACCATGAGCTTCACGGACCGAAACGTCTCCCACCCACCAGTGTGTCAGCTGCTCTTTCCAGCTTGGTGCCATTTGTCCATTTTAAGCTTGTCTCTGTTTTTATCCACATCCTTGATAACAACATTGACCAGGAAAAGGACCACAGCACGCCCTCAAGGAGTTTCCTTCTCTATTTCATTGATCAATACTCCTTGCATGTTTTTACTTAACCAATCACGAGTCCATCTAATTCCACGCAGCATGGAAGGTCCCCGTGTAAACGAAGGTGCTCAGCCCACCGCAGCCTCGTAAAATCCCTAGAGACACCTTGACCCCAGGGTTTCCCTGGCTGTGCCTCTTTCCACAGACTGTGGTCCCAGACTCGTCAGTCTTTCCTTTGGCAGAGAGGGGGCCAGTGATTTGGCTGCATAACCCAGAGGCCAGAGATGCCCTTACCACCCACTTGGTGTCTTGAGGATTTTGGCTCAAGAAGGGGCAGAATTGGCGCCAACTGCCGGGCACCAGTCCAGGGCTCTGGTTGGCCAGCGCTTTAGAATTCCTAACAAAGTGGTCCTGTCACATCTGGTGGAGAGGGGAGGCTTAGGGATCAAACCGCAGCTAGCGTGCCAACCTGAGAGTCTTTCTCGATTAGCATCAGAACATCCTCCAGGCTGCTACCCCCAGGAAGTGCATGTCCGAATCTGCCAGCTCCTATCACCCAGGGGCCACCAACTCTGAACCGAGCCAGGAAGGTGGGGCTGCTCAGCAAAGAGTCAGGTCCATCAGGGCCCCTGGGGTTTGCTGGCCTCCGGGAGGAAGGCAAGGCATCCATCGTCTCACTCTTTCCCTGGGGTGGGTTTGCGCCCCTTCCGCTCTCTGATCTGCTGTCCCGCTTATCTTATGCAAACCCTGCTGATGTGTTGTCACCACCTTTCATTCTTTCCGAAATGCCTGTCTGCTTTCCACCGCTCACACCCTCCACCGCGGTCCAGGAGGGTGTGGACTCGGGGAGAAGGGACATTGAACCACCACCCCCTGCCGCAAGGGGCGCTCCAGGGATGAGGACCCTATTTTCCATTGAAGAAAAGTTGGGGCAGGTGTTCCTTCTCTTTCCCAGGAACAAAGTTCCTTGGGAAAGGTACGACTCCTCGCTGGTGGCCATCGCCTTTGGTTGGGGTAGCAAAGCCTTTCCTGCTCCCAGCTCCGAGCAAGGGCCATGGGGAGGATCACGTGAGTGTTAAGGGGTGAAACTGGGTGGGACCATCGTGACCTCTGCGCCTCAGAGGAGGGGACAACATAGAGCAATTCCCCAGCTGGGACACCTGAGGGGGGCCTCTGCAGGACCTTTCCGCCAAATCGCCTGTTGCCAAAGGGGGGGGGAGGGGGAGAGGCGGGGGGGATGCGTGGCTGTCCTCTGGCTCAGAGGAGTCACCAGGGCCACGTGGATACCAACAGAATAGTGAATAGTAGATGATAAATGCCCTGAATCTCAGGCTTTCAGTGAAAGAATCATGTTCCCCGTGCTTATATTCTGAGCAGTGAGTGGCTCGACCATTTTCCCTTCTGGTTTCATCTCCCGTTTGTCTTCAGTAGGTCTGACTTCTGTCCCTTTTAACAGGGACCAACCCCTTATTTTTAGCCATTTTATTTTTAAAAATCTTGGGACAAGGGACACTTAAACTCGCTTTATAAGGAGTTTGCCTTGTGGCGCAGTGGAAATGAACCTGACTGGTATCCATGAGGATGCAGGTTCAATCCCTGACCTCACGCAGTGGGTCGACGATCTGGCATTGCTGTGAGCTGTGGTGCAGGTCGCAGACACAACTTGGCTATGGCGTTGCTGTGGCTGTGGAGTAGGCCAGCAGCGGCAGCTCCAATTCAACCCCTAGCCTGGGAACTTGCCCTAAAAAGCAAAAAAACTAACCAAAAAACCTCTATATTTTTCCTCTTTATAAAGCAATCCTTATTTACTGCAGAAAAAAAAGGTGAAACTGAGGTAATTCCTTTTTTGAAGCAAAAAAGAATCACGCCTCATATGCTCACTGTTAACCATTTGGTGCGCTGCCTCCTAATCTCCTTGTGTATCCGTGTGTCTGTTATGTAAATAAGATGAGGTGTGTTTTGTGACCTGAGCTTTTCTCCCAGGAATCATGGTGAGCAGGGAGCCACGCTTCCTCTTGTTTTTTGACGTGATGCTTCTAAACCCAAGCAGAGTGGCATCTTTTTTTGTAGCGCATCCCCTGACTGGACCAGACCATGGCCTGGCACATTCGTCTCTTGGCTGAGCCATGACCATGGATTTGTTCCACTTCTCCCTACATGTCCATGAGAGCGTCTGTCTGTGACTGATGCTCTTCCAAGATGCCTTCCTCCATGGCATCCAGGTGCTCAGAGAGCTCCTTTCCCTTCAGGAGGGGTTGTTAGTGGCTCTTGTTCAGAGGTCGTCTGTCCGCTGGCCCTCCTCATCCCCCTAAATGAGAAGAGTAGAGTGTCTGGTCCCCGGTGAGGAGAGAGGCCCCAATGAGGAAGGGGAGCAGAATGGTACCCAGGACGGTGTCCTGGAGGAAGTGATGGGACTCCAGGTGCCAGAGCCTTCTGTCTAAGAGAGTTCTGGGAGAGATCACGGAGCAAACTGCAGGAAAGAGGACGTGGGGCACAGACAGACCTCCTGCCTTCGGAGGGCTATTCAGCTGGCAGTGGAAGCACCACGCCCTCCATGACCCCAAGGAGGTGGAGCACATGAGCTGTAGCACAGACGGCAAGGGCAGAGGAGAACAGAGGAGTCACAGAACCTTTATTTTACAGGCAGGAAACTGAATCCCAGAGTGGAGACATTCTTGCAGCCATAACAGCAGGGCTGGGACCAGGGCTAGAACTCCTGACTCCTGGGGCAGAGTTCATGCTGCAGCCCAGCCTTCGTGCAGTGCTAAGAACTGACCTGGCTGGTGGGGAGGCATTGGGTCGGGTGGATGCAGGTGAGGGTGGCTCCTCCCTGAAGAGCATCAGGAGAAGGGGCAGTTCACATCCTCTTTCCTATGAGAAGGGCCAGGGTTTCTGTTCCCCTGAAAGAAGCCGGTCAACCAGGAAGTGTGCCCAATTTAAGCTGAGACTGAGATGAAGAAGCCCAAGCCACTAAGGAGTGGTCCCTGCCTTCAGAGGGTCTAATCAAGGGCTCCTGTGCGTGCTGGAGACTTTGCATGGTGGGGAAGCACGATAGAAAAGAATGGGCTGCATCTGGAGGAAAACTTCTGAAAGAAACTGGTCCTACTGGTCCTGCTGGCGCATAGGGTTTATACACAGGTAGTAGCAGGGAGATTGTCATATCTGACTGTGAAGTCAAATTACCTAAACTCAGATTCCAGCTTCTCAGTTATGGCCATCCATTCATCTGTCCGTCCATCTGTCCATCCGTCCGTCTGTCCATCCATCCATCCATCCATCCACCCATCTGTCCAGTCACTTATTCAACTAATATTTATCAAGGGCAGGAAACTGGGGTGGCTTTGGGAATTCAAGAGTAGACGCCCCTTGCTGTCACAGAGCTTACATCCTAGGACGGTCCAGAGTGACCTTGGGCAGCTCCACCTCCTGTCCCTGAGCCCTAAAGCTGGAACGCTGCTGCCCATCTCATGGGGCTGGCATGAGTGAGTGAGAAGGTGGGCATGGCGACCTTCACTGTGCCCAGCACAGGTACCTGTTGCCCGAAGATGGTCACCAGTACTGCTCTTATTGTGATGATGATGATGAAGGCGACTAGAGAACAAGGGCTAGTGGGCAGATGGTCCCCCACTATCTGGAAGCCGAAGACGGCTGATGGGGAACCGGAGGAAATAAGGCTGGGCGCACAATGCAGGAGGGAGCCTGGAGGGAGAGAACTAAAAGCCACAGAGCAGAGTTCAAGCCTGATGCCCTTGGCCGTGGGGGTGGCAGTGGTGTTCTCTTCTGGACAGCAGCTGTGGGCTCCTCAGAGCCGTAATCATCAGGTCAGAATAAGTAATATTTATCCAACACCAGCAACCTGCCAGATACTCTGCTAAACATTCTGCAGGGATCATTTCATTTATTCCTTATACTTCCCCCCCACCCTGGGAGGCAGAGATGAGGAAACTGAGGCTTAAATCCAGGGGTAGAGCCAGGATCCAGACCCAGGGCTCAGAACCACGGCCCTCAAGGTGGCCCAGCTGGAGTGGGATGGACGCGGCTGGCGGCTGGGCCTCTGCAGAGCTCTCTTCTTTTCATGGGGACAGGGGTCCTCCTAGGAAGAGGCGGCCGCCACACCCAACAGAAGGGGGAGCTAGGGGCCCCTCGTGGCCGTTTTCTGCATTCGAAGCAGTGGTCTGGCCAGAGCTGTGCAGTCCTGTGGGTGCTGTGGCTGGGAGAGATGTTCCAGGGCTGTGTGCAGGGGGGAGGGCGACGTGTTTATATGGAGGGAACTAATGACTGGCTTGGCTCCTGGGGAAAGATGAGGAGAAGAGCCCAGTGTGCTGTTTGGGGACTTGAACTGAGATTCCCCCGGGGGCCTGGAAAAGAGTGTACATGCCAATTGATTTGGCAAGTTACCAACCCAGGGCAGTTTTCCTCTCCCTTCCTGTCTGTCAGCCATGGATCCGCACCGCACAGCGACAGTACCCACATCTACAGCAACAGCTGGAGTTCCTGATGTGGCTCTGCAGTAACGAATCCGACCAGTAACCATAAGGACATGGGTTCGAACCCTGGCCTCACTCAGTGGGTTAAGGATCCAGTGTTGCCATGAGCTGCGGTGTAGGCCAGCTGCAGTAGCTCTTATTCGACCCCTAGCCTGGGAACTTACATATGCCACACAGGCAGCCCTAAAAAGCAATCACCAATCAATCAGTAAAGCAACGACTAATTCCCAGGGAGCTCTCCTTCTTTTTTGGACTCTCAATATTTTTTTTTTCTCCAGGGGGTCCTCCTCTTTTGCATCGATTAAAGCTGGTGCTAAAGAGAGGTGACTTCCTAGCACAGTCTGATCGCAGTCCAGAGGTGCTCTGGCTGGTGAGGGCACTTCAGGGACCAGGGTTGCCCTGGGAGGATCAGGAGAGGGGCATGATGGTGGCCCTGGGAGAGGGTCTCCCATCCCTTCTCCAAACCTTGCTCTGCCACCTGACCCCTACTGGACCCACTCAAGCTTCAGGTTCAGCTCCATCGGCGGGCCTGGCCATGGCTGGCAGGTCACCATGAGAATCATTGAGCCCCAAATGAATTTTGAACACCAAGAAAACTGATTTCTGCATCTTTGGCCAGAGAGTAGGAAGTGACCCTTGGCTTAGAAAAGGCTTGTGCTACCAAAGTAAACCACGGCTGGGCTGGCTCCGAAAGGCCAGTTCCCAGCCGTGGTTTATGAATCTTTATGATTCATCTGTTTAATCCAGGTTCCCTGACATGGGAATTTAGTGGTCATTCAGGTTCCACTAATATTTATTGTATGAAGTGGCTACTTTCTGCCAAGTCCGGGGCTGGGGCTTTCACATAGTTAGGTCATTTAGTCATTTAAAGACCCAAGGCCTTAAGGTTTATGTTTGCATGATCTATGAGAATGTGTTTTATGGAGCAGATGAGTGCCAGTGTCGAGTGCAAAGTTGCAGTAGGGGGAGATTTTAAACTGCCTAAGAGGCCTGCCAGGCCTTCAGAAGTGCGCTCCGGTGTGGGTACAGAGCAGATCCAGGAGTCACGGCCATGTGACAGAGGGGCCCGCATCCTTAGTCCACTGCACCAGGTCAGAGATCGAACCTGTGTCCTGCTGCTGCAGAGACAGCGCCGGTCCTGTTGTGCCACAGCAGGAGCTCTGCATTGGGATTTTGAGACATTACCTATTTACAAATTAAATTCATAAGAAGCTTTCTTGAAATCCAAATACAATATTTTGTAGAACCTCCAAACTACAGGGAAGTTACCTTGACATTACCTGTTCTAGGATAGTAACGTTGGCTCTTTCTGATCATAATTGCTAAGTGCCCCATGCTGTCTTTTAACTTTCTCACTGCTAGACTCCTGCCGGAGATTTTCAAGATACTGGCTCCCTGCTGCTTTCCCTATTCCCTTACTCCTGCAAGCACGCTTATAAGCATGGGCGCATGTGCGCACACAAATACATGCACACTTCCCCGCCCCCCACTCGCCCCCCAACCACGCAAGCGTATGAAAGCTGACTCCCTTAAGCCAGGTTGCTGACATCAGGGGCCCACACTAGGCACAAACCTAACCTGAAAGAAAGCATTTAGCTTGAGGAAGCATATATTCAGAAGAATTCATTCTTCAACACGAGGTCTTTCAAATCTAGAGTGCTGAGAAGGGCACTGAGTGCAGGACGGTAGCAGGCTTTGTTATCACCCCCGGTCCCCTCCCACATGGGATGAGCTCAGCCTCCCCAAAACCACATGGTCAGCACCACATACCATGTAACAGACCACAATTACAGAGCTCGGCTTTGACTTGTGTTCTGGTGTCTTCAAGTCGATCTATTTTCACAAATCCTTGCATTGGGGCCAGTAGGTGTGGTCATGGGTTCAGCTTTTGCTCCGCTGATGGCCCCTTGGGTTCCCCACAATCCTGAAAGGCAGTGGAGAACTTGATGCTGGGGGATTCCAGGCACGGCTCCGAGAGTGAATTGACCTAGAGGGTGAGAAGGAACTTGGGGGGAGGAGTTGGGGAAGCCTTTAGGGGCTGTGCCTCCCAGCCCCCAGCCAGGAGGAGACCTGCAGCAGCACCATGCACGGTGTTGGGTGTGGCAGTGGCAGGTCACACAGCAGGCACCACTGGGAGTTTCTGAGGTTGGACAGGTGATGAGCAGGGTTTTCCCAGACTCGCTGGTTTTGGCCTTCTGATGTGTGGCTGCAGGAGCTCCAGAAAAAGTGAAAATGGGGGCTGAGAACACACAGCCCAAGTGGTGAATTTCCTTGAACAGAGAGAGATTTCTAGGACATGGGCTTTAGCAAAATAGGGTCAGAGTCAAGAGCATGGTTGACCATGTCTCTGTGCTTTCGAGGCTTGTTGGTATCACTTACACTCTGTTATTTTTCCCCTCAGGGGTTATTTGGGGAAAAGTATATACATCCAGAGGTTGAACTTCCAAACAAATGCAAGCTGTAGACAGGCACATCCCCAGGGCAGCCTTTGAGAAATATGTCTCTTTTTGCGCGCGCACACACACACACACACACACACACACACTTCTTCCTTTGCAGAAGTTTTACTTAGCTCCCTCTCTCCCCATTCTAGAGGAGATCCTTTGAAGAGGGAGACCAGTGTGATGATAATTTTGTCTCTTTGTAGAGTTAGAAAATAAATCAAAAGATGTTAGCAGAATTGAAGAAGTTGCTGAGGGGCAGGCCTGGGGGTCACACGCGGTTGGAGTCTCCCAGCCTTGCCTGCTCACTGCCCAGTGCCCTGGGGTCTCAGCAGATGCTTGCAGATGAGGATGGTGACTTTGAGGAGTCCTCACGTTCCTTGAATTTCTCCAGTGAAGTGTGGAAAGGGGTCCTTGGCCCGGGAAAGAAAGGTGGAAAGTTGTTTTCTCTCATCTCTTCACTGTTTTTTGCAATCATCCACCTCCCCTGGAAGCAAACCCAGACTTTCCAAGAGCCCCTTTCTGAGAGCATGTATGGTTCTGAGTCAGCAGGTGCCATGCAGGACATCTCCCCAGAGGTGGAGAGCTTGGGGTGTGGGAAATCTCATGGAAGCTGGAACCTGGGTCCGAGACCCACGTCTGCCTCCAGTGTTCTGTGCAACCCACACATCTCCTTAGTTCTGTACCTTGGTTTCCCAGGGGTAACGTGGGACCAGTCAGACCTGCGTTGCTTGGTTGCCAAGACGATTGTTTTAAACCCATTTTATTAGAATAGTTCGAACACAAAAATAGAGGAGATGGTAGAAAGAACCTTCATCCTTTCTAACCCAGTTTCAATAATTACCAACTCATGGCCAGTCTTGTGTCATCTCTACCTACCCAGGACTCCTTCCCCATCATTACCTTCAACACCAGAATATGAGGACTTAATGGGATGAAACAATGGTGTCCAAGTGCCTTTTGGAGTTCCTGAGAGGTGGTAGATGCTTAGAAATGTCTGTGGAATCTGAACTTGTAATAACATGAACATTATAATGATTTCCTCCTGCTGTCTGTGGGTGGCCACAGGGCACAGTGTTTCTTGCTGTCTCACAGATGAGAAGACCTAGTTTTTAGGTCCAGGGACTTGTCTCAGGTCACACGGCCACCAAGGAACCTGAGGATCTCCCTGGAACCCATGTTTCCCAAACCCCCCAGGAGTATGTGTCTCTGTGCTCTACTGCCTCTATTGATGTTCCCTTTTGGATATCTTCTGAGTGAGGAACAGGGACTTGTAAAGTTTTCTGTGGGCTCACAATTTCAGAAGAACCTGTTTATAGGATTGTAGTAACCACACATCCACAGACACAAGAATCCACAAATCCAATTCAGTTTGGCAAATGGGCATGCACATTACAGTGCACCTTGACCTCCAGAAAGCAGGGAATGAGTAAGACACCATCGCTGGTCTCAGGGAGTGCCCAGTCTTGTGCCCCAAGACACAGAGATAATCAAAAAGAGATAATCAAAGCAGTAAGTGTGTATAAGCAACACAAACAAAGAGCTGAGTGTTCCTAAAGGAAGGTTGCCTAACTCTTAGCTGCTGCCTCCAGTAATGATCATCACTACTTCTAAAAACTGCAGCCCTGGCCTGATGGCAATTTGTGCTTCCAGTTACACGGTTCTAAAAACTGACTACTGGGAGTAAACAGGGGAAAAAGGTGAAGGGAGGAAAAAGAAAGAATAAAAAAGAAAATAAGTGGATATATGAAGTAGGCAGTTCAGTTGCTTCAAGACAATTTACCTAACTCTGCTTTATACATTGTCTGTCTTTCTCAATTTTTAATGCAGTATAATCCAAATTTTTAATGTGCAAGAAATATGTTCATTGTAAAAAATTACAAAAAATATTTTGAAATTAAGGTAAAAGCAAAAAGAATAGAATAGACATTATCTCTGCTCTCACCATTAGATTAAATGTCTAGTAACATGTTGGTCAGTAGTATCATCATCTTATTTTCATTTTTTAAAGTTTTATTGAAGCATAGTTGATTTACGATGTTGTGACCATTTCTGTTATACAGCACAGTGATTCAGTTATATATACACACACATCCATTCTCTTTTGGTCATCTTGTTCTCAAAACACTGTCTTTTTATAAAGATGGAATTGTACTTCCTTTGCTACTTTTTAGCCTGATTTTCTCACACTAAATATTATGAATATTTTTCTATCTCAGTTAATATGTACCTTAAAATATTTTTTAATAAATACATAAAAGCTGACTTATAAATTTGAGGATGTCTGTATAATCTCCTTAGGAACAAAGAGTCTTCATTAGGTGCATCTAACAGACCACTGTGTTAAGAAAGGCTCCACCTGTGGAAGTACCATTTACTAATCTATTAATATTATTCACCATGAAAGCTGAGGGCAACTGTGGAGAGGCAGCCAATTACAGAGTTAGGAGGCTGTATATTCGTAAGACCCCTCTCACTTCTGACACCAGTTGCAAGTTCGAGGGTCCACAAGACTACCCTTATGGTAACTCACTAGAAGTATTTGCAGAGCTCATTGAAAACTATTATGCTCACAGTTGTGGTGTATTACAGGGAGAGGATACAGATAGATATTAGTCAAGGAAAAATCTCATGGGCTGGAGTTCAAGAAAGTACCCCATACAAAATGCCACTATCTGCCCCCCCACCCCACCCCAAGACAGTGTCACTTTCTCAGCAGCAGCATGTCATGATACTCACAAAGTATTGCCAACCAGGGAAACTCTGCTGAGCTCTGGTGTCTGAAGGTTTTCTTTTCTAATTGGGGTATAGGGAGTTCCCATTATGGCTCAGCAGAAACAAATCTGACTAACATCCATGAGGATGCAGGTTTTGATACCTGGCCTTGGTCAGTGGGTTAAGGATCTAGTGTTGCTGTGACTGTGGTGTAGGTTGCAGTTACAGCTCTGATTCGACCCCTAGCCTCAGAACCTCCATATGCCATGGGTACAGCTCTAAAAAGACAAACAAAATAAAATAATAAAATTAAATATGGGCATAGTTGACTTACAGAGTTGTGTTAGTTTCAGGTGTATGGCAAAATGATTCAGTTATACATATACTTATGTCCATTCTTCCTCAGGTTCTTTTTTTTTTCCCACGTAGATAATTACAGAATATTAAGTGGAGTTTCCTGTGATATACAGTGGGTCCTTGTTAGCTTTATTTTATTTATTTATTTATTTTCTTTTTAAGTCCATACCTGCTTAAAGTTCCCAGGCTAGGGGTTGAATAGGAGCTACAGCTGGAGCTATGCCACAGTCACAGCAACGCAGGATCTGAGCCGAATCTGTGACCTACACCACAGCTCACAGCAACGCCAGATCCTTAACCCACTGAGTGAGACCAGGAATCAAACCCTCAACCTCCTGGTTCCTAGTCAGCTTCGTTTCTGCTGTGCCATGACGGGAACTCCTGTACCACACCTTCTTTATCCGAACATTTAAGTTGTTTCCATGTCTTGGCTATTGTAAATTGTGCTACAGTGAGCATGATGTATCACCTCATATGGGTCAGGATGGCCATCATCAAAAAAGTCTACAAAAAGTTGGAGTTCCCATTGTGGCTCAGTGGAGACGGATCCAACTAGGAACCATGAGGTTGCTGGTTCAATCCCTGGCCTCACTCAGTGAGTTAAGGATCCAGCATTGCTGTGAGCTGTGGTGTAGGTCTCAGACACAGCTGGGATTTGGCATTGCTGTGGCTGTGGCATAGGCCAGCAGCTACAGCTCTGATTCAACTCCTACTCTGGGAATCTCCATATGCTGTGGGTGTGGCCCTAAAAAGCAAAAAAAAGAAAAAAGAAAAGAAAAAAGTCTACAAACAGTGAATGCTGGCGAGGGTTTTGAGAAAAGGGAACCCTCCTACATTGCTGGTGGGAATATAAATTGGTTCATTCACAATGGAGAGCAGTATGGAGGTCTGGAGGGGTTTTTTTTGGGGGGGGAGGGGCTTAATTACATACCATCTGCATGGCTGACCTTTAATCTGCAGCCCATCTGAGGGTAGAACTGATATTGTGCAGCCTAGAGACCCCATCATAAATCTCAGTGTTGGCCTGTCTGGTGACCAAATCCCCCAGGCAGACAAAGACATTCCCATCAGATACGCCACTCTCAGAGCCTGGAGATCACCTCCCAGGAGCCGAGTGCGAAGGCCAGATCTCTCTTTGGCTGATGCTTAATCATGCAACCACCAGAGAGTCTTTCTTTGCAAACATATAAGTGGCCAGCTTTGGGGGAAACTGGAAACTTTGGGGGTAAAAAAGGAGATGGATATAGTAATAAGCTTGGTTCTGAAAATCATTTTGCTTCTCAAGGTAAAATTTAATAGTGAGAGAAGTTCCCATTGTGGCACAGCAGAAATGAATCTGTCTAGGAACCATGAGCTTGTGGGTTCAATCCCTGGCCTCGCTCAGTGGGTTAAGGATCTGGCGTTGCCGTGAGCTGTGGTATAGGTCGCAGATGCAGCTCAGATATGGTGTTGCTGTGGCTGTGGCATAGGCCGGCTGCTACAACTCTGATTAGACCCCTAGCCTGGGAACCTCCATATTCCGCGAGTGTGGCCCTAAAAAGACAAAAAACAAAAACAAAAGACCAGAAAAAAAAAAAAAAGAAAAGAAATTTAGTAGGGAAGATTCTGAACCATTTCCCCCTTCTGGCTCATGAATGGTCCCACCGCAAGTCAGGTACAGAGCTGGGGCCAGAGCCTCACTTCAAAAGTGTGACCTTAAATCCAACCAGTGGTGACAGCGAGCCCTAGGCTCTAGGGCAGCCCTGGGGTAACTGGCTGTTGTTTTCCTCCACAGACTCAGGAAGGAACAAGAAAACAGGACAGTAGGGATGTCCCCAGACAGAAGAATTTGAGGCTCTCATTCCTTCACTTTTGTCTCACCTCCCTCTCTCTCATCAGTACTTAACTGACTGCCTGGTGAGTAAGGATAGAAGGGAGAAGAAGAGAGAGGATGGGGAATGTTCTCCTGGTTTCTATTGGGCATCTGTTGTCCTAGTAGCTTTCTTCTATTTCGCCTACTCTTTTGCTGGGGGCAGTAGGGAGGGTAGATTTCCCTTCTCCTTTTCAGCCATAAGCTTCACTCTTCCTTTTTCTGTATCAGAAACAAGCAACACATAATGCAACATCCTTCAGTTCTGATATGGCTTGTGTAGGGTCCCAGAGAGTCCTGGCTGCTCCCAGCCCAGGGCCTGGATATGGACGGATGGTGGTGAGACCGAGGAAAGGGCAAGCCCTTCTGTTAAGCTGTGCATTTTGTTCTCTAGATAAAGGGCTATCCCATGCATGTTCTGGAGGCCAACTCCAGCCCCTCCTGGGGGCTCACATTTGGGATGACTCGAGCTCATTAGAAAAAAAAAAAATCCCCTAGCTGGTGACAGGGAGGTGGCTGGCCCCCGTGGTACAGCGCACTGGGCCTGGTTGGAGCAGCTGAGGCTGCAGATTCCCTACCAGCTTTCCCGGCACTGCAGTGAGTCAAGCCCTGGAGCACAAGGAGATGATGTGTGTTGACTCCTTGGGTGGGGTGGGGCAGGGATGTGGGGCAGCCGCAGGGTGGAGGGGGTTCCCCGAGGCAGACACACTACTGACTGTGTCACCCTTGGCCTCTGGCTCCTGGCTCCAAGTCAAGGAGGCAGGGCCCCATCTCCCTTTCTAGGACAGCAAGTAGAGTCCCTTCTGAGAACGGGATGCTTGTGCCTGGGTTGGTCCTGCCTGCTCTTCTTAGAGAGAGAACTATGAGAGGGATGGAAAGAGAAACTTGAGACATAAGTACAGATAGATCTCGCAAAGCTGAAGCTGGGAATGGAGAGAATGAGTGTAAAGCCAGGCCGTTGTCTGGGCAGCCCCATGGTGGAATCTGCTGTGGGGGGTTGAGGCGAGAATGCCAAGGAAGATGGGTTCTCGGGCTGGGCCTGTAGCAGTTTAAGGCTTGGAGCTGGGAGGTGGGATGAGGAGGTTCCAGGGTACACCAACACTGACTTGCAGACCCAACCCATCACTTCTGCGAGGTCGCCTGGCCCCTTTGCCCTCCGTGTTTCTTGGAGCTATGCAGACATGTGGGGAGAGAACATAGGTAAAGGGTCTGTGAGATGCAACAGGATGGATGGTCAGTTGGCTTAGGGTCAAGTCATTGCAGGCAGAAGGAAAAAAATACCTTGCTGGGGACAGGAGTCTACAGTTGTGATCCGAGCTCAGGTCAGGGAGTCAAGCACCTTTTCTCAAATTGCCCTGGAACTGGGTAGTCTGCTACCCAAGAAGTCCCATGACCAACTGAGTCTGTGAATGCCAGATTAAAGGGAGAAACCACAGGATTTGTTGGAAGCTCTGGTACTCGTTGGCAATTACAGTCCCCAAAAGAGAGAGAGAGAGATGGTCTGTGAGGAGCATCTGTGAGTACCTTGAAAGCCCAATTTTCTGAAGAATTCAGTATGCAGAATGCAGAAAAACTAAGAAGAACATTAGGTCGGAATTGTTCAGATCTGGATTAAAATCCAAGCTCAGCCGCTTCCTAGTGCACTGGGAGTATTGGTAGCACTAATGTTCTCTGTCTCATAAAGTTGTTGGGAGAAGAATGAGATCAGATATGTAAAGAATCCTGAAAAGTGCTTGTAACTTTGTAAGCATACAGTAAAGGATGGATGGATGGATGGATGGATGGATGGATGGATGGATGGATGGATGAATGGATGAGTGAAGGGATGGGTTAATGGATAAGGAGATGGATGGATGAGGGGATGGATGGAACAACCCATCTTGGACCACTACCTTAGCTAGGTAGCGTCTGTTCTGCGGCACACCCAGACCACCAGGCATGACTCTGTGTGTGTGTGCATGCACGTGTACACAGGCAATCATGCATGCATTTCCTGAGTCTTTTCTGAAGACATAGAAGTTGGGAGCTTCTCCAGGCTTCCACAGCATCCTGAGCACAGCCACATCCCAGCAACAACTCCATTGCACTGTGCCATTTACCCATCAGTCTCTGTCATGGCCTTGAAAGTCCTGGAGCACAAAGCTGCAGCACTGCCCCTGGAACACAGTAGATGCTTATGAAATCATTGTAATAGGACTTTACAGGGTCCCTTCTTAGTTATCTGGGTAGGTAGGGCCACCATGCCAGTGGTGTCTGAGAGGCCTGACCCCACCTGCTTATTAATATACCGTAACCCATCTTGGGGTCAAAAACAGATTCTTTGAACTCAGCACTGACCAGGAGTTGGAGGAATGGGGCTGGTGACAAGGTCTGTGTTTGGGGAGGGGAGAGGAGGAGTTCTGGGAGGCGCAGCAGGGGGGTGGGCTCTGCTGTCAGCCTCGGGCCCCAGTCCTTCTCTTCCCCACCACGTGGCATGGTGGATTGTCACATGCAGCAACAGCTATGGGTCTGAGATGGATTCATGGAGGCCTGATCGGGTCCTGTAGGGTGACAGTGACCAAGGAGGAAGCCAGCCAGAGGCTGCGGGCACATCCAACCACAAAGCGACCATCCTCCTCCACTTCCTCCCCTTTCTGGGTTTTTCTTCCTCTCTTCCGCCCCGCCTCCCTCTCGGTGCCCGGTCCTGGTGAACTGGAGCTGAGCTTGCCGAGGACAGGCTTGTCACTGCCCTGTGGCTCTGGCCAGGCTGCCCTTGTCCCAGCAGGACAGAGCAGACTCCTGGCTGTGGAGAGCCCCGAACCCCAAGAAAAGGCATGTGTGTCTGGGGCGGGATGGCCCCTCAGCTGTAGCATGTGTGGAAGGAGCAACTCCTTTTACGGGTTATTTCACGTCCTGTCACTCAGAATAGGTACTGACTGGTGTGTGTTATCCTGGTCTTGGGTGTGTCTCCAGGAAGCACCGGGGCCGGCTTTTCACTCTTCCCTTTAACCCGGGGACCCAGGTTTGAGGAGATCTAGGAGGTGCTTTTCTGATGTTCCTTGCTGGGGTCCCCTTCCATTTGTTCTGGCCCTTCTTTTTAATGAAGAGGAAGAACAGTGAACCCACTATTCTCCATTAGATCACAAAATCTGAAACCAAACCAACAAACAAACATTGCATGCTGGCAGAGTTCAATGTCACCAAACACCCTGATGAGAGTTAATTATAGTGTCTTCTTGCCAGTTTACTGCTGTTGCAAGTCGCTGAAAATTTGTGTTTCTCATGTTGTCCTACTGAAAAAAGAAGGCTATTTTAGATGCATAGTGTCTAACCACCTAACGGTGGTGTAACTGACAGTTCTGACCGTGGCCAAGGCCAGAAATGACTGATGTTGTAACAGAACAATGCACAAAGCATCCTTACTCTTCTGACCTGCACTCAGGGACGTTGGTGATTTCTTCATTTGCACGTGAAATCTTTCAAAGGGCACAATCTTTCAATAGAAGTTACCAACACATTTCCAAATGTCATTTTTTTTTTTTTTTACACGTCTGCTTTTGAATGGAGAGCAGTGACCATCTCTTAACAGGCACCTGTCAAGGCACTCTGCCATAGTGGGGAATCTTAAAGCCCAATAAATTCATGAAATGCAAGGTGGCTGCACGAATTAAGTAAGATAGTGAGATGCTGTCCAGGCTTCTGTGACATGTCAAACAATTAGTTTGACAATCAAAGCGCATCTTGGCTGCTGGCCCCAAGCATGGCTGGTGACCAGAGGTGCACCCACCCTCAGTTCCTGCCTTCTTATTCCATGTGCTCCTGGGACAGCACGGTGGACCTGAACGTTATTCCTGGACTCAGTTTGATCAGTGCTGCTCTAGCCCTAGAGTCAGCTTGTGGATGGGAGGTGGGGGCATGGATGGGAGCCAGCTGGCAAGTTGGCTGGACCAGGGATGCCTCTGACATGACGAATTCTGTGTGGACGCCATGCATGAGGGAATTGTCTCCGAGCTTGTTTCCACCCTGTGAGCGCCTCTGAGAGAATCTGTTCACACAGGGACAAGCCACAGGAATACAGGCCCCGGAGCAAACCCAGCAAGAGAGGGGGAGTTTGGAAGAACAGTGTTTCCCTAATTGGGCTGAACTGCATGTGGCGTTGGCTGTGAAACATTTTCAAAAACAGATTCTTTCATCGCCCCCACCCCCCAAGATTCTGATGTAGTAGGTCTGGGGCTGTCCAGGCATCAGTGTATTTTTTTAATAAGGAAATTATTTTTTGGCTGCTATTTACTTATTTCCTTTGTGTATGTCTTCTTAGGCCCGCACCCGCGGCATGTGGAGGTTCCCGGGCTAGGGGTCACATTGGAGCTGTAGGCACCAGCCTACACCAGAGCCACAGCAATGCGGATCTGAGATGCATCTGCGACCTATACCATGGCTCATGACAACACCGGATCCTTAATCCACTGAGCGAGGCCAGGGATTGAACCTGCATCCTCATGGATGCTAGTCAGATTCATTTCCAATGAGCCATGATGGGAACTCCCAACAGTGTATTTTGGGAAGTCCCCTAAGTGATTCTGATGATTAGCCATCGTGGGAGCTGGTGACATTGCCCCGGGACATCCCATCCTGACCTCTCCCTTGCACAGCGGCAACCTGTCTCCTCCGTGGTCTGAGCCTCCACTGGGAGCCGGGGTACCAGCTCTCTTCTTTCCATCCTCCAGAGCTCAGGGCCTGCTTCCCCAGTTCCTCCAGCCCCACCAGCACAGTAAGGTGTGGATACCCCCTCAGAGCGTCATCGTGGTGCAGAGGGAAGAGATCCAGATGGAAATGCAGGGCCACCGGTTTCATGCCATACTTGTTTAATAGGAAGAAAAAACAAATTTCAAGTACTGACCCTGCAGAAAGCAAGAATAAAGGGGGATTTCAGGAACCACCTGAGGTTTGTAAACACATGTTCTGCAGATCAGGTTTCCATTCTGTGGGCTAGAATATCAGGAAAAGGCCCCCAAGTGAAGCTGGAGGCTTGTAGGTTAGACTAAGAAATAACATGTGACCCCGAAAGGCAAGATACCCTGAAAGGAGCTAAGTGTGACTGCAGGATCTCTGTCATGAGGTATTTATTTATTTAGTCTTTTGTCTTTTTGTCAGAGCCGCACTGTGGCATATGGAGGTTCCCAGGCTAGGGGTCCAGTCGGAGCTACACCTGGGCCTACACCAAAGCCACAGCCGCATCTGTAAGCTACACCACAGCTCATAGCAACAACGGATCCTTAACCCACTGAGCGAGGCCAGGGACCGAACCCACATCCTAATGGTGCCTAGTTGGGTTCATTTCCGCTGCACCATGACGGGAACTCCATGAGGTCTTTATTCAGAGCGCAGGATGGTGATGGCCTCTTGGCCCAGAACATAGCTGGGCATTGGTCAAGCTAAACCTCTCCCCTGTATTGTTGTCCATGCAAAAAGCTGTCCTTATTGGCGCATGTGTGTGGAACACACACTTGACTATGTTTCTTAAAGTATTGAAAGGTTACCCTGAACTTTCAGCATTTTCCCCTTTGGTTTTGGCCCTTGTGCATCATAGCCAGAGGCAGGGGCACAACATCTTGTGGGCTCCTCCGGTGGGCTCCTAGATCTGGTCCTCCAGAGACTAAATCTCAGTCTCATGGGAATCAGGCACTCCCAACATGAGCTAGCCTGTCATTTCCAAACCCATGTTCACCCCCTGAGCCACAGATGCAGATGAGTGCTATAAGCCGGTCTGATCTCGGCCCTGGAGATCCAGGGGTGAGCTCGGTACAGACGCTGCCGGCCCTCACGGAGCTTACATTTTCCTACAGGAGATGCAGAGGAGATGTTCAGATAGTGATAGTTGTGATAGAGAATCATAAGGGCCATGTGTGGACTGGGATTTGGGAAGGACCACAGGGGAGGGCCAGTGTTAGAACTGAGAACAGAAGGGGGAGCGGAGCATCCCGCTGGGTAAAGCTGTAGACGTGGAGGAATCTTATTGAGGTCTTGAGCTTGGCATGTTCAAGGAACAGGAAGAGGAAGGAAGCCAGTGGGGCTGAAATGGAGTAAGAAGGGATTGGGTAGGAGATGAAGCTCATGAGGGGCCAGAGCCCAGACCAGGTCCAGCCATGGAGACCCTGGTGTTGGGTTTAGACGTATTTTAATCCCAGAGTCCATTGCCATTTGGCATTGTTCTTTTTTTTTTTTTTTTCCTTTCACTTTTTAAAGTTTTATTGAAGTATAGCTGATTTACAAAGTGCTAATTTCTGCTCTACCACAGAGTAATTCAGTTATTTATACACACACACACACACACACACACACACACACACACACACACATCCATTCTTTGTCAGATTCTTTTCCCATATGGAATGACTGGCCAACGAGGACCTGCTGTGTAGCCCAGGGAACTCTCCCCAGTGTTTTGTGATAACCTGTATTAACTTAGGTCTTGATGGGGTGTTCTAGATAAAGTTCTAGATGAAGGATGCACACAGCGCTGGTGAAGGGGGCTGATGGCTGCAGCCCAGCCTCCTCCTTTTCCAGGCGAGGTGGTCTGGAGAGGGACAATGAATTGGCTGCCCCAGGCTCTCGTACGTTGCTGGGAGTAGCCCGCCTGAGCCCCCTTTTTCCACTACCACAACTTGGAAGGGGCTCCCCTTCAGATAGTGAGTGGAGAGGAGCTGTCTGCAGTCTGAATCTAGGCAGGGGGCACAGGTAGAATTGGATAAAAGGGAGGAAGAGATGCTCAGCCCAGTACTGGAACCCAAGAAGGTCAAGGCTACCTGCCGGGAAGAAGAAGTGAAACAGCCAGACCTCCGGGTACAAGAGGGAGCCGAGTAAGCAGGCTGGACCTCAGGCGGGGAGGAGGGAGCCAGAGTCTGTTTTTCTGAGTCTGCTAAAATAACCAGGCAGTGGGAGGAATAAAGAATGTTTTCCATCTGAGCCACAAATCACACTGTATTCTGCCCTGGGCTTCATCCATGCCCGTAGCCATAGGTGCTGTGCCACATGACTGCCTGGTGCCCTTTTGCCAGGGTTCCTCACCCAGATTGAGGCCCGCCCCCTGGTCTGTCTCTGTCCCTAGATAGCTCTGGGGGTCAGTCCCTGGGGCTGAAGGGTAGGACCCGGAGGGTCAGCCCAAGAGGCTCTGTGTGTTTGGGCTGTGGGGATCAACACCATCCTGGGGACTGACAGACATTATGGTGACAGGAGCTATAGAGGGACCCAAGGTCAGTGAAGGGAGGGATGTATGGTCACATGACATCTTGTGGTCAGGCCATGAAGACTTCCTGGAGGAGGAGCTATTTTAGGAGAGAGAACTAGAGAGAGGGAAGACAGTGAAGTTAGCGGGATCTCTGTTTCTACCATAGGTCTCGTTAGTGAAGGGTCTTGAAGATGTAGTTCATCCAGCTAAGGGAGAACTGAGCAGCCGTGTCAGGGCAGAGCGGCATCGGTGGCCTCAATTGTTAATCTGAAACTGCACCAAGTGTGAGGCACACCCAAGATAATTGGTGCTCTCAGTGGGCAGCTCTTGAAAGTGGATAAAGCTCATTAACCTGAGATCTGCCACCACACAAGACCAGGCTGTTGCTCCTCACCTTGGAGTCCCTGAGTCTTCCCGGATTCTTGTCTCTGACAGTGTCCCAAGGACCTTCCAATGGAAAAGTATCTCACATGCCTTCTCATTGTACCTGTCTTCCTAGTGTCTCACCCTCCAGGTCTTCCATGTATTTATGTCTTCTTCATCCAGCACAGAACCTCAGGAGTGGCACTTGGTCAACTCTGAGAACTCATATTCTTGATGATGACACAGAAACAAACTGCCGTCCCTTATTCAGGCACAGTTGAACCCGAGTCAAGACTTTTCTTCCATCCTCTCCCTAGATGCCCTTTTAAGTCAGTCTCCTAGTTCTGCTCTTCCGTAGGACCACCAGCTCTCATCTGCCATGCAATCTAACCAGCACTGGTTTACCCAAGTAATTATGATCTCCCTCAAAAACCCCATCCAGGCACTGCCAACCCTTCCCATCCCTAGTTCTCCATGGTTTTTTCCTGACCAGAGCCGAATTTGCTTCCGTTACTTCCAGGTAGATAGAAGACCTCCATCTGCTGTAATGGTTGGACCCCTTGTATTAGGAAATCAAGGCAGATGAAGTGTCCCTGAAGACAGGGATGAGGAACTGTCAGTTGGATTCCCACCTACCATTGGCCTCAGGAATTTGAATGGTGTCTGAGCTGTGCTCTGCTTGGCCTCCTGGTGCAGAGAGGGATCCAGGTGAGGCTGGTTAATTGTCACCAAGATTGTTTTTAGAATTTAGGTACATGAACTGAATGGAGACACATTGATTGTCCATTTGTTGAGCTTACACTGTGGGCCGGGCACTGAAACCCCAGGAATATGGAGATGAAGAAAATGTGGCTCCTGCTCTCCTGGGGCTGACAGTCCATGAGGAGGACTGGAAATGTGTAGGGCCTGGACTATGGCATTGGTGAGGTGGTAGACAGGAGAGGAGCATCGGCTAGGATGTTTAAGGAGATGGACTCCGTAGGGCCTAAGGCTGGTTCAGGTGCATGTGTGGGAGAAAATAGCCCAAGTGGATGCCTCAATTTCCAGCTTTGTCTACTTGAAGGTTCAGTTCACCAAGTTAGGGAAGATAAAAAGAAGGAGGCAGCTTCAGGGGTAAGATGATTCCTTCCTTGGGGACATTTTCAGCTTGGGACATTCTATAGAAGATGTTCACTAAGCAATTGGACAAATGAGTTTGGAGCTCAGCTGAGAACTCTGAGCTGGTGATCAAGACTTAGGAGCCTCAACATGTGAATGGTCGGGAAGGCCGTGACTGTAGCCAGGAAGAGGGGAAGGCATTGGGAACATGGGTACTGAACTCGGCTCAACCCTTTGTTCCTGAAACTTCTTTAGAAAGCGAACTGCAGCAGCTCTCTCTCACTCCCCACCTCCCACCTACTTTGTCATTCTCTGCAATCTTGGTTTTGCTCCCATATTCCTTTCAGACATTCTCAAAGGTCACAGATGAACTTCAGGGCAAATTCTAATGGATGCTTTGCTGTCGTAAGTCCCTTGATCTCTCTGTTAAGAAAATGTATGTCCACCTCTTGAACCTCCCCTCCCTGGGCTTTCGTTTCCTTCCTGTGCTGTGGCTACACTTTGGTCCACATATTTTTAATGTCACTTGGGAGGCTGTTGAATGCAAGCCTGGACTCAGACAAGTCAGATTCCAGAGCTACAGCTTATTAGCTTGTGACCAAGCTCCTCAACCCTCTGGAACTCACTTCCCCCAGCTAGAGGAGAGGGATGATGCTTATAACTTCAAGGGCTATTGCAAGAATTAAATGGGCGATGTCTCAGCCACTTTGCTGATTGTCAGTCACATGCTAAGCAATTTGAAGATGGTAGCTCTTATGGTTCCATGAGCTAATAGCTGAATGGCAATACCCAGCAGAAGCGAGATGGTTTAAGGGTGCAGTTACCAAAATGTGATCCCCTGATCTGCAGATTCACCAGAATTACCTGAAAACTTGTTACAAATGTAAGTTCCCGGAGTTCCCATTGTGGCTCAGCAGAAACAAATCTGACTAGTATCCATGAGGAGCCAGGTTCGATCCCTGGCTCAGTGGGTTAAGGATCCAGCATTGCCATCAGCTGTGGTGTAGGTCGCAGACGCGGCTCAGATCTGGCATTGCTGTGGCTGTGGTGTAGACTGGCAGCTGCAGCTCATGTTCGATTCCTAGCCTGGGAACCTCCGTATGCCGAGGGTACAGCCCTAAAAAAAAAAAAAAGAAAAGAAAAGAAATGCAAATTCTCAGGCCCACTTCAGACCTACTGAATCAGAATCTCTGAGGGCGGGGCCCAGAAATTTGTTCTAACAAGCCTTAGATTTTGAGGGTGAGAAAGAGTGAAGAGCTGGAGGGACGTATGAGAGCCAAAGGAGGGGCTGGCCATCAACAGGAGGGGACACATCTGTCCCAAAGAGACAGGAGGTCAGGGAGTTAACCTTCTTCGCCACGTAAACTCTACCGCTGTTGACACTCTTACCCCCTTGCTCCTCTGACCCACTGGAGAGCACTGTATGTTGTGACAGCTCAGTGCCTTTGCACGTGGCACTTTCTCTGGAATGCTTTCATCTCTCTTTTTCATCCTGGAAAACTCTCATCATTCTTTAGTCACAAGTAAAACATCTCTCTGTCTTTGAAGTCTTCCCTTCTTCCTCTGGGCAGGTAGTTGCTCCTTCCTCTGTGTTCCCGTGACATGTGTCATATCATCTCATAATTTTTTGTGTGTTTCTGTATTTGTCTTGGAGTTCCCATTGTAGTTCAGCAGTAACGAACCCAGCTAGTATCTGTGGCTACCATCCCTGGCCTCGCTCAGTGGGTTAAAGATCCGATGTTGCCGTGAGCTGTGGTGTAGGTCACAGAAGTGGCTTAGATCCAGCATTGCTGTGGCTGTGGCGTAGGATGATAGCTATAGCTCTGATTCAACCCCTAGCCTGGGAACTTCTGTATGCCACGGGTGTAGCCCTAGGAAGACAAAAAATAAATAATAATTTGAGTTTGTCTTTCTCACTTTCTTTCAGTAGTTAAGGCCTACCCTAAGAACAAAGAATGTGAACTGTTTTTCTGCATATCCCCAGTTCCTAGTACCAGATCCATGCTGGGTACGCCTTTGATGTTGAATGGATGCTTCCTGCATAGAAACAGGAGTAGTAACAGCTCACAGTTACACAGAGATTGTAATTTTCCCACTATCATCACATATACTGTGTGTACTCAGCTGAGTGCTCAGAGCGCAGGTTTACCAGTTGTCCAGTTAAAGATGAAGCTGTGCGGGCCCAGAGAAATTAGATAATATGTTCAAGCTTGCTCAGCTAATAAAGAGGTAGAGACAGGGATGAAGCCTTGGTCTTGAATTTCCAAATCCTTCCTTTTTTTTTTTCTCCTCTCCTGTACTCTGCCCTCCAAATATTTGTAGGAACAGAGGCTCAATGTCTGAACACTCTGATGGAAACCAGAGCCTGTCTATTCATGACCCTCCGATTATTAGCCAGAGGGGTGAGGCAAGTGATGATGATGGGCTACTGGTGATGGTGCTGGTGCCTGGCTACCTACCCCTTGTAAGCTTTCCCCAAGAAAGAGGACCACAACCTGCTTCCTTTGAAGCCCAAATCCAGTTCCACCCGAGGCATGAGGCTTAGGGATTGGTGGGCATTTATCATCTTTGTTCTTCTTTACTGTGTTTAGAAAAGCTAACATCTGTTCAGCACTGGTATGACTGAGCATCTCTTTTCTATAGCCCTGCCTTGAGTAAATCTAAACTGTTATAAAAATATGGATTAAAAACCTGGCAGATGCAGTTCCCGTCGTGGCTCAGTGGTTGGCGAACCCGGCTAGCATCCATGAGGACGCAGGTTCACTCCCTGGCCTTGATCAGTGGGTTAAGGATCCGGCATTGCTGTGAGCTGTGGAGTAGGTCACAGACACAGCTCGGATCCTTCATAGTCGTGGCTGTGGTGTAGGCTGGTGGCTACAGTTCCAAATGGACCCCTAGCCTGGGAACCTCCATATGCCACGGGTGTGGCCCTAAAAGACAAAAAAAAAAAAAGAAAGAAAAACCTGGCAGAATTTGCAGGGACTATAACTCAAGGAGGTGGACTATAACTCCCTACCCTTTACTGGGGGTCGTGTGAGGTGATTTCCTTCTAAAAAGTAAAGTATGGGAAGGAGGGGAAAGAGGGGAAAGAGTAACTTTACAGCCAAGAAATCTGACAGACTAACTTCCACCAAGCGATTGAGGTTGATGTCATGTGTGACACGCGTGACAGCCTGTGCCTTTAGTATGACTGGGTGGAAATGGTATTTACCTTCATGCTCTTCCTCCCCCAGACCCATCCATTGAGTCTAATTAGAAAAATGTCAGGCAAGCCTATATTGAGGACCATTCTACAAAGTCCTTGCCACCTGCTCCTTAAAACTAACAAGGTCATTAACAGAGAGAAAAGTCTGAGAAGCTGTCACAGTCCAGAGGCGCCTAAGGAGACAGGATGGCTAAATATAATGTGGGATCTTGGATGGGATTCTGGAGCAGAAAATGGGTATTACGTGGAAACTAAGAAACTCCAAAGATCATGGACTTGGGGAACAGACTTGTGGTTGGCAAGGGGGATGGGGAGGGAGTGGATGGATTGGGAGTTTGGGGTTGATAGATGCAAACTGTTGACTTCGGAATGGATAAGCAGTGAGATCCTGCTGTATAGCACTGGGTACTGTGTCTAGTCACTCATGATGGAGCGTGAGAATGTGAGAAAAAATGATGTATACATATATGTGTGACTGGGTCGCCTTGCTGTATAGTAGAAAATTGACAGAGCACAGTAAACCAGATATAATGGAAAAAATAAAAATCACTATAAAAAAAGAAAATCCAAAGAAAGTGTGAACTTTAATTAATAATAATGTACAGAATTGGTTCATTGTTTGCAAAAAAGGTATCCATACTAACATAATAGGGAAACTGGGTACAGAGTGTGTGCGTGTGTACACGCACACACTCTGTACCATTTTTGAAGCTTTTCTGCAAATCTAAAACTATTCTAAAATAAAAAGTTTTATTTAAAGAAAAGAAAGTGAAAGGAATTCTCAGATGTTACTAGTGAAAATGCAAAAATAGCATGGCCATTTTGGAAAACAGTCTGGCGGTTGTTTATAAACCAAATGTATACTCCGTCTATGACTCAGCAATTCCATTGGTTGGCATTTGCCTAAAACCCATGCTCACACCAAAACCAGTAAGCAAGTACTTCTAAAGGCTTTATTCAGAATCACCAATGACCGGAAGCCATCCAAACATCTCCCAGCACGTTTAATGGTTTAATGAAATCTGGCACATCCATACGGTGAAATACGACCCAGCGATAAGAAGGGATGGATTTCTGAGAAAGCAGCCAGGTGCATCCCAAATACATTGTGCTAAGTGATGGAGGGCAGATCAAAAGACTTTATTTGTACTGTGCGAATTTACTTACACAGCATTTTGGAGAAGGCAGCACTAAAGGGACAGAGAACAGATCTTACCAAGACCTGGAGATTGGGGGAGGTGACACAAAGAGACGAAGGGGCAATATTGAGGAGTGACGCAATTGTTCTGTATCTGATTGTGGGCGCAGTTACATGACGGTACATGTATGTTATCAAAACTCACAGAGCTGCACCCGAATGAAGGTGACTTGCCGTATGTAAATCATACCTCAAGTTTAAAAAAATATACTTACTCAGGGATAATTGGCTGTTTTCCAGGGTTGCTCTCCAAGGGATCTGCTTAAATGGTATTCTCATCCACTGCATTTTCAGTGATTGCCTTTTAGACTGTTCAGTTTGCCAAAAGGGGGCACTTTGGGGATTTTCTGTGAATGTCACCATGAGACTCCCTGTGTGGACACTTGGAAGTGGGAGCTGTAAGGGACGAAGACAGGAGCACAGATGACAGCTAGCCTCATGTCTTAACAATGGTGAATTCGCTGAGCAATTCCTAACCACCTGCTTCTGATATAATCTTGAACCTGATTGATTAGACCCTACTTTGGTGTGACTCTGTGGAACTTGCAAAGCTCTCTCCCAGACATTCAGCCACAGGATTTGCATACAACCTCTGCCACTTTGGTGGGACAAGTGTTGTCAGCTCCGTGTTAAAGGAGAGGGAGGTGCTGAGTTCTCACTTAGCTGCGTGCAGGTACCCTGGCTTGGTGCCTCCAGGGGTGGGCGAAAAGGGAGCCACCCCAAGAGCGTGGTAACTCGGTGTTAAGAGTGTCACCATGTTGTAGCTCAGGAATAGAATGACTTTACAGATGAGGAAACATAGGTTCTGGGAATTTCCCAAGGTCACTTGACCTGGTAAGTGTTAGAGCCAAGAGTTAAATTCAGAGGGGCTGGTTCCAAGTTCTCCTTCTCCTCTATGAGCCCATAACTTGGTTAGGTGACTTTCACACCGAGTGTAGTTCAGTTGAGGGCATGCGTCTTCAATGTGCCAGGGAGAGGAGATTCTAATTAGCTTCCTTGATTCAGAGCCAGTTATTCATGTAAAGGCCACCCGACTCGCATCTTTACCAGGAACTTGGGGAGCTCGGAAGGCACCCTATAATCTTTGGGGTAATAGTCTCTCTTGGCACTTGGGTTTGGAAAGTGTCTGAATGTTTGAGAACCGTGTGTGTGCTGGAAGCTGTCACTTCCAGAGAAAAGAGCTCATCGGTGTAAACAGGAGGGTGGGGAGAGTGGTTTTAACACAAACACTAGAACATCTATATCCAAAGGAGTATTGTTCTTTAGGATAGTTGCTTTGAGGAGTTTCCACTGTGGCTCAGCAGTAACAAACCCAACTAGTATCTATGAGGATGCAGGTCAAAGATGTGGTGTAGGCTGGCAGCGGTAGCTCTACTTTAACCCCTAGCCTGGGAACTTACATATGCAGTAAGAAGCAAAAAAAAAAAAAAAAAAAAGATAGTTGCATTGTTTGTTTGTTTTTGTCTTTTTAGGGCCACACCCGTGGCATATGGAGGGTCCCAGGCTAGGGGCTGAATCGGAGCTGTAGCTGCCAGCCTATACCACAGCCACAGCAACACAGGATCCAAGCTGTGTCTGTGACTTACATCACAGCTCATGGCAGTGCTGGATCCTTAACCCACTGAGCAAGACCAGGGATCGAACCTGCGTCCTCACGGATACTAGTCAGACTCATTTCCCCTGAGCCATAACAGGAACTCCAAGATAGTTGCTTTGAGATAACATCAAATTCAGTTGCTTTTTATGTCTTGTTTTTAAGCAAAATAGTAACAGTGCTTTCCTTACCTGGGTTAGCTCTGAAATCCTTCTCTTTGTTTCCTTATGGGATCTGAGCTCCTCCTGGGGCAGGGCCAAGCCTTCTCCTCCCCGTGTCCTCAGTGTCCAGCACAGAGCCCCGCCCATCCCAAGACACTCAGACCACGTTTGTTGGGTGGAACAACTGAAACTCACTCTCCAGGGCGGGAGACCACCCTATCCCGCTGTATGAGAAACCAAGCGTCCCTTGTTTATATCATCTGTAAATCAAAGCCCTCATTACTGAATGACTTCAGCCTTAACTCTCATTTCCACCCCATTTAAGCCAGCTCAACCCTGTGCTCAGCTCCAGACAAGCCATGAGAAAGACACACCATCGCTTTCCTCACATCCCCCCCCCCCACTCCCCGTTCACTCCGAGGATAACCCACCCTCCTCAAACTGGCGAGTGATTCCTGGACCTTTTTGGCGTGTGGATGTCACGTCCATCTCATTAGACTGGAGGCCCCTTGGGGCAGTGATCGTGTGTCCCCGGCCCTCTGTCCCCCTAGCAAGCCTGGCCCCAAGCTCAGCACGTGGTGGGTGCACAGAGGTCTGTAGAAAGAAGTCTTTCAGGCCGGGAAGGCCCTTCACCTACAGGCCTACAGTACAAGCTTTCAAAGACTAGATGGCACTGTTGCTAGAGCCAGATCCAGAGAGCTCGGCGATCCAGTCCTGGCGAGGAGGGAAGAGAGAAGCAGAAACTGCCTTTGCTGAGCTTGACTCAGACACACTGCCGGGGGCTCCTGCCTGGTCGGCATGGGGGGGCTTTGCTGTTTTCATGGCATCTTCCCAAACAGGGCTTCAGATGGCCTGCCCCATCATGGCCAGGACCCTGGATCAGTTCCAGTTCCAATAATGATCAATTCCAATTCCAATTCAGATTTCTCTGCAGCCCAGAGAAGTTCGATGCCTGGACTAAAATTGGGTGCCAGTTAAGCAGCAGAACTTGTTACCACTCATATCTTGTTGGCCTCACCCTCCCAAACGAGGGTCCTCAGGGGGAGGACGTGGTCAGGGACAAGGTCAGGGACGTGGTGGGCCCAGGAGAGCAGCCTGTGACCTGGACCCAGTCTGGTTCTCCACCAGGCTGATAGCAGGGCATCAGCTTCAACTGCCCCTCGAAACGTCTGCACTTGCCACCAGGAGAGGACAGATGTTTTGGAGGAAACAGATGACAACACAGACAGGTTCTTTGAAGAACAAAAATTATGAGCAATTTGTACACTTAGGATATAAGGTAACCAGTTGATCTTTGGATGAATGATGATCTATTTTAGGATTCTGCCCTGTGGTGGTTTGTATCTGTCATCTGTCTGTTGCTTTCCTCTGTTCATATGTTTCTCATTAAAATAAAACAAAACAGAAGTTCCCAAGTGGCTCGGTGGGTTAAGGATCTGGCAGTTGTCACTGCTGTGACTCTGGTTACTGCTGTGGTACAGGTTTGAGCCCTGGCCCTGGGAACTTCTGCATGCTGTGGGTGCAGCCAAAAATAAAATAAAATAAAATAAAACAAAACAAATAAAACCATCCTGTGCATTAGCCAGAATGGGGGTCAAGACTGTGCCTGTTTTACAGATTACAAAATAGAGGGTTAGGAGTTCCTATCATGCCTCAGCAGAAACGAATCCAACTAGGAACCATGAGGTTTTGGGTTCTATCCCTGGCCTTGCTCAGTGGGTTAAGGATCTGGCCTTGCCATGAGCTGTGGTGTAGGTCGCAGATGTGGCTCAGATCTGGTATTGCTGTGGCTGTGGTGTAGGTCAGCAGCTACAGCTCCGATTAGACCCCTGACCTGGGAACCTCCATATGCTGCGGATGTGCCCCTAGAAAGACAAGACAAAAAAAAAAAAAAAAAAGAGGCTGAGAAACCTTAAGAGACTCGCTGAAAATCTCACGGCTAAGTGGTTGAACTAAAACTGCAGCCCAACGTGAGGCTGAAATCAAATACTGTCCTCTTGTCACCATGGATTTTCCAGGCTTTCTAGAAGTCACTAGATTAGTTGTTAGTGTGGAGGGTAAGGCATCAGAGACTGGAAAGATACCTAAGTTGAGTGATAATGAGATGCAAATTTATGTAAATCGAGAGAATATTCCTATCCATTGTTGGTGTCACCTGATGGCCTCTGTTCTGTTTCTCTCCAGGATGATGAAGACAAGCTGACCTGGAAAGATCGTTTCCCAGGCTACTTGATGAACTTCGCCTCCATCTTGTTCATGGTAATGGCCTGGAGGGAACCCCTGGGTGTGAGTGTGCCTGAAGGCCCTGTTGTGTGACTGCCGTGGGTGTGTGAGTCTGTTACGCTGTGGGGACCATGAAGGCTGGTGACGATGAAGCTATAGTCCTGATTGGGGGAGGGGGGGAATCTCACCTGATTCCGAGGCCATTGCTGCTGCTGGTCCCCTGAAGAGGGGAAGATGAGTCCCTCAGCCCTGGGAGGGTCACTGGCCTTCAGCGGCTGTAGAAGGGGGTTCTGTCTTCCCAGCCCGGACCACTGATATTTGAAGTTGCGGGGTGGGTTGTGGGATGGTGTCTCCCACGTAGAGACAGATGAGACCTTGGAAGAAGGCCTTCCCCGTGCAGGTGAGATGATGACAAAGTGGCGGCTGCCTGTCCTGGCTGCGGGCTGACGTCCTGGATGGCTCATGGAAAAAAATGGTCTGGAAGCCCCAGAGGACAGTGGCTTGGGTGCTATCCGCTCCCTGAAGAGTTGCTGTGTTCATTTCCCGGTCCCTTCTGTTGGAGTTTGGAAGAGCCCTTTTGAGGGAGAGACCCCGGCGGGCCAGGGAAGGTGGAGACTGGGTCCGTGACTCTTACCTGCGTTGATCAGTGATGTGATCGTAGGTTGTTCCTGGGAACCAGGAGGGCTGAGACAATACAGTAGCTGAAGCGTGGAGACCTGGGGACAGTAAAACTCAGAGGACCTAGCTCCGGGCACAAAGACCCCTGCCCCCTTGCCCCACCCCTGTCTACCAGTCTATGGGTAGAAGCCTAGAATCCAAGATGGGAACTTCTGTCCATCCAGTATTTCCAAGCAGGACCGCACATTAATTGCGGGATTGGGAAGGGCTTGCTTATTCCCGAACTAGGACTGAAATTCTAATACTTTTCTGGACCCGCCGGCCAGCAGTAACTCTGGGCCAGGCCTGGGGTTATGATTTCCTTTATTGTTCTTGCCGTTGTGATCGCAGAGGACAGGAGCAGGTGCATCTCAGAAATGCGAAAGGCGAAGGGCGCATGAGCACCGTCTCACTCGACACCTCTGAGTGCAGAGGTGCTGGGCACCTTGCTAGCACTTAGCACGTCATGTTCCCACACTATGCATGATGTTGGCAAAGAGTTCAGTTCCCTAGCTTCTCCTTGCTTGTTAACAAGAGTGGAGTTTATTCCAGAAGAGGTGGTGGATTGCCGTGGATGAAGCTGGGGTGGCGTAAGGTTTAGTGTAGCCCTCCCCAGCCTCCCACACTATGCATGATGTTGGCAAAGAGTTCAGTCATTCGTCCCAAAAATATTTGCCACCAACCAACCATAGTTGCCACCAACCAACCATCGTTTCACGGGTGCCAACCATGGGCTTGACGCTATTCTCAGGCCCTGGGCATAGAGTAGAAACGAAACTAAAATCATCAGTCCCCTGGGGCATTTACAGATAACAAATACGTGCCTGGATGAGAAGATAGAGAAGTAAACCCTGTCCCCACTGTCCTCACAGTTCCTGTTGTCAGTCCTTGCCGACACGTCACCCTGCACACCTCCTATAAGCTGCATCCTATCTCTATGCTCCTGCTGGCTTTATATGTTCCTATGGTTTTTATCACACCCGATTTACCAGATATTTTACCTGCTCGTGAGTTTCTTGTCTGTCTCTCCCCTCTAGAAGATCAACCTCACGAGGACAGAAATTTCTGTTTTATTCACTACTGTGTATCTGACAACTAGACATGACCGGCCCACAGTAGGTGCTCAAGACGTATTTTATGAATAACTGCATGATAAAATAAATTAATTAAGCAGATGCCAGAGGCAACTGAGTATGCAACGATGAAGTCCTTGGTGTGTGTATTTTTCCAGATTGAGCTACTATTATGTGCTGTGCGCGCGACCAGCCACTCTCCCCGTTCAGTAGGGGTTGCTCTGCCCTGTGCATTTCACTTGCTCCTTCTTATTCTCTCCTCCAAGCCTTTCCCATAGGAAACTGTCCCCAAGCTGCTTCGGTGGCCTTTTCTCTAATCCCTCTGCTCTCTGCTCAGAGCAAATGAGAAGCCCCTGGACTGAGACCCGTGACTCTGTCCAGCTGCTGCTAGGCTCATCCTCGTTGTCTGTGTGCCCTGGTTGTCTCAACTTCGATTCAGAATGCAAGTCCCAAAGGGCAGGGACCAGCCCAGCATTCCTTCCCATCTCTTTTGCAGTGTGAAATTAGGGCTCTGGACGCTGTGGTGTGGCTTCTACTGCAATCTGGCCATGTCCCCCAGCAAAGCTGTGGGATTCAAACACTGCAAGCCACCGGGATGTGTCGTACAACATGGGGAACATAGCCAATATTTGGCAATAAAAGTAAATGGAAAGTAACATTAAAAATTGTATTTAAGGAGTCCCCATTGTGGCTCAGTGGGCTATGAATCTGACTAGTATCCATGAGGATATGGATCGATCCCTGGCCTCCCTTAGTGGGTTAAGGATCGAGTGTTGCCGTGAGCTGCGGTGTAGGTTGAGGATACGGCTGGGATATGGCGATGCTGTGGCTGTGGTGTAGGCTGGCGGCCACAGCTCTGATTGGACCCCTAGCCTGGGAACCTCCATATGGAGCAGGGGTGGATATAAAAAGATTTTTTTCTAAAGTGTACTTTAAAAAACCAGCAGGAAGTGGGAACTCCCTATATAATCTTAAAATGACAAAATTGTAGAAATAGAGGAGCGATTAGTGGTAGCCAAGTGTTTGAGAAGGGTGGGGAAGGAGAGAGTGGGTATGGCTATAAAGCTGCAACAAGAGGCGTGCTTGTGGGTTGGGAATGCCCTGTACCTTGACTGTATCCCTGTCAATATCCAGAGTGACATGTACTACCGTTTTGCAAGATGTCACCAGGGGGGAACCTGGGTGAAGGTTATATGGGCTCTCTCTGTATTATTTCTCACAACCGCTGTGTCTTTAAATTAACTTTTCTTTAAAGGTTTCATTTTTTTATAGAACAATAAATATGTATTCTTAGATGGACTTAAAAAAACCCAGCAGGAGTCACACAGGCCATGATATTCCACCATGTGTGGGGGGACCGGGGAGGGCAGGGGATGAGGGAGGGGACGGGGACAAGATCGCCCATATTTACCAAACAGGTCTAACCACTCACAAGGCACAGAATGCAGTACAAGACCAGTCCCAACTTTGGGCCTAGTTGGGGGAACCTGACCATAACCATGAAATACAACTAGGGTAGTACAGCTAGCGGTCGGAAAACATTGGTTGAATTTAATAAGTAAAAGCAGTAATGTGGCCAAAGTGATGAAAATAGGACTAGATTTAATGCCAAAAGACCTGGATTTGAAGGTCAGAATAGGATTGCTGACTTTGGAGCCATAGAGCCAGGTTCAAATCCTGGACAGTTTTGAATCGAATGTACAAAAGGCCTGTTTTGTGTGGTTGTTACCAGGATTCCTGCCAGTGTAGATACACCTTGGAAAATGGAATCAAGAGCGCACAAGTGGATTAGCTCTTGTTGAGGATGGTGTCATCACCATTAGTATCTCGGTTTTGCCGTGTAACCCCTGGAGCGTGAACCACTCACAGTGCTGCTTCTTGGGCCTCAGTTTCCTTGGGATCAAAGGCTGGATGAGGATGACGGCTAAATGCTAATATTCTTTAATTCCTATCATGATCTAGGGGGGTAGTCTATGCCTCGTGACCTTGAGCAAATCACTTCACTTTCCATACCTGTTTCCACATCTGCAAAATGGTCCTGGGGTTGGGTTGTTGATTTCCAAGCTCTTCCAGCCTTGAAAACTGGGAATCTTGAGGTGCTTTGGAAACTTGGAAGGAGAGGTTCAGAACCGGATTTCTGCAGCATGATGGAAAATCCAAGCTGGAGAAGTTAGGATCCCAAGGAGACAGCAGGGAGGGGCAGGTTGGAGGCAGAGCCAGGGAGAGAGGGAGGGAGCCAGGGAGGGCTTTTGGCTTTTGTCTTTGTAGGGCTGCACCTGCGGCATATGGAGGTTCCCAGGCTAGGGGTCGAATGGGAGCTGCAGCTGCCAGCCTACACCACAGCCACAGCAATGCAGGATCTGAGCTGCATCTGCGACCGACACCACAGCTCACGGCAACACTGGATCCTTAACCCACCAATCAAGGCCAGGGCTCGAACCCATGTCCTCATGGATATTAGTCAGGTTCGTTAACCCCTGAGCCACAACGGGAACTCCAAGAAGGGCTTTCTTGAGTGGGTAGAGCAGTGCCCCTGGAAGAATGGGGAATCTGGTTAAAATGCAGATTGCAAGTCAGTAGGTCTAGGTCCGTGCTTGAATTTCTGCCTGTTTCTCAAGCTCCCAACTTGAGACAGGGAGTCCGAGTGACCCTTTGAATAGCACCGAAGTGTTCTTCCTTCCCCAGCTTAGGCGCTGGGCCTCTTAAAGAAGACGAGAAGCCGTTCTCCTCCTCACCCCCAAGACCCCAAAGCGAGGGATGTTTTTGCCATTGTTGTTTTCCTCGGTCAGGTCACTCCCCACACCCAGCCCCAGATACACACGCACACTCGCTCTTCGATGCCCTGGCCTCCCCCCGCCTCATCAATACTTCCATCGCTGACCTTCACTGCAAAAGCGATTTGGGGGGGAAGGAATCTCACACCACGTTTTCCAGGCCCTTACTGTCTGGCGGTGACAGTCCCGGAGGACGGGGAAGTGAAATGTCTACCGCGCTGGAGAGGGGTGATGTCATGTCCTGGTTTCCCCTCGTACGTGGAAGTTATCCCTCTGTCCCCAGTCCTGGGGGCCGGGGGTCCTGCTGCCCCTGCCCCCACCTCGCATCGGAAAAGGGGGGCCTCCCACGGAGTGTTTTTCCCATTTAACCTCCCCTCCACCCTGACACACACACACACACACACACACACACACACACACACACACACTCTCCCCCTACCCTGAGGATGCCGCCATCCTGCCTTCCTTGGGTGAGCTTCCTTTGCACACCATGGCCCACAAAGCAAACCTGATAAAGCGCACGGGGATACAGGGTTGAGGCTGCCACCAGCACCCGCAGAGGTCTGAAGGTCTGAAGACGTCCAGGCACAGACAAATCTGCAACCCACTCCCCATCACATGCCCCCAGAGTGTCATTCCCACTGCTTGTGAAGCAGGGCTGGAGTGAGCCGGTGTCCCCTCCCCACTCCTTTCTAGGAAGGGGACACGTGTGGTCCTGGACCGTGTTTTCTCAGGGAAACCTTTTCCCCGGCCCTGTTCTCTCCCCGTGTTTTCCATGGAGGCCTCCACAGCCAACACCCACCCGCTTTTCCTGCCCCCAGAGGAAATATGACCTGAGCTGCCTCTTTTGCAGAAAGGGAAGGCAGCCTCCCCTTGACTGAAACGAATTAGAACTTTGCTGTGAGCGGGGTACACACCTAGCTGCCCCCTCGCCCTCTGCCCCCTCCAAGAGGCTTCCTTCGGGGCACTGTCCTCTCGCATCCTCCTGCTTCAGGGAAACAGCCCTCCCTTGACTGGATCGGAGAGGAGATGGAGCCGGATTGGGAGAGCGCCTTCTTATCCTTAGGTTCCGGAAAAAAGAAATGGGGTTGGCCCTCGACGTCAAGTGGCTGCTCAACTTTCCTTTTAAATACAGCACCCAGAGATTTCCTCACCCAGTGAGACATCTGAGGCCTCCTTTTTTTTTTTTGTCTTTTTAGGGCCACACCCACAGGCTGGGGGTCACATCGGAGCCACAGCTGCCGCCCTACACCACAGCCACAGCAACTTGGAATCTGAGCCACATCCATGACCTACACCATAGCTCATGGCAATCCCGGATCCTTAACCCACTAAGTGAGGCAGGGATTGAACCTGCGTCCTCAGGGATGCTAGTCAGATTCATTTTCTGCTGGGCCACCACGGGAACTCCTGACTCTTCCATTTAAATTGCTGGGTAGAGAAATCTTGGAACAAGACCCTATTCACCCTGAAGACTGAGGGTCTAAAAATCTCCATTGGGGTTTCTTTGTCTTTTTCCTCCCTCCTTAGAGCAACCTTTCTGCACCCTCCCCGCTCAGGCTCTAACGCTCCCCTTTTCAGCTCAAACACCTTCAATGGCTCCCTATTGCCTTTCATTGAAGGCCCCGCTTAAATCCCTTTGCTCCACAAACTCTTCCCTGAGCCCCCTCTGTTCTCTGAGTATGACAGCTACACTTCACTTGACGCGTAGTACCTTCTGAGGTATTGTTTACTACGGTGGACTTATCTCCATAGTGAATTGAAGGCTTCCTAATAAAAGAAATCCCACATACACACCACCTGTATCCAGCATTTCATTCTTAGTTTCTTTTTATTTAATTGCATTTTTAAATATTAGCTTTTATCTATAAGACTTCTAAACAGGCTGTGCAACTTTTTAATTGGATGCAAGATTCTTTAAATTCGATAGTGCTTGATTTACACTTTTCAAGTTTCACGCATCTGAAACTCTTATTATTACCCTGCAATAACCCCTATATTGTCCTTCCCCCTTTTCTCTCCCCACAGTAATGTTAACTTTTTTAAAAAAATTTGTTTCTTTGATGTATAGTTGATTTGCAATGGTGTGTTCATTTCTGCTGTGCAGCAAAGTGATTCAATTATACATACATATATATGTAGGTATAGATAGATATGTATGTATATATACGGTCACCTTAGTTTTCCATAAGATTACTATATGTATATATATACACTTAATTATACATACATATATATTTATGTATGTGTGTGTGTGTGTGTATATATATATAGTAACCTGAGTTTTTTGGTGTGTGTTATAAGCCATTTGGAAGCTGATAAAAATAAAAGACATCATCTCCTGGAAAATGCAGCCTGGGAATGTGCATGCATTCAGCGTGTCGGCAGCACCGTGCTGCCCACCAGTGAACCCCAGATTGGCAGTGCCCGGTGTCGCAAAGACTTCTGTGGGCTGAGAAAGTAGCAGGTATGTCACGACTGCTGACACGTGACTGTCGCTCTTTTCCCCATCAGATCGCCTTGACGTTCTCCATCGTCTTTGGGGTCATCGTGTATCGGATCACCACGGCGGCTGCTCTGTCTCTCAACAAGGCCACACGCTCCAATGTCCGGGTGACGGTGACAGCCACGGCGGTCATCATCAACCTTGTGGTCATCCTCATCCTGGATGAGATCTACGGCGCTGTGGCTAAGTGGCTCACCAAAATCGGTACCGTGTCACCGCATCCCGTGTTTCCCCGGGCCCCCTTGAACGTGGTCAGTTTGTGCAGCGTTTTGGTGGCCGTCTCCCGAATTAAAAAAAAAGCAAGTCCAGTGCATTCGAATTGGGAAAATGAGGAGGTGCAGGGCCTCCACCCAGGCAGGAAGCCTTCCTGGAACCTTCTGGATCCGTCGTCCTCCGGCACAAGTCAATAGCCTCATCATCCCCCAAGGTTAATCGCAGGGTCTGTCCTTTTCAACCCAACCTAGAAGCAAGAGGGGTTCAATGCTTCCCCATAAAAGTGGCCGCCTTTTCGTTCTCATTTTCCCAGCAGCGTTTCATAAAGTTGGGAAAGCCTCTTGATACTTGAGCCCAGGAGGGTCTTAGCCACCCCCTATTGTCAGAGGCCCCAGCAAATCCACACATTCCCCAGGCCCCGAGCACACTTCAAAGGCGCCTCAGGCTTCCCAAGCTTCCAGCCAGTGAGAAAAATGCAGTGGCCTCCACGTTCAGACGTGTCATTCGAGCCACAAGCTGCTGTTGCTTGAACACCCCTTTCTGGCACTTGTGCCTCCGAGACCAGGCAGGGGCTGGGGGCCAAGACCCTTTCCTCACCGTCTTTACTCTGGGTGGCCCGGAGGCATCTCTTTCCCTCGCTGAATCCTGGGACCAGCAATCTCAGCCTCTCACCAACCTCGGGGGAGTGGAACTAATGATAGGGTGTCTTTAATGTCCTAACCCGTTGGAAGTGGACACTGGAGAGGATCACCCCCCCTTCAAGAGGGCCTTTCCTGGAGGGTCAGAGGATTCTAGAAAGATTCCACTCATGCCAGTGACTCTTCAGTGCCTTCCTGGGCATGGCTTCTGCCTGCAGTGGGCACTGGCTTTGGTTCCTATGGGTATGCAAACACCTTACCCTCTGGCTGTTCCGCTCTCTCTGAGTATGAGTGTATTTAGATAGAAACGCATGTGTTCCTTCATGCGTTTCTTGAGAGAAGCGAGCAGAGCATTCCACTCAGTTGCGTTTGCTGGGATACAGGTTTCCATGGAAGCACTTAGGACGAGCATCCCATACTTCTGGGGGCTCCGGGGAGGCTCCAGGCGAGGCGTCCAGGTGGAGCGCTCGGAGGTAAATGGACATCAGACAGGCACATGCGGAGGGAGTCGCAGGGCAGGCAAGAGGAAAGGAAGGTTCCTTGGGGAGGAGATAGAATGAGAAATCTGGTGTTGAAGGAGGAGATCTGACCCATCAGAGTCAGGAAAGCTGCAGGGAGCAGCGGGCTGGGCTTGTGCCATGGGTGGAATTTGGGGGCCTAAACACCAGGAAGCCAAAGGAGCAGAACTCAGAGATGGAAGAAAGAACACGAAGCGTGTCCAGGATGCCAGGGAAGCCCGTGTGGCGTCCGCAGTGCTCAAGGGTCCTGGCGTGTCCAGGGCACAGCGTGGGGGGCAACTGAGCTCAGAGAGTTGGCTGAGCCCAGATGTTCCGGTAGAAGACCTTGACCTTTGGGACGAGGACTCTGCTTATTTTCATAGACAATGGACAAGTACTGGCTGAAATTCAAAGGGGTATCCAGTAAAAAAAAGACAAAACACCATCTTTCTGGCCTGATTTCTGAATCAGCTGAGAAACAAAGCAAAGGCAGGTATAGACCAAAGCTAGGCTTTTACCTTTAAAGCTGAAAAAGGCTACAGTGGAGGAAGCAGCTTGGCTGGAGAGCCCAACAGGCTTCCTGATCCAGGCAGACTTGCCTCCTTCCCTGCGCAGGTAACAGAGGTCAGGGCAGCCCTGCGGGTCTTAGGGACGCGGAGGGCTGTGGGGGCCACAGAGGAGCAGCTGCCTCCTTCAGGCCCTTCGCTTCCCCGAAAGGACAGAGCAAGGTGCAGGCGAGGAATGCCACTGTCACCTTCCACAGCCACCAGTGGGCGGAGTTCTTCCCCTTCTCTCACCAGGGAGGAGAAAGGAGCAAGAGGGGGGGAATTACAAGTAATCACTCTCTTGTCGTAGGGGGAAAAGGTAGCAGTGGGAAGAAATGTCCCCTACCCCCACGACAGCTCCTGACCCAACAACCGCTGTGGTTTTGGGTTTTTTTTAATTTTTTAAAAATTAAACTATAGTTGCTTTATAGTGTTCTGCCAATTTCTGCTATACAGCAAAGTGACCCAGTCATACATATATATACATTCTTTTTCTCATATTATCTTCCCTCATGTTCTATCACAAGTGATTGGCTAGCGTTCCCTGTGCTATGCAGCAGGACCCACTCCTGGACATATATCCGGATAAAACTACAGTTCAAAGCGCCACGTGGGGCGGGAGCAGGGGCTTTGAAGACTGTGCGGTGTTGGGAGCTGTTTTCAGAATGACTCCAGCGGGATGTAGGCTGGCAGAGGGTGGAGAGAAGCCAGAAGATCGGGTGTCAAGGAGATTCCTGAATGTGTGGCAGGAAGGAAGGAGGAAGGAACAGGAAATCAGTGATGATGGAGCGATGTCTTCCTGGGGTCCCGTTGTATTCCGTTATTTCACTTTTCTTACACAGCTCCAGACAGTGGTAAAGACCCAAGACAAGTGTCAACATCTGCCAGATACAAGGGCGGATCTTGATTCTCTTTGCCTTGGGCCGTGAAACCCTTTCAAGGCTGTGAGGCTGCCCCCACCGGTGCTAAGGCGCTCCCTTTCTCACCCGAAAGTTCAGGCTCCTCCTGGCTGTTAGCCAGTGTCATGGACTCCATGTGAGAGTCCGCTGGCCCAAAAGGAGGTGAAATTCTAACGAGTGCATAGTGATCGATACTCGTTCATAAGGCATTTTTATCCCAAAACCGAATTCGGTTATCCCATCTCATCCTCGCAGAAACTGTGTGGTCAGCAAAGGAAGTATTACATTCTCCTTGTCCTAAGGTTTGAACTCAGGGCCACTCCCTTGGCATATGGAGGTCCCCAGGCTAGGGGTCCAATCAGAGCTGTAGCCGCCGGCCTATGCCACAGCCACAGCCACGTGGGATCCGAGCTGCCTCTGCGACCTACACCACAGCTCACAGCAACACCAGATTCTTAACCCACTGAGTGAGGCCAGGGGTTGAACCCGTATCCTCATGGTTACTAGTCAGGTTTGTTAGCCACTGAGCCACGACGGGAACTCCTCTTGTGCTGTTTTGATGTGCATTTCTCATTGTCTGGGGTGAAGTCGTGGACTGGGTCTCCCCTCAGGACCTCACATGGGCATCGCCCCGGTTCTTGCTCTGGTCGGCCTCAGGCTGGCTGATCCCAGAGCTCAGATGGTGCTGGTGTACAGTGGTGTACAGTGTCCTGCACGGCCTGCTCCCCGATGGGTCTTAGCCCACACTCGTTGATGCAGATTCTGGTGAAAGGCATCTCTCTTCACTCCCTGAATTCAGACTTTTTTTCCAAGGGATGCCCAAAGGCCAGGCATCCTGTAAGCCACAGGACAGGCTGAAGTACTCATGATTTCAACCCTGCCTGCTGACCAAAGGATTCAAGGAAATAGTGAGATGAATCCGGGAAATGCAAAGTTGCCACAATAGGGCAGTGACTCGAAGTGGCAACCAAGAGACCCAGAGGCTAGCATTTTCCTTAATAGCAGAGTTGGCAGGTTAATGAGGTGGTGGTGCACAGCAGGGCATGACCCGCCTACCTGCAGCAGAGGTGTGGTTTCAGGGGCCCCCCCAGCCCCCACGGGGACAGAAAGCTGTGGATAATGCCACCCAATGGGACGAGGGTCCTGCCAAGCTAGGGTTTCTTCTGCTATTCTCACGCTGGGTTAATACCCATCTGGCTTCCTGCCCCATGTCTCCTGATGTGGGGGCTGTGACCACGTGCTTTGTAAACAGGTGCAAACAGCTGGTGTAAACAGTCCCAGCGAGCTCCTGAGTGTCTCCTGCAACGCTGGGTGATGGAAGACCCATTTCCTAGGAGGGTCCTTCAACAGGTCCCAGCATCAGGCCTATCTGAGGCCTGTTCTCGCCCCAAGTATTTATGAGAAAAGACAGAATGTGTTAAATGCCTTGAGCGTGATTGATGGAGTCTGCAGTGATAGTTAGAGACAGTAGGTGTCTACCTGATGGCTGTGAAAACAATAGTCAGGGGCTTGGGTGCAAGACCCACTATAATCTGGAGGCCGCATGGTCTTGGTGGAGCAGACACTGAACAGAAGCCTGGGGCTGGGGGGAGGGGTTTCTAGGGAAACAAAGATGCTCCGGGGCCTTGTGGGTCAAGGCCCACAGTGCTGTCCCGAGTGTGTAGCCCCGGCCAGCAAGCATCACTCACTGAAGCTTGTGAGGATCCCAGGGAGAGGGTGGGACCAGGCCTGCCTTAGCCCCCAGTGATCTGTTCTTTCCTGGAAGGTCACAGGGGGTCGGAGGGAAAGGATCTGGTTCCTCCACCAGTTCTGCTGTAACAAAAGACCATGGACTGGGTGACTGATAAACAACAGAAACTCATTTCTCAGCGTTCTGGCGCCTGGAAGTCCAGGGTGAGGGGGCCAGCATGGCCGGGTTCTGGTGAAGGCCCTCTTCTGGGTTGTAGGTGGCCACCTTCCTGCTGGGTCCCCATGCGTGGAAGAAGCCAGGGAGCTCTGTGGGGTCTCCTTTCGTAGGGAACTAATCCTATTCTTGAGGGCTCCACCCTCGTGACCGCAGCACCTCCCAGAGCACCCCCCCCCTTCCTGATACTTCCCCTTTGTGGGTTAGGATTCTGCAAAGGGACGTGAATTTGGGGGACACAGACATTCAGACCATTGCAGCTTCTTCTTGGGGTCAGGACATAGGGTTCAGATGGGGTTCCAAGCCCACGTGTTGGGGACCAGGGTGTCTGGTGCTCTGAAATGGTAGGGTCCCATCATGGCCGGCATGGGCCTGGGTCTGGCTTGGTCTGCAGTAATCCAGCTTGGAATAATCCACTTGGAATAACCCAGCTGCCATCAACTTGTCTTGATCAGCATCTTTCTCTGATGCCAGTTCTTCCTCCCCCTCCCGCTCCTCTTCCTCGCCTTTCAAACCTCCGCAAAGTCGTGGGTTGTGTGTGAGGCTGTAGGATTCATCCTGAAGTGTGATCGAGCCTCTCCTGGCCACAGAGTTGGGCTCACTGTGTGTTCCTGAAACACAGGTGTTGTGCCCAAAGGCTCCAGTTCTTAGGAAAAGGCTGTGTTTGTCAGATGTTTAGATATTGCTGACACCTGACCCCTGAGTGTCGCTGCCCCAGATGCTGCCGAGGTGGGGGCAGGGCAGAGACAGAAGGACGGGTGAGAAGGGACCTGGTTACTGAAGCCCCTGGTGTAGCAGCCGGCGGCAGGTGTTGGAACACAGTGTCCTGCCTCATTTCTTCCATTTTATTTGTGAGAAGCCTGAAGAGGTGTGGCAGCTCGACCAAGCCCACAGTTAAGAGTGGTGTGTGAGAGTGGACATGGACACACACCCTCCCCTGGGCCAAGCCTTGTTCTAAGCCCTTTATACATATTAGTATATTTAATCTCAAAACAGCCCCGTGGGTGTAGGAGCGCTCAACCCTCCCCCAGGCCCAGGGTCCTCCGGCCGTAAGTGATGCGGACACTGGCCTCCGTGTCCTTGCTGAGACCATGATGCTCCACCGCCTGGAAATACGTCGCTGTCCTCTTTCCTCGGGAAATTCTCAATGTGTCAGGACATGGAAAAGAACAGAGAGACCCCTGAAGATGTGCAGTACGATGCACCCACCTTGGAAATGTCAGGTCGAGGGTGAGGGGAGAAGGGCCCTGAGGACAAGTGGGGAGATGAGACAATGGGAGCAAGCCCCTGGCTCAGGCCCGCAGACTTTGGGGTCCCCTAGGCTTTCTTAAATTAAAAAAAAAAATTTATTGAAGACTTGAAATACCATCAGGACATCCTGAGTCGAATTTTGCATCCTTGGCCATATCTGACCACTAAGGTGAGAGGAGAGGGAAGCAAGGGAAAAGGAGGAGGAAAGTCAGAACCGAAACCGCCGGCACATTACAAAATCTTTCAGGAGGAACATTTGGGGGCAGATCTAATGTGGAGTTTGTGTTTTCAGAGCGCAGAGTGAAGGGCTGCTTTACTGGCTCCCAGGATGGGGACAAGGGGAGGGGGCGCCCTTCAGCTGGAGCTGGAGCAGGAGTGTGCTGCCAGAGCAAGTGTGGCTCCACGTGCCTGCGTGCGGATGTGTGTGGGTACGCAGGGATGCGTGTGGGCCGGGCTGAGACCTGTGTCTTCGTGGGGGTGCGGGGGAGACCACAGGGCTGGTAATTGGAAATCTAGCCTGAGAATCAGGTCTGCTGGGGTGACTTTCTGCTCTGCCACCAGCCCCTGCCTCCCTGGGTGGCCTCCGGCCGGCCCATCTGGGAGGCCAGGGGAGGGGTGTGGCCAGAGTGGATCCTGCCATTGTCTGAGGACCCCTCTTCCCCTTCGTCACCTCGTCAACTTAAAGGACCTATAACTGTTGTCTGGGAAGGAGAGGGGTTGGTGGGAGGCTGCTGCTCGTAGTACAGACGACGTGATCATGGTTCCAGCCCGGAGTTTGTAGAACAATTTCTTCCAGTGCGATGGAGCTATTCTTAGTAGCACGGCTACTTGTAATAGTTTCCTATGATTGCTGAGAATTCCTTCCAGGCTTGAGTCGTAACTGTGAACATGTCTCTTTCATTTTTCCAGTTCATCACTGAAACACTCATCTCTCCTTTGAGCAGGAGGCCCCCTACATTCCTCTCCCTTCCTTTGAGTTTTCTAAGACCCAGAGCCTTAACCCATGGGAAGGCAAGGGAGGCATGGTGGTCCTTCTCTGCTGGCCACATTTTCCCTCCAGGCGCTTCTCCAACCCTCTGCACCACGGTCTGTGCCCCCGACGCTGGGCAGATGCTATCACCAGGCTCCCGCATGGCTGTGGGCCAGGTTCAGCCCGTTGATGGAAGGCGCTCCGAGGGTAGAGGAGAGAGAAGGGGGCCATTTTCGCTGCTTGTCCCCGGTTCTCCGTCTCGTCCTTCTCCCTCATCTCCGATGAAACCACATCCTTTTGTAATTACAGCTTCTGCAGAATAAGTGCTCCCGCATGGTGTTTGCTGGGCTCCCCTGACACCGCGTCCTCTGCTGTCCCCTCCCTGCTGTGAGGGGTGCCTTCATTGACATCGCTTCCTCTGAACCATCTGCGGTGATGTCTGTTTCCTGCTGGTTCCTGCCCGATAGAGGGTCAGGCCAACAGCCGCACTTAAGCAGGGAGATGCCTGGAGTGTGACCAGCTCTTCACCTCCGAGGTGTCATGGCTAGAGGGTCATCCACTGCTGTTGGATGCTGGCCCTGTCGCCTTGGACAGGAGAGGCTGGACCACTGCAGAGATGGCCGCTCCACATGGCAGATCCCAGACAGGCCACTGGCCTCTTCAAGAAGGGGCAGTCCTCTCCTTCAGAGGAAACGCCAGCAAAGATCCGCAGATCCCAGGGTCCCCTGCTTTCAGGGCACATCCCCCTTCCTCTGTGTCTCCATCATCCCCTCCCATCATCCATCACACAGACCCAGACTCCCTTCTCCCTGGAAGTCCACCCTGGTTGCGTGTGGCTTGTTTTCTTAACCTTTCAAAACAAGTAGGTCTGATGACACCCCCACTCCACCTCTCAGTGACTTTAGGGGCCCCCTCTACCCCAGGTGATGCCAAAACACCCCTCCCAGCCTCCTAAGATGGCTGAGTTCGAGATCTGGGGGTCCCTCACTGGCGTCGCTCTTACCAAAGGAGAGGACACGACAGTACAGATGAAACATCTCACAGAGTGCCTTGCGACTTTGTCCTGCCAAAGTCCAGTGTTTGAGACCTAGCGCTATGCCGGTGCCTTCCAGACTTCGTCTCCAGGGCTTTCAGGAAGGTGCCTTTTTTCGGCTTGAGGATGATGAGGTTCAGAAGGGTAAACCACTTATTTTGGGAAACTGGGAAGGAAAGGTCTTCTTGCTGCCGACCCAGGGTCCTCTCCTGCTCTTTTCATGGCCTCGCATCACCTGTCTTATAGAAGCAGGACCCCAGCCAGGGCAGGGAGGACTTGGGAAGTCACTCAGCGCCCCGTCCACATTGAGGCCTCTTCTTTTCATGCCCAGAACCCAGGCCGCTATCGCTTCCTCCACCTTCACGCATTTCCCGACTCTGATCGCTTTTCACACGTTCCCGCCTAATATTGACTGTGTCCTGCCTGGACAACCGCACGTTCCTGGTTTGTCCCTCTGCTTCCCCTTCTGTCCCCCACCCCCCAGCCACACATACATGATCCGTTTCCTGTGATCCTTCTCTCCTTAAGCATCACTGGACCTCTTCCCTGCACAAACCCTGCAGTGACTTCCCGCTGTGCGTCCAGTGACTCTCAGATCTTCCCGGTGGCTCCAGAGCCCATCCCCTCCATCCCTCTGCCTCATCCTTTCTCCTTGCTGTGGATGCTCCAGCCCCTGAGACTGTCTGTTCCAACCCCGGAGCCCATGCCCCCAGCTCCTCCCCATCCTGCAGTCCGCTGAGAGGTCTCCTCCTCTGAGACCTTTCCTGGTCACTCCGATTGAAGCAGGGTTCCTGTCTCCCTTTCCTTCTCCTCCCATCTCCCTGCGGATTTCCTTCGGCACCCACCACCCTCCGACATGCATCTTCCTCCCTCCTCTGGACCGGACGCTCCAGATGGCAAGGAGCTTATTGGTCTGGCACACAGCCGTATGTCCTGTGCCCAGTGCCTGGCACGCAACAGTCATGTGCCGGACATGTATTGAATAAGAAAAGGTAATGATGGGCAAGGTGAAAACATTCCCTGTGGGTGATCTTCCCCTGGGAAGACACGAGGGGATGGACTCCAGCCCTGCTCCCTGGGGGCTCCGTGTCGAGACCAGTGAGTGTGTTTGCCAGGTGGCTCCGCTGGCACCATGTCTGCGGTTGTGAACCAGGTGGTGGCGTGCGAGGAACATCCTCATAGAGCCTCCGTGACGAGAACGGAGACCCCGGGTCATGCACATCCCAGCGCCAGGCACGTGGTGGGCACTGGATGTGGCATTCTGCCGGATGACCCAGAACAGAACGCTGCCCTCTGTCTGTCCCCATCTCTGTCCAGGTGCACTCTTCCTTTGGTGTCCCCCTCCCTTGTAAGGACATGCCCCAGGGTGCTGCCACCTGGGGCTGGGCCACGGTCCCTTGATCTGGAGGCAACTGTCCTCTTTCTGACTCTAAGGGCCGGGCCTCTGGTGCTCAGAAACTCTCTAGGGCTGGAAGAGCAGCTCAGGAACACCCCTCCTTCGTCTCCAGCTCTGGGGCGCACAGAACACAAGTGAGGCGCCAGCTGCTTAATTTCCCAGCTGGCTGGTTTCTGCTCAGTGATTCCCTCCCCAAGGCATAAACAAGGCAACAACATCACACAGGAGGCTGGGCCCGCCCCTCAACACAAACCCACACACACCCATGTGTGCACGCACGCGCGTGCGCACACACAGACACAGACACACACACACACACACACACACACACACACACACACACACACACGGAAGGCCAGATGGCTGGGCTGTCAGGAAACATCGCTGTTTGCAAAAGCTTGATCTGCCCTGGGGGAGAGGAGCCCCCCACCCCCTAGCCCCTGGCTTTCTGACTCAGCCACACAGCTTCCAGCCCTCCATCCCACCCAGAGCAGTGCCAGGGCTGCAACTGGTTGCAAGATGCACCTGGCCACCTCCTCTCCTCATTTTGTCTCATCTCCATCATTCTGTATCCACTGGATTGCTGGGGACATGCACCCGTTAGGACGAGCTGCTTTGCCGGAGTTCCACTTGGGCAGCTCGCATCCCCTTGCAGGCCATGCTGTTTCCATATGATTAGGATGGAACTCTGGGGACTTTGAATTCTGAGCTGGCCTCCTGGGACTCGCTCAGGCTTTCATGCTAATTATTTTCCAAGACAATCTACAGCTGGATCATTTATACTCATATTTTTTCATGACACAACACACCAGAGGTTTAACACTTAAAGGGGGTTGGGTCACGGAGCCACCGCACAGGCATTCTATCTGATGGCCTCTCCTGGTCCTAGAGTCTGCCCTCTGTCCAAAATCTGTTCCAACTTGGTGTGAAGGGGGCATGGGGAGGAAACTCTCAGATGGCCTCCAGTCAATCTGGGGTGGCTTCCTGGGGGAGGCGGGACTTCAGAATATGTGAAGGGTGGAGAGGGCTTGCCTTCTCCCTTCTCAGGCTCTCTCCATGTTGACTCTCCTCTCCATCTCTGTGGCAATTGATGTCTAAAGGCACTGAATTTAGGGTTTTATGAAACACAAGGCCAGGCCCTTTTCTCTGGACCACTCCAGATTCTGTGTCCTGTGAGGGGCCTGGAGGGCCCTACCTGTCCTGTATCATCAACCCCCAGTGGACCCTGCAAAACCTGTTCCATTTTTTCAGTCATAGTTGCTGTGTTAGCTGTTGAAACAGACCCAAAGTCCCACAGAGCTGCAGGGCCTCCATCTTCTCTCCTCCTGGGAGGTGCCCCCTGACGCTCTTCTTCCCCAGAAGCCTCAGCAAGGCCCCCCAAGTGGGGGAGCACAGAGCTCTCTGAGGTGGGGCACCCAGCTGATTGAATGGCCCACCAAGTGGCTTTGGATTGTTTATTGGAAATGCCCATTACCTATGGTGGCTCATGGCCCTGAAAGCATAGGGAGGGGTGGTTTTAGAAATAAAACCAGGAGTTCTGTTGTGGCGAAGCAGAAGTAAATCCGACTAGGAACCATGAGGTTGCGGGTTTGATCTCTGACCTCGCTCAGTGGGTTAAGGATCCGGCGTTGCCGGGAGCTGTAGTGTAGGTCGCAGACTCGGCTCAGATCTGGTGTTGCCGTGGCTGTGGTGTAGGCCGGCAGCTGTAGCTCCAGTTGGACCCCTAGCCTGGGAACCTCCATATGCCGCGGGTGCGGCCCTAAAAAGGACAAAAAGACAAAATAAATAAATAAAACCAATACATACTAATCAGGCCCATGATTTATCAGGATGCAGAAAGAGAACCACCCCTTTCCAATTGGAGCAAGGAGCTCTGAAATGACTGGCTTCTCTTCCCAGAGAACTTGGAGGAATTCCCTGTAGGGTTCCAGAGATCTGAGTCCAAGAAGTTCAAAGGCGCTTATAAAAGAAAAGCAAAAACACTTGCCTCTCCATGTCTTCGCCTTAATCCCCTTCTAGGTACATTACAAGGTGACTTTTCCAAATTTTCAGAGCCACTGGCCTGATGACTTACTTTTCAGGTGACATCCGTTTTAATTTTCTTACCCTCCACATAGTAAAAAGTGAGGGACAAGATGTGATTAAGTTACTGTTGAACTGGTCGCCTCGGGCATCCTGGGCAGAGGCTCCAATTCCTTTTGAAAAAGGTCCCTCCCTTCCTTCCCTCTCTTTTTCCTTCCTTCTGTTGACTGAAAAAAATCACACAACCTAAAAGTCGAGAATTATGTTTTATTTGGCGGACTTTCTGAGGACTTAAGCCTGGGAGGCAGCCTCTCAGATAGCTCTTTGCTCCCCAGAGGTTAGGGAGGAGCCAGGATATATAAGAGTTTTTGCAACAAAAACCAGGTAGTTGCAACATCAAAAGATTGCTGTTAATTCACAAGGTAATGAATTTAGCACTTTTTTATGCATGGGAAGAGGCAAGAGGCTGGGTTCATTGAAATCATTCCTTTGATATGCACCTTAACTATCTATCTAGGGCCAGTATCCCGCTTTTCTCCATCCTGAATCCCCTCAGGGTACACAGTCAAGGGGGGCTGCAGTGACTGATGGCTTGATGGCCTCAACATCCACTGGCACTGTGACGTTTTTTCTCCCTCCCACCCACCCTTCCTTCCTTCCTTCCTCCTCCTCTCTCTCCATCTCCCTCTGTTCCCAGTCACTCTCCTCTGTAACTCAGCTACAACAGGTGCAGCTGGCAGTCTCTGCTCACATCTCTATGCCCATCCGGAAGTAGGATTCAATCTGTTGGCACATCCCTCCCCTAAGAATCAATCTGGGATTCTTTGATTACTGATAAGGAATGCAGGGTTTAATAAATCTTTACGGGAGATTCGGGGGAGTGGCAAATAAAAGGAGAGGTCACATTACAAATTATACACCAGGAGTTAATGAAAATTTCCACTGGGCATCCCCCCCATCCCCCTTGCCCCCCACCTGTCACTCAGTTTCTTCTTTGACAGCAGCACCCTCATTCCCCTCTCTGCCCTTCCCCCTCCCAGAGCACCCGGTCTCCCCTTTTCTGGGTCCCGAATCCACCTCCAGCACCCCCATCTCTTATCTTAAGTAGAGAATTTCCCTCTCTTTGGCTGCTTCTCTAGTATCTTCCCATTTGTTATCCTGCTCAATGGACAGGAGTCTCTCCTTAGGCTTTGCCCTTCTTGGAAGGTGATAGGAAATTTTTAGTGAAAGACAAATATTTTTTCAGTATTCCAAATAATGTTTTTTTTTTTTTTTTAATGTCATGTCATGTCATGTCATTCATTCGTTATCTGCGTATAGCAGAGTATATCTGACACCAGCTGTGGTCCTTCCAGAAGATGTATCTCTCTGACCCCACTTATTGTAAAAAAGCCACCCACCTGTACATGGTGGGGGTGAGGGGGATAGGGGTAGGGAAAGTGATGGGGTTAACAGCCACTTGGGGGTTCAGAGTTATGAGATCTTAAAATGGCAAGTGACCTTAGAAATCAATGTCAGACATTTCCACCTGGGCCTCCAAATTGATACCTTTAGTCAGGGTGAAAAGAGTCAGGCTGAGGGAGGCGAAGTAGATCTGGAGCTCCAGGGAGGATACAATGAATGTAAATCAAGAGGGCATCCCAGCCTCTTTGTAAGGCAGGATGTGAAGCAGGGAGGGGAGGCCCTTCTAGGATAAGATTGGAGGGGCTTTGCTAACATACATAAGCTAAAGAACTGACAGAAGTGGCAGGGTTAACTGTCCATGGTGAGTACAAGACATTATCCCAATGCTTATTGGGCCAGGCAGGGTGGGATTGCCCAGCACTGCTGTCCATGGGACTGCACATGTGTCTGTCCAGGTGGGACAGGAAAAAGAAAGCCACAAAGCCGTCTATTAGCTGAGGGATATCTCTTCCAAACTCATCTCCTATAAGAATAGGATGGTATCTCCAGACTCCCTAGCAGGCAGTGCTATTGCCAGAATTTGTCTGGAGGATCTCAGGAAGCTTAGGCTTTGGTTTGATGGGGTGGGGACAGAGGCTGTGTTGACTAAACTTTCCCAACTGCTTGCCAGCCATCCTCACTATTGATTGGTAGAAGGTTATCAGTAATCATGTGGAAATGATGTCCAGAACCTCAGGGGACAAACTTCTGGCCTCTGATGGCCCACCTGTGCTGTTGAAAGCAGTGATGCTGGACCTGCATGATGGTGATGATGATGGTCATCATGGTGTTGATGATGGTGGTGATGGCAATGACAGTGGTGGTGGGGTGATGGTGGGAGTGATGATGATGGGGGTGGTGGCGGTGATGATGGTGATGGTGGTGGTGGTTAGGGGGATGGTGGTAGTGATGATGGGGGTGGTGGTGGCGATGGTGATGGAGGTAATGGTGATGATGATGGGGGTGATGATGATAATGTTGGGGTGGTAAGGGAGATGATGACTGTGATGATGATGGGGGGGTAGTGGTGGTGGTGATGATAGTGATGATGATGGGGGTGGTGGTGACAGTGATGGTGGCAGTGATGATGATGGTGTTGGTGATGATAATGTTGGGGTGGTAAGGGAGATGATGGCTGTGATGATGGGGGAGTAGTGGTGGTGGTGATGATAGCAATGATGATGGGGTGGTGGTGACAGTGATGGTGGTAGTGATGATGATGGTGTTGGTGTTGGTGATGATAATGTTGGGGTGGTAAGGGAGATGATGGCTGTGATGATGATGGGGGTGGTGGTGGTGGTGATGGTGATAAATGGTGGTGATGATGATGATGTTGTTTAGGACAATATCATTTGCTGAAGTCTATCATGTGCCAAGTGAGGGAAGACTTAGAGGGTAATCCAATCTGAGACACAGACAGTCAATGAAAGTTGCTATTATTGTGATTTTCAAAGGACATAGGATGATACAGAGAAATTAAAGTACTGTAGAAGAAAACAGAGCGATTACTCCCAGCTGAAGGCATCTGAGAAGGCTTCAGGAAGGAGATGGTGGGGAACATTTGATCAGGATGCCAAAGGATGCAAAGGACTTGTGCACGAGGAAATGGGAAGGGCATTCAGAGGGAAAGAACAGGGTCTTATGCTCACTTATCTAATCCTGTAAAAGCTATGGGCAAGCCAAGTGGGCAGACAGGTCAGGTGGGTCCACACATGGGCTCATCTGGACACGGAACTCCCTGGCCATTGTGGCCTTGGCACTTTGGCCCTATGCTCAGCATACTTTGGGTTCTAGCCATCAGTGCACATGCGGTGGGGTTAGTGCTTTCCTTCTGCTCCTGAAGAGTGTGGTCCAGAACCTCTTCTCTTTGCCAAGTTCTTTGTCATGGTCTTGAAGACCCCACCCACCAAGCTCTCTGCCCAGCTATCCACTGGCTCTTCCATGGGTCTCCCTTGGTTTCTACTCTGGAGGAGTATACGATAGATAATGGCTCATGTCATGGGGTCAAAACTCTGCAGAGGTGAGAAATCTCTCACTCAGTCTTAGCAGCTTTGCTCTTCTCTTTCAGAGGTTCCAAAAACAGAGCAGACATTTGAAGAGCGCCTGATACTCAAGGCTTTCTTGCTAAAGTTTGTCAATGCCTACTCGCCCATCTTCTATGTGGCCTTTTTCAAGGGGAGGTGAGTATATTGGTGCCACACATGGAAGGACAATGAGTCACTAGGACTGAGTCAGCCTCTCCCCATTGTCACTTTACATTCTCAGTCCTATTCCCCATTCTCATTTCCACCTGGCTCTGTTGGATTAGCATCTTCAGATTCTGATGAAATGGGAAACTCTATGGTTATTTTGCTCTGCGCCCTGAAGGACTAGTCTTAGAAGAATTTGTATCTCCCGACTGTGAGGATGTGGCAGGAGGGAATTTCATGTCTAGCCAGTGGCACTTCGATTTTTCAGTACCAGTCTGCTGCCAACTACCCAGAGTTAGTGTGGACATTGCAGATTAAGAGCACAGTCTCTCATGAGACTGCCCTCACTTCAGACACTATTGCAAACTCTGGGGTTCTCAGGCCGCTAGGGATTCTGACCAAATGGCTAAAATCACTAACCCCTCAGGTTTGATAATTCAGCTTGCAGAGCTTGGAATGTGCTATTCTTAAAACTACAGTGTTATTATTAGCAAAGAGATGCAAATCCAAACTGGCGAATGGGAGAGGCACTTAGGGCAAGGTGTAGGAGCATCCTAAAAACAAACTCCCATGTCCTCAGAATGTCCTCGGGATGTCAGCTTTCTGGTACATCAATGCGCACCACCAGTCAAGATGCTCATCCAGGCTTCAGTGTCCAGAGTTTTTATTGGGGTTGCTCAGGTGATTGAACTCAATCCTCAGTCCATCTCCCTCAAGTCAGGCTGCTTTTACTTGGCTCAAAGCCCCAACCCTCTAACCATAGGGTTGGTCTTTCTGGCATGGCCTCCCCCCCAAATCCGAGTGATCGCCTTAGCATAAACTTAGGTATAGTCCCAGGGGCTCACCATGAGTAACAAAGACACTTCTGTCAGGAAATTCCAAGGATTTATAGGCTCTTCCCAGAGATCAGGGGCAACGACCAGTCATAGTCTTTATTATATAACCATCATGGATATAAAATCACTTCTAATAAACATTATTTGTGGTCGGATCCGTTGGCTCCCTCCACGATTTCCCAGTAGACATCAACTATGTCAGGAAGTTTCCCTAGAACTGAAAATGCATCAAGCAGGCGGTGATAGCAAGAACTGTCATCATCCAAGTTTTATAATTTCCTATAAATGTGTTTGTGACCCAAACCACAACCCTCTTCTCAGGACCTCTGCCCTTGATGCTCATGAAATTATAGCAGCAGAGAGGTTCTTTGGAGTAATGATTATATACCTCTTTGGTGATTTATATCTAGATTTAATATAAATAGAAACTTGCCTACATGTGATATTCCAGGAAAAAAATAATAGGGTGCTGACCCTTAGATCAACTTGTGGTCTTTTGAAAGAGATAGTCTTGGCAACAGCACACTGTAATATGCAGTAAGTGTTGTAATAAAAGGCATAGAGAAAGTGTTAGGGGAACACTTCATTATGAACAGAGACAAGAAGACTCCACAGAGAAGGAAGGTGAAGCTGAACCTCAAATAGACAAGTAGGATTTCCATAGATGGGTGAGAGGGTGACATTTCAAGTAAGTAGGAGTCTTCTGATGACCTGTCTTCTTCCAGGGTTGGCTTTTCCTCTTTTTCTCTGCCCTGCCCCCACCTGCCCAGCCTTCTTATCTCCCAACACAATAGACCCTTAGGTCTTAGAAGAGGAATGAGGCAGGCTTCTTCTATTCCTTTGAGTATTTTCAGTAACAGTCTAGGTTTTTCTTTTTTGGTCCCAGGAATCTCCACTTGTAACTTTAGTCCACTTTGGCCTTCATTTCCTGGGAAATCAAATCCTCATGGAGGAATTGCAATCAGAACTTGTTTCTCGACACCAGCTTGGGGAAGAGGCGGAGACCGTACACTTAGAGGCAGTCCAAGCTTCATGGGGTTTAGGCTCTGAAATTATCACACGTTCACAGACACGTGACTTTTCCAGCCCCACCAGACCCAGCCTCACCCCGTACCCCCTGAGATTTGACCAGGTTAAGAGGGGAACCCCATGTGTTGTAGATGATTATTCATTGATAACAGGTGTCAACTTCTTCCCCGGTGATTTAGCACCCACCTGCCTGGTCCTTCAAGGAGGACATGGGTGGTGACCAGTCCCCTCAGAAGGCATGCCCTTGGACCACCCTGACTTCCTCTTTCTTTCCCTAACTGTTCCCCCCCTTCTCCCTTTCAGGTTTGTGGGCCGACCTGGAAGCTATGTGTATGTGTTTGATGGTTACCGCATGGAAGAGGCAAGTAGAGCCCCTGGTGTTTTGTGGTGCTAGTGGTTCGTGGGTGCCCTCCCAGCCCTCCCCCCATCCTTATCCCCAGCACAACCTGGCTTAGTTCACACCCCTGCCTCCCTGGGCTCCACTTGGCCTGATTGCCCCCTCCCGCGTCTCCTCCTCCCTGCAGTGCGCCCCTGGGGGCTGCCTCATGGAGCTGTGCATCCAGCTCAGCATCATCATGCTGGGGAAGCAGCTGATCCAGAACAACATCTTTGAGATCGGAGTCCCGTGAGTACCGAACTCCTCTTGCTTCTCTCCTTGCTTCCAGGCTTTCTGTAGGATATCATGACCGCTCCTCTTCTAAGACAGCTTGGCTATTTCCTCCTCCCCTACTTGCCAGTAGAGGCCCTTTTTGCCAGTCATATTGGGGGTATTTGAGGCTCAGAAACGTTAAGCACTTGCTCAAGTGCCTCTAATGAGTAAGTGACAGAGCTGGAAATCAGGCATCTCGGACCTCAAAGTGCATAATTGATTGTTACACTCCTCCCACTAAAAAAAGGAAAAGAGACTTTCAATATGGTGGATGAATGAATATGAAAAATTGAAATGTAATGCAATCACTTAGAAAAAATCCCTGTGAAACTGTGAAATATATGATCTTAGGAGGGGAAGGATGCATAGCTAGTGAAACACAGAACAGATTTTCATGTGGATTCTCTTCTCCCCTCCCATATAGTTTTATACAAATTTCATAGAAGGACTTCTCTCATTAGGTTTTACATTGAGATAGTCATGAAAATACACAGTGACTCACGGGCACTGGATCCAAAGAGGAGGATGTTACAGGTGTAAGTCTACCTTCAGGTCAAAGAAAAATGCAGCCCCCTCTGCCTTTCATTTCCATTTCCTTTTTGGTGTAAAGAAGAAATGCCTTTCAGGGTGTATTTTCAGCTGGCCTGGCCATCAGCCCTCCAGGGAACGACAGAGATGACCAGGGGTCACTCTTACAAGCTGGGCCAATTCTGTTTAGGACCAGATAGATAATCTGTACCAGGCTCGGAGTTCTTTGCACACTTTCTGCAAGATTAACCCTTCTGGGCTGCAATCATCAAACAGTCCCCACACGGTTAGGTGAAGACACTGCCACGGTCTGTCCCCCTCTTGGAGATTGCCTATGCATATCATTTTAATGGTCCCAAGAAGTCCTGCTATAACGAAACCAGTTTGAGCCCTTTCTTTCCAGCTGCATTTGTTCATGTCATTGGCCTGGGCCCTTGGTTGCAGACCTTGGAATCCACTCTGGCTGGTTTAAGGAATTTAAGAAAAATAAGTGGTTGACAGAATATTCTTTAAGGGCTTGAGAACCAGGCTCTGAGCTATATAACCAGGAATGACACTGTTCACACTGCGGGAGGGTTGCAGGGAATACCACTGCTCCATCTCTTGGCTCATGAGGCTCAGATATTTAAAAAATGAGAATTAGATGCTCCAGAGCTACATCAGCAAAACTCCAGTCTGAGGGGTCCCAGCTGTCTTCATCAGCTTGAGTTGCTGCAACAAAATAACACCAACTGGGTGGCCGAATATGGACATTCATTTCTCACAGTTCTGGAGGCCATAAAGTTCAAGATTAAGGTGCCAGCAGATTTGGTTCTGGTGAGAAACACTGACTCCCATAACCCCTTTTTTATGTATACGTGGAGGAGGGCTCCAGTGTTTTCCTCTTCTTATAAGGGTGCTAATCCCATCCCGGGAGCCCCACCCTCATGGCCTCACCTGAACCTCATTACCTCTCAGCACCCCTACCTCCTAATGCCATCACAATGGGAGGTAGGACTTCAACACATGTATTCTGGAGGGAACAAAAACATTCAGTCCATAACACAAGCTTCTCTGGGTTTTTTTCATTAACCTATACCAAGATGTGTATGCAATTAAATAAAGAAATCTATACATGAAGTGGTCCTGATCTTCTCAGAGATTAGTTTTTTAGTTTGGGAGAGAAAACAGACTGCATGCGTGCCTGGGTATTCTCTATGCGGTGCGGACTCTGTCAGAATTCAGAGCAAAAGGTCAGGCATCTCGGAGCCATCAAAGTAGGCTTTAATTAATTAATTAATTAATTTTCTTTTTTTAGGGCCACATCCATGGCATGTGGAGGTTCCCAGGCTAGGGGTTGAATCGGAGCCACAGCTGCCGGCCTATGCCACAGTCACAACAACGCCAGATCCAAGCTCTGTCTGTGACAGCAACGCCAGATCCTTAACCCATTGAGTGAGGCCAGGGATCAGGCCTGCAACCTCGTGGTTCTTAGTCAGATTCGTTTCTGCTGTGCCACAATGGGAACTCCCCAAGCAGGCTTTATAAGCAGAGGAGTTTTTTCTAGGCTGGGTCTATGTCTTGAAAGAAGGCTGCCTCCGCCGCATGTTAAGAAGTTGGTCTGCTGTTATTTTGTTTAAAGTAACAGTTTCCCTTGGATATAGATTATCTTTTCTAAACCAATGACAGACTGACTAGGCTTATCAAAACACTTCCTGACTCAGGTGTTGCCATGGCAGTCTTGGACCAACCTTGGGTCATGCCAAGGTCATGGCGAGAGCAGGGGCCCAGAATCTCTCTCCATCTGTTTAAAGGTCCCTGAGCCCTAGGTTTCTTGGGCTGAACAGAACCATTAGAATATATACTATCTGAATCCTTTCTCCTGGGAAAACTACACCAGTCACTGTTCCCAGTGTGACTGAAATTTCTCCAGAAAAGTCTATTCGTTGGTCTTACTCGGAAACACACCAAGAGAGCTAAAGTTACAATGGAGAAAATTACATTTATCTGGAAGGAAAACCCTTTTTAGAGACTCCTACTTCTGGGAATGAGAATCTTTTTTTTTTTTTTTAATTAAAAAAAAATTTTTTTTGGTCTTTTTAGGGCCGTACCCACAGCATATTGAGGTTCCCAGGCTAGGAGTTGAATTGGAGCTGTAGCTGCCGGCCTACACCACAGCCACAGCAATGCAGGATCCAAGCCGTGTCTGTTGCTCATGGCAACACTGGATCCTTAACCCACTGAGCAGGGTCAGGGATCGAACCTAGTCGGGTTTGTTAACCACTGAGCCACGACCGGAACTCCGAATGAGAATCTTTAACATTGCTTCGTAACATTTTGCCATCCCAGTCCTCAGAATGTGTCTCATCATCACCTGCCATCAGGTAGGCTGTTTCTCTGTCCCCACAGTCTCAGAGGGCACCTGGGTATGTGCTTTTTCTTGGAGGAGAGGAAGGAGAATATTGGCCTCTCTCTGCTTAAGCCAGCCTCTAGTCATTGCTCTCGAGAACCTCAGCCCCCTGAAACAGTGCCCTGTTCCCAGCTTTCTGACTGCAAGTCACTCGGTGATAGTCATCAAACAAAGCTGGTGCAACACATGGCCGCTGTGGTCTAAGAGCTTACCATCTCCGAGAGAACACATTTGCTATGGACAAACATCCAGAAAATATAAAGACCTAAGAAAGACGTGCCAAAGCACATCTGGCCCCTTTGAAGCCGAGAGACCGGCCCCCTCCACCACCACTGCTGCAAAGGAAAGTCTCCATTCCCCTTCCGACATCTGGGGAAGACACCTGTCTTTGGGATACACTTGGTATTCTGCTCTGGATGGAATTGTGTGTAGCTTGTGGGCATGAGATGCCCATTTTTTCATTCTGGGGCATCTGCTCTACCACTTGGCCCAGCCCCTCTGGACCCAGAAGTCTTTTTTGTTCAATTTTATTGAAGCATAGTTGATCTACAAAGTTGTGATAATTTCTGTTGTACATCAGAGCAATTTGGTCATACATATACGCTAATCCAGAAGTCTTTTTTAGAGTGTAAGAGAGGCAAGACCTCAGGCATGCGTTTGGACAGTAGGTTGCGTCAACTCCATCAGCTTCATAGCAGGTAAAACTAACACAAGGCTGTTTTCCTTGAAGGCTCAAATTTTCTTCTTTATGCTTGATGTGTGTTTCATATGCCACATTTTAATGGATGGCATTTGCATAGTAGTTCATGAAGCTGAGCAAGTCACTTCCTATGTCTTACTGTCCCATCTTTTGATGAAAAAGATACAATAATACATAACCTATAATAGGATATTATATATATATATAATGTGTATATATATATAATGTGTGTGTGTGTGTGTGTGTGTGTGTGTGTGTGTGTATATAATGTATATAGTTATAATAATGAAACAACCTCTAAGGTATAGTCATTTCAGCTCTAGCTCTGTGAACCTCTCCTCTGTTCAGTGAAACTGGTCATTGCCGATTCCAGTACAAGTCACTTTGGTTTCAAAAGGTTTTTCCTCGTTTCAGTTGCTGGTCTGCTAATGGATACGCACAACCCAATTGTGTAGTTGAATTCAGAGTTGTAGAGCGAAAGTTCTTCCCTAGGGTCTTTTATCTTCAAAGTTCTCTCATTCTACAGGCTCTGCTTTGAGTTCCTTCACATGAAATCACCGTGATTATGATCACTGGGTCTTCCACTCCCTACTCAGAGTCTACTCGCAGTAAACTAGGCCCATCCACTCCAGCACCTGGCAGTATCCTGATGTATGACAGAGTTGAGAAGCATGAAATAAGCAAGGAAAAAAGTTTTTTATAGGCAAAAGAGAAGTGATAGTTGAGCCTGACAATGATGAAGGACCAGCTAAATTATAAAAATTAGACCCAGTGGTCTTTACCTCCTTGGTGGAGGCAGAGACTGTCTAATAGATCTGGGTTTAAATCCCAGCATTTCAGTATCCTCACTGTGTGACCTTGGGAAAGTGATTCTAGAGAGATACATGGCTGCTAAAAATACAGCTTGGATATTTGCTCAGCTATCTAGAAAAGAGAAAATATGGGCCTCCAAGAAAGGAAGAACCATTCTTGGGGTTTGCAGGGAGCCAGAGTAAAGGAAATCATTCTCCCAGGTGCCCTAACGGATGTAAGGTCAAGTCTAGCAACCTTCCAAAAACATCACATGAACTGCTGGTCATTGGGAGACATTGGCTTAGAACAGTGTTCTCGCCACTTAACTCCAAAGACCTCCACGGGGATGGCACAGATACCAGGCATATCCATGAATACTGTATAGCTACCCTTTGGGACCTTGGATAAGTGTCTATAGGTTTCAGACATTTCCCTTGCTGCTCCTTAATCTGCTAGGTGCCCTGACAGAGCCAGCTCTGTCCAGCCACCATCCCCCAAACAGAAGTGTGTCCCACTTTCGCTAGACCTGCTTCAGAGACCCTGGAGATGGAGAAATGAGATGCTTTCAAAGGAAGCAGCAAAACTGGGGACACTGGGTGCTTTAAAGGCAGCTCTGAGGCCAATGAGGACCTGACAATAGATAAAACTGAGGTTGTGTGGTCTGGCCTTGGACTGTCCCCACTCACACAACCCCAGGCTCCCGGGGCCTGACGCAGTTGTGGCAGATGCTTTCCAGAGGGGAGCCAGGAGGTTTGAACATAATGGGCCCCAGAATAATGGTCACTGGAAAATCCCTCTGAGATGACTTCAGACGTGGCTGGTGGCAGGGCAGAATCTGATCTTGTGCTATTTATTACCTGAGACCCTAATGGGAATCTTCCTCATCCCCCCACCACACACACACCCACACACCCACACACACACCACTATTCCTATATGGGTTTGTGCAAAATGGACTTGGATCCAAATGGCATGGTGCCCCCAGAACATGCCACCCTGTGCCCCAGCTCCTCCCTATAACTTTATCTCAAACTCAGCTCCAGTTTTCCATGAAGCAAAATTGGAAATAGCTTTCTATCATTCAGAGATGAATTTGTGTGTGTGTGTGTGTGTGTGAAAGAGAGAGAGAGAGAGAGAGAGAGAGAGAGGGTAAATGCTCTCTTTTTAAAATGCCCAGTTCTTCCCTGAGTGACTTCTGAGCTGGACAGAGCAGATTGATTAATACTTTGACTGCCAAAATGTCCCCCAACCCCTATTCTTGCTAGGAGCACCAGCTCACACCCCACCATAACCGCCATATATCCCTAGACACAGCCAGGAAAATTTTGTAAACTTGCTTCTATTTTTTGATAAATGTGATAAATATCATATTTCAAGACATAAAACAGTCTCTCCTTAAAGCCATCACAGGCAGGGGAGGTGCGTGTTCCCCTCTGATACACTGGGATCTGGCCGTGAATTAGAAGTTTAAGGAACACATCTGAATCCTGTCAGGTGTCAAGGGGAAGAATCCATAGCCCCAGGTTGATGTGTTTCTCTTCTTCAGCCCATCCTGGGCCTGGGCCTGCCTTCTTTCATGGGGCTCAAGGTATGTGGAGCCTGCATCTGTGGACCACTGCCCAGGGCCCCAGTTTCTGCAGCTGGGAGGCCAAGGTGTGGCCCACGATCACCAGGGTCTCAGGGTGAGCCTGTGGGGCACAAGCAGAGGAAAGGCTCTGAGGCTTCCGGACAGAGTTTCCCAACCTTGTCATTAACAAGGGACAGAAAAATAACAGATGAAAAGGGTACAGGGGTAACATCAAAGGAGTTATTTTAACAAGCAAGTCCATCATAAGGTCGGAATCATAGTCTGAAGCTTTCCAAACGGCCCATCTGCATGTTATACAACTTGCAGGATTCCTCTTAAATCCTGCTTTTCGGGAACTTCCTTTATTATTATTTTTTAATGGGCACTGAGATCTCCTGGAGGGAATTCCTGGGAAGGAGGGGCTCCTAAGAATTAGTTGTGGATTTTTGGACCCACTCCCAGGGTATTGCGTGGTGTCACAGTTGAGTTTCTGAGCCTAGGACTGTTCCTTCCTCACCCTCTGAAGGCTTTTTCCCCTCCACCCATCTCTTAACTGTTGATATTCCTTCTCCACAGGAAGCATTCATTTCTAGAGTTTCCATTGCTCTGTGATGATTCTCAGATCTCTAGCTCCAACCCAGATCTGTTTTCAGAGCTCTAGACCCAAGGAAAATGCCGTTGCTTACTTGTAACCCTGGTTGTTTCCTCCTCCCCCCTCGTCTCTTGTGTCCCCCAGCTTAGCAAACTCTACCACCATCCACACACATGGCCAAGGACTCTGGTGAATAGCCTTGGTTCCTTTTCCCTTCCCAAGTGCAATTTCCCATCAGCTTCTTAACTTCACCTCCTAAGTGTGTTTCAATCTGTTCATGTCCCTTCATGTCTATTGCTATGGTCCTAGCCTCAGCTACCATAACCTCTCACTTAAATCCCTGCATCAGAAGGTTTACAAGGCCATCTTCACAAACTTGTACTACCTTTCAAGTCACTTTTCATCACTTTCTCTCTCCTGCTCTCTGCTCCTAACATTTTTAACGCCTTTTAGTCCTTGCAGTGAGCCATTCACATGCTGTCTTTGGCTGTTGCACAAATAATTCCCTCTGCCTAGAACACACCTTCCCATCACACCACTCTCTCTTTCCCATCTTAATTGAAACCATTTATTGTTCTTTGCTAAAGATGTAGCTGAGTTTTCTGATTACTGGTACCTGGAGGAAAAGTCTCCGTTTGAGTTCTGGTTCTATGCCTCCCCTTCCTCTTTCCCCCTCTCCCTCCCTTCTTTTCCTTCCTTTTTTCTTGTCTCTCTCTTCTTCATGTTTTTTCTTCATCTCTCCTTCTATCTCGACTCTCAGACAAGATCTCAGTCATTTCCTCCTATTTGGCTTCAGAATCTTTAGCCTCCGTTTAGGCTTTTCTTAGTTTCTTCTGAGCACAGAACTATTTCTTGCTATTTTATTGTGACACAATATTTTATTTTGTTTTATTTTACTGTTGCTTTACAATATTTTATTCTATTTTATTTTACTGTTGCTTCCGTGCATCTCAACTCATTCTTTACATCTGCCTGGGATGATGCTGATAAGGACAATGGTAAGGACAATAATAGATACATTATGGAGCTCTAAGCAGTACCAAGCCCTACATGAAGCATGTTACATAGTTTATCTACATAAAGCATGTTACATAGTTTATCTACATGAAGCATGTTACATAGTTTATCTCCTTTAACTGACCCTACAGCCTCATTAACATGTATGTCCTCATCTTATAGATAAGAAAACTAAAGGCTATGGAGTTGCAGTAACTTTCCCAAGAAAATGTAGTTGGTGAGATGTGAAACCGGCTTTTTCAACAACTATGTCATAACATCAATGATCAGACTTTTACCCACTCTGCAATACTGCAGCTTCTTGATGACAAATTATATTAGACAAGACATTGATCAAAACATCATTTTGAATGATCGGATTTCACTAACTGTCAGAACACTTTCTAACAGGAGCATGGGATGCCTAATGGTTTCCAGAGCCCTCCTTTGGAAATAGCTCCAGAAGGGTTGGGTGGTCTTCGGTGAGGATGTGAGTGTGGGGAGGATTCCTGCATTTGGGTGGAGCATGGATTTCATGATCCATTTAAACTCTTCACATCCATTGTTCTCACTGCTCTACCATTAGTTCTCTTCCCACCATTTCCTAGAAGTTTTCTCTTGGATTGGCCAGCAGAACTAGGACCTTGCTCCTTCTCCTAATTTCCTTCTCTGTGTATTGTGTATCAGTTGGAGGTAGGAAAAGACTGTATCTTTGACCTATTTTAGCATTTAATCTTAAAGATAATCATAGATCACATCGACTGAATGCTTAAAACATCTAGATATTGGGCTAGGGATGGTATAAACATTATTTCACTTCATCCTCTTACCAACCCAGAGAGGCAGGGCTGTTCTTATCTTGTTCGGTATGCAGTTGGCTTTGTCCACTCAGGCAGCCATGACAAAATACCATAGACCAGGGGGCTTATACAACAGAGGTGTATTTTCTCACCATTCCAAAGGCTGGAAAATCCAAGTTAAGGACGGGCAGTGTTTGTTTTCTAGGGAGGGCCTGACTTCCAGATGACTCCTTCCTCACTGTGACCTCATGTGGTAGAGAGGTCACCGTCTCTTCCTTTTCTTATAAGGTGAATAATCCTTTGGTTCCACCTTTCTGACCTCATTTAACCTTCATTACCTCCTAAGAGCCCTGTCTTCTGATACAGTCATGCTGGGGCTTTGAGCTTCACCAAAGGAATTTGAGGGGCATACAGTTCACCCCGATGGACAACATTGAGCTTGACTTTCATGGGCATATGATACTATTTATGCTGTTAAGATATGAAAATATTGGAGCATGGAAGATAGCATCTTTCTAGTACTTTCTAAACACCTTTCCTCCCCCACGAAGAGGATGGATAGGTGACCTCTTAGGCAATAGGGCTGTCTCAGCATTTGAAAGGAAGGGCCAACTCTCTTGTTGCTTATCAAACAGCGGAAAGAATTCAGTTTCTTTCTTTCTTTTTTTTTTTTTTTTAATTTATGGCCATGCCTAGGGCATGTGGAAGTTCCTGGGCCAGGGATTGAGTCGGAGCCACAGTTGGGACCTATGCCACACAGCCTAGGCAACACTGAGCCCTTAACCCACTGTTCTGGGCAGGGGATCAAACCCACACCTCCATGGCAACCTGAGCTGCTGGAGTTGGATTCTTAACCCACTGTACCATGGCAGGAACTCCAGTTCCTTTGGGTTTGAAGAAATCTCATTCTTTGCAAGGGGATCCTTTTATTATCCTGACAAAGGACCTCCTTGGATTGTCTTGAAAAGTAGTCTCCTGAGATTTTTCTGTCTTTAGATACGAGATGGCCTCAGTATCAAAATTTAGCTCATTTTTCCTTTCTATTTGCAGACCTAAGCCCTATCCTCCAGAGGCTTTTGGTGACCGGCCCCTTTCTTTTCCAGGAAGCTAAAGAAACTATTTCGGAAGCTGAAAGATGAGACAGAACCTGGAGAAACTGACTCTACCCATTCAAAGCATCCAGAGCAGTGGGATCTGGACTACAGCTTGGAGCCATATACTGGGCTGACTCCAGAGTACATGGAAATGAGTAAGAGCCTGGGGTCTTTCCTTCCACTGGGAGCGGGTTTGGCTAAGGGGTCAGGGAGAGCATCAGAGAAATGACTGGGGCAACCTCTGCTCCTTCCTGGGCTTCATGGCTGCACAGTATCACTTTTCATGCCACATGGAGGCTGAGCAGGATGGGGCAGAAAGAGCCCTGGATGGAGAACTGGGAGCAGCTCAGCCCTGGCTTGGGACTAGGAAGATGCCTTCCTCCTCTTGGGCCTCTCCACCTCATCTGTGAAACGAGACATTTTGTCTCTCAGGTTCCTTCTCATGGTTTCTCTCACGAGAGGGCAGTAGTGGAGTCTGAAATTTAAGAATGCACTTTCCCTTAAGGAAGAGACAAGTAGTCCTCTGACACTCAGGGCAATGGTTTATGCATCTTTGACAAGGAGAGTATGGGAGAGTCCCTCGCTCTGATCGGGTAAGGCTGGGCACTGGTCAGCATTTCTCCAGAAATGGTGGGGATGTCTTGGGTGGGGGCGAGAGGAAGATTTCTAGTGGTGGAGTCTCATCGTTCCTGAACAAGGCTTGAAAGCAGGAGGGCGTGTAGCGCAGGTTGGAAGCCACGAGTTCTCCATTATCAGCAGTGTCCCAACCTGAGCCAGCTGCCTTCAAACATTCGGCTGCTTGTGAATAATCCTGAGCTTTTATTGGGGGAGAAGCCTGTTTCCAGAACTTGGAACTCATAAGTTGCAAACATAGGACCAAGAGGTCAGGCACATTATCTAAACATCTGCTCAGTCTCGAGTGTATGGAGGAACATTGGTCAGATCCAGTGAAAGAGTCACCCAGTGCCACATGTCATTAGACCTAATGCTGTATTTGTACAATGTTCGCCTCCTTTGGTTAATCCCTTTTCACAGGGGCCACCAATGCCTCTGTGTACCAGGTACCTCTCTCGTTATTTGATTGATTGATTGATTTTTTTTTTTAGGGCCACACCTGCAGCATACAAAGGTTCCCAGGCTAGGGGTCGAATCGGAGCTACAGCTGCGGGCCTACGACAGTTACAGCCATGCCAGATCTGAGCCTACACCACAGCTCACGGCAATGCCAGATCTTTAACCCACTGAGTAAGGCCAGGAATCAAACCTGTATCCTCATGGATACAAGTCAGATTCGTTTCCACTGAGCCATGACGGGAACTCCTTTCTTGTTGTTTCTAATTGACGTTTATCCTCCCTGTTCATAAATTTCTGTGTTTGTGTTTGTGTGTGTGTGTGTGTGTGTGTGTGTGTGCATTAAGGGTACAGGGATGGACAGGGTCTCCGTTAGATGGTCAGTAAAGTCCTGTTCTAGCCCTGGGTCTCTACAATTCCAGGCAAAGCTTGCGCTTTGTCATCTAAATAACTCTCCAGAGAAGAAAGTCAGTATGTCTGCCTCAGGAATGATAAGCAAAAAAATATGAAGACCCCATTCGTGTAAACACACCAGGGACCTGTGCCGTGAGCTGTGGCGTAAGTCTCTGGTGTGGTTCACCTTTCGCTAAGTGCTACCTCTAACCTGTCCCCAATGCTGAACCAGGTATTTACACTGCTCGGATTTCAGATATCATTCCGTAGCTGCCATCCTCAAAGAAGGGAATCACTGCCAGATTAGGGCTTCCCTTTGGGCAGCACTGACACCGGGTCTCCCGTAGCTCTGCCTTCCACCCTCCAGCCCCAGCCCCTCCCCCAGCACCCAGGTATCTGTGCAGGTGTTACACGGCTGTCTGCCTGTCTGTCCAGAGAACTGGCCCTTTCAAAGCTCCCTCTTTGAGTGATTAAGAGCAGAGACTGGAGTTCCCTTTGTGGTGGGGTGGAAATGAATCTGACTATTATCCATGAGGAGGCAGGTTAGATCCCTGGCCTTGCTCAGTGGGGTCAGGGATCTGGTGTTGCCGTGAGCTGTGGTGTAGGTTGCAGAAGAGGCTTGGATCCTGCCTTGCTGTGGCTGTGACTGCAGGCCGGCAGCTGTAGCTCTGATTCAAAACCTCCATATGTCACGGGTGCAGCCCTAAAAAGCAAAAAAAGAAAAGAGAGAGAGTAGAGACCCTTGAGCCATACTCCTTGGGTTCAAATCCTGTCTCCATCCCCAACCAGCTGGACGGCATTGGGTAAGGGGTTTTATGTGTCTCTACTTCATGGAATTGTATTGCATGAATTAATAGCAGTGCAGTTAGTAGAAGAATGTGTAGCACATACGAAAGCCGTGTCAAGTGTCAAGTGTGATGTTTCTCCTAAAGGTCTTGAAGTTCCCAGAAGGTAGGTGTTGGGAAACATCCTGTACTTTGTCAGCCACTGTCACTGAACAGAGGCGCCCTACGGGTTCTGACTCAGGAAGTCACCCAGTAATGAGAAGAGGGAGGAAACAAGGTCTAGAAGACTCGGGGGCTTCTGCAGGAAGTTCACCCCAACACTGTAGACAGTGAAATTCACTCCACAGATCAAACAAACACGTGAACTCCTTACAGGTTATAAGGGAACAAAACAACCATGAAACAAAGTTTGAAAATAGAGAAAAGAAGGGGACAGGTCTTCCCAGACTGTCCTCACTCAAGCCCAACATTGCTTACTTAGCCTTGTGGTGTCATTTGGTAGGCTCTTTTTATTATTTTTGAGTAACAGATATGATTTTAAAATTAAAGTATGACCATATACAAATCTGTTTATCTTTTTACAGTTAGCATTACATGAATAAATATTTCCAGCTGGGCATGTGATATTCAAAACAAGTGGATGCATAATCAATGATCCCTTCAGTAAATGGATCATCATTTATTTATGTATCTTTCAGTGAAGTGCACTGGAGGCTCATTTTCCATTTTCAGTATTATGATTCAGTATTATTCAGTATTATTACATTCAGGCATATAAGATATTTTCCACATTTAGTAATTCTTTCCTTGAGATAGACTCCTATAGATGCGATGACTAGATCTAAGGGATGGCCATTGTGTTGTTTTTTTTTTTTTCTCTCTCTTCTTACAGCTGTACCTGGGACATATGGAAGTTCCCAGGGCTACACTGCAGTCATAGCAAAAGCGGGTTCGAGCCACATTTACAACCCATACTACAGCTTGTGGCAATGCCAGATCTTTAAACCACTGAGCAAAGCCAGGGATCGAACCCACATCCTCACAGAGACAAACATCAGGTCCCTAACCCACCAAGCCACAGTGGGAACTCCCATTGTGTGGTTCTTGCCTCATTTAAGCAAATTGCTTTCTGAAAGGATTAGACCAGCTCCCTTTACTGCAGACAATGTATGAAACAGTCTTCCAATGGATGCAAATTATTTCATGCCCTGAAGTCAAGTGATATGAAAGAACGATCATTGTGCAGTCACTTTGAGAGTCCCAGCCCCCTATGCCCACCTCGTTGACCTGGATATTCCAGACTCGTCCTTTAAGACTTAGCTTTGCAGAGTTCCCGTCATGGCTCAGTGGAAATGAATCTGACTAACATCCATGAGGACGCAGGTTCAATCCCTGGCCCTGCTCAGTGGGTTAAGAATGCAGTGTTGCCGTGAGCTGTGGCATAGGTCGCAGATGAGGCTTGGATCTGGTGTTGCTGTGGCTGTGGTATAAGCCAGCAACTACAGCTCTGATTCAACCCCTAGCCTGGAAGCTCCATATGCTGTGGGTGCAGCCCTAAAAAGACCGAAAAAAAAAAAAAGAAGAAGAAGAAGAAGACTTAGCTTTGCACAAGGCTTCCTCTGCAAAGTCTTCCTGGACCGAGCCCCATTCCTCCTGAGAGGAATCATTTACTATTTGCTTTTCTGTCCCAGCATTGCCTTTGGCGCACACGCTGATGGTGTATCTTGCAGAATTATGGTGATATTGCCCATATAGCTCTTCTTCTGAAGACCCATCTGGTACATTCTAAAGAGTGGTGAGTGGGGACCATGACTTTTCACATCCTCCAGAGCTCAGCACTTTCCTGGCACAATGATAGGCACTCGGTATGTCAGGTGAACAAAGACCAGTGAGGGAATTAATGCATTTATCCGTTAATGAGAGGTTTCTTAAGAGATAAGTTTTTAATCATTTTAAGTGGAGAGGAGTTCCTGTCGTGGCGCAGTGGTTAACGAATCCGACTAGGAACCATGAGGTTGCGGGTTCGGTCCCTGCCCTTGCTCAGTGGGTTAAGGATCCGGCATTGCCGTGAGCTGTGGTGTAGGTTGCAGACGCGGCTGGGATCCCTCATTGCTGTGGCTCTGGCGTAGGCTGGTGGCTACAGGTCTGATTCGACCCCTAGCCTGGGAACCTCCATATGCCGCGGGAGCGGCCCAAACAAATAGCAAAAAGACCAAAAAAAAAAAAAAAAAAAAAAAAAAAAAAAAAGGGAGAGCAAAGGATCTTGTTCAAAGCCGGGCTTGGTTGGTGGTGGATCAAGGATGTTCTAAAGAGATGGCCAGCTCCAGGGAGGAGATTGGACCTGATCCCTGAATTCTTCTTTGGTTCTGAGGGTTTACATATTAATAATCAGAATCAGGGAGAGGATTCCAAGGCAAAGGACACTCCAAAGAGTGTCATGGCCATGAGGGGCTATTGACAAAGCCAATGGTGGCTTTGGGGTAAGGAGGGAACAGAGAAGGACCAGGGATTATTGCGAGCTGGAAAGAACATCTGACAAATTTGCATTTTGCGTCAGACCTTAGGGAGCAGTTGTAAAGTCTTGGTCAATGCTATGACTTTTATGAGCTCTGTTTCCCTTGAGGAAATGGGCAGCAAGTGGAAGAGGGGGGTATAGGACTAAGTGGGCCCATTCATTCATTCATGGTTTCATTGCTGAAACATGTATAAGGCACCAGACTTATACAAGTTTGGAGACCAGCACAGTCTCGTGAGTGATTCAGGTTGATATTGATTCAGCCTTGGCTGGAGAAGGAAGCCTGGACCATACCTGCCCTTTCCAAGCTGGGTCAACCCTTTAGACCATTTTGCCAAGTTATCAATCATTTTAGAGACATGACTGGTTTATTTTATATTTTATGTAAGTGCAAAGACAGTGTTTCTGAGTCTGAGATCTCTCATTCCTTGTTATCTTTGGATTTTCCTCTTCACCCTTTAAGGAGGTACTTGCTCCCATGTATAGTCAAAGACTGGGCTGCAGAATAGACTTCACCCAGTGATGGCTCCGTCCAGCTGTGTGAGCTAAGTGTGCTTTGGGGTGGGCTCCAGGGTCAAATGCCAGGCTTCCAATCCTAAGTGCCCTGTGACTGGTTACAAAACTCCAGGCTGGATGCTTCCAGTCAACGAGGCCCAATGTCCTCCTCTAAAAAAGTGGCTTTGTTGAAAATAGCACCCTATTGGATGCTTCTGGGAAGTATGAGATGAATCTGGCGCCATTAAAAAATAGTCCTTGGCTGGATACACTCTCAATGGATATCAGCTGCCATTGTTGGGAGTCCATTTTTTTTTTCTTTTTAATCTAGCAATTGACTAAAAACGATTTAAAGCCCTTGAATGTAGTGATCCCATCAGTGTAAGGTTGGGCAGTAATGTTTAAAGCCTGAGGGCACGAGGTTCCAGGGAAAATCGAAGAATCAAACTCAGAAGCCTGAGATATAAACTTTGCAAGATGCTCATCCTTCCAGAGAACCCTACAGCCTTAGGGCTCTACTTGTCAAGTCTGGCATCTCACAGGGGCTCTTTTTGTCATCCATTTGACTCAAACCCACAAACTTTTGTTCTTCTACTCATCCAAAAAAAAAAAAAAAAAAAAAAAGAAAGAAAAAAAGAAAAAAAAAAAAGATCACTATTGTCTTCCTGACTCAGGAATTCAGTTATCCCCCTTGGAGCCTCCTCTGATTTCTTAAATGCAGCCCAGGCTTTGAGGCCCTCAGGCCATTCATGTGGGTGACAAGATGAATTTCTTCTTGTCATTGACATTGTCATTACAGGAAATCTCATTTTTCTTAGCCAGGAGCTTACAATCCTGTTAAACTGGAATGGGAAAGGAGGTGCCTTGGTGATTGCACGTTTCCTTATTTTTTTGGAGTAAAAGCCAGATCATTGTTTTGAAGGGCCAAGAGCTGGCCATCTCCCCTGCTCTGGTTGTGCCCACCAAGACGCGTAAGAATCTTGCAGCTGATGGAAATGCATGGGGCAGGTCCATTCCCCAGAGACGCCCTTGTAGCTCCATCCAAGCTGTCTCGCGAAATCGCAAATTTGAACTTGAGGGTTCAGGAGGCACCTCCATGAACGGGTATAGACCCTGTCTTCTTCTCTGTGACTCCTCTCTGACTTTGCATCACCTCTGGCTGGAGAGAGGGCTGCTCCCTATGGTTCAGAGCCTTTTTATCCACGGCTTCTTATGTCACCGACTTCGCCTTGTCGGCTGAAAACAAATTGCACAACCTAAAAGTTGAGAATTATGTTTTAGTCATCAGACGTGCTGAGGACTTAAGCCCAGAAAACAGGCTCTCAGAGAGGGGCTGTTCTGAAGCGGTAAGGAAGGAGCCAAGATATACAGGAGTTTTTATAAAAACAAAACCAAAAACAGGTAGTCAGAACATCAAAAGATGACTGTTTTAAAAAAATTATGGAAATATAATTGATTTACAATGTCATGTTAGATTCAGGTGTACAGCAAAGTGATTCAGGTGTGCATTTGTGCGTGTGTGTGTGTGTGTGTGTGTGTACTCTTTTTCAGATTCCCTTCCTTTATGGGATTCCCTTCCTTTACGGATTATTACAAAACACTTAATATATGGTCACCTGTGCTCTACAGTAGGTCCTTGTTGGTTTTCTGTTTTATCGATAGCAGTGTGTATCTATGAATCCCATTCTCTGGACATCTCAGGTTAATGAGTTTACTGCTTTTCTCTGTATGGGAAGATACAAGTCTGGGCTCATTGAAATCATTCCTTTGATATGCACCTTAACTGTTTAGGACCCGGATCCCTTTTTTTCCCCATCCTGAATCCCCTCAGACTGCACAGTCGGTTGGGGACGGGGGAGGGCTGCAGTGGCTTGACAGCCGCAAGGTCCTTTGTTTATGGATCGAGCAGGTGGCTTTCTTCGTCCACAGTCTGTACGAAGAAGAATTGTGGATTTCCACGAGTCCTCACCATTCCTCCTTTGAATGCATCCTAACTGCGTCCTTTCCCACTCTCCCTTCTGCTTTGCCGTCTCACCTTTTCGAATAACTTTTCTAAAATGCAATCCAGAGCATATTGTTTTTTCTGCTCAGGATCCTCCAGCATGAGTTGCTGACTTCCTTTAAGACAAAGTTCACACCCCCAGCGCAGTATCCAAGGGCAGCCACGTGTGTGCGCACGCGGCTGGTGGGTCTCCACCGCCTGTGCTGTCCTGCCTGCTGTTCTTACTGAGCTGCTCAGGCTCAAACGCCTCTTTAGCAGCATTTTCCAGTTCTCCCACCCTCAGTTCCTCTCTCCTGGACCTGCTTTGGTACAGGGGGGAAACAGGAGTGCTTGGGGACACATACTGAGTCCTATTCCTCTGTAGTTGCAATGCTCAGCCCAGCTCCCGGAACCCAGTAAGTGCTCATCGATAAGCCATCTCTCGACTGCTTGGCATTCTGACTGCCCTTCCTTTCCTTGGCAGGGAAATAGCGGCCTCCCTGCTCTTTAGCCCATGCTATTAGGGCCGGCCTCCCTTTTCCTGGTGGATGTATTTATATACGTATTTTATATGCAGCAGGGTTCATCTCCCAAGACCAAGGCGAGCCATGTTTATCATCAGGGTTTCCCTCCAAGAAAAGTCACTTCTGGTTTTAATTTGTTCCTTTGCCTTCAGGGATCCAGCCATTTGTGGAAGAGGGCAGAGTACAGGGCCCTCCCCCAACTTGGAGGTGAGCTCAACTCCAATTTCACATCTTGGCCTCTGCAGCGCCCCCTCCCGGCCACCCCCGGGGGCAGTGCTAAGCCAGGGCCTGTGCCAGGCACCTGGGCACAGAGTCCGCAAAGGAGGCCCCGCCCTCCAGGAGCTTGCAGTCTTGGGGCTAAGAGAGATGGGCCAGCAGTTACGGGAAAAGGTCTCCGTTGTCACAGCAAAACTGCAGCCCCTCAGCTTGCTTCAGAGGCTGGGTCTTTGCAGGTCCCGCGTGACCACGCGGAGGTGCGTTATAGAGCCTTGTCCCTTCTCCTCCTCCTCCATTGCTGCAATTGCTCACTCACCAAACTTCTTGGGTTCAAGAGAAACTTCCTACGGAGGCAGAACAGTGTCTGCACTGAGAACAAGAGCCTTGTCTCCCAACTGCCTTCTCCGGCTTGATTTGTGACGTCAGAGGAGGCCCAGAAGAGAATCCCTGGAGGGCAGAGAACATTCCTCAGCCCTGCTGCTCAGAGACTTAGTTCTGTGACTATTTTCCGAGTTCTCTACCATATTTGTGGCCTCACCACCCTCCAGGCCCCTGGCTGAGAAGCCGGAGTGTCACTGTTCACTCACCCGCTGCCTCTACACCTCTCTGTGTCTCTGGAAGTTCCTTCTGTTCTGTCCACCCTCTTAGCCTCCTACTCACAACTGCTGGCATCTCGCTCCCTCTGGATCTGTTCTGAGATGGGGCTGGCCTTATCATCCAGTGTTCAGAAACCTCCAGGGTTCCCACATCCTGAACAAGGCCTTGGTGAGCTATCTTTTCCATTTATTTACTCTGAGGTTCTTTTATGCATTCTTTTTTCTTTTGTCTTTTGTTTTAGGGCCGCACCCGCGGCATAGGGAGGTTCCCAGGGCAGGGGTCCAATCGGAGCCACAACTGCCAGCCTATACCAGAGCCACCGCAATACCAGATCCGAGCCCTGTCTGGGACCTACACAACAGCTCACGGCAACTCCAGATCCTTAATCCACTGAGCGAGGCCAGGGATCGAACCCGCAACCTCATGGTTCCTCATCAGATTCGTCTCCGCCGCGTCATGACAGGAACTCCCTTTTACACATTCTTGGCACCGCCAAAAAGAGCCCTGCCAGCCACTCCCCACCCATAGCCTACACGTCACTCTTTCTCTTGAGTGTGCGTGTTCCCCTGGCCCCAGAACTCCCTGGGCCTTCTTACTCCCATGGCCAAAACCAGTTCTGTGTCACCCCCTCTTCAAAGGGTCCCTTCCCATCCGTCGTCCTCTCACCCCTCCCCTCTTCCCTAGGATTTTAGCCCTGTGTCCCTTCCCCCACAGGGCCTGAGACCAGCTTCCCCCAAGACAGCACTGCCTATTGGTAATTAGCTTCTGAGGGCAGGTTCCTTGAGTTGCAGGGCCCTGAAAACGTGTTGGATAAACCTGCAAAGGGGTGACTGAACAAACGAGGGTGCGACTTATCTCGCTGTGTCTTATCCAGGCTGGAACCATCTTACTTGTAGCAGTGTCCATTCTGGTCTCTGAACAGGCTGGCCGTTCAGAGACCAGATAAGCAAGAATGGTGGTTATCCTAGTTTCCTCTCCCCTTCCTTTCACGCCTCCTGCCCCGCTTCTCTTCTGCCTTCTCCCCTCCTCCACCCAAGGCCTGTTCGTTCTGTGCTCCTTTCCAGGGAGTAAGCCAGGGAAATAAGAGAAGGTGTAACATGAGCCCAACTCTGCAGCTCCCAGGTAGCGGTGCTGGGAAGTAGCTTGGTGGGAGAGAAGACCGAAGCCCACAGGCGCCAAGACCTTATCGGGGATGAGTTTCTGCCATCCCTGTGGATGCCTCAGAGTCGGTGGCATGAATCACGTGATGATTTCCAATTTCTCTGCTCCACCTCCCAAGGGGCCCTGTCTCCAAAGCCCCTTTGATCGTCTGATGATCCCCGTGGGAAAATCTCTCTCCTCCCACCTTCCCAGGGTGTCAGGGGTCTTGGGGGTGAATCCAGCTCTGCCTGTATCCAGCAGGGTGACCTTGGACATGTCACAGCATCTGTCCGGGCCCCCATTTCCTCCTCAGTGTCACAAGGAATTAGACCCGATGATGAGCTTTTACTTCCAGAGATGCAACCCATCTCTGCACTGGCCTGTGGTCCTAACTATTGTGTAACATGCCACCAGTAGCGCTCTACTGCTATGGATCTATTTTAAAAATAGAAGGTAACGCAGGGTCAGTGTCACCCTCACCTTCTCACATTTCCAGATTCCTTGTGAGTGAGGGAGCAGGGAGGTTTCTGCAGGCACAAGACCTGGCTACCTCTGTAGAAGCGAGAGATGTGCAGAATCATCTTTCGTTGAATGACTTCGTAAGAATAAAGACCTGCCAGCCCCAGGGCCAGGTCACCCCCAGGGTCCCTTCCAGCGCCAGCATCCTAGTTCCTACATCCCAGCTGGATGGTGCACCTCGAAACCAAGAGGCCCAGGGTGTGATGCAAGTTGCTTCAAGTCACCGCACAGGACCATTAGTGGAACTGAGGCTGGAGCCTCATTCCAGACCATTCCACCAGAGACTCTCATCAGGACCTGTGGGAACGTGGGCTGCCAGGGAGGCGTGGGGCGGGGTGACATTTCCTCTTTCCTTCCCAAAGGGCTAGACCTCCCCAATCCCAGAAGGGCCCTTGTCTTGGGCTTTGAACAAAAATGAGAGCCGTGAAACCAAAGCTGCCCCCTCCCTCTGGTGTGCCTGACATGGTGATCCCTGGTCCTGCTCTCAGCTGTCAGCTTCCTTCCCCGTGATCCCCAGGACCACCCATGCAGACAGGAAGGGCGCTGAGCCCACTCCCCACTCCAGGCCTGTCAGTTGTAATGGCGAGGCCGGTCATCAGTCTTGAGAGGTAGTGGGGAGAAATGTATTATATTTACATTCTTCTACATTGAGCTGGAACCTGGGCCCGGCAGGCCTTGGGGGAGGGGCCAGGACGAGGGGAAAGGGAAGCTGGGAGTCGTTGGCCTGAGGAGAGGAGGGGGCGGGAGGGGGCGGCCAGCCAGGCAGGATTGCTGGTGGAGGGGATGGGTTGGCTCCAGACAAAGAGAAACCTGAGAGGGAGGGATTAGTCTGCAAAAACCTGCGAGAGGGGGGCCGCAAGCTTTCGAGGGAATCTCCAATATCAAACCCTTTTCCTGAAGAGCTTACTAAGAAGGACTTCAAGCGTAGCCCCCCCCCCCGCCCCCCCGCCCCGCCTCCAGTGCCGAGGGGAGGGGAGAAAGCTGGCCCTGGAGCAGGCCATGACATTAATCATCACTGTCCCCAATCCCAGAGCGGGGCTTCAAAGCTCCTTTGCCGCAGACCCTTCTCAACCCTGGTGAGGTGTTTCCCTCAGGGCCTGATGGGGAGGAAATTCTTTAGTTGCTTTAAGAGCTGCGAGCAAAGGCCTCTGGACACGCTCAGCCTTTGGCTTCTACAGAGTGGAATTTGGCATAACAGTATAGGCTGGAATTACTCCTGTAAGAGGAGTTCAGCGACAAGATCCAAAAGAATCTCTTGATGAAGTTTTACCACCATTTTATCAAATATAGGAGTGATTCAGCTGGAGATTACTCACTAAATTGTGAAGGGAGCTTCCTGAGGGCAGGATTTGTGGCTTATTCCTTCACAGCACCTGACCACAGGGCCTGATATACAGTGGGTGCTCAATAAATGTTCGATGATGAAGGAAGAAGAATAGCGAATGAAAGAGGTGAACCTGTAGTGAGGACCTTGAAGACCAAGTGGCAGCTGGATTCTACAGCCATCATCCTGTGTCAGAGCTCTGCAGACACCTCGGCGGTATTGATTGAGCTGAGACAGTCTGCCTCTTGCCCCCTCCTCCCAGGGGCCAAGATTCCTGATTTTGAGGTGCTTTGAATTAGGGGATGCTATCCCCCTAAGGGCAGATCTCCTCCAGCTCTGTTGACTTGTAAAATTATCCAAGTAGGTCAGGCAAAATATCCCCATGTAATAGTCAGCAACTGCTATGATGATGCTTTGTAACAAATATCCCCACAGTCTCAGTGACTTTCAAATGAGACAGAGAATAAAGAACAATGGAAAGAGCTGGCACCAGCCCTCATTGAGTAAAAGTGATCAAGTAAAATGATCAAGTAAAATGATCAAGTAAAAGTGGCCACTGAGGCTTCTGGTAGAGCAGTGACTTAGGTGACGCTCAAGATTATTTCCAACTCTTATTTTCTTTGGCCATGGACAGCAGGGACCACACTGGGTAATTTCCAAGTTCCCAAGAGACTGATGTAGAAAACTAATCCCAAGGTTGCCTTAGCTGTAAGCCATGAAACATTCCAGAATATCTGCACAACATCCGTGCTGAACCTGTGTATTCTGTCGCAAAACTCTGAGTGTATGCGCTGCAAGGCAGTGGCTCAGAGAACCAGGAAATTCCTTTCCCTGAGCCATCCTGTTTATACAAACTGACTCATCCTACTGGATAATCAGGCACCTGCCATCTTCTCCAGATGCCATTTAAACATAATTCAGGCAGCATCCAGGGTCTCATTTCAGTATTTCTGGGAAGGAGGGTGAGTCACAGGTCATGTCTCTCTTTTTCTTTTGAAGCACACATTGCTTGTCATTATCTGTGCCGGGAGTCCCTTTCCCCATGAATACTTAAGAGAAAAGGCATGAGTGTATTTGGGTATCATACTTGGAAGCCTCTGTATGTATAGGAGATGCCCACTTAGTGCTTGAGAAATGAGTGAGCGAATGAATGAATGGCAGCAGTGTTTTGGGTTAAAATACCGAGAATTCTGTCCCATTTTTCTTCTGCTCCATCAGCCAGGGAGCTCGGAGTGAACTTAGTTGTTCAACTATAGCCCAATTATTGTCCTTAGAGTTTGCACACTTGTTTCTCCCTCCTTTCTCTGTTCTTTGGTTCCTTTTTTCTAAAACACCATAAACCAACTTAGGTGCTTTTTTTCATTGCCTTCAGCCCAATCCTCTGCGAAGATGTAAAGGCAAAGGAATAAAGCAAAAAGACGTAGTCAGGGATCTGTTGCTTGGGAATATCTCTTCAATCTTGACTATTTTCAGTGCCTTTCCACCTCACTGACTGCATTACCCCCTCCCAGATGGGCAGTTGGGAGGATGGATGGACTGATGGATGGATGGATGGATGGTGGGAAGGATGGATGAGTAATTGGCCTTCACATCCCATTTTGCAGATGGAGAAGGTAAACAAGAGTGAGTAAGCCAGGCCATTCATTTGTTCACTCCATAAACATTGGCTGGAAGTTCACCAGCTTGGTCTCTGAAAATCAGAAATGAATCTCACAAACTCAATCCTCTCTACTTTTAAGAGGTTGGACTAGGTCCACATATGTAAGATTTTTGAGGTGCCCTAGATGCAGGGCAGACAGGAGCAATGGCACAGAATACCTTGGGGATAGCTGTGATGTGCCAGCCGAGGGAGACATGTGGGGTGTTGGGGTGGAGTGAAGACACTTGGGGAAGGGAGGGAAAGTACCTGTACAGGTAAATGGTGATGCTGGTACCAATAAAATTCATCCTCTGACAAAATGATGAGAAATCAGACTGGAAAAGATCCAGTGAAGGAGACCAGGTGGGGGGAGGGGCTGCCCTTGCCCTAGGGTTGGATATTTGCATTTTGGGTGTTGAATGTGGTGCGCATCAAGAGCTATCTTTGTTTCCCACCTTCATTGATAACTAGGTGTGTGGCTTCCCGGGGAGATTATCTCACCCCTTGGAGGCTGTATTCTCATTTTTGAAATGGAGATGATACCTGACCTTGAAGATTCTTCTGTGGACCAGAGTGCATGCTGCCTTATGTGGTAGATGATCAGGAATCACGGGTTGAACCTCCATGACCTCTGAGGGTTTGGAGTTTTGTTCAGAGGACATGAAAGAGGAGCAATGGGTATATTTTTCCAGAAGACCACAGTATCCAGGCCTTTAAGGCTCCTGTGGCTGAGAACCACGTTCTCCTGACTTTTTCTGTGGCCATCAACGAGGTTCATGTCTGAAGAGTCCCACGACCCTAGCCTCTGTATCCTGCTAGCAACCTAAGAGCAGCTGTTCTAAATAGACTTTTAGTTCGAATTGCAGGACTCTCAAGAGGTTATTGGTCCTTCCTTCTACATCCGAAGGAGTTAGTACTTCACAATTCATTGGGAGTGAGGAAAAGTGGGGACCGTGTCTCCCTTAGTTACAAAGAAATGAAGAAAACGTGTCCGATCTGTCCTGGGGCTGCGTTGATTTGTGTGCGGTAAACTCTTAATACTTAAGCTGAGACTTCAAGCCTGGTCTTTCCTATTATGATTTCCAGGGTTTCTGAATTGAGCCCGATGCATTTATATAAACCCCAGGTGACTTGTGCAGATTGAAAGGGAATTCCACTCATTGTCTTTATTTCCTAAGTAGTTTGTGGATTTAGATCAGTGGATTGGCAGGAGAGAGCTTAACGACCGAACATACGGCAAAGCTTTAGATGCTTTTTCTCACTTGTTCTTCAAGTCAAGCCCAATGGTCTTGAGTCTCTGAAACCTCCACAGGCCCAAGGGTGAGAACAAGTTACTCCTGCCCTGGTCCTCACGGCGCTCTGCTAATGCCGTCAGTAGAGGTCTAGCTCTAAGGCACGGCCAGGATTTACTTACCTGCCCATCTTCTCCACTGCATCCTGTGAGATCTTGGAAGGATGACCTAGTCATCTCTTTATCTTTGTTTCCTAGCAACGAGCATGGTATCCAGTATATAGAGGTGCTTAATAAATTCCTGTTGGATGAAGGAGTAAATGAATCAATAAATGAATAGTGAATGATAGACATTGAGAACCTGCTTACACTTCTGTCAAGACTTCTACTGTTCTCCTAAGCAATAGAGGTCCACACCGAGGAACCAGGTCATGTGCCTTCTTCTCTTCTTTGTGTCTTCCTGTTTACATGGTCTGTCAAGACTTGCAATTCTTTTTTACACCAGACACACTCGGTGCTGAGCACAGTTGGCTCCCCTTGCCCTTAAGAGAAGGGGATTGCATGGCACAGCCTGGAAATTACGGGCTGATGAAATAACAGCAATGACTTCCCTTGCTGTGTTTGTACCTAAATGTTTATATGAATGGGCTCTTTCTAGCTGACTCTTTTCAGGAGCCACCTTCTGAGTGAGCTGACAAACTCCTACCAATGTGTTCCTGAAGCCTTCCCTTGCCTTCCTTGTTAGTGGTTCCCGACAGGGAAGGTTCTGAAGCCTCCAGCTCTTCATCCCCTTTAGCAGACTATGTTGCTTTTACTAAAATATAGGACCGTGGGGGGGGGGGGGAGCTATAATCATTGTCATGAGAATTAGACACTCCTAACTGACCGGTTTTATAATCACCTTTCTTCAAAACCTTCTGTACTGGTGACAGCGCTGAGAACCTTCTTCTGCACGTTAGCACGTCGTGGCCCCAATGCCCTTTGCCATCACCAAGCACCATGATTCCCATTCACATGTTTTCATCGTCTGCCTCTTTTGGTGTTTGTTTTGTGTTTACAGCTGGTGACAGTAAGTTTGTGTTTATGAAACCAGATAACCTCTGAACACCTGCTATGGGGTAGGCACCACGCAAAATTGTGGGGCCTTGGGAGAGAGTCCAAAAAGTCTGTGGGCTCAAGGGGCTCACCAGTCCGGGAGCAAGTCAAAGAAACAAGTAGGGCCACACGTGCAAGGCATTATGGGAGTGAGGAGAGGTGCCCAGGGCTCCCCGTTCTGCCTGGGAGAGGGGGTGGGGACCGGGGTAAGGGAGAGCCTTCAGAAAGAAGGATAGGTGTGACCTGAACCTGAAATATAAATGGTAATCCATCCAGCAGATCCGAAGAGGAGGAGAATGACAGATTGCAGTGGCACGCACAAAGGCTCAGAAATGTGGAGAAGTCCACATGGTTTTGAAATGGTTGGAAAGCAGGCAGAGTGGATTTGCAAACACACTGGCTCGGCGTCAGCCCCCGAGCACAGAGGACATGCGTCTGGAAAAAGAACTGTTAGTGTCAGATCACAAAGGGTCTTGAATGCCACGCCAAGGATCTGGATGTTATGGTGTGTGTATGTGCATATGTGTGCATGTGTGTGCACGTGTGCATGCACGCGCATGTGTACGCATATGTGGGTTGGGACGCTAGATCTATTCACTGAAGAATTTTAAATCAATGAACAACAAAGCAAAGTTGTATTCTGTGAAGAGCTTTTCCACCCAGTCCTGGCCAGTCCATTTTATCCTACCGAATATACTGTTTTCTCCTTTAAACAGGTTGTCTTGAAATGTCCTGCCTGGATGCCATCTTATTTAGTTGAATCCCCTCCTTCTTGTTATTTTAACCTAAGCCTGAGTAATCAAGGCCAAGATTGTAATTGCCTCCGGCATCAGGCAGCACAGGGCTGGTAGTTGCATATTTTCAAAGGAGCCTGGCCGCTGGGCTGGAGGAAACCACTGGCGTGTATGCCTGCAAGGGTTTCCAGTCTTCGTGCTTACAGCTTGGCATTTCTGGAGCACTGTACAGCAGGCTCTGTACAGATTTAGCTGAAAATCAACTTCTGAATTCCTCCCTAATTGGCTTGGCCATGTTTAATCTGTTACTGGTCAAGCCAAGCTGGCTTCTATTATGCAGTGTGCTGAGGGTTTCCGGCGTTGCTCTTTGCCTTGTGGAGGCTGGCTGTTTTTAGAAGCCAATCTTGATGTTGGCAAAGGCTGGTATCGCTTGTGTCCTCCAGAGTCACCCCAGAAGGACACCCCTCTGGTACAGCATTTAGACCTTTGACCCCGAAAAGTAAGTCTTGGGTTTGGCATCGGTATGCTGGAGGTTATGGTTTTATATTTTTCTCTCCCCAAGATGAAACAAAGCTTCCTATTTGTTTCTGCCTCTTTGGGTTAATTCCTGGAAATCTGCAGTGTACCCCGTCCAAGCAGACAACACCTGTAGCAACAGAACATCTTCCGAGACTGGTTTCTCTTGGCCCAGGATACCCCACAGTGACATCAGAGGAGGGACAGTAATGTGCTGTCGCTGGCCTTTGCTGGGTCCACGCTCTTAAGGGTCCCGAGCACCTAGACGTGTCTGGCGAGGGGAAAGAGGAGAGGCAAGTTATGGGGTTTATAATTTATGGGCACTATTAGCATCGAATCACCACTGGAAGTTGTGCCCACAGAGAAGGACCAAGGGGTCCTGTGTCTGGAGAGTGTGTGCGATGGAGAAGCAAACCACCAGGGCAGCCCCAGGGGAGAGGGGTCATACCTGCCTTTGAAGTGCCTGTGAAGAGAAGTCCGCTAAGTGGAGAGTCCTGTTTTTCCTGTGGTCCTGGAAGGACATTGGATTCCGGAGTGCCATTTGCATGAGTGTGGAGAGGGCTGCTTGCCGTCTAGCTTTATAGTCACTCAGAGGTAACTGGCCCTTTTCCCTCTCCCATCAGTCTCCTTGCTAAGTCCTCGTGGGGGCTTTGGAGAGTTAAAGAGTTCTGCTGGAGGAAGTCACATGTGAGAGGAACATTTGCCCTGTAGACCTGAGCCCGTTTGAATCAAGAAGACAACTTAGAACTCCGTAAATAGAGATCGGTTCCTGTAGATACTTAAATACAGACATGCGTTTTACAGGTTTTAGGAGACTTGTCTAACATCTGTTTTGCTTTCTTTGTTAATTCATCCCCCTCCGCCCCCGCTTGCCCTCGCCCCACCCCTGATGCTAAAGCGAATTCCTCAGCAAAGCCTCCTTTCGAAGACGTGGTAGCCCCTGCATTTTGAGCTGGCTCCCAGAGCTTGTTTGTGACAATTTCTTCTCCCCTGTCGCCGGCTAGCTAGCAAGGCGGTCCTTCCAAGGACCCGACCTTGACAGATCGGTGCCTCCTGGTGCATCTTGTCCCCAGCCGGCAGCTGATGATCTTCTAGGGCCTGACGAGAACCCGCTGGGTGTCACGGACTGGTGACCGTGATAGAGCTGGATCGGCAGGAGCTCTAGCCCTTGACTGTGGGCCTGAGCAAACTGCCAAATCAAAAGCAGTTGTGCTGGGTGAAGTTCTCTGCATGCTCTCTGTCTCAAAGCTTCTGCTGCGGTTCGATTTTTCCCTGTGTAAATAGCTTTTTATTTTATTAATGTATGTATTTATTTTAAGTTTGGATCCCGCTTTTTCATCCTTTATGTGGATGTTCTAGAATCTTGAAGCTTGTCCAAGAGCGTCATGGCATCACAGGCAATCCCACCTAAAGGGAATTTAAACCAGTGTCTTCGACTTAAGGGTGAGGGTGAGAAGCCCATGGACACAGGAACTGTGGCTAGTGAGAAACACGACCAGGGCTAGAAGTCAGACCTCCTGACTTTCATTCAGTGTTTACCCCTTAAATATGTGTCTATTTAAGGTGTACATTGGAGCCATTGCACGTGTTGCTGTTTACACCGATAAGAGCTATGATACACAAGGCAGCAATGGATAACATTAGTGAGCAGTTATTAAGTGGCAGATGTTGTTCTTAGCACTTTGTATATACAACATCATTCACCCTTAGGACAACCTCTTAGGCGGCTCTCATTAGTAGCCCCAATTTACAAGTGGAATAACTAAGACAGGGAGAAATTAGGTCCCTTGCCTTAGGAAGTCGGGAAGTCCTGTTAGATTGACTTTCTGAGACTCGGGATTGACTTTGCAGCAGCAAGTAGATACTGAGCCCCTGCAACCATGGAGCCCTGCCTTTCCAGCGGGAAATAGTGGCATGTGAGTAGATGAGTCATGGCAGCACTGGTGGTGGCTGTAACAGAGTGGGGGTGGGGCAGGCTTCACCAAGGACAAGATGCTTGAGTGTTCTCGGGGCACGTTCCAGATGTTTACACCTTAAATATGTAAGGTATAAACATCCGGTTCCAGACATTTGCCAGCTGGAGAATGAGTGCTTTGCACCAGTGATGGGAAGGAGAAATCCGAAGGCTGGGAAACTCAGAGCCCTGAGGGCTGTGGGGGGATGTTAGGAGGCAGGGCTGGAGAGGCCGGTTGGGAGCAGATGGCTAAGTGTCTGTGTCCCAAGGTAAGGAATCTGGATTCTATCCGGCAAACACAGGGGAGCCAACAGAAATGCTTATGGGTAGGTGAGTGCCTGGATCAGGTTCCCAGGGGGTTTGGGGCTGGGGAGATGTACAAGTGTGGGAAGACCCGTGACAAGGAAACCAGGTTAGACGTGGTTGCACTTGTCCAGGTGGAAACGATGGAGGTTTGGGCTCCTTATAGCCATCTGATTGGCACAGGCTGCCTCCACCCCTTTGTCCACACTGCTTCCAGGGCTTGGGAGGCTCTCTTTCATGAACTCTGCCTGCAAGACAGCCCTGGCCTTCAAGTGGAAGCTCCAGTGTCCATGTGCAGACAGCCCTTAGTCCTCACCCCGAGGAGGCTGGGGTTCTCTCCTTCCGGTCTCCGTGTTCTCCAGCACGTCCTTCCTTCTCCCGGGGCACACACAAAATCTCGTGGGCATTTCCTTGTGCATTTCTCTCTTCTGCTTCACACTCAGCTCCTCAAAGGCAGGTCCAGACCTTTGCCTCCTTAAATACATGGCACACTGCCTGACATTTGGTGAGTTCCCAATATAAGTGTGATGGCGAATTCACTTTCTAAATAAAGGCAGTGAGTATGGATAGGGAAAGAAGAGGCCAAGTTCGAGGGATGATTTTTAAGTTACACCACAGGTTGTCAAGTAAATCCAGCCTGCTTTTATTTACTGCTTTTATAAATAAAGTTTTATTGGAACACAACCAAGCCCATTGGTCTATGTTTGTCTGTAGCTGCTCTCATTCTAGGACGGCAGACTTAAGTCATTGTGGCAAGACCATATGAAAACCTTACTATCTGCTTGGCCATAAAAAAGACTGAAATACTGCCGTTTGTGGCGGCAGCAGGGATGAACCTAGAGATTACCATACTAAGTGAAGTAAGTCAGACAGAGAGAGACGAATACCATATGATATCATTTGTATGTTGAATCTAAAAAATAATATAAATGAACTTATTTTTGGAGTTCCTGTTGTGGCACAGTGGTTAACAAATCCAACTAGAAACCATGAGGTTGAGGGTTCAATCCCTGGCCTTGCCCAGCGGGTTAAGGATCTGGCGTTGCGGTGAGCTGTGGTGTAGGTGTGGCTCTGGCGTAGGCCGGTGGCTACAACTCCAATTCGACCCCTAGCCCGGGAACCTCCATATGCCACGGGAGCGGCCCTAGAAGAGGCAAAAAGACAAAAAAAAAACTTATTTTTTTAAATTTATTTATCTTTTGTCTTTTTGTGTTTTCTAGGGCCACACCATTGGCATATGGAGGTTCCCAGGCTAGGGGTCTAATCAGAGCTGTAGCTGCTGGCCTATGACACAGCCACAGCCACACCAGATCCGAGCTACATCTGCAGCCCACACCACAGCTCACGGCAACGACAGATCCTTAACCCACTGAGTGAGGCCAGGGATCAAACCTGAAATGTTGTGGTTCCTAGCCAGATTCATTAACCACTGATCCACGATGGGAACTCCAGAACTTATTTGCAGAAGAGAAACAAAGTCATGGACATAGAAAGTGAAATTACAGTTACCAAAGGGGAGGGGAAAGTGTTTGCAATTAACAGATACACGCTACTTTATATAAACTAAATAAACAATAAGGACCTACTGTATAGCACAGGGAACTATATTCAGTATACTATAATAACCTACAATGGAAAAGAAACTGAAAAAGACTATATATACACACATATGTATATACATATATACACACACATATATGTATTAGGTGTGTGTATATATATATTATATATCTGAATCACTTTGCTGTACACCTAAAACTAACACAATATTGCAAATCAACTAAAGTTCAATTAAAAAAAAAATTTACTCTGTGCACCTTTTGCTGAAGAAATTTGTCAGCCTTTGAGTTCAGTGACCAGGATTAGTAACTGGAGATAAAAGGGGATGGAACAGAAGGAATCGAGCCTTTTCCTTTTCTCATGTCTCCTCGCCTAAACAGAGCTTTGTACCCAAGTGATGGCATTGGCCACCAGGCCTGCAGGTGCTGAGAAAAAAAATGCCCATGGCTTTTAGGGGCAGGACAGAAAGGGAGCCTGAGACCCAGGTGCAGTGGCGACCCTGGTCAGAAAAGACAAGGGCTAGAGCTGCAAAAGGCAAGATTCATCTAATCCTGCTACCTCGTTGCCCTTCTCTCTCTTAGTCATCCAGTTTGGCTTTGTCACCCTCTTTGTGGCCTCCTTCCCTCTGGCCCCTGTGTTCGCCCTCCTCAACAACGTCATCGAAGTGCGACTTGATGCCAAGAAGTTCGTGACGGAGCTGAGGCGGCCAGATGCTGTGAGAACCAAAGATATCGGTACGGCCCCTGCTCAGAGGCCAACGCAGCCCACCCTCCCCCCCATCTCCCCAGCCGCCCCCCCTCCCACTGTGCCAGGAATCAAGAGGTCTGGGGCCTCCCTGGCCTCGTCCCCCCTTTGAGCACCTCACCCCCATCTCCTCAGGTGGTATCCACCTCCACCTGTCCCCTGGTTTCCAGACAGGGGTCACCTTTCCAGACGAGCCATCGCTGGGGGAGCCCGGCAGAGCTCTGCCGCTAACTTGCCTGCAAAGCTTCAGTCTGAGCCGCTGCCTTGTCATCACCGGGCTGAGGGCGGGGTGGGGGGCGGGGAGGGGGAGAGCCAGACGCCCCCTGTTCCTGTCTTCCAGGGATTTGGTTTGACATCCTCTCTGGAATCGGCAAGTTCTCTGTGATCATCAATGTAAGTGCTTGCGTTTCGTAACCCTCTCGCTCTGTGGGAAGGGCCCTCCAGAGGAGCCGAGGTCTTCAGAGCAGGAAACCAGTCCTGTTACCCCCACCCCTTCCATTTGGAGCTCTGGCTAAGCCCACCCACCCACCCACCCCAGTTAATAGCTCACACACGCCTTCTAACTCATCAGCCTGTCGCCAGAGCTGTGCCACTGGGTCGTTAATTTCACTAAGCGAAGGAAAGGTAATTACCCACCTGAACGCGTACCTGGCCTGGAAAGTCCAAATCCGATCTCTCCTCGGAGCCAAGACTCATGAGGAAAGAATTCCACCTATCTATCCATCTCTCTCTTTTGCTGCTTGGAGCTGAACAATACCTGGAGCCTTGCCCAGGCTACGGTTCCTAATTACGGTTCCTCCAAGTTGTCAGTGGGAAGTCTTAATTAGCCCCTTCACTGGCGCTGCAGCGTGAAGACAGGACACAGGAGAAGAGGAGGTCTACCTGCTCCAACCTCCTTAACTGCCTCGCCAGACACATCCACGTCTCCAAGGAAACCCTGCTGGACCCAAGCCAACAGCTCCTTTGGCATCTGTGTTCCGTGTGGATGGTGGTCGGGCAGGACCATCTCCTGAGAAAATATGAGCCAGCTCAGTGCACATCAAGAAAGTTATAGCCCCTTTCTTGTGGGAGAGAAACACTGATTCTGCCCTTGACGTGGCTCCCTACTAAGATGAAATGGCTGGGGGTGTGCAGAGAGGCAGAGGGGACCAGCCCGTCACATTTGGGGTGTTGGATGTAGGAAGCACATGTCTCAAGGCTGAAAAGTCAGGTGCAATTTGGAAAATAGATCAGGGGCTACTGTGGGATTGTGTATTCTAGAATTCAGATTTTTTTTTTTTTTTTAAGACTGCACCAAACAGCCAGCGGTTTGATACGGGATCTCAATTCCCAGACCAGGGCTTGAACCCGGGCCACAGCGGTGAAAGCACCCAGTCCTAACCACAAGGCCACCAGAGAACTCCTGAGTTGTGTCTTCTGGAGAAGAGGCCCTGACTACCAAGCACTTGTCTTGTAGACAACAGAGTGACAGGATGTTTTACCTCCCTGGCCTCCACCAGCCTTATCTGTAACAAAGGGGAGAGAATATGAGCACTCACCAAAGAGCATCATTCTGGAAATTAAAAGGGGTGAGGGAAGGACATATAGCGAGTGTTCAGTTAGTTGCAGCTCTGATTATTAGAAGTTCGTTACTCATTCTCAGATATGGTTAGGGCCAGGCACACTCACATATACGTTTTGAAAACAATACCGAAACCACATTTTTATAAAGGGCTTTAATTATTGGTGCAGAGGGCAGTATAAACACCTGCCAAAAAGATTTAAAATCTTCTTTGCAGAGAGAACCCCACATTCAAACAGGCCATGGTCCATTTGTCATTTGGCTTCGCTCCGTAGACATTTATAGAGCACTTAGGTACGCCAGATGCTATGGTGGGTGTGTGAGTTCCATCCAGCAGACCTGCTTTTCCCCTCTCTGTGTCTCCTTTTTTCCAAGCAAAATGGATGAAAGAATGACTTCCATTACATGATGTGCTAAAAAGCGCCGAGATGACGGTCAAATTAAGATTCACTATGGAGCCATATTCTTAGTGTTCTTGGCTTTCTGGTGTCAGTCCAGGGCAGATGTACGAACTCATTTGGTGTCTATGCTGTCACACTGAAGTGGTAGCATCGTCACTCTGGGTCATTTTCTCAGAATATTTTCCACTCCACTTTGGCATGGCCAATGCGCGCATCCATTCAAACCTCAGAGGTGGGAGGTGGTCCATACCACGTGGTCCCAACTGGCTTAGCATCCTTGGCTACAGTGGTTATAATTGGACAGCCACCACCTTGTGGGTTTGCGTGCATGTATCAACGATGGAGAAGCCATGTAAGTCAGCTGCGTGAGCTCAGGGATAAGGACCCTGGATCCATCAGAGCAGCACCTCTGGATGGGAAGCCCAGGAGGGGACAGTCTCTTAGCCAGGTGGACCTGTGCCACCTGGACAGTGTCCATCCTGGCCATGTCTCAGGCGCTGTGGTTCTGCCCCCAGGCTTTTGTCATCGCTGTCACCTCAGACTTCATCCCCCGCCTGGTGTACCAGTATGCCTATAGTCACAACGGGACGCTGCACGGCTTTGTCAACCACACCCTCTCCTTTTTCAACATCAGCCAGCTGAAGGAGGGAACACAGCCAGAGAACTCGCAGTTTGACCTGGAGGTTCAGTTCTGCAGGTAAAGTAACCAGAAGCAGGAGGGCAGCAGAGGACCAGAAGCAGCCGGTCCAGGGAATTATCTGGATAACCTAGAATATAGCATTCCCCATGGCCTCTGTCTCCTATCCCCAACCCCGATCACTATAAATCAATTTCAATGAAGCAGTGAATATTTATTGAGTACCTTTTGCTGGACACTCTGGAGCAGACAGAAAAGGATATAGGTTCATCCTTCTCATCAAGGGAAGGTCTGGTTGATGGTCCGATTGGGAAGAGAGTGGGGAGAACAGACAGGACCCTGCAGGTTATTCAGTGATGATGCCTAATATGGACCATGAGCTCTGTGGGTGTCTGGAGGGGAGAGAGATCAGTGGGGGCTGGAAAGGAAAGGGTAGGCTTCTTGGAGGGGCCATGAGGCATAAGAGGACCAAAAGGGAACGCCTCCTCGGTGGGCAGTCTGCGTGAGCCAGCTCATGGGGGCAGGATGAACCTAGAGTATTTGATAAGCATTTAGGGGCTAGATGAGGGAGTCAGCAAGGAGGATGCTTGGGAGATAATAATGGGAAATGCAGGCAACACAACCTAGAGAGAAACGCTTAAGTCCATATAAGCCAAAGCATTGCTGAATTTGAATGGGTAGGATGAAGTAGGTAACAGGAAATCTTGAAACCTTACAGGAATTTCAGTGTGATGCCATAGGAAGTTATGGATCTTTTTAGGGCCAAGGAATTATAGGATAAAGTGTCGGCTTAGGGAAATGCATCTGGTTTCAGAGAAAAAGATGGGTGAGAATTGGGAGAACTCAAGGCAGGCTGCTGGGGTGCTATGTTATTCAGACATAAGCCATGGTAGGCATGGACTGGAGAGGTGGAAGGAGTTAGAGGGAGGGAGAAGAGGAGCTATTTAATGGAATATGTCACAGAGTTGGGGACCAGAGACATAAGAGACAGTCGAAGTCATGGCTGTCTCTAAAGTTTGGGCTGAAGTCAGAGGGCTGGGAAATTGCAGGTCCATTGACAGGGTGGGGAGGATGCCAAGAGAATAGAATTTTATAGGCCGTATGATGAATTTGCTTCCAGCTCTATGGCATTTAAAATGACAACTGAGAGTTCCTGTTGTGGCCCAGCAGTAATGAACCAAACTAGTATCCATGAGGATGAGGGTTCCTTCCCTGGCCTCGCTCAGTGGGTTAAGATCTGGCGTTACTGTGAGCTGTGGTGTAGGCCGGAAACTATAGTCCCAATTCGATCCCTAGCCTGGGAATTTCCATATGTAGCACGTGTGGCTCTAAAAAGACAAAAGAAAAAAAAAATTTTTTTAAATAAAATGATGACTGGAAATCTAAGGGGCAGTTTCCACCGAACTCCTAGAAAGGGTGGCTGGAAATCCTGGGCGGTCCAGATTATTTATGATTATAGTCCAACAGCACAGGGACCATTGAAGCCAAGACACAGAAAACTCTCCACTACTTACCCAAGAAGGGCAAGGAAAGAGAAAAAGAGGGAAGGGGAATTAATTTTTTTTCTTTTTTGGTCTTTTTCTAGGGCCACATTCACGGCACATGAAGGTTCCCAGGCTAGGGGTCTAATCAGAGCTGAATAGGAGCTGAAGCCGCCATCCTGTGCCAGAGCCACAGCAGTACCAGATCTGAGCCACATCTGTGACCTACACCATAGCTCACGGCAACACCGGATCCTTCACCCACTGAGCAAGGCCAGGGATCAAACCAGCAACCTCATGGTTCCTAGTTGGATTCGTTAACCACTGAGCCATGACAGGAAGTCTGGAATGAATTCTTTTAACTCTTTTGTACCTTGGTTAGTCAGTAGTCCCCATAAAGAAACTTCATCCAAGATGACACCTTGTATACTTAAACAAATAGAACAATAACTACAGTAAAAACCCAAACCAAGACCAGGGACCAGTGGGACCAATGTGGGGCTTTCTTGGCCCAGCCCCAGGGGAATCTGATGTGACAGCTGTCAGTGCCTCCATGGAAGAGGCAGTGCCCCACTGGGTTTGCAGCAGTGATGACCCTCTGTGTCCGTCACACTCTCCCACCGGGGACGCCTTGGTACCCAAGGTCAGATGTTTGTAAGACGGCCGCTTAGATTTCAGACTCAGTCTGAGACTACGCAGGAGAGAAAATGAGTCTTCCCCATGCAGACGACTGAATGATTTAAACAGAAGGGGATTCTGATCCCAGGAGCAATAACTTTTGGGTTTAACCCTAGCCAACCAGAGAAACTCAAATTCAGGGACCAGATCCAAGAACAAATGAGTACCTTTGTGCATAGTTATTGATTAATACAGTTTAGATGCTTCTGGCACTTTCCCATCTGGGACTCTAAAGAGTCTAACGCTTGGACCGATGTCAAGTGTAGGCACATTCGCTACTGCCCTGCACTGCCCAGGGCCACTGCTGGTGGGTCAGACTGTCTGTCCGTGGTACTGAATGTGGTCCACAGATCCGCTGTGCAAAGGGTCTGGACCAGCCAGAGGCCTTTTCTGGTAGCATCTAGATCTGCTCCAGCAGCATATGTGAGGTCAGTCAGCATCCTCATGTCACACAAAGGCCACAAAAAGTGAGAAGTACAAAATCATTTTTTATAGCAGTCGTTCTACAAAAAAGGAAACTGAGGCTTAGGAAGGTGATGCCTTCTCCAGGACCACAGAGGTTTCCAGTGACAGATCCTGGCGTAAAACTCACATCAAGCCAAGAACCCAAGCCTCGACCTCACAAGCAGCTGGGGGCAACACGAGAGTGACCCGTCCTGTGGGGAAGCAAGGCTGGGGAACAAGACACAACCTCCCTAAAGGCGTCTAGATGGAAGAGATGAATAAGCAACAGGCAGTGAGAACAGAGCTTTCTTATTTAGAATAGGGCGACTGCAGGGGGCTTCCAGGGCCCTGAACGACCTAAGTGTCCAGTGCAGGGGTGGCCAGAGAGAGCGTCCTATTGAAAGCCCTCACTCTCTGGACTAAGCCAGCCCCAGGTGGTGGGCAGGGTAGAGGAGCCGGGGGGGTGGGAGGGGGCTGCGAGACAGGTCCAGGGAGAACAGGGTGGACCTTGGCCAGTGTTTGGAGCAGGAAGGAGAGGAGTGAGCTTGGAAAGATGAGTCTGGAAGCAAAACTGAAGCTAGGCCAGTCACAGGGAGGTGTGTGAACTCCTCTTAAGGTGCTGGGAGCCACGGTGGGGAGTTGAAGGGACTTCTGGATGTCGTCTCTGACTGCGATGTGAAGACCAGTGGGTGACACTGAAAATAAAGAGCTGCCCTACCGTGTAACGTAAGCAGATGTCTGGAGGGTGGGGGCAGCATGTCATGAAGATACACCGTCTCCGGTGGGTATCCTTGGGGGCTATGGGGCTACGTTTCCTGGGTGGATGAGGATTGCTGGTAGAAATCTCTACCCCAGGCAGATCCTACTCACTGCACGCTCGCCCTGTGAACCTGTCTGTCTCGCCGATTTCTTTGGAGATTTAGGAAGTGGAGTCATAAACTATTGATGTCTTGGTAAGTCAGGACTGGTCAGTGGCTGTCAGAAATAGAAATGAAGGGATAGGGGATGGAGAGAGAGAGTGAGCGAGAGAATTGATTGTGGGAAGGCCAGAGAGCACTAGAACTAGCCCCAAAGCCAGCGTTTAGAACTGCTTCCACAGTGGGAAATGCAAAGTTTGCCCTGATTTTCTGGCAAACAGTGTTGGGAACTTGCTGACCCTTCTTATTCTTAGCTTCCAGTGACCTCCGGAGATAAATGTGGTCAAATCAAACTGAGGCTTCACCAGGGATAGAGGTGTCTTAAAAATAGCAGTCAGCGTTAGGATGCGTCTCCCGCTGCCCTGTTTGAGATGCGTTCCCAGCATTTTTGGAGCGCCGTCTGCCCCAGCCATCCTAAACAGCTCCGTGATGTCAGTCTGCAGGCACAGTTAATGGCCATTGGACAGAGTGGAAGGGCCACCATGTCCTGAAGGCTGGAGGATGGCTCAGATGCCTGGCACAGCTGGAGGGGAGCAGAGAGGTCAGCAGGGCAGGGCCTGACCAGGGACCTGGGCCCCGAGCTCAAGGGGCCACCCAGGCTTGGGTATCATCTGCTGGGTCTGTTTGGAGATGCTGAGCATCCTCAGGTGGCTTCTGTAGGTTTTCTGCAGGGCTCACGTTCTTTCCTATCCCGAGGTCCTGCGAGTTCCCATCCAGGGCCTGGCTGCCTCTCAGGAGCTCTTTGCTGAGACCAGAGGGAGAGCCAGCTCTCCGGGGTGGTCTCTTTCCTGATCTCTATCAACCACTGGAGTAACAGCATGCTCCTTACTTCCTAATTGCAGTTCTCTTCCCTTGTTAAAGGCCAATTTCAGAAGGCACTTTTAAGCATCTCAGAGGGTATGAAAACACTGCACCGCAGTTGCCTTCAGCGTTAATAGGACATTACGTTCCATTGGGGCTAATAATTTTTTCCGCACATACCAGTGTTTGGGGTTGAGAAATGCATTTACTTTCTGATTCGTAATGTAACTAAAATATCATTTTAAAAACCATTTCGGAATGGTGATGACCAGCACCTCCCCCACCCCACCCCCGCCCATTGGCACCCTTCCTGCCTACAGTGGCTCTCTCTGTATCGTGTGTGTGACAAATTGTGGCAGATGTCACTGTCACTGGTCACCCCTGCAAGTGAGGATGGGAGGAGGCCATCTGAGGTCAGAGTCTCTCTTCCCTCCCTGCACGTCAGTTTCCCCATCTATAAAAGTGGGGACTTGGAATAAACAGTCCCCAAAGGTTGTTTTCTACTTATTTTTAAAACATGTAATAATGACACATTTAATATATTAATTTGTTCCTGCAAAAATTCTAAACATCGCAAGCAATCTTTCCAACCCTGTCCCGTCGCCATCCAGCTCTGACTGGCCCTAAGTATCCTCTGATGGTAACCATGGTGACACAATTGTGTGATTCTTTCTTAGTCATTTTTCCACCCATTAACATAAAAATGAACTTACAGGACCTTCCAGATGCTGTTTCATGGGTTTGTTTTATAATAACGAAATATATTTTGAGTTAATCAGAACCTTACTTCTTTAGGTAATGTATAAATTCAACTCAGTGTGATTATTTCAGTGCTGGAACAATCTAGGGAAATAGGAATGCAGTTTGAAAGCTAAGAGACAATGTTAATTTTTGTACCACTTTAACTTATTGTATGTGAGTCTGCCTCACTTAACACTATGATTTTGCTCCTGAAATCTTAGTATAAAAAATATATTGAGGGAGTTCCGGTCGTGGCGCAGTGGAAAGAATCCGAGTTACCATGAGATTGTGGGTTCAATCCCTGGCCTCGCTCAGTGGGTTAAGGATCTGGCATTGCTGTGAGCTGTGGTGTAGGTCGCAGACATGGCTCGGATCCTGTGTTGCTGTGGCTGTGGTATAGGCCAGCGGCAGCAGCACCTCCGATTCGACCCCTAGCCTGGGAACCTCCATATGCCGTGGGTGCAGCCCTAAAAAGCAAAAAACAAAACAAAACTATCTATACATCTATGCATCTATATCTATCTATCTCCCTATCTATCTATCTATCGAGTTCAGAGTTCTCTTGTGGTGCAGCGGGTTAAAGAGCTGGTGTTGTCACTGCAGTGGCTTGGATCACTGCTGTGGTGTGGGTTTGCTCTCTGGTCCAGGAATTGTGCATATGCTGCAGGCATAACCCCCCCAAAAATATTGAAGTCAACTGAATGTTGTCATTAATTGTATTCTCCTTTTGAATTTATGACCTTTTAAATGATAGAAACAATGTGTATGTATATGTGAGTACCTATGTGTGTATTTGTGTATGTGTGTGTGTGTGTGTGTGTGTGTGTACAAGGAAAAGACTCTCTTCCCAGCCCCCACCCTAGTCATTCTCTCCCAGAAGAAACCGTTGTGTCCATTTCCACCTCCAGAAATCACCTTCACATGTGCTGTCTTACTTACTGTGTCTTCTTTTAACATTCAGGGTATACACACACACACACACACACACACACACACACACACACACACACACACGTCCCTTTATTGGTGGCAGTGTGAGGGCTGTCTCATGTGCACCTTTTGTGTCCTTGGCGCAGTGATGTACATTTCGTTGGCTCCGTGTGGATGAGAATGCCGAATGTGTGTGAGTGTGTGTGTGTGTGTGTGTGTGTGCAGGGATGTGGAACAGCCTTCTCAGGTCCTTGCATTTAGTAAGGGGTGCAGCCCCTCCAGCCTAGACTTGCTTTTTAGATACTCTAGCTATTTCTTTATTGGAAGTCTCTCTTTATTACAAGACCCTGGGGAACTCTCAAAATCAATGTTAAGGCTCAAAGAAAAGAAAGGAAGGCAGAGGGGATGAGGCGGTGAGATCTGGGAACGGTTCCTAAAATTAGACCCCGCGATTCAGTCCCAGCCAGCGGATGCAGGAAGTGACCAGATGTGGGGTTCGCCCAGTGCCTGGCCACCCGGTGGGACTTCGGGAGACCCATAGTGCTCCAAATGGGGGGAAAGGGTATGGCTTTGGAGAGCATCCGCGCTGATGGGAACAGAGCAGCCTGAGGCTCGCCTGCTTGGGGCCATTTCCCTGAGCAAGAGCCTGAGAGAAGCCCCTGCCTGCAGCTTGGCCCGGGCTGTCTCTTCGTGAGTCGTCTCAACATCATGGGAAGTTTGGGGCACCTGAGCTCGAGTGCTCAGAAGTCTCCATGGAAAGCCAAGAGGAACTGGGAGCAGGGGTGGACATGCCATGTCTGCTTTGAACAGAAGAGGTGTGTTTAAGGTACCTTCAGTTAAAGGAGGAAGAAAGCTGCTATTATTGGTCCTCCGGTATGTCAGGTGCCAAGCTGAACAGTCTGCATCACAGCTTTATGAGATGGAAAGTCCACATCTCATCGGGGAGGACCCTAGACATCAGCTCCTTGGGGAACTTGTTATAGGACAGAGAATGGAAGAGATGGGGTGGGGAGCAAGCTGTCACCTGCTGCCTCCAAAGACTATGCTTTTGCTAATGCTCTTCTCTGCACTGGGCTTAGAAGTAACACACAGACAACTGTCGCTAATGGCTGGACCCAAGTCCATGAGCCACCCTGCCTTTTGTGGACCTTTCTGCTCTTAACTAATGATCTCTTTGTTCAATCAGTGTCTTCTGGTTGTGCAGTGAAAGCATTTGGTACGCTCGACTGCTTAGGATGAATATTTTAAGGAATTATGAAATCTAAACTTATATTGGAATGTAGATAAGCAGCCATTTACCAGGTGGCGGAGGCTTACTGAATCTTTTTTTTTTTTTTTTTCAAACTATAAATCATGGTTCATCAGTGAGCGAGGCAATCACTTCAGTAGGTCATGATCAGCATTTTAAAGGCTAGGATAGGAAAGGATGGCAGAGAACAGGAAAATATGAGGGCCTTCCACACAGCAATGATGAGCGTGTTTTCTGTGATGTTTATTTCAGTGCCGTATATGTCTGTGTGTGTGAGTGTAAAATGCATTGCTTACGGCAGGTCACCGTTTTTTAAAAAGTTAGCTTTGGAAAGAGAAATGTGAACAGATGCATAATTCATTAAGTTGCGCGTTGCTGTTTTCTGGGCGTCGCTTGCCCTGCAGTTCCTGACAAAGCACCCTCCGTCCGTGGACACAGAGGGATTGCGAGGCGAGCCTTCTGGCCGTGTCTGTGTGTTAATCTTTCCCCAGATCCTTGATTAGATGGATGTGCCTGCCAGATTCAAAACATGTTTTGGACACTCGGGGAGGGCAAAGTGACATTTCCAAAAGCTGTGGTGAGTTAGTAGCAGAAGTGGGACCAGAATTAGATTATTTATGGATTCTTTGCAGACGGGAAAGAAAGAGGGAGTGAGCAATGGCTGTCAAACCGAGGTCAGTGAGCAGCTGTTCTTTCACCGATGGAACCGGAGAACGAGAGAGATGGACTTTGACTGCAGCAGCAGGGATTGGGCTAGACCTAGGGAAGGAGCTCCCCATGGTAGGGAGTTGGGGGGAGTTGTATGCCCCCTCCTCCAGAGGTCTTGAGAAAAGCAGGATAAATGCCCTTCTGCCATGAGGTCCTGGGGGCACAGCAGGAGCATGGGGAGCCTGATTTTTTTCCCAGCCATGATGTTCTTATTCCCCTGGCCAACACTCTCCGACTTTCCCTCGAGCAAGTGTGATGGGGAGCTGGCCGTGTTTGTGTCCTCAGCCACGGACGGCTGGATGAATCCCGTGGTGTTTTGCTGGGCTGCAGTTAGCTTTGCTTTTCATCCGGATGTCAAACCAAGCCTGCAACAGCTGCGATCAGCTGTTGGAAGAGGGGAGCTGGGTGGGGAAGGGGCAGCTCCTGGCTTCTTGCCCAGCCCTAGCCGGACGCTGGGTCCACCTCTCCAATTGCCTCTTTCTGCTGCTGACTCTACCGCTATGACTTTTTCTGGCTGCCTTTCTTCATGCATCTCTTTTCATCTTCCTCGTTTCGTTTTTTTCTCTCCTCCTTTCATCTCTTCTTGGGCGGCTGAAAGCCACTGTGCATCTACAGTGATCTTTTAGAACAGCAAGTTCATTCAGCACAAGGAAAGGGACAAAGGATACCCGGTGCCGAATCCCCACCCCACACCGCAGCTGGTGGTGAGGAGCCTTAGGACAATAGGAGAAAAGCCCCCGCATGCCCCCCCCCAAAAAAAAAAACAAAAAAGAAAGGACTTCCCACTGTGGATCAGTGGTAACTAGCCCGACTAGTATCCATGAGGATGCAGGTTCGATCCCTGGCCTCACTCAGTAGGTTAAAGATCCAGAATTGCCATGAGCTGGTGAGCTGTGGTGTAGATTACAGATGTGGCTCAGATCATGCATTGCTGAGGCTGTGGCATAGGCTACAGCTCTGATTTGACCCCTAGCTTGGGAACTTCCATATGCCCCGGATGCAGCCCTCAAAAAAAAAAAAAAAAAAAAAAATCCCGTCTTGGAGTCTCACCTTGACTCCCCCCCTTGCTGTCCAAGAATTGAACTTGTCTGAGCTGCTGTTTCCCCCGGGTCATAAAGAAGTATCCACACCTGCCTGAGGGTGCTGTTGGGATGATTCAATAAGGAAACCTCCAGAAATGCCTCCTGCACATTCAGGGTGTGTTTATTTTCTTTTTGGCCTCTTCTGGCACAGAGTCCCCTCCCCCCACTTCCTCAGTGGCCGTGTACCCTGCTTGGTGGCCTGATGCCACCCACCCCACCTCTTGCTCCAGCTCAGGGCTTGCTTTGCTTCTGCCAAGCATCAGAGATTTGTCGAATTCCATGAGAAAACAGTTCCGTGAAGGGGCATAATTCTTCTAGACCAGCTCTGGCCATTTTTCCAGGCTTAGAGGGAAAAAAAATGAGTCTGCGCAAATAAGCCATTTTTAACATGAGTCATTCCAGGATGGCGGGGGGCGGGCAACAGCACAGACAAGCCCTGGACCTCTTCATGGTCTGAGCTCACATCAGGCACCAACATTTTGCTTCTTAAACCACTCGAGCAGATGGTAAAGATGGTTAGTAAAAGGGGAGACTGACCGCCCATGACTTTTATTCTGCCTTCCCCCCCAAAATTCACTCAGCTTTCAGCTTGGCCTGAATCAGCCATCGAAGGAGGCCAGCCCCTCCCATGGCTGTGGTCCCAAAGCAGCTGGCTGGGAGGACACCGAGCCATATGCTGGCATCTGGATCTTCTCTGAGCCCACAGGCTGCGGAGCACTGCACACAGCTTCTGAGGTCCCCCTCCCCCAGAGCCCAGTGGCTAGTGGAGCCAAGATGGACCACTGTCCTGGGTGCCTCTTCTGCTTCCTGGGCTTCTCCAGAAGGAGCATCCCGAGGAAGCTTCTGGGGATGCTGGAGAGAGAATAGGAAGGACATTTCTGGGCTGACATTGGCTTTTTTTTGGACTACGGCTCTTTTTGGGGGGCGTTGTTGATTGGGTCATAGGTTCCTCGCCTCTGCCCTCTATGTGCCAAGTCTGAGTGCCAGGGGCCTGCCTGCTGTCTTGACCTTGGAGGTTACACCCAGAGAAGCACCCACGTCCCTCCATCTCCTCCCCACCTGAGCATCGCCTTTCTCTTTTTGCAGGTTTAAGGATTACCGGGAGCCGCCATGGGCCCCGAACCCATATGAGTTTTCCAAGCAGTACTGGTCTGTTTTGTCTGCCCGTCTGGCTTTTGTCATCATCTTCCAGGTAAGTCGTCCAGAGAAGGCCTAGCCCATTAGGATCCAGGCTGCTGGGGTACAGAGGACCCCAGCCCTGGGTTTTCAGGGCCCTCTGTGACACATGGGTGGCAGGCAGTGCCAAAGGCTCCCCTCCCTGGGTGAGGGCTTTCGCTGATGGATGGGTTTGCAGAAAGAAGATAAAGCCTAGAGTGAGGTTATAAGACAGATGTGGCGGTAGGTCCAGGGTGGAGAGAGAAGCGCCTTTAAACCTAGGACAGAAAGAAGAGAAGGAAGAGCAAGGAAACCAGAGTCTCACTCGAGGGCAGACACACAGGCCCGCCTGGTCTCGGAGCCCGAGAAAGGGCAGCGTTCTGACCCTTCCTTCCAGCCGTCGCGGCCCTCCTTTGTCGTGTTGTTCCAGCCCCTGAGATCTCTGGTGGGAAAGGTCCCCAGAGCCATGGGCCGCCCCGGGGTGAATAGCAAACCCGAGCTGGCGATCCTTATCTCTCACCACAGCGGCTCTTATTGCGACGCCCAGATTCCCTGGGCACGAGGCCCGGATTCCCATGGGTCCTGCCAGCCTTTGAGTGGGGCCGGGGCAGCAGCCCAGATCCCTTTCCTGGCGGCTCCCTCAGGCTTTTGTATCCCCTGAAGGCTGGTCTCTGGGGGGCTCTAAGGTAGCCTGCCCCCCGCCCCCAGCCCAGGAAGTGCAGACGCCTCTGGCTCAGCTTTCACCAGAGAGATGGGCAGATACACGTGAAGGGCCCTCCCAGGTCCCCCACCCCAGCAGGGGCCTCCTCACTTTACCATGAGTCACCTGTCACTCCCACTCCCAGGGAGGGAGGACTTGGTTTAAAAGGCCAGTGTGTGACTTGATGCAGCCACTCCAGTCCCTCTAAGGTTCCCAAGTCCTCCTGGGTCTTGAGACTACGCAGGTTCAAGGTTGAGCCAGGGATGAGTTTAGAGCATGGAAGGCAGAGGGCAGGGCTCTGATGTCCCCCAAGTCTAGAGGGTACAGTGTTGGGGAGGCTGTGATGGGCAGGCAGAGGAGGAGGCCACAGCCCGGGGCGGCGGGGGGAGCCTGCGGAAGGCGTGGGGAGCAGCGTATGTGGGTAGCTCCCCGTTAGTGGGCCATGGCTGCACTGCAGGAAGGACTCCACCCACGTGCACAGAACACACTCCCAGCAAGAGGGGCCTTATCTTAACCTGTGTTCACAAGGAGGGCATGTGGCTTCCTGGGGAGAAGGAGGTCAGTGACGGGTGTGCCCAAAAGCTCACAGCTGATGAAGGCGGGTGGGAGGCAGGGCCCGGGACCAGAGAGGCTGCCACGGTGAACACGGGCTCGCTGGGCTGAGGCCAGAATCCAATGTGAAAACCAAAGTCCACCTCCAATGGGAAGAAGAGCCCTGGAGGGGCCATCAGACCTTATGAACACTTACTGGGAAGCTCAGGGGCCAGGAGGCGAGAATAAGACCTGTGATGGGGTCGGGGAGGGGAGAAGGCCATCCCCAAGTGTGTGCACAAGGGCCTCCGGGAGACGAGCACCGTCCCTCCTCCCCTGTCACCTGGAGACCCCTTTGCACCCTGATGCCCATTGGCTGAGCTCCCCAGCTCATCAGCCGAGGAGCCAGAGTGACCTGGAGGCCCGCTGCCCCCCGGGTCTGGGGTGTGTGTGGTCACTACCCCCACCCCCGGGAGCGGAGCCCTCCAGCCCGGCCTCGCCTCTCCCCCTCCCCCACCCCGGCTCTGCAGAACTTGGTGATGTTTCTGAGCGTCCTCGTGGACTGGATGATCCCCGACATCCCCACTGACATCAGCGACCAGATCAAGAGGGAGAAGAGCCTGTTCGTGGACTTCTTCCTGAAAGAGGAGCACGAGAAGCTCAGGCTGATGGAGGAGCCGGCCCGGAGGAGCCCAGGCACTGGCCGACGCAGCCGGAGGAGCCCGGCCGCCAGCCCAGCACCCTCGGGCCGGAGCCAGCCGGGCAGCAGCATGTCCTCGGGGTCCCATCAGACCAACGTGTGAGCTGGGGTGCCTCGCCCGGGCACGGGGGCAACAGAGCACCTGAGGGACCTGGGCACGGGGGCCTGAGCACCCAAGGGACCCTGGAGAAGGGCTTGTGGGTGGAGAGAGGGATGAGAGCGAGATGGAGGATGGGAACAGGAGGGAAGAGAATGATGCTGCTTCTCAGAAACTTCAAGCTTGGGTTTCTTCTAGGTCCTCATTTGAGCCATGTCTTTTGGGGGATTGGTACCCCATTTTGCATCCATCAGTGAAAGAGTTGGGTCTCCGCCCCAAAGTCCCCAGACACCACGAGCCTGCCCTTTGCTTCCTCAGGTCCCCTCCCAGCCTCTCTGTGGCCACGAGCCATGAGAGGCACAGTCCAGGCCCTGTTCCAGCCCCATCATAAGTTATCCCCCCACCCCTTCCCACCATCACCCCAAGAAAACCCTCTGCGTTCCTGGCACAGCCTCCGTGGATGCAGATTCAGTTCCAGGGCTGATGGCTATGGCCCCTGGACATGATGATGAAAAGCGAAAGTTCAGACCTGGCTTTGTCTCCAGTTTAAGTCATGGGGATGCTTTGAGCTAAATGCAGCTAGCCATCGTTTTATCCAAGTTCAGATTTAAAAGAATAAATTGAAACCTTCTTTATAAAGACGCATCTCCAGCTCTTTGGTTTCTGCTCTCTCTTACTTCCTACCAATCTTTCTGGAGCACTTACTGTGCCAGGCATCGTTCTCAGACCAGAGATAGAGCAGATAGGAGACACGTGTAAATTCGCAGGGAGTTATGTTCTGGGGAGAGACAGATAGTGAGCTGATGCATGTGTAGTGTTTCAGACAATAATACAAAGCGTAAATTAGGAAAAGGGAGGAGTTCCTGTTGTGGCTCAGTGGTAGTGAACACGACTAGTATCCATGAGGATGCAGGTTTAATCCCTGGCCTCAACCAGTGGGTTAAGGATCCAGCATTGCCCTGAACTTTGGCGTAGGTCGAAGATGCAGCTCAGGTCCTGTGTTGCTGTGGCTGTGGCGTATGCCGGCAGCTGTAGCTCCAATTTGACTCCTAGCTTGGAAACTTTCATATGCCATGAGTGCCACCCCCCTCCCCCCAAAAAAAGATAAAATAGGAAAAGGGAGACAGGAAATGTGAAGGCACAGGGGGAGGGAACTTTGTCATTTTATATGTGAATTAATGACAAACCCGAGATAGTTCAGAGGTCACATCTTACAATGCTAATGTCACGACTCATAGCAGCCTCTCAAGCTCTGCGGGGAGGTTTTTAAGTGTAGTTGGAAGCAAAGGCCAAATGTCATTTATCACTGCCTTTCACACACCTCAACCCACCCGCTGCCCAGGACTGGCTCTGTCCCTTCCTCGAGATCTGGCCCCGTCCCTTGCAGGCCAGTCTGACTAGCATCCAGCTCAGCCCCGCTGGAAGCTGCCAGGAGGAACGCACTCCAGAGAGGAGATGGGAAGCGTACTTCTGATGTTTCAGTACATCCGGGAATGTGCAGGGCCCCTGGCTGCTGGGCTGCCTGCCCCTGCCACTCCTCAGGGCTTCTTGCTTCCTTCCGAGCACCTGCAGGATTGTGCCACCTATCATCCCTGGCTCTGGAAAGTGGTCCCTTCTTGTATAGGGGCATCGGGGTATAGATACAGACACAGCTTTCAGTAAGATCAGCCGGCAGTTCCCGCCACTCATGCATCAGTAATCCCACGGTCCATTTTAGTTACATCACTCCTCAACGTTCACACTTAGCATTTGAGCCTAGACTCAAACTACAGCAGTATAAGAATATTGCATCATCAGAGTTCCCTGGTGGCTCAGCAGGTTTAAGGATCTGGTGTTGTCCCTGCTTGTGGCTCAGGTCACTGCTGTGGCTCAGGTTCAATCCCTGACCTGGGAATTTCCTTGTGCTATGGGTGTGGCCAAAAAAAACCCCACAGTACATTGCATCATTTTACAACAGGCTTTGGCTAACTTGGGGAGAGTGGAGAGGTCCATGGGAGGAAAATTTTACTTTAAGGGACCCTGATGACATGGAGCTTCCAGGCCCATGAAGGGAGGACATCCCTAGAGGCTCCTCCCAGAGCAGGTGGCATGGATGTTTCCAGGACAATCCACTTGCCTTCATCACTAAGTCACCTGATTTGCACCAAGATAGCCACATCCAAGCTTGTGGCTGGTTCAAGACCCCACCTCTTTTCTTTTTATTTATTTTTTTATTATTTTTATTTTTGGTCTTTTTGGGGCTGCACCCACAGCATATGGAGGTCCCAAGCTAGGGGTCTAATCAGAGCTGTAGCCGCTGGCCTAGCCAGAGCCACAGCAACGCAGGAGCCAAGCCGCGTCTGCAACCTACACCACAGCTCACAGCAACACCAGATCCTTAACCCACTGAGCGAGGCCAGGGACCAAACCCGAATCCTCATGGTTCCTAATCGGATTCCTTAACCACTGAGCCACGATGGGAACTCTTTTTCTTTCTTTTTAAAATGAAGCATTTCTGTGTGGTCGTAGAGGTGACACTCACACACCAAGAAAGATTCAGATGGTCTATAGAACACAGAAGAAGAAAGAAAAATCACCTACCATCCCCAAATCCATCATCCATATCCACTGTTGCCGTGTTTCTGGCAGACACTCATTCCCTCTCTCATGGCTTTATTTTCCATTCTGCTTGTGCTCTGTGTGCTGTCCTGTTCCCTTTCACTTCCTGTGTCCCCAGTCCTTTTATCCTGTCAGTTTAAGTTCATCCACTAGACCAGATGCCCACTGTGCATCAGGCTCTGTATTAGGCACTTGGGACACATCAGTCAATGGGACAGCAGGTTCTGCCCTAGGGTGGGGGGTACGTTCTGGTAGGGGAGTCAGAGAGATGAATAATAAACAAGGACAGTAAAGTGTGTCATGTGCTGGGGTGGCAACCCCCCGGGGGTCTGGAGAGTGTGTGCAAGAGAGATTTGGTCTGACCATATATGACCTTTAACCCTGGAAGGGCCCGACTTTCTCCTCTTTCCCAATACAAGGCAGTGAGGAATTTCGTGATTTTCCCTCCACCCCCTGGCCCAAACTATCTTAGCAACACCCGTGTTTCCAGCATGGCCATTGGCTGCACCTGCCTTGACACAATAGCAACAAGATTTAGGCTACAGAAAAGAATTTTCCGGAGGCCTTGGTAAGCTGGGTAGAGAGAGGGTGGGCCCAGTCCGAATTTAAAAACAAAACAAACAAGGAGTTCCTGTCACGGCCCAGGGGTTAACAGAACCCAACTAGTATCCATGAGGATGCCGGTTCAGTCCCTGGCCTCGCTCAGTGGGTTAAGGATCTGGCGATACTGTGAGCTGTGGTGTAGATTGCAGACACGGCTCGGATCCCGCATGCTGTGGCTATGGTGTAGGCTGGTGGCCACAGCTCTGATTAGACCCCTAGCCTGGGGACTACCATATGCCACAGGTGTGCCCCTACAAAAGCAAAAACAAAAACGAAACAAACCAAAAACCTCTTCCTCTGAGCCCTTGAAGAAAATAACAAATTTTAAAAATTACTATAAAATCCAAAAAAAGTGTGAGCACATATATCTGAAGCAATGAAGAAAAAATATCACTCCTCTCCCACTTCCTTTCTCCAGCAATAATAGTTAATAAGGTTTAAGTTGGTCAATATACAGTCCCAAACATTGATTTGTAGTAGCCTCTATTTTGCTTAATTAGGAAGGTAATATGTAGTCACGGAAGAAGATTTAGAGGAGGTAAAACATGTAAATTGAGAAGTTTGAATGGCCCGCATTTTCCCCCAGGAGACACCATCAGTCTTTATTTCTGCTCCCTTATTTTCCTGCACCATCGAGGTTATTCTCACATGCTGACTGTCCTTTTGTTTGGCCACGTGTGTGGCACATGGACGTTCCCATGCCAGGCATGGAATCTGAGCCAGAGCTGCGACCCATGCCACAGCAGCAGCAACTCCAGATCCTCAACCCATTGCACTGGGCTGAGGATGGAACCCTCGCCTCTGCAGCTGCCCAAGCCACTGCAATTGGATTCTTAACCCATGATGCCACAGTGGGAACTCCTTCAAACAGTAACTTTTATTCTGGGGTGTTTTGGGGTGGGATGGTGTTTTTTATTTTGCTTTGCTTTGCTTTTTAGGGCTGCACCTGCAGCATATGGAAGTTCCCAGGCTACGGGTCAAGTCAATGGAAACTTCAGCCTTCAGCCAGGTTCGCACATCTGGCTCCCCTCCTACTCCCCTTCCTCTTATCCCCTGTCCACCTGCATAGCAGCTGATGGCAGTGTCCCCAGAGCCACCTCTCTTCAGAACCAGCCAAGAAGACATTCTGGCCAGGACTCTCACCCACACACAGTGGATCCCACTTAGCCTTCCCACCTGCGCAAGGTCCAGGTGGCTTCATCTGCAGAAAGGTGACAAGTCAGATGGGAATTCAAAATGACAGCTCTACCGATGAGTTCAGGAACCTCCGTGTTTCATGGCCCCACCTTTCCCTCCCTTCCTGTCGGCCCAACTGAGGGCTGAGACTCCTGAGCCAGGATGTCTTCCTCAATTAGGGGGATGAAGCCACAGGCCCTGAGCCAAAGAGGCAGACTTCTGACCATGGCTCCTCCGTCGTAACCTGCTCCTAGTTTTCCACCTGCATGATGGACTCTGGTTGGCCTGCCTCGAATTCTTCAGAGAGTATGTGTCAACTTCTATCAAGAACCACATCTGCCTGGGCTGAGTCAGGCTGCTAGTTGGGAAACAGATGAGGCCCCTGACATAAGCCTCCTTGTCAATTCTTTTCCAGGGGCCTCCCTCCCACCACCCTCTCTGAAAATTATCAGCTCCAAACTTGGTCTTCTCAACTGTCAACCCCAGACTTGACTGCCCTGCCTCTTTGGATGCTTTTCTCCCCACTTGGATTTATTTCTCACTGTCTTTTCGTAAAGCTGAGGTTTTTTTCCTGCTGTATCTGTCTTCTCAGCGGCTCCTGTCTCCTTCCAGAAACCCCTCTGAGCCTTCCATGAGCAACACAGGCAGAGTACATTTCCATGTCATCATGTCACGAGTAGATAATGTTATTAACATGGGCAGATCCTGGCTTTGTGGGGCCAGAAGCTTCTACAATTCTAGGAAGCTTCTTTAAGAAAAAGAAACCCCACATTATGAAATAAAATCAGGTACAAAGGTGAATATCTAGCATGAAAAGAGAAACCACAACAAAATGTCAGTTTTAGGCTAACACCACAAAATCCGTGGTAGAAAACGTCACTTTTTATTAATTAACCGACCCACTCACCCTTATAATCTTATAATACTGATCCTTCCACACCGTTGGCTGCAGGCTCTTTATTGGCCTTTTTATACCAATATTTCCAATAAGAAGAAGAGAAAGGAAATTTCGTCTGTCCTCCAGCAAGTTTGATCTGCAGTTTTTACTTCTGATGGACATGTAAAAATTGTCTAGCAATTCTACAACTCATTGGTCATTTCCTGTGAATTTTAAGGTTATCATCAAATTTGGGAAAGCATCTATCAAGTCTGTTTCATCTATAAGCTCTAAGATTGAGAAACTTAATCCATTCATCTGTGGATGGACAGCCACAGCAACTCAGGATCCGACTAATCGGAGCTGTTGCTGCTGGCCTATGCCAGAGCCACAGCAACTTGGGATCCAAGCCGTGTCTGCAAGCTACACCACAGCTCACGGCGACGCCGGATCCTTAACCCACTGAGCAAGGCCAGGGATCGAACCTGCAACCTCATGGTTCCTAGCAGATTCGTTAATCACTGAGCCATGACAGGAACTCCACTAATTATTAAAATAACAGAGGCTGCATAGCCTCACCGAATATCTAACTGGACCCGTTGAGAACGTGATTTCTACTGTTTGGGAAGGCGTGCTGCTCTAGGCTGGCTATGGCTCCCTTCTGCCCATGCTTTCATGTGGCACCCAGCCCTGACCCCACCCTTCTCCTGGCCTGCACCATCCCTACTCAGCAGTGCCCTTTCCTCAGGTCCCATGCCCATAGGTCTGTCCTATGCAAGGAATAATTTGTTCTTTCTGGGCTCATCTTATAACTCTTTCCCTTTGTTTGCCATGCCATTTTTTTTTTTTTCTTTTTCTTTCTTTCTTTTTTTTTTTTTTTTTTTTTTTTGGCTTTTTGCCTTTTTGCCTTTTCTAGGGCCACTCCTGCGGCATATGGAGGTTCCCAGGCTAGGAGTCTATTCGGAGCTGTCCCCGCCGGCCTACGCCAGAGCCACAGCAACACAGAATCCCAGCCGTGTCTGCAAGCTACACCACAGCTCACGGCAACACCAGATCCTTAACCCACTGAGCAAGGCCTCCCGAAGGCTTCCATCAGCCTCATCCCTTGTCCCTAATCACGCCCTTCCAAGGTACTTCTCAGACAGACAGGGAGGGAGACTCCTGGTCCATCATGGTCATGCCCACTGGGCGCAGGCTTAGAGGTCCACCAACTCTCTCCACAAAGAGCTTCCCTATTGCCTCTTTTGATGTGCAAGGGGAAACTACATGCAAATTGTGGGTCTAGATGGGGAAGCAGTGTGGGAGAGCGAGGAAGACCGATCTGCAGGCGTGAGACAGCCCCCCATCAGGACCTGTTTCAGACCCGGCACATTATGTTCATTATCTGCCATCCTTACAATGACCCTTACAGATGAGGCTACTTCATGGATGAAAACTTGGTGCTTGAAAACATTCCGTAAGTCACCGAAGGACTCTTAGCACATACGTACGTGAGCCCGAAGTGAATCTTCCATCTGTCCCAAAGGCCATGCCACTTGCTCTATGCCACACTGCCATCAGTTTCCCCCCAACCTTTCCCCGCAGTGTGTCATTATATAAACCCTCTACTTTGCCAGAGTCATCTGTCGTCATCTCTTCTGTATTTCCACTTTCCTTTCCTGGGCTCTGGCTACATGCGGAATGTTCATTTCTGGCTGGCCACCAGAACACCCGTGTACCCACACCCGACCTTCGGCTCCCACTCAAGGCTGATCTTTAGGGTCCAAAGCTTAGCCCCATCCCCGCGCACAGTCTGCCCTCAGTAAAGGTTGATCACTGAAGGGAAGGAAGGCAGGAAGGAGGGCGGAAGGGAAGAGGGAACAAGGGCCGGGGTTCCTGCTGGGGCAGTGAGGATGGGAGTCATTCATGAGGCTTCCATCAGAAAGTGACAATGGGAGTTCCCATTGTGGCTCAGTGGTAACAAACCTGACTAGGAACCATGAGGTTGCAGGTTCGATCCCTGGCCTCGCTCAGTGGGTTAAGGATCTGGCGTTGCTGTGAGCTGTGGTGTGGGTCGCAGGCATGCCTCGGATCTGGTGTTGCTGTGGCTGTGGCTCTGGCGTAGGCCGGCGGCTACAGTGCCAATTCGACCCCTAGCCTGGGAACCTCCATGTACCATGGCTACGGCCCTAGAAAAGACAAAAATACAAAAAAAAAAGAAAGAAAAAGAAAGTGACAGTGGGAGTTCCCATTGTGGCTCAGCGGTAACAAACCTGACTAGGAACCACAAGGTTGTGGGTTCAATCCCTGGCCCTGCTCAGTGGGTTAAGGATCTGGCGTTGTCATACATCTGTGATGTATGTAGGTCACAGATTCAGCCCGGATCTGGCAGTGCTGTGGCTGTGGTATAGGGGCCGGCAGCTGTAGCTTCAATTAGACCCCTAACCTGGGAACCTCCATGCCGAGGGAGCGGCCCAAGAAATGGCAAAAAGACAAAAAAAAAAAAAAAAAAAGAAAGTAACAATGGGAGTTCCCATTGTGGCTCAGTGGTAATGGGTAATGAACCCAACTAGTATTCATGAAGAGGTGGGTTCAATCCCTAGCTCCACTCAGTGGGTTAAGGATACAGCATGGCCTTGAGTTGCGACATAGGTCACAGGTGTGGCTCCGATCCAGCATTGCCGTGGCTGTGGCATAGGCTGGCACCTGCAGCTCTGATTCAACCCCTAGCCTGGGAACTTCCATATGCCGCAGGTATGGCCCTAAAAAGAAAAGGAAAAAAAGTACAATGACCAGCTACAGCTCCCACCTTCCCAGCGCTCTGTGCCTAACTCCCCAGGGCTTTATCATAGAGAATCAGAGGAGACATTTCACTGACAAACCAGCAGGACCAGGACGGGGCCCGAAATATTAAAATAATACTGTTTTCTTTTAAATTTGGTTTCCTGAAAAAGAAGTTAATGTAAGTGACAGCAACATTGCTAATTTTGTGCCAACTATCGAGACCGAAGATATAAACAGACAATTCAGAGAGAGAGAGAAAATACCTGCAAAGGAGCAAAGCTCACTCTTGGTATTAACAACAAACTCGAGGCACCGATACCTTTTTGATTTGCAAAATATTTTAAAATGTGGTTAAAACTGTTATATAAAACTTTGGGTTTTTTTTTATACTTATAAAATTATAGTGGTTTTTTTTTTTTTTTACAGCCACACCCATGGCATTTGGAAGTTCCCAGTCTAGGAGTTGAATCAGAGCTGCAGATGCCGGCCTCCACCACAGCCACAGCAACATGGGATCCGAGACACATCTGTGACCTGCACCACAGCTCACAGCAACACTAGATCCCCAACCCACTGAGCAAGGCCAGGGATCGAACCCACATCCTCATGGATACTAGTAGGATACGTTTCTGCTGTGCCACGAGGGGAACTCCTGTAGTTGATTTACAATGTTGTGGTCATTTCAGATGTACAACAACAAAATGATTCAGTTACACACACCCACACACACACACACACACACACACACACTTTTCCAGATTCTTTCCCTTATAGGTTATTACAAATATTGAGTACAGTTCCCTGTGCTATAATATTGAAACTACTTTGTACTCAGCTATAAATAACCACTGTTTCCCCCATTTCCCAAGCGTACTCTCAGGCCACCCCAGAATTTCCTCCCGATGCCCCTGGTCTTCCCATGATCCCGTAAATAAATAAGAGTGACCCTGACTTCCCTGTGGCGCAGCAGGTTAAGGACCCAGCATTGTCACTACTGTGGCTCAGCCATGTCTGTGAGCTTCACTCACAGGTCACTGCTGTGGTGCTGGTTCGATCCCCTGTCTGGGAGCGTCTGAATGTTGCAGCAGTTGCAACCAAAAAAAAAAAAAAAAAGCACGATACGTGTCACAGTAGAGGACCTGGTGAAACTGTAATTGGCTGGCTTCAGGCTGTACCAAGGGCAAAATGTTTAAACATAATGCACCCCTATGTTCACTGCAGCACTAGTCATAATAGCCAAGACACAGAATCAACCTAAATGTCTATCAACAGGTGATGGATTAAGAAAATGTGCTACATGTACATGATGGAATACTACTCAGTCATAAAAAAAACAAAATAATGCCATTTGCAGCAACATGGATGAAACCAGAGATTCTCATACTAAGGAAAGTAATCCAGAAAGAGAAAGACAAATACCATATGATATCACTTATATCTGAAATCTGAAATATGGTGCAAATGAACCTATCTACAGAAAAGAAACAAATTCATGGACATGGACAATAGACTTGTGGTTGCCAAGACGGAGGGAGAGGGAGTGGGATGGGACTGGGCTTTTGGGATCAGTAGATGTAAACTATTGCATTTGGAATGGATAAGCAATGAGATCCTGCAGTAAAGCACAGGGAACTATATCTAATTACTTGTGGTGGAACATGATGGAGGATAATGTGAGATAAAGAATGTATATATATATGTGTAACTGGGTCACTTTCTGTACAGCAGAAATTGACAGAACATTGTAAATCAACTATAACTAAAAAAAAAAAAAAAAAAAAAAAAAAAAAAAAAAAAAAAGAACACAAGCTCCCTGTGGGTTGGGGGGAACATTTAAATACATCTGCATAAAAGCATCAATTCCTGGATACCTAATCCTGGAAGGCTTATCAATTCCCACTTGCCTTCCATCCTACCCACCCAGAGAACCCCCCTTCTGCAGCCTAGAATCCTTGGATTTGCTCAGAGACTCCGCATGGAATTTGTCTCAAGGCCATTAAGCCACAGCAGGCAGCCAACGTAAACAAATCCAAAAGGAATTGGCTGAGTTCGTGCCAAAGGAAACAAGCTGGGTAGCTGCCTACCTTTGCCTCAATTCCAAAACATAAGCCAGATCCAAGATGGGAAAAGCTTTGGCATCTGTCAAGTTGGCTTCTCTGTAGAAATCTTACCAAAAATCTTTGCACAGGGAGTTCCCGTTGTGGCACAGTGGAAACAAATCTGACTAGTATCCATGAGGATGCGGGTTCGATCCCTGGCCTTGCTTTGTGGGTCAGAGATCGGCATTGCCATGAGCTGTGGTGAAGCTCACAGACATGGCTTGGATCCCGCATTGCTGTGGCTGTGGCAGAGGCCGGCAACTGTAGCTCTGATTTGACCCCTAGCCTGGGAAGCTCCATGTGCCTCAGGTGAGGCCCTAAAAAGAAAAAAAAAACAAGAATTCCCGTCGTGGCTCTGTGGTTAACAAATCCGACTAAGAACCATGAAGTTGCGGGTTCGATCCCTGGCCTTGCTCAGTGGGTTAAGGATCTGGCGTTGCCGTGAGCTGTGTAGGTTGCAGACGCGGCTCGGATCCTGCATTGCTGTGGCTCTGGCATAGGCCCGTGGCTACAGCTCTGATTTGACGCCTAGCCTGGGAACCTCCATATGCCACGGGAGTGGCCCAAGAAATGGCAAAAAGACAAAAAAAGAAAAAAGAAAAAGAAAAAAACAAACCCAAAACCGTTTGGACCTTCCAGATTTCCGGACAAGACTGTCGAAAAGGCAAAGAGGTTTGTGCCTCCAGTTCCCCAGGTCCTCTCTTCTCCTGCCCAACCTCCGCAAATCTGAGCTTTTCCCGGAAAGAAGAGGGGATTATCACTTCTAATCTGATCCCGAGGAAGGTATTCATCTCAGCCCTCCCTTGGCCACACTCACAAGGAAGCCCTGGAGATGCTCTGCCTCTATGACATTCTAGTGAATCTACTCTGAGCTAGTTGGAGGCCTTTCCAAGGGCGACTGAGGGGCTAGACCCACCTTCGCCCCAGGCAGCTCATTTCCTCAACAACAGATGATGGATGTAAGTACCAAGAAGCCCATTTTCAAGAGCACCTGCTGGCATCTCCCTCTTTTCCAGGACAGAGGGGACAGTGCCCACTATTTCCCCTGCCTACACTTAATTAAAGTCCACCCCCTCCCTCCTGCTGACAAAGGACTCCAAGATGCAAAAATGTGCCATACTCTGGTCTCTCTGGCATGACTCAGAGAGACACTGATACCCGCCACGGCTTGTGGGTCCCTCCATAGGTCACCTGATTCATCCCACTGCCTCCAGGCCAGGAACCATGTCAAACTCGTCCCAGACTGTCTACTGAAGACCACAGGGGCCAAGGAGCCGGGGGCCGGGAACCCATTAGTCTGAGATGAAAGGAAACAGGTTCCAGGAAAGAGAATGGCAACTGGGACAGATAATGCAGCCCAGCCTTCCGACGCCACACTGCCTGTGGCCAGAGGTGGCCATTCACAGACCAGTGTCTACGTAGCCTTGGTCATAGTGAGATTGGTGTAGTGAACATGTGACAGGGGGCAATGGACTAATTACAGAGAAGTGAAATGCAGGAGTTCCCGTTGTGGCTCAGCAGGTTCAGGACCCTATTAGTATCCATGAGGATGTGGGTTCAATCCCTGGCCTCACTCAGTGGGTTAAGGATCTGGCACTGCCGTGGGCTGTGATGTAGGTCATAGATGCAGCTTGAATCCCACATTGCTGTGGCTGTGGTGTAGGCAGGCAACTGTAGCTCCGATTCAACCCCTAGCCTGGGAACTTCCATATGTTGCTGGTGGGCCCTAATAAGAAAAAAAAAAAGAAAGAAAGACATATAGCATATATCTGATTCAGTTACTTTTAGGGGGTGGCATTCCACAGCCCCTGGAAGGATGCCCACCATGGCATGGGGTGGCTTTGGTGGGAATTGTGAGGCATGGGTTCCTCTATGCCTGAGGTCCCTCGGCCTGAGATTCTCACGCCATTCATTCCCTTACTCTGCTTGGGTCTCTGCTCAAAAAATACTTCCTCAGAGCAGCTTTTCCTGACCTTCTGGGGTGCATCTGGACTTGGGGGTGCCCCCCTGGTGGCATGGTCTGCTGTTGGGAGGACAGACTCAGGAAAGACAGACAGCCCTGGAGGTGGACTTGGGGCCACTTAGTCAGAAAATGCTGGGGTCCTGACGTCTGCCGGGTGGTCTAGAAGGGGCTAGTCCTCACTGTCGAAGGAGGGGAGGCTGGAAGACAGCAGGGCAAACCCAAGGCTCCCCTGCCTGATCTAGAGGATGGTGCTGCTTCTGTCCTCAAAGCCACCAGAGCTGCAGGATGATCTCTTCCGGATCCAGTCCTTCGTTCTAGGCAACAAGGACCACGGGGTGAGGGGAAGGAGGCCCCGCTAAGAGAGCCGCCCTATCACTGCTGCGGGCACCTCCATGTCCAGGACTTAAGCACACGACACTCTGCCTGAAGGGGAGCCTGGGACACGGGGTCTTCCCTGCCAGCACGTCGCCCATCTCCCACCAAAGTCAAGGTTTCTACTGGTGAGGGAAAGGAGGCAAGTATTTCTGCACAGGTGACGAGTCCTCTCAGCCCCCAACCTACAAAACCACCTTCTAATCTCTCTCAAAGGGGGCACAGTCTTTAAGGCATTCGCCTGCTGTGGCCCCCTTTGCCTGGCAAAGCCATGAAACTATCTTTTTCTCCTTCACCCCAAACTCTGTCTCTGAGTTCGTATTCAGCACTGGTAGACAGAGGCTGAGTTTCGGCAAAAAGATCCCTGGAGAAGGGGGTCAGGCCTGGTGTGTGCCCTGTGCCCTCTTGCCAATCCCAGAGGCCACTGACCCTGAAGCCAGCTGGCTTGCTCTGACACTGAAGATCGTGTGTAGACTGGGTGCTCTCTCCTCAGGCCCCTCCCTTTTTTCCCACCACACACACACACACACACACACACACACACACTTGAGCTCGTGCCATGAGGTCATAAATCCCTCCTTCCAAATTTTCTCTCTGCTCAGATCTTCTTTTGTGAGTTGCACATGCGATGACAGGGGGGAGATAAGGGGAGCTGATGGAGATGAAAGTACATTCTAATCCTGTTGTCTGTGCTGCCTGAAGCATCAGGAAAGCTCCACTTTCACTGAGTTACATGCAGGCATGTAGGGATGGTTGAGCCAGAGGATTTTGTTTTTCTTTTTTCTTTTTTTTTGGTGAGTGTTAGAATCTCATTTTGCTCACCAATTAGCTGAGAAGTCTGTTGTTGTTTTGTGTTTTTTGTCTGTTTGCCTTTTCTAGGGCCGCTCCCACGGCCTATGGAGGTTCCCAGGCTAGGGGTCGAATCGAAGCTGTAGCCGCCAGCCTACACCAGAGTCACAGCGACTCGGGATCCGAGCCCCATCCCACGTTGCCGTGGCTGTGGTGTAGGCTCTGATTCAACCCCTAGCCTGGGAACTTCCCTATGCCATGAGTGCGCCCCCCCCCAAAAAAAAGAATAATTGGGGAAGATATTTGGCGTAATAAGGTTAGTTTGCATACATCAAATGGGAAGCTCTGAGTTTTGGTGGCGTAGACATGTCTGTGCTAAGCCAGCCCTCAGGCTTCCCCTTGCAGTCCGGTGTGGCTAAACCAACTCTCCTTAGTGGCTTAATGAGAGTGACTTAGGTCAAAGTTGTTTTTTTTTTTTTTGTTTTTTTTTTTAATTTTCCCACTATACAGCAAGGGGATCAAGTTATCCTTACGTGTATACATTACAATTACATTTTTCTCCCACCCTTTGTTCTGTTGCAACATGAGTATCTAGACAAAGTTCTCAATGCTACTCAGCAGGATCTCCCTGTAAATCTATTCTAGGTTGTGTCTGATAATCCCAAGCTCCCGATCCCTCCCACTCCCTCCCCCTCCCATCAGGCAGCCACAAGTCTTTTCTCCAAGTCCATGATTTTCTTTTCTGAGGATGAAGGTCAAAGTTTTAAAAGGAGGGGGTGCCTTCTGCACTGCTCTCCCCACAGGCCACTTGGATGCAGAGCCACAGATAGAAGGGGGATGAATCCCTGGGTTATAGACTTGAGAACCAAGGATGCTTCTCCTGGACCCTTATACAAGTCAGAGATAGGCTTCTCCCGTGTCCATGGACCCAAGGGTTAGAGTGTACTTGTTAGAGTAGCTGCTGCTTTCTTAGCTCCTTTTCATTAGGCATTCCCTGCAAGGAGATCAGATCATCCCTTAGCAGCATTTTCGGGGACCCTATCCTAGAGCTGAGAACATACCCAGCCACTCACATGAGGCGTCTGCGGAGAGTTGGGGCTTTGCTTGAAATGATAGCACCTGTTCCATAGGCAGGGGATCCGTGGGCCTCTCTGCAGAGTCGGCCTTGGCAGAATGGGACAGCTTGTGTTTTGTGCCCTTCCCCTTCCCCATCCCAAACAAAGCCTCTCCTGATAACTGAGCAGGGCTCTGAGGGGCTCTTGGGCACACAAACCTTACTGTATCACCCCTTTTCTTGTTTTTAGGGAATAAGGTTCAGCTCCATGAGCTTCCCCGCATTCCAAAGGGCAGGTTCAAAGAGTTGCTAATCGAGGAAGGGAGGGGATGCAGAGACCAGGGAGGAGCCCTCAAGAGACTGTAGCACAGCCTTGGGCCAGGGTGCTGGTTCCTCCTCAAGGAATATACATAACAATGCCTTTGAGGCTTTCTGCAGAACCAAAACCCCCAACAAATGGAAAAACTACTTGACAAAGCCTTCTTCACCAGGGAGGAAGGAGGATCACTGGAACAAGTCCTGGGGCTATGAAACACCAGCTTTGGAAGACAATGCAAGCTTGCCTCTACCCTGATCCTTATCTGCAGCCCTATTTTCTACCCCCAAACTATAAAACCACCTCCTAAACCCTTCCAAGGGGGGCACAGTCTTTAAGGCTGTAGCTACTGTGGCCCCCTTTGCCTGGCAAAGCAATAAAGCTGTCTTCTTCCCCTTCACCCAAACCTCTGTCTCCACGTTTCTATTCGGCAATGGTGGACAGAAGCCGGGTTTTGGCAACAGGTGGCACTTGATCTGGAAGGAGGCCACCCCTCGCTCTTGACTTTCCTCCTTCTTCACTGATGACTCTTGCTCTAGCTCCTTTCACCCCTTTCTAAAAATTTTATTTTGCTGCTTCCATCCACCCTTGGACTTATTCTGGAACTGTTTCCTTTCTCTCCCTAAGCTTACTTCATTATTTCTCATCTAGAGTCACGGTATTAAATACAGACTCCAAACCCTTATCTCCAGCGGCCCATTGGGCATGATGTGAATATCTAATTGAATCTCAAATGTAGTATCTGCCAACCAAACTCCTCTTGCTGGATTCTCATCACAGCATGTAGTGATTGTGCCTTCCAAAGGCTTAGGTGAAAAAATGTTTATTGTCTCAACCCTCTCATGCCTTCCTCAGTCCAAAGAGTCTGCCTTTCATCCAAATGCCAGGCAAAGACTGAGAGGCCACCCACAGCCTTCCTCATCTCTGTTGATGGAAACTCCATCTTTCCAGTTGCTCAGATCAAATCTTTGGCATCGTCCTGACCTCCCCCTTCTCTTTCATGACCCACATTTGCACCGTCAGCAAATACTGTCAGCTCCGCTTTCCAGAACCTGCACACTTCTTGCCAACTCTGCCCCTTCTAAGCCACTGTCACCTCTGCAGGATTATGGCAACTGCCTCCTGGGCTCCCTGCTTTGGTTCCAGCTGCCTCACAGTTGATTTTCTGCATTCTCCGCTTGCTGCTGGATCAGGCACTTTATCCTGGAAACTGTCCATGCCGTTCCTCTGCTCAGAGCTGCCAAGGGGTCTCTCTTTGCATTCAAAGTCAAAAACAAAGTCCTTGGAGAGTAGACTTGTGGTTGCCGTGAGGGAGGGGGAGGGAGTGGGAGGCATTGGGATCTTGGGGTTAATAGATGCAGACTATTGCCTTTGGAATGGATTAGTAATGAGATCCTGCTGTGTAGCACTGAGAACTATGTCTGGTCACTTAATGATGGAGCATGATAATGGGAGAAGAAAGAATGTATACATGTATGTATAACTGGGTCGCCATGCTGTACAGTAGGAAATGGACAGAACACCTGTAAACCAGCTATAATATGGAAAAAATTAAAAAATATATATATATATACATAAAAAAAAAAATCCTTACCACTCCATCTGGGTCCTGCCTCCCCTCTGACTTGGTCTGTTACACAGGGTGATACTGAGAATGTTCAATGGCACAAAAAGATACTACATGGGCACTAGCTAAACTGCTCATGTGCCCACCATAGCCCCTGATGTTGGAGGATGGGCCAGAAGTCGCCCTGCTCTGCCAGGCATTACCCCATAGTTGCTGGAGATGGGCATTCTAAGGGGGGAAGGCTTTGTGGTCAGGGTCGTAGTGGGTGGCATTGGAGAGTTAGGAAAATTGGCTCTTGACCAACCAGCTTCGAAAGTTTTTTATTTTATTTTATTTTTTTAATCTTTTTAGGGCCGAACCACACATGTAAGTTCCCAGGCTAGGGGTCAAGTCGGAAGCCTACACACCACAGCCACAGCCACATGGGATCCGGGCCGAATCTGTGATTTACACCATAGTTCCCAGCAACGCCGGATCCTCAACCCACTGTGCGAGGCCAGGGTTTGAACCTACATCTTCATAGACACTAGTCGGATTTGTTACCACTGAGCCACGATGGGAACTCTGAAAATTTTCCATATTTTAATGCTCAGTACTCCTATCTACAGGGGCGTGTGGGCTGAACATCCGTCTTCTCCCATTTTCTTCCTCCCTTTTGGCCTCCTTACTGTTGCTGAAACTCAGCCTCTGTCCAATGGGGCTGGATAGAAACATGGAGACAGAGTTTGGGGTGAAGTAGAACAGAAAAGGTTTTATGGCTTTCCTGGGCAGTGGAGGTCAAAGCTGGCTAAGGCCCTACAGGCTGTGCCCTCTTGGGGAGAGAATAGGGAGCGGTCTGAAAGTTTGGGAGTGGAAAATAGGGCTGCCGATAAGGATCAGGGTAGAGAGCCCTTGCATTCTCTTTCAAAGCCTGTGTTTGGTGGCCTCAGGACTGGTTTCGAGGACGAAAAATGCCTCATCAAGGAATTCACATCTTCCGTTTGTTGGGGATTTTAACTCTGCAAAAGAGCCCAAAGATATTTCTATGTACATTCCTTGAGGAAGAGCCAGGACCCTGCCCCAATTCTGCACTATCACCTCTTGACAGCTCCTCTCTGGTCTCTGCAGCCCCTTCCTTCCCTAATTAGCGACGGCTTGAACCTGCCCTTTGGAACTCAGGGAAGGTCTTAGAGGAGGAAAGAGGCCTATTTCCTATAAACAAGAAATAGGGCACACAGAAAGGTTTATGTTCCCAGGAGCCCCTTAGGGCCCTGCTCAGTTTCTTTACTGCCACAGGCCAAGCATCCATGTGTGGGTTGTCCTTCTCCTTGTGGCTGTCCCTGGGGTCCCGCAGACCTCTGCTCAAATTTCATCTTCTCTGAGAAGTCCACTGGGACCACCAGGGATTCTCCAATATCCACACCTCCCTGGTCTCATTCTGCAGAGTTCTCACAACAACCTGCCCTGCCCGCTATGTCCTTGTTTATTCTGTATTTCCTGTCGCTCTCCTGCAACATGGACTTCAAGACGGAAGGAGTTTTTGTTTTCCTCTCTGCTGCAGCTCCAGGACCGTATCATAGGATGTACTCATTGCAATTTTTTTTGTCTTTTCTTCAGGGCTGCACCCACAGCACATGGAGGTTCCCAGGCTGGGGGTCGAATTGGAGCTGTAGCCGCTGGCCTATGCCACAGCCACAGCAGTGCAGGATCCGAGTCGCCTCTGTGACCTACACCACAGCTCATGGCAAGGCCGGATCCTTAACCCACTAAGCGAGCCCAGGGATCGAACACGCTTCTTTATGGATACTAGTTGGGTTCGTTAACCACTGAGCCATGATGGGAACTCCCTCAATGCAGCTGTTGAATGAATGAATACATGATCACTTTGTCATTAAATAAAACTAATCCTAAGTACCAAGCATCCCTCTAAGAATCTACACATTAAGCTGGAAAACTTGGGCTCCACCAATCTGGGCTTCAACTGATACAGCTTAAACTCTTAGGGTCAGTCACCGTGTCCCCATCTGCAAGATGGGGTAATAACCTGTGACAAAGGGTCTCGGTGACAGGGTACACAAAGCACTTACCATAACGTCCCTTGCATGTTGTAGCCAAAAAGTGGCCTCTGTACACCTGCACTGATGAAGTTTCGGAGACAGAGTTTTGAGGAAGAGAAAGAACAGCTTTATGGCTCTGCCAGGTAAAGGAGGCCACAGCAGGCTAGTGCCTCAAACCTATGTCCTGTCTTGAGAGGGGACAGCGAGGGGTTTTATAGGTTTAGCTCCGAAGATGATGGGGTTATCGATTAAGGTGTCTGTATTATTCTTCATCCATAGGTCATTTCAGAGTCATTAAATCTGGCATCAGTGTGGCCATTGATGGTGTCTTGTCTTCGGGGTTATTGTTCCTTGACCTTCTCTCTGGAAAGCAGATTGCTCACAGGGCAGGGGTGTTAGGGAGTTCTCCAATCACAAGAGAAAACTCCAGGTGCGATTTAACTCTAGCTAGAAAGGAACCATTAGTACTAAGTTAGTGGGCCAAGGCAGGACAGAACATAAGGGAGACTAGCTAAACTAGTTTTTAGCTGTAACCATATTTCCAATCATTAACTCTTGAGTCGGGAGACTGAGGGAAGACCTGGGAGGCTGAAGGAAAGAACTTTTTACTTCAAAGCACAAAGATTTAAGGTGCGGTACGTGGTTCCATAGGTGTATAGAGTTGGTTCCTTCCTCTTCCTTCTCTGGTCCTTGCAGGGGTGTGGGGGTCCTTCCCTGGACGTATAGCTTCAAGGATGCTAGACTAGGTGTGGGATGTGGAGTCAGGCAGGGGCTGGAGATGGGGGTGGGAGCAGGGATGGGTACCAGTGCCCCTGCTGGGATGGCTCCCAGGCCTGCTGAGTTGGAGGGCACAGAGCAGGGCCCATCTGTGCCACCAGGCCTTCTGTGATGATCTGGGAGACGTGACAAGCGGGAACCCAGATCATGCATATTCAAAGCCCGGTCTGGTTCCCTGGCACAATGGGCAGAACAAACGTAGCAGGTAACAGCTTGCCTCCTTGAGTCGAACACTGAGTAACTGGGTCGTTTGGGTCTGAACTGATAGGGCAGGATGGGATCTCAAGTACCATGACTTTTCTTTGAATTCAGATGGATCTAAGTGAAAGTTCTTATCCAAGATTCCACGACTCCCAAGGTATGTCTGGATAAAATTCACCCAAGAACTTGGACAGGCAAATAATGCATCTTTATTTCACTAACCTCTCACTGAACTGGAGCACATCCTTCTATTTGGAGGACAGGCAACCATCCACGTTACTGTGAGTGGCACTGGAGACTTTGTCACCAACAGAGTTCAAGGTTCCATGTCACATTCTAGTTGTTGCAGATGTCACAAAATATCAACATACTCCCATCATTACTTTGAAACAGTGGTAGTTTTTAGAATTGTGGGCAATATCTTGTTATGTGATGCATTGCTAAAGACATTGTTTATCATTTTTTTCATCATCTCTTGATGACAGGGTTTTAATATCATGGGTTTCATTTGTAGTCCTCTGTGTTTCATTATATTCTTGGTTTTTTAGAGGCAGTGAGAAGTGTCTCTGGGTATCAACAGACTGCCAGTGATCTATAGCTCAGAACCTTTCCCTAAACCATCTGGAAGAGACAGATTTATGTTGTGCCTTGTGTGTGCGTGTATGTGTGTGTGTGTGTGTGCGTGTGTGTGTGTGTGTGTGTGTGTGTGTGCGTGTGTGTCCATGGACCACTTTCACACATAAATGTTTCTGTGTTCCTGACTCAAAGTAAACCATCAATCTAATTTCAGGAACTCCCTCCTCCGGGTCAAACTTTGGTCCTTTCCTCTTGCTGCAAAACCAGGTTACCTGGTGTCAGCAGGCCTGGAAAATAGCTACCAATCAGGCATTAGTCTTTTTCTCACTATGAGGAAGTCACCTGGAGCCATCTCCTCTTGCAGGTGTTGGGCTGGGTCCATATGCCTGAGTCCAATTTCCCTGCCCTCATCCATCCACCCGGCACCACACTGGCACTGAGCTATCTTCCTGAACCGCCTCATCTTTCCCATCTGTTATTCACAGAAGGCTTGAGTTTCTTTTTAAATCCAAAAAACTTCATTCTACTAAGAAAAACAGAACACAGTACCCTCCGCTGAGACTCAGTGAGTTGTCAGGTCCCCACATAAGGAGACAGGGGCTTCGGAAGATTCTAGAAAACTTCCGACATCAGTGTCCAGCCCACTTCTCCAGTGACACTGGAGCAGCCACCTTTGCTGTTTTTTCATTGCAATGAGATGGGTTAGGTCAGTGGAGATAAGAGAGAAAGAGGCAGAGTGACACGTTCAGAACTGACCAAGAGGAGTTCCTGTTGTGGCTCAGAAGTAACAAACATGACTAGCATCCATGAGGACATGGGTTCAATCCCTGGCCTTGCTCAGTGGGGTAAGGATCCGGTATTGCTCTAAGCTGTGGTGTAGGTCGCAGAGGAAGCTCAGATCTGGTGTGGCTGTGGCTATGGCTGTGGCTGGCAGCTGGAGCTCCAATTCGACCCCTAGCCCAGGAACCTACGTATACCACAGGAGTGGCCCTAAAAAGCCAAAAAAAAAAAAAAAAAAAAAAAAAAAAAAAAAAAAAAGTCAGATATTGGTAAGACTCATGAAGAAAATTAAGCAATTTGATGAGATACAGGGGCTGGATGGGCTACTTTGGCTTGACCTGCCGAAGAAGGTGCTATTTCATTTCAGATCTAAATGAAAAGAAAGAGTCATGCAAAGAACCTTAGGTCTTTCCTAAAATCCTGGGAGGGAAGAGAGTTTGACCCTCTCCTAGAACATAACAATTCCTGAAAAGGACTCTGACTGGCCAGACTTGGGGTACATGCTCACCCCCAAACAAACTGGACAGAGTAAGAATGAAGTCTTATTGTCCAGCATGGGTCTTGGGGTCTCCCTTGATTGACAGCCCCCCAAATCACATGGAGTAGGCTGAGGAGCGAATCACAATAAAGAAGGGACTCAGCGTGGGAAAAATGAACCGGGTGTGCTCCCATGGGGAGGGGGGTTGCTGTGGCAAATGCTGGCTGGTGGGTCAGTCACAGATACAATGACTGTGATTCGGGGCCAGGGGACCTGTATGCCAGTCCCTGCTCTGACAGGAATTAGCATGGACCCAGGTCTGTTTCCTTACCCGGGAAGACTTACAGTAAACACTCTTGAGGTTCTCCTCCATTCCAGGACTGTGATTTTGCGATGCTCTCTTCTCCCCTGATTCAGTTGGCATGTTTTGGTTACAAGCGGCAGACAACATCGACTCAAGCAATGTATGCAACGCGGGCATTTCTCACACGAGGAACCACAAGCAGGGCCATCTCTGTAGACCAAGTACATACACTGTAATTTCCCTCATATGAAGTTTGAAAGCATGAAGAATTGAGTGATTTACTGTGCAGGGGTACAAAAGAATGTGAAAACATAAAGAAAAGTGAAGAGATGATAGACAGCAATGTAGAATATCTTTGGGGAGTTCCCGTCGTGGCTCAGTGGTTAATGAATCCGACTAGGAATCATGAGGTTGGGGGTTCGATCCCTGGCCTTGCTCAGTGGGTTAAGGATCTGGCGTTGCCGTGAGCTGTGGTGTAGGTTGCAGACACGGCTTGGATCCCTCATTGCTGGGGCTCTGGTGTAGGCTGGTGGCTACAGCTCCGATTCGACCCCTAGCCTGGGAACCTCCATATGCCACGGCAGCGGCCCAAGAAATGGCAAAAAGACAAAAAATAAAATAAAATAAAAATAAATAGAATACCTTTGGGGTTAAGGGAGCATAATTGATTGGGGGAGTAGCTTGTGAGGGGCAATGTTCTACTCCTTGAGCTGAGTCGGGGCTTCATGAGTATATACGTTGATTTTTGACGCCCTTTCTTTTGTGTTCGAAATATCCTTGTAGGTAGTTGTCATTGCGGCTCAGCAGTAACGGACTCGGCTATTATCCGAGAGGACTCGGGTTTGACCCCTGGCCTTGCTCAGTGGGTTAAGGATCTGGCATTGCCGTGAGCTATGCTGTAGGTCACACATAAGGCTTGGATCCCACATTGCTGTGGCTGTGGCGTAGGCCAGTAGCTACAACTCTGATTTGACCCCTAGCCTGGGAACTGCCATATGTCGAGGGTGCAGCCCTAAAAAGACAAAAAAAGAAAAAAAAGGTCCTTGTATATACTCAATGTATACAAATAAATGAGGAGTTCCCTTCGTAGCTCAGCAGCTAACAAACCCAACTAGGATCCATGAAGACGAAGGTTCGATCCCTGGCCTTGAAGGTTAAGGATCTGGTGTTACGGTGAGCTGTGGTATAGGTCATAGATGCGGCTCAGATCCCTCATTGCTGTGGCTGGGGTGTAGGCATGCAGCTGTAGCTCCGATTCGACCTCTAGGAAACTCCATGTGCCAAGGGTGTGGCCCTAAAAAGACAAAAAAAAAAAGCATAGATGTCAGTTTTCTTTTTTCAGATAAATTGGATTTTAAGATGAATTTCATCCAAAGGAACAAAGAGATAGCACATTATATATCAGTAAAAATGAATAGACAAATATTATACATTGATCAAGAACATACATGCACCTAATAATAAAGCATTGAAATATATGTTAAAAAAACTGAGACGTAACTATTGAAATAAATAGCTAAATCGTTTATTGTAGTGGTAACGTTAACATATTGGTCCATGAAACTAATCCATCAAACGGGCACACACACACCAATGGGAAAGATACAGTAGATTTGAATTATACAACCATGCAAATAATGAGCCTGAGCTAATGCATATATACTTCACACCTAATAAATATAGAATGTGTATCTTTTCAAGAACACTTGGAACATTCACAAAAGTCAGGATTAAACTTGAGTGATAAAGGAAGCCTCAATAAATTCCAAAAAGCCTGCATCACACAAATTATAGTCTGGCCATAATGCTATAAAATTAGGACTTGATAACAAAAGAATAATTTTTAAAAATCCCGTATACCTGGAAACTAAAAGTCATACTACCAATATCCCTTTGGTTAAAGAGGCACGCACAGGGAAAAATATGAAGTACTTAAAACTGAACTAAATGAAAGCAACATATGTCAAAATATGTGGGGGACAACTTCGAGTGAAATTTACAGCTTTAAATACATTTATCACATAGCAAGAAAGAACAAAAACAAATGAGCTAAGCTTTCGACTCAAGAAGTTAGAAAAGGAGCGCTTGTATAAATCCAAAGAAATAAGTGCAGAAATCAACAAAGCAATGAGCTAAAAAAAGGGGGAAAATTAACCAAATGGCTGGCTTTACGAAAAAGTTTATAAGTTTCTGAAAAGACATTAAACTTTTTGGAAAGGAGACAAGACACAAATTTTAAAATACAGAATGAAAAAATAACTTTAGACACAAATGAGATTTTAAAACAATAAAAGAATTACCATGAGCTATTTCAGAAAAATATTTGAAAAGTTAGATATAATGAATGAAATTCTGGAAAAAGCAAAACCAAAAAAGAAAAAAATTTAAAAATGGAATAAATCAGTTATACTTTTAAATGTTTAAATATCAAAGGCTCCCCTCAAATTCACACACATGCCAACAAAGCCCCAAACCCAAAAAGTTTTATAGGAGAGTGCAAGTGAGCTCTGAAACTATAATGTCTTATGCACATTACTTCAGGAAATGGAGTGAGAGGAAAAAAAATGTCTAACTTTTTGTGAGGCCGCTATAACCTTGATTATAAAACTAGCAAATGACAATTCAAAGGACTCATTTGATTTTGAACATGTACCACTATTAATTTTTTTTTTTAGGCTGCACTCAGGGCATGCAAATTTCCCTGACCAGGGATCAAACCCATGTCATGGCAGTGACCCTCACCACAGCAGTGACAAAGCTGGGTCCTTAACCTGCTGAGCCACCAGGGAACTCTTATATGACTATTCAATAAAAAAAAAAATTTGTTTATTGGATCCAACTGTGTATTTAAAATAAAACATCATGATCAAAGTGAATATTTTTGAAAAGGAGTAAAAATATAAAAATTCTTTCAAGGTAATTCACTAGAAATAATGGACTACAGGAGAATAAAAGGACATGATTATCTTGATAGATGCAGAAAGAACAGTAAATAAACCTCAATGCCTTTTTAGGAAAATAGTAAATAGAGTAATAATTCTCACAAAATGAGAAATAGAAGTCTTTTTATTTAAGAATAGATACCAAATTTCCACAGTGAACATTGTTCCCGAGAAAGAAATGATAGGAATTCCTGTTGTGGCTCAGTAGGTTAAGAACCTTATGTTGTCTCTCTGAGGACGCCTTGCTTTTTAGATCAAGGATCTTGCACTGCTGCAAGCTGCGATGTAGGCCGCAAATGTGGCTCAGATTGTGTGGCTGTGGCATAGGCCTGCAGGTGCCGCTCCGATTTGACTTCTAGCCCAGGAACTTCCATATGCCACAGGTCTGGCCATAAAAAAAAAAAAAAAAAAAAAGAAATATTAGGAGTTGCCAGCGTGGCACAGTGGTTAACAAATCTGACTAGGAACCATGAGGTTTCGGGTTTGATCCCTGGCCTTGCTCGGTGGGTTAAGGATCCGGCGTTGCCGTGAGCTGTGGTGTAGGCCAGCGGCTACAACTCCGATTGGACCCCTAGCTTGGGAACCTCCATATGCGGTAGGAAGCGGCCCTAGAAAAGGCAAAAAGACAAAAAAAAAAAAAAAAAGAAATATTAGAATCATTCTTTTTAAGGTGGGTTTCAGCAGAAGGAATCTCCTATGACCACTGCTGTTTAACATGGTATTGGGATACTGGCAAATACAATGAGGCAGGAAGAGTAAACCTTAGAAATCATGACAGAAAAGAGATAAATTATATTATTGGCCAATGGTAGAATTATCCACATAGAGAAACCAATAGAAAAGCCTATCTATCAGAACTAACATGAATTCACCAACGCTGATAGATGTAAGATCGATGTATAAACATCAGTAGCATTACAATATTCCTGCAAAAACTTTTTTATTTGTATTTATTTTATTTTTCATTTTTTTGCTTTTTAGGCCTGTACCCATGGCATATAGAGGTTCCCAGGCTATGGGTCAAATTGGAGCTATAGCTGCCAGCCTACACCACAGCCACAGCAATTCGGCATCTGAGCCGCATCTGCAACCTACACCACAGCTCACAACACCACCAGATCCTTAACCCACGGAGTGAGGCCAGGGATCGAGCAGGCGTCCTCATGGATACTAGTTGGATTCATTTCTGCTGCACCACAAGGGGAACTCCAAAAAATTTTTTATAATGTTTTTTGGGGGTTTTTTTGGTCTTTTTTTTTGTCTTTTTGCCATTTCTTGGGCCGCTCCAGCAGCATATGGAGGTTCCCAGGCTAAGGGTCTAATCAGAGCTGCAGCCACCGGCCTACGCCAGAGCCACAGCAACGCGGGATCCGAGCTGCATCTGTGATCTATTCCACAGCTCATGGCAAGGCTGGATCCTTAACCCACTGAGCAAGGCCAGGGATCGAACCAGAAACCTTATGGTTCCTAGTCAGATTTGTTAACCACTGAGCCACAACGGGAACTCCTATAATGTGTGTTTTATATATTAGAAATATGTAAAGGGAAATAAGACTATCAACTAGAATTAGCTTTAAAAAAGTATCAGATCTTTATGTAGATATGTTAAAAACTATATTAAATAATAAGGTATTGAAATAAATGAACAAATGTATCTTATTTGTGAATGATTAACTTAACATTGTGAATAAGACAATTCTCTCTAAAACAATTGTATTGCAGTTCCAGTTTAAATCTCATAAGGATTTTTTGAAGAACATAAGCTATTCCAAAGTGTATCAAATAATATAGACCCACAAATAACTAAATTTTAAGAAAAATTAGATAGTCATCTTACTCAATAGGAAAATATGAAAACACTATAAACCCACAGTTATGTTATAATAAATGTAATTTTTGGTTCAGGGATAGGCAAAGAGAACCACACAACAGAAATCAAAGTCTGATCACATCCATACTATATATTCGTTTCCTAGGTGTGTATGTGTGAATCATCATAAAATCATGAGAAAAAGAGGAATTACATTGGAGAAAAATAAAATGGTATACCTACCTCACCAAGAGTAAATGTGCACTTTTGAAAAGTAAAATGATAATACCATAACAGAAATGGATAACTTATTTGGGGGTGGGAAGGAGTTATTAAATACCCCTCCCAAAGCGCAAGCCGCGAGGAAATAAGAAAAGACAGATTTGACTTTGTCAGAATTTTTGTTTAACCAGAGACATCACTGTCAAAAATAATAAACCAGTGACAGGTTGGGAGAAGATATCTGTAAGAGAGGGAAAAAAAAAAGCACAGGATTAGTATCTAGATTGTTTAAAAACCACCAATCAGCAATAATCACGTAGACGTCTCTGCACGTTCACAAGTTTCCCTTGGCCTCGCTCTAATGAGGGTACCTGTGATTGCTCTTAGGATCCTTCCAGGTAACCTAGAGTCAATTCCCCATCTCAAAATCCTTAATCTGATCCCATCTGCAAAGACCCTCCCCCCACCCCACTGTAAGGTAACATTCTTAGGTTCCAGATATTAGGACACAGACATCATTTTTTTTTTTTTTCCTTTTTAGGGCCACACCCGCAGCATATGGAGGTTCCCAGGCTAGGGGGCGAATCGGAGCCACAGCTGCCGGCCTACACCACAGCCACAGCAACCAGACGCGAGCGGCTTTTGCAGCCTACATCACAGCTTGCATCAATGCCAGATCCTTAACCTAATGAGCCAGGCCAGGGATCGAGCCTGCATCCTCAGAGAGACAACATCAGGTTCTTAATCTGGTGAGCCACAACAGGAACTCCAGGACATGGATATCTTTGTGGGGGGGGTACATTTCAGTACCTACTCCTCGTATTGGTTGAGAAATTTACCTCCCCTCTCTGGCCTCAATTTCCCCATTTATGGAGTGTGGGGCCTGGGTCACATGGCCTCTGGAGCCCTTTTTCACCTCCCCCCATTACCCCATATCCTGGGTGGCCCCAGTGCCCTGGCCTCTTCCCTGGAGGCTTCTTCTGGGGGTGGGGCACACCCCCTCCCCAGCAGGGCCGTTTCCCCGGGGCGGGCGGGGGGGGTTTCAATGGTCGGAGGTGTCTAGTGGCGACCGAAAGCCCTGAGCAGCCTGTGCTCTCACCTGGTGCCTGTCAGACCTGTCAGCTGCCCTGCACCGACACCTGCCACCAAGCTCAGGAGCTCCGCTCAGGGGGTGCTGCCCTGCCCAGGACCATGAGAAGGAGCGGGACGGGGCTGGGAGTGAAGGGAGGGAGAGGGCAGACAGGCAGGATCCTTTCCTTCCACCCCACACCCACTTATGTCAGCTTTGTTTGGGGGCCTTGGTCAAGTCTCTCTGGGCAGCCTGGGTCCCCACAGAAGCACTGAGAAGGGCAGAGCTCTGCTGCCCCTCCCAGCCACCCCAGAGGCACAGCTCCCCATCGGAAATGCATGACCTCACGTCTGGCTGCCTGGCATTCTGGAAACCATCCAAGGATCCCAGGCAGGTGGGGACCCCGGGGCCTCAGCATGCAGCAGCCGCCACCCCTGGCAGCCCTGGCAGCCCTGTGCTCTTAGATTTAAAAGCTGGCTGCGGGCCCTGTGTTTGGCTCCCAGTCTGCTCCTGGGAGGTCGCTTACAGTCTCCTAGGCTGTGAGGTGACCTTGCATCAACTCCTGCCAGTGTCCCTGTGCCTCTCCTCCTCCCACCTTGGCTCCCAGGACCCTTAGCACCATCAGCCATTATCCAATCACAGCTCTGCGTCTGGACTACCTGTGCCTTCCAACTTATTCCTTAAAACAGCAAACCAATAAGTTTCCTCCCTTTTTTATGGGTAAAGAATAGAGGCTCAGATAAGTCATGCATCCTCGGCCTGTGGTCACCAGCTTGTCACGTGGCAGCCTGGGATCTGAATGCCACTTGACCTCTCCCCCACCTGCCTCCACCTCCGAGACGGCCCCCACGCGGTCCTGCCCCAACCCGACGCACCTACCTCATCCCCTCTGCCAGACGCGTCCTTCTCTACCTTTCAAGCCTTGACTACCTCTCACCAGCATCATCGTGACCACAATTTCCCAACAGCCTCCTTACACCTGGGCTGGTGCCAGCCAGCACCTATCCTCACTGTAAAGCCTCGGCAGATATTGGGTGAATGGTGACCCAAGCAGGTGGAGTCCTGACTAGGTCTTGGCCTTGGCTTTCGGACCTGCAGGGGCTGGACAAATCTGTTGTCCTCTGGTCCTCGCCACTGCCCTGACCTCCTCTGGCCCCTCTCAGGCCAACCCATCAAGCCGGCTGGAGAGGAACTGGAGAGCCAGGGCCCCTCCCCCAGCCCCCCAGGCCTGGGTGTCACCAGCACCACTCTGGAACTGGAAGCCTGGGGGATCCATTGAGCCCCTGAGTGGTCCTTGCCTCCCACACCGATGCCTGTCGTGGGGGCACATCCCGTGGACCAATTTCTGTCCAGGCTCCCTCACTTGGCAAAGTGCACAGGCTTGGTAATCACACAGTCTGGGTTTAAATACCAGCTCTGCCAGCCAGCAGCCCTGTCCTTGAAGCCCTCGAAGCCTGATTTCCTCCCTGATAAATGGGCATCACGTGACTTCAGAGCATCATAAGGAGAGAAGGAGCCCAGCAGAGCAGATCAGAAGGTAGGTGTGCCTCTTCTACTGCCTCCCCCATCCTCCTGTCCCAAACCTAGAGCCTGGGGCACACCAGCCCTTGTCCCTGGGCTGGACCCTGGGGGTCCAGCTGCTGCCCAAGCCTCTGAGTAGAACTCCTGGGGGACTGCTGGCCTGCCGGCGCTGCCTGAGGCCAAACCCTGTCTGTGCCTCTCTCTCTAGGATGAAATCCAACTACGGTGTGCCCTGGGCCTCATGCTTCTCAGCCTAGTCTCATCCTGGCCTCAAGCCTGTGGCCTGCCCTGCCCAGGAGGGCAGAGCCATGCCCCCAACATCCACCTCCACGCCCCGGGCCCCTGCTTCTCCGAAAGTCATGTTTGTCCCTTTGTCCTGTCTCCCGCTGACACCTTCTACCCCAGCTCTGAGAGCCTCCCTTTGGCCAGGTGACCACTCCTCATGGCAAGATGCAGCCCCTGGGGACACTTGCTTGTCTGCAGATGACAATCCGAGGAAGAAGATACAGGTGCATGTAAGTACCTTCTAAGCTGTTTCTGGGCCACCATGGAATTCTCAGCAGAGGGGGGGATCATCCCAGTAACCATATGTTATAACAATATTGTTGATCAATTAAAGTTGGATGTTAAGGTTAGATGAAAGATTATGGTATCTGAAGCATGGAGACAGTCAAGACAATGCAATAATTTCCCATGGAGACAGCAATAAAAACCAGCCAGGGGAGTTCCTGTTGTGGCTCAGCGGTAACAAACCTGATTAGTACACATGAGGATGCAGGTTCAATCCCTGGCCTCCCTCAGTGGGTCAAGGATCCGGCGTTGCCATGAGCTGTGGTGTGGGTCATAGATGTGGCTCAGATCTGGTGTTACTGTGGCTATGGCGTGGGGCGGCAGCTGCAGCTCTGATTCAACCCCTAGCCTGGCAACCTCCACATGCTGTGGGTGTGGCCCTAAAACAAGCAAGCAAGCAAACAAACAAACAAAAACAGCTGGGACTCAGAAAAGGCTAAAAAAAGAAAATCCAGGTGCAAATCTTTGCACCTATCAGAGCTGCCCCTGGGGACACTTGCTTGTGCAAATCTTTGCACCTATCAGAGCTGCCCCACACCAGCAATCTCTGTGCTGGAAAAACTCCCTTCTCCTCTGCCCTGCTGGGGCCAGGGCTGAGAGCACCCGGGAGACCACCCATACTCCTGATTCCTGAGCAAGGCTTCTCCTCAAAATCTCTGCCGGTGCCTATAAAAAAGTACAGATTCCTGTGTTGTGTTCCAAGCCTACTGACTCAGAATCCGTAGGGGCAAAAGCCCAGGAAACTGCCTTTTAAAAAAGTTCCCAGGTTTCTCTCCAGATCACCCAGATGGTGAAACCCCCAGCCTAGCCCAATCCTGTCATCACCAGGTGAGGAATGGAGACTAAGGGGCTAGGTGGCTGGCTCAGGGTCAGAGCCAAGCACAGCAGGACTGGATAGACCCCAAGAGGGGTCCCCGACTGCCCCAAGATCTCCAAGATCCCATCCCTGTTGGCTTGCCTCCTGCCTTCCCTTCAGGTACTTCAGGTGCTGGAGCCCCAAGGTCATGCTTCCGCTCTAAGTATCTTACACCTGTAAACTGGGCTCGGACATGCAGTTTCTACTTTCTTCCAATTGTTCCCAGAAGGCCTGGGACTGGGCTCTGCCCAGGGGATCCACCAATGGGATCTTTCCAAATAATACTGCCTCCAGGAGAACAGGCCATTGAAAATAGTCCTCTGTGCTGTTTCAATTCTTGGAATAATTTTTTTTTTTTTTTGGCTTTTTAGGGCCACACCTGAAACATATAGAAGTTCCCAGGCTAGAGGTCAAATCGGAGCTGTAGCTGCCAGCCTACACCACAACACACGGCAAAGCCAGATCCTTAACCCACTGAACGAGGCCAAGGATCGAACCTGAGTCCTCATGGATAGTAGTCGGGTTTGTAACCACTGAGCCGCTGAGCTGCTGAGCCAGGTTCCAACAGGAACTTCCAATTCCTGGAATATTTTAGATGTGTCTGCATTTTTCTCTCTTTGTGAACTCTGCTATAAAGGATATATATACGTTTTTTCTTGGGACAGGTCACTCAGGCTGATGAAACCTTGAATTGCCAAGGTCGTGCTCTCTCTTCTCCGAAGTCTCCAAAGTGTAAAGCTCTGTATTTAGTATCACAGTTCTTGCTCTGCCTGCAAGGACGTTAAGAGACAATTCGGAATGTGGATTTTAAATATCTTGGCAAAACAAGAGAAAGTTGGTATTAGAATCCTTAATTCTTTACTTCTGGATGGTAATATTCCATCCAACAAGGACAATTAACATGGCCTCTGAAAGTAAGGGAAATATTTTCTGCATCTGATTTCATAGCAAAGAAGACAATATGTCCCCATAGCTTTCATGTGGTTTCCTGTTTTAAGGATGAAATGAGCACCAGCCCTCCCATCCCCAGTTAAAAAAAAAAAAAAAAAATGAACGTTTCATAGTTTACAAAATACTTTCACACGCATTATCGCTCTCTCTCAGCCCTCAAAATCTCACGAGGTAGGTATGGTTCCGTCCCCACCAGACTCTATGCAGACAAGGAAACGGAGGCTGGCAGCTCAAGTGCCCTCCTTCCCATCACTGTTTCTCTGAAGGCAGAGCTGGCCCTTCTGGGGTCAGACCGGCCACATTGGTCCCATGTGGCCTCAGGACCCTGCTTCTCCCCCCCTGCTCCGCCCGATCGAAAAGTCCCTTGTTCTGTGGTCAGTAGTGGTGACTTTGATTTCAGCTGCAGTTTTAGCTCCAGTTTGGGGAATGCCTACAGTATTTTGTTCCATTTACATCCTTTGCTCTATGGTTCCCGTACAAAAACCTGACATTTTTGAGTAAATGCACTGAGACTGAGAGCTTGTCCTATAGATCCTCCCCCCGAAAGATGGTTTCTCCACCCTCCTCCACCCCGCTCTGTGTTACACGGCTGACTCACATGGACCCACATGGAGCCCATCAACCCGCTCCCTTGCCCACTGGCACGCAGTGGGGTCCAGCCCAGCAGATCTCGGGCAGGAGATGTGAGGTCAGGATGTTCTCTCCCAGCCCCTCCCTGCAGGGTGCCAGCCCCTGTCCATCAGGCCCCACACCACAGTCGCTGCAGCTTCTGGTAAACAGCCCCTGACCTTCAGGCCGAGTGGTGGTCGTGGGAGTGACCCGCAAAGCCATATTAGTGCCCGAGACAAAAGGAAAACCAAGCGCCCCATATACCTGCTCTTATATTGTTTTTAATGGTGATATTTTCTTTGAAAAAAGGTTATAGTTGCTAGAACATTCACTGACAAAATACTGAAAAGTTGAAAAGTAGGTGCATTAAAAACTCACATTATTTTACGTTTCAATATTTTATTTCTATTCCACACCGTATTACAATTTTATTTCCGGCTTTAATGGAAACAACCTCCTTATTAAACTATCAAAGTCTATTTCTTTGCTTCTATTTTCAATTGAGTGTTGTGCTTTAGAACAAGGGAGGGGAAAGACTTTGAAAATATGTTTGATGGGAGTTCCTATTGTGGCTCAGCCGTAACAAACCTGGCTAGTATCCATGAGGATGCAGATTCGATCCTTGGCCTCGATCAGTAGGTTAAGGATCCGATGTTGCCGAGAGCTGGGGTGTAGGTCGAACATGCGGCTTGGAACTGGTATGGCTGTGGTGCAGGTTGGCAGTTGCAGTTCTAATTCAACGCCTGGCCTGGGAGCTTCCATAATACTGCGGGTTTGGTCCTAAAAATATAGGGAAAAAAAAAAAGCATAATTGTGGGGATGTACACGGCTTAGGGGTATATTTTCCCCGGGAAAACAAAACAAAAAAAAAAAAACAAAAAAGAAAAAGAAAATATGTTTGATGAATGTAAATCTTTTTTTTTTTTTTTTTGAGGGGGGCTGCTCTCGCGGCATATGGAGGTTCCCAGGCTAGGGGTCCAATTGGAGCTGTAGCTACAGGCCTACACCACAGACACAGTAATGCACGATCCGAGCCACGTCTGCAACCTACACTACAGCTCACGGCAACACTGGATCCTTAACCCACTGAGCGAGGTCAGAGATTGAACCCATGTCCTCATGGATACTAGTCAGATTCGTTTCCCTTGAGCCACAATAGGAACTCCAAATGTAAATCTTTATCTTTATATTTATATGAATATAAATTCTGAATTTAGAAAGAAATGAAAGAAAAATCATGTTTCTAATTTCCTTTTTCTTTGGATGGACAAGGCTATCAATTAGGATAAGACCAGTATGTATCAAATAGAAATTAAGATTTTTAGGTGTCCTAATTTCATGTTCAAATGGAGATTATAAAATTAAACAAAACCCCACTTTGGATTTTGAATTTTTAACTATAAAAAAGTTATTGTCCATGAATGGATCTGATATACAAAAAGAAGCCACTGACCTAGCTCTTAAATATACTGATGCTATAAGCAATGTGGAAATTTCATCTGAAATAGTTTAATTTTGTTTTTTTTTCTTTTGAGGGCCACACCTGTGGCATATGGAGTTTCCCAGGCTAGGGGTCTAATCGGAACTACAGCTGCTGGCCTACGCTCCAGCCACAGCAACTTGGGATCTGAGCCGAGTCTTCAACCTACACCACAACTCACAGCAATGCCGGATATTTAACCCACTGAGTGAGGCCAGGGATCAAACCCGCAACCTCATCGTTCCTGGTTGGATTCATTTCTGCTGCGCCACAACGGGAACGCCATGAAACAGTTTAAAGTAACATGCAATAGCCATCATTTATTATGTAAAATCAGTACCATATTTGGTCTTCTAAAACTAATTCATATATTTTGCTTAGTGCAATCTTTTCCAAATTTGGAAGTGGGCTTGAGAATTCTTGTTTTAAACAGTACCAGTTGGTATTGTCTTGTGAAAGAAGCTTTGGTGTGCTGATGTTAATTAAAAGTTATTTAAGATAGTCACTGCAACGAGAAAAACTGTCAAATAGGGCAATTCCCTCAATTGAAAATGACAGAAATCGACAGGTGGATTCTGAAAACATTATTGATGAGTTTGCTTCCATTTTAAGCCAGGAAAGTGACAGTGTCTGGTTTTGATGTAAACATTTAAACTTAAGTGCTGTGAGTTTGATACATTTATTTTCACTTTTCATTTCAAAAACTCTTTGCATGTTCTGGGGGAAAAGCTATTGAAATTGCCCAGAAACATGCGTATATATAAGGAAGCACCTGTTCTTTCACCTCAGGCTCCAACATGGTTTATCACGGCATTGTGGGATCCTATATTTATGTAAGATTTTGATATTTCATTCTACCTGGATTTTTTATTTTTATTTTTTTTAATTTTTTTATTTTTTTTAGGGCCATACCCACGGCATTTGGAAATTTCCAGGCTAGGGGTTGCTTCAGAGCTACAGTTGCCGAACTACCCCACAGCCAAAGCAACACAAGATCCGATCTGTGACCTGCCCTGTATGTGGTGCTGGATCCTTAACACACTGAGCAAGGCCAAGTATTGAACCTGCATCCTCATAGATACTAGCTGGGGAGGTTCATTACCTGTTGAGCCATAACGGGATCTCCTTTACTTTAATTTTAATTTGAAAAGATTGCTTTGAAGTATTTAAAAAGATCTTGACCATTGCATTTTTTATGTCCTCTTAAATTCTGCATCCAAGTCGGGTTCTCCCTGGGTCAGAGGGCCCTGCTGTTCCTGGGAGAGCTGCACTACCACGTGTGTCTGCACGTTTGGAGACAGTCCCTTAACATACTTGGCCTCAAGTTACCCAATCTGGCTGTGTCTCTGCTTCCTGCTGGAGTCCTGACTAATACAACAAGGCCATGGAACCTGCTCAGGGTCACACAGCTAGCAGGTAGCAAAATCCAAGTTCCAATCCTATTCTCCATACCTGCATGGAAGCCTGTGTCGTGTGGCCTTCTGGGAAAGAGCAAAGATTTGCAAAAGGTGAGACCTCCCAGGAGGCAGCTGGCCTGTTGAGGCCCCTGTGCTTTCTTCTCTATCGGCGGGTACAGCCTGAGCCAGGGCGGGATGCTGTGAGCTATCCCCGGGCAGGACACCTGCTGGCTGTCCTCCCACAATCAGAAGAAGGGGGGCCAGGCTCCACCTGGGTGTCTCCAGGCCTTGGGAGGGCAGGCTTCAGGGGACGCTGTGATGGGTTTTATTTTCTTTTCCAAGTCATCCTCTAATTGATAATGACCCCGTGCAGCTGTCAGTCTGGGAGGCCTCCGTGTCTGCACCGGGGCCTGGGGGCCTGGGGGCCTGGGGGCTTGGCAGGTGCCCATGGCAGAGACCCTGGCCGGGATGACATCAAGCACAAATGCCCAGGAAGACATTAACAGCTGTATGTTCGTGCCTGGCCAGAAGGCCTAGAGAATATAGCCTTGGGCTGCCTGTGGGCTGGCAGTATTCCTGGGAACCAGGGCCCCAGGGACACAGAGCCTGCCCCACCAGGGGAGGGGACAGGCTGGGCAGAGGAGGGGCCTGGGAAGGGGCGCCTTCCTCCCATGTTAAAGAAGCCGATAGCACAAGGGTGGGGGTTCTGCCTTTCTTGGTGAGCTGGCAAAGACCAAGGCTGACTTACACTTTCTAAGCTTCGGTTTTCTCATCGGTCAAAAAGAAGTCATGGGAGCACCTCTTGCTTGGCCTATTTGACCTCACGGAGGCCTCCCCCTGCAGCACCTGGACAGAGCTACACTCCTGGAGGGGCCCCTTCCCAAGCACAAAAGTGATCATTCCTGCCTCCGAATTCCCCTTCACCTGCCGTGATGGGAAGTCTGTCCGTCTGCCTGTGTGTCTCATCTGTATTGCCATTCAAAAGACTGACTCTCTGGGTGACCACGTCAGAGACCATGGCTGGTCCCAAGTAGCTGATACTTTATGCTACCAAGTATTTAAGAGACCCTGAAAAATCAAATTACATCATGCAGGCAGATGGACTTATGCATTGACACAGTCATAAAAGAGGGAGCTTGTGTTCCTAAGAAAGAAATTAGGCAGTGCAGAGGCAGCAGGGGCAGGCCGTAGGCAAGGATGCTCTCGGGTGCTAATAAGGGAGGGCCGGGATGCTATGGGGGGAGGCCTGGGGAGTCTCCTCTGTCAGCTACTGCTGCTTAACAGATCACCCGGAAACAACCCCTTATCATTTCTCACGAGCCTGTGTGTCTCTGCATTGTTCTGCTGGTCTGAGCTGGGCTTGACCATCTTGGCTGGACAGTTGGCTCATTCATGGGTCTGATGCATGGGGGACGGTGGATGACCTAGAAGGGCCTTGGCTGGGCCAGCTGGCACCGTACCATGCCTCCTCTTCTCCAACAGGCTAGCCTGGGGCTGCCTTCATGACAGTGACAGGGGCCTAAGAAGGAGAAAGGATAGTTAGGAGGTCTTTTGGAACCCGGGCTCCAGCTTTATACATGGATCCTTCTAGAACATTCTTTCAGCCAAAGCAGCCATCAAGCCTGTCCACACGTAAGGAGTGGAGGGCTAGGCTCCACCTCCCGAAGAGAGGGCAAAGGCCTGGGATACAGAGTGGAGGGGAGATCGGGGGCCTTTTTTGCAGTCCATCTCCCCTGGGGGATAACTGCTTGACTTCTCTTGTCAAACAGGGTCCTCATGACATGTTGTGCTCATTACACAGGAAGGACCAGCCCCAGGGGACAAGCAGGCAGCAGCGGGGACACTAGGATGAAGGCCCAGGGATGCTGGGGCACGGGGCCTCTCTCCCCTTTGTGGACGTTCCCTGAGAGTGGGCATCAGAAGCTCACACCCCTCTAGATAGACCCAGACATCAGCCAGCAGCATCTCCCCCTTTACAGAAAACCGAAGCCCAGGGGGGCAAGTGACTTGATCAAGGTCACACAGCTAGCGCTGGCTGCAGGAGAATCTAAAGGTGGTTGGAGGGCCAGGAAATCTCTTCTTTGTGACTTTGAAAAATGTCACAGGACACCCCTCTCCAAAATGAGGGAAGGAGTCCAACTTATTAGGTTGTAGGAAAACATTTGAGAAATGAGACAGGGGTTTTGGATCTGTCTCGGGTAGGGATGTGTTATCATAACTGGAGGGAAAAACTGAGGTCGTGGATGCTAGCAGCCATCCCAGTGTCTCTGAGCTGCCAGGAACCCTGAAGGGCTCTGATCTCAAAGTGCTTGTTTGTGAGCAGGTTATACCTGAAGAAAAAAAAAAAAAAATGGCGTGGAGCTCCCGTCGTGACTCAGTGGTCAACGAATCCGACTAGGAACCATGAGGTTGTGGATTCAATCCCTGGCCTCACTCAGTGGGTTAAGGATCCAGCGTTGCGGTGAGCTGTGGTGTAGGTTGCAGACACGGCTCAGATCTGACGTTGCTGTGGCTGTGGTGTAGGCCGGCAGCTATAGCTTGGATTCAACAACTAGCCTGGGAACCTCCATATACCATGGGTGCAGCCCTATAAAGACAAAAAGACAAAAAAAAAAAAAAAAAAAAAAAAAAAAAGCGCAATTTTTCTTTCCCAATTCAAGTCCCTCTCCTCAACCACCCTGGTACACTTTCACTGCCTCTGCATCAAAGAAACTACACAACCCAGGACTGAGACATCATTCATTTATCCAACATAATAAAATGCATTTATTGAACCCCTGTGATGGACCGGATAGTGTCTGAGGGGCTGGTAACAGTGCAGCCAAAAGCAGACACATTCCCTGCTCTCAAAGGGCCTGCATTGTCACTGCTATGAGGCAATCGGGTGGGGAGGGGGCGGCAGCAGGACGGTGGCTGATGGCTTTGACCCTGGGTGCTCAGGGAAGCAGCCTCAAGGAGGTGATCTTGAGAGTTGCTCTCTGAAAGACAAGGAGGAGGTGGCTCTATGGAAATCTGAGGGGAGAGGTTCCGGGCAGACAGACCAGCCAGCTGGAGCCTCCAAAACAAACCCAAGGTTTCCATCCGCAGAGCTGCCTGACCTATCACCTCTCACGCTAACACAGAGCAGGTTTAACTCTCCAAACAAAAGAGGGGTTTTCGTTTTTTGGTTTTTTCAAAAAAACGTTTTCCTATTTGAAAACAGACTGTCAGTGTTGGCTGTGAAACCATTTGCTTGGCTGATGGAGATTAAACACGTGGCCCGAGTGTCCTGATGGCCTTGAGTGGAGCCAGCGCCCTGGTGTGTGGGGTGAGAAAGGGCTGAGCCCTGGAACCGCGTCCAATTTCTCCTCAACCCCAGTAAGGAGATCTCAGCTACTTGACAAGCAAGTGGCCCTCTCCCCACTTCCCGCACCCTAGTCCCTGCCCCCCGGAATTCTTGGGCAGAACAGCTGCACTGGGGGCTCAGTTTTCAATGAAACAATAAAATACTCCTGCGTGTCGCTTAGAGGATGGCATTTATGACTAGGGTGGGCCAGCTTCCCCGTGCAGACACCCCCGCCCCGGTTCCCAGGCTCACCAGCCCAGACGCCCACATGTCCCCCAGCCTGTCCTTAAGCCTCTGGGAACTGCAGCCTGGGTGCCTTGGGAGGTTCCAGCCCAGAGCATACCTGCAGGGGGGAAAAGGACAAGCAAGGCCACGGAAGAGGACCTTTGCCAAGAAGCACAAGGGCCATACAGCAGGGCACCCTTCCTGGCCCCGCACCTCACCCAGACCCCCCATCTCCCAGATCCAGGCACACAGCTGCCTCTGGGAGGCTGTCTGCTCTCTGGTTCAAGGGCAGAGAGGGGAATCGAGTGTGACCCACATTCCAGCCACACTCCTCTTCTTTAATGGAGCCGCAGGACGGTGGCCGATGGCTTTCCAAACGGACTTTCCAAATCTCCCTTGTGCTCTGCATGCACGGTGGACACTGTGCGCCGATACCCTGGACTCCCTTCTACATGCCAGACTGGAACTTCCACACCTGGGGCCACATCTTACAAGCTTGCACATGGGGATGCAGTGTGCCACCGGAAGTGTAGTGACAGCCATCACCCCTGCCTCGGGCGCAGAGCTTGTGCAACTATTTTACCCATTTACTGTCTGTTTGCTCTTTTTTATTTTTTAATACATTTTTTTTTATTTCGAGATAATGATAGATTCACATGCACTTGTAAGAAATAATGTGGAGACAGAGCACGTCTATTTTACCCAATTTCCCCCAATGGTAACTCATGCAAAACTATAATATAATATCACAACCAGAGTAGTGACACGGACATGGATATACCGGCAGTGTATCTATCTTTATTTTTAAAGTCCATATGTTTTGTTCTTGCTTTGTAAAGACAAAGCAGTGTGGGAAGCAGGGATCGAAAGCACAAAATAGAGAGAGTGAAGACAGGTGTCCATAGGCAGGTCTCCGGAAGGGCAAAAAAACCACCAGCAAATGCTCGACAGCATTAAGCCTGTTGACTGGGTTCCAATGGATGCTGCCTTGTTCCTGCCACAGACCCTCTACCCAGAATACTCTCTCCCTGGACTCACACGTGGCTCAGGCCCTCACCAACTCTCCAAGTCACAGCTCAGCTATCAATGAGGCGTCCCTGACCCATCTCTTGCCAACTGCAACCTGCTCTCCACTCTCCACCGGCATTCTGGGTCCCCTTTACTCTGTTCTGTTTCTCTCCTCTCCCCAGAATACTTATCACCATCTAACAGACTGACGTATTTCTTACGTGTCCCTTTATTGCCCATCTATTTCCATTTAAGTAATTAATTACTTAATTTACAGCCATATCACGGCATATGGAAGTTACTGCGCCAAGGGATCAAATCCAGGCTGCAGCTGCAACTGCAGCCTATGCCACGGATGCAACAATGCTAGATCTTTAACCCCCTGCACTGGGCCAGGGATGGAATCTGCACCTCTTCAGGCAGCCGAGCCTCTGCAGTCAGCTTCTTAACCCACTGCACCACAGCAGGAACTCCTTCCATTTTAGACTGTAAACTCTGAGAAAGGTAGGTCCCAAACACTTAGAGTGGTGTCTGGTCCCTAGGACACTACTCTGTTTTTTTCTTTTTTTTTTTTTTTTTTTTTTTTTGTCTTTTTAAGGCTTCACCTGCAGTATATGGAAGTTCCCAGGTTAGGGGTCAAATCGGAACTACAGCTGCTGGCCTACACCACAGCCACAGCAACGTCAGATCTGAGTTGTGAGTGCAACCTATACCACAGTGGAATCTTTAACTCACTGAGCAAGGCCAGAGATCGAAGCTGCATCCTCATGGATATAAATCGGGTTCATTACCACTGAGCCATGATGGGAACTCCCACCCTTTTCTAATATCAACACTTCATTAATATTAACGAATACCAAAAGGGGGTAAATTAACATATGTGGTTAAAATATTAATAGTATATTGCAAAAATTGTGCCCCAAAGGCGAGGTATAGTGAGGATGTGATGATTTTTTTAGATCCCTGGGAAAATATACCCCATGCCGTGAATATCCACAATTACGCTTTTTTTTGGCCTTTTTAGGGCTGCACCTGAGGCATATGGAAGTTCCCAGGCTGGGGGCCGAATTGGAGCAGCAGCCACCAGCCTATATACCACAGCTCCCAGCAATGACAGATCCTTTAACCCAGTGAGTGAGACTAGGGATTGAACTGGCATCCTCATGGATACTAGTCGGATTCTTAACCCACTGAGCCACGACGGGAATGCCTAAGCTTTTGAATATTTGACTTTTGTGCATAATTTCAGAAACACACTAGACATGACAGTAAGAGTGGCACCTGAACAAGCTGAGCCCAGATTTCAAGCAGATGCAGGTATGGGCAGAGTTCAAAGCAGGAGCATGCAACACAGGAAGGCTTCTTGGAAGAAGCCCTATGTATGACCTGACTGTCTCATAGTTCATATCTAGTGCACGCTGGATCAGGATTTTTAGCAGGGATTTGCTGAACAGAAATGGGAACTGCCGTCTGGACGTGTCTGGAATACTCCCCTGAGGGAAGGGGATGATGAGTGGAGCCTCTGGAACAGGGGCAGGGACTGCCCCTTCCCCACTACCAGTCTCCCCTGATTTTCCAGGTCATACCCCTAAGAGAATACTAGTTATCCTGCAGTAGGCATCTGGGAAGTGCTCAGTCCTGAAATAAATGCTTTACCTGCAACAACTTATTTCTCACTGTCACAGCAACCCTGTGTTATTAGATACTGTTTCCTCCAGTTTACAGATGAGAACAGGCAAGGTTGGAGTGGCTAGTTTGTCTCAGGTTATACGGCGAGCGTAGGAAGGTGTTCGTGTCCGAGCCCCAGGCTCCAGAGCCCACCCTCAACTACTGTGGGGGCCATGGGCTGCACTGGGGGACCAATGGGACTCTTCTCACCTACCTCTAACAGCTCTTTCGCCCCCAGGGAATGCAGAAGTTCTGCGTGGAAGTGATAACCAGAAAACAAATCCTTTTAAGACTGCTGGGAAAGACAAAGAGAAAAACCTTACACAGGAAACTAGAGAGAAAAAAAAAAAAAAAATCTAAATTGGGTAGACCAGATGACCAGAGTAGACAAGCCCCCACAGTCAACTTTGTGGTGACTTCAGAAAGCTGTTTCTTTCTCTCTTCACAGACACTGAAAATGTACATGCATTCATCCTACCTCACAGAACTTTGCTCCAGCCTGGGACCATGAGTCTGAAGACCTTTGTGGCTGGCTGGGGCAAGTGGTAGAGGGCAGGGGCTGGAAGTATGTGTTGGCTCAGTTGTTCCGAGCCCATCTTCAACCTTGGCAGAGTTGATCTACCGCGAAGCTAAGAAGCTTTAGCTCCAAGTCCCTTCACTTGCTCCAGCCCCTTCCAAAGGCTGAGGGGTGGGGTGGGGCTAGCCATGAATTTATGTGTTACGTGGTTTAAAAAAATCTTGTGAAAGTAGGATTAATATTATTCTGATATTGAGACAAATTGTAACAAAAAATTTCAGATCCCATTAAAGTGTTAATTCATTAAGAGGAAGAGATAAATTTCAAAGAGAAACGATACAAGTTTCCAATAGAAGTGATGAGTAGGCTCTTGGATTGTTATATAATCCAATTTAAGGAAATGAATGAATTATATGTTCATATTGGAAAAAGGATTTTCCTTCTTTTGCTGATTCAACATAAACTGCTATCATTGATAAAGATAATGTGATCCTACAGTGGGAACAATGATGGCAGACAGGTTAATGAGCATTTAAGATTAACCACCCCATTAAAAAAAAAAAGGACACATCCTGACATTTTTTCGGCTGATATGTGAAAGAGCCTTAATAGAGGTTTTCCGAAATTTGGTAACAATTCTGAACATGTCATTATCAAGGATAAAATCTGAAAAGAAGTTTCATGAAATATTAACATTAAAAAAAATCAAAATTTGATCAGTCGTGTCACAGGAGCAGCTGCATTATCTTTCTATTCTCTTGCTGGAAAATAACATTATAAAACAATTGTTAGCTATGAAGAATATGCAGACAAAAATATGTGAAATAAAGCATACAGAGGTATGCCAGCCAGGTAGTGAAACTCTTAGTATTTGATTTTCTACATTTTCTGATTCTTTTATTGGCACCTGTAAGATGTAACCTTGAGAATTTGCTGTGATTTATTTTTCTCCTTTCAGTACCTGTATTCATTTCTTAGGGCTGCCATAACAAAGGGCTAGACAGTGGGGTGGGGAGTGGCTTCCCTTAAGGAATGTATTGTTTCACAATCCTGGAGGCTGGAAGCCCTGACATCATTTTCTTTCTTTCTTTCCTTCTCTTTCTTTCTCTCTCTTCCTTCCTTTCTTCCTTCCTTCCTTCCTTCCTTCCTTCCTTCCTTCTTTTCTTTCTTTCTTTCTTTCTTTCTTTCTTTCTTTCTTTCTTTCTTTCTTTCTTTCTTTCTTTCTTTCTTTCTTTCTTTCTTTCTTTCTTTTCTCCCTTCCTTCCTTCCCTCTCTCTCTTTCTTTCTTTTCTTTCTCCCTTCCTTCCTCTCTTTTTCTTTCTTTCTTTCTTTCCTTCCTTCCTTCTCTCTTTCTTTCTCTCTCTTCCTTTCTTTCTTCCTTTTTTCTTTCTTTCTTTCTTTCTTTTTCTTTTCTTTCTTTCTCTCTCTCTTTCTTTCTCTTTCTTTCTTTCTTTCTTTCTTTCTTTCTTTCTTTCTTTCTTTCTTTCTTTCTTTCTTTCTTTCTTTCTTTCTTTCCTTCCTTCCTTCCTTCCTTCCTTCCTTCCTTCCTCCCTCCCTCCCTCCCTTCCTTCCTCTCTCTCAATCTCCCCTAACCTCATCTTCTTATAAGAATTCCAGTCAAATGGGATTATGACCAACCCCAATGACCTCATTTTCACTAAATCACCTTTTTAAAGACCCTCCCTCCAAATACAGTCACGCTCTGAGGTGCAGGGAGTTAGGACTTCAACACTTGAACTCAGCCCAGAACAGTATGTCACCTTGTGTTGTTTAGGAAGACACATTTTTTTCAAAGTTTTAAGCACCAGGAAAATCTGGATCTAGATGTATGGGTATCTCTTTTGTTCTTAGATTCACCTCCTCTGAAGTTCACAACTTCTTGCATACAAGAAGTCCTTCCAATTCAACAAACATTATTGAGGACCTACTGTGTGCCAAGCACTGCTCACACTGGGGCTTCAGCGAGGCTGCTGAAAAAGACAATGAGAAAAACCTTACACATGAAACTGGAGGAAAGCTTACCTGGGTAGACCAGATGGACCAGAGTAGACAGTGTCCCCAGAGGCAACTTCATTTTGGGCTCAGGAAACAGTTTCTTCAGCACCTCACAGATATTAAAACTATCTCCCCTGTCTTCCCAATGCCCAGGCGTGGTGAGTGCTGACAGTCGAAACACCAGGTGCTCTGGAGCCCAGAGAGGGAGCTGGGCCAGCTTCACAGGTGTGCAAACTAGGCAGCGACACAGGGCCCTGCGTATAGGAGGGCTTTGCACTTGGGCTTTCATGTTTTGCTGTTACCATTTTGAAATTAATTATTTGCCTTTTGCAAGGGTCTGTGCCAATCCTGCAGCCAATCCTGAGGAGGGGAATAGATGCAACATCTGGTTATAGCCAAGTTAGCTCCAGAAGGTTCCAGAAGGCCTGAGCACCCAGGAGAGGATGAGCACCCAGGAGGATGAGCACCCAGGAGAGAGGATCAGCCTGTGCTGGGACACGTGGGCACGAGTCGGGGAGCCCTGCATGTGTGATCTACAATTCTCCCATCTCTTGAGTCAGAAAAAACGGGTTCTGTTATGGAGAGCATTTGAGGGCTTGAGCTGTAGGAGGTAGAGAGGGGGCTCTGAGTGCTGAGGGTCTCACTCTCCCCGGGGTTCAGCATCCTGCTCTGCCAAAGGGAGACATTCACAAATTCGAGAGTCAGAATGTCGCACATGTGCCTCCTCTTCTTCTCTGGCATCACTTTTGAGGCAGAGCAGGGACAGACTGGAAGGACGGGGCAGTGGAAGGGCCCTGCCAGGGCAGGGAGGTGGCACATGCAAGGGATTCAGTCACTGGGGCTGTTCTCAGTATTCCAGAGAAAGAGAGAGAGAGCGATGGCCAGAAAGGGGGTGGGGTGACACTGTCAATGACCCCAAGTACCCAGTCTGGACTCTAGACAGTGCAGACTCCTGGAAGCATCTGGGTGGGATCTGATGAAAGTGGCATTGGATGGAGTTCCCGTCGTGGCTCAGTAGTCAATGAATCCGACTAGGAACCATGAGGTTGCGGGTTCGTTCCCTGGCCTTGCTCAGTGGCTTAAGGATCTGGCATTGCCGTGAGCTGTGGTGTAGGTTGCAGACGCAGCTCAGATCCCTCATTGTTGTGGTGCTGGTGTAGGCCGGTGGCTACAACTCTGATTCGACCCCTAGCCTGGGAACCTCCATATGCCATGGGAAGCAGCCCTAGAAAAGGCGCAAAAAAAAAAAAAAAACAAAAAAAAAACAAAAAAAACAACAACAACAAAAAAAGTGGCATTGGATGAAAATGCATGTCTGGGAATGCGGCTACCCTGTCTCCCTGCCTCTGCTCTCCAGAGGCACTGCAGCCTGGCTGCCCGGGGTTGAAGGGAAGCTGGGGTCGCCTGCCTGGAACAGGGCCTGTGGATTCCAGAAGCTGAGGGAGGCTGCACAGCCCACCCCTCAGAGGCTGACTCCACAGGGCTGACAGTCACGCTGACATGAAGCAGGGTCGTGTCGAAAGTTCAGGAGGAAGGATGACAGGGTAAGAAGGAGAGGAAGCAGTGCGGACAGTGCAATTATGCCGGGACGGAGACCCAGCATCTGGACTTCCAGCTGCAGGAAACCAGGAAGGGCGGTGACCAGAGCTAGCCCTCCAGCAGCCGCGGGGAACCAGGGAGTGTGCAGGGTGATGCTGCCGAGTGATGGTCAAGCCCAGATAAGTGATGAAGTGACCCCACGCCTCTGCCTCCTCCCAACCTGGCTCTCAACCTGTCAGGATGCCCTGGCCCCAGGTCTTCCCCTTTCAACATGACGTCAAGCAAGTGACACTGATCTGTATTCTTTAGGGAGAAACTGTAATCACCCTGCCCTTAGGATAGCAGCTGAGACGTTGCTGGGTGGGGGATGCACAGTTTGGGGGCTGTGGGTGGGGGACCCACTTCCCTTCCCCAACCACTGGACATCCCTGCTGCAGGGGTCGCTGTCCTGAGGGGTCTGGCCTCTCCCTTTCGGGGAACAATCTCTAGGAATCCCTGCTTGTTGACCCTTAAGCGCTCCTTGGGCCACATGCCTGCCACCTCCTCCCACACCCCATTGAAACTCAGGGGTCAAGGTCCCTGGAAGCACCTTCCTCACACGCTGCAGAGCAAGTGCTTCCAGACCACCCGGACGCCCTGGGCTCCCATCTGGGCACGTCCCCGTACCAGGTGCCTGACCTCAGCTGGTAGCTGGGAGTTACTTAACCTCCCTTAACCAGTGTCCTCAGCAGCACAAAAGAGTTAAAACTGCCAGAGTGTGCACAGCGCCTTAGGGGGAGGAAGCAGCCACTGAACAATAACCTGTTACTAGGCGTATTTATTCCTCCGGCTGGCCTTACCTTTCATCCCCGGACCCCAGCACAAGCTTCCAGCACATTCCTATCCAATCAGAAAGCTCACAGCTCCAGCCCCTTCTGTTTTGACTGGTGGAGTCTGCCTCTTCTGCCTGTAAATCCTCAACCCCGACCGGCCTGTTTTCTAGCCCCAAGAATGTTCACGTTCCATATGCTCCCCAGCTGGCTACCAGCTCAGTCTCCTAAAGGTTAAACTTGTGTTCCGGAACATTCTTTTCAAGCATTACCTTTCCTTAAAAAAATGCAATCCATCAGTGGTTGGGAAATCAAAGCAACGACACACACGCACACACACACACATACAACTTGCAAACACACGCACGCACGTCCACCCACCTGTCTATAGCTCCACGTGAAAAACCATCTAACTCATTAAGCGGTGCTTGACCAGTTCCCAGTAAACTTTTATGTTTTCTTGCCACAGAGGTTTCTGTCATGGCGCAATGTCACCACCCAACTCTGCTATAATTCAACACAGCCAAGCTCCTCAGCGGCAACCAGCTTCTAGAAAAGGCTTTTGGTGGGTTTGGGCCTCTCCACCGCCTGGCCCTCCCCACCCCTGCCCGCCCCCACCTCAGCGCATCTGGCCTTGTTTCATCAGCCTTTCATACCCTGTAACCAAATACAGGCCCAGGACAGAAGGAAACAGACCCACGGTCCTTCGGCGCTCTTGCAAGCTCGCTGCAGGTCTGCTCATCCAAACCGGGCCACCCTCCGTCTGGAACCAAACAAAAACCTGGGAGTTCCAGGCAACGCAGGGATGCTTGCATTTCAGCCTGTTGTGAAACACACACGTGTGAGTGAGCGAGCAGCCCGCTGGCCCGCTGTAACTGGAGAAGTGTGTGCAAGGAGTTTGGGTCTCCCTAGGTCTGCGCGGGGGGGGGGAACCTGGATGGGAGAGGTTAGGCTGAAGAAGGCTCCAGTGGAGAGAATCAGTCTTCGGCGGCTGTGGCCCTCCCTGGGTTTGTGGAAAGAGAACATTCAGGCCTCTTGGGCTGCTGTTGTGTGGAGGGCGGCGTGGGGTGGGGTGCTGCATGCTCTAGACAGTTGGCTGCTTGCCAGGCCTCTGAGGATCCTACAGAGGCTGAGCTGTGGCTGGTGAAGCAAGGCTGGGAGTATTGGAGGAGCCAGTGTGGCCCGTTCATAGCCAGGGTCATCCGCGCTCAAAGCCTGGGGGATGCGTCTTCCTGGTGAAGGCAGACCAATCTCTAGGTAGCCGTGAGCTGATGACACAGATTTCATTTCTGTGCACATGTTGGGAGGTGATAAACTAAATGCAGATGGTTTCTGCCAGCCTCGGTGGAAGGTTTTCACACTGACTAAATGAACTAGAAACTACACGTAAACACACACACACTCACATAGGCCAAGATCCTTAAAAATGCCGAACCCTGAAGTTCCCCGGTGGCCCAGCAGTTAAAGATGGGCATTGTGACTGCTGTGGCGAGGGTTTGATCCCTGCCCTGGGAACTTCGGCATGCTGCAAAACAAAAACAAAACAAAACAAAAAAGCCGAACCGGGAGAAAGCATTGTTGGACATGAGAGAGGCAGACAGATAATATACAAGAGCAAAGCTGCCCCATAAATTTGCAAAAAGGTATGACCCCACCCCCGCAACAAGTTCATACATACACTCTTCAGAAAACCATGTGGGCAGCTAGTAGTTCTGCTGAGAAGGGTTCGAGAGAAGGGAAACGGGCTAAGGCTACTCTGGGGAGGGCCTCCCTGGGATAGGGGATTTAGAGTCTTTAATCAGGACTAATCCCCCCTGTGAAGTTGGGAAATTCCCATCAGAATTCCAGAGTCAGGGCTCCTGAAAATCTCTCCAAATCTAATCATCAGGGGTAACCCTAAGGGGGCTTCTGATGGGCCAGGATCTGGATGTTTCCATCACATGGCAAAACAATCTCATGCAGTAGGCACTAGCCTCGTTTTATAGACAAGGGAACAAAGGCTCAGAGAGGTTGAGTGAGTTGGTCAAGTTCGCACAGCCTGTGGGGTGAGAGGCTTAGAGGCTTATGAGAGGGTAGAGAGAAGCCCCCACAACAGCTCACAGAGCTTCTAACCATGACATCCGTCAAGGAAGGGAGGACGGACCAGTCTGGACACTGCCCTCCCTCTGCAGTCAGAGTTCGTGACACTGAGGTGGCCCCGTTGGGCAGGTGGGTTATCCAAGGTCGAGTAGCTCCTGTGGCAAAACTCAGCCAGAACCTGCCTCCCAGCAGGTCAAATTCCTCACGCTGGGAGGCACCTCTGTTTCAGGAAGCTCTGGCAAGAAATCAGGCAACACGGGAAAGGTGACAGAGAGGGAGGGCGTCTCCCGGAGCCCCATGGCAGCCCTCCAAGGCCCTGTGGCTCAGAGAGGAGCGGCCTGTCAACCATCACACTGGCGAATGCGTGGCATTGGATGGCAAAAGCCACCTGTGGTTCATGTGAAGGCTCTGCCCTGGCCTGAGTCTAACATGCTGGCTCTGGCTGCCTGTGGCTGCTCTTATGCCTGCACAGTTGCTAAGAGGAAACATGCCCCCCAGTGTGGGAGGGGCTGAGCGGCCACACGGCCTGAAACCGAGTTTCTTTGTTTCAGCCCCATTTCATCACCTTCTTCCCAAGCTGCACTTACCCCGGAAGCGTGCTGTTCCAGGCTCCCTCTCTGCATGCAGGCAAACTCCTTCCGTTCAAGACAGGGCTCGGGACTCAGTCCAGCTGTCTAGGGACCGTGCCTTCCCAGGCTGGGCTCTGGGCCTCTGTCACCCAAGCCCATTCCTCCAGGCAGCCAGACCCTCTAGAAGGATCCTAAACCCATTTGGGGTAGAAGTTCCAGAGAGGAACATAAGGCCTCCTCATCTCAACCCAAGAACTGGGCTTGGGTCAGTCATAAGAGCCCCAGTGTCCCTTTGGTGGGTTGACTGTGTTTTGAGGTAGGCTTGTGAAGCAAGAACTTCCAAAGGTGTCCACGCATAAAATGAAGCTTTCCATTTCCCCAGGACTAGGCTGTTCACTCTGAAATGCAAGGCAGGAGTTCCCTGGTGGCTCAGCAGATTAAGAATCTGGCATCGTTACTGCTGTGGCACAGGTTCGATCCCTGGCCCGGGAACTTCCCCATGTCCAACCAAAAAATAAAAAAATGAAATGCAAGGTTGCAGGAAGGGGAGAGGGGATTAGGGACGAGGAGCCCGAATCTTTGTATCAGATTCACACAGGGATTTCCACCCTCCCTCTGCCACTTACCAGCTCGGTGGCTACAGGCAAGTTAAACCCTCAAGCTTCAGTTTCGTTGCCTGTAAACTGAAGATGACAATCACCACCTCAAAGGATCCATGACAACTAACGGTGGCTGGCAGCATTTGCAAGAGCCTAGCACGTGGCGGGTACATGGTAGATTCTTCTAGATTCGAGTCATCCAGAACTGAGTGCTAAATGATGGGGCTATTAACCAAAGTCACTGCTGTTTGCTGGGCCTGTTTCAGGAGGCTCCTGGCACATAAGGGGCACAGATTCCGCAAGGCACACGTTAGAGTGAGAGCTCAGGGTGCAGGCTGCTCCCGGTAGAGAGGGCACGTGGAGACTTGGATGAAGGCAGGGCAATCCAGGAAAGTGACCTGGATTCCAGGGGTCAGGGCAGTAATGCAATGTCCACATAGGGACAGTGGGTGCCTCATGCCTCTGACCAGATGGGATGTGGGGGTCCTAGGGCTCCAGACCCCAGAGGATAAACTGCTCCCCGGGGGGAAACTGCTCAGTGGGTAACGCTGGTATCGGCTTTCGGGCTGGCTTGGCAGGACAAGCACAGCCATCCTCAGTGACCCTCGGCCGCTGAGGACCCCTCCTGGGATCAGCAGGCACCTGAAGTTTCCTTCCAATTGGGGTTTTTACATCAAAGGTGATCAGTTGCAAAATGATACGGAGGAACACAGCACCCAGGTAAGGAGCGAGAGGCAAGACTAGGGAACGTCACTCTCAAATGCCGGCCCCATGTCAAGATACCTGCAGCACCGTTAGCTGCATCTCGGCAGCCTGTGGGGCACGCAGACCCCGCATCTGACTCTCTGACTCGAGGAAACCTAGGCTCAGGGAGCCTGCCAAACCCTGCCCGTAGTCACGGGGAGGAGCTGGCCTCAGAACCCAGGTCTGACTTTGAAGCGCCAACCCTTCCCAACCCCTCCTGCAGCACCACGAGGAGCCGACAGAGGACAGGCGGCTGGGAGCCAACAGCATTCCCGAGCAGCAAGCTTCTCTTCTGTGTGTAGATTACTCATGATCCATTTCTGCTTCTGGGTAAGCATACAATTATTTCTGTTACCAACAGTTAACATATTTTTCCTATGTGCACAAAAGCTGAAAACCACTTACGAAAAGCAAAACAAAAACTGAAGCCAAAAATAAAAACAAAAAAATTCAACCCTAAAACAACCTCAAACCCCCAAACAACCAATGTGCTGAAGAGAAACCTCCAAGATGAAAATTGCCAGGTTCCTTGGTAGGGTTCCGGCACCGGCACATCGGAGCAAAGCAACACGCGAACTGGCAAAACTGACAGCAGGGGACGATGTGTAGGTTCGGGGCAGTGAGCCCACCAGCCACAGACATGGGGACAGTTGTTTTTTTTTTTTTTTTTTTTTTTTTGTCTTTTTGCCATTTCTTGGGCCGCTCCAGCAGCATATGGAGGTTCCCAGGCTAGGGGTCGAATCAGAGCTGTAGCCGCCGGCCTACACCAGAGCCACAGCAACACGGGATCCGAGCCGCGTCTGCAACCTACACCACAGCTCACGGCAACGCCAGATCCTTAACCCACTGAGCAAGGGCAGGGACCAAACCCGCAACCTCATGGTTCCTAGTCGGATTCGTTAACCACTGCGCCACGACGGGAACTCCAAGGGGACAGTTCTTTTAATTAATTCATCCACTGTGAGGCTTCCCAGAAGGGGGGTTACACCTGTGTCTATACACAACTCTGACATCAGCCAATTTTAACACGTTTACTACAACGACAGTCATGGCCTTGACAATACTGAATACAAAATACTGGTGTACACAGATTTTACAGGGCGGCCCCTGGGGGAGCCGGGTTACAGAATCAGGTTTAACAGATGGGAGAGGCCTGAGGGAAGGCAAGCACACGGACTTTTATTGAGAAAAAAGCTTATATACGGTAGGGTGGCTGAAGTTTAATAAATAAAGGTCAACTTATAATATATAAAAACAATATAAACATTTATATGCTACATGCATATCGTATAATTTAAAGTAATAATTTATATACGGGGAGAGATGCCAATTCATGTTCTTCCGATTTTCCGCGACAAGGCACACACACAGGACGTGTCTATCCGTATCCACCGCCAGCCAACCAGTTTGTTGTTTTCTGACGTCAGTGCCCGGACGTAGGTCTGGGAGGTTTTGCATTGAGAGTTCCAGTGTTTGTCATCGATGCCCCTGCAACCGTTCTTGACAGGCCTGGCCTCCTTACATCTCGTCTCGTAAAAATATTGTTTGACGGGGGAGTTGCCCGTTTTGATCTCCCCCAGCACCGTGACCTGGTGTCCCCGAATGTCAATGGCCGACGACTTGTCGGTCACCCACAGACTCTCGCTGTCGCACACGGAGTACTCCCCCCGGTGACTCTTGTGCTCCGCGTACCTCTTCCGCCGCGCCGTTCTGTTGGCCACGGAGGGGTTGCCCACATAATCCTCCACGAGGTACAGGGGAGGGGGCTCCAAGGGGGTGCTGTCACTCAGCAGGACCCGGGGGGAGTTGTAGCGTCTCTGGTGCCGCAGCCATTCGGGGCCCACGGCCGTCACGGGCTGGAATTCCGACTTGGCGGGCTCCCCCCGCTCTGGCTCTCGGGGGGCCTCGGCTTTGGGCAGGGTGCTCTGGTAATTTTCCTGAAGGTCCACCATCTGCTTGGAGAGCTTGTTTTTTAAAATATCTGCCTGGATCAGCTTAATAATCAGGGAATTGAGCGAGTCTTCCGGCAGACGCCTTTGATCCATGCTGTTCCCTTGGATGCCACGGAGATACGCGAGAAATATCACATAAAACAAGATGGACATCACCTTGTTCACCTGTAAGAGCTGAAAAGGAGACACAGGTGTTAGCAGCGGGCAGCGGCAGCTGGGCGCGTGTCATCCCGGACCAGCTACGTGAGCCTGAGGATCCCAGGAAGGCGAGGAGGAGAGAGCAGACACCACCATCCTTGGAGAGCATCCCCTGTGAGGTCCAGGGACAGGGTATTTCCTTCCCCTCCCCTGGAAATACCGCCTCATGGGAGTCCTGCCTTCCCTCCCGGACATCCACGTGCCTCCCCTCTAGAATCTTCCCTCCAGCATCAGGGCTGTGTGAGAGGGAAAGAGGGATTCGTGTGTGTGTGTGTGTGTGTGTGTGTGTGTAAGAGAGGACAAAAATCACCCTTTTTTTTCTTTTTTGGCCACCCCGTGGCATATGGAGTTCCCACCCCAGGGATCAGATCTGAGGCCCAGTTGTGACCTATGCTGCAGCTGTGGCAATCCCGGATCCTTTAACCCACTGTGCCAGGTCAGGCTCGAACCTGCGTCCCAGCGTTGCAGAGATGCTGCCCATCTCATTGTGCCACAGGTGTTAACGCCCAGAATCATCCTTTTCACAAAGAAACCAAGAGCATCACTGGAAGGACTACAGCATAGAAGAGTTGGGTCTCTCCCAAGGAGCCTGGTCACAAAAAGGTGGCTGAGGATGCCCTCTAGGTACCCAGCCTCGCTTTTTCCCAGAGAGATGGCACCTATCGCCTCTGGACCTGATGTCTACCATCTGCAACTTTCTGCTGGTGTGGAGGAGGTCCTGCCACCTCTTTAAACATCCCTCAAACCTAAAAAGACCACAACCCACCCCACCTCAGCAAACTATGGAGAAATGAAGCCTGAAAATTATAATAGTGTATGATAGTGTATGCACTTTTTTTTTTTTTTTTTTTTTTTTGCTTTTTAGGGCCTCACCTCTGGCATATGGAGGTTCCCAGGCTAGGGATCTAATCAGAGCTGTTGCCACCGGCCTACATCACAGCCACAGCAATGCAGGATCCAAGCCGCACCTGCGACCTATACCACAGCTCACAGCAACCCTGGATCCTTAACCTACTGATTGAGGCCAGGGACCAAACCCACAATCTCACAGATATTAGTCAGATTCCTTACCGTTGAGCCATGATGGGAACTCCTGTATGTACATTTTTAAAAACAGCAACAGCAGCAGCCTTGCAATTGTCTCAAGAATGACAGTCTACTGCCCCCTAAATGCAGCCCCTGGGGTCCCTCAAAGGAACGGATACCCTGAGGCTAGGGGGTGGATCAGTTGTCTCTTTACTGTAGCAGCATCAGAGATGGTTCATCCTTGGCCAGCCTGGCAGAGCTGTTCTTGTGCCCTGGTGAGGGACCACACGGGCCACGACCCACTCCGTGAGAGGGTCCGAGTGTCGGGGTACTCTGCCAAGCTCACCAATGGACATGCTCACCAAGGCACCCAACTGACCCCCTGAGACCCTCTTCATAAGATGGCAGGCAGCACCTGCCCCCCACCCCAAGCACTGCCTGCAGAAGATGGAGACACGGATCGAATGAATGGGCTGATCCTGTCCCCAAGAGCAGGATTCCTTGCTCATTTTTCTTGTTTGACTTTTGAAACGTTCCTTTCAGTGGTTCTACTTCTAACTCTACTGTCTCCCTGTCTCAGTGGCATCCTAACCCATCAACACCCTCATTCTGTTGCCATAGAGGAATCTCACCTTGGGGTTTCTGCTGAGTCCTTGTGGAATTAGAGGGCTGATCTCAACATACCTTCATTGCTGGTCTCAACCTCACTAGAGCAGAGCCCAGATTTCCTGAGGTGGTCCCTGAAAGCAGATGCTCCCAGTGGGGAGGGGTAGCTGCAGCAGGAACCCCTCTGGTGCCCTCTGATTCATATCACTGGTCTCAAGGTGTCTGCTCTGCAATCACCATTGCTGCCAGCTCCCTGCCCCCGGGGCTTTACCGTTTCCTCTTTAAAGCTATAATCATGGAAAATAAAATCCTCCCCTTACTTCACCATTGGTATTTCAAGAAAGACTCCTACACCCAGGGGGAGAGAGAGGGAGGTAAACAGGAGGCAGGAAATCAGTCCTGCTTCCCCAGTACCCAGGTCTGAGCCTGCCCGTGCTAACTCGCTCCCAGGACTCACAGATGCGGCCTCTTCTCCGGTCTTGTCTGAGAACTGCTCTCTTGTCCCCAAAGGCCAGCAACGTGGCTGTCCCTTTGCCCCAATGTCCTCCTCCTGGCTCTGGGCCTGTTTCTCTGATAAGGGACCATCTTCCTTCCATGGGAACCACTCTCCAGACAACTGACTCCTTCAAGGTCAAAGCTGAGAGAAGGATTCTAGCTTTGCTGCCCATTCCTAGAGCCTGCCCCCTAGGAATTGGATTATCCCAAGAAAATGCTTCCCACAGGATAGCTAATTTCCACCCTCAACGTAGGGGTTTTTTCTTTGTTTGTTTGTTTGTTTGTCTTTTTGGAGCTGCACCCGTGGCATATGGAGGTTCCCAGGCTAGGGGTCTAGTCGGAGCTGTTGCCGCCGGCCTACACCACAGCCACAGCAACGCCAGATTGGGGCCGCGTCTGCAAACTACACCACAGCTCATGGCAACACTGGATCCTTAACCCACTGAGCGAGGCCAGGGATCGAACTGGCAACCTCATGGTTCCTAATCGGATTTGTTTCTGCTGCGCCACAATGGGAACTCCTCCACCCCCCCAACTTTGCATAAAAGTGACATTCCCTTCAATCTTGCAGGTCCCCCAAAATGAAACTTGAACAACACGAAATGTACACTATACATGCAACTAGAATTCCATCCCCTTCTGCCTTCCAAAATAGAATAGAATACAGCTGCAATAAAATAATTTGGGAGGGAGAGGCTATCAAAAAACAACTTATTTCCTGCTGTGTAGCACTGGGAACTATATCTAGTCACTTATGATAGAGCGTGATCATGTGAGAAAAAGAATGCATACGGTGTATGTGTGACTGGGTCACTTTGCTGTACAGTAGAAAATTGACAGAACACTAAACCAGCTATAATGGGAAAAAAAAAAGTCATTTACAAAAAACCAATTTATTAAATCCCCCCCAAGCCCAACCATTATAAATTAAGACTATGCAAGCCATCTGCTCACAGGGAAATAGATCAAGTGTGGTTAGCGGAGGGAGGTCCCAGGTAGAGTGAGAGTCCAGGTATAGACCAGGAAGGTCATTACTAGGGTGAGTCGGTAGGAAGCATGTCAATGGACTGGGAGGCTTTATGGGCTATGGCCTGTACATGGAACCGAAGGATATTAGAGGGAGAGGGCATTTCATCCAACTCCTTCATTTCATAGGTAAGGAAAATCTAAGAGACATACAAGGGTAGAGAGGGGCTCTTTGCACCCCTGGAATCAGCCTCTCTTTTTACCATCTTACAGTCAGGTTCCCGTGCCCCATGCTCCAGCCCTGCTCACTGTTCCTAAGCCACTTGCATAAGCTTTACGACCCACGTGCCCTTCACCTTGCACATCTTCATGGCCACCCCCACCCCCCTGCTGCAATTCTGCTCACTCTTCAGTGCCTGGCTCAGAAGCTACTTTTCCATGATGCTCCCTCAATAGCAGCAGCTGCAACCTTTTCTGCATTTCCACCATGCACTTTCCCAATGGCCGGGGCAGCAGGTGTCACAGCTCTCATGGCCTTACGTGGTGTACTCACTAGAATCTTTCTTCCAAGGCCAGGAGCCCCTTCCTTCCTCTTTGCATCTGCCTCTCCCCTGGGTCCACTCCACCGTGAATGCAAGGTGGATGCAGTGAAGCAGAGATGGTGGCTTAACGTGGAACGAGCTGCCTAGTCTTCAGGGCCGAGTACAAATATTACTCAGAGGCAGGTGGCAGTAGGAGGTGTGACTGACCACGTTGGAGGCGATGCTCCAAGCCCACCCCCCACCCGATGCGTGCTCCAAGGTCTCATGGGGCTTCACTGACAAGACCCATAGTCAAAGATAAAACTCTTAAGAATTTTAAGAGGGCAGCCACAGAGCATCAATCCCTGAGTGCAAGGTCCCCTTTCTGACTGCGGGCCCCTGGGTGAGGCCCCAGCTGCAGGAACTAAGACGTTGATTTGGTGAAAATACTTGAAGGTAAGAGTGGAAAGTCACTCTTGGTCAGGAGGGACAGGCAAAGCCCACAGAGCACCGTGAGGCAGGGTGCCATGTGCAGGGCTGTGGACGGGAGCTAAGACTTCTGTCCAACCTGGCAGGGAGGGGCTGGGGTTATGGACCATGAGGAAGTCCCCTGGGTGTCAGGGGCAAAGGTCAGGATCATCGGGGTGGAAGACATCACCAAGACTGCTAAGAATTGCCAAAGCCAATACTGCTAAGAATCGCCAAAGCCAAGACTGCGAAGAATCGCCAAAGTCAAGACTGCTAAGAATCGCCAAAGCATGGTGACCATACAAAGCAGACCGATTTGTAGTTGGCTCATTTTCACTATTGCTTCTCAATTTTTTATAGAGAATTGTAGACAGGGAAGGGTTCCTGCCACCTCCACCCAGCCGTGCACTACCTCTGGGAGCCCCAAGGCAAACCCTGGCCTCCCTTGGGGTCCCAAGCACAGTGACATCAAGCTGGCACTGGTGGGGGTGGGGTGAGACAAGTGCAAAAAATGACTCATATAAAAACTCCCAAATGTCCCTTCCTCAGCCTGGGTCCTACCCTTTTCTGGATCAGGACTGCTTCTTAACCATCACATGCAAAAACTTTTCATGACATTCTGGATAAGTCACGGGAGTAAATCACCTGCAGGCTGGCAAGTGTTTTCTAAACATTTGCAAGGCTGCAACAAAGCCCAACAGGCTTCCTGTGGCCTCCACTTTGATAATCTGCTTTCAGCTTTTTCGCAGACAGCAAGCCCAAGAATGTCAGTCATAAAACTCGCCCAGACACAGATGTTGAAGCTGGCGGGGCTGCAGATAACCATCTCATTTTTGCAGACAAGGAGACGGAGACGTGGAGAGGTATAAAGCCAGTTGTGTAAGGTCAGGCAGCCGCATGCGCATGACGCGGAGAGGGACAGGGGACAGTCCCTTACACGCAACAGAGCTCACATGGCTTGTCCACAATCCAGGTCACTGTCGGAGGTGAACAGTGAAATCTCTATGGGAAACACTTGGCACGGTGCTTGGGACACAGTGATACACTGGATGTGTCAGACGAACATGAAACTGACTTTGCTGGGGAAGCAGAGAAGCTGTGTACCTGCCCTCCACACACACACACACACACACACACACACACACACACACACACACACACACGGTACCAAAGGACTAGTTTCCTGGAGTGGGGAGGGGAAAAGGAAAGGCAGGTGCATCAGTGAACTTTTTCCGTTCAGAGAAACGTCTATGCTCCTCCAGGAGTGACTGCAGTTTATGGAGACCCCCGTTCAAGCCAAATCCTCCTGCGCCATCATTGTCCGCGTGTCTTCTCTTGGATGAGGGGCCCCGTCTTTCTCAGCCCCACCCTCCTGCCATCTAGCACAGGGCTGCCCTGCTGCAGCGTCTCCAGGTCTATTTACTGAACAAGCGCCGACTACAAGCAAGACCTACCAAGACCTGCTTCCTGGCCTGGGATTCTGTTTGGGCTTTCTGCCAAGCCTGGTTTGGAAGCCAATCCGCATTGCCTCTTTCTCCCAAAGAAAACAGAGGCCTGGCTCTGAAGCCGGCCAGGGTCCCCAGGCTCTGCTTGGCTATAATTGGAAAAAGACCTGTTAAAGACCTCAGTTAGAGCCCTTCCTACACTCTCTCTGGTGCCCGTTTCCCGAGCTCAGAGTGTTCCAGGAGCCCAACCAACGGGCAGATGCTACTTTCCTCACTTCGAAATGCTTTCCCACATATGGTGTTTTCCCAGTCCCTGGAGCAACATTCCTGCAAGGTTTCACCATCCCTCAAAATACTCAAAAGAGAGCAATTTCTGATCCCTCCTTTTTGGCTCCGTTTACAGTCCGCACAGAGGGTTCGGGGTATTTGAGAAGCAGCTGAAATGGGAGAGAAGCTGGTGAGGAGAGTGGTACGGGGTCTGAGGCCACAGCAGCCCGGGTCTGTCCTGCCACACATGGGAGGCGGGGGCTGTCACTGCTGGGTTCTCACCTACTTCTCCGCAATCAGCTTCTGGGCATGGGAGCATGGATGTGCCACCTCTTGGGCATGTCCCTGGAGACCTGGCTTGTTGCATGTGTACAGAGGAAATGCATAGCCTGGTCAGAGTGGGAGCACCAGGAACAAAAATGCGCTGTGCCAAGGACAGATACACAGGATATCTTTTATGTTGGTAACAACCCCTCGGAGGTAGGTACTGACATGTCCCTTTTCAGATGAGGAAACCAAGGCATGAGGGGGTTTAATAATTAGTTAAGGAGCTCCCGTTATGGTTCAGTGGTTAGCAAACCTGACTAGGCATCCATGATGGCGCGGGTTCGATCCCTGGCCTCACTCAGTGGGTTAAGGATCTGGCGTTGCTGTGAGCTGTGGTATAGGTTGCAGACATGGCTCGGATCCCGTGTTGCTGTGGCTCGGGCGTAGGCTGGCAGCTACAGTTCCCATTGGACACCTAGCCTGGGAACCCCCACATGCCATGGGTGCAGCCCTAAAACACAAAAAAAACCAAAAAAAATTTAGTTAAGAAGCAGCAGAGTTCAGATTTGATGAGCATGCGGCTCTGGAAGAGACGGTCTGATTCCCCTGTGCGGTGTCTCTGTCCGTCGCAGCTCTCACACATTCCAACGGAAGCTTAGGTCCCAAGCCTGGAGCCAGGACAGCTCAACCCAGCAGATGCGCCCCTCCCCAGGAAGCCTCCAGGCAACTCCCAGCAGAGTTTCCAGGGTTTGAGGCCACCACTCCTGTGTCCTCCTCCCCAAATGCCCTATGAAACTATTTCCCATGAAAGCAAACAAGATTCAGTTTCCTCCCATCCCTCCTGGGCCTGATGTCCTCCAAACCCAGGCCCCCTGCAGGTGCCCGTCCCACGAATGGCTTCGAACAGAGCCCCAGACATGTCCATCCAGGATCTGGCCCCAGTGCTGGAAATCAGGGTGATTTACACAGAAGGCATAAAGGCTACGGGCTAGGGGAGGCCCTGGATCGAATGCAGAAGTGCTTCCTAATTTGCCAATTTATGAATTTGCAAGTTCAAGAGAATTCATTATGTCCACGGCAGCCACATCCTCCAGAGGCGAACTCGTTTTCTGGCTGGGGTGAATGAGGATACTGCCCAGCTGCAGACAGAAGGGCCTAATTCTTTGGAGAATTTCTGCAGCTATGACCTGGTCTCTGACTAATGCTGACGGCTCCCAAGACCACATCCTGCCAGATAACCCGAATATCGTGTTCAGTCCGTGGAAAGGGAGAGAGGTGGGAAGGCGATAGATTTGAAGCAGAATGACGAAAAGGAGAGGAATGTGGTGGAAATATTAAACGAAGGCCCTATAAAAGGATTGGCTGGGCTTGCTCCCCTCTCTTAATTGCAAAATTAATTCAAATTGGCTTTGCTCTGGACACAGGGCCTGAGGCCCCCACATTAGTCAGTGGGGCCACACGAAGATGCTCTGATCTCTGACAGACCCGGGGGCTCGGAGAGAGGGGTCCCGGTGGAGTCTCCGCTGGGGACCGGTCTGGTTTTGGTTAATCTCTTTATTAATGATCCGGAAGCAGGAGAGAGGAAAACGTGGCAGATTAATTAAAACGCCCAGATGCCGCTTAAAGGGAAGGCGCTAGGAACACCGGTGAGGACAGACCAATTATTCCCCAGCCCCCCTGGGGGCTTGGCAACCTGGAAATGGAACCATGAGATTAGAACGGAAACAGGCAAGTTAACTCACCGGGGGCAAGAGGGATGCAAAAGCAACAAGGGAGGGGAAGGCTTGTGAAAAGCTGGAGGGAAGGAGTGACTTGGGGGCCGGAAGGAGTAGATAAGAGATGAGTTTGCTAGAACAGGGCCAGGTGGGTGTCTGCGGTGCTGCTCCTCTCCCACGGCTCTGCCAGTGTCCCTCGAACCCACCTCACTCACTCTCAGCACACCTCCCAGGGTGGCCTCTCTGACATTCCCTGTCTTAGGAAGCATGCAAATGCACACATGGAGCTCGAGACGGTAAGATCACAGAGCTAGTCAATGACAGCTACCAAAGATGTGAGCCAGCATGATCTAAATTCCACCCCCCAAACCAGGACTGATCACGTCTCTGCTGTATCTGGTGAGACCTGGTTTGAGATGCGTGACCCCTGGGCGGGGCGGCATCACACAGTCTGTATGGGCCACGGCAGAGTCAGGGAGTTGGGTGGTGACCCTGTGCTCTAAAAGCCCCTCTTTCTGTGTAGCTCCTCTTACTGAAACATCCTTAATTCAGGGTTCTGAAACCGACTGCCATGGACAACACGTGGCCCAAGATCTAAAATAGGACAAGTCCTTGGCTTTTAGAGGATGCTGGCTTCCCAGTGGAAACAAGACACACAGTTTCTTGTTCAGGCATGTTCTAGGGTGCAACAAAACTGAATAAAGACCCCAGAAGGGTAACTCACTCTCAGAGTGGAACTGCTCAAACCGCTCCCTCTCAGAAGCCAGAAAATGAGGACTAGAGACCCCTGAATGGACCAGGAGCCCATCTCCAAAAAACCAAGCTAAATGCCCTGAGCTAGAAGTCGAAAGCTGGGAGTTTCTTCTGCACAGCTGTTGGCAGAGAAATTTTACATTGTTCAAAGCATCCCCTCCTCTGGCCCCAAGGCAGGGAGAGATGGAAGGTAGGGCGCATGTCAGAGTCATGTGCATCGGCAGCCCGGGAGGAGGGCAGTGCAGCTCCTCACCGGGCCAAGGAGCCCCGTCTTGGCAAAGAGATCTAAAAGGAGCCCGGTATGCCGACCCAAGCCCCTGGAAACCCAGCTCGACTTTATCCTTCACATACCACAAACACTCATTTCATAGCCAGAGGGTGGACAAGGAGAGATCTGTCGAGAAAATCTGAGTCAATCCAGCTACCAGCCACAATGGTGTTTATTGAGGAAATTCCGATTTCTTTGTTCTGAGCACTAATACTCATCCGCCTCTGTGCTTAAAGACATATGTGCATGGGCTTGTGTACACAACATATGGACATGCACACACACACACACACACACACACCACATTCTGCAGCACCCCCCCCCCCCCCGCCTCCCAAGATGAAGATTTGCTACAGTCAGGCTCTTTCCAAATTATTGCATTGTTTAATATTCTGCCATATCTTGATTTCGGGTTCGTTTTCTGCATCTGGGTTAATTCCATTTTCCAAATGTGGAAACACACAGGGAAGGGTGCTTCCGTTATACAGACAGTGGGGGGTACGACTGGCATTAAACTCTAAGCGTCAGGGAATAACTGCCCCAAGCAAGTGAAACTTCTTGTTTTAGGTGTGTTTGAGTTGGGTTTAGGTGTCAAGCTGTCAGCTGATTGTAGCACAAGGCTGCTAAATATTATGCTTTAATAATTATAATAAAACATGATGCTAATGATCAGTCATCTGCTTTGTCGACCCAGCCAGGAAAGAAGCTTAACAATGGCACAATAAGGAAGCTGGCTCCATGTTGACAGCTGGGAGCTCAGGGAAACCCCAAGGCAGGACTTTCTTTCACTCTCTAGACGCCTCTTCCAAACCAAGACCACAGCTGGCTTGGCAATGCCCCGTCCTGTGACTGCATCTACCAGAGCACCAGCAGCAGCAGCAGCAAAGCCCGAATCAACCCAAACCATCATGGTTTGGCCCCATGAGGACTTGGCCACAGTGAGTGTGGTCAGATGGAGGCCCTTCTCTCCTCCGGGCTTGGCGATCAGGCCCAGTCAAACAGAGCCTGGGTCTCCCCCTCACCACAGCAGCCTCCTTCCATGAGGATGAGGGATTGGCGGAGGGTCTGTGGCTGCCTTTGGTCCAGACACCTGCTCCAAGAGACCACTCTCAGGGGTCTCGGAATGGCAAGGCCTCCTCCCATGCTGCTGGGTGTCTCCCTTCACAGCTCGCCTGGGTCACCGTCATTCACCCGAATCCCCTACCAGATTGGGAAACTGAGGCAGGAGAGAGAGAACACCTGCTGCCTGAGCCTCTTCACACCTGCTTGGGAAGCAAGACGGGGCTGTACCCACAGGAAAAAAATTCATCTTCCAATCAAACTTCATGAGTGTTGTGACGTCAATCCCCCACCCTCAACCAATGCTTGTTCTGGGTAGCTGGGCAAGACTAGAACCCAACCCAGAGCTTGCCTTCTGAAGGCAATTTTGACACCAGCACCCTGGTCCCAAGTCTGTCTTTCATCACAGACACAGTCACAATAATCGCTTGTAATAACAGCTCGTATGGACCTAGCCGTGCCATATGCCAGGGACTTGGGGAGACGCTTTGCATGGATTATCTCAATTAATCCTCGCGGATAGGAATGTCGTCTCCACTTGTCAGCTGAGGAAACTGAGGCTCAGGGGGATTAAGTCTGAGATTACACATCAATCGAGAGGCAGGGCCAGGATGCAAACCCCTGGGGAACAGCAACCCCGCCCTGGGGCTGTACTTTGAGCCAATCCTGCAGACCACCTCCCTAGTCATGCCGGAGACACCAAGGCACCTGCCATTTGCTTGCAGGTGGTGAGGCAGCGAGCTCCACGTGGGCACATTAGCATTTCTTTCCTCTTTCAGAGAAAGAGACCAAGACGGGACCTGTGAGATGCAAAGGGTCATTTCGCAGCCCAAGCCTAGGCATGGCTGATGCCCAGTGGCTGAGAAGCACATCTGTGCGACATGAGGCCGATGGGCTCACTGATCTGTGCCTTAGAGTCCCCAAAGGTTACCCAGGCCTGTGCTCTGTCCTTATTTGGTGGCAAAGAAGACCAAGAGCCCAGGGATCCTTTTTGAAATTTGCTGGAATTCTGCAGGCGAGATGGATTTCTGATGATTTGGTTTTTATCAATTTTAGCAGGTAGACAGGGAGAAAGAAAATCATGTGGACTCGTGGCCCATCTGTCACTTGGATCTATAAATAAAAAGCAAGCCTGCTGTTGGCCAGCTTTGGCCTCATCCCGGGGTCTCAGTTCCTAAAGGGACTTCTCCAAGGTGCTGCTGCTGGTATCTGGGGCAGGACACGTAGCTCTTCATTGTTCAGTTCTGTCTCCCACACATGAAGCCCTTGCCCTCTCCCCCACTAAATGTCACTCATGTCCCCTAGTCATGGTGATGACCCAAAAAAGGCACCCACCCCTTTTCCAGATACTCTCGGGGGGTGGAGGGAGCTTTATTTCTCCCGGTTAGGAGTCACGTGACATGATGCTGTTGGACTAAAGCAGTGGTTCTTAGCCATTTTTGAGCCTTTTTAGAATGTGATAAAAAAAACTAAAGAAACTTTCCCCTTAAAAACATACACGGACACTTACAAGAAATGGTTTGCAAAGAAATAAAAATTAAAAATTCAAGGCAGTTCATAGGTTCCCTAAAGCCTAACCAGAGGCCCACAGAGCCCAGGTGAAGAATTCTTACACTAAAGAGCTCTTCAATGGCTCTTTCCAGCTATAATATCCTGTGCTTCTCTTACTCTCTTCCAATCCTAAGTCATCTTTTCACCAAAGGCCCCTCAATACTGGTCTCATTTTTCTGCTCCTCCTTGCTCCTCTGTGTCCTTCTGAGGTTATGGAGCCAGGCACCAGGAGCCCAACCTATGAGGATCTCACATAATGAGAAGGTTACAGTAGGAAAGCGACCTTCCCCCAAAGCAACAATAAATTAATGGAGAAGCTGGAACCAGAAGCCGGCTCTCCAGAGGCCCAGAACTGTGCCACCTACCTGGAACTAACACAGAATAGTAAATTTAAGGACACCAAGAAGGAGACATGCCCACCAGGCTTGCCTACTAGCAGGGCCTCCTCTGGGAGGTACAGGGGTCCTAGCACAGCAGGTGGAGCACAACACTGGGAGAGGGCTGGAGCCCTGGCAGCCTGACCCAGCCCAAGAGGTAGTCCATGGAGGCAGAACCCTTCTCTTCTTCCTCTTACAAATATTTGTGTAGCATCACACTGTTGTCTAGTGACATCTGCATTCCTCAAGAGTTTTGGGATTTCATGCCTTTTCCCTTTCACCTCTGGTCCTGCCACTCTGGGTGACTTCACCTCCAACCTGATGGCTTTTCCATTCCTTTGGTCTCCCTGTCCCTCATTGTCCTCAAGACCAATGCTCTTCCTTGTCTTGGAAAACCTCACTGTTTCCAAAGAACTTCTCTCCATTCCAGCCAGCTGGCACTAGGAGCATGACCCTGGCTGCACACTGTCTTAGCAGGAGCAGCTGGAGGAGGGACGGCTCCAGGACAACCACAGAACATGGCCTCAGGAAGCCGGGGGAGAAGGCTTAAGCACAAATAGAGGCCTTCTTTTATGTCAGATGCATAAGTGGGTAGGTTCATTGCTCTACAAGAGGGTGTAGCTAGAAAATACATTGGGATCGAATAGTGCATGCAAGCATGTTGCTAGTTCACAACACGCTGCTGAGTTCTGATGCTCTTCCCACCTAGAAGTAGTGTCCATGTGCCCTTCCCTTGTAGACGGGTGGCCTGTGGCTGTCTTGATCAATATATTATAGAGGGAGGAGCGCTATGAGACTTCCAACACTCAACTGTAAGGAGCCCTGTGGCTTCTGCCTGTTCCTGGCCCCGAGCCACCATGGGGGTTGCTGACCATCGAGTCTGTCATGTTGAGAGCTCCCCACACAGTCTTCCAACCAGCCCTGCCAAGGCACCCATCTCGTGAGTGAACTGACCTCACGGTCCATGCCAGCCCATCAGCCAACTGAAAACTGCCCAGGACCTCTGTTAAGGCCACCTCACACCGGAGACTTCCTCAACCCAGCTCTGCCCAAATTCCTGACCCACAACATCCCAGGAAGTGATAAAATGGTGCCGTTTTTATGCCAGCAAGTCTAGGGTGGTTGGTTTCACAGCAAAAGATGAACAATCAGACGGAATTGGAAAAACACAGAGGATGGGAGGTGACGCATTTTAGTGTCAGTGATGACTTTCATCAAGTTTGTCCAGAAGAGTTGGGCTACCCTCCTGGAGGACGGGTCCAAGATGGTCCTTCAGCGTAATTACCAGACCCACGGAGAATAGGACGGTCCCCACGGAAAACAGTACGGTCCCCACGGAAGAGGTGAGTGTCAGTCACCTGAGGGTCTGCTCGGGCGAAGGTCTGACTACAAAGGGGCCACGAAAAGCCAGGGGCCACCTCTGCTCTTGGAGGCCTCAGGCCACGGGATTGTGTGTAGAGGGAGGGAGAAGGAGGGAGGAGGGAGGGGACACAGAGACAGAGGGACAGAGAGGGAGGGAAGGAGGCAGACAGGGCTTTGAGCTGAGCCCAAGGCCCCTGCATGGGTGGCTTTTTGCTCTGCCTGGGGAAAATCGGGGGCAGGGGAGACTTCTCCCCTGCAAAGCCACCATGACAGCTGCCCAGAGGTGTCTACACCGCGATCCAGCTTAGAAACTAACCCCCAGCCACCCCTGGAGCTCACTCACCACCCCCACCCCGTACCAGCTTATACTTCCTTCCCAGCAGCCAGGGACTCAAACGAAAGCACAGAGGCATGAGCATTCGGGGCCAAAAAGAGCTTCCCAGCAGTGACACGGCCCCAGGGACCAGGCCATGCTCCTGCGGACCACTGGCACCCTGTCCCGCAGTGGCCGGGGCACTGCCTGCAGCTCTCGGCCACCAGAGCAGAGCGGAAAGGCAGGAATTCCAACCCAGGCTAGAGCTGCTGAGAAACAGGTCAGCTGAGAGAGAGAGAGAGAGAGTGTGTGTGTGTGTGTGTACACGTGTGTGTGTGTCTGGGTGTGCGTGTATGGTGTGAGAGTCTGTGTGTGTGCTGTGAGTATATAATGTGAATGTTTGTGTGTGGGGTGTATGAATATCTGTGTGTGTGTGTGTGAATGTGTGTGTGTCTCTGTGTAAGCATGTATGTCTGTGTCCATCTGTCTGTCTGGGTCTATATGTCTGTGTTTATCTGCGTGTGTGTGTCTCTCTGTATGTGTGTATATGTCTACGTGTGTCTATGTCTGTGTATCTGTGTGTGGGGGGGGTCTCTGTGTGTGTGTGTGTAAACGACTATGTGTGACTGTGTCTGTGTGTATCTGTGTGTGTGCAGTTACATGTGTGTCTCTGTGTGCCTGTCTGGATCTGTATATCTGTGTGTAAGTGTGTGTCGCTGTGTATCTGTGCGTGTGCGTGCATGCACATGCGTGCAGTGTGTTGCAGAAAGGATGCCAGGGAGGGATAACTCCAAAGGGTAGAGGGGCCCACAGAGGGGGTGCTCCTCGCAGCTTTCCCATTCGGTCCGCGCAGGACCTTGGACGAGACTTTCCTCCACCGCCCCGTCCTCAGTTTGCTCTTCTCTAAATTGAGGGAACCTGAGCAAATCCTCCTGGATCCTCACGGTACCAGCCTACCCACCGGGGGAAGGGGGCACTGAGACAAGGTGTGGTCTCCTTGCTCTCTGTCCGGTCCCCGGGGACACAGGTCCTACAGACCCCACACCCTACCCGCTCTGCCCACATCAGGAGGGAGCCACATGGCCCCGTCTTGGCCCCCTATGAATTGGAAACATATAAAGACAGCCTGGGGAGAAGCCTGGGAGATAGAAACTCTGGGTCAAGTTTGCATTTCTCATTATTCCTCCAACCCTTCTCGAATTCCTTTTGTTTAGAAACCTCCTTGAGTTTCTGAGGGCTCCCCCCTCCCCCGTCCCCCCCCCCGAAAGAGTCTAGGAGCCCCTCCAGCCTGTAACCCTTCCGGATAACACGTTCCATATGTCGGTCACTCTCCACATGAAGCGTCTGTGCTCCCCTTCCCGGTCACCTCCTCTGGGGTCTCCCCACAAGCCTCTCCCCAGAACAGCCCAAGCCTCTCTATTCAAGAAGCCACGAGGGCTTCGATCAGGTTGGAGCCTGTTGAGCCGGGGGATGCTGGTCAATTCCCGTGCAGGATTCCCGGAGCACGCCTGCCTTCGCCCCAGCGACAGCTGCATGGACGCTCCTTGAAGTGGCGGGGCCCACTGAGCGGCGCCGACCCAGCTTGCCACGTTATTTGCTCAGAGCGTGCTTCTGCAGCAATGCACACAGCTCTCTATTGCTTTCCTTCCGCACCGGGCTCCCCCTTCTTCTGTGGCTGCCCACCGTGGTAAATAAAGGCTTTTCCAACCTGACTTCCAAGCCTTTTGGGGGGATGTGCACAGACCTTCCGTCCCTCCTCCCCTGACCCCTACTCTCCAACCCCCGTCGGCCTCTGATGCATCTTTTGGTGATTGAGTTTGACTCCTGAAAAACGCAATGCACAGCTTCACATTCGTTTCGGTGGATTTCCTGAAAGACAGAAGGAGGCAGGTTTTTGCCACTTTGGAGGGGCTGAGCTGGAAAGGCTGAAGATGACCTTCCTGAATAGGTCCGGGGGTGGGGTGGGGGGTGGCTGAGAACTGTGTGGAGCTCCTCTTCCTCAAACGTCTAATTGTACTTAAAGGCTCCAGCTCCCATGGGTGCTCTGGAGAGCAAGCAGAGGCTGCCTTGAGACAACCAGGCAACCCCTTAATCTAACAAATGCAGCCTGATGGGCAAAGCATCCATCAGGTGGCTCGAGGCTTTTCCAAAACAGACATGGGTCATGGGCAGAGAAGTATCTGAGCATATGGCAGAACCACCAACAGTCTTCCTCTCTTTTTTGTCCTTTTAGGGCTGCACCCACGGCAGATGGAAGTTCCCAGGCTCGGGGTCCAATCGGAGCTTCAGCTGCTAGCCTATATTACAGCCACAGCATCAGAGGATCTGAGCCATGTCTGTGACCTACACCACAGCTCACGGCCGTGCCATATCCTTAACCCACTGAGTGAGGCCAGGGATCGAACCTGTGGCCTCATGGATCCTAGTCAGATTTGTTTCCACCGAGCCACAACAGGAACCCCCAACTCTCTTAAGTGAAGGAAGGATGTTACACCGAGCACTGACTCTATTTCAAGCACTGTGATTTAAAACCTACATCCTACTGTCTTTAGCTTTTTTGGGGGGAGGTAAAGAGAGGGGTACTGCGATGTCAAAGCTGAGCAATTCAGGGCATAGAGTTGGTGAGGGATGGGCTCAAAGCTGTCACAGTCAGAACCAGAACTCTGCTTCCTGCCTCCTGAGCCTACACTCTTCCTAAGAGATAACCTCTCTCTATTATCAAAGTCCTGTGCCAGAAGACAGACCACATGCCTGTGACGGCCCAGGAGGGAGAGAGTCTTCATCTCCCTGTGGACGTCGGGAGAGCCCCTGGAGCTACAAAAGGCAGACTGCACTTCCGTCCAGGCCCACCGCCTCTTTGATGCACCACTTTAGACAAAATGGATCACTTTCTAAGCTGGGTCACCTCTGGCTGCAAGAGCATCCCCCTGCAGGGAGATGGGGGTGCCTATCCTTGACCCACACTCTGCACCTGCTTCTTCCTAAGCCTCCTCCAGACACCCCCTGCCCCACTCCTGGTTCTCTCTACTTTTTTAATTTTTTTGCCATTTCTTGGGCTGCTCCCGAAGCATGTGGAGGTTCCCAGGCTAGGGGTCGAATCGGAGCTGTAGCCGCCGGCCTTTGCCAGAGCCACAGCAACGCGGGATCCGAGCCACATCTGCAACCTACACCACAGTTCACAGCAACGCCGGATCCTTAACCCGCTCAGCAAGGCCAGGGTCGAACCCACAACCTCATAGTTCCTACTCGGATTCGTTAACCACTGAGCCATGACAGGAACTCCCTGGCTCTCTTTAGTCTGAAGATTTACTGTATTCTGGAGATCAAACAACTGGTTAAGCAAAAGTGTGTGTTAAAAACAATCTTTCTCGGCAATACCTGTATTAAGAAAGTGACAACAATTATGAAGGAAAACACGCTGGGCGATGGGCTGGGACGATGCACGGAGGCTAATGAGACAACGGAACCAACGTATCTGGGGGATCAGATTTCAGAAGCGCCAATCGTGCTTGATGGGCTTGGCAAAGAACCCTGCAATGTGGTGCTCATGGATGGAGAAACACGGAGGGTAAGCTGGAACCCCAGAATGTGCAGGAATGTGTCTTGACATGGTGCTGGGCAGGCAGCAGGAGGGCCACCAAGGCCCTGAAGTGCTCCAGTGGAAAAAGGCTGGAGACCTTGTGATGGGCGGTCATTTCTGGCTGGCAGATCAGCTCTTCAGACACTGGACCCATCCACGAAACGTTGGAGCCATCAATTTCAGGGAGATCTATTTTGGTTTACTAGAAAGAATGCTCTAGTGAGGTTCCAGGCAGGGGTTTAAATGACCAGATTAACTGGATTTAAAAGAGAGGACTGCAAAAAAAAAAAAAAAAAATTACTTTCTAGACCTGAGGCTCTGTGATTCTACGTGAAGGCAAAACACGCCACCACGGGGACATGGATGGGGCCACAGGGATGTGTGGGATTGGGGAGTGACTGCCACCTTGGTCTGGGTGAGTCACATGGTGGGGAGGGGGTGGCTGCAGACTGTGATCGAGCCGAAGGGTCTGGAAATACACTGGCACTGATTCAGAATGTGGAACTTTTGATCCTATAACATGATACGTCTTAATTCCCCTTGGTGATGTTAATAACGCACTTGGCTAGTGCCACACTGACAGAATTTATGGAGCATAGACTCATCCAAGAACAAGAAGAAGGAATGACCTCAGTTTGTACCCTACTTATGCCTCTGAAAAGGCTGAGTACAAATCACATTTCTGTGAATTGAATTATATTTTAAAGATAACTAGGATTTGCAACAACAACAACAAAAATCTTATTTTGAATTCCTATGGAAAGCAGTAAGTAACCACTCTTCCATTAAATATATGTGTATATATATGTGTGTGTGTGTGTGTGTGTGTGTGTGTTTTAAGCTAAAATTCAGATTAGTTTTACCTTAAAGCAATGTACATCTTTTTTTTTTCTTTTTTTTTTTTTTTTTTTGCCTCTTTTTCTTTAGGGCTGCACCTGTGGCATATGGAGGTTCCCAGGCTAGGGGTTGAATCAGAGCTGTAGCTGCTGGCCTACGCCACAGCCACAGCCACTGCAATGCCAGATCCAAGCCGTGTCTGTGACTTATACCACAGCTCATGGCAACGCTGGATCCTTAACCCACTGAGTGAGGCCAGGGATTGAACCTGCAACCTCATGGTTACTAGTTGGATTCTTTTCCGCTGTGCCACAAGGGGGAACTCCAGGGTACATCTTTTTTTTTTTTTTTTTAATTTTTTTCTGACCACACCCTTGGCACATGGAAGTTATTGGGCTAGGACTGATTCCAAGCCACAGGTGCCACAAAGCCAGATCCTTAACCCACGGTACCAGGCTGGGGATTGAACCTGCACTTCTACAGTGATCCAAGCCATTGCAGTCAGATTCTTAACCCACCGTGACTCAGCAGGAGTTCTAATTTTAAAGTATAACTTTAAATGTAGAGGAACTATGCTGCAAATGTATTACAGTTCCACAACGGACATTAAATTCCATTAAAGGAGATCAAATTCCTCACTGAGGGAAGAAGACTTATTCTTTGATTAGCTCTTCAACTATCTGGGTGTCCCGTTAACATGTGTTATTCTTTAGGAAATTAGAAACCAGTTAGAAGAAAAGAGGCTGGAGAGTTTTCTGCTGAAGTTCCCTTTTTTTTTTGCACTCCTGTGTCCTAAACAATGTCAGCCTAAGGGCCCATCATAAATGACATTTCCTGCTCAATGATCCCAAAAAAGAAGGGAACAGGAGGAAGAGCAAGCAGGCAGAAAGCACACATTCTGTACTTCGCGAAGGCTCTGGAATAATTATATTAATGATGACAGCTCACCTCACCGAGCATTCGCTCCTGCCTGGAAATGAGCTGGGAACTCCATGATCACAATCCGATTTAATTCTGCAATAACCCTCAGGCAGGCTCCACAGTTGACAGCCTCTTATCTGAGACCTTGTACGTTACAGAATATTACCGAACATGCTCCGTGGGTCTGGGTAGCCCTCGGGATGAGACAAGTTAGTGTTTCTACTGCAAAACGATAAATACTCACTTAAGTGAGACAAGGATTATGTCAATTCGGGTCATGTTCTGCAACCAAATGAATCTGCTGAAACCTTAAGAAAGGATTCTGGGTTTTCAGAGCGTTGCGGGCTTGGGAATTGCAAAGAAGAGACTGGGGGCATGCACAATGTTATTTAATAAATAAAGAAATGGAGGCGTTCCCATCGTGGCGCAGCAGAAATGAATCCGATAAGGAAGCAGGAGGTTGTGGGTTCCATCCCTGGCCTCGCTCAGTAGGTTAGGGATCCAGTGTTTCTGTGGCTGTGGTGTAGGCCAGCGGCTGTAGCTCGGATTTGACACCTAGCCTGGGAACCTCCATATGCCGTGGGTGTGGCCCTAAAAAGACAAAAGACCAAAATAAAACAAAACAGAACAAAAAAAGAAATGGAGCCCGAGAGAAAGCCACTTGCCTGAGGTCACACCATGGCCACACTAAAGAAAGTGTGGGATTCAAACCCACTGTGTCTGAGGTCACACCATGGCCACACTAAAGAAAGTGTGGGATTCAAACCCACTGTGTCTGACACCAAGACCCAGTTCTCAAACACCATGTGGGTGATAGTTCCCACTCCAAAGACCAAGAGAATACTGGGGCCAGATTAACCCATGACTGCATACTCCCTTTTTATGTTAGAAGAATCTTTTCCTTAAATTTCTCTAGAGAGAGTCTTTTTCCCCATTACATAAGTAATAAGAGCATTCTGAGGAATATTCAAAACATTCAAAAATACATGAAGAAATCTATCAGCTCTCACAAGTATGATGGAATATTTGTGCCCAACCTTTTCTGAACACATGCAAAGTTTTTCTAAGCATTACTAACTTGAGATTGTTGGATATACACCATCCCTTGACTTTCTCACTTAATCCTCTGAGTATTCTCCCATCATATTAAAACTCGACATAATGTTTTGATGGCTGCATAATACTCCACCCTCGGAATGTGCCATGATTTACTGGATTACACCCCCTTTGGAGGAAAGGCGTTCTTTCCAATTCTCCATCTTCATAAATAACAGTGCCCTAAACATCTCCCTGTGCAGAGCTGACCGAGGGTCTGAGTCATTCCTATGCTTCAGCCACTCTTCCACCCTGGTCACTTCTGTCCTCACATCCGCACCCTCTGGTCAATTCAAGCATCCATTTCTCTTGGCTGACCCTCAGGCTTTGGAGGAGAAGAAAGGGCGGCAGGGGCACCGTTTGGTGCCACGCAAATGCATGTTCTCAGGTTCCACTCAGCCCTTGCTGTAGGTCCACAACGTGTTGCTGTGCTTCCTCAGGCAGGGCTCTCTTCCGTTCCCCACAACAGCTCTTTCAAAAACAGCACTTATCTCCTAAAGTCTCAGAGCACAGAAAATCTCACCTCTTACTTGCTCTTTTTTTCGAGCAGGTGCCCCAAGTAGGAAGTCTTCACTGGGTACCCCCCACGCAACCCCTTAATCAGACAGCGGAAAAGGGAGGCTTTCCCACCTAAACTGGGAAACCTCTGAAAGTGAAAGGATGTGCTCTGAATCCTTTGGATGGAGAGCAATGGCCGCAGGGCAGGCCTGCCTTGGGTCACCCAGGACCCACGCTCGCCCTGATATCAGTCATAATGGCCTCTGCGTGTTTGGGCTGTCCTTGTCACACGTCCTCTCCAATAGCATCTACAGTGACATGAAAAGTCCCACCCCTGTCCTGTTCCCTCGGAAGCCTCCTTCTCTCGCGACCTCCATCCCAGCCCTATCTTCAACCTGCCCTTCTCTGCAGGCTTCCCCTCTCCAGCACATACAGGCAGACCTCAGAGATAGTGAGAGTTTGCTTCCTGACCACTGCAACCAAGCAGGTATCACAATAAAGTCAGTCACACAAACCTTTTGCCTCCCCAGTGCATATAAAGTTATACTCACACTCTACTGGAGGCTATTGTGTCTAAAAAAACCAATGCACGTGCGTACTTTTAAAAATACCTTATTACATGGAGTTCCTTGCGTGGCTCAGCAGAAACAATCTGACTAGTGTCCATAAGGACACAGGTTCAATCCCTGGCCTTGTTCAGTGGGTTAAGGATCTGGTGTTGCCGTGAGCTATGGGGTAGGTCACAGATGCAACTCGGATCCCGTGTTGCTGTGGCTGTGGTGTAGGCTGGCAGCTTCAGCTCTGATTCAACCCCTAGCCTGGGCACCCCCATATGTCATGGGTGTGGACCTAAAAAAGACAAAACAAACAAACAAAAACAGACAACCTTATTACCAGGAGTTCCTATTGTGGCTCTGGGGGTTAAGAGCCCTACTAGTAACCATGAGGATGCAGGATCAATCTCTGGCCTTGCTCAGTGGGTTAAGGATTCGGCCTTGCCATGAGCTGTGGTGTAGGCCAGCTGCTGCAGCTCTGATTCGACCCTTAGCCCAGGAGCTTCCATATGCTTCAAGTGTGGCCCTAAAAAAAGGCAGACAAAACAAACCAAACAAAAAAAACCTTTTACTAAAGACATTTATAAAAATGCTAGCCATCGTCTGAACCTTCAGTGAGTTATAATCTGTTTGCAATTGCCACATCAAAGATCACTGATCACAGATCACCATACCAAAGAGAATAACAAGAAAGTTTGAAGTATGGCCAGAATTACCAAACTGTGACACAAGGACATGAAGCGAGCAAATGCTTTGGGGAAAATGACACCAATGGACTGGCTCCAGGCAGGGTTGCCACAAACCTTTAATGTGTGAAAAATGTAGCATCTGAGAAGCTCGATAAAGGGAAGCACAATAAAACAAGGTGGGCCCGCAGTAAGTTTGCATGTTGCCAACATCAAACAAAAAAGAAAATAGTTGTCCCCTAAGGGCCATTCCTTGGTCCCAGCCCAGCTTCATCTGAAAGCGCCTGCCTTCGTGGCCTGGTTCCTCCACCCCCTTGCTCTGGGCAGAATTCCCCTCCCCAAGCAGCCCAAGAACAGCCCTGAGCCCCTCATTTGAAAACCAGGCAGAATCTTGCAGCTCCTTCTTCCTTGGCCTCCCAAACTCCTGCCTTTAGCTTCTGTGCATCTCGTGGTTTTCGCCCGTCACCAGCGTTTACCTTTTCCTGCTCTTGGGGCCCTTTCTCCCGAGCCTGTCTGTCTTCTGTGTGCTTATGACGGTGCTACCTCGTGCACCTGTTCACATGTGGGTCACTTCCACATCCACCCGCTTCTTCCCCCCCCCCCCCCGGCACAGACCTCCATCCTAAACCCCAAGCCCGTGGCTCTGACCTCCTGGACATCCCCACTTGGAAGGTTTCAAGGGCATCTAAGGGGCACTATGTCCCAAGCTGAAGTCACCATCGCCCCCCAAACCCTGTTGCCCCTCCAGCTCCTGTGCTTGCTCTGGGGAAAGAGCGGAACCTTTACCAGGGATGATGCTTGGATCCCCTCTCCGCCCCCAAGCAAACTGATCTTCAACTCAGTGGACCTGGCAGCCCTCTGCTTTCCACCTGCCCAATCTCAATCTGCCCGCTTCCCGACCACTCGGGTGCTCTCTCCCGCCCAGATCACTCCTGTGGACTCTTGCATGGCTTCTGAGACCCCCTTCCACCCTTTCCTGGACTCCGCCTCATTTCTCCTCCACGCTGGAAGGGAAGGCTCTTCCTAAAACAGGGCCTGACTGGGCTACTGCCCAGCTGGAGAAATCTCTATTCTCTTCTAAAACCTCTCAGGTGACGCCCCAATTTCTCAGCCTGGCATGAAGCCATTCCAGGTCTGGTTTTGGGGGCCTCCCTCACCAGCCTCCCCTCTCAGCCCTTTGCCTGTCACACTGTGCCCTCCAGCCACAGGGAGGGGCTGCAGTTCTGCAAACCCCACATGCTCTCCCCTCTGCCAGGATCCCTGACAACCCCTTTTGCCCGCAGCACCCCCGCTGCTGCCCTTCACCTGGTGGATTCCCATGTGTCCCTCTGACCCCACTTCCACAGCACCTCCTTAAGGACTCTTCCTTATAGCACACTCTTTTTTTTTTTTTTTTTTTTGTCTTTTTGCTTTTTCTAGGGCCACACCCATGGCATATGGAGGTTGCAAGGCTAGGGGTCGAATTGGAGCTGTAGCCACCAGCCTACACCAGAGCCACAGCAACACGGGATCCGAGCCACGTCTGACCTACACCACAGCTCACGGCAACGCTGGATCCGTAACTCACTGAGAGAGGCCAGGGATCGAACCCACAACCTCATGGTTCCTCGTCAGATTCGTTAACCACTGCGCCAAGACGGGAACTCCTTAGCACCCTCTTCATAACCATCCTTTTCCTTGTCAGTCCCCCCACCAGACTGCAAGCTCTCATTCTACGTCTGAGGTTCCGAGCATCCACACTGGTGCTGGGCTCATGGTGGGGGCTCAGGACAAGGCTCCGAGAAACACAAGTCACTGGATCCAAGGGATGGACCTCTTAAGAAGCAGGATTGTTGATGATTCTGTCCTGGTGGGATTATTACTGGTTCTTCCTTTCATGCTCACTCTTCGCTAAAGGGCCTTCGCATGGACACCCTGCACTCTCTGAAGATACTTATGCAGAGTCAACAGCAATACAATGACTAACAAGACTCAGTGGAGGATGCTCATGTGAGGGGCCGGAGAAGGAGTTTCTGTGTGTCCTGAGAGCTGACCATGACAGGGGTGACCTCTCATACAAGCCTGAATGTCAGCAACTGCAAAGGAAGGATTCGGATGCCCAAGGGGAAAACAGGAGTTTCAGTTCCAGCAGCCCCAGCCCACTGCCCAGAGGCGGCACGGCTGCCTCTCTCCAGGAAGGAGCAGCAAGGAGGAAGGTGTCCCCCTGAGAAGGAGTCCTGAGTCCAGACAGGAAGGAACACAAGACCAAAGCCCCTTTGGAACCAAGGATCCTCTCTCACATTCCACCTGTAGTGGCTTGGATCCCGTGTTATTGTGGCCGTGGCACAGGCTGGCAGCTGCAGTTGCGATTCAACTCCTAGCCTGGGGACTTCATAAGCTGTGGGAGCAGCTTTAAAAAGAAAAATAAGGAGTTCCCATCGGTGGCTCAGTGGTTAATGAATCCGACTAGGAACCATGAGGTTACAGGTTCGATCCCTGCCCTTGCTCAGTGGGTTAAGGATCCGGCGTGGCCGTGTGCTGTGGTGTGGGTTGCAGGCGCGGCTCGGATCCCACGTTGCTGTGGCTCTGGTGTAGGCCGGTGGCTACAGCTCCGATTCGACCCCTAGCCTGGGAACCACCACAGGCCATGGGAGCGGCCCTAGAAATGGCAAAAGGACAAAAAATAAAATAAAATAAAAAATAAATAGATAAAATTTAAAAAAAAGAAAAAGAAAAAAGGTGCGAATGGAGAAAGAGACCAGCAATGATGGCCATGCCAGCCTTAAAAATCTGCCTGGTCACCAGGCATCACATGAGATCAGCGCCTCCCCTCCCCAACCCCAGGCAGGTTCAAATTGTGGAGAAAGAAGACCTGACTAGAAAGAAGGCCAGAGAATAAGCAAGCCCTGAAGGGGGAAAGTGAGAACGGCAGCAGGGGTGGCTCCCAACGGCATAAGAATAATTCCTAACATGTACATGGCCCCTTATATTTTAGAATTAATCGTGAGCAGAGCTCAATGAGATACAAAGACCAATATTTTCCTCATTTTAAGTTGAAGAAAACTGCGTCTTAGGAAGATGAAATGCTTCGTCCAATGGCAAACGGCCAGCAAGCGACAGAGCTATGCCCAGACCCCCATCTTCCAACTCTTATCTTTTTCCTCTTATGCACACTCCATGCCTGATGGGCTTTCTCCCTTCCTGCCACATCAGCCCGGCCTTCTTTCCATCCACACAGTCCTGGGATTCTTACCTAGTTCATGATGGTAAGGGCTGTGCATAGAGATTTTGAAGGACTCCCTCTTTAAAGCCTGACTATGTACAGATGGCCACCTGACCGTCAGCTAAATCTCACGTCTCTCACAGGTGATGCTTTCTGGACAGGAGTTCCGAGATCACATCTAACAGAGTGAAACCAGGTGGATGTTGCCAACATGCAGACAGAGGTCCACCGCCCCACCCCCACCCCACCCCCAGCCACCCCAGGTGGATTTTCTGCAGAGTGCCTTCCTGCACCAGGCTTGCAGGGCTTAGATGCACAGAGCTGGGGAGTGGGTTTCACGCCATTCCAAGTCCTCCCACCACCAACCAAGACACACCCTCCAGGATGCCTAACGCCCACATTCTTCCTTCCACTTGGAAGCAGAGATGCAGAGATCTGTTCTGGAATTCTAGAGAGATCCAGAAATCCATCCCCAGGCAGCAAAGCCAAGTCTGGTGCAAGGCTCCTCCCCTTCCGTCTAAGCTCCTCCCCTCCCTGCGATGCCCCTGCCAGCAGAGTCCCTACCCTGCTTTGCTGGCTCCCACCAGACCCTCTTCCTTGGCTCCAAGAAGAGCTCCCTAGTCGTCCGGCCACAGGAGGAGACACACGACAGCTGACACGGAAGCTGACTCTTCTACAAAGCCTCGAGGAAGGGCCAAGGCCACGTTCAGCTGCCCGTGCTCCCGTGTGCTGGGGTTTCTCCCACCCTCTACCCAGAATCTCCCTACTGCACTGTCAGTCCCTTTTCTCCGGGTATGTTCTCGGTGGGAACAGAGCACCCACACGATCGGTCATGCTTTTCTACTTTAAGATTACTTTCTCACTTCCGTATGTTATTGCATCGGCGTTCCCCCAACCCACAGAGTGCCTCTGTGCAACAGACCAGGAGGCCGGACGAGGAAGGTGACCTATATAAGGTCACTCCCTGGCTGATGACACAAGGGGAAGCAGGAATCCAGGGGTCGCGGACCCTAGCGGATTGCTGTTTCCAAAGACCGTCTGCTCCACATTAATAGCCCGTGAAACAGTCTATAAAAACCAGAGGAAGCTTTAGTGCCTTCAAGCCAGCGAGTCTCAACACAGACGATTCCGTGGACGAATAAACTCTTGAAAATGTCTATTGCGAGATGCGGTCAGGGGGAGGGGAGGAGGTGGGTGGCGGAGGAAATGAACTCCAACTTGTGTTGCCAGAGGGAAGGCTGCGCACGGGGATGGGAAGCAGCCCCAAGCAGGTGCTGACAAGATGCACAGCTTCTGCGAACATCAGCTGTGAGCGACACACACTCTGCATTTCCAAATATTGGTCTTTATCAGAAGTCATCTGGGTGGCGCATTCACCTACGCCCAGACTTTCTGGGGGAGAGAGGGGCCCCCAGGCCTGGGGGGTGCCCACAGGGGGTTTGGGGCTTTACAGAAGCTAATAGGAGGCTTCTGGTCTCCCAGCGCTGCTGGAGCGCTCTAGGTGGACAGAGGCAGGGGAAGGAAGGCCAGTGTTGAAAGCCATCTCTGGCCCCCGGGTCCCCCTTCTCCAGCCACTGCAGGGACCCTGGAGAAGGTAGGGGGTCCCCTCTTAGACCAGAAGTAAAGAGGTGGGCACCCAGCCCTGCAGCCAAGGGAGGAGGGGTGGTGATGGAGGCTTATCAACCACACGAACGGTCACTCCAGCTCTGAGCCGGATGCCCCCGGAACACGGATGTCCCCGCCTCCACCTTGGCGTCCAGACCATGACAGAGGACTCGGGAATTAAACTTCAGGGTGTGGGGCTGTTTTCCTGCTGCAAAACTGGAATGTTCCAGATGCTCGCTCTTGGAACTTGTGGTAGTTAATCTAGTTTCCTGCTCTCAGCAGAGATAAGAAAGCGCTCTTGTCCCTGTATCAGAGGAAGATACGTATGATTCTTTTCCTTGAAAACCTCTATGACATAAGCCTCCCTTAAAATGAACTTGTAAACAGGTAACAATGCAGAAGTGAAGTGGGGTTCCTCTCATTCTGGTTTTTAAATAGTGGGAGTCTCACTAAATCACAGACAGGGATCATTTAAAAAAATTGGATGGCATGGGTCTAAAATTATCCCAAAATTTTAAAAAAATTGTATTATTTTGGACACATATTTGAGGAGATCTGTGACCTTCCAGGTAGGTTTGGCCAGTGTTTCCACATCCTGCTTCACTGGTCAAGGTCAGTTCTCGATTAATTATAAAGCCTCATCCAATTCTATGTTCACACACAAGCCAGAAAAGAGGTGCCAGCTTCCCCTTTATCCTGTGTACTCAGGGAACACTGCTGCCCCCACCGCGGTGATGCCTACCTCTCCCCCTGCCCTCCCAGGGCTCTGCACACCCCTGCCCTCCCCCCCCCCCCCTCCATCCCTGCGTCTAAGCTGTGTCCCTTCCCCTCCAAAGCCACCCCTTCCAGTCTGTTGTCAGGGAGAGTGGCTCTGATACCATTATGCCCTGACTCCTCTGGATGGTGATTCTAAATGGGTAAAGTTAAATTTTCAGAATCCACTAAAACTTTTAAGTGCCTGCTCTGGTGGTGAAGAGCCGTGACTTGCAGGATCTGTCTATCACCAGTTCACGAGGTCCACTCAGCAATTGCACTGACTTCTCTTTTCTAGGTGGCCTCCACCCTCCCCCTCTAAGGTGATGTGTGTTAATGACCCAACATGTTTTGTTTTCTTTTGCTTTAGGGGTGGGGGGGCGTGCCACCCTGGCTGGTGCCCTGCTTCACTGTGTCCTGGCATAAACAGGGCCACATGATTACTGCTAGGAGAATTGGGTGTGGGGGCGGGTTACTGAGATCCTACCCCTGAGGTGCCCTTTCTGAGCTCCAATCCGTGTCATCCTCCAGGGCCTCTGTGTGTCAGGCCTTTCCAAGGGCAGCCTCATCTCTCTTCTTCCAGATAACAGAAAGGACTTAGAATAAGACATGAATGAAGCCTTGGTACTGGGGAGGCGTGTCAAACAGACAAGCAAATCGCTCACCTGCTTTTTATGCCTCTGTTCTGTAGATGGGAGTTACCCTGGGAGATGCAAGGCATCCGCCCTCAGTTTATAACTTGTGTGTGACCCAGATTTAAAGAGCTGTTCTTAAAAAGTAAAAAGCCCCTCGGGTTCTCAAAATGAATCTAGTTGAGGTGACGTGTGTCAAGATACTGACTTGGAGAAAGATGCAAAGATATTAGGGCCGTGGTGGAAAGTGTGCCCCTCTTTCCATGTGCCTTGTGTACATACATGACAAGTGATATATACACGTATGTATGCATTTGAGTGTGTGTATATAAAACAGCCGGAGAGGTGGAGGACGGAGCGTGAATTACACGAACAAATCAAGGCAGAGTTGATATGGCTCAACAGACTGTGATTATGTTGATTGAAACCAGATTGAAAGAACCAGGGGAATTTGTTTGGGAACAGAGAACAGGACCAAAATATCCCCTTGGAGAGGAAATCTCATCAGAGGAAGACCGAGGGGGTGGGGAGCCGAGGGGCAGAGTTTGGGAAAGTGCAAAGGAAACTCATCTCCCCATGTCCCATGCAAACGGGGTACAGGGCCTGATGGAGCCAGCAGAGAGGGTGGTGGCCAAGGCAAGTCTGGGCAGGGGTTGGGGGGAGGAGGGCAGGACAGGCAGCCAATAAGGACCTGCCTGGCTGTTCCTCTGCCGCTGTTCGCTGGGAAATACATTCACTCCAACTGGGTGATTGAACAGTGTAACATGCCGCCTCTCGAACTGTCAGAATTCAAGGATGGGCATTCATCATGTGGAGGTTTGAAAGAAGCAAGATTAATGGTCAGGTCTGGCAGGAAGCATCGAAAGAATCTTTCTAGACATGACCACTGGAGGCGGGGCGGGAGGTGGGAGATGGAAGAGCCTGGCATTTGGAGAATTCAGAATTGCACCTTCTAAAGGAGCCAACGGCACTTGTAGCCGCAGGTGACCACAGCCCGACTGAATGACAAAACCTCAGAGAGGACACAAGGCCATGGTCGCGGGCGGGGTTTGCAGGAGGAGACCTCCCCAAACTCATGCCTTGAAGAGATGGCGACATTTAAAAAAAAAAATCCTCAAGAGCAAGATCTTAGCACTCAGAGGAGCTTGGCAACCACCTAACCCTCCAGCCTTCACCTTACAGATGCGGAAATCCAAGGCCAAGCGTCATGAGCTGCCCAAGGTTAGGCAGCCAGTTAAGGGTGAGCCCGAACTGGCTTTTGTGCCCCCAGTGATTAGTTTCTACATGTCTTTTTTTTTTTTTTTTTCTTTCTAGGGCCATACCTGTGGCACATGGAAGTTCCCAGGCTAGGAGTCGAATCGGAGCTAGAGCTGTCAGCCTACACCATAAACACAGCAATGCGAGATCCGGGCCACATCTGTGACCTACACCAAAGCTCACGTCAATGCCGGATCCTTAACCCAATGAGCGAGGCCAGGGATCGATCCCGCATCCTCATGGATCCTAGTCGGGCTTACTACCTGCCGAGCCACGAAGCGAACCCACCAGCACACCAAAGGCCTCTTCCTCCCAGGCACTAGGACATGGACAATTTGGAGAAAGAAACTCTTCTTGGCTGCAGTGCTGTCGTTCCCATCACAGGCAAGGGCAGGGGACAAGTTCTGGTGAAGATCACGGAACCCAAATCCCAGGACCAGCTCTTCCTCACTCCTTCCCAGTGCTCCAAAAAGAGAGCCTGGTAGACCCCTCTTCCCCTTCAAGGGCACAGAGGGTAAGTCCTTTCCTGCTGCTGCCCCCCGCCCCCCTCTTCCCATGAACAAAACTAACAAGTACAGAGAGTTCGGGTTCCCTGTTCTGTCCCTGGGGAGCCGGCTGCCCATCCTCCCAGGAAACCCCAACCTGCAGCCTTTCTCCCCGCGCAGCGTGGAAAGGAGGGATTTCCACGTTCAAGTCTGAACAGGAGGCGCTACCCGGAAAATGAAACACACAAACAACCTTGCAGTGAATCACCAGAATGCTCTGCAGAGGTTTCTCTACCACATCTGAGCTGATTTTGAGTCCCCCTTTCCCCTCTTATCATCTTTCCTGAGTCCCCCTCGAGCACGTATGTGCGCCCACACGCAACTTTCAGAATGAACTGCTGGATAAAAATGCCTGGGTGGAAAGGTGAATTTGTCGGAAGAATTACAAGGGAACCAGAAGCTGCAGACCCCACCTAGGGCTGGCAGGGCTGGCGCTGCATTCTCCTGGTGTTATCCTTGTGGGCTGGCTTTTGAGCCTTGGGGGCAGTGGCAAAGCAGAAGAGCCAGAGCTGGCCTTACCACATGCATCTCACCACTGTTCACAGGAGGACAGAGCTGGGCTGGAACGCGCTTTGACACGTGTAAAGCTCTGGTATCAAGCCCTGCCCAGTGGGCTAGAGGCTGCTCAGCCAGGAGACTGGGGCATGGCCTTGCCGGTGCCCACAGATCCCTGCTAGGCTAGGCCCCCCTTCTGGCTCCCATGGCCGGGTGACAGCTCAGGATGCTCAGCATCCTTCAGAGAGACTGAGCCACGTACGGTGGGCGGATGGCAGTCAGGGACCTCCCTTTTGGTCCCAGCCCTGCCACTTACAAGTCAGGGAGCTAAGAGAAGTCTCCTGTGACAAGGTTCCTGGAGCAGCCCCACCTGATGCATGGTTCCAATCAGATGAGCAGGAGGCCAGCATAAGTGACACAGCAGAGGGGCATCTGCTGGAGCCGCTACCGTGATGCTTCCCTTGATGGAGCAGCTTAGGAGGGCCACTAGCCCGGCACTTGGATCAGTTCCACTAGGTCACTGATACAGAGGGGGCTTTGGGGCAAGAGGGTGTTCCGAGGGACCCACAATCAGAGCCTCGCTCTGCCATCTCCCCGTGGTCTAATGGTGAGTACATCACATGATTTCCGTAAGCCTCTGTTTTTCCCACCATAAAATCAGGCTGATGATGCCTACCTTACAGAGCAGTTCCGGGAATAAATGAGGCATCGCATGACATCCGCCCAACGGGCACTCTGCCTGGCACAGGGTAGGCCTTCAAGAAATAGTATATCCCTTCATTTCGGAAAATTCCTACCTTCAACTTTACTTTTCCTGCAGGTAAACTGGGCAGTAAACTTTTTGCCTTCCTCCTGCCTCACGTGAATCCCGTGCGGATGAAACAATGTCATAGACATACATTGTCCTGGTGGGACTGGCTTATCATGCGGCTCTAAAAAGTGGTCGTTCTCGGAGTTCCCGTCGTGGCGCAGTGGTTAACGAATCCGACTAGGAACCATGAGGTTGCGGGTTCGGTTCCTGCCCTTGCTCAGTGGGTTAACGATCCGGCGTTGCCGTGAGCTGTGGTGTAGGTTGCAGACGCGGCTCGGATCCTGCGTTGCTGTGGCTCTGGTGTAGGCCGGTGGCTGCAGCTCCGATTCGACCCCTAGCCTGGGAACCTCCATATGCCGCGGGAGCGGCCCAAGAAATAGCAACAACAACAACAAAAAGACAAAAGACAAAAAAAGACAAAAAAAAAAAAAAAAAGTGGTCGTTCTCAGCCGCCAGGATCATTCCAGATCAGAGCTGCCTCAGCGGCCCTGCTCCTGGCACGGGCTGCAGCCAGAGTCCTCCACCACCCCGAACCCATGAAACTGTCCCCAAGGACCCTGACTCCTGCTGGCCTCTCCCAGCTGCAGAGCCCAGGGCTGCTCTGGGGTAAGAAGGAACTTCACAGTGTGGAGTGGGGAGCAGCGATGACAAGGGGGAGCTTGGCTTCGCATCCTGGGGTTTACACTTGCCACCTCCCTGAGTTTCGCTGTATCCATTCATCTCTCCGAGCTGTGGTCTCAACGGTGGAAAAGAAGAGATGAAACACCTGACCTGTCCACCTTAGGGCGTTCTTTCTAGTCTCCACTGGTACCAGATGAGTTTTAAGCGAATTCTAAAGAGAATGCTGAGGAGGACAATGATGATATCACTTCGCATGTGGGTGACCTGCCTTCCTAATTCCTAACGGAGGTCTCCCAGGGCTCTAGCTTAGAGGGTCCTCCTGCACCCCTTACCTCTAGGGTGTGGACGTCCATATCAGGCACATAGAAAAAAACCCAATACATTCAAGTAAATACAAGTATGCGAGAACATGGTTATTCTGGGCAGCGACGGCTAAGAATCTTCCTGGAATAGGAGCTCCCTAAACGTGGCCCAGCATCACAGCATCACGATCATCTGGGAGCAGTCAATAGTGCAGATTCTCAGGCCCTACCCAGGCTGGCAGAATCAGCATCATTAATGAATGGGCCCAAGAATCTACAATTAAAAAACATCTTCAGGAGTTCCCGTCGTGGCGCAGTGGTTAACGAATCCGACTAGGAACCATGAGGTTGCGGGTTCGGTCCCTGCCCTTGCTCAGTGGGTTGAGGGTTCGGCGTTGCCGTGAGCTGTGGTGTAGGTCGCAGACGCGGCTCGGATCCCTTGTTGCTGTGGCTCTGGCGTAGGCTGATGGCTATGGCTCCGATTCGACCCCTAGCTGGGAACCTCCATATGCCGCGGGAGCAGCCCAAGAAATAGCAAAAAGACAAAAAAAAAAAAAAAGACAAAAAAAAAACTTCAAATTCTCTTGTGGTGCAGCGGGTTAAGGGTCCGGTTTTGCCACTAAAGCACTGAGTCACTGACTGCGATGATGCGGGTTTGATCCCTGATCCCTGGCCCTGGGAACTTTCGCATGTCATGGGTGCAGCAACAAAACAAAACAAAACAAAACAAATTCCTGGGGTTCGCATTGTGGTGCAATGGGGTTCGCGGTGTCCTGGGAGCGCTGGGATACAGGTCGGGGCCCTGGCCCAGCACAGTGGGTTAAGGATCTGGCATTGCTGCAGCTGAGGCTTAGGTGGAGACTACAGCTCAGTTCTGACCCCTGGCCTGAGAATTCTGTATGCTGTGGGGAGGCCAAAAAAAAAAACCCCCCCAAAAAAAGCACCATGATGACCCTGATAAACAAGGGGTCTCAGACCCACTACCCTCTCCAGGTTGACTTGTCTGCTTTGAGATTGGCAGGAATCCCTACCCCACACCACCCCACACAACACCTAGACCAGGAACTGGGCAGAAAGCATCTGCTGAACTGAGCAGAAATTCCAAGTTGGTGGAAGGAGTAGTCACGCTGACCACCTGTGTTAGAGCAGAAAACAGACAAAGCCTGGCTTGGACCAAGCCCTGAACCGGGCCCCTGACTTTCTGCTGGTAATGGATGCCTCTGTGTTCCCATTCCCATCTCAAAGAGGCACGAGGAAGGAAGGAGCGGGGAGGGAGGAAGGAAAGGAGGGAGAGAGGGAGGGAGAAAGGGAGGAATGAAGGAGGAAAAGATGCTCCTATCGTCATCACAAAATCACACAAGTCAGACCTCGAATCAGCTGTTTCAGCCTCCTGATTTTAAGGGCCTGGAAACGGAGGCCCAGAGAAAGGCAGCAGCTTGACAAGTGCTCCCAGCAAACTGGTACCCAGGAGTGAGGTATCACGGCAAGGGGACTGGGCCAGCTCTTCAATTATCCAAGCATCCCCAGACCTGCCAAGATCCCATAGGATCTTGGTCCTAGTTCTATAGTGTGAGACTTCTGCCTCTGGATCCCACCCTTAGCAAAAGGAGTCCTGTCTCTTAGGCCACAGCCCTTACCTAAGCCCATCCTCACTGCACCCTGCACCCTTTAGGGCTCTCATCGCCCTTTCCTCACTCTGGTGGCTTCTTCTGCCTGTCACTCCTGCTGCTCCACCCCCGCCCCATCCCAGCCCGTATATCTAGAGCCGCTGCAGGATGCATCTCAAGGGCTACAATTGCCACCTCCTCCAGGAAGCCTTGGGGATTTGCCTCCTCCAAACGATCACCTCTTTGGTGAGTCTTCTATTCTGCCGTATCCTTTGTGTATTTCCTTATCGTGATGGTTTTTAAGCTGTATAAGGGCAGGGACTACTTTTTACATCTTTCAATATCCTCCATATTGTTTAGCACACATGTGGGGGATCCACATCTATTTGTTTAATTAAAATGACTCTTGCCCGAACGCAGTGATCTCAGTTCTGCCCCCTTCATTCCAGAAGTAACAGATATAATGGCCTTGAGTGGCCTTTGGTATGAAGTGCCCACATTTGAGTGGAAAGAAAAACAAGGAAAAGTCCAAAGAGAATTTGAAGCCACATGGAAGAGATCAATTCTGCTTGCCTTTTTCATTGCAGATCAGCAGGACAGGAAGTAGAATGCATGATGTATAATATATATAATGAGAAAGGCATTTGGAAGCCATTGACATTTCAGGATGTGTGAATTTATGATCCTAAGGGTTCAATTTGCTCAAAGAATGTCCCCTGAGGTTGCTGCTCTGAACATAACACCTCCCCAGTCTGGAGGCAGCATCCAATGTCATATTGCCAGTCTGATGTCACGTTGGAGGAGGTAGCCTTGGGGATGCCCCCACGCCACCCTGCAGCCTCCGGACCCTGGAATGGTTGAGCTGCAATGAAACCTCCTCCAAAAAAGCCTGTCCTACCTCCTCCACATGCCCCCAGTCCTCCTTCATCACCAGCAGCGGGAACACTAGGACCATGAGCTGCACAAACATCTCAACCAAGACCTCTTCCAGGGCTTTCCTTAGTCACAGTGAAGATGCCTTGCAGAGCCAAACATTAAAGCAGGCCTGGCATTGGCACAGAGCTATACACGCAGCATGTCAGGTCCCAACTCATGTGTATTACCTCTGTCCCCCTGGGGAACAAGGGACCAGTATATTAGTTTGCAAAAGAGAGATGTAATGAGAGTCTTCACAATGTCAAGTCGAAGTGAGGCTGCTGCCCATCTGCCTTCACTGAGGACACTAAAGGCAACAGCAAGAGTGAAAAAAATTACTATTTATTGTTCTACACATGCCTGGCGGGGAGCACGTGCCAGCACAAATGCATATTCAGTCATCTCTTGCTGAGTTGTTGTAACGCATGAGGCTTTCTGTTCGAGACACAACCGCATATTTACCTGAAAAGTTCCCTGTTATCTTACTTAACCTGACCTCAGACCTTTGTGATAGAGAGGAGGAAATGGAAGTTAGATAATTATTATTAAAAATTGATTTTTAATAAGGAGTAGGCTGGAGACTAGAATTCAGGTGTTCTGACTCTAATGTTCTTTCCATAAAACAAGAGGTCCCAAATGGGTTTCAGTCTAAGTTCCAAATCCAACTGACTGATGTATGGCTCCATGGAGACCCATGATGAGGATTAAAAGACCTTGGGAAGCTCAGTGGGAATGGGTGTTATGATTGATTAGTGATGTCTGCTCTGTGTGCAAAGCAGTGACCATGGGAGGGAATGCTGTGGTTGATTAGTGATGTCTGCTATGACCAAAGTGTAGAATGATAGCACACATGCTGAATTTGCTGCCCCCTGACACACACTTAAGCACACTTCAGTGAAAGAACAAGTTACCCTGTTACCAAGTTTCACCACAAATCGAATTCTCCACCACAGCCTGTGTGATTTTCTTACACATACCCCTCAAACATTTTCAGCATTCCCTCAATTTTCTTTTGCCAGGTCCTCCGAGTTCTCCGATTTCTCTTTAAGTAACTAACCCCCAACATACATCTTGGATGGGCATAGCTTATGGACACAGATTTCCTTCGAGGAGTTTCTTCCTGTAGACTGCCCCCATTTGACCTTCCTCATTACTCAGAACGACTCTCTGGGGATGTAAAACATGCCCAAAACACAGGGGGGCGGGTATTGTACATGACCCTTGACAGCTATTGCCTAGGACGACCATTCCTGGTGCAGGGCGGCAGCAGCTGGAGCATGAGGGCTGGAGGCTTGGAAAGTGGTTGTGTGCAGATGGGGAAGAGGGTGGGGAGAAGGCAGGACCGGGTCGGGGGTCAAAAGGGTGATGGCGGGCAGCTGAGAAGTCACTTTTAGAGCTGGGGGGGCAAAACAGCACTGCCTGTTTTGAGCGGGGAGCTGATGAGGGCAAAAGGCAAGTTTAACGACCAACAGCCATGCTGCGTAGAAGCGATTTACTGCCATGTGCAGCCGAGCATTAAAACAAATCAGAAGGAAAAGAAAAGAAGTGTCTTCTTCATTTGAACTCCATTGTCTCAGTCGACGAGGTCATGTGGCCATCAGCCTGCAGGCGGATGGGACCACAGCTGGGAGAAACCAGATCCCACCCTGGGCCCCCTTGAAAGTGATTAAACTCCTATCAGACCAGGCTGGACCCCCTGACAGCAAAGACGTCATGCCTGGAGCTGCAACCCCGGGAAATGCTCATTGGGCAAATCGAGACCTTAAAAAATAATTACGGTTCACACATCCTGAAGCAATAATGACTTCAAAACTGCCTTCACGTGTGATTTATATATAAGCATATTTCCTCCTTGAACCTTCTCCCCCATTCCCGCTTGGCTCGCTCCACCCAAATCCAAGGGGTTAGAAAGTCAATATTCTTAGGTCCTGCTAAAAAGTCCAGATGGAAAAACCCTGGTCTGTATCAGGAGGAAAAGAACTGCTAACACCACCTGCCATTAAAATTCTTATACACCCAATTGTGCACGAATGTGAGTATGTGTGTGTATTCCAAGAGGTTCAAAGGGAAAAAGAGAAAAATTAATTAAGCCTACGCCTCGCTGCCAAGGAATCAAATGCTCTCTGGGGCACGCTTTTGAGGCAGAGAAATGTACTCCGACAGGGCTGTTGGTTCTGATCCAGTTTATGGTAAAAGAGGGAAGAATGAAGTTAAAGCTGGAGTGGGGGACTGGAGGGGACCTTGCCCTCTCTTGTCCTGCCTGGGAAGATGTCTTGAGGTCACAGAGCGGGGGGAGGGGAAACGATGATGAAATATGTCTCAGTTTTATGCCTAATAATACATGTGGACACAGAAAGGAACATATACAGATGTGCTCCCTTCATGGCTTTGTGGGGACAAAAGAACAAGACAGAGACCGGCTCTGCTCTCAGGAGGTTCCATGGGGGATTCGACAGGTGGGATCAGGAAAAGCAGGAAAAGCCAGAGGATAAGCTGGCCCCTGGGGACATGCTGCAAATCGAAAGGAGCATCTGGAAGGGCGCATCAAGTATCTTGTGCGCATAAAGCACCAAGAGCTCACATCACACGCCTGGGAAAGAGGGAGACTGAGAGGCAGAGACCCCAAAGAGAAGAAAGCCAGCCCCACAAATGCCATGCTGATGACATCGGCTCTAGGACCGCAGCCCCTTCTGAGGAACGACAGCCAAAGCACCTTGATGACCCGAGTCTGGGACATCAGCTGGGCTCTGTCTTCTCTGTCTCACATGGTAACCGCAGGTGTAAAGAAATGGAAATGAAATCTCACAGCCAAGCAAACATCCCACACATATGTTCCTCCCTGACGATAATTGAAATACGAAACAGCCCCAAAGAGAGTGGAATCACTTATAAGACGTCTGGGAAACAGCCTCTTGCTGGGGTGTGAACGGCAGGAACCAGCCCTTGTGTGTCACTCGAGCAGGGGAATCAGAGGGAAGGACAGATGCGTCCTTAACGGGGCCTGGGGGCTCCGCCAGGCTTCTTGTCAGATGCTTCTCCACCAGCAGGAACTGGCTGCCTCTGGGGAGCCTCCAGGAAATGTGCTGGGGGTCAAGGAGGAAGGGCGTGGTCACTCTCCATCCTCTGACGTCATCCCACCTGAGACTCCAGAAGAGGAAGCAAAGTTGAATTCTATGCACAGAAAGGAGAAAGTCAGTGTGTGTGTGTTGGGGTGGGGGGTACAAATCAGGTGTTAACTTCAGGGGGAAGGACAATATAATGGCAGCGCTTGCCAGATGGGTGGAGGTGCAGAGGGAACCAGCAAAACTGGTCACGTCTGCTTCCCCAGCACGCAGGCTAATGGGATGTTCCCTGGCAGGCCAAGAACCCAAACTGAAAAGTGGGTACCATCTTGTCAAGGAGAGAAAGGGTGTGGGCATGTCCCTGTATACGGGCACCGTATCTGGGAGCATGCATGTGCGTGTGCGCATGTGCTTACACGCTCCCTTTTTCTGCATCACTGCTCACAGAGGTACAAGGAACCGGTCCGTCTACTGCCAAAATCATTTCAGAGCTTGTTTTAAGAGCCTTTCAAAGAAGCAATAAGCAGCTTGTGGGAAGGGATTGAACCTCATTCAACTTTTTACCTGGCTGTGTGGCACCGAGTGACTACTGCCAAAGGGAACGGGGTTAGCGACTGGTGCTGAGAATTCCTAATGCCACCCTGAGGAAGTTGGTGCCTTAATCCCAGGCCTGATCTCTGATCCCATTCCAGGTTGCCTCCCGGCAAACACCCTTCACGCACTCATCCCTTCGTCTGACAACCGCGTGTTGAATGCTTCTTTGAAGCCAGGCTCTGTGTTCAGTGTGGATGAAAATGATGGGGCCAGGAGTTCCCGTCATGGCTCAGTGGTTAATGAATCCGACTAGGAACCATGAGGTTGTGGGTTCGATTCCTGCCCTTGCTCAGTGGGTTAAGGATCTGGCATTGCTGTGAGCCGCAGTTTAGGTCGCAGATGTGGCTCGGATCCCTCGTTGCTGTGGCTCTGGAGTAGGCCAGTGGCTACGGCTCCGATTCAACCCCCTAGCCTGGTAACCTCCATACGCCGTGGAAGGGGCCCTAAAAAAACAAAAGACAAATAAAAAAAATAAAAAAAAAAGAAAGAAAGAAAAGAAAACAATGGGGCAGATGATTCTTGCCCTCAGGAGTCTCTAGTCTAGTAAGAAAGGTGTTGAACCAGTTAGAATAAGAAATGGGGGGGGAGAAAAACCAGGTCCCTTGTACTGTACATCAATTACAGCTCCATAAAGCTGATGTTGCAGTTTCCTGGTGGCCTGGCAGTTAAGGACCTGGTGGTGTCACTGCTGCAGTGAGGGTATGATCGTCTACATACTGTGGGCCTAGCCAAAAAACCAAAATGGGGTGTTAGAGAAAGTCTAGGGTACTTTGGGAGCATGTGGCAGGGAGCCCTAGGGTCAGACAGGGGATTCGGGACAACCTCCCACGGAAGCGGTGCTGAAGCTGACACCTGAAGGGTGACAAGGGCCGGGCAAGAAGCACGGGGAGCAGAGAGATGGTTCCAGGGGGTAGGAGCTGACACCCCAGTCCTGAGGATCAGAGGCAAGACAGTGCATGGTGTGTGCTGAGACCCAGCCAGGCTGCAGGAGAGAGGGGAGGGGGCTGGACAGGGAGAGAAGGAAGTATAAACAGGACGGAGGTCATCTCAAGGACTCAGAAGCACTGGGGAACCACAGCATTTCAAGTGGAGAAACAATCCAATGAGCTGTGCAACGCTGGGGAACAGCAAGAGATGAAGGTGGCTTCGAGGAGGGGGTGGCAGTGGGGATGAGGAGAATCTAGACAAACCCAAGAGCGGCCTCACAGATCAGAACCTGGAGGTATGTGGAGGCTGCCTGATCGTGGGGCACGGCAGGGGGACAAGCCCAGGCTCTGACGCCACCAGATGTGGCAGCAGGATTTCCTCCTCACTAAGCTGGGAAACGATGGAGAACGTTCCCTCCAGGGAGAGTGGTCTGTGGCACGGAGGGAGCCCATGTGAAGGTAGGGACACACTGAGTTTTTGATGCCCATGAGACATCTGGGCAGAGCATCACCCAGGCACCGGGGTTTATGGGTCTGTAGCTTTAGAGAGAGTCCCTGTATTTTTTTTTTTTTTTTTCGTTTTTTTTAGGGCCACACCCAGGGCATATGGAAGTTCCCAGGCTAGGGGTTGAATCGGAACTGCAGCTGCCGGCCAACACCACAGCCACAATAACACCAGATCTCAGCCTTATCTGTGACCTACAACACAGCTCACAGTAATGCTGGACCCTTAACCCACTGAGCAAGGCCAGGGATAGAACCCGTGTCCTCATGGATATTAGTTGGGTTCGTTACCGCTGAGCCACGGTCCCTGTTATTTCTGAAAGTCAGCCCCACACATAAGACCACTGGATGCCTGACACTGGCTAAGGAGAGGGAGGAGCCCAGGTCAGGCAGAGGAGAAAAGTCAGCTAGGAAAACCAGGAAGAGACTGCTAGAGGCAGGGGGAAAGCAGGATCAAGTCGGGGATCCAGGGAAGAGAGAATTTCGAGAGGACAACAGCTCGGGAGAGGATGCTCAGAGGCCCAGCAGGAGGAGGCCGGCTTTTTCACTGGGTTTAGTGATGAGGCCATAGGCAGAGGAAGCTCTGGAGTGTGTGGGTGGGTGGCAGTCTGAGCACTGAAAGGACACTGGCATCGCCGTTAAGAAGTCTGGCTGAGGAGTTCCCGTCCTGGCTCAGTGGTTAACGAATCTGACTAGGAACCATGAGGTTGCGGGTTTGATTCCTGGCCTCGCTCAGTAGGTTAAGGATCGGGCATTGCCGTGAGCTGTGGTGTGGGTCACAGACTCGGCTCAGATCCTGAGTTGCTGTGGCTGTGGCACAGACTGGCAGCTACGGCTCCGATTCGAGCCCTAGCCTGGGAACCTCCATATGCCTCAGGTGCGGCCCTAGAAAGACAAAAAAAAAAAAGAAGTCTGGCTGTGAAGAGGACAGAGTCGAGGTAGAAGCTGGATGGGAGGCCTCCCAGGATGGTGAGGGGGGCCCCAGGGGCCTCTGGTTCGCAAACCCCTGGATCTTTCTGACCAGGACACTCACCGCTGGATTAGGTTAATTTCCACCTTCTGAGCGGGCATACATCAAACCCTAAGATGCCATGGGCGTGCACAGCGCCTGTTCCCTCTGGAGTTCAAAACACTTCATAAATATTTCCTCTTTGTGCTCATTTCCTATCTGTGTAGCAAAAGGAGCTGGATGATCACTGTCCCCACAGTGCAGGTGAGCAAACCCAAGAAGAGACGGCACCGCACCCCTGTGTGGGTGCGGGGGGGTGGGGAAGGCAGCTGGAACTTCCCATCCTGCACCCATCGCTCTGATGAGCAGCTGCCGGGGGCTTGGCGTACTCGACTACGAACAGAGTCATTCCAGGACTCCGGGGAGCTTGGGCCCAAATCACTTGACCTAAAGGAACTCGCTCTGTTTCCTGGTCTGTTCCAGGAAGCCTGGTAAAGATCCTGGTGACTAGCGGAGCTCAGACACCGAATCTGGTCCTCATCACTCCATCTGCACTGCGCTGCTGAGAGGGCCTCTTACACAGACCTCTCCTCCAGCAGCCAGACACTTAGCTCTGACCCCAATTGCTGCTCCAAGGGGGAGGGGCCGAGGGGGAGGAGGGGCTCCCAGAGCTCCCAGCTGGGCAGAGGCAGAAGGAGGACAATGCCTGCCCAGCCCGCAAGCTCCCCCGGAGGAGCCTGTGCAGCCCTGCCTGGGAGGGTTGCGTGCAGTCGGTCCCAGCAGAGGGAGATGGATTCAAGAATCGGCAAGGCTCCACCTGGGGCTGGAGAGGTCCGGCTCCCAGGGTTCAATACCTTCCTAGAATGAGCAGAGGATGTTGGAGCATGCTGCAAAACCACTGAAGGAGGGTATTATTCATTTGCTCTTTACTCATTTAATCAACGTAGGTCTACGTGACTCTCAGAAGGGGCTGGTCCTGCCCCTCCTAGAGGGCATTTGGAAATTCGGGAAGGTGTTCCTGGTTGTCATGGTGATGGCAGGGGGCTGGGGTGCGGGGGGGGGGGGGAGGCTCGTGGCGGTTAATGCTTTGCCATGTAACCCGCATCACTGAGAAAAGCCCCACGCAAGTACCCATGGAGTCCCTGCTGAGAAAAACGTAGGTGCCCCTGAAGACCTGAGCCCGGGCCTCTGACTGTGGGATTCTCAGGATGCCTGAAGGAAGACAGCATCGAGAAGCAAGCAGCTTGGGTGCCCTGTGACACCCTCTTTTCCGCCACTGGCCCCCAGTGCACTGAGTCTTAGCCAGCCTGGGAAGGACCACCATGACCCCCAGTGTGCCACAGCTGGTCTGCCTAGACTGTCTGATTCTTACCCTTGACGTTCATGCTTGACCCTTCTCTCTGCATCCCCTTCACCATCCCTTGTCCATCACAGAAGGGGCTTCAGTAGAAGGATGAAGAGAGCCAGCCTCCTGCCCATCAGCATCTCTGAGTCAGCAGAGTGCTCCCAATAGGACCCTCCCTTCCCTGAGCCACACCCCCCTGCCCTTCCCTACCATCCATTCAAACAGGATGCAGACCCAGCCTCCACCGCCCAGGGGGCCTGCAGGCTAAACCAGTGGCCTGAGCAGGGCTTAAGTCCCTTGGAATATGGGAAATGGTGTGTACATGTGTGTTGTGAGCTGTGTGTGCAGTACTGTGATCGTGGGCGATCACAACCGGAAGGTTCATTTAATTCGTTTGGGCAGCACTTGAGGAGTCAGAGCCAGGGCCCCCTCGACACTCCCCCCCACCCGGCCTACCCCAGATACAGGCATCTTCCTACCTCCCAGCTTGCTCGCGCGGTCCAGGCCAGGCAGGCACAGGCTGCGTTCAAGAGGCTTGGCATAGCCTCCCAGGGCCGACAGCGATGGAAGACAGATGTGTGCAGCCCAAGAATAACGGGACTCGTGAAAAGGAGTAGCCAGCTTCCACGTGGGAAGAAACAGGAGGCGGGAGGCAGGGAAGTGGGAGCCGGTTAGAGGTCAGCAGACCAGCAGGCGGGGCGCCCGATGCGTGATGGGTGACCTGCCCCTGCTTGAAAGATGCTTCCACGGGAAGGGGGCTGGGCTCCCTGCGGGGCTGGGGACCCCCATGTGCTCCACACATCAGGATCTCACTGAAGGTGTCCTAGAGAGAGGCCAGCGGTCTGAGTCTCACCCGCAGAGGAGTTAACAGCCCAGGCCAGGGGCACGCAGCCTAGGGGTGGGGCTGGGGCAGGCCTGGAACCTTCTGCAGCCTCCCACCAACCTGGCGCTCCTCTCCAGTCCCTTCCTAATCCCGCCACCCCCCCTTCCAACTCCATCTGTCTGGTCCCTCCATTCCCCACCGGCTGGCCTCCTGCTGGGATGCTTTCCCTCCAGATTCCAGTGCCTCCCAGGGTGTGGGGGAAGGGAGGCAGGAGTCCCGTGGAAAATGCAAATGTTTGGGTTGAGACAAGGGAGGAAAGCATCTTCCCCCACGGGGATCACGGGATCACGCACTGAAACCGAGCCCCCTGCAAAGGTCTTGCCCCGCCTCAGGTTAATCATGAAAAGAGCTGACTGCCTATCTGGGCACAGACCTCACTGCCCAAGGTGTGTGTGTGTGTGCGCGCGCGCGCGCGCGCGCGCATAGGGGGGTGGGGTGGTTAGGGACCCTCAGTGTCTCTCCTTCCTACCATGGGCTGAACTGGGTCTCCCCAAAGGGATGCCCTTACCCTCCAGGACCTCAGAGTGTGTGTGCCCTTCCTTGGAATCGTGTCTTTACAGAAGGCAGCAAGTTAAAATGAGATCATTAGGCTGCGTCCCAACATGACCCATGTCCTTACGAAAAGGGGACATGTGGGCAAAGGCAGACACGCGCAGAAGGAAGGCGATGTGCAGACACTCGGCGAGGCGCCCTGTGAAGGTGGGGGACACCGGTGATGGAACAAGCTGCCAGAAGCAGGGAGAAGGGCCTGGGATGACGGCTTCTTCCCTAGCGCCTTCTGAGGGAGCTGGGCCCCGCCAAGACCTTGATTTCAGGCTCCTGGCCCCCCTGAGCTGTGCCACAACTAATTCCTGTTGTTTAAACCCGCCCAGGTTGTTACGGAAGCCCCATGAAATGCACAAGCTGCCCCACTCTCGTGGTCTAACCAGACCCCTGCCTCACTCTGTGTCCACAGCGGACAATGGGACGTTGAGTTTTTGTTCACAAGCCACAGGAGATGAGCTGAGTCATGCATCCCATGGAGCCAAGGAGCTCCCGACCAAGTGGAGAAACTCCAGCTGCACCTGGCAGGGGCCCCAGCATCCTCTCCCTAAGCTCCAGAAAGTCTTGGTCACTGTGCCACTCCTGGCATCACCAGACTGGGGAGACCCTCAAACCAGATGTCCCTGGCCTGTGGGCAGCCAGGTCAAGATCCCAAACAAGTAGGGGAACTTGAAGGGGCAGAAGGCTAGGCTGATGGGAGCCAAACATCCTCCAACCACCCCCAACATCTGCAGGGAAAACAAATACAGGCTGGACACGGATCGAGAAGATGTCTAAACCACGAAGAGAATGGATTTACAACAAGACCCACAGATAGAGCCAACTGGAAAAGCTGAGGCTGGGCTCTAATTCTTCCTGAAAAGGGATTAAATAAACTGACAACAAGGGAGAGAGTGGGGGGCGTGAATCATGCGCATGTGGGTGGATAAAAGCCTCACCCTGGGAGACAGCAAGAGCCTCAGAGACAGGAGCACAGGAAAGGGAGGGGAGAGCCCGTCCTGGGACTGCAGGACACGTCTGGCCACTAAGTCCGAAGGCCCTGGAGGGCTGTCACCCTGGCAAGAAACAACGTGAATACAGGTACAATCCCTAATAGTCTGCTATTGATTTATCCATCTTAACATTTATTCCTTGAATGCTGCCCTCGATTCAAGGCTCCCCATGTGCCATGCACTGTTAGAAGCCTTCTGCACGAACTGATCATCTCAGCCTCACTCAATTCAGTGAATTGGATTTTTTGTTCCCTTTGTACAGGAACCTGAGGATGACAGATGTGTAGGCGACGTACCCAAGGTCACCCCACTAGTAAGTGAGGGAGTTGGGATTCATAGCCAAGCTGGCCTGGCTTCCACACCCAAGTGCTTTCCCAAGGCACCATGTGAGATGGGCCCTGAGCTGAAAAGCGCCTCCTAGAAATCTCCTCCAAGAAAGAATCACATCTGTGAATAAACATTGAATAAAGGATGGTTAACCGTAGTATGAAAGCAGTGGCCCAAGGGAGTTCCCCCGGGGCACTGTGGTAAAAGATCTGGCATTGCTGCAGTTGTGGCGCAGTCATAGCTGTGGCTCGGATTCGATCACTGGCCCAGGAGCTTTCATATGCCATGGGTGTGGCCAAAAAAACCAAAACCAAAACCAAACCAAACCAAAACAGGGCCACAGTCACGAAACCATTAAAGTATGGCATATGATGAGAGATCATGCAGTGAAAATTAAGTGAACTTACAGAGAACAATACATATAAAGCAATATGAAGTGGAAAATTTTCAACTATAAATTTTATCAGGTATGATAAGCCCCCTTATAAAAAAAGGGGAAATACACAGAGACATATGTGCATGTACACACTCAAACACACAGAGCAAAAGAATTTCAGGGGATATATCCTAAAATGTTGATGGATTTCGGGTAACTGTCTTTCTTTTCATTGATTCTGGTATCTTTCCAGTTCTCCATAATGGACATATTTATTTCATGATCCTAAACCAGTGTTTTGTTATAACTATGTTTGAAAGGACCCCCCACAGCTTCAACTATCATCGTTTCCATTTCCCACTGACGGGATGTGGGAAAGAGGGGATTTCACGTAGCCCTAACCAGCAATATGGTGCTTCTTTGGCCCTGATCTTAACCTAGGAAAAGCCCAAACTCTTGGATGAAGGAGGGAAGTGTTTTGTGTTTCCGATTACAGAAAATGACCAGATCTGTGAACTCAGTCCTCTGACTTAAGTGGGGCTGAAGCAAGGATCATACTGGGAGATGGAGTGGGACGAGGTTACCAGGCAGGGAGGGTCGGGGGACCTCACTTACTGCATCTAGTAAATGACAGCCCTGCTTTCTCAGTTCCAGCGAGAAGGATGAAAGGCAGCGGAGAGAGGGGCAGAGTTGGAGAAGGGGAATCATTTATACATTAAACAAGAGGGCAGGGGGAGGTCATGGTTAGGAGTGCAGACTCTGAAACCAGAAAAGGGTGATTCCCAGATCAGCCACCCCTTCCCAGCCATTTAATCTTGGAAAACTTACACAGTCCTTCCACACACACTCATCCACGTGCCATGAAGCACGCCAGGTGCTGGAGATGCAGCAGGGCAGCAAAGATCCAAAGTCCCCCCACTCCCGCTGGAATTAGCTTATAATACAGGGAGAATAAGAAACGACTTTAGAAAAACAAGTGAAATACACAGTGTCTCAGATGATCTTAGAGGCAATGGAGACAAACCTGCCTTGTCTGCCAAGCCCCAGGTGCCTTGTCTGCAAAACGGAACAGAAATAAAATTGCTATTTCATCAAGTTGCTGGGAGGGGTCCTGAGATCACACACACAGGACTGAGCCTGGTTCCCCACCTCATAAATACTTATCACCGATCACCATTCTCTGGAGATTAAATGCGTCAAAGCTGCTCTTCTACTCTGAGTGATTATGAGAAATGGTGATAACCATTCAGAAACTGAAGAGGCAAAGGGGAGTCTACTCACTTGATAAAGAAAATCTAAGCCAACCACACTGTGGTAATGGGTTTCCGGATGGCCAAAGCAAAGAGCAGAAGTCTCCTTACCTGGGAGTGTATCCAACCTCATAAGAATTCAGAGGAATCCTATATCCCTTCCTTTGATCAAGGAAGAGCAATATCTTTGGTTTCTCCTACCTCAGGATGGAGTTTAAGAAAAGGCACAAGACTGAGGCTTTTCACCTGCTTCTCTGCCCTACTTCTCTCTCCTGTGTCTCGTGAGGACGGCTACACAGCAAAAGGTCCCTGCAGAGGGGCCAGGAGGAAAGGAGGCCGGTTGCTCCTCTAAACCCACACAGTCCCAGGTCCCTCTGGGAATCATGGGACCGATTAAAAGCTCAAATGGGGTTCTCCCAAAGCCAGGTGGAGCCAGCCCATGGACCACAATGCAGACTCACGCCAGGCTTTAGGGATGAACCGCCAGACATCAAGGGTGTTTCTCATCCAGCTCCCAACCACTGGCCAGCGGCCAATGATTCCCCAGGGGAAGAAGGAAGGAGATGCCATCTTGGCGAGGCAGAAGGAGCAGCTTTCCAGGATCCAAGCTTTATAAGCCCTGGACTCCAGCCTCCTGGAGAGGTGAGACGTCATCAGAGGCTAGAAAAGGGCATGGAGAGATGCGTGGATGTGTACGTGCACACGCCAGCCAATGCATGGGCAAGAATGTTTTAAGTAGTGAATGCTGGGCTGTAATCTGATGGATTATTCTGCCGTTCTGCAAAGCAGTATTTTGGCGCATCCCAAAGGAGCCCAATGATTTGTTTCCACCGACCCCAAAGAAGATAGCTTTTCCATGTAAAGGCAGGTTTGGCAGAGCCCTGTAAACTTGGTAGCTGGAAGTTGTAGCTTTTTCTCCAGAGCCCTCCTCCTCACTCAAGGGAGGCCTTCCTTTCCTGGGTCATGGGTTGGCAGCAAAAGAGCAACACAGGGACCCGATGATGCTAATTCAGAGAAACACTCCAGGAGGGCGGAATCTCAAACACTACAGCCTACAAAGCAAAGCCCACGAGATGGAGCAAGGAGTTACACTCAGAACAGATGAGGAGACCAAAAGAGGAGTTGCCAAAAGTTCAAAGAACGCACCGAGGGGGTAATAATGCAAACCTTAAGCAGCAAAAGGGAAGAGGAGCCATGAGGGGTGTGGCAAGGCGTTTACCCCAAACCACGATGCCCAGGGTGGAGGCGAGGGGGTTAGACGCTGCTCTGGGATGCAGCTTCTCTTACTGCTCGGCGTGGATTTCTCCCTTTCAGGCATCAGTCCAGCCCCAAGCACCCCATGCCTTCCCACCCCGGTGCCTCCATCAGCACCATCCAGAACTGTCCCCTAATCCTCCTGCTTGATCCAGGGGTGTCCTCAATCACCCACCAGCAGTCTTTGGAACTCCAACGGTCCTCTGTGGATAACGGTCCCGTGGCCCTGGTCATTTTGAGCCTGAGCTGCGTTTAGCTGCCGATGTCTTATTTCCCTAGATCCACTGGGAGTTCACGGAGGTGAGGGGCCGTGCATTTCTGTATTTGCTCCCCATCAGCAAGGACACGAGAGCTTACCATATCAGGCACTCAGCAGAGAGCCGAGAGGGTTTTGCAGCACCAGAGTTTATGCCCATTAGGTCACTGAGCAGAGTTCTTTTTTCAGACCGGATAAATGAAGCATACCGAACATTCTATTTTCCTTTCTCTTGTGCGCCTGGCCACAGCACACGCTGCAGTGCTCAGGCTGAAAGGCAGCTCTTTCTGGGGCCTTAGGATGCCAACATGGTCAAAGGCAGGCCTCCTGGCCCAGACCTTGTTGTTCCTTCTTCCACTGACAGCATTTTTTGGCCATGCCCCCAGCAGGTGGAAGTTCCTGGTTGGGGATCAAACCCATACCACAGCAGTAACCAGAGCCACAGCAGTGACAACGCCAGGTTCTTAACCTGCTGAGCCACCAGGGAACTCCAATTGATAGCTTTCTGTACACTCTTCTCTCTCACTCTTCCATCAATAAGTTCTTCCAGCCCTCCTTCCAAAACAGATCCCAAATCTTCTGGCTCCTTATTAATACCCTCCCGACCCCCTGAGTCTAGTCCCCCATTCTCTCTTGCCCACTGAATTGGCATCTGATGTGTCCCACTGTCTCTACATCTATAGCCTGTCCCCGACAAAGCAGGCAGAGCAACCCGTTAGAGATGTTAACTGGATGACATTATTCCCTGCTCCAAAGCCTCCGATGGCATCCCAACACACCTGAAGGGGAAAAACTCTGGCTTCCTACCGTCTGGCTGGAGGCACAGCTTCCAATTACACACCTTGCAACTTATCATGCAAATAAACCGTATGGCCCACACGATCTAGCCAGCCTCTCTGACTCTCTGTCCCAGTCTTCTGCTGTGTCTTGGACATAGCAATCTAAAACAACCTATCAGAGTTCCTGTTGTGGCTTAGCGGGTTAAGAACCCCTACTAGCATCCATGAGGATGCGGGTTTGATCCCTGGCCTCGCTCAGCAGGTTAAGGATCTGGCATTGCCGTGAGCTGTGGTGTAGGCTGGCAGCTGCAGCTCCGATATGACCCATAGCCTGGGAACTTCCATATGCTTGGGTGCAGCCGTAAAATAAATAAATTAATTAATTTAATTAAATTAAATAACCTCTCCCACTGGCCATCATATCACTTGGTTTTATCATCCATCCTGGCATTCATCTCCCTAAGAAAACTTCACTTGCCTGTCTGTCTAACCATCCACCCATCTGCTTGTCTGTTTCTGCACTTAAGGATTGTTTTTCATTGGAACCCAAGCTCCTTGAGAGCAGAGGGTTGACCTTTCTCCTTCTGTGCTCTGTCCACTGCACTGAGAACAGTGCTCCAGCACAGAGCAGGAGCCTACTAAATATTTCTGGATAGACGATGCTTTCTGGACACTGATGTAAAGAATCACCTGCCGGCAGAGCCAAGTCTTTGTAGCCTGGGCCAAGAATGAAGCAGCTGCTTTTTAAAGTTACCCAGCTGAAATTTCCCAGGGAAGAAAAGGAGACTTTGAAAGACAACCACAGAGACACACTCGACCAAGAGTGACCCATCAAGGCTGGAAAGAGTCTCGCCAAATTCTGGGACCCCTCCCGTGCCACTGTAAGGGGGCCTGGAGTCCAGGTCAGCATAAGCAACATTTCTGAAGTGCTGTAGTAGTTCCTGGGGGACATAATCAGAGTAGGGTCCTTACCTACAAAGAGTGGACAGGCTCATGGGGGAGACAGACACTTGAGCTTCTATAATGCAGTGAATGACATGCCAGGGATGTCATATGTTTCTGGCCTCAGGGAAGGCTTCCCGTGGGAGCACCTGTAATGGTCAAACAAAGTTGGAAGGCGGTCCTAAGCTTTGGGAATAAGATGAACAGAAGTCTGGCTATGAGAAGCCAGGCAGAGTGTGTCACGGGGACAAGGCATCACGTCCCAGGAGTTTGCACTATACTTGACGCGGGATCAAGAGCCACCCTCGGACCTTGTTGTTCAAACACGCATGTGTTGGGGGGCACTGGGTGCAGTCACTCTTTTTGTTTGCTTGCTTTTTAGGGCCCACAGGTGTGGCATATGGAGGTTCCCAGGCTAGGGGTCAAATCGGAGCTGCAACTGCCAGCCTACACCACAGCCACAGCAACACGGGATCCAAGCCGCGTCTCTGACCTACACCACAGCTCACAGCAGTGCTGGATCCTTAACCCACTTAGGGAGGCCAGGGACTGAATCCGCATCCTCATGGATTCCTTTCCACTGAGCTGTGACGGGAACTCCCGCATTCACTCTTTTTTGCTGTGAGCCCCCAAGATGCACGCATCAACGAAAATCCCAGATAATGTAAGAAACAGAGAGAAGTGAGAGGCAACTCAGTTTTTTGGTGTTCTTTTGGAATGCCCACCTTTTATTTGGGGTAATAAAACACTGGTAAAAAATCAGGGCTGTCTCACAAAAAGGGGTCACAAACTTAACGTTAACCAAGCATTAATCTAACAATCAGGCCCAAGACGGCAATACAAGAACTTCACCAGGGAAAGTGTGTGATTCTGACAGAAAGGTGTGTATCCTCAAGGAAGGATGAATGGTCCTGGCAGACAACAATTCTAACTTTTATAGGAGGAGATGCTCAGTCCTTGGGCAGCACAGGAGCTATGGAGTCAGAGGGATCTGGCTGCTGATCGAGGCTGCACTGGACAAGTAGCTTGGCTTCTCCAAGGCTTAGCGTCCTCATCTGTGAAATGGGAGGATTATGCCTGTCCTGCTGAGTTGCTAAAGGGGGCGGGATTATAGGCGCTAAAGCACCAAGCACAATATAACACCCGGTGTCCTGACCCTTGTATGCAAACAAACGAGCCCATAAATCCTGAGCAAATTGGTTTTTTTTTTTTTGGTTTTTTTTTTTTTTGCTTTTTTAGACCGCACTTGTGGCATATGGAGGTTCCCAGGCTAGGGGTCAAATTGGAGCTGTGGCAGCCAGCCTACACCACAGCCACAGCAACACAGGATTGGAGCCGTGTCTGCAACCTACATCACAGCTCATGGCAACACCTGATCCTTAACCCACTGAGGGAGGCCAGGGATCAAACCCACATCCTCATGGATACCAGTCGGGTCCATTAACCTCTGAGCCACAACGGGAACTCCCCATGATTCTGCCCTTTGTTCACTACTTCCTGCGCCCGCGACCTACTCTGCTTTCTGGTGTGGTCTGCATTCACCTGGGCACCGCTTTCGGTTCTAATGTGATTTACTGATGCTTGTATTAGAAGATCTAGGGGTGAGCGGTCAGTGCACAGGCCTGTGCTGCAGAAACCTGCACCTTTGTTGAAAGGGTGGGCCCCTGAAGTCATGTGCGACACGACAAGACCTCTATCCAGGGGCCCCTGCTAAGGAACTAGCATGTCTCTCTGACTCCGGTTGGGCCAGTCAGAGTCTCACTCCAAGGAATCTGGAACTGGGGCCCTGGGATTGCCGGATGGTAGGCCTAGAACGGGGGATGGGGGAGTGGGGTTTAGACGCAGAGAGAGCCCTGGTCCTATAGACAGAGAAGGGCCTGAAGGCTCCAAGTTAGTGTCTTATGAAGCGTGGCCACAGCTCCTGCCCTTAGATTCCCTAAGAAGGCACTATATCTCGTTATTTCCTCCCTTGGGTTAACTAACAATGTCCTGATAGTTGTAGTTAACAGGTACTGAACCTGACCGCGATCCAGACTCTCTGAGTCTCCACACTGTATCTTCGTCCTTCCAACATCATCATGTCATCCTTTTATACTTAAGGAAACTGACTGATAGCATCACTGTCAAGACGTCATAGCTGAGAAGTGGAAATGGGATTTAAGACCCAGCTGACGCTGTATTTTATTTTTCTCTCTCTCTTACTTAGCTGCCTCTGCGGCATATGGACGTTCCCAGGCTAGGGGTCCCATCGGAGCTGCAGCTGCTGGCCTACACCACAGCCACAGCGATGCCCAATCCAAGCCACATCTGCGACTTACACCACAGCTTTCAGCAGCACTGGATCCTTCACCATCTCAGCAAGGCCAGGGATCGAACCCGAATCCTCATGGACACTATGTTGGGTCCGTAACCCACTGAGCCACAATGGGAACTGATCCTCTATTTTAATTACAATACTATGCAACTAACAAAACAATTTTCTCTATCTAAAACAAGCCCTTGCTATGGGGCAGGAACTATGCTGGTTTCTCCACTGTGGCTTTCGCGTTTCACTTGACCGAAGCATCCTTAAGAACTGAGGGGACTCCCTTCTCAAGATGGCAGGCTGGGTACCCACTGCAACCCTCTTCCTCCCGAATCAAGTCCATGTGCACAATAGAAAACATATTAAAAAATACACTTATAACTGCCTAGGCTTGAAAACAAAGAAGGGAGGTTTTCATTGGCCAAGAGCTACAAGGAATCCTTCGAAGAAGATCAAGACGCCACGAATAATTGAAGAAGCTGAAACAAAGCACGGAATCCACAGGCAAGGGATATAAAAGAATCTGCCACAGAAGACAGCCTGGCCATAGGAGTAACCAAGCCAGCCCTCGACAAGAAACAGCAAACCCCACTACCAGACAGACTCGACCCCCTGGAGGCAGTTGGAAGAGCGAAGAGGAAAGGACACTGAATATTTCATAACCTCAAAGATATAAGGCATTGTCGACGCAACATGAGAATAGGGATGTTTCAAGGGGGTTTTCATAGTGATAAATACACGAACCAGAAGACAGGGAAGGGGGCCATCTCTGAGCTCTGCAACCAGGCCCACGATCCCGCTGGGAGCAAGTTCGGCCTCTCCCCTCGGATGCAGATATAATGGTGCAGGCGGTGAATAACAAGAGCAGCAGCTGGAGGCAAAGTTGGGGACTGGCCTCGCAGAAGGGGCAAGCAACCCCCACCAACCCAGTTTCCTGCACATCTCAACTGCCCCGGGTTGTCCACTCTCAATACCACGCCGTCCCGTGCACCCCTCGAGAAAGACAACACCCTGAATTTACACCCCAGGTGACATCATCCGAAAGAGGTAAAGTAACACAGTGGTCCTTCCAAGCCACAGCTCGAACATGTCCTCTCATTTCTCCTGGTGCCCCCCAAAGATTGCCTCCCCACCTCTCAAATGTGGCAGGGACATCCAGGGCTGTAGCATCATTTACATGTTTTTTTTTTTTCTTTTTAGGGTCATACTTGCAGCCCAGAAATCCCCGGGGCTAGGGGTCTAATGGGAGCTACAGCCGCCGGTCTACGCCACAGCCACAGCAATGTGGGATCCAAGCCGCATCTGTGACCTACACCGCAGCTCACGGTGACGCTGGATCCTTAACCCATGGAGAGAGGCCAGGGATGAAACCTGCATCCTCATGGATGCTAGTCAGGTTCTGAACCCACTGAGCTACAACAGGAACTCCTGCAGCATTGTTTTTAAGGAACATTTTCCCAGCCCGGCTTGGAGGAGAGCCGCCTTCCACAGAGGACAATGTGCTATTAGCATGTTTCGACCATAACATATATTTGTAAAGGAATTTCCAGCGTGCAAAGCACTTTCCAATGCATTATCTCATCTGAAACTGTACACTAATTATGTTAAGTCAGTGGAGTTTATTATCCCAGTTTACAAAAGAGGACACCAAGGCTCCAAGTGGTTAGGACCCCTGGTGAATAGAACCCAGGTCTTCTTGCTTAAGTCTTTGTATAGTTCATGGGGTTTCCATTCCTTCATCATGAGCTCCAAGGCAGAAAGAGCCCGAGAAGCATTTTCTCCCTCAACTGCTGTGTATCTACAGAGGGGTTATGGGGTGGGGGGAGCATTCTTAACTCTTCTTGCAGTCGAGGCATCTAACATGCCTCAGGGCTGTGAGTCACCCTTCTACCCAGTCCGTGGCCCCGAGTGAACACGTTCTAGATTAGACTTCGGCAAACAAAATAACTCGCCTGGAACCCAGATAGTGTATCATTTTGTAAGATTCCACACATGAGCGATATATGATGCCTGTCCTTGTCTGATTTATTACTTCACTCGGTCTGATCACCTCTAGGTCCCTCCACATTTGGTGCAAATGCAAATGAACTTATTTACAAAACAGAAACAGACTCACAGACATAGAAAAGAAACGTATGGTGGGTTCCCAAAGGGGAAGGGGGAGGGATAAATTAGGAGTTTGGGATTCACAGATACACACTACTATCTATAAAATAGATAACCAGCAAGGACCTACTGTCTAGACAGGGAAGGAAACTCAGTATCTTATAATAAGCTATAATGGAAAAGAATCTGAAAAATAGCTATGTATGTGCATAAGGGTAACTGAATCATCTGCTGTACACCTGAAACGAACACAACACTGTAAATCAACTATATTTCAATAAACATTTTTTTTAAAGAGCCCAGATATAAATGCTTCAGCTCTTCTCTTGTCCTTCTCCTTGAAACACTACTGTCCCTTGATTTAAAAACAGAAAGCCATGGCTGAGGGTGATGGTTGTGTGAGGCAGTGTGGTGTGGGATGGGGGGGAGGTGTAGAAACCATCCATTGCCAAGAATGACTTCAGTTCCATCTGCAGGAATATATACAGAGAGTCCTGTGGGTTTCTGCTTCCATTGCTTTTTGCAGGGCTTGTCTCTGTCTCTCACGGGCAACCCCCTAGCAGTGCCTCATGCAGAACGAGATGCCCCCGCCCCAGCTCCCTGCCTCTGCTGCAGATCACAGCTGCATGGCCACCCAGCCTCTTCCAGGGGATCAGCATCCCGGGCCCCACATCTGGTCAACCTGGCTCCCTCCACCACATTAGAGTTCCCAACCACACTCAGGCCGCTCGGCGATCTGGAGAATCCCAAATCCAAACACTTGCGGAAACTCGTGTCCAGTCCCACACACCTGCCAGCACACACAGGGGTACCTTCTTGTAAAAGAGAAACCCAGGGACTGCAACCATTCTTTATGGTCCACTTTACCATTCGAGAATGAGAACACATGGTTAGAAATGCAACGTTTTCAGACCCCATAAGCTTTTTCAGACCTTGGTTTTTTAGCTTCCTTCTCTGACCTACAAGCCTTGGCTTCCTAACAGGAAAAGGGCAAGAGGACAAATTCCTTCTAACAAAGGGGGCCCGGTGGCTCTTGGGAACACCAACATCCTAAGACTGGCATGTGAGTGGATCCCACGGACCCTAGAGGGCAGAGAGTTGCTCACTTTCCTGTTGAGCTGCCCCTACCATAGCGTCTATGACTGGTCTGCAAATTCCCAGGAGAACCAGGGCGGGAAATCTGATCATTTGGAGACCACAAGCCAGCAGTTCTGCCCTCTGAAAGAATTGCAGACGCCACACCCTCCAGCCTAGGATGAGGCTTGCCTTTTGCAGGCAGTTGCGGAATTAAAGAGATGCCATGTATGAAAGTACCTGTATAGGAGTTCCCTGTTGGTGCAGCAGGTTAAGGATCACTGTAGTGGCTCTGGTTGTCACTGTGGCGCGGGTTCGATTCTTGGCCAGGAAATTTCTGCATGCCTATGGGCATGGCCAAAAGTAAATAAAGGCATCTCATACATAGCATGTGTGCTCTGCCAACTCTAGACATTCAACTTTGGTTGGCCAAACTTAAAAGATCTCAAAGAGCAGGTGAAGGACAGAAAAGTAAGAAGATGGGAGAGTCTCTGTGGAGCTAAGACCTTGGAGATGACACTGGCAGTTCTCTCTGGTTCCCTGTGCCTTCCCTAAGGGGAATTCCTGCATCCTCATATGCCAAGTCGCTGGACAGCACGCCAGGTGTCTGTCTGGGTCACTGTCACACACACCCTCCTTATCTATGCTAACCGGTGTGAGCTTGCAGGAAACTCCCCATACAGATCCACTACGAGCCAAAGAGGCTCTGTGAGGTCCGGTCATTTTCAGGAGAATTTGAAATACACACACACACACACACACACACTCATCTATAGGTGGATCTGATGTCCAGAATCTGGGGCCCCACAGATGCCCCCCAAACCTTACCATCTATCCACATTCCACTTGGAGTCTATGGAAAGGTCTGCAGACTTTGGAAAAAGTCCCCATAGTGGTTTCAGATTTCCGGGGCTACAATGCCCAAAGCCACTTTCTTTTTCTTTTTCTTTTTTTTTTTTTTTTGATTCCTAATCCATAATCAGGATGGAAATGCACAGAAGATGAAAAAAAAATGGTGGGATTTCCCCCCCCACTGCCAATCAAACTCTCAGCCTTGCTCTTAGACTGGTCCCTGGTTCCCCACAGCCAGAGCCACACCAATCCATGAACTGTCCCCTGTCCTCCCCACCTGGTTTCTTCTCCCCCGGAGCCAGCCCTGGTCAGAGTGACCATGGATCAAATCCCACGTGATGCTCCCCTCTGCATTTCAGTCATTGGTTCGCTCATTCATTCATTCTCCATCAATCCAACGGACAGTCTTTTTTCCATCAAACAACTATTTATCAAGAGCCGTCTCCCCTACTGCACCAGAGTGAACTTTTCTTTGAAAACAGAAGGCTGGTTGTGCCCTCCCCGTCCACCCCTGCTGGCTCTCATCATCCTTGGGATGAGGCGCAAGCTCAGTGTCTGCCCTAGTGCCTCTCACTTCCCTGGACCCCATGCTGCTCTCCATGCACCACAGACCTGGGTTCCTCCCTCACCTGGAGGCTCTTTCCACCTGCTTCCTCACCTGGAACTCTCCACGCCCCCTTCTCCGCCTACTGTCACAGGCCTGCAGGGAACCTCCCAGTCCGGCTCCCTCCACATGGGCTGCTCTCCTTCCATTTCTACCCTGAGCCCTGCTCACTCTCTTTAGGCAACAGTCATTGGATTATGGATCAAAAAAAAAAAAAAAAAGAAAGAAAGTGGTTTGGGGCATTGTAGCCCTGGGAATCTGAAACTGTGATGGTGCTGCAAGAAAACACAGGACAAACAGGGGGCATCCTTCTCCAACCCCTAGTCCCTTTTTTGTTGCCCTCACAGTCAAAAATTGGACCTTCTCTAAAGGCTTCATCCTTGACTGTGCCTCTGTCGGTCCCCCAAGAACTGAGGAGACTTCCTGCAGACAGACGGTAACTTGATACAGCAGCCCCGAAAGGAGATGTAAACACTGAAGGGGGGGACAGGAAGGTAGATTCCAATACATACCAGAGCCAAAAGGTAGAAGGGAAATGCTGGCGGATTAGAGTGACAAGCTGAGGTCTCCCTCCCAGTAACCCAACCCAAATTCAACTTGATTTCCTAGACTTGCTAATAGACCACAATCGAAAATATGTTTCTCTCTTGTTCTTGCTCTGACACACACACACACACACACACACACACAGAGAGAGAGAGAGAGAGAGAGAGAGAGAGAGAGAGAGAGAGAGAGAGAGAGGACACAGAATAAATACACTGACGGTTTCCTTGATGATCATTTAAACACTAAGAAAGAGAGAGAAAAAGAAAGAATGAGAGAGCAAGTTATGAAAAGCAACTTTTCCCCCCATTTTAATCCACAGCCATCAAAAGTCTTAGACAATTATTTTTAAAGTCCATAAAAGCAATGTATGAATGAATTCTCACATGAAGGCAGCTTAGCCCTGAGCTCTGACCAGCACCTGGATATTTTTGAAGTTTCTTTGGGGACACTACCTTTGACCCAAGTGCTATGCACACACATCTTTGGAAGGAAGGTCCAGGCGAGACACAGAGAGAAGCAGCAGCCTGAAGCTGCCATCGTCTTGTATCTGTATGGCCCCGGAGATGACGCTGGGAACTTCGCTCCCTCCCACTGTGTGTCGGGGTCATCAGGACAGGACCTCCCCTTGAGATGCTCCCCCAGCGGGGGAGGCAAGAGGGCCTCTGGTCCTACTGCTCCTGGACAAGGTGGAAACCAGGAGCCCTGCCCCCTGTGTGCCACCGCAGGATGCGGCGCAGGGTCAGGGATGCTCGAACCCCAGGACGTCGAAACCCACAGCCTTGGGTCAAAGGACCTTCCAGATCCCCAGACTCCCAGCTCGGAGCCTGGTTCATGGGATCACACAGCAACCTCCGGAGGCTCTCCCTGAGCCCTGGCGTTTCAAGAGCAGACCTGGTCAACCCGTCCAAACTTGTCTTTCCCAATCACCTGCCTCCAAGGATTCCTCCTTCTTCCAAAACCCCAAAGCCTCTGGGATCCCTGCCACTCACTCACGTGCCACGTGCCCAACATATCTTGCCCCACCCTGCAGTCGATTTCTTTGCAGGTCTGCCCTGTGCCCAACTAGACTGCAAGGCTCCTGAAGGCAGGCCCCAGCCTGCCTCCACCAGGTACTCGGCATGGTACCCAAGTTCCCTGCATGCTGGGTAAGAAGAAATGAGAGTAGCCTGAGGCCCCCTTAAGACAACACTTTAGATATTAAGCAGATAAGAAAAACATCTAACAGATGTGTTATGTTTTTTAAAGGCCCCTTCTACATTCCAAAGAAATTACTTAATAAGGACCTGATGTCTATTCCATTTCTGCTGGTATCTGGACCAATTAAAAACAGGATGTGGAAAAAAAAAAAAAAAATGCCGAGGAGCTCACTGTGCAGGAGGGATTCAGAGAGGACAGGAGTGGACAGTAGATGGCAGCCTGTCCCTGTGTCGGGAGTGGTTCCAGAGCCAACAGGGGAGGCAGGGAGGCAGCAGAGAGAAGCAGCGCTTAAGAGCCTTTCAGACAGACGCACCTCGCCTGCCTGGGCTGACAGCCACAAGCGAGATCCTTCTACTACCCACACGTGTGAGCAAAACGCACCAGCACATGCACCAACATCTGTGCAACACACACCTTCCCCAAACTCTCCTCAAGAGCCAAGGGCTCCCATCATGATGGGCTCTCAGCATCCATGGCCAGAGGCTTGGTCTGGCATTGGGAACCCAGGCACGAGAAAGCCGCTGTCCCGCAGTGGAACTAAGCGAAGACCGTTCCTGGACCCTCCCACCTGCTGCGGGCCAAGAGGATTCCCCATCCTTCATCAATCCCACCGACAAACGACACTCCAGCCAGGCATCTGCACCTGCCCCTTCATGATCCCATGGCCCCTCCCCGGAGCACACTGATAGAACCGGGCCACGGCCCTCACTAGCTCCCCAACCAACCCTGGAGCTTAGAGCTGCAGGGTTCATCTCTGCATCTTCTCCAGCATTGAGCACAGGGCCTGAGACTTGGGATGCTTAATGAGCCCATTCCAGTGAGAGGCTAGGAATGCTAAGTGGGGTAACACGGGGAGGCTCAGCAGAGGCAGGGAGCCCCAGGCACCCTGGGGGATGCAAGGAGGCTTCCAGGAGAAAGTAATGGTGCCACCAAGATGTGAAGCACGCTTTCAGTTTCCTTGGTGAAGAAGGAGGGGGGTGCTTTCTAAGCGCAGTGTACGCACAGAATAAACCCTCCAAGGCTCGTCTCAACTTCAAGAACAGATACGTGTTTCTGCCCCTTGTATCATCTTGCGATTAGAGAACGGTCCTCTCCATTTAAGCCCTCTCCCCCATCAAACCATCCATCTGGGTTTTTCTATGCATCCTCAATTCCCATACTGAATGACGAGGCAGGAAAATGTGGGGGCTCATGGAAGCCAGATACCCTTCACTCCCCACTGAACAGACAAGGCAAGTGAGATCCCCTATGGTTCAGGGACTCCCGGAATCACACAGTTGGTCTCTGGGAGAGTTGAGGGCGGAGTCTGTAGCTCACTGAATGCAGCTACCCAAAGATAATTTTATCCCACATAAACCTCTCCCTACGCTTCCAACTTCCAATCCAAGATCTGCCACAAATCTGGCAAGCCTGTTTCTTCGGCACTTTACAAACATGCACTCATCCATATGTTCAATAACTTATCTGGCATCATATAACTGAATTTCCTCCTCCACCCCCTCCGCATCTCTGCACACAAGTCCTCCAGGGCAGAAGGGGTACCTGAAAATCCCAGGCAGGGACCACAGCGGGGGTCAGGGAGCAGCTGGGTCAGGGAACAGGTGAACTGTCCTGACTGGCAGGGTCCTTTGGACCGTCTGATGAATCCAATTCCCTCTTTCTTCTGGAAGAGGAAATAGAGGCTCATGGAGGGAAAGGGATCTGCTCAAGGTCACAGCTAGTTGGAGTCCTTTTGAGCCAGTTGAGAGGCAAGCTGGGTGTCAGGAGAGCTGGGCGCCTTCCCCATCATGGGATGCACTTGTTGGAGCTGCCTTTTCCCTCCTGGACCCAGTGGAAGCAGGCCCCACGTTCCAGCAGGAGTAGGTCTGCTAGACACAGAATGGAAATAATCCCAGACTGAGAACTTGAACTATATTCCCCAAGGGATGATCTGGAGCCAGAGGGGGAGGATATTTTTAAATGCCAGGGGCTCAGACCTAAAAACAGAGGGAAAGGGGGCAAGGCTTGGCTATCATAAAAAAATGATAAGAATAGGGCTGTGTCCTCTTACAGAGAAGAAAAGCATTACTCTACACATGGAAAGCTGTTTTCATGAAAGCAAACATGTATCTTTGGAGCACCCACAATTTCACAGGCCTTTAGTTAGTGTATGTTTATTATCACATTGAACATATTTTCAAGCAACAGGGCAAAGTCGTTCTCATTAATTCCTCTGAAGATGGACGTGTGGTGGTGGTGGTGGTGGATGATGGGAAAGTCAGCGGGGGTTGGAAAAACATAAGCCTTCAGTCACATCCTTTAGAAACACCAACATGCACCCCAAGAGCCCCACTGGCTTTCCTATTTCTGGTATTGCCCAGAGACGGGCATGAAGCAGGCAAGCGCCAGGGCTGGCGGACTCTACAACAGCTCTGCTGTGCATCAAATAAAGCCCAGAGACCCCAGTCCTTAGCAGCAACTCCTGCCGTCAACTTCTCAGCAAGAAAGCTATGTTCCCTTTGGCTGCAGCAGAGATGGAGGGAGTTCCCTAGCCTATCAAGGAAAGCCATTTTCCAAAGTCTGAAGAACCCTCATGTTCTCCAATTTCTTTTACTTTGACTCGGTGCAACCTTCATGCCAGGACTCAAGGATGCCGGCGCCTAGCACCTCTCGTGGGTGAGTGGATCAAAACCAGATGTCCAGCTCCAGTCTCTCGTAGGGTTTACAAGGAGGCACTTGCAGCTTAAATCAATACCCCCATTCTGGAAGGACAGATTCCCTTGTCACCAGAACGGGAAGCAAAGGGGGAGGGCGATAAGAGCTAAGACAGATCTGACACATGCTTTCCAGCAGGTGGCCAGAAAGCCTCAACATTTGTCTTGTACATGGACATGAACCCTCCCAAGGAGCAGGTTACCCTGTGGGGTGACAGACTTTGCAGAGAGCTATCAAGCAATCTCCCATCTGGATGACATCACAGGACACAGAAACAGAATTTGATTGGCACGTGATAGACTTGGGATGGTCACAGGCTTCGGGAGAGAAAGCCAGCATGTCAACATCTAGTTGTGAACCCATGAGCCTTAGCCTCCCATAACCTCAGTCTCCCCACCTGCAAAGGGGATTATTTGGGGCACTGAGATGATGATTATTTTGGGTGATGTTTGTAATTTTGTCTGGCACCTAGTAAGTACTCAAATATTATCCATCATCATCATCAATCACCTTAAAGGTGGGTACTTCTCTTAGTTAGAAACACTGACACTAACAGGCACTCACGTGGAAGCTGGGTGAGTAACATCAGGTCTACCAGAAAGCCAAACCCCACCCCCTTCAACTCTGTACAGAGTGTGCAGGGTAAGCCAACTTCAAGAGCATTCTTGGCCAAAACAAAACACCATGGCACGTTCTTTGCATGCCTTACTGCCTTTGACTCAGTCATTCCTCAAAGATAAAAACGGGAGCTCCCTTAGGGTGTGCCAAGATGCACTCCAAGCAAAGCATATTAGCGCTGATTGAGAAGGAGGATGAAGCTACTGTAAAATCCTCAGATGGTGCAGTTGGAAGGAGCGTCTGAAATCCTCTAGTTCAAGCCTTCATTTACAAATGGGTAAGTCAAGGTCTGGAGAGACCATCCAGGGTCACACAACAACAGCTGATTAATGATAGGGCTTGCTGGGTCTCCCACCTCCAAGCAGCAGGCTTTCTGCTGCCCTAGGCTGCTTAAGATGATCTTAGCCTGGCATCTTTTGAGAAGAGTAAGCTACCATTGACTCCTACTGCTCTGGCCTTGAATGAGCAAGAACATCAACCTTTTGTAAAAGTTGCCGACTCAACAAATCCATAGAAAACTGGGACTCTACAGATTTCTCTTCTGGAAATGCTGTTGAAAAATGAGCAATCACCACAGACCACACCAAATTTCACCTCAAAATCCTTCTCCAGCCAAACCACACTGACGGAGGTTTGCCCTGAGAGGATGCAGAGAGCCACAGTCAGCCTCTGGTGGTTCCCAATGAAGACTGCTTGAGAAGGACAACGGCACAGATATGGACACAAACAGCCGATGCATTCTGACTACCCAGGGATGTGCGCGCACTTAGCCCCTTGGTACTTTTAGGTAGAAGGAGAGTCTGACTTTTTGAAAAACCATCACCACCAATAAAAAAGACTTTAAAGATGTTGGCCCACCTATATGTGCTTTCATAGGTTCTCAAGTGAGTCCTCTGAAAGACTTCCTTGTTTGAGCCCTGATCTAAACAGGAATTTGTCAGGGCCAGGATGAGGTACCATCCGCACTGGCCTCCTACTTCCCAAAAGCTCACACATCCTCCATCCCTATATGCCAATGATTTGAAAAAAAACCTGCTCCCAACTTTTGCCACAAGCTAGCTCTTCTGCAAGAAGCAATACGATGCGACTCCAATCTGAGCCGGGTGCCCGTATACCCCAAAAATAAGCTTTAGTAATGCCTCCTGGCTAGCCAGGGCCCCCCAGCACGCACACAGCCCCACTCTCCTCTCACTCTGCACACACCTGTCCACCCACAAAGTATATCCACAGGCCTTATCAGCAGAGCCCCATGGCTTGTCTCCAGCATAAGACTTGGTCCTTCTCCAACAAACTCCATTTTAAATAAAACTAACTTGAAAACCCTAGCAACGGTCTTTAGTTCAACACCCTCACCACCAGAAACTGCCTGTCTCATTAAAGAGTACAACAGCAGCGGGTGAGGCTGGGAAGCAGAGTGGTGAGTTTTAAAGCTCTTCTGTGTCGGGCCCGACTCACTTCACTCACTTCAGCCAACACATGGATTTGCATTCCTTGCATTTGGGGTGAGAGCGCTGGAACTGCTCAGGATACAGTCTGGAGAAGCCTGGAAGCAAGAGCTGCCTGCTCCGTTAGGTGGCCTGGATAGAGCAGAATGGGGCGGGGGGAGGGGATGGGGGGGCTGCTGCACATCTCATGCATCTGGGAGGGGAGCTGCAGAGATGGGAAATGTTTTGTAATTAAACTCTGCTGGCCTGTCCCGCCTGGGGAATGTGAGACCCATCAGCAGTGACCTCTTCCAATCAACTTAATTGGCCCGATCTCGCCAAGAAAAGCAACGGAATTGGTTTAGTGCCTCATGGAAATAGCTTAGCTCCCGACTATTTATGGCCACTGAACTCAAGGATGGGAGCCTGACTTGGAGCCAGCGGTTGACAGCATGTGCTGACTTCTGGGAGGACTCAGAGGCTTTAGTGGGTTTCCTTACCCCTCTTTTTTGGTCTCCATTTCTGCCTCTAGGGAAAGAGGCTGGACCAACTTGCTGCACCGGGCGCCCGCCTTGTGCAGATCCAGAGCCCATTTCGTCCTCTTCCAGGCAGGCCCTGGCCCACCAAGGACCCATAGTCCAGAGAGAAAGAGACCCAGGACGGCTGGACTTTGCTCCTCTTTTATTCTAACTTGCCAAGCACGGTGACTCTTTTCTCTGTTCTCATTTTTGGCATCAAGGTCTGCAGGATAGAAAACTGTCTGCCTCTGGTAATTAATAACACTGATTTGTGGAGTTCCCGTGGTGGCACAGCAGAAATGAATCCAACTAGTATCCATGAGGATGCAGGTTCGATCCCCGGCCTTGCTCCCACTGGTCAGGGATCTGGCATCGCCGTGAGTTGTGGTGTGGGTCACAGACACAGCTCAGATGCCACGTCGCTGTGGCTGTGGCATAGGCTGGCAGCTGCAGCTCTGATTCAACCCCTAGCCTGGGAACTGCCATATCCTGCACATGGGGCCCTAAAAAGACAAAAAACAAACAAACAAACAAACAAAAAAAGCCTTGTGAATCACCTTTCTTCTGAATAGTTCAAAGACCTCTTATGAATACTGACCGCCATCAATAATAATCTAGGTTTGGCTGTGCCCATTTTATGGATACATAAACTGAGGCAGTTACAGAACGTTCTGATTTGCACACTGAGTAGCAGACACACAGTGGTATGAAGGCTATTTTACTAACTTGCACTGGAAAGAGGAGTCCAGAACCCATTTTTACAAGGGTTTGCATCCCTGCTAGCACCTGTATTCAACTCGACATCATCTCCGAGTAAAGCTTTGTACCCCTGAGTACACAAGCTTTGACTGGGGGAAAAGCAGAGCAGACTTTCCTCCTCATTGAGTCACTCTAGACAATGCCATTTCACAAAAAGATGAACAATGGAGAGAGGACAAGAAAGCTTAGAAAACTTTCCTGGATGTCACCCTGTTCCAAAGCAGCAGAGCTGGACTAGGCAGAGCTGGACTAGAATCAAGGCATTCCCAGTGGGGAGTCTTCCATTTCCAACACACCATCCTCAGAAATACTGCCCTGAGATCCTCTGACCACGGGTCAAACCCTGTACCAACCCTCTCACATAGATGAACCGCCCCTAAAAATAAGGTAGGACTTCAAAAATGGCATCGCTGTCATTTCATGAATTCATAAATGTCATGAGTCAAATAAATGAGGTTTATTCCCCCAAACATAAGCCCTCACACCTAATAAACGAGGTTCCAGGTCAGCAAGTGTGTGCAGCCAAAGCACGCCCCACCCCCTGCTCTGTTCCTTCCCTGGCTCTTGCTGGTATGAACCCAACCCACCTCAGGGTCCCCTCAATCCCCAGATGCTTCCTGAAGCCGGAAGCCTTTCTTTTTATCTGTACCTTTTTCAACTTAAGATGCACACTCGAGCATCCAAGGTGTTTTCTGTCCTTTTCTGGACACAAAGAATTCCTGCAAAAACATACGTTCCATCCTCCATGCTAGCTTCCTCCCAGTTATTGAACTCCAGCCCCACAGTGTGTGTGTGTGCATGTATGCACGCATGTGTGCGCGCCCACACACACACACCAGGTTAGTTTTACACTCGGCCCAGAATGCATCAAAAGTTAACAAATACTCCCAACCTGCATCCTCCTTGCATCTTCCTGATCACCGCCTCACCCCTGCTCCAGCTCCAAGTATGAAGTTTCACCCCTTCTCCACGCTCTCAGGAACTCAAGCCCCCAATGTATCAAGTCCTGTCTTCTGACCTGGCCCAGGTCCCACCCGCTACAAGAAACAGTAACAGCCCTCAGCCCCCTCCCTGACACACAAAACTATACATCATCGTTATTTTTATGCCTCCTTTTTACAAAACCACAGATATATTTCAAGTCAGCCTCCCTTTGGCCTCCAAGATCCATAAACATCTCTAGAAACTGAATTTATAGTTCTTGAGGAAATCTCAACTAGCCCGGAGCTATCCTGGTTCCTCCTGGCAAAACTGCAGCAGTCAGCTGAGCACCGCCGCTGGGAAGGAATTTTGCCAGGGCACGGTGCCACACCCTTGGACCCCACAATGGACTGAGCGTCCAGCGGGCATTCCACATATTTAATTGATAATCAATATCAATTAGTGACAGGGAATTCCTCTATTAAAAAAGAAACCCATTATACAACATAATACAACATGCCTCTCTGCCAGGACGCATGCCAGACACATTTCTCCGCTCACTCCAATCTTACACACACATCCGCCCTGCTCCCCTCCGGGTGCCAACAGACAGAGGACTTTTCCCCTTAAATGTACATCCCTCCTTCTCAGCCTTCTCCGATGCCTTCCCCTCTGGGGAGGTAGAGAGGGGAGAAGGCAAAAACCACCCCAGCATCCTTTTCTGCAAATGCCCCACCTCTGAGCCCACAATTCTCTGTTCCCCATAGACCCCAATGCCATTCCAGCCAAACTTCCCAGGGCTCACACATCCAGTGCACTGGCTGCTCTCTGCAGACAATCCCTTCCCGCTTCCCCCCCCTCCAAAACACCCCTTCAGTTTCCTCAGGCGCCCAACCTTCCACAAGGGTCCACCTTTGCTCCCACACACAGCTGCCCCCCCCAAGCCACACCCACTCCGGGTGTCTGCGCAGGCATGCACAAGCCATCTGTCTGAAAGGCGCAGTACCTCTCCTGCTCTGACACCTTTCACAGGCACAGATTTCTCATTAGCTACACCTATGTTCCCACATGCTCTCACCTGCTGCTAGTCACACACGTGCCCTTGCAAGAGAGAGCCTCAGAAACGCACACCTCCACTGCACACTGGGCCGACTAAACTCCTGCTCTCTGGCTGCCCTGATACACACCCTCATGCAGACACTTTCCAAACAACCTCCTTCCCCACCAAAGAGAGCACCCAGGGGACCTGACTGCCCTCCCTGGTTGCAGACCCTATTCACACAGAGCCAAAGCCTCCACTTCAAGCGACAAAGTAGTCCTCTCCTGCACAAAACCGTACACACTCCCTACCGCAACCCTGCAGACGTTCTGCTCTCCCCAGACACTGTTCAGAGCCGGCTTTCTTTTCATCTCCACCCTCTCTCATCAGCATACCCAGATCTGAGCTTTTGAGCCCAAGGCAGAGGTGGCTGGATTTTTAGCCCCTGAATCCCACCCTTCCACTTTCTTTGTGTCGGGGGCGGGAAGGAGGCCGGCTGAGGACGCTGGAGAATTTCTGAGCGCAGAGAAAAGAGAACCGACCGAAAAGTTCCCTCTCCTTAAAACTTTCTCCATCCTGACATTTGGGGCAGAGGGTTTAGATGTGTCTCTGGCTCTACGTTCTGTAGAGAGAGTGCATCTTTTCAGTCTCCCAGCACAGGCTGTAAGCGCCCGAGTCCCGCTGACACCCACCCCTTTTAGCCCGCCCCCGCCCAGCTCCCGCCCCCTGCTCTTCGCGCACATAAACAAGTCCACGGCGCGCAGTCGCCAGCTCTCCAGCCCTGAGCCCAGGGCTGAGGCAGCGTCCAGGCAGCTGCCGGCACTCAGACTCTCAACCTGCCGCGCGCCGCCAGAGGTCGAGATCAGGCGGTCTAGTTCGGTGTTTCTCACACCTGGAATCCCCAGCCAAGGATGCACAGAGAAAGATCCATACTAGTCAGTAGCCCTCACCCGGTGTGGCGCGAGGGTTTCCGTTCCGCGCCTTTGAGGAACGCAGCAGCCAAACTCTCCCAGAGAAGCAGCGCCTCCTCGCCCCGCAACCCTCGCCCCCGAAAGCGACAAGCAGAGTCCCCTTCCCTCCCCGAGCCCCCCCCCCTTCCCGAACCTTCAACTCCTGAGCGTCCCAAATTTCCTTTGGGGGCGACGGAGCAATTTGGTCCTTGGCGGTGCGATGAAGTCCGACCTAGTTGCGCGTGGCCTCGGGTCTCCCAGCCTCCCCGCACCTCCGATTCCCAGAGCTGGCCCAGGGGAACCGTGAGGAACTCCCCAGGGGCCGCCCGATCCTGGTGCCTGCGGCTCCTTGGCGGAGACCCAGATGCGCGGGCCTGGAGCGCGGCTCCAACATCTGCGCAGAGATCCAGGGTGGGGTTGCCGCCGGGTGGGACGAATCCAGGGTGGGAGTTTTCCGAGAAAGCTTTGAGCGGAGGCAGAGGGACTCCAGCAGGTAGCCGCGCAGCTCCAGGAGTCTCAACCCCTAGACTGGCAAGCAACTCTCCAGGTCCGTAGCTCCGCGTCCCCTCCCCCAGCCCACGGCCGGCCTGGGGCGGCGGGCGGGGGTGGGGTGGGGGACGGCGGCGGCGGCGGCGAGCGGAGAGCTCGGCGCAGAACGATCCGGAGACGCCGGGGACTCCTGCGGGGAGAGGCGGCTGCACCCACGCCTCCCCTCCGCCTCGGGTCCTCCTGCCACCCCCTTTTGTTACGGGATGTGCCTGGAGCCTTCTCTGCAGGAGCAGACGGGTGTGCTGGTGGGGGGCTGGTGGTTCTGCCGAAACCCTTTCCTGCCCTTCCGTAGTCTCGCTTTTCCCTCGCCTCCGCCCCCCATTTCCAACCCTGGTCCCTTAAACTGATCACTTTCCCAGATTTTGGGCGGTTTCTCCGGCAGCCGAGGGACGGGAGAGAGGAGGTGGGGAGGAGTGTCCGTGTGTGCGCGCGCGCGGAGGGGGTGGCTGTGGTTGCGCCTTGGCCTGGGCAGATCCCGGCGCAAACTTCTACAAGGCACGAGCCGGTGAAAGTGCGGGAGCGCGGCGCGCTGGGGTGGGGGCGGGGTGCGGAGCCTATGCCCAGCTCCGGTCCCCCAGCCATTCCCCCCACCAGGCCCCCCAAGCCCCGAACCTGCCCACCCAGCGTGCCTGCCTGCCCTTACCGTGACAGAAGTAACCATGGCATCCGTGTGACTGTTTCCAGGGACGTCGACATGAAGAGAAAGGTGGACGCGAGCTCGGTCATTCAAAATCTCCCCCACCCCGCCGCCGCCACCACCCAGCAGGGGACAAAATGAGGAGAAAGAAAGGAAAGGGGAGAAAGTAGTTGCGCCGGGCTCTCTCGGGGGCCGCGCGCGGAGCTGCTCGGTAGGGAGAGGAGCCTTCAACTCTGAGTCCCGTGAACATAATCTGCGCGGTTATAACCAGCCAACCCGGCCAGATGGCTCCGCGCTCAGCGCCTTAACCCTTTCCTCGCCGCGCCGCCCGCCCCCGCGCCCGGCGCGGCGCGCATGCCTGCGTCCCAGCGCCCCTCCAGCTGGAGTCGGGGGGCCGGTGGCGGGAACGGGGTCATTTCCCTTAGCCTCTCTTAAAGAAAAATACCCCCAACTTCCAAGCTGGTAGTATGCTTCAGTTTGCCCCCTTGGTCTCCCCTTTAGAGAGCCAGGAAGAAAGGACATTTTCAACTTTTCACTGCACTTTACAAGTTCCTGCCTTCAGCCGGTCTCGTTTGTTCTTTTTCTTAAGAAATTTTTTATTTTTTATTTTTTTTGGATTTCATTTAAGGTTTTTCTTTACAAAGGAAAGGGGTCTTTCTTGCCTCTTTCCTCAGGCGGCTTGGGTCTAAAGTGCAAACTCTCCCGAGACTTCGACCCTTCTTCCAGCTCCAGATCTCTCCCCACCCCCTACGAGCCCACCCCTTAGACTTTCTCCCTCCCCACCGAGCGAGCGCGCCCCAGGGCCGGACGCCTGCTCCCGAGCGTACTCGCTGCGGGACCAGCACCCAGGGCGCTGCAGACGGCACAGGGGGACCAAGCCAGAGAGGTATGGAGTAGGGGTTCGGGGGACCCAGGAAGGGGCGTGTGTGTGTGTTTGTGTGCGCGCGCGCGCGCGGGAGCCTAAGCGCGGAAGGGGAGGGTGAGGAATCGGAGCCTCCCACTCCACGCAGCCTCCAGCTTCTCCTAAGCCCTTCTTTCCAAATGAGGAGCGGGCCCTGCAGCCGAGCGCCCGCCTGCCCAGCACCCACCAGTCTGCACTTGGGGACAGCGCGGGAAGCAGACAGGCAAGCGACAGATCAAACTTTCTTAGCGCTCACGCCCACTTCCCCACCCGCAGATTATTCAAGGAACGGATAGGTGGCAGGGGGCAAAACTTATTATCTGGGGATAATTTTAGTTTCCCATTAGACCTCACTTGTGCGGAGCTTGATCTCTCTAAATTTAACGAGTTAAGTCATCTTGCTTTGCTTTCGCCCATTTGCCATCAAGAAAGTGAAGGGAAAATGTCATTTAGGGGGTCAGTGAGAAATCCCGAGACTCGGAAGAGTTTTGCCCTCCTGCCCTCGCTCCCAGGATCCCAGCGTGGGGGACCTCTGTGCCCCCCTACATCTTCCTTCTTGCCATCTCAGCCACTCCTCACCCCGTCGCCTGCCAGGACCTTTTGACTAATGCGCGAGGTTGGTTGGGGGAGGGGAATGACGAGGCATCACTTCTTTCCCCCCCCCCCCCCCATGCCATGCCAGGCATCTAGTAAGCAACACACTCTACATTTCTGCTGGGGTCCAAGTCCAAAAAGTCCAGCTTCCTTTAACTTGTTTGAGAACTCCGTCAAACACCAAGAAGTACTGGCACTGCACCTACCAGATCAGGCCGAGCAGAGGGAGGCTGTGGGTCTGAAGGGAGGTAGGAAGGGCTGGGGAGGCTAGGGGCTGCGTACCAGATAGGTTGTACCTGCCTCATCATTATCCTGGCTGCTGGAGGCTGCCACATCGAAAACGGCCCGAAGCGCCCCCTGAGGCCCAGGGACGATACCTCCTGGGGTCCCTGGGAAGAGTAGGGTCCTCCTTCAGTGCCTCCCTGGTGCCAAAATGTTCAGGTCCTCCTCCTCCCGGGCAGGTTATTCTGTCGAGATGTCCCCTCCGCCCGGAGCTCGGCACCATGAAGGTTGGGATTGGGCGTGCTCTGCTGGGTCCTGGTTTTCTCCCTCCGCTCTGGCCCGCCTCCCTGCCCTCCCCCACTTCCCGCACTTGCACCCCTCACCCCCCGCTGCCGCGCTGTCAAAGGCGGGATTCAGGCCCCAGATTCAGCTCCACTGGCCAAGTCCTAGGGGCTCTTCTCTGGAGTTCCAGGTCCTCCGGTAACCCCAAGATTTCAAGGAAAGAGGTGTCTGGCTCCCGCTGCAGCGAGGAAGGGGTTAAAAACATGTCCTGGCTGATCTGCCTGCAGCTCCTTGGTCACCCGCAGTCTGGAGGGAGGAGGGGAAGGGAGAGGGGCAAACTTAAATTTGAAAAATCAGAAATAAAAAAAGAAAAAGACGAGGCAGTGTGAGTTTAAGACCAATTTGTCCTGCAGATGCCCGGCGCTGACTGGCTGCCTCACTTTGCCAGGACCTCGGAGGTGCCAGGAAGCGTTTGTGCCTTTTCCCAACTCGAGGGGGTTTTGAGCCGGTGGGTCTGTCTTTGCATGCAATCAACACGCCTTGTAATATGAGAGGTGACACCTTAATCTTGCCAAATATGCTTGCGCCTTAGGGAGGAGGAGGGGGGAGGAAGGGAGGGAGGGGCTGAGGGAGGGAAGAAAAGGGGAGAAGCCGAGGCAGAAGGTGAGCACTTTTCTAGCTTTTTCCCAAAGGAGAAAGGCCCTTTTCAGGCCATCTTCCTTGAGCAGGCAAGCTGCCTTTGCCTTTATTGCTGTCCTTTCTAGTTCCTGGGAAAGTGTTCTCTTCCCCCATCTAAAAATTGGTCTCAGGTCCTTCTTCTGGCTTCCAAGAGAGAGACAAAGTGATCACAGGATAGGGTGGCCAGAAAAAGGAGTGGCAAGGTGTATTTTTTTAGAGTAAAACATTATTGTGCATGATACAGAATTATTTCGGAACTCTGAGACACTGACCTCTAAGCAAATCCATTTTTCGAAATTGAGACAGATTGGAGCAGTTGTGGACAGCTAGAGCAAAGAACAGTACTGGAAAGTAAGCTGGGGAGTTCGCGCCTCATAGGCAGTGCAGGGTCCTGGCAAGTCCATCCAGAACGAGGTCCTTGGGGATTCCTTTTGTCCAAGTTGAGTTCGCTGGCGGTGGTCGCTGCCTTGGCCTTGGCCGTCCATCTGTTGACTGTATTTTTAGGTCGCTGGGCTTTCCTTTTCTCCCTGCTGCATCTGGGTGTAAGGGCCTCCTCCTGAAAGCAGTTTGTGAGAGCTGGGACTGGATCTAGTCTTTGGAAGTCCCTTTCAAAACTCTGTCCTAAAGCAAATTTCTAGAGCTTGCCTCTTGCCCACCCTTCTCTTTTGCAATAGCACCACTCTGTGGTTGAAACACTGAATAGGAACAGAATGGAAATGTTGGCAAGAAGCTTTGCCTTTCCCTTATAAAAGGCGGCTTTTATGGCCTCCATGTTTCAGTGAAGTGGCCTTTGCTTTGGGGGTGGCATGCTGGACGTGCAGCCTTGTGCGATCGCTGCCTGTGGTTAATTCACTGTGACATGTCGACCCAGGAAATGAGAGAATGGGGCCAAATGGCCTCCAAGGACCCTTTCCTCTGTGACCACACGTGGCAAAGACAAGCGGGGTGATTTTCCCCATGATCAGCTCGCTAGCCTTGAAGATTTGTCATCTGTCGTGTTTTTTTTTTGTTTTTTTTTTTTTGGTTGCTTTTGAGATGGCCAAGCTCTCCTCCACACCTTAGCTGATCCTTAAATCTTTGCAAGTTGCATCTTCTGCTGCTGGGGGGCACTGTGGAAAAGTTCCAGCAGAATGGAGGCAGCTCCTTTCTTGGGCCCTACCCTGGCCATCCCCACCCCCACTCGCCCAGCTTGCTGATTAGCCAATGGAGCCTGCAGGTCTATACTTCTGAAACAATTAAGTGAATACAATAGGTGTTTGCACAAGGACTGGGAATTTAGGGGCATTTAAGGGTCGAGGGAGAAGACTGAGCTACCTTGACCCCCGGCACTCAGCAGATTCCTAGCTGCCCACCCATTACTGCACATGTCCTAAATCCTAACCACAGCGTTATTAACCAACAGTCACGCAAACCTCAGGCCCATTAGCAGCCCCGCCCAAAGGCCCTAAAGAGTCCTGTGTGAGGCATTACTCTTTTTTTCAAAGTGGGTGCAGTAGTCCACAGCAAGCGAGTGACGTTCTGTTTAGTCAGCGAGCCTGGGTCTTCCCTAAAGATGACTTTTTCTGTCGTCTGGAAAAAGTGCAGCTTTGCTGTCATCAGCACTGATCTCTGACACCAGGGATCCCAGAGGTCAAATTCTGGGTCCTCTGGGTCCTCACCTTGAATTTAGTAGTTGAGGAAACTGGGGCTCCAGCCCGGCAGTGACTTCCTCAGGGAAACAGAAAAATTACGGTAATAGATCAGGCGCTAGGACTCATGGAAAGAGAGGATTGGGGAATCATACAGACCTGGGTTTCATGCTGCTTTCTTCATTTAGCAGCTGTGTGTCTTCGGACAGGTTCTGAACTTCTCACTGCCAACCTCCTAGGAGTGCTTGAGGGTCATATGAACTTATTTATTTAAAACCCTCAGCGCTGTGTCTGGCACCATGTAAGCCCTGACTCCCGATCTAATGGTGCGTCCACTGAAATCGCTGCTCCCCCGCTGGTGGGGGAATCAGCCTTTAGAAAGACTGTCCTGTTTATTATCTGTAAGCTGTCTTTAAACATTTCATTCATGTAACGCCATGAGATTATATTTTCCCCTTTGGACAAAGACAGAAAGCAGCAGAATGAAGTAGTGGACATATTTAGAATTTATAGGGTTTCCTGATATGGACCTCAGTGAGGATGGAAGACAGAGTTGAAGCATTTCAAAATCTCATCTTATTCATTCTTTGCCTCTAAGGCAAAGCCACCTCATCATTTTCAAGGAAATTCCACCATGTCCTTTAACTCTTAACAGATTGCCTAGTATATTCTCGGTTTGTTGTTACTGCTAATTATGTTCTTGAGCTTGCATTGAACAATAAAATGAGTTACATTGAACAACAATGGATCAACTCATTTTGTGAAATAGCAAACAGATTCATAATTATGTTTCAAGAAATTACCCATCATAATAGAGGGAAGGTATGTATTCCTACCACACAGGTGGATACAGAAATCATAATAAAGTCTCCGATTTCACCAGTCATGACATGAATTCCTAACCACCCTATAAATTAGCTTTATGTTGCACCAAACTCCGCTCATAAAAAAAAATGACATTAAGGTTTCCTAGGTAACTAATGCATTTCCAGAGGGCCTAGGCCTCAGGAGACAAAGGGGGTAGGGGAGAGAGTGGGGGTGGGGAAGTGAAGAAAGAAGAAAAAAAAAACAACATGCAATTAGACCCGTGTGACATAAACAAAATATTTCATGGATAAGAACGCATAACTTTATTAGCTGGGTTCAACATAGCTGTGGCACTGCCATTAATTCCATCTTCAGACAATAAAATATTCGATAGGCTGTCCCCTTCATCACATGAGCCAGCATCTCATGGTCTAACTTCAGAGTTACAGATGCTGAGAATATCCATTCATTGGCCACGCTGTGTCCACTCACCAGCCAGCTGTTTCTTGAATGCTCCGAGGTGTCTGTGGACATTCCCAAAGGCTGAAAGTGAAGAACAGGGTTGATATTGGTGTTTCAAAATCGGCAGATGCAGGAGTTCCCGATGTGGCTCAGCATGTTAAGGACCTGACATGGTGTCCATGAGGATGCAGGTTTGATCCCTGGGTTTGCTCAGTATGGGGGTTTGATCCCTGGCCTTGCTCAGTGGGTTAAGGATCTGGTGTTGCTGTGAGCTTCGGTGTAGGTCACAGACGAAGCTGGGATCTGGCATGGCTGTGGCAGCTGCAGCTCTGATTCAACCCCAGCCTGGGAAGATCCATATTGCTGTGGGTTCAGCCCTAAAAAGGAAAAAAAACCAAAACTGATATGTAGATGAGTGTGATCTTATAGACTCTGAGCCTCTTGGAGCTGGGCTGTGAGCCTCAGGGGAAAGCTGGGACCCAGGCTTCTGTTTTCCAAGCTTCCAGCCTCCGGGTCTTTTCAAGGTGGCTTCCTGTGTCTGGGGAAGGGTCTGGATGTTGAAGAACACGTGACTGCTTAGGAGGACCAGGAAGGTTGGGGGAGGAGCTTGGCCTTCCACTTGGGCTGTAAAAACCTTGGGTCATTCCCAAAGGCAGTGCCATCCAGGGAATCCGGTGAGCTGGAGACTCAGAGAAAGGGGGGGGGGGGGCGGGGAGGCAGCCTTGTCTCTGGCTTTGCGACCATGGGGACTTTGCTGAACGTTTCCACTTCTTGATTCTACTGTGTGTAAAAGGGACTTGACCTCGTTTTCTTGCACAACAGGGAAGAGAAATAAGAAAGCACAGAAGTGCACTGATTGGAGATACAGTTGGGAGTTTTATATTCTCTGCTCACCTCACCTCCACCTTTGGAATTTGAGGGACCGTGAGACTGGGACTGGGTACAAGCCACTGCCAGGTGGCTTCTCTGTGCACAGCTGAGCAAGTTTCCCTGTGGAGTCTCCTGGGTGGAGTGTCACTACCCATTACTCCAGGGTAGGGTGCAGTTTGCCTTTCGCCCTTCCTGTGGCTTGCTGGCAAAAGGGCACAAGATGCAGGTTCTTGGCTCAAAAGCCAAGTAGAAAACCAGTGCTGTTTCCATCGCACAGTCCCGCCCAGTGGGTGTTGAAGGCATCTGGGGATTTACCTCTGGCTGGGGACTAGGGGTGGGATTAGGGATTAGACAAATCTTCTGGCCACACCCTTCCTTTATTACCCTACTGGGTAGAAAGGGGCGGGGAAAGTCTAGGAGGTAAATCTATAGCAATCCAAAGGCCAGCTTCCCTAAGGATGTAAGGCTAAGTAGGGCGGGAACCCAGGTCTCCTCACTCCTCCTAATCAGGAGCCCCGTCCGGTCCGGCCACACACATGACATCGACACACAATACAGTGTCCTCTGACTGTTGTCCTACACAGCTCTCTTCAGAATTGCAGGCTGAGGGACCTGGCAAATGTCACCTCATCCAGTCTCCTGCCCCCAAGACCAATCTCCACTTACCACTGGAAGGATGGGCTCAAGGTGTGCCCAGCAGGGGCGGGGGGCGGGGACGGCCCAGGAAGGTTCATCCTATTGTCCATGTTACCCTTGAAAACCTTCTTTCCTCCAGCAGGCTAGGGACACCAAGGACAGGGATTGAATCCCTGTGTCCAGGAAAGACTGTGGCCCAGAGTTCCCATGAGTAAGAAATGTTCGCAGTTCTCACTGGCCAAGGCAAGCTGAGTTCAAGTGGAAATAAGCTTACATATCACTTCTGTCCCCAACACGCACAAACATATGCAGTCACACACACCCATGCGGCCACCCATCGGGTGCTTTTCTACGTTTACCAGTCCGTTCATGGACAGTCCTGCTCCTGTGCCCACCCGAGAGTGGGCTGTCTCCAGACCCCCATTCAGAATTCGAGTAATGCTCCAGGCACAGAGTACTCGCACTGGGGTCCCGTAAGACCATAAACTCCCAGCGCAGGAAGGAATGTTAGCAGGTGGGAACCTGCTTTACAGACTGTCACCCTCCTCATCACCAGCATCATGGTAACAATAGGTAACATTTATTGAGTGCTTACTGGGTACCAGGTACCGTTCATAATATCATCATTATATGCTGGGTACTGTTTTAAGTACTTTGAGAGTGGATGTGTGTGTATACACATATGTATATGTATATATGTGTGTTTGTATAGGTACCAGAATATATTTATATATTATATATGTATATATGTGTTTATAGACATATATATGTTTTTATGTTGTATGATATTACATGTACACACACACACACACACATACACACACACACACAGGTATATATATATCTCCTAGCACTGGACAAGGAGATGGAAAACCTTGCTCATGTCTGAGCTCCTCCAGGATCTTAAACAAGTTACTTATCCCCTCCCAGACTTCATTTTTTATTTTTTATTTTTTTTATTTTTTTAGGGCTGCACCTGCAGCATATGGAGGTTCCCAGGCTAGGGATTGAATCGGAGCTACAGCAACGTGGGATCTGAGCCGCATCTGCAACCTACACCACAGCCCATGGCAATGCCAGATCCGTAACCCACTGAGCGAGGCCAGGGGTCAAACCCACAACCTCATGGTTCCTAGTCAGATTCATTTCCCCTGCACCCACAACGGGAACTCCCAGACTTCTTTTTTTAAAATCTAGTAAGTGGAGATAATAATAGTACCAACTGGTAGGGGTTTTCTAAGGATTAAATAATATATAGGAAGGTACTATTATTATCTCTACTTTATTGATTTAAAGTATTCAGACATAAGGAATAACTTGCTCAAGGATACCTAGGTGGTAAAAGAGTTGCGAAACAGAGGATTGAAGCCTAACTTTTTGTTCCCGCTACACCTTCCAACCTTGAGAAGGTGTTTTTTTTTTTTTTGTTTTTTGTTTTGTTTTTTTTTTACGGATGAGGAACTGGGCCTATGAGGGGGCAAGCCACTTGCCTAAGATCACTCAGAGGAGCCTGGATGTGAGTTAGGTCTCCTGTCCCTGGTCCAGGGTAAGACCAGCAGTAGCAAGGGTGCAGTATCTAGAGTCAGTTCTCTCGGGGTCAAGGTTGTCCTACGGTAGTGCCAGAAGGCAAGAGATGGATGATAGGATAAAGTAGAATCAAGCCCACCTATGGGCCCTTTGTGAGCCTTTGTAGAAATGGGAGGTAACTCACCCCAGAACAGTGGCTGGGACCATAGAAGGAAGACTGATTTCAGCATCCTCGCATCTCAGCTGGCTTCTTGGCCAGGACACAGCCTGTATAGTCACACGCCAGCTTTGGGTGAGAGAGGTCCCACAAGTAGGCAGGACAAAACCATGCAATGCTGGCTTACTGAGACATTCTTCTAAGGGGGCAGGCCATTGGCTTTGCTCCAAAGACTAAAAAGCCTCTAATCCAAACTACTTGTGTTGGCAGCATCAAGAGATACAGGACAAAAGTAGAGCTTTGAGTCTCAAATAAGTAATAAGTCTGTAAATGCCCACTCCACAACTATGGAAGGCTGGATTAGAAGATTATGGGCTATTGAAGTATCGTTACATATGTTTCACTTGAATCCCATCCAGTCACAAATGTACACTCATGCCGACGTCGCCTCCTTTGGTTTAGACCCAGACTTGAATGCCACTTAGAGCTCAGACTCAGCAGGCAAGCTAGCATTCAAAAGCTGCCTGTGAATGAGCTTTAAGAACTCGAGCTGCTGCCAAGATAGTAGTCATGAGGCATCAGATTTACATTTTACTGCTCCGCCATGTCCAGCCCCTCTGCCTCCAAACAAGGATAAGCGAATTCCACTGGTCTTTCTCCCACTGCCTCAGAGGTCTTTTGCCAAAAGTTTTCAACAGTGAGAACCAAAGTTAGAAATTAGCTCCTGTGGAGCAAATAGAAAGAAGAACGTTGCAACTGATGACAGCGATTATCTTTCCACCTGTATCCATCTCCGCCCCCACCCCCCGCCCCCTGCTGACTCTATGGACCTCTTCAAAATATAGTTAATACAAGAGATACACAACGAAGCTGGAAATTGCCTTCTCTACGTGGGTCTTCATAAACTTCAAAGGCTGTTTTTCCTAGCAGTCCGTGGTTAGGACAGAGATGGAATCCTAACCGGCGGGAGACTTGCCGTATGAATCAGTGGTCCACACTCCCCATCTCACACAGGAAAACAGACCGGCTGCATCGTAGAATCAATGCCTGAACGACTTCAGTTCTTTCAGAATGAGAAGATGCCTGAGATTCCCCGAGTGAAAGCTCGAATTTTACAGACATCCATGGAGACTGAAGGAAGACGAAAGGACCTGCCCGTGACCACACACGAAAACGAGACTTGTCAGCAAGGGCGGAACCCCAACTCCTGATGTCAAGGCTGTTGCTCTGTCTATACAACCCCTGGGGTATAGATAGCACTCCTGCTTTCCTTCTGGACCCACTTCTCTCTAATTTCTGACCTTTTCATCTTTCCCCTATTTCGCTATTGACTTAACTTATTCTTGTTTACTTTTTTGGGGTTTTTTTTTTTTGTTTGTTTGTTTGTTTTGCTTTTTAGGGCCGCACTCATGACATATGGAGGTTCCTAGGCTAGGGGTCTAATTGGAGCTACAGCTGCTGGCCTCCACCACAGCTCACAGCAACGCCAGATCCTTTACCCACCAAGCGAGGCCAGGGATAGAACCTGCAACCTCATGGTTCCTAGTCGGATTCCTTTCCGCTGCGCCATGACCTCCTACTTAACTTATTCCAAGAAGAATGGTTTTCTTTATCTTGTTCCCATAGTGCACCACTGGCAAGACAAGGGAAAATTAACTTAACATGCAGAAGGCAAGGTTTCAGTAGGAAATGGAAAATAGTTTTAATCACGGAGAGGTTAAAGGCCAGCTTCCAAAGCGAAATAGATTCTTTGGATGACAGGGTAGGAAAGAAAGTATTGGTCCTTTCTGGAGAGAGGATCGATTAGATAAACTCTATTCTCCAAGAACATTATAGATAACCACTTAAGATTCTCACCTGAGTGAATCTTTATTTTTCCTGCATATCATTCTTTTTTCATTGTCTCTCCTTCGTATTAAAGATGGCAAAAGGGTCTCTCTTTGCTAAGGGAATGTTTTTTTTCTGGTAGAATTTTTTATTTTATTTTTTCTTGCAGTAAAGCCATAGGTTAAAACGTAGGGTCCAAGCCAAACTGTTTCCTCATCTGTCACAACGATTAAACAGGATGACATGCGTGAGGCCCTGGGCACAGTGCCCAGGATATGGGCACCATGAAGTTATGGGCTCTGCGTTTCCTCTGCGGCCCGTCCTTCCATAGAGGGGTGAGGCGGGAGGAAGCGATCTCAAAGTGCTGTGTGTCTCTGGCACAGGGCGATGTTATTCTTCTGGCACCAGGCTCGTGATGAACGGGCAAGGGGCAACTCTCCTGAAAAAAATGTTTCTTGGAGCCCTCATGGGGCTGGTACTCCCAAGTGCTTTTTAAGTAAGTTCATGCAAAGACATCATCTCCAAAAGGCCTCGGTCAGAAAGTATAAATTAAGAGGAGCCCTTTGTGCTCATTAGCACTTATCAGTGTATCAGATAAGCTGGTTCATGTAAGGAAGGTCATTCTACGGGAAGGAAGCAGTTACCCCTCTTGGGGGGTGGGGGGTGGCTCGTGGTTGGGGTAGCCCCAGGGACCATGAGTGAGCAGGAGAGATTGTTTTGTCCTATGGTTAAGAACGCACATTCTAGGAGTTCCTGCTGTGGGTGCAGTGGGTTAAGGATCTGGCTTTGCTGCAGCTGTGGCGTAGGTCTGAGTTGCAGCTCCGATGGGATCCCCAGTCCGGGGAACTTCCATATGCCATGGGCAAAGCCAAAAAAAAAAAAAAAAAAAAAAAAGACACAAATTCCAGAGCCACTCTGTTTGGATTCAAATCCCTTAGCGGTTCTGTAAGTTTAGAAAAATGATTGGACATTTCCAGGTTCCTAAAAGGGAGATGATGGGTGGGGTGTGGGGATGGCAGGGAGTAGGGTACAAGGATCATTCTAAGGAATTCCTACAAGAGTCCCGTTTACTTCTCTTTGAGGTTCCTTACTTGTAGGGTCCTTTCACAAACTTGCTTAAAGTTCTGTTACTGCTTTGCCAAAATCAGTCACACCATTGGCAACTGTTTCCTCTGAAATGCCACTTAGGGTTTAGAAAAGTGACCCCATATAATGGAAAGAGCCTGGGATTAGGAATCAGAAGATAGAGGAGATAAGCTTCTGTCTTGAATACACCATGTAGTACTCATTAACACCCCCCACCCCATGAAATTCACTTTTATCTGCAAGACGAGGGGCTATGCTACATTATCCCCCCAAAATCCCCTCGTTTCTAAAATTGTATGACCTGGAGTTCTCTAGCGGCACAGTGGGTTAAGGATCCAGCATTGCCACAGCTGCGGCTTCGGTGGCAACTGTGGCTTGGATCTAATCCCTGGCCCAGGAACTCCTTATGCCGTGAGGCAGCCAAGAAAGAAAAAAAAAAGTAGGAGAGAAAGATGACTCAAGACACTAGATTAAATTGAACATTCTAGAAAAGACTATTAAATCAGTGGCTTTGTGTTCTTAGACTAGATGAAGTCTCTAGGATCTAAACATGCTACAGAAGCTGGGCTGATCATCAAGGAATTAGGCCATCTCTGTATGTTGCCTCAAGCTGCAGTCAAATCCTAAGAGACGTAAACAGAAGACTATGTCCACGTTCCATACTTTCCATCAATGACCTGGAAGAGGCTAAGTGTTCAAAGTTTTCCAAATTTGTGGATTACTCCAATCATGGAAATATGATATGATCAATGGAAGAAATGATATTCAGTAGAATTTTGAGATCTGTAAGGCTGAGTGAAAACTATCAAGTTTGAAATGAAGGGAAGGAGTTCCCGTTGTGGCTCTGTGGTTAACGAATCCGACTAGGAACCATGAGGTTGAGGGTTCAATCCCTGGCCTCACTCAGTGGGTTAAGGATCTGGCGTTGCCCTGAGCTGTGGTGTAGGTCGCAGACGTGGCTCGGATCCCATGTTGCTGTGGCCCTGGTTGTAGGCCAGTGGCTACAGCTCCGAGTGGACCCCTAGCCTGGGAACCTCCATATGTTTCGGGTGTGGCCCTAGAAAATACAAAAAATAAAAAATAAGTAAATAAATAATTAATAAAAATAAAATAAAATAAAATGAAAGGAAAAAACAAAAAGTCAAGGGAATTCTGCCAGAATAGGAGTAGAGTGACTGGACTTGACAGGAGCAGGAGAGTCAGTGGAAGGCAGACAGTACTAATATGGCAATGCAAACTTGGGCTGCATCAGATAAATTTTAGATTCCATTACAAAGGAGCTGATCCAGGGGAAAGTAGTCAGGCATGCTGGAGGTATGGTGGAGATTGAACTGGCCAAGGGGCTAAGGATCCAAAGTCCCCCACAACTAACAGTAGCATCCTTATGAGTCTGAGGGCCGTGTTGCACCTTAGTGCCTTCTGGCTCTGAGTGCAAGGAATTTCCTCCTCTCTACTGGATAATTTACCTTTTTTTTTTTTTTTTCTTTTCTAGGGCCGCACCCACTGCATATGGAGGTTCCCAGGCTAGGGGTCCACTCGGAGCTGTAACCCCTGGCCTGCGCCAGAGCCACAGAAATGTGAGATCGAAGCCGAGTCTTCGACCTACACCATAGCTCAAGGCAATGCTGGATCTTTAACCCACTGAGAGAGGCCAGGGATCGAACCTGCCACCTCATGGTTCCTAGTTGGATTTGTTAATCACTGAGCCACGATGGGAACTCCATCTACTGGATAGTTTATCTTGTACATGATTATGTCCAGAGCACCAGCCCATTTGGATGACAAATAAACTCCACTGAAATTTCCCAATCTATTGAATAGTTCCTTTTAAAAGCATTCTTGCAGCAGCTCAAAAGAGCTTTTAGAGGCAAAGTGCTTTATCACTCGGAGATAAACGTGGGGTATATTTCATACCCACGAGATGAAGCTGGATTCTGGTAGAAAGTCCTAGTCTGCAGTCTGAAAGACCATCTGGAAGGAAGGCAGAATCATGACTTATCAAATAGGGAAGAGGGGCCGGTGGTTAAGGGCTGGGCTCTGTAGGTCAAGTGCAGGAATAGGGCCAAATCTCAGCTCAAGAATTTAACTGCTGTGTGACCTTGGGAGATTCACTTGACATTTCTGAGCTTCGATAGTCTCATATGTTAAATCAGGATGATAATATTACCCAGCTATAGACATGTCGTGAAGCTTTAGTAAGATGATGTACCAAGTTCTTATTAGCATCTGGCAGATTGTATGAGCTCTAACCTTGATAGCTATTAACCAGTGGGACTGGTACAATTTCTGAAGTTCTTTGACACATAACCTACTCTAAAATAAGGACCCTGGTTTGATGCTAAAAAGGTCATCACACCCTACACAGAATAGTCACTGCCCGTCTAGTATCCATTCACTGAGAATGTTCATGATGACAGAAAGATATAAATGCAACAGTTCTTTTAAAGGGATGTTTATTTTGATAATCCTAACAGGCCCATCCCCCTGAAAAATAGTAGAACACAGATGTTCAAAACACATATATCTCCAGCAGCCCTTAATGCTGACCCAGGAAGACCATAGATGCAGCTGTGCCTGGACAGACTTCCGAGGGTGCTTCGAGGCAGTGGAACATGTGCTCTGCCCCTGCGACGCTGGAGACATCAGGCTGTGCTGGGATTTGCACTCCATGCCCCTCCCACCTGGATATGTGGGCAGCTGCTTCACGTCACCTTAGGGCTTTTCCCTCTCCCCTTCCTCTCCTTATAAAACAAATCCCACGCACTGTTAACAGAGTACCAGGGAGTGATGGATTGGCCATGGGCTTTGGAATGATAATGCCTGTTGCTGTCTTTGCGAACTTGAGCAACGTATGTCACTTGTTTCTTGGCCTGTACAATAGAGATAATAATAACACCTTCGTTTTGAAAATAAATAACATCATACATGCCCAATTCCCAGCATAATGCCTGACGGTCGCCAGAGACTCACTCCGTCACTTGTTTCCCTCTCTGCCCTTTCTGTCCCTCTGCAGTATTCAACTCCAGTACATTTAAGATAAGAGTTCATTAATACTGAGTGACCAGTGGACTGTCAGTTACACGTTTTTCTATATCGTTTGGTGAATGGTTAGTTTAAGTAATTGAGCTGAAATATAGAATAGGATTAGAATAGAAACATTCTTCGATTTAAATAGGTCTTAAAAAGTTCATTAATTAGTGTAGGAATTCCTGGTACCCATATAGGCCGATGAACCACACATGTGGCCCCAGTATCTTGGTAAATCATTGTACCAGGTATCACTTGGGATACTCTGCCCAAGGACTGCGGTCACTCAGGTCAGGTCTGGCTCTTCCTCTGTGGTCCCTTTAGCTCATTATTCAGATAAGGTATCTGGCATTTTAATTCATCCCTTTGTATCTGCCTGGTCCCTGTCAGACAGCACAAAACCTCTCTGGATTGGGTCACAGTCCTCTCTGTACCACCAGTATCTGTCATTAGTGCAACATATACAAAATCCTTCACAAATGCTGAGAAGGAATGAAGAGCTATATACCAAAACAAAAACAAAAACCCATCAAGTCATACAGCCTTTTTGAAACAGGAAAATCCCCACTCTCGCACTCACAGGAGGCAAGTTTTTGATCCCAGCGATGGAGAAACCTCATTTGGTCCAGCAGGTGGACCTGCCTGAGTCACCTCTCGGATGGAGGGTCTCTGGCACCATTTACAGGGCTTGGCCTCGACATTTAGATTTGGACACACGAGGGGGCCAGCAGAAGGTATAGGCTTCTCTTGCAAAAATACTATGATGGGAAAGAGGAACTGTATTTCACTTTTCCAAGAAGTAATTTCATTATCCAATAGCTAACATGGCCATGGAGGCTCCCCAGAGCTTTTGGGGGCCTCTGGCCTCATTCCTTTGTGTCTTTAGCATGGCTTCGGCTCAGATACAAGGGAAACAATTGGCATGGTGCCTGTAGGCCAGAGACCTTCCCCCAAATCTGACCTCCCCCCAAATCTGACCTCACTGACATTGGTCTGTTCTGAGAGATTTAGAGAGCCTGGCCTAGATCCCCTGTCTTTGCAATGAGGGCAACCTGGGCTCCCATGCTGGTCCATTCTCCACCCTGCTGCCTCAGGAATATGTCTAAAACAACGAAGGTCATCAAGTCAGAATAACGTCCCTTCTCAAGTACCTACCCTGCTGTAGAGCCTTCAGGATAAAATCGGGATCCATGGCACACAAGCGCCACCTCTTACCTTCTGGGCTCACCTACATTTCCTGTTCCATCTCCTAACCTTCTCCCATAAGACACCACCCTCTACCCCTAAATCTTTCACGACTGTGCATTTGCATCCTCTGTTCCTTCTGCCTGGAATCACCTTTACATATTAAACCTCTCCTGGAATAAGAAACAGAGCCTGAAGTTGAGAGGATTTCCCCAGACACTTAGAGGAGCTCATTTCCACAAACGTGTATGAAGGACCTATTCTGACCAGAACACACCTTCGATCTATTGGTTTTTGGAATTCCTGTTATGGTACAGTGGAAACGAATCCAACTAGTATCCACTCGGATTCGGGTTTGACTCCTAGCCTTGCTCAGTAGCTCAGGGATCCGGCATTGCTGTGAGCTGTGGTGTAGTTCACAGATGTGGCTCAGATCCTGTACTGCTGTGGCTGTGGTGTAGGCCGGCAGCTGCAGCTCCAATTTAACTCCTAGCCTGGGAACCTCTCTCTATACATGCTGCAGGTATGGCCCTAAAAAAAAAAAAATTTAAAAATTTTTTTAAATTTTTAAAAAAATTAAAAATTTTTTTAAATTTTTAAAAAAATTAAAAAAAAATTTTTTTTAATTATTATTTTCCCACTGTACAGCAAGGGGGTCAGGTCATCCTTAGATGTATACATTGCAGTTACAGTTTTTTCCCCCACCCTTTCTTCTGTTGCGACATGAGTATCTAGACATAGTTCTCAATGCTATTCAGCAGGATCTCCTTATAAATCTATTCTAGGTTGTGTCTGATAAGCCCAAGCTCCCGATCCCTCCCACTCCCTCCCCCTCCCATCAGGCAACCACAAGTCTCTTCTCCAAGTCCATGATTTTCTTTTCTGAGGAGATGTTCATTTGTGCTGGATATTAGATTCCAGTTATAAGTGATATCATATGGTATTTGTCTTTGTCTTTCTGGCTCATTTCACTCAGCATGAGATTCTCTAGTTCCATCCATGTTGCTGCAAATGGCATTATGTCATCCTTTTTTATGGCTGAGTAGTATTCCATTGTGTATATATACCACATCTTCCGAATCCAATCCTCTGTCGATGGACATTTGGATTGTTTCCATGTCCTGGCTATTGTGAATAGGGCTGCAATGAACATGCGGGTGCATGTGTCTCTTTTAAGTAGAGCTTTGTCCGGATAGATGCCCAAGAGTGGGATTGCAGGGTCATATGGAAGTTCTATGTATAGATTTCTAAGGTATCTCCAAACTGTTCTCCATAGTGGCTGTACCAGTTTACATTCCCACCAGCAGTGCAGGAGGGTTCCCTTTTCTCCACAGCCCCTCCAGCACTTGTTATTTGTGGATTTATTAATGATGGCCATTCTGACTGGTGTGAGGTGGTATCTCATGGTAGTTTTGATTTGCATTTCTCTTATAATCAGCGATGTTGAGCATTTTTTCATGTGTTTGTTGGCCATCTGTATATCTTCCTTGGAGAAATGTCTATTCAGGTCTTTTGCCCATTTTTCCATTGATTGATTGGCTTTTTTGCTGTTGAGTTGTATAAGTTGCTTGTATATTCTAGAGATTAAGCCCTTGTCAGTTGCATCATTTGAAACTATTTTCTCCCATTCTGTAAGTTGTCTTTTTGTTTTCTTTTTGGTTTCCTTTGCTGTGCAAAAGCTTTTCAGTTTGATGAGGTCCCATGGGTTTATTTTTGCTCTAATTTCTATTGCTTTGGGAGACTGACCTGAGAAAATATTCATGATGTTGATGTCAGAGAGTGTTTTGCCTATGTTTTCTTCTAGGAGTTTGATGGTGTCCTGTCGTATATTTAAGTCTTTCAGCCATTTTGAGTTTATTTTTGTGCATGGTGTGAGGGTGTGTTCTAGTTTCATTGCTTTGCATACAGCTGTCCAGGTTTCCCAGCAATGCTTGCTGAATAGACTTTCCTTTTCCCATTTGATGTTCTTGCCTCCCTTGTCAAAGATTAATTGACCATAGGTGTCAGGGTTTATTTCCGGATTCTCGATTCTGTTCCATTGGTCTGTCTGTCTGTTTTGATACCAGTACCACACTGTTTTGATGACTGTGGCTTTGTAGTATTTCTTGAAGTCTGGGAGAGTTATGCCTCCTGCTTGGTTTTTGTTTCAATTATAGGTCCTTTACAAATAGTGGAGCTTTCTTCCTCATGTGAATTGGCTTATGCATCTGTTCTGTTGTGAGTATAGGGAGTTGCTTGGCTACTACGAGCTGAATTATGTCTCTCTGAAATTCCTATGTTGAAGCCCCAACCCCCAATCCTTCAGAATGTGACTGTATTTGGAGATCAAGACTTTAAAGAGGTGATTAAGTTAAAATGAGGCTGCCAAGGTAGACCCCGATGCAATCTGCCTGGTGTCCTTATAAGAAGAGAAATTTGGACACACACAGACGCCAGGGATGTACATGCACAGAGGAAAGGCCACGTGAGGACACAACCAGAAGGTGGCCGTCTGCAAGCCAAGGAGAGAGGCCTCAGAAGAAACCAGCCCTGCTGACACCTTGATCTTGGAACTCTAGCCTCCAGAACCGTGAGAAAATTCTGCTGTTGGAACACAGCCCCCCACCCCCACCCCAACTCCGTGCCATTTTGTTTATGTCAACCTTCGCAAGCTAAGACACTTGTAACATGCAAAATGTTCTTATTCATCTTTGAATTCTTTAAATTCTTAGTGATGAGTGCTTCTTGGAGCAGAGCAGGTACTCAATGAAGGTATACCAGATGGCGGAAAGAATCCGAGCTTGCCATGGTTCTGGAGGCCTTGGAGGTCAGCACCACCTTCTGGGGGAAAGGGCTCATCCAGCCGCAGAGTGCTCTAGGGAGTTCCCGGGAGTCTAGGGCAATAAAGGATGGATGACTCAGGACACTGCTGTCCACTCCACACCACCAGCCGGGCATCTGCTCAGGGACCCTCCGAAAACATCTCTTCCCTCCTGAGTTTGCAGATTCTTGGTTTTCCTTTAGCCTGAGGAAATAAGAGAAGGTCTCCTTTTTTTTTTTTTTTTTCATGCCAAAAATTTATTAGTATAACCTCCACCCCACATACTGCCTTCCACCTTTTAAAAATAGGACATTCCTCTTTAGTGAAATAACATGCCAGCAACAAAGACAAATGGAGAGCAGCAAGAAAAAGAACCCGGGAGGCTGTGAATTGCTTTCTTTCTTTCCCATGTAAATATAGTAAGAGAATGTCCGATGCATAATTGCGCTTTGGGGAAAGATCTCAGCCCATTTATAGGGGAAGAGTGAGGACTCTGCTTTTTTACTGAGCCAACTTCTTTTCTACTTGAGGGAAAATTGGTGTTGGAGCCAAGTCATACCCAGCCTGACCTTTTCGCTCTCTCCCTCCACAAAGGACAGCATTTCCAGACTGTCTTCTGGGGTTCGCATCCCCCCCACCCTTCCTAGGGTAACGTTCCTTAACCTATGTGCTCATAACACATCCAATTGGGTTGTCTTGTGAGTGCTTCCAATGTATACGTGTTAGCATGTACTTCTTAACAAGTGCACAAAGCTTTCGTTTTGAGGTGGGACTGCCTGGCTTGGTGTTTGGTGCCCAGTGCCCAAAGCTGCTCTGTAAATGTGTGTTGACCATGTGAATGAATGAAGGAATGAGATGACAGTTGTCTTCCCTACCGCCTCATGCATAAACATGAAAAAAACACACACACTGCACACCACACCACACACACCCCTCTTGATTCTACTCTCTTTCCTTGATAGCCCACCAGCTTCAATGTGCTGTCAAGCTTTCCGCTGCCTGACAATGTATTGCCTTTAAATAGGGTCTCATGGTCTGGACGGCTAATTTTTGTGTGTGTGTATGTATGTGTGTGTGTGTGTGTGTGTGTGTGTGTGTGGCTGCACCTGTGGCATGTGGAAGTTCCCAGGCCAGGGGTCAAACTTATGCTACAGCAGGATCTGGGATGCAGCAGTGACAATGCTGGCTGCTTAACCCTCTGTGCTACAGGAGAACTCCTGGACAGCTACCTCTTCATGGATTCTACCAGAACTGCCTAATCTCAGCTCTTGCCATGTCAATTGCACTGGTGTCAGAAAAAGAGATGTGTTAGCCCAGAGAAATGAATGGTGGCCTGACAAGTCCTGCCAGCAGGCCACTGGGGATGAGATTATTTTAAGGGGAAGGGGCTTCCTGAGATGATACCATGGGTGTTTCCTGTGTTTTTTGTTTTGCTTTCTTTAGGGCTGCACCTGCAGCGTATGGAGTTTACCAGGCTAGGGGTCGAATCAGAGCTACAGCTGCTGGTCTACACCACAGCCATAGCAATGCGGGATCCGAGCCGCGTCTGCAACCTACACCACAGCTTACGGCAATGCTGGATCCTTAACCCACTGAGCAAGGCCAGGAATCGAACCCGCAACCTCATAGTTCCTGGTAGCATTTGTTTCCTCTGAGCCACAACGGGAACTTCTGTTTCTTGTATTTTAAGCTGGCACTGTTTGACACGTTGGGGTCACAGACAGCTGGCTGCAGAATTTCTACTCTGATGAGAGCTTGGAGAGAAGCTTGATTAGACAAGTCTTTAATATAGTGAAGGAATATCTCATCTACTTGGGAAAACATATTTCATTAGAGTTCTAGGAAATTCTAAGACTGAAGTTGGGGTCAGTATGACCATTTCGTATTCAGTCAGTAACTTATTTCCATTCTGATTCCCAGTGTCTCAGTGTGAACTCTGCAAGGAAGTGAGGCTATGTCTCTGCTTCTCTTGAGGGCCCTGGAGACTAGGGACCTTAAGCCCCTGTGAGCTGTTCAGAGTTGAAGACAGCGGGTCCCCTAGAGTAAATTGGACAGTGTGGCTGATGAGGGGGGGCAACGTGAATTCGTGAACCTGGAATGAATGGCTTATGGCCATTCATTCATTCAGCATCTATTTATTCACAAAGCAGTTTGGTTTTGATTTTCTCAAAGAGATGCCGACATCTCCTTGGAAGTATAGAAAAATCCAAGTCTCTTATTCTCAGAGACAAAAGGCTAGAAAAGAAAGAAAAAAAATTAGATTCCATTTTTTTTTTTTGGCAATGTCCTTGGCATGAAGAAGTTCCTGGGTCAGGATTGAACCTGCAGCATAATTTTAGCCAGAACTATAGCAGTGACAATGCTGGATCCTTAAACTACTGAGCCACAAGGGAACTCCTATGCTCCAATTTAAAATCTCCTAGGTCAAAACATGTCCTATGTGATGAAGGTATTACACTCCACTTCTAATTCTTGTCATTTTCTTATGTGGGCTGTTATTTTAGTTTATTGTTTGTGTGGCTAATGCAAAGATCCTGTGGTTCCTCCAAATTCATGTGTCACAAGCATTAGCGGTAGAGTTATTTTTTAAAACCTAGCATCTTATAGATGTGCAAAGAGAAAAGATGATATTTTAAAGAGTCTTGCCGCATTCAGGCATTTGGAAACTGTTGGTTTTGTGAACAACATGCTCCAGCTTCAGAATTAGTAAGACCGCTGTCTTGCTGTTCTATTTGGAGCAAACTAGCTCATCTCTTTAAGCCCTGTCCCATCTACGAGATGGAGATAATTACACCTACCTCAAAGAATTAGGTGTGCATATGTACCTTTTGGATTAAAAAGAGAAAATACCTCTGAGTGCTTATCACAGTAAGAGGAACGTAGTGGGTTTTCAATAACTATCAACTCTTACGTCTTCCTAGTCTCAACTCTGAGAAGTGACTTAAGCCATCTCTGCATCATACCTGCCTCTTCTTAGGGTTCCCAAAGGGGATTGCCAAGTGCTCTTATGTGGCCTCCAGCAAGTACATCTGAGTGATGGATTGGTGTCTGCCAAACCTCAAGACATTATTCAGATTTGCTTCTTTAGCCTCATGTAATTCAAATATAGTTGTGGAGCTGGAAAAACAAATGGGCCAAAAAGTCAGTGCACCTCCTTGCATCAAATGGTAAAAGGGCCTTTAGCTGAGAAGCATTTTCGTCAAGGGAAGCCTCAGGTCTATTCTCTATGTCACTGAACTTTGTGCTTAATCACAACTCAAAGAACATTCTAGAAGGCTGCAAAAGCCAGCCAAGGGTGCACTCACCATGGAAATCTCCCCCAGGTATCCAGCGGTTTCCCAGGCTCTCCAGTGAGGGCCTGCCTGGCTTCCCTCACTCAATCAGCCCGCAGAGGGGATGGGGCTGTTGCTTTGGGCTTTGGGGATCTTCATTATGCTGGTTATTAGGAGGGGACAGTGCCTTATGGAAGAATGTCAGGGACAGACTCATGCATCATCGGAGGGAGGAGGAAAGACTTTGGACCCAGTTTAGCCCTAGCCTTTAAAGAAGAGGAAACTAAGCCTCCGAGGGAGAAGGCACCTTGCTTAAAGTGACACAGATACTCTAGTCAGTGACAGGTCTGGGGCAACACGCGACTTCTAGTTGGTCATGCTGCCTTAAGTTTCTGGCGAAGTAATTCTGGGGTCTTTGGGATTCGGTATGTGAGATTTGTGTTCAGCATGTATTTTCAAACTTCAGGGATTCTCCTATGACTTTTATTTCAGTGGCCATTGCTTGAAGGTCACATTGACAAGTAGGGATGAGTGAGTGAATGAATGAGTCAGCAGCCTGCACTTCCCTGAATTAACTACACAGTGAACAATTATTGGCCCCCTTTGGTGCCAGATAGACAGGGTTCTTTTCTGCCCAGGACTTAGGAGGGCAGGCCGTTCCTTCTTTCTTGTCCCCACAGTGCTTCCCATGGAGCAGGGGCCTGGTGACCTCTTGCTCAAAGAAAGAATACATGAGGAAATGACCCAATTGTTGGAGTGCCACTCTCTTTACCCTCCCTCCCTGCTGTCCTTGTCCTTTCCCCCATAGTGCCTAGAATCACAGATTTTTAGAAAAGAATTTCCAGGAAGGAAATGCTGAATGATCAGAGCCCACTCCCACTCTGTGCTTTTCCAGAATGGCGTTTGGAAAGAGGACATTCCCGGGGAAGGGTCGCAGCATGCCTCAGTGTCGCAGCTGGCACTGAAATCCAGCTTTTGCGGTTCCTGGTGCAGGAGCTAAGTTTTTCCTATCCTTCTGTTCCAGGATGGTCTTCTCCTTGAAAGTTATTCAGTCATTCATTCACGAAGTAAAGAAATATTGGGCACTTTCTAGGGAGCAGGTTCTGGGCTAATCATTGCTTATTCGATGCTGAGCAAAGCAGACATAGCCTCTGCGTCTAAGGTGCTTATAAGCTAGAGGAGGAGATGGGAATTCACTGCGTAACAACAACTAACAGCTCCACGACTAAAAATAGCAGTAAGTCCTATAAAGAAAATGCCATACGAGAAAACAAAGGGAAGAGGCCTGTGCTTTGGACTGAGCAACACGGGAAGACTTTTTGGAAGAAGCATCATCTCAGCTGTGCTATGAAATGTGAACAGAAGGCATGACAAGAATTTGGGCTGAAGTCTTTGGGAGAGGAACCAGCCTGGGCCAAGGCTGGAGTCAGGAGGGAACTTGGCATGTTCAAGGCATGGGAAGGGAACCAGCTTAGCTAGAGCTGAGTGGGTGGGGAAAGCCTGTAGGAGATGAGGATGCTCTGGAAGGCCCAGGTCAGGCCTCAGAGGGCCTGGGAGGCTGTGTTAAGGAGTTTGGATTTTTACCTTGCACCACTGGGACATTGGCAGGGGTGAGATGATCTGTTTCTATTTCCTAAGACCCCTGTTGTTGATGTATGGCAAATGGGTAGGAGAGAATCTAGAGGGGAAAAGGGAGAAGTTTGGGAAGCTACTGAAGTGGCTCAGGTCAGAAATGATGGTGGCTTGGATGTGGGAGTGGAGAGTGGAGGTGGAGGGTTGGATTGGGGATCTAGCTGGGGTTGGATGATGGGTTGGATTGGCCATGGTGGACGGGGAGGGGTCCTGGGGGAGTTAAGAAAGAATGACTCTCCCAGGTTTCTGGTTGAGAGACCTGGTGGATGGCAGAGACAGAGAGAAGGACCATTGAAGGTGATGGACTGAGGTGATCAGCCAGTTGGGCTTGGTGAAGATTTGGAAACAAGTCTAGTGGCTAAGCAGCAGCAGCAGCAGAATTAGGTCAGACCTGCTCTGGCTGAACGTTGTACCTGTAGGTTATACGTGCTTACTGAGAATTCTTCAATGAGGGGTTCTTTGGGGGTCAAGGTCAGTTCATCAGATCAACCCAAGGAGGCTGTGGGCAGAGCTTCTCACACTATGCTGGTCAAGGGCCCATCCTAAGTTGGGGGAGAATGATGGTTTATCCCAGGAAACCCATGCGATAAAGATGACGAGCTTGAAATTACTTCGTCTTTTGTTTTCTCATAAAAGCTAATGTGAACATTTTTTTCCTATTCCATGATTTTTTGGGTATGTATGTATTATATATATGCATTACATTATATGTGATAGGTAATAATATAAATATATTATACTGAGATTAATGTTATTAATATTAAATTATGTCTCAAATTACAATCAGGTCACTTTGAGCATCCAGGAAAAAGTGTCTCATGTGTCCTGGGGTTTCATGTCCCTCGTGGTATACAGCCAGAGACTCCCAGGGGTCCTTGTCCACCTTTAGGAGAAATGTGACCGTCAATGAATGAAAGTCAGCATAGGAACGATGAGATCTGGCTCCACTGTCATCTTTGGTCCTGGGCGAGATGGCGCCCATCCCTGAAATGATGGGGAGACCGTCCCTCTGCCCCACCTGCAGTGACGGACTTCATGTGTCATGGGCACAGGGGCATCATTTTACTCGTTATCTCAGCAGGTGATGTCTGGCTGGACCAGACATCGTGCCTTTCTGCCTCAAGCCGCTTTATGGTGTGTGAGAATGTGAGCTCTCACATGTTAAGGTGAGAGCTCTGACAATTGCCCTGGGCTCCTGAATGGACACGGCAGACACACACACACAGCTTCCGGCAGAGGAAGCTCCCATCCCGGGTCCTGGGCTCATTTCACTGAAGTGGGAGTGGGAGGCTTGCTGGGAGTGACCTTCATTAGCTCTGGACCAGCGCTTCCTCCTCTCACGTTCCCCCCTTAGAGATTTATTTATTCATTTGCCTTGGCGGAGTTAATGGGGACTCAGGCTGGGGATGGCGGGCAGCCAGTAGTGCATGGAGAGTGTTATATATTGCTTCCTGAAGGGTGACACTGGGGGCGGGCAGGGAGGGAGGGAGGGAGGGAGGGAGGGATGGGGGGGAGATGGGTGGCTGAGGTCTGCTCTAATTGAATACCTAGTGAATAAGATGGATGGTCCCCCCCCCACCCCCCACCCCCACCCCGGGGAGCGATGAGAACTTGAAGTAGCAGGAAGAAGGAGGAAGGCAAAGGCTGGGTGGGGACAGAGAAAAAGAGTCAAGGAGAAAAAGACTTGGTGGTATCCACATCTCAGAATAAGGCAGATACACCCGGACAACAGGGGTGGAGTTGGGGTAGGGGTGGGGAAGTTGCTGCAGGGCACACCCCAGCAGGGGGTCCAGCCCAGGATGGAGGGTAATTTACTAAAGGCTTCCGTCTCCCCCTTGGACCTCACATCTCCATGTTAGATGATGCATGAAATTCACTGTTTAGGTTTAGGATTTTGAATCCCCTGGGGGAGGCAATAATTTAAGCTGTGGTCATTGTTTTATACCACAGTGTGAATGAGCCCTGGGGTGGTTGGAGGCTGGGGGAGGGGGAAGGGGAATTGTCAAGACAAGTTGATACCTGGAAAAATGAGAGTTCCCCTTGAGTCTCAGCGGTAACAGACCCCACTAGCATCCATGAGGATGCGGGTTCAACCCCTGGCTGCGTTCAGTGGGTTAAGGGTCTTGCGTTGCCGGGAGCTGTGGTCTTGGTCTCAGACATGGCTTAGATCCAGCATTGCTTCAGCTGTGGTGTAGGCTGGCAGCTGCAACTCTAATTCGATACCTTAGCGTGGGCACGTCCATATGCAGCAGGTGTAGCCATAAAAAGAAGAAAAATAGATATATTAAAAAAAAAATAGCAGACATTATCTTCTTCCAAAAAGTATGTTTTCAATGACCCTCTTTTGGCGATGCTCCAAGCACAGGCTTATCAGGTAAAACACACAGTTAAAGGTCAGTCAAGGGTCAGCAAGAGGAGGGTGACGTCATCCATGAGCATCCTTACATCGGTTTGGCATTTCGCTTGTGCAGAGTTATTTCACATGTACTATGAGTCTGGGTCCTAGGAGGAAAGAGAAAGCAGGTTTTTGTTTTTCAACTAGAAAGATGCAGAGCTAAAGAAAAACAAATTCTGCAGTCTCAACATCCAACAACTCTCACTGCTTACATTTCTCCAGTGAGTCTAATAACTGTGCATATGTGAGGATGTTTATGCCGTGTCAAGAAGGACATTCCCCGGAGTTCCTGTCATGGCTCAGCGGCTTAGGAACCCAACTAGTATCCATGAGGACGAGGGTTTGATCCCTGGCCTCACTCAGTGGATGAAAGATCTGATGGTGTCATGAGCTGTGGTGTAGGTTGCAGATGTGGCTTGGATCCCACGTTGCTGTGGCTGTGGCATAGGCCAGCAGCTATGGCTCTAGTTCCACCCCCAGCCCGGGAACTTTTTAAAAAGTTTAAGAAAAAAAAAAGGAAAGGACATTCTGCTCTAAAGCTGTCCAAGAACAGAAAATCCCACCTGAGGAAGAGTGAGTAGTCAGTAGGAGGTATTGTGGGTTTAGAGTTCATTTGTGGCTTAGTGAGTTGGGAACCTGGCATTGTCACTGCTGCAGCTTGGGTTGCTGCTGTGGTGTGGGTTTGACCCCTGGCCCAGGAACTTCCACATGCTGTGGCGTGGCCAAAAAGGAAAAAAAAAAAAAAAAAGAAGAAGAAGTATTGTGGTTTCAAATGCAATTTCTCCCATCACCACTCAAAGGCATATCCCCATCCTGAGCCCCAGGACCTGTCAATGGGCCTTATTGGGAAATAGGGGCTTTGCAGATATAATTAAGGATCTTGAGAGGAGATTATTCTGGGTTTAGGGAGGCCCTAAATCCAATGACTGGTGTCATGATAAGAGAAAGGGGTTGGAGGCTGGGACACAGACACCGGGGAGAAAGTGGGGCTTGGAGGGATGTAGTCACAAGCCAAAGAATGCCAGGAGCCACTGGAAGCTGGAAGAATCCAGGAAGGATTCTCTCTAGAGCCTTCAGAGAGAGAGGACCCGCCTGCAGATACTTTGATTTCAGGCTTCTGGCTCCAGACTGAGAGAATACATTTCTATATTTTAAGCTTCTGAGTTGATGATGATTTCTTGCAGCACCTATAGGAAACAAATACAGAGGGGTCCAGCAGGGTATGTTTCCCCTTAGTAAGGGGGTCTCCAAAGAAATCTGAGAATCAGAAAAGCAGGTCGTTTGGCTTGGTGACTTTCAAGGTGCTTCTAAGCCTCAACTTGTATAACTCAGATTGTTCTTACTCAACTGCATTATGTGCCTGTAATTTAATGTCCTGCTCTTAGATTTAATGTCATTTGATATGACTCTCTATGTAATTTCATCTGTTTGTCTCTAATGACTACATAATATGCCATCAGATGAATGTATCATAATTTGCTAAGCCTCTCTTGCTGTTGATGACAACAGTTTAAATATTTTTTACTGTTATAAACAGTGCTGCTTGCAGACCTTGCTGCTTAGGCAACCATCTTTCTTGTGATGTCCTACGCCCATGGTTCTCAATTGGAGGTGAGATAGTTGGCGCCATCTGAAGATTTTAATTATCACAAGTTGTTGCGAGGGTTGCTACTATTGTCTAGAGGCCAGGGGTGCTGCTCCACACCCTACTTAACAGCACATCTTTCCATAGCAAATACCATCTAGTCCAAAAGGTCCACAGTGATGAGGTTGAGAAAATATGCCTTAGAATAAAATCTTGGGAGTGGAATCCGTAGGTCCTTGGGTTTGACTTGATCTCTGCTGGAGGAGTATAAACATCTGCCTGACAGTCCCCTTCTGGTCCGTGGCAGATCCAGGGCCACAGCTGGACAGACTGCAGCCCAGGGCTGTCATAATCCAGCTGCTCCTCCTCCACAGTTTCCACCAGGAAACCATCCAACCAGGTGTTTCAGGACCGAGAACAGATGAAAGATAAACACACGTGGGTCGTTGGGGCTGAGGCTCTTCATGTCTTTGGGGAAATGAAGTTGACTCTGTCTCTAAAGGAAACATTGATTCTGACTATTTTAGGAAGAGTTCCCTCGGCACTCCAGTCCACACTGTCCAGTTGTATCACAAACACCCCTCATTGCCTGCACTGCTCGTGAAGGCACTTTAAATGTTCTGGTGTATGGTAGGCTCTTAATGGATGCTTGGAAAATGTCTGAATGCTTATCAGTTGAAGAGCTTTCTGTAAACCATCCTGGATGTGAATAGCTTCTGAAACAGTGATGGTAGGAAAATACATGGTCACTGAAATGTGGAAGGGTCCAGGAAGAACCTCCAGCCTCTCCTGCATCACATGAGACTTGCGGGGGTGCCCCTAACTGGAAGATGGAGGGACCCAATCTGTCCATGTTCCCAGACTGCAGTTCACAGGTGCATCCCTTCCAGGTCAGTTGGGAGCTCATTAACATTGCAGATGGTGACTTCATAGGTTTAAGATCCATCACCTCCCTAAAGCCCAGAGCCACGTTTCTATGTGGATAGGTGACTCCCTTTCCTCCTCCACGATGGCAGAAGGAGCTTGGGTGATCAAGAGAAGTGATCTGGGCAAGACACTCTTCCTTGTCAGTGAGTGTGATGAAATTCTGTAATAAAGCACAGGGCATGGAGGGGGCGCATAGTCCTCTAGCATAATAAGGTGAGGATTATTATCTCGCCAGCCAAGTGGAAGGAATACAGATTTCTCATGAGGACCAGACAAAAGTTTTCAGAATGACATCAATCCTCATCACAGTATAAGGTGCTAGTTCGTTTCAGATCCTTTAAGGGGAAAAACAGTCAGGATTCAGAGGAAAGCCTTTTGTCTTCATGTCTCATCCTCTGCCCTCAAGCATCGTCCAGAATTCCCTCCCCACCCCACCACATCCTACCCCTTGGAAACCATAGCGTGCTCCTTCTTTTTACCAAAGTAAGGGGTGGTATCAGAAAAAGGTCGCTGGGATTAAGAGGATGTTTCAAGCATTAGAAAGCTGGAGAGATGGGGATTTCATTCCTCTGCCAGGAGAACACATTTGGGGCAAGGTGAGGGGGAGGGGATGCCAAAGGGAGAGGATCTTGAAGGAAAAGAGCTGCAGGAAGGTGGACAGAAGTGTGAAAGATGGGTCAGCCATGCAGGCGGCACTTCTCCTCTTTGTGAGGCACGTGGGGACCAGGACAGAGGCCAAGGGCTGATGCCTGAATCCCATTTCCCAGGCTTTCCCCTAAGGCTGGATGAGTGTGACCAGAAGAGGAAGCTGCTGCCTTGGGTCCCAGAGTGCACTGGGTTGGAGGAATACAGGAGAAGAAAAAGAAGGAAATTGACACCTCCATTGCTATGGTCATCTAATGGGTAAAAACACATCCTCTTCACCAATTATTGGTTGACAAGAAGTATTTGCCTTCAGACTGTGAACCAGCTGGAAAAAGATAAATAGAACACTCCTTAATTAGCATTGCTCTCTGCGGGATGGTAAACATGGGTCTTTTATGCAGATTATATTCAGAGAAGAAAGCTGAGAACCGAAAGGTCTATTATTAATCAGGTTAAAATAGAATTTTGGGTCCAGGACACCAAGCATGGGCTTGTCCCTGCATCTGTCTCGGTGTCCTGGAAGGAGAGAGGGGACCCACCTGCATGTCTCTGGGGGAAGGCGATGCATGCCAAACAGAGTGGTCCACACAGCCAAGGGAGAGGGCGTGATGTCGCCCTTTGTGTACCGCATGAAGGCAATAAATCCCAGCATGCGACGCATAGCTCTTAACATCTCCCCTCCGTGTTGCAGTGAAACTGAGAGGGACTTTGAGCTCCAAAAACATGGAGAGTCTTTGAAAGGTACGGACCATTTCAGCAGGTACGCACCTCCCCGAGGGACAGTTTGGCTGCAGTGGAGCAGGGCAAAGACTTGGGCTGGGAGTACAGAGACCCTGTCATCTGGCACTCAGGGGACAATGTCCCCTGGACTCCTTTCAGCGGGGGCTTTCATGATCTTAAAGGAACAAAATGTCTTTCCTGCACACACACCAAAAAAATGTTCATAGTCCTCGTCTTCTTATCCATCCAACCTCAATCAAAACGTCCCCTCTTTCTTGCTGTTTTATTTATTTTTTCCAAGAATTGAGCATATTGGCATACTTCCTTGCTGTCTTTTCCTTACTTTTCTTTGCTGATTTTATCCGAAGTTGTGAAGTCTGAGAGGTGGAAGTGGAGGAGGCAGTGACCATGGTGATGAGAGGACAGACTATAAGTAGTCAAACATTTAACACTTACAGATTTACTCATGTTCTCAGCAGTAAGATGCACTTATGGAGCCCCTGTCATATTGGCATTGGAGGGACAAGCAGGGTGAATAAGACAGGTCTAGTTAATGAGACAAAGCATGTATCTTGATTGCTACCATACCAAGAGGAAAATCGGTGCCCCAAGATGTGCCTATAAAATAGGATTTGAGAGAGAACTTTTAGCTCAAGAGATCATGGAAGGCCTTGTGGGGTCTTGCGATGACATTTTGGTTGGACCTCAAGAGCACGTAGGGTTCAAGCGGGGGAGTGTGGAAAGTAGTCGTGATTATTGGCAAAATAACTTGATAAAATAGTAACAAGGAGTTTAGGTTAAATATTGAGGATGGTAAATTGTATAGGTGAGGTTTAGGTCAAGAGTACGTGGGAAGTAGTGGAGATTATGTTTGAGAGTTTATGTCGGTATCAGATGTTGGGCCATATTTGATGGATTACAATGGCTGCACGGGAGCTGTGTTTGCTAAGCGTGGTCCTTCACCCACACTCACAGACACAGGTGAGAGGAATAGTTATGAGGGAGAACAGTTATAAGGCTAGTTCGGTGGCCCTCAAAAAAGATGATGAAGACGTGAACAACAACAATAAAATTTGGAATGGAGAGGAGAGTTAAGCTGGAGGATACATGGCAGATAAATTGACAGGATTTATCACTGGTCATTTATCAAGCCAAGGGAGAAGGTGAAGTTCAAGATGACTTCAAGGTCTCCAGAAGGTGAAGGAGAAATCAGAGGAATCTCTTATGAAAAGTGGGGAACAAAGGAAAACCGGCGGATTCTGGAGGGAAGAGCAGATGTTTGGTTTGGGAAGCATTGACTGTGTCAGTCCCCTGGGCTATCTGAGTGGAGACATAGAGCAGCTCTTTTTCTGCAATTGCAAGGTTGTAGTTTCAAAATCAGGAGGCTTCAGAATAGAGATTATAATTAGTGCAACCAAGCCGGCTGAGATTGTCAAAAAACAAGTCTAGAGAAAGAAGAGGAGAAGAATGGAGTAGAGAAGAAAAGACAGGTAAGGTCAGATCTTTAGATAAGCTATGGTTTAAAAGCAAAAAAAAAAAAGTTAGAAAAGAAATTGGAGACGATAAGAAGGAAGAGGCAGGAGCAGAAGGAGTAATTTGAGCAGCTGGAGGACAAAATGAGCACAACAGTGTGTTGGAAGCTGAATCAGATATGATATGATTAGGTTTGCTGTATAAATGGAAAACCAAAATGATAGTGGCTTAAATTTTTAGGCATTTATTTTTCTTTTATACAGAATAAATTGGAGATAAACAATTAACAGGCTGAATTGGCTGCTCCATGTTGACACGAAGGACTCTGGCTCATTCTGGGCTTCTGTTCCATAAACTTTTGTAGATGGCTTCCCAGGTAAAGTTTGCCTCATGGTCCAAGATGGTTGCTGGAGCTCCAACTATCATGTCCACATTATAACAAATGGAAGAGGGGAGAAGAGCAAAAATGCTTGTGTCAACTTTTTGCACTACTATTAGATAGTCTCCTATAAGTGCTGTCAGACTTCTGTTTCTGTATTGTTGGCTGCACTTAAGAGCAGTGAAGCTGGGAAGGGTATTATTTGCGTTGCTGCCTAGAAAAAAATAGGAGTCTATTAATAAGTGGAAGGGAAAATGGATATTGGGTAAGCAATCGGCAGAAGTGTCTACCATAGAAGCCAAAGGTGGAGAGTGTTTCATATGGTCCAGAAGAGTGGAGCAATAGCAGTGGTTTTAGAAGTGTGGTCCCCAAACCAGCAGCTTCAGCATCACTTGTGAAGTTGTTAGAAATGCAGGATCTTGAGTCCCACCTTCGACCTACTAAGTCAAAAATTCTGGGGGTGGTGACTCAACAAGCATTTGATGGCTGCACCAGCCCTCCAAGTGATTCCGATGGTCCTTAATTTGTGAACCACTAATCTATAGGTTTAAATGTTGCCGTTTATCCCAAATTGTTTGCTTCAATAATCATTGGTTGAGCAGTTATCATGTGTCAGGCACAGTGTTACATCCTTTTACCTATATTATATCTTTTAACAGGTGGCTTAGTTAAGGGGCTGTGAGAGTAAACATTTAGTATAATATTTAACATTATACAAAAAGTGGCTAAAGATTTCTTTGGTGAGTCAAAAAGGCCTTATTATAACCCAATGACATCCTTATGAATATCGGTTCTTATTTTATAGGACTGAGCAACAATCTGGTTCTGACCATTCTGTTTATCTGAATTTTTATTTTATTTTATTTTATTTTAATTTTTTTTGTCTTTTTGCCTTTTCTAGGGCCTCTTCCCATGGCATATGGAGGTTCCCAGGCTAGGGGTCTAATCAAAGCTGTAGCCACCGGCCTACGCCACAGCCATAGTAACGCCAGATCCCAGCCGCGTCCGTGACCTACAGCACAGCTCATAGCAATGCCGGATCCTCAACACACTGAGCGAGGCCAGGGATCGAACCCATAACCTCATGGTTCCTAATTGGATTCATTAATCACTGAGCCACACGGGAATTCCTATTTGAATTTTTAGATAGAGTTTTGACCAAAACACCTATTTTTAAAAAAAAAAACAAAAAAACCCTTTTATTTTATTATTTTATTTTTGGCCATGCCCATGGCATGCGGAAGTTCCCAGGCCAGGATCAAACTGGTGACAGCAATAACCCAAGCCACCATAGTGACAACACCAGATCCTTAATCCACTGCACCACTAGGGCACTTCCAAAATGAATCTATCTTGACTATCTGGTTACATGTATAGCTTAAGGTGGTTCCCAATAGAAACGCACAATTATTTGTTACTTAAACTGAGGAAGAAAGGAAGCATAGTGTAATCCTAAAACTCACTAATAATCTCATAGCTGTAAGATGATAAGGGGCACTTATTTCCCTTATAGCTTTCAGTAAAAGCTGTGCATAGATAGGCATAGACCGATGACAGGATTTCAGTTTCTATTTCCCTCACAAGGAGAAAAATTAGCACATGATTTCAAATACGGTTAGGAAGTTGAGATCAGAAAGACCATAGTTCCAGATAATCTTTTTATCAAATAATTAGCCAGACATGATTACCTCAGAGTTACTGCGGTTTATTCTCATTCATTTGTTTATTGAACTTTTCAAAGTTTCTACCACATTAAGGATGGTGCTGGGCATGGGATCAGAGTCAGGTAGATCAGTGTCTGGTCTCCCCTGGTCCCCACTGTGCGCCACACGTGTGCTCCACAAAGAGGGGAGGCTCTCGTACCATCAAGAGGTGCAGTGATGATGGGAGGGCCGCTTCTCTCTGGGAGAGATGAGAGCCGAGATTTCACTGGTTAAGTTGGCTTCTGTTCTCGATTTGGTGTTTTTGAAGGATAGACATGAATTCTCACACAACAGAACAGCTTCCTCTCTTCTAGTGCCAATCAACAGACCCTGTCCGCCTGGACCGGTGATCATCCTGCCAATGGACCCACAGAGAGCGTGTCTTGAATATTCAGAATGTGGCGTGCTTGCTTGCTTGCTATTTGCAGACCCATACCTAAGGGTTAACCCTGGACCATAACTATTGTTTTGGTCATCTGTGTGTGTGTGTGTGTGTGTGTGTACGTGCACACATGTGTGTAACATCTGGAGATCATTAAGAAAATATGAAAGCCCAACCCCATCAGGCTGAAACACACCATTGTTACTAAACCCAGCTACCCCATAAAAGTTTTCTTTGACTTAGAACGGAAATATTTGTTCTTACACCTGTTGTTGGCTCTTACCAAGTGACTTCCTTTGGTCTTTGGTCAGATGCATTTTTCCCTCTTTTGTGTGTGTGTGTGTGTCTTCTCAGGGCTGTGCCCGAAGCATATGGGAGTTCCCAGGCTAAGAGTCAAATTGGAGCTGAACCTCCCTGCCTATGTCATAGCCATAGCAACACAGGATCCAGGCTGCATCTGAGACCTACACCACAGCTCACAGCAACGCTGGATCCTTAACCCACTGAGTGAGGCCAAGGATCGAACCTGCATCCTCATGGATACTAGTCCAATTCATTACCGCTGAGCCACGACGAGAACTCCTTCCCCCGTACGCTGACATTTTCTTCCCTAAGTTCACCCTGAACTCCTCCAAGACCTGTTCATCCACAAAACATGGTGAGACATTCCCATGACGTTGAAGGGCTGCACCAGCCATTCCCAGGAGTAGCGATCACCTCCACTGCTTCTACCCACATGCAAAAATGTCTACCCAGGGAGTTGGGCTTTAACCAGCTAATCATCCTCTGAGGGGATGAAAAGCAGAAGACCTGCAGGATGACAGCGATGGCAGCATTGTGTCATGCATGGGACAGTAAAGAGCCTAGCCTATTGGAATACAGAGGGGGAGTTGGATGGAAAGACAGATATCGTGGAAGGGTTTTGTGTCTTGGGCTCAAGAGTCTGTTCTTTCTTTGTCCCAACCAGCCACAGGATCTTGGACAAATCATGCTCCTTCTCTAGACCTTGATTTCTTCTTCCGTAAAAGGAGTGAGGTTGCATTAGAAGTCAGGTGATAAAGAGGAGGCACTTAAAGTTGAATGGTGTGTTGAAAGGGTTTTTTGGGAAGATGAAGCTGAGCCGTAGAATGGATGGCGCTGAGAAAGGATTGGGTGCGTGGACTTCATCTAAGAAATTAGGCCAGGCTGCTTCCTGCTTGATGCCTGGCCTGGAGCCCTGGTCTAAAGCAAGAGACACTGTCTCTCTGTCCCCATCAATATGTCCCCTCCCTCCACTGCTCTGAATTCCAAGTCAATGGTAAGGCTGACTGACTGGGGGAGCCTCTCCTTGGTTCCCAAAGAGTTCAGCCTAACTTCTCCTTCTGGATACCTGCAGGTAGGGGGCTCTGTCACCTTCCTCTCTGGTTCTCCAATAGCCAGCTAGAGCGTAGGGCAGAAGGAGGCTGCGGCCGTCAGCATCAAGGAAGGGTGTGTAGTTTGTCACTGAACTCAGTTTTTCAATTGCACATGCAGCCTCTCTTGCTAAGGAGGCGAGAGGGGAGAGCCCTCTCCTTTGTGAGCCTCTTGGCTCCTCTACTGCACGAGGGCCAGCACCCTCTCCTGCCTTTGCCACTTCTATTCATGAACTTTACAACATTTGTATTTGTGCTGATTTATTTTATTTTATTTTATTTTGGCTTTTTTTTTTTTTTTTTGCCATTTCTAGGGCCTCTCCCACGGCACATGGAGGTTCCCAGGCCAGGGGTCTAATTGGAGCTGTAGCCGCTGGCCTACACCAGAGCCACAGCAACGTGGGATCCGAGCCGGGTCTGCAACCTACACCACAGCTCACAGCAACGCCAGAGCCTTAACCCACTGAGCAAGACCAAGGATTGAACCCGCAACCTCATGGTTCCTAGTCAGATTAACTAACCACTGAGCCACGACAGGAACTCCTGTGTTTGTGCTGATTTAAAACTGTCCAAGCTGACCCTCCCTACAGCCCCGAAAGTAGGCAGGAAAGAGGTTGTATTTTTTTCTTTTTAGGGCCACATTCAAGGCATATGGAAGTTCCCAGACTAGAGGTTCAGTCAGAGCTGCAGCTGCCGGTTTGTGCCACAGCCACAGCAACGCAGGATCTAAGCTGCATCTGCAAATTACACCGCAGCTCATGGCAATGCCAGATCCTTAACCCATTGATGGAGGCCAAGGCTAGAATCCATGTCCTTATGGGTACTAGTTGGGTTCATCACCGCTGAGCCACCATGAGAACTCCGGGAAAGAGGTTGTTATATCCATTTTATTTAAGAAGGATCTGAGACTTGGTTTTGGGGTGACCAACTCAGGACCTAAGAGCTACTGAGTTCAGACTGGGCTTCCCTGAGTCTTCTGGCTCCAAATCCATTGATTGAATCCATTGGTTCAGAGCCATGTGAATCCCACCAGCCCTGGAGATACTCAGCTATTGGGGAAGGACAATGCAAATCTCTCTCCTGGGCTCCAGTGTCCAGCCAAGTCACTGCACGGTCCCAAGAGAAAGCAGGATAGCAAGAAAGTCTAGGTGATGTGGCAGCAAAGGGCAGAAAGTGGATCTGGAGGGGCAATGAGAGACTCTTAGCACACCAGGTATCTCATGTTTACCTTCATCATTGCACATACACGTGGAGTAGTTTCCATTGCAAAATAGCATCTTCAAAGCTGCCAGTGTTTAATGCCTGCTGTCCGAGGGTAAAGGTTCATAACCTTCTCTCACGTAATTCGGGAGATCAGTGAACTTGGGTTGGTACAAATGACATTCTTTGTTTTTACTAAACTCTAGCTGAAATTTAGCATTTCCTTCAATTATGAAATAGGCAAAAAGCCAAGGTAGAATTAGCGGTAGCTGTGACATTGCCATCCATAAGATATTTTTATGTATATTACAGATTTCACAGATATCTGGAAATATGCTTTACATTCTTCACTACTTCAAAACTGCAGCAATTTTTAGACCTGGCTGTAGATCGTGTTATTTAATGTGTTATGTAAAAAAGCACATCTATTACTGTAGCACACATTTGATTTTTAAAAATTATTCTGACAACTGTATCGCAATAAAACTGGGATCCTTTGAAATCCAATGTTTGGTATGCACTTAAAAATTGTTTTGAGTTCGTAGATTCATCAGACTGTCAAGGGGTCTATGGCACAAAGAAGTTTCAGGAACCTCTACTCTCTGGGCCATGGCACAACTCCTAGTGCTGGGAGGTGGTCTGGGAGAGTCCTGGAGAGTGTGATCCTGTTAAGAAAAACTGTTTAATATATCTTTGGTTATAGGTCAGATCCTATTCTGGAATGGAAGTGATGACAGTGAGGATTTTTCCAGAAGAGCATATTGTTTTTGTTTGTTTGTTTGTTTTTTGCTTTTTTTTAGGGCCACACCAACTGCATATGGAGGTTCCCAGCCTAGGCGTCAAATCGGAGCTGTAGCTGCTGGCCTACACCACAGCCACAGCAATGCAGGATCTGAGCCGCATCTACAACCTACACCACAGCTCATGGCAATGCCAGATCCTTAACTCACTGAGCGAGACCAGGGATCGACCCCATATCCTCATGGTTCCTAGTCGAACTCATTAACCACTGATCCATGAAGGGAACTCCCATATTGTTAACACTGACGCCTCTCCTGGTGGGTTGGGTCCTGGGCTGGGGAACGAGGGCTGGGGAAGGGGTGACCATGTGGGAATTCATAGCTCAGGACTGGACATGGAGTGGCGGAAGAGCTTGAGTGTCAGGCTGGCCGTTTCTGCTCTGCTGTCCTGTGACATTAGTTGCAGCCCAGAGTCAGCTCTCAGTTGGGGAATTAAGGGCAAAGAAATGAGAGGAAGGGGTAGCAGCCGGTGAAAAAACACTGAGCCGCCAGTGGATGAGATGGGCTGAAAGAACTCAGACAGAGGGGACAAGCAGGACAGACACGCTGGCCACGTGATTCCTGGGGCGTTCCAGAAACCCTCCGTGAGAGGACCTGGCAGAGCCTGGATTCCTGCCGACACACAGCCTGGGACTTGGCAGCATTACCATTCTACCTTGACTCTGAAATGCCAACAAGGCTCTGAGCATCCCTAAAAAAGAAAAATGCTGCCAGTTACAGTTATAGGAAGGCAATTGTATTGCGGATTCTTAAAATAGGAATGCATGTGTCTCTTAAAATATGAGTGCATGTGTCTCTCAGAATTGATGAAATACAAAAGTTCAATACTGAATTGAAGGGTGACTCCTGGCTCCAAAGTTAGCTGGCCCAGGAACATGGGTGTTTCATTTAGTAAGCATCGATGTCCTTGTTTTTCTCCCATAGCCCGTGAGCCCACTGAGAACAGGGGCTGTGTCCTGGCCATTTCCGCGTCCCCAGCATCCAGCACATTGTCTGTCTCCTGCTAGATGCTCTAAAAATGTTTGTCATTAATCAATAACTGACTGGCTGGATGTACTGAGGAAAGGATGAATTCATGAAGAGTGTGGTTCAGGGGTGCTTGGAGGTGGGGTGGGGAGTGGAGGAAGCCATCCTCCCCCAGCAGGAAGGATTGTTGTGTCACTGCCACTTTAGATGTTTTTCCTCCTGGTGATAATAAAAAGCAGATCTACTTTTTATCCATTGTGTAATTGTCTTTAAATCCTCTGCCCTGGGGCGCCCCTCATTGTCTGCACCAGGTGCAGACCACTCCTTCCAGCTCTTTCTGTGCGCTTCATGCAAGTGTGGCTAAGATTCGCTGCACCATGACGTCAAACCAGAATAACTGCGGCCAGACGTCTCTGGATCCCCACGTGAGCAGTCCTGGGCTCTCTTTATTGGAGATTTTGCCCTGAAACCCTGCAGATGCAGAGGAACACTGAGAAGATGTACCAAAGGCACGGCTGAAACACCGAGGGGACAAATGGACAAAACTTGTTAAGTGTTTCCATCGTAATCGAGGTGCTGCCCCTCCCCTCGGCTCACTGTGGCGGAATCAGCACCGCTGTCCCCCTAAGTATGCCATCCGCCTAAGGAATGGCTCTCCCAAGGAGCCATTGCACATTTGCTTAATGAATTTTGAAATAACCTCTACTTGGGGCTGCGTTTATTGAGAGAGGAGTGTCCACATGGGGCAGCTTCCCCTTTAGCTCTGCCTCCCAGCCCTGCATCCTGGGGACCAGGCCAGCGAGCTTGGTGAGGGGGTGCGGGGCTGGAGAGAGATGTTGGCTGCAGCGTGTGGCTTGTTGAGATCCTTGTGTTCATGAGTCAGTTCGGCTAAGTTTAGTGCTGGCTTCTGCCGCAGAACAGATGGACAGTGAGAGCAAAGATATTCTGCTTGACTCTAGCCTGGCACGACCCCATCCAAGTGGTCAGCCAGCTCTGAGCTGACACAGACACAGGCGTGGAGCTGTGCTTCTGGGTCCTGGCAATGGCAGGCAGAGGACAGGAATCCATGACTGCCCCTCATTCCTTCTCTGCTCATTCATTCAGATGCTTTCAGCGAGCACCTGTTATACAAAGGCAACAGTAAGTCCTCCCCGAAAAGAGCATGGAATTTATCTTTTTATCATTTGTTCTGCCACCCCCCGCTCCCCGACCAGGCTTATGGAGTTCCCAGGCCAGGGATCACAATGGAGCTGCAGTTGCGACAGCAATGCCAGATCCTTTAACCCACTGTGCCTAGCTGGGGAGAGAACCTCTGTCCTGCGGAGATACTGCCCACCCCATGGCACCACAGTGGGAACTCAAGAGCATGGAATTTAAATGGAAGATAGACCATAACCACACAGTGATATCAACAGGGTATAAATAAGTGGGAAACGGACAGGCGGTAACGGCGACTGAAACTTGGATAGTGTTATACAATTAAAGTGTTCTTTCAAATCTATCATTTTATTTGTTTCAAAGAGTAATCATGCAGAGCTGTGTTATCATCTCCAGGTGACAGATCAATACACTGAGAAACGAAGTAAGTTGCACAGTGTCTCAAAGGAAACAGATCCGGGAGCTGGGAGTGGAGACATCCTCCTTCAGTTTCCAGTTCAGGGTTTTTTTCACATCACTGCCGTTATGTTGGCTTGTCAGCTTTTTTTTTTTTTTTTTTTGGCAGCACCCATGGCACGTGGAAATTTCCAGGTCAGGGATCAAACCAGCACCACAGCAGTAACAACACCAAGTCCTTAACCTGCTGAGCCACCAGGGAACTCCTATGGAACTTTGTGATATGTGGGGATACTTACTTACATGGTTAGGAGAGAGTGTGGCTCTAGAGTCCTAGTTCAGAGCATTATTGGTAATTTAATGATCTTGGCATCTCCTGGCTTTCCTATTCTTTCAGACTCTGCTGCCCACTCAAAATGTCATTGCCTCCCTCCCCCAGATATTCTTGTATTTTTTTCTCTCCTGGGTATGAATAGGCTTTATTCTCCTTTTTCTTTTTTCTTTTTAGGGCCACACGTGCTGCATATGGAAATTCCCAGGCTAGGGGTTGATTTGGAGCGGCAGCTGCAGGCCTACACCCCTGCTGCAGCAACTTGGGTTCCAAGCCTCTTCTGCAATCTACACTGCAGCTCATGGCAATGCTGGATTCTTAACCCACTGAGCGAGACCAGGGATGGAACCAGCATCCTTATGGATACTATTTGGATTTGTTACAGCTGAGCCACAACGGGAACTCCCTCTCTTTTCTTTTAAATTGAAGTATTGTTGATTTACAATGTTTCAGGTGTACAGCAAAGAGATTCAGTTATATGTGTATATTATATAGTCTTTTTCAGATTCTTTTCTATTACAGGATATTATAGAATATTGAATATAGTTCTCTGAGCTCTATATCCTCTTTTTTGGAAAAATATATAATTTCATTGCTTTATGATCATAGCATATCTCTACTAATGGAAAGAGGAAGTAGGGGATACTTTTGATTATTTTACTTAATATAACGTAGACAGGCAGATAAGTAGATACCAGTATGTGGTAATATTGTTTATTGTTATTACTACCCAATAATAAGAATATAGAAAATTCTAGTGACTATCACATTTAAAAGCTCGTGGTTTAATAGCAATACTTATATATGATGATTTTCTGAGACGTCGCCATACTTTTATCTTTTTTTTTTTTTTTTGTCTTTTTGCCATTTCTTGGGCCGCTCCTGCGGCATATGGAGATTCCCAGGCTAGGGGTTTAATCGGAGCTGTAGCCGCCAGCCTACGCCAGAGCCACGGCAACACGGGATCCGAGCCACATCTGCGACCTATACCACAGCTCATGGCAACGCCAGATCCTTAACCCACTGAGCAAGGGCAGGGACCAAACCCGCAACCTCATGGTTCCTAGTCGGATTCGTTAACCACTGTGCCACAACGGGAACTCCTCCATACTTACATCTTTTTAAATAAAAAAATTTTTGCTTTTTTTTTTTTTTGCTTTTTTCTTAGGACCACACCCACGGCATATGGCAGATGGAGAGTCCCAGGCTAGGGGTTGAATCGGAGCTATAGCTGCCGGCCTATGCCACAGCCATGGCAGCTCAGGATCCTAGCCACGTCTGCAACCTAAACCACAGCTCAAGGGCAATGCCAGATCCTTAACCCACTGACGGAGGCCAGGGATTGAACCTGCATCTTCATGGATCGTAGTCAGGTTCTGCTGAGCCACAGTGTGAACTCTCCTGTTTTGTTTTTTAATTGAGGTATGATCGAAATATAACAGTGCATTAGTTTTAGATGCACAACATAATAATTTGATACTTGCATATGTTCTGAAACAATCACAATAAGTCTAGTTAAGATCCATTACCATACGTAATTCCAGATTTTTTTCTTGTGTTGGGAACTTTTAGGGTCTACTCTCTCAGCAACTTCCAAATATGTAATAGTGTATTATTAATATAGGCAGCTGGCTGTATGTACATCCCAAGGGCTTTATTTATTTATTTAATATTTTTTATTTTTTCCTATTATAGCTGGTTTACAGTGTTCTGTTAATTTGCTGCTATACAGCAAGGTGACCCAGTCACACGTAGATATATATGTTCAATTTCTCACATTATCCTGCTCCATCATAAGTGACTAGATATAGTTCCCAGTGCTACACAGCAGGATCTCATTGCTTATCCATTCCAAAGGCAATACTGTGCATCTTCTAACCCCAAATTCCCAGTTCATCCCATTCCCTCCCCCTCCCCCTTGGCAACCACAAGTCTATTCTCCTTGTCCATGATTTTCTTTTCTGTGGAAAGGTTCATTTGAGCTGTATATTAGATTCCAGATATAAGTGATATCATATGGTATTTGTCTTTCTCTTTCTAACTTACTTCACTTAGTATGAGATTCTTTCGCTCCATCCATGTAGCTGCACATGGCATTATTTTGTTCTTTTTTATGGCTGTGTAGTATTCCATTGTGTATATATACCACACCTTAATCCATTCATCTGTTGATCCCAGGGCTTACTTAAATTAACCTGGAAATTTGTTTCTTTTAACTCCCTTCTCCCATTTTGTCTCTTATCCTTTTAAGATGGTTTCCTGTTTCTTCAGTATTCGTATTTCTCCCCATCTCTGGAAGGACCTGCATCCTGGAATAGGGGAGTAGGCAGGTGGGGGTGGGTGGGCATGATTTCCACAGAGGCGATAGGAGAGTACTATGATATATCCCTTGAAGCCTCCATTGAACCTTTTGTTCCTGCCCAGTATCTCTCAGGGTTATGGAGAGAATTCAGCCTCAGGTGGCCATTTCACCCTGCATCCTAGAAACCCAGGTCCAAGTGCGATTTCTTCAGGGAAACCCTCTCTTCCTCAAGGTAGGGAAAGCCCGGGGTGAATCACCTGGTTTGGAATCCAGAGAGCAAGCCTCTTTCAAGTCTGTTATATGCTTACTTAGTCAAGAAATGAGATCTTGCTGTTCTAGGCTCTTTTATGGTCCTCTGATGGCCACGCTGTGTGTTTTCCAGCCTGAACTCAAACATGCTTGCTGACTTCCCCTTAGAGGTGGATCTTGCCATTTCCGAATTCCAGCTTTTAACACAAAATCTAAATGTCTATAGGACAGGGTCTGGCCATACTTCTGATCAGGAGCAATGAATCCTGCTGAGTGTCACTTCCTAATGAGGCGATTGGGGCGTCATGGGGAAGTGGGGGGAGAGTGGGCTGGAGGAGAAGGGGAGTGTGCGGGTGGAGGGTTGGGGGTGGGAATGCCCATGTGGTTTATTGATAGCCGGCGGGATGACATTCTTGTTTCATCACATGAGGAGTATTTTCAAGGCACTGAGCCAAGTCCAGCCATAAACCTGTCGGGGGAAACATCTCCATGAAATATTCCCCAGCTCACAAAGCAGATGTCTGCAGAGGCAGCATGGCTCACCTGGTTCCCTCCTGGAGGCAGCCAAAAAGCAGGGAATCTGGAGAAGGTGGAGGTGGGTGGGCTTCGTAGAGCCGGTTGGTGACAGGGCCAGGTCTCGTGCACCCTAAGTTCATGTTCTATTACAACCCCAGAGTGTAGACAATTGGGGGATAGTCATTCCGGTTCTAAGTCTGCCCCTAATTAATTTCATAACCTTGGTTACTCTACTTATCCTCACTAGCTTTCAGTTTCCTCCTCTGTAAGATACAGTTTTGGACAGGTTGATCTCTGGCTCCCTAGGGGTGGGGACTGTGTCTCCGGGACATGAAGTACTACCTGGCACTTAGGAGATGCAATGGGAGTACCTAGAGGGAAGGAACCAATGTTCTAGGACTCTACGAATGTCCTTTCTCACGTGAGCGCTGTAAATGAGAAATGTTGCTGCCTTATCAGTAAACAAAGGGTGTTGCAGCCTTCAAACCATCACATTACAGCCTCCTGGAGGGTTAATCCCGAGGGAACTCAGGATGGAGACAGATGCCCACCATCAGGCCATCAGCCCTACGGACACCTGAGAGGGAGGACTCGGGGTGGGAAAGCACAGGATACTGGCTCTAGATAGATGAGGTGCATGTCAAAGGGATGGTTTCAATGAGCCCAGACTCTTGCACCTTCCCATACACAGAAAAGTGCTAAATTCATTAACTTGAGGTGTCTGGTTTTCTTTAATTAGCAGTAATCTTTTGATGTTCCAACTACCTGCTCTTTGCTGCAAAAACTTCTATATATCCTGAATATCTCTTTGGAACAGTTCCTTAGAGCTACCTCAGAGGCTGCCTCCTGGGCCTGAAGCCTTCAGAATGTCCGCCAAATAAAACATAATTCTCAACTATTAGGTCGTGCATTTTCTTTGGTTGACAGCTCCAAGTCTTTAAATCTCCTCTCAATTTGTTTACACTGAGGTATCACCCTCTGCCTATTTTGTAAGGTAAGCTGTTAAGAGGAAGACACTGGATCTAGTTCATGCTATTAGCATGGTGCCTGTTGCAATGCTCTTGTAGCAAAAGAGCCTTGACTTGTTCTAGGAATGGTGGTAATGACAGTGGTGGTGGTGAATGTATGGAAACTTGAGGCGTTACCATCCTTACCATCTGAATGTTGGCCATTTTCACCCTTTCTCTTAGGACTGGGGTCACTGGTTTGTATCACATTAACGTTCGCTTCATTATATGCTATTGTTTTAAGTACACGCGAATGGATATACCCATGATCTTCATCTTGGCCTCCACTGTAGTGAACTAATATCATTTTTGCTTTCCCAACAACTGTTTTCCCTTCTTCTTTTAACACCTCAGCTTTCTTTGGGTAACATGCCTCCACCACTATCCCAGGTAGAGCTGACCCTACCTGCTTCTGGACTCTGGGTCAGCCCTGGGTAACAGAGCATCAAACCCTCCCAATCACAGGGTTTGCTCAATAATAGGCAAGTGTCTGGTTCAGATCTAAAGAGACACTATTCTAGAACTTTTTTAAAAAATTGAGTTGATTTTCAACGTTAGTTTCAGTTGTGCCTTGGAAAAGATACTTGCACCCAATGTTCATAGCAGCACTATTTACAACTGCCAAGAGGTGGAAGCAAGCTAAATGTCCATGGATAAAGAAGATGTGGTACACACACACACACACACACACACACTAGGTGACTACTCAGCCGTAAAAAAGAATGAAATAATGCCATTTGCAGCAAGGTGGATGAACCTAGGGATTATCATATTAAATGAAGTAAGTCAGACAGAGAAAAGCAAATATTACATAATAGCACTTTTATGTGGACTCTTAAAGAAAATGATACAAATGAACTTATTTGCTAGGTAGAAATAGATTCACAGACATAGTTCTAGGGCTTTGGATGGAACCTCTGGGAATAAAGGCTTTATCTTTCCGCTGGACTTGGAACTGTGTAGATGTAAGCCTACCAACAACCAACTTTCTTGCCTCCACCCAGAGGGGAAATTTTACCTGGGAATGGAGGCAACATGGGAGAAGGGGAGCTGAGAGATAGAGAAGGATAATATTTTTTTTTTCTTTTTTTCTTTTTTTGTCTTTTTGCCATTTCTTGGGCCGCTCCCGCGGCATATGGGAGGTTCCCAGGCTAGGGGTCTAATTGGAGCTGTAGCTGCCAGCCTACACCAGAGCCACAGCAACGCGGGATCCGAGCCACGTCTGCGACCTACACCACAGCTCACGGCAACGCCGGATCCTTAACCCACTGAGCAAGGGCAGGGACCGAACCCGCAACCTCATGGTTCCTAGTCGGATTCGTTAACCACTGCGCCACGACGGGAACTCCCCGAGAAGGATAATATTTGAGTTCCTGGAGCCAACTGGGCCTGAAGCCAACACCCCCAGGGTTTTAGTTCTGTGAGCCAATCCATTCATACTCTTAGTTGGGCCAATTTGGGTTGGGTTTACTATCTCTTACAATTCAAAGAGTGATAACACATCATTATACTGGTGTTCTCCTCCTTTCCCTCTGTATCCTGTCTTGTGGTCAAGTGCAAGGTGTGTGAATGCCCAGGCCTGGCCTGGGGGGGTTGGGGGTGCTGGGTGGAGCCTGGGCTGCAACTATCTGGTACAACAATTGCGTCTTATAACCTTCACCCAGTTTTATGGTTGTTTTCTTTTTCTTTTCTTCTTTTTATTTTTTTCCTCTTTCTAGGGCCGCACTAGTGGCATATGGAAGTTCCCAAGCTATGGGTTGAATCAGAGCTGCGCCATAGCCGCAGCAACGCAGGATCCAAGCTGCATCTGCGACCTACACCACAGCTCACGTCAACACCAGATCCCTGACCCACTGACCAAGGCCAGGGATTGAACCTCCATCCTCTTGGATACTAGTTGGATTCATTTCCACTGCACCACGATGGGAACTCCTTTATGGTTGTATTCAAACTTAAAGGCACTGTGCCAGCTTCCAAGGAAGGTTTAAATAAATCAGATATTCACATCTTTCCGTTTAGGGAAATTTCCCACTATCATATAGGTCTTTTTCTTTTCCTGGCCTCTGTCGAGTTCTCTACTTCTGGGAAATCAATTACTTAAGCTATCCCTATGTTGAACTGTTTTTCCTTGCCTCCATGTCTATTATATTCCAAGTGGTTTTCTCACGTTATATTTTTCTTCTGCATTTGCTGAGATTATCTTGAGCCGTTTCTCTATGTTAATACTTTCAACTAAAATGGTCTCCGTCCTCGCTGTTTCTTATTGATTTTTTCTTCTGTAACAGTCTTGTTTTTAACCTCAAAAATTTCCCTTAGATCTGCAAATATCTCATTTCACTGTTTTTATCATCTGGTCTTTAAATTATTTTTTAAAAATGTAGTTCGTGTTGTTAGCAAATTTTCCTAGAGTGTGAAGCATAAGCGCTTTGCTTCTGTTCCTTGGATTGTGTTTCTTCCACGCAAAAAATTCTTTTTCTGAATTCCACATTGTTCTTGCTGTTGTTGTTTGCGTAGGATTGTTGTTTCTTTTTTTCTCTTTTCTTTCTTCCTCTCTCTCTTTCTCTCTGCATTCCTTCCTTCCTTCTTTCTCCCTCCTTCCCCTCTTTCCCTTTTCTTTTTTTTTTTTTCTCATGATCAACGTGAGTAGTTTGTCCAGACCTTCTAATTGTTCTCATATCCGCACTAGGTGATATTATGGCTCTGCTCCTTTCCCTTCTGTACATGAGAGCTGTGTGTTCTCCCTGTTTACCCAAGCCTGGGAGGATAAGAATTGTTTTTCATCCAGTTCTTTGAGGATCTGACAGCTTAGAGGAGGAGTCAGCTGGGGCCATGCTCCCTTTGTTTAATGTCCTAAATCAGAAGTCCCCCCCCCCCCACTCCCTGCAGAATATATATACTTCTGTCCTGGGGAAATCTACCCATATTCAGAGCAGGTCCCAGGAGCTTAGCTTCTGAGAGAGAGGGCCAGCCTATATTTATTTCCTGTTCACCATCTCTTTAAAATTCTTTTTTTTTTAAATTATTGAACTATAGTTGATTGACAATGTTAGTTAATTTCTGCTCGACAGCAAAGTAATTCAGTTATACATATACACACATCCATTCCCATAGAAGTTATCACAGAATGTTGAGTAGAGCTAGCAGATCCCCGTTGACCATCCATTGCATGTCCAATAGTGTGCATGTGCCAATCCCAAACCCAATCCATCCCTCCCCACCTCTCTTTCATAACCCCCTCTACTCTCACCCAGCCAGAGGTAGAGACGATAAAGATATCTGCATCATCCACCTCCCCACATTCAAGTGTTCTAAGAAGATTTTTTTAGAAGTTCCCTTTGTGGCTCAGCGGTAATGAACCTGACTAGTGTCTATGAGGATGCAGGTTCAATCCCTGGCCTTGCTCAGTGGGTTAAGGTGTTACCATGAGCTGTGTTATAGGTTGCAGACACAGCTCGGATCCTGTGTTGCTGTGGCTGTGGTGTAGGCCAGTGGCTACAGCTCTGATTTGACCCCTAGCCTGGGAAATTCCATATGCTGTGGGTGAGGCCCTAAAAAAAGCAATATATGTATATTGCTTACAAGAAAATGAGCTTGATCTCTTAGAAGTGAAATATGGATGAACCACAAGCAATGACTTCCTAGCCAATGAAAGACTATGAAGGAATTGAGAGAGACTATAGCTTCTTTTGAAGAAATAAAGTGGGGGTAAATTTGAAGGTAGGGGAAGAAATAAATTAGCTTTCTAACTTCATACAGTCCTTGGACTCTAAAAAAATTGTTGATGAATTTTGATATTGAAGAACTACCAAGAGACGGGTGTTTTCAAAAGCTGTTTATGTCATGAAGTGAAAGAGCATAGGACTTTTTGAGAGTATCTTAAAACAAGCCAACAGTCACATGGAATGACTGACCAAAGGGGACCTGCTGTACAGCACAGGGATCCCTACCCAGTATTCTGTGATAATTTATTTGAGAAAAGAATCTGAAAAGAATGGAGTTCCCGTCGTGGCGCAGTGGTTAACGAATCTGACTAGGAACCATGAGGTTGCGGGTTTGATCCCTGGCCTTGCTCAGTGGGTTAAGGATCCCGTGTTGCCGTGAGCTGTGGTGTGGGCCACAGACGCGGCTCGGATCCCACGTTGCTGTGGCTCTGGTGTAGGCTGGCAGCCAAAGCTCTGATTAGACCCCTAGCCTGGGAACCTCCACATGCCACGGTAGTGGCCCTAGAAAAGGCAAAAAGATCAAAAAAAAAAAAAAAAAAGAGAGAGAGAATCTGAAAAAGAATGGATGTGCGTACATGTGAAACTGAATCACTGCTGTACAGCAGAAATGACCACACCTTGTAAATCAACCATGCTTCAATAAAACTTAAAAAAAAAAAAAATCAGACAACCCAGAGAAAGACAACCCAGTCAAAATCCCATGCTTTGGTTTTGGGTGCTGCTGGCAGTCAGGGTTCAGAGTCCTCAGTTTAGAATAGAGGCCCAGCCCTAAAGGGTGGAGTTCTGAATATGGAGCCCAGAATAGCTCCTATTCCATTCTTTGTGAAATACAACCCTAGCCCCTTTATTTCCACACAAATGATGAATCTTATTGAATTCCCAATTCAAGAAATTTGAATATTGACCCAGGAGTAAATTGGATTAGGGTTGTGAAAGAGAGAGTGTCTGAGGCTCTGTGTGTTGAAGGGAAGGGAGGGGGCAGAAGGAGCCCAATTTCTGACTCTGAATCCAGCATTTGTTGATAGTACTGCACTGTCTGCTCTAGTCAGGGCCGTCCACTTTAGCACTGGATTATTCTAGGGTCTTTTTTTTTTTTTTTTTTTGGCCACGCTGGTGGCATGTAGATATTCCCAGACCAGGAATCGAATCCAAGCCATAGCAGCAATTCCAGCCACTGCAGTAACAACCACTAGCTCCTTAAGCTGCTGCCCTGCCTGGGAACGACAGTGCTGGATTATTCTTGAATGCATTCACACCTTAGTTCCTTTCCCTTTGAAAGCAAGACATACACCTTACAAGTGCCTAACTCAGTGTGAAAAAGAAGAGCTAACTGATTGCCATGGATTGACAAATTTTCATTCACTAGGTGTAGGTACCAGTATGCCTGAGACCTACCATGCAGCTATCAGATGACAAAGGATTGGCGTAAAAATCACCTGTGAGAAGGAGCTGATTTAGGCCCCAGAAATTTCTGACATTTATGACTTTGTATTTTTGTCCTTGGGAGGAAGAAATATTAGGAAGCCAGGCCCACTGGGTTGTCAACAGGGAACTTGGAGGAATAGGGCAGGGAAGCAGCAGATACGTGCCTGAGGAATTTGGGAAGACATCTTTGTAGAGCTGGCATTTTGAAGGATGGATGGTGTGTGTGTGTGTGTGTGCACACACAAGAATGTGTTCAAGGGCCTGTATGGCTGACTTCTAGACAAGAACATGTGGAAAGAAAAATGAAATTCTGTGGCATGTAGCTTTTTGCAAGAGGTCGTATTTTTAAAGGAAAAAGATGGAGAGTATGACCCACTTTGGATATTTTTCTCTTTTTCAGCAGTGAGAGCATCTTTTCTGCACCATCCCATCCATGTCTTGGGCAACAGGCAGGTCAACATTGAGGCAGGAGACCGTCAAGTCAAAGAAGCCATGGGTGCCTCACTGACCCCTCACTCACCATGATCACCTCAACCACGTGACCCAAAGACCATTGAATCCAAGCTTGGCCCCATATGGCGCCACCCTGGGCCTTGGAATTACTAGCCAGACACTGTTCTCACTTCAGAGGGTATGATGGATAGGATTGGACCATTTAAACAAGCAGAGCAAATATAATTCCTGAACAAGACCATGCTTTAGGTGCCACATAGTGGCCTTAAAACCAACCAGCATCCTTGAGAAGATTATAAATGTCAGTATTTGATTTTTTTTTTTTTTTTGCTTTATCACCCCTTTTTGAGCATTCTTACTCTCGAGCCCAGGCTAATAGACATGGCAATGCTCTTGGCAGCCAACCGACATGTTAATAAATACAAGGAGCCCATGTGCCTGTGTCATCATGTGTGTGTGTGTGTGTGTGTGTGTGTGTGTGTGTGTGTGTGAGGGCAGGACACACCAAGATAGAGAATGAATAGAGAATAAATCTATACAATTGATTTTGAAGAACATTTCATAATGCTGATTTAGCTCCTTACTTCTTGGGCTCCTATAAAGGCAGAATCAAACTCCCACCTTCTTAGGATTTTCTGATCAGTGTGGAATCCTCTTCTTAGAGAAAGAAAAGATGCAGGCTTAAGTTCAGGTTGGATTTTATTATGTCCTAATTGATCCAGACAAAAGGAAGTTTTTAAACTAGGCTTCACATAATAAGGCAGGATTTATGAAATGTCCCTTTGGATTTCTCACCAGCTACTTTTAAGAGAGAATTAATCATGGACCCCAAAGAACTCTGCGGCTGGGGCGACTGGAGGGGGCCCTGGCTGAGCTTGGCGGAGGGACAGGAGGACAGAAAGTGGTGAAGGAGGCTGAGGGCTGCATGAGCTCATCCTTTTGGTCTTGATTCCTTGGCCGTCTCTGCGATGCTTTCCGGGTGATGCGGCTGGGCTCCCCCTCTTCCAGTCTATCTTGAGCGCTGTGGCCCTATCCATTCTTCTAAATTACGATTCGCTTCTCATCACCCCCTTTCTGAGGAGTCAGGCGGCTCCCAGTTGTCTGCTAAATCAAAGCCGGCTTCTCTGCCCCACTTGAGCTGATTCCCGGAACTCAGCCCTTCCCGCCGGCTGTCCCCTGTGATTGGCCCTGGGGACAGGGCCCTTCCTTCCAGCAGCCCAGACTCCTCCCTGCTTCCTGCACAGACCCAGCCTTCCCCACCTTTGTGCTTTAGCGCCTGCTCTTGTTCCAGATGGGAATATTGGGCTATTTCTCTCTCCATTTCCCTTCCTGAAGACCCCCTTTTCCATAAAAGTACCCCCCCCCCGACTATTCCAGTCCTACCTGAAGTCTGCCTTCTCTGAATCCAGTTAACAAAACAGGCTTTCTGGGGAGGAAATAAGTATATCCATATACACATATATTGTGTGTGCGTATACATACATACATATGTATGAGTTTATTCCAAATTTTACTCATGTAAAGAATATATAACGCACAACTTACAAACAATAATAAAATATACATTCCTCTATTGTAAGTTCTATGTAGCTAATTGATTATCATAAAATGCTTTCATTGATATTTGCAAAACTCTTATATCTGTAGCCAACGAATGCGTGCAATCGACAAATGTGTTGCTCTGACATGGATGCCGGTTGATTGATATAATATATATATATTTTTTCTTTTCTTTTTGGGGCTACTCCCATGGCATATGGAGGTTCCCAGGCTAGTGGCCTAATTAGAGCTGTAGCCGTCAGCCTACACCACGGCCACAGCAAGGCCAGATCCAAGCCACGTCTGCGACCTACACCACAGCTCGTGGCAACTCCTTGACCCACTGAGCAAGGCCAGGGATTGAACCTGCAACCTCATGTTTACTAGTCAGGTTCCTTTCTGCTGCACCACAATGAGATTTCCTGGTTGATATTTAATGAACGAAATGAAAGTGAAACGACAAAGACCCAGATCGCAATCTCACTTGTTCATCTGAGATGCGAGAGGCTTCTTTGCTGAATTGGAAAATAATTTTCAAAATATTCAGGGTGTGTGTGGGTGTGTGGGTGTGATTCACACTGTAACAATTACACACACTACTAGTTGAGTTCACATTAATAACATTTTCTCTGTTGCTCTAAGTCTAGACAATCAACAAAACAATAAACCAAGCCCTGATTCGTAGCATTTGCCAATTCTCACAGTGTCAATATTCCTGCCAGGGCCGATGTTAAACTCCCGATGTGACGTTGCTGAGCGTGGTGTTGGGAGGTACATAGCAGCACAATGTCCCCCGGAATTTGTGTGGTACACATACAATAGACACAAATAACCTCAAGTGCATGGTGATAGAAAAAGGCAACATAATTAGGAACTGATGAATCCTGAGTATGTATAACTTTTGTTTCAAATATATTTCATTGCAAGTTTATGTACCATAATTTTTTAATGTTGGCTGACAAAATTCCTAAAACTTAAACAATCCTGTCTTGTAGGCCAGCTCAAGTTGTCAGTACAAGTTGGCCGAACACAACACTGCCTGGCTCCAATATTTAGAAAACTACAAGGTGCCAGGCACCAAGGGGGGCAGTGGGATGGATAACTCCATCCTTGCCCTCCAGGATGTCACAGTCCAGTGGGGACTGTAGGTAGGCTAAAAGATGGTGACAGCTTGCACTGTGATGGAGACTTGGGTAGCGTACTGAGGATTCTGGAAGCCCAGGGAGAGGAGGCTGTTAACCTAGGGCTACAGTCACAATGGCTACACAGAGGAGATGATTTTTATTTTTTTATTTAATTTTTGTCTTTTTTTTTTTTTTTTTTTTTTTAAGGGCCGCACTGGTGGCATAGGGAAGTTCCCAGGCTAGGGGTCGAATCAGAGCTGCAGCAGCCACAGCAACATGGGATCTGAGCGGCATCTGTGACCTACACCACAGCTCAGGGCAATGCCAGATCCTTAACACTGAGCGAGGCCAGGAATTGAACCTGTGTCCTCACGGATGCTGGTCTGATTGTTTTCTGCTGAGCCTGTATGCGAACTCCCCCGGGAGGCCCATTTAAAAACCGGGAGGTGGTTTTTAAATGGAATCCAGTATGATGAGGGGAGGATGTGCCAAGTGGAGAGGATGGAGGCTTGGGTAGCATTTCAAGCAAGGAGAAGCACGAGCACTAAGACTCATGTTCCTGCAACATCAGGTCATTTGGCGTGGCTGGAGGTGAGGTCTGTGAAGGGGAATGGCTGGAGAGGAGAATTCTGCGGAAGGCTGGAAGATGATTATGAAATGCTCATAATCACGGCCGCACATGTTTATGTTTAACTGCTCCCTAGTTTTTCCTGACTGTCTGTTTTCAAAACATTTCCTCCCTATGAAGACAAAGGTTAATTTTCACCTGTGCAGGAGGGCCTCATTTCCCTGGTTCTGGAGAGAGCTCCAGGGAGAAAGGTACCCCCACGTTCCAGAAATTTTTGGATTATGGGCACAGGGGGCCCTTGTGGAATGGTTTTTCCTCCTTGAATGCTTTAACTCCTTTGATCTCTTTTATTCCAGATGATGGGACAAAGGCATTTGCTCCTCATCATTTAGGCAGGCCCGCAGAAAAGAATTAAAGTACGAAAGCTTAAAAGGATCTTGAAAATCAGATTTATTTTATTTTATTATTTTTGGCCATGCCTGTGTCATATGGAAGTTCCACGGCTAGGCACTGAACCCGTGCCACAGCAGGGACAATGTCAGATCCTTAACAGCTAGGCCACCAGGGAACTCCAAAAATCAGATCTTTTATATCTTTCGGAGTCATAAAATTCATAGCGCAGTAACAGAGCTGGATGGAAGATCCAGCTTTTCTGACTTTTTCTGTTCAAGAATCTGCTGACTAAAGCCATGCTTCCACCTTAGTTTCAAATTTTAGTCACCTTCTGGATGATTATGGGCTTTTCTGTGACCTGGTGATGTGGAAAACATGTGAAGAGTAAAAGGACAGCATGCGAGGCAGAGAATTGGGTCCGTTGGCCTGTTTGAACAGGGAGCGCGCAAAACCTCAAAAAAAGCCATCACAACTTTATCAGAAACATTTTGGAAACTAAACTCTTTAAACCCAGAACTGTAAAAAGAAGATCTTGAAAGGTGTTTTGCTTTGCATGTGTTCAGTATATTTAAGGAATACGAGAGAGAGCTTGGTTTCCAAACACCCAGAAGAGATGTTTCATCAGAAGAAGGACTTTTTTCCAGGTTTCAAATTTCTAACTATTGCCGGTCACTTGATAGAAAATATCTAGTTTTCAAGATTTTTCAAGCCAAAGGGGAAAACCAGAAAACATGGTTTTCTCTCTGGAGATAGGACAGAGGTGTGTTGTTGGGGACGTATGGAGGCCAGTCTCCTTGGGGACACTGTGACAAGTCAATAAATGTTGAGAGGATGGACAAGGTGGCCGGGGAGTATATACTTTCCCAGCAGGAGAGGCAGGAGATGAGGATGGGGAAAGGAGCCTTGTCTCCGTGGTGACCTCTGGAAGGAATCCAGAAAGAAGAAAGCTGTAGAAACACTTGAGAAAAACCATCTATAGCTACGTGGCTACACGTTATCAGGATTACCTGCGCAGAAGAGGTGGTAGGAAATGTCTTACTGGCTATATGGAAATACCCCCTTAGCATCAGTTTGACAAGGAGAAAATCCACCCAGGTGCTCCTCCCCATCGGTCCTCACATCCCTCAAATGATCCAGTTTGTTTTCCCAACCACCCACTCAGGAATATGCCTAGCAACCTCCTCATACACAAGAGGAGAAGTCAGGGGAAAGGTGAGTGGTCTGGATTCCAGCTCCGACTCTACCTTGGGAAGAAGTATTATTGTCAAGTCTGCTCACAATTTGACCCTGATGGTTGAGACCACGCCAGACCCTGGTTCTGCCCACCTTGCATCCTGTGCAATAATTGCACTTCCGTAATTATTGCATTGCTTTGTAACTTTCAGTTTATCGATCTCTGGCTCCACTGGATATAAGCACCCTGACATTAGTCATTGCCTCTCATCCATCTATTTCCAACCCCAAACATGGACTTATCCATTAAAGAATTTAATGAATAGTGGGTGAATGCATTTTTAAAAATGAGCTGGGTGACACAAGGCAAATCATTTTTCTCTCTGGAACTCAATATCTCTGTTTTTAAGGTAGATCGTTAGTGTAAAGCCCCTTCCAGTTGCCATGTCCTATGCTTCTCTCTGTATGACCAGTCTCTCTCTTTTATATAACATAACTTCATAAGAGTCAGATATCATGTATTAATCTTCTGAAAAAAGGCTCTTAACATGCTGACAGCTACGGATGTTTAGAAGGCTAAATCCGGGGAGTTCCCATCGTGCCTCAGCGGAAATGAATCTAACTAGAATCCATGAGGACATAGGTTGGATCCCTGGCTTCACTCAGTGGATTAAGGATCTGGCATTGCCGTGAGCTGTGGTGTAGTTCGTAGATGCAGCTCAGGGGATCTGGCATTGCTGTGGCTGTGGTGTAGGCTGGCAGCTACAGCCCTGACTCGACCCCTAGCCTGGGAACCTCCATATGCTGCAGGTGTGGCTCTAAAAAGACACACACACACACACACACACACACACACACACACACACAAAGAAGACTAAATCCTCACATGTGCCCTCTGCCTTCATCATTCAGACAAAGGTAGAAAAGTGGCCAGAAATCAAAATCTTTCTTTTAAGGGCTTTTTAAAATTCACAGACTTTATTTACTTATTTTTAGCAATTTTAGGTTTATAGAAAAATTGAGCAGGAAGGACAGAGTTCTCTCTCCCCCCAGTACCCCTGCAGATGGGGTGAGACGTTATTAAAGTCTTGTACTGCTGTGGTGCACTTGTTACATGGATGAGCCATTATTGTCCTATTGTTATAAACTAAAGTCAATATTTTACATTAGAATTCACTGTATATTCTATGGACTTTTTTTTTTTGTCTTTTTGCTATTTCTTGGGCTGCTCCCGCGGCATATGGAGGTTCCCAGGCTAGGGGTTGAATCGGAGCCGCAGCCACCGGCCTACGCCAGAGCCACAGCAACGTGGGATCCGAGCCACTTCTGCAACCTACACCACAGCTCACGGCAACGCCAGATCGTTAACCCACTGAGCAAGGGCAGGGACTGAACCCGCAACCTCATGGTTCCTAGTCGGATTCGTTAACCACTGCGCCACGACGGGAACTCCTATTCTATGGATTTTGACAAAAGTATAGTAACAACATATATCCCACCTTATCGTGTCATACATGATAGTGTCACTGCCCTAAGATTCCCCTGGGTTCTATCCATTCCCCTCTCTTTCCTCTTCCCTGTCCTCCAGAAACCACTCATCTTTTTACCATCTCTATAGTTGTGCCTTTTCCAGAATGTCGTATAGTTGGAATCGTACGCTAGTAGCCTTTTCATGCTGGCTTCTTTCACTGACAAACAAGTGCACTGAAGGTTCCTCCATGTCTTTTCATGATTCGATAGCTCATTTCTTTTTTATCATTGAACGATATTCTATTGTCTGGATGTACCACAGTGCATTTACTCATTCCCTCCTAAAGAGCCTCGTGGTTGCTGCCAGGTTTTGGTGGTTCTGATAAAGCTGCTGTAAGCATTCATGTGTAGACTTTTCTGTGGACCTAAGTTCTCATCTCACTCAGGAAAATACAAGGAATGTGATTGCTGAAGCCCATGCTAAGAGTATGTTTAGTTTTGTAAAAAAAAAAAAAAAAAAACAAAACCCAAAAAACCTGTCTTCTGAGTATTTATACCATTTTATATTCCCATCGGCAATAAATGAATGAGTGCTCCAATTAATTAATTAATTAGGTTGTCTTATCAACATTTACAGCTTCGATATATCTAAAATTGCTTTTACTATCTCCGTCTTCAAATCTCCTTATCTTGGCGAGTGCTCCCACCATCCATCTGGGCATTCAAGCCATGGTCTTTCCCTCTCCTTCACCACCCAGAAGAATTGGTCCTTGAGATCTGTTGATTCTCACACTTGTATTTCTCTGAGATCTCTTCCTCTTCTCTATCCTTTCAGCCTCTCTCCACGGGACAACCTCCCTCTGGTTTGCTCCTGCTCTACATTGCAGGCAGCTCTCTTCCAAAAAAAATATTGGTTTACCATTAAACAAAACAAAACAAAACAAACCCTTTGAAGTTGCCCGTTGACTTCAGGTTAAAGTCTCAACTCCCCTCAATGGCCTCCAAGGTCTTTAGGTACCCTGCTCTGCTAATCCCCCACCTCAACTCCTTGTCAGCTAGCTGTAGCATTCTTTGTGGTTCCCCAAGCTTGCAAAGCTGTTTAAACCATTGCATAGGCTGTTCCAGTTCCCTGGGGGATTTTGACTCAACTCCCACATCACCTCCCTTGACCACTGGAAGGGTAAGGATGTCATTCTTGGGGTGCCCACTGCGCCCCAAGAGCTGCCTGCAATGTAGAGCTGAGTTAGCCTCATTTCACCACTAGGTATTTGTTCATGAGTCTGTCTTCCCCTCCTACTTCCATGTCTGTGAATTTCTGCATCCTCAAAATTCCCACTTACACAAGTTTGCTGAAATAAATTTTTCAAAGAGCAACAACAGGGATCAGGGTAGGGAGGGCTAACTATGCCACCAGTAGGGCCAAGTCACTTCAGAGAATGCAGGCCTCTCAACCACCACCGGCTGATTTACCTACACGGGACTGGGAAACAGCAAAAGGAAGGGGAATAGAGGGTGACTGTGCTGTGCAACCAGCAGCCATGTATATTTCCCCCTTGTAACCACTTTGAGTAGGTTTTGAGGGAGAAGAGGCCAAGGTCATTGCTAACTACTGCTCTTGCACTGGTGGGGGAGGGGGAAAAGTGTAAAACGTGAGACATGCAATTAGTTAGATGGCTGCAGAAAGACCATAAAAATTACTCATTGTCAAGACAAGGATTTATTCTGGCTCAGGAAAATTATCCTGCTTCAGAGAACAGGTTTGCAAGTCTTTGCAACAATTCTGCCTGGATCTTCTTGGGCGCTAAGGCTGGCCCTCTAGGTAATTCCTTGCAGGTGCCTTTGTGTGCCCATGGGCGGGGAGGGGGAGGGGCGGGGAGCTCCTCTTTGTTGGGAAGAGCCATCCAGGTTCTGAGTCTTTCTGTTTTTCCTGATCATCAGTAAAACTTCTCCTGTTCAGCCAGTTCCTTTTTCTGTTTCTTTCACAGAAATCTTTTGGATCATCTTGGAAATTGCGCCCTCCCCCCCTTCCCACCTGGTTCCCTATGAAAAGTGCTCATAATGTGGTGATGACTTGGCTGTGGCCACTCAGCCTGACATGACAAGCCTCATATTCTGAGGTTCTCCCTCAGGCAGGGTTTTTCTTTTCTTACACACTTCCTCCGAGCTCTTTAAACTGCCCAGGAAGGATCCCTAGCTATCTATTTTGTAGGATTCCTTGCTGCAGGTTTTTTCAGCTGCTTGAAAGTCATCTCATTAAGTCAAAGGGATCTGAGCTGAAATCCCAGCCCTGCAATGGTTGGCATGTGACCACAGATGCCTCTGAGATGGTTCTAGGGAGCATATTCAGAAACTGAACATGGATGCCCCTCAGCAGTGATGGGTGGAGATAACATGTCTTTGTTGCCTTGTGACTAGATGGATGGGGGTTTCCTCTGGTGGAGGACGTAGCTTTGATTGCAGAGCAGGGATTAACTGTAGATGAGAGTCCCAGTCCCATGGGAGGGTCCTGGAACACCAGGGGTCTCCCTAAACTATCCCAGTATAACCCACAGAGTTGGCCTGGCCCTCCCCCGACAGGACCCCAGAGCCACTAGAATCCTGCTTCTTTGCATCATGCTTCTTTCGTCCTCCAGTGACTTCTTTTGTCTTTTTTTTTTTTTTTTTTTTTGCCATTTCTTGGTCTGCTTCCCCAGCATATGGAGGTTCCCAGGCTAGGGGTCCAATCGGAGCTGTAACCTCCGGCCTACACCAGAGCCACAGCAACGCGGGATCCGAGCCGCGTCTGCAACCTACACCACAGCTCACGGCAATGCCGGATCCTTAACCCACTGAGCAAGGCCAGGGATCGAACCCACAACCTCATGGTTCTTAGTAGGATTCGTTAACCACTGAGCCACGACGGGAACTCCCATCCTCCAGTGACTTCTAAAGATGCTATGTGTGCTGAGAACTTGTGACCTGCTCTAGAACTGTAGACTCTTCATATAAATGGAATCATACCATATGTGGGGTTTTGTGCCTGGCTCTTCCACTCAGTGTGATGCTGTCAAGGATCCCCTATGTATCACCTATCAGTATTGCATTCCTGGTCATCGCCGGAGAGTATTCCGCTGTATGGATATATCCCATTTTGTTTATCCCTTCTTCACTTGATGGATATTTGGTTGTCTCCATTTCCACTTTTTGGCTATTATAAATAATAGTGCTATGAACATTTATATACAAGTTTTTATAGCAGCATATGTTTTTATTTCTCTAGGAGTGGAATTTTTGGATCATAGGGTAAATTTGTGTTTTTCTTGTTGAGGAACTGACAAACAATTTCCAAAGCTGGCTGTGCCATGTTGCCATCCTGCCAGAAACGTGTGAGGTTTCCAGTTTTTACACCCTCATGGACACTTGTTACGGGACATCTTTTTTATTATAGCCATTCCAGAGGATGTGAAATGCTATCTCATTGTGATTAATTTGCGTTTCTGTAATGATTAAAGATGCTGACCATCTTTGCATGTCCTTTTTGAACATTCATATTTCTTTTTTTGGAGAAATATCTATTCAACTCCTTTACCCCCAGGATACAATTTCCTTAACATATGTATGATTGGTAAATATTTTCTCTCAATCTGTGGGTTGTCTTTCTTTCCTTTTATTTCCTTCTTTCCTTCTTTCTTTCTTTTTTATTTTTTTAAATTTTTGGCTGCACATGCAGCATGTGGAAGTTCCTAGGCCAGGGATTGAATCTGTGCTGCAGTCATGACCTGTGCCACAACCCTGGCAATGCCAGATCCTTAACCTGCTGCATCATGAGGGAACTTCCTATCTTTTCATTTTTTGGTAGTGTCCTTAGAAGGAAAAAAAGTTTTTTGTTTTGAATTAAACCAGTTTATCTACTTTTTTCCTTTTCTTGCATGTGCTTTTGGTTTCTTATCTAAGAAAGCATTCAAGGACTAATTCAAAGTCAGGAAGATATACTCTATTGTTTTCTTCCATGAGTTAGAATGTTTCAGCTCTTGCACTTATATCTATGATCCACTTCAAGTTATTTTTTGTTTATAGTGCAAGGAAGGGTTCCAAATACATTATTTTGCATGTAGATATCTAGCTACTCCAGCACTGTTTGTTGAAAAGACCATCATTTCCCCATTGAATCATTTTGTCACTTTTGTAGAAAATCGATTGACCATGATATATGGGTTTACTTCTGGGCTTTCAATTCTATTCCATTGATCTGTATGTGTAACCTTATGCTAGGACTAGAATTGTTGCTTTGACGTAAGTATAAAATTGAGCAGTGTGAGTCTTTCAACCTTGTTCCAGGATTGTTTTGACTATTCAAAGTCCCTTGAATTTTTATAGGAATTTTAGGATTTGTTTGTCAATTACAAAAAAAAAAAGGCAGTGGGATTTTGATTGGGATTGTGTTGAATCTATAGATTACCTTGGGGAATATTGCCATTTTCACAATATTAAATTTTCTGATCCAATGTCATAGGATATCTTCCTATTTATTCTGATTTTCTTTCAACAATGTTTTGTATTTTTCAGTTAGTAAGTTTGCACATGTTTTAGTAAACTTCTTCCTAGGTATTTAATTATTTTTGATGCTGTTATAGATGGAACTGTTTACTTAATTTCATTTTTTTGGCTGCGTCCACAACATGCGGATGATCCTGGGCCAGAGGTTGAACCCTCACCACAGCAGCTACCCGAACTGTTGCAGTGACAGTCCTTCACCTGTTGTGGCACAAGAGAACTCCCTTAATTTCATTTTTTGATTGTTCACTGCTAATGTATAGAAATCCAATTGGTTTTTGTCTGTTGATTGTGTACCTTGAAACCTTGAAGAACTGATTTCATAGTTCTCAGTTTCTTGTGGATTCCTCTGGATTTTTCTGCATACAAGATCATATGATGTGCAAATTGGGATAGTTTCACTTCTTGGAATCTGAAGGTCTTTTATTTACTTTGCTTGTCGAAATTCTCTGACCAGAATCTCCAGTAATGTTAAATATAAGTGGTAAGATTAAGAATCCTTGTCTTGCTCCTAATCTTTGGAAAATATTTCACCTTTTACTGTTAAGTATGATGTGAACTGTGGGATTTTCACAGATGCTCTTTATCAAGTTGAGGAAGTTCTCTTCTGCTCCTAATTTGTTGAGTGTTTTATCATGGAGTGATGGATTTTTTTTCCAAGTGCTTTTTATGCATCTTTTGAGATGATCATGAGGTTTTTGTCCTTTAATCTGTTAATGTATTATATTAATGGATTTTTATTTGTGAAACCAACCTTACATTCCAGAGATAAATACTATCTGGTTGTGATATGCAGTCGTTTTTTATATATTTCTAGATTTCTTTTTCTTTTTTTTTTTTTTTTTTTTTCTTTTTTTTTTTTTTTTTTTTTTGGTCTTTTGTCTTTTTAGGGCTGCACCCACAGCATATGGAGGTTTCCAGGCTAGGGATTGAATCTATACCACAGCCACAGCAATGCCAGATCCGAGCCTCATCTCTGACCTACACTACAGCTCATGGCAACACTGGATCCTTAACCCACTGAGCAAGGCCAGAGATCCAACCTGCGTCCTCATGGATACTAGTCAGATTCATTTCCCTTCAGCCATGATGGGAACTGCTTACTTCACTAGTATTTCATTAAAGATTTTTTGTCACCTGCATTCATAAAAGGTATTGTGATGTCTGGTTTTGATATCAGGGTAATATTAGCCTTATAGGATGAGTTATAAGTGGTCCACTTTTGGAAAGAGTTTATAAAGTACGAGTGTTAATTGGTCTTTAATGATTGATAGAATTCACCAATAAAGCTATGAAGGCCTGGGCTTTTTTGGTGAGTTTTTTTGATTAATTCAATCTCTTTGTTATATATCTATCTGGATTTTCCATTTCTTTTGAGTCAGTGTTGGTACTTTGTATTTTTCTAGGAATTGTCTCATTTCATCTAGGTTATCTTATTTCTTTGGCATGTTATTGATAAGATATTACTTTTTATTTCTGTTGAGTTGGGTAGTGATGCCACTCTTTCACTTCTCAAACCTGATTTTTATAATTTGAGTGTTCTCTTTCTCCCCTCTCCCCCAATCTCTCTCCCTACCCTATTCCCTTTCCTATTTTCTTCTATTTTTTATTAGTCTACCTAAAGTTTTGTTAATTTTTAAAATCTTTGTAAAGAAACAACTTTGGATTTTATTTCTCTATTATGCTTAATTTTCTAGGTTATTATTTCCTTCCTCACTGTTTTGTGTTTAGTTAGCTTTTTTTTTTTTCCAGTTTCTCAAGGTAGAAAATTAGGATATTAATTTGAAATCTGTATTCTTTGTTAAGATAGGAATTTACAGCTATACATTTTCCTCTCATCACTACTTTAGCTACATGCTGTAAATTTAGTCTCCTGTGGTTTTGTTCTCACTCATTTAAATGTGTTTTTCAATTTCCCTTGTATTTTTTCTTTAACTCTGTAGTAGGCTGCTAGGGCTGTGACAACAAAATACCACCAACTAGGTAGCTTAAGCAACAGACATTTATTTTCTCAGTCTGAAGTCCAGAATCCATGATCCGTATGCCATCAGGGCTGGTTTCTGGGGCGATCTCTCTTTCTGGCCAGAAGCTGTATTCTTTCCTCTGTACTTACATTGAAGAGAGTGGGATCTCTGGTGTCTCCTTAAAAGGATACCGGTCTTATCAGATTATTTCCCCACCTTCATGACCTCGTTTACCTTTAATCATCCCCTTAGGAGTCTCGATTTAATAGCCTCTAATCCAGATACAGTTATATTAGGGATGAGTTTTTTTCAACACAGACCTTTTGTAGAGAGCCAGTTCAGTCCATAAGAGATCATTGGTTACTGAGGAATATATCGTTCAACTTTTACATATTTGTAAATTTCTGAAATTTTCTTATTTTTTTTTAATTTCTAATTTTATTCCATGTGATTGGAGAATATACTTTGAAAAATTCCTATTCTTTTAAATTGGTGGAAGCTTGTTTTATAGCTGAATGTATGGTTTATCCTGGAGACTATTTTGTCTGCACTTGAGAAGAAATGTGTATTATGCTGTTGTTCAGTGGGGTTTTTTATAGAGGTCTCTTTGATCTAACTTATTTAAGGTGGTGTTCAAGTGTTACATTTTCTTTTTTTGCCCCTCCTAGCTATTTTATCCATTATTGAAAGTGATTTATTGAATCCTCCTCCGATTGTTGTTGAATTGTTTATTTCTCCCTGCAATTATGACCAGTTTTTCTTTATGTATTTTGAGGTTCTGTTGTTAAGTGTACATGTACTTATAATTATTATTTCTTTCTTATTAATTTACCTTTTTATTATTATACGATATTTTTCTTTGTCTCTAGTAAGAATTTTTTTTCTTAAAGTTTACTTTTGTGATAAAAATAAAGGCACTCTAGTTCACCTTTGGTAACTGATTGTATGTTATTCTTTTTTCTATATTTTCAACTTTCAATCTATTAATATCTTTGAATATAAAGAATGTCTCTTGTAGGTGGCATACAGTTAGATCATTAAAAAAATCTATTTGCCAGTTTCTTTCTTTTGATTGTAGTGTTTAGTCCATTAACATTCGATGTAATTACTGCTAAGGTAGGACTTATATTTGTCATTTTACTAATCGTATTATGTATGTCTTACATATTTTATTTCTTTTTCTTTCTTTCTTCTTCTTCTTTTTTTTTTTTTTTTTTTGTCTTTTTAGGGTCATACCCATAGCATATGGAAATTTCCAGCCTGGGGGCTGAATCTGAGCTGTAATTGCTGGCCTACACCACAGCCACAGCAAAGCCAGATCCAAGCTGTGTCCAGATCCAAAGCCAGATCCAGCAATTACAGCTGAATCTGAGCTGTAATTGCTGGCCTACACCACAGCTCATGGCAATTCTGGATCCTTAACCCACTGAGCAAGGCCAGGGATCAAACCTTCGTCCTCATGGATGCTAGTCAGATTTGTTTACACTGAGCCATGACAGGAACTCCTGCAGCTTATGGAAGTTCCTGGGGTATGGGTCAAACTGGAGCTGCAGTTACATCCTTCCCTTATGCTGTTGATATCACCATGACGTCTTTATTCAGTGTGTGCCCACGAACAGAGATAAATATTGTTTTTGCAATTGACTTTTTTGGGGCTGTACCTGTGGCATGCAGAAATTCGCAGGCCAGAGATGGAACCCTCACCATCACAGTAACCAGAGCCACAACAGTGACAACACCAGATCCTCAACCCACTGAGCCACCAGGGAACTCCATTGCAGTTGCCTTTTACATTAGACAAGAGAGAAAAAGTTCCAAACAAAAAAGTGCCTCTATAGGTGGCTACTCACAGGCTCTACAGTGAGCCTGTGAGTAGCCAGTATTCCTCCTTAAATTTTACAGTATTCCTCCTTAAATTTTGCTCCCAAGGCATCTCACTTAACTCACCTTAGTCTCAACTCTGCTGCTTATCCCTCCACCCCCCAAATGCTAACATTTTAAAAATTCTTTGTTTTTCACAAATGCAGGTGATGGAGGCCAACTGCAGATGACGTAAGCCGTTCAGTGGCTCTCGATGCCATGTGCCTGCTGCAGACTCAGAGTAGATGTCACCTGCCCTCTTAAAGTCCCTTGTGCATCGCCCACCTGGCCAGTGGCTGCTGCAGACAAAGGAGGGTGTGGAGGGCAGGAGGGAGGAGGTTCTGTCCGGGAGGAGGTCTTCCGCTAGAGTCCCTGTGTCAAAGGGGCTGCTTCTGGGAATTCGGCCCTATGGAACCACAGGTATGCACAAACAGGGAAAAAAAGAAATCAATGAATGCTTGGTCTGTGTTTGGGCTTGTGCAAGGGATTGCATTTCCTTCCCTTTTGTCTATTCATAGATTCTCAGATCACTAGTTCCTTTAATCAATAGCAAAGATTTGTCCCAGGTGTCTCAGAGATGCCAGCATTTGCTTGTCAGGTTAATGCCACTTAATCCCCTGTCTTGCAGAACCTGCTCAGGGATTCCAAGTAGAACCCACCGGGGGGCTGGCTTCTCCAGTGTGGTTAGGAAGCACGTGACCAGGGATTGAGGGAGGCCAGTGGCAACCTCTGTTTTACTAGCCATGGCTTATTCGTACAGCACTTGTCAGTTTACAAAGCACTTTTACATTTGCATTTCAGGAGGCAGACAGGACAGAGATTACCATATCTCATAGGAACGAAGCCTGAAAAATGCTGCAAATTCAAATATGGCACATCATTGATCATAAGATAGATTCCAACTTCAGAGATGTTAAAATGTGATGAAATAAATATGTGTGTATATGTGTGTACATGTGTATGTATCTGGACTCAGTGAAATTTAGTTCCACTCCTATGTAACAGGCAAGAAAAACTGAGGTCCAGAGCACTTACATAACAAAGCCAGGTTCCTACTTCACTAGTTCTTGGTTCTCTGGTTTCCAGCTCAGTGCAATTTTTTTTTTCCCTTTCCTTTTTTAGGGCTGAACCTGAGGCAAATGAAAGTTCCCAGGCTAGGGGTCGAATCAGAACTGCAGCTGCTGGCCTATGCCACAGCCAGAGCAACACCAGATCCTTAACCCACTGAGCGGGTCCAAGGATCGAACCTGCATATTTATGGATACTAGTTGGGCTTGTATCCACTGAACCACAACGGGAACGCCTCCGTGTAATTTTGAATACAAAGTCAGTAACATAGTATTTAAGGGAATATATTTTACTCTGGATTTCGCGTCTCTCATCTTTGAAATCAGGATAAGAATATGTTTTCTTTGCCCTAGAGGGTTATTAAGAGGCTTAAATTAGACAATGCAGTTGACTCTCCTGTTTTTTCACCAATGGGCTGAGAGTTTACTGGGTGTCTCCGGTGTGGTAAGCACTGTGTCGGGTTTGAAAAGATGAACGGAGACAGATACGGCCCCTACCTTTGTGAAATATCTTTTTTTTTTTTCATTTATAATGATTTTAGTTTTTCCATTATAGCTGGTTTATATAGCACTTTGTAATTTGCAGAGGATGTTAGGATTATAAGGAGTTACTGTTGCTGTCATAGGAGATGCTGCCGGAAAAGCTCTTGAGTGGAGCCTGCTGGGGCTGCTAATGAAAGAAAAGGAGGTGGCATCCACTTTTCCCTACTAGAAACCTCCAGATATGATGCCTAGATTTCTCTCAGGTTTGATGGAAACACCTCGATGTCTTAAATTGGAATTCTGGCTCCAATGCTCTTTCTTGCTCCCTTCTTGCCTTGTAACCCCTTATTCCTCCTCGAGCCTTTGAACCTGCCATGGGCTTTCCCATCTGCATGCCTTATTCCCATCCTTTCATCTTCTTCTTTTTTTTTTTTTTTTTTTTTTTTTGTCTTTTTGCTATTTCTTTGGGCCGCTCCTGCGGCATATGGAGGTTCCCAGGCTAGGGGTCCAATCGGAGCTGTAGCCACCGGCCTACGCCAGAGCCACAGCAACACGGGATCCGAGCCGCGTCTGCAACCTACACCACAGCTCATGGCAACGCCGGATCATTAACCCACTGAGCAAGGGCAGGGACCGAACCCGCAACCTCATGGTTCCTAGTCGGATTCGTTAACCACTGCGCCACGACGGGAACTCCCCCATCCTTTCATCTTCTAGACTCTATTTCGAAAAATTCTGCCTATCCTCAAGCCATCCTCAATTTTTTTTTTTTTTTTTTTTTGGTTTTTAAGGGCTGCACCCTCGTCATATGCTAGGGGTCAAATGAGAGCTACAGCTGCTGGCCTACACCACAGCCACAGCAATGCAGGATGCAAGCCGCATCTTCCACCTACACCACAGCTCATGGCAACACTGGATCTTTAACCCACTGAGCGAGGCCAGGATTGAACCTACATCCTTGTGGATCCTAGTCAGGTTCATTCACCGCTGAGCCACGAAGGGAACTCCCATCCTCAAAATTTTATGGAGATTTTTTGAATCAGCTCAGACCACAGTGACTTCCTTCCTCTCAACACCCTTTGCATGTTTTGCAGCCCTAGTCCTTCAGCATTCACCATGTTTTAATTTTCTGGCGCTATCTCTGTGCACGTTCCATCTTCCCACCTAAGGAAAGGGCCCTACCCCCCCTCGGAGTCCAGTATCTGTGTATTGATTGAGTCTTGGAAGGTGGCAGAAGCGATGCTCAGGATCTTGGAGGACTTGCAGCCCAAATCATTGCTGGTTGAGCTTTACCCCCCATTTCAAATCACCTTAACATCCGCATCCTCTGCAAAGTTTCGACTTAAAGCTGCTCAGAAAGCTGGGTTCTGGCAGACGTTCTCTGCAGTGAAACTAAAGCTAGAAACCTGTGCAGAACCTCCTCCCAAGAGGTAATCCAAGGTGCAAGTGGTAACCAAATGGCAAATGAAGGTTTTTTTTTTTTTTTAACTTTTTAGGGCCTCCCAGGGACATATGGAGGTACCCAGGCTAGGAGTCGAATTGGAGCTGTAATCGCTGGGCTGCATCACAGCCACCGAAACACCAGATTCGAACGGCATCTTCAACCTATGCTGCAGCAGCACAACACAGGATCCTTAAACCAGAGTGAGGTCAGGGATCGAACCCGCATCCTCATGGATAGTAGTTGGATTCTTTACCTGCTAAGCCACAATAGGAATTCCACGAATGAACTTCTTAAGGCACGTGTAATAAGCCCTGCTCAACTCTGCTTTTTGCTGTATTTTTCTAGCACACTTTCCATACTCTGACCTTAAGAAAATAACAGAATACCAATTTAACCAATAAATATTAGTTGAAACTTAGGGGAGAGTAAAGTTAGCAAGGAAAGCTCTATGGTGCCTGGCAGTATGTTAGTGCTTACTAAATGTTTGTTTAAGGAAAAAATGAATGAGTAAACAGGAACTAGGTGGCCCTGTGAGAGGTGGTCGGGGCAGTGGCTGAGGCCAGACGCCAGCAGCCTCAGGCATTGGCATGTGGTGCCACAAGGTCTAATTCATTCTTTGGCTAATGGACTGCTGGTCCCATGGCTGTCTGGGAGACAGCTGTAGGATCACAGCATCTTGGAGCTCTCCCTCAGACAGGCCACGGTCCCTCCCACTCCAGGACCTGCGAGAGTCATTTTTACTGCCCTGAAGATGGGGGTGGGGGGCTCCTCCTCTATGTCCTGTGTGTGGTTTGCTCCCTTACTTCGCTCAAGACTATTTAGTCGTTCCGTGGTGGCTCAGCGGGTTAAGGATCCAGGGTTCACTGCTGTGGATTGGGTCACTGCTGTGGCACAAGTTCGCATCCCTGGCCTGGGAACTTTCGAATGCCATGGGCGTGACCAAAAAAAAGAAGAGAAAGAAAAAAGGACTATTTAAAAAAACCCTCAGTAGAGCATTCTTCTTTCAAAACTGCATCTTCAATAACCCCTTCCATTTCTCTCTATCTCCCAACCTACTTCCCTTCCTTAGAGCAGAGGTTAGAATCTAGGTGACGGCACCTGCTGGGATTGCGCAGTGGGGAGCCGTGTGGCCATATATGATGGTCTCTCTTTAGAAGATACTTTATGCATTTAGTGGTTTATTTGTTCATGTCTGGTTCTCATCACCAAAATTTAAGCTCCATAATAAAGACTGTTGTTCACTGAATCCCTAGTGCCTAGAATAGAGTGTGGTATTCAATAAATATTTGAATATTTGCTGGAAGGATGGATAGATAGATGGGTGAGACGTAGGCTCCCTTTACCTTCAGTTCTATAGCATGAATTGCTCTCTTCCCTACATCCCTTGTTGAAGAATGGAGAGCAGGATTCTCATAACTTTATAGATCCATATCATGAGGAGCTTGTGGGTCATTAATGACCACCTCATGCAAACCTCTTATTTTCGTGTGCAGAAACCGAGGCTCTGAGAAGTTATGGCTTCTTCCCAGTTCCCCCTAAAAGTTCATGGGCCAGTGGCAGAGCTAAGCAGAACCCAGACCCTCTGATGCTCAGCCTGGTACTCTTTCATTCTCCATAGTTGACCCTCCCACTTGAGTGATGGAAGATTTAATTCCTCCACAGCATAAAATAGCCCTGTAGGGAGTTCCCTGGTGGTCTAATGTTTAGGATTTGGTGCTTTCATCACTTCAGCCCTGGTTCACTCCCTGGTCTGAGAACTGAGATCGAACATCAAGCAGCTACGCAGTGAAACAAAAAAAAAAAAAAAAAGCACTACCTAAATGTTGAGAGTTGTGTATAGACTCATATTTGGATCAGAATCTTCTTTTTGAGACAGGCAGCTGCAACTAATTTTTATGTCCCAGAATGGCTTTCAAACTCCTCTGACCATCTGAACTAAGCTATGGCCAGACAGTTTTCCTGGCGTGGACCTACCTGTAACAAACGTCTGACCCCACATTCAAGGAAGCTCCATTCTGCCAGGATCCTCCTCTTAAGCAATCAGACTGGCAAATGAACCTTTCCTGGTGCAGCCATCCAAAACATCATCAGCCATCCAGATAGGGCATCGGTAACTATACACAGAGAAGCCAGCATCCTGGGAGACTGCTCTGACAACCCATTCTAGGCTCATCACAGAAAAGTGAGGACTCAAGTGCATTCAAATCCATCAAGTCTTTGTCAAGGGCCACCTAGTACCTCATACAAGTTTCAGTACAGTTGTAGAGATGAGAGAAAACCCTCTAAGGATCCACTCTGAGGAGCTGTGCAGGGGAAGGAAGGTCAAAGAATTCGGGAAGGGCTGGGTGGGTCAGAGAAGGTTTCAGGGAGGAGGCAATACTCCACGGAGCCTTGGAGGATCCATGAAATTGGTAGAGATCAAGTGTATTCAGGATACCTAGAAAACTGAACAAAGCCATGACAATGGGAATGATCTAGAACCTAGATGTCAGGTGTATGCATAGGATAGACGAAGATCTAGTGAAAAGTATTTTTATAAGCAGCAGAGACACTTTACAGAGAGTTGGACGTCAGAAAGAGGAATTAGACTTGGAAGTTGTGAGAGTATAGTCAGCCAAAAAAAAAAAAAAAGGAAAATTGGCATGGTGGAAGGAGAGCACTAAGAAGTTGACACAGGTTAGTTTGAGGGGAAAGGGAGGCGATAACTGAAGGCAGAAAAGCCATGTAAGACCTGAACAAGAGAGGAAAGAGTTCGATTGAAGATGAAGCCAACTTTGCACGTGACACACTCTGCCTCCAGCCTCTGCAAATGCTTCCGCCTTCGGTGAGTAGATTCTCTTCTCCTAACTATCAGAGAACTAGATCCTACCCTTCTCTGAGCGCTGTCATTTGTGACCCTAGAGAAAGTTCTTCCTTTGGTTTCACTTTAATCTTTCCCATGGCCATTTATGCTTTCTTATGTCTGTACCCATCCGTGGGGGTGGGGGGAGGAAGTAAGTCATCCTGTCTGGGAGATTTTCTCAAGTCATCCTAGAATGGCACTGCCAGTGGGGGTGGGGGAGATCTTTGAAATCATTCAATTCTAATTCTTTAGAAGATCAGGAAACAGAAGAGGAAGGGCACACAGCTTGTCAGTGGCTGGCCCAGGAGGTTCTATGACCCCTCTCTGTGCCATTCCAGCTCCCTGGTCTTTAAGAGCCTCCCCACATCCAGTTGCTCTGCTCCACTTCCACAGGTTTGAAAGGGAAGTTTTACCAGTCCTCTCTGGGAGCAGTGGATATGCAACATTCTCTTAATTGTTTCTTTTGGGACCAAAGAATCATTATCTTTAAAAAGGGGCGTTGATTTGGTGACCCTCCCGGAGAGTCCATTGGCAATTTACAACCTTCTGTGTTTGTTGCCAAACTGGTTACTCTCTGAGCCTGGGTACCTACACCCCTGAGATTGGACCTCATCCTCCCTTTGGCCTTTGACTTGATCCAGAAGCTGCCAGATTCCTTTTGAGCTCTCTGCCTGACCAGCTTCAGGCATAGCCTTAGGGTACGGATGCACATCCTGATTTGTAGCCCCAGGCAATCTCTCTTCCTCCTCTTCAACTCCAAAGCTGTCCTTCAGCCTTGCTGCCTGGGTGCACATGCCCGAGCCCTGGATTCAATAGCTTTCTCTAATGCTTTAATTGCAGGCAAAACCACAGGACAGATTTCCCACAGGAAGCCCACTTCAAACATGCATACTCAGAGAATGCCCATTCGGATAGGGTTTGGGGTTGGGAGGAATGTACAGATTTATTTACGCATCATGGATTTCTTTCTTCACCTGGACCTAGGACACTGGCTAAGGAGGTGACTGACTCCATCTCAGGGCAGGTATACTGCGGCCAAGTTATTTTTCTGGTTCACCCAACTCTTCCCTGTTTCCCATCCTGGCATCCACCATTGCTCCATGTTGGTCTGTATATAATAGGAAGCAGAATATGCATACACATTGGAAGCTGTAAAATATGTAACTCATTTAATATGGAAATTTTCCTGCAGGCAGAGACCAGGCTTTCCTGGTGATGTGGGGAAGGATGTGAACATCTGAAGCATCCAAAGTCTAGAATTTGACCTGCAGAGGTTATCTTCTGGTCTTGCTTAGAATTAACCGTGTCAAGGAGATAGATTCCCAACATTTCTAGAGAAGGGGTTTTCAGGTGGCTCCCGTGTCCTGCTTGAGGAGCCAGAAGAGACAAAATATTCTTGTTCCTGTTTATGGAACCTTGGCCCTGGAGGTGATCTTATGGATAAAAAGGCTGAGTGTCATGAAGAGGAAGTGATGTGGCTCATTTGGCAAGAAACGACCTTGGAACAGAGGAGTGACTCCTTCTCAAGTCTTCATCCTGCAGGCAGAATTTAGGAACATAGACTTTAGTCTAAAACACTGGGTCTGCGAGTTCCCATTATGGCTAAGCAGGTTAAGAACAAAATATAGTCTCTGTGAGGATGTGGGTTCATCCCTGGCCTCTCTCAGTGGCTTAAGAATCCAGCATTGCTACAAGGTGTGGTGTAGGTCACAGATGCTGCTTGGATCCCATGTGGCTGTGGTTGTGGCGGAGGCTGGCAACTGCGGCTCCCATTTGACTCCTTGCTGAGAACATCTATATGCTGCAGGTATGGCCCTAAAAAGAAAAAAAAAATAGTAATAACTAAATAAAATACTGGTCTGTGTCAGAGGCCCCAGTAGGGGTCTGCAGTATATGACCCAAGGACCCATTTTTCTCCTTGGACTCGCTCTGTTGTTCTTGGACTCACTCTCCTGCCTCCCTACAAACCACTTACTCATCTCTGAAGGCAAATAAATCTTACCTTATTGTCTCCTGGGACTGCCAAGACAATTAAGATGTCACCTGCAGTCTAGTCCCTCATCTTCAGGCAAGGCTGCCATTTACCCAACCTCACCCTCTTCACACCCTGAGACTGGTGTCACAGTGGATCCACTCCTGTCAAGAGGTTTGTCAGCTGAGTGTGATTTCAAAAACGCTGAAGGGAATAAAAAGACAGCCCAGTTAAGAAACAGGCAAAGGATGCGCTTCTGAAATGGAGTTTTAACTAAAGAACAACCCCCCACCCTTGGCTAAGAAGGCAGCTACAAGCCTTTCCAGCTGTGTTCATCACTATGCCACCCTTCTTGTAATAATGTAACAACTGTGTGCCCTCTGTCCAAGCCAGCAGCCCTGCTAATCAGGTACCCAGCGTTGCTTATCAGTTCTGCTTCTGTAACCTTGCCCGCTCAGTTTCTTAGGGAGGAACGCTGTCTGCTTGGGGATGGGGGAGGTCCGGGATGCTTACGCGGGAAAATCAAGACCTCGCAGTATATAAAAGTTACTAAGAACAGAGACCTGGTGCTCAGACTCTGGAGGTGACTCCTCTGAGCCCGCACCGGTGCTGAATAAACCTTGCTTTTCCATATCTCCGAGTGCTGTTTGTCTCCTTCTGTTGCCACAGTTTTTGTGGTTTCCGCAACACTTCAACATCTCTCCAAAGATGATACACACATGGCCAAGAGCACAAGAGAAGATGCTCAACATCATTAGCCAGCAGAGAAATGTAAATCATCCCGCTTCACGTCCACTGGGATGGCCGAAATCAGAAAGATAGAAACTAGCAAGCAGTGGTAAGGATGAGGAGGAACTGGAACCTCACACGCCCCTGAAAGTATTGTGGATGGTACATGCATGTGACACTCATGATAACCAGAAAAGGAAACAACCCAAGGGTCCACAAGGATGAATGGAGAAACAAAGCACAGTGTAGTATATCCGTACAATGGAATATTATTTGGTCATAAAAAGGAAGGCAGTTGGTAACACACACTACAACACTGATGAATCTTGAAAGCATGAATCTAAGTCGTGAAAGCATGAATCTAAGTGAGGAAAGCCTGTCACAAAAGACTGCATTTCACAGAAATAATTCCATTTTTGGAAAATGTCCAGAATAGGTGAATCCAGAGACATAAAGTAGATGAGAGGTTGCCTAGGGCTGGGAGGAGTGGGGAAAAGGAGGGGGGATGACTCTTCACAGACAGGGTTTTTTCTTTGAGGTAATGAAGATATTCTGGAATGACTAGTGGTGATGGCGGCATGATTCAAAATATACTGCCACAGAGTGGTACGCTCTAAGATGAGTTTTATGGTGTTTGAGTTATACCTCAATAAAGCTGTTATTTTTTAAAAAAAGCATCACGGGAAGTTCCCGTCGTGGCGCAGTGGTTAACGAATCCAACTAGGAACCATGAGGTTGCGGGTTCGATCCCTGGCCTTGCTCAGTGGGTTAAGGATCCGGCGTTGCTATGAGCTGTGGTGTAGGTTGCAGACACGGCTCGGATCCCGCGTTGCTGTGGCTCTGGCGTAGGCCAGTGGCTACAGCTCCGATTGGACCCCTAGCTTGGGAAACTCCATATGCCGTGGGAGCAGCCCAAGAAATGGCAAAAAGACAAAAAATAAACAAATAAAATAAATAAAAATAAATAAATAAATAAAATAAAAGTCACAGGCAGGAAGAAAGCACAAGAAGAAGAAAGAAGACAATTTAAAGGAATCGGGCAATGACTATGTCATACAACAATTATTTAGCTTTTTGGTATGTAAATTAATATATTCCCAAGAAAATTTACGTATTTTTTAAAATTCAATTTTATTAGAGTAGAGTTGATTGATAATATCGTATGAGATTCAGGTGGACAGCAAAGTGAATCAGTCTTACATATAAATATATCCATTCTTTCTTCCCCTAAAAACTATTGAGTGGATTTCCTTTTGCTCTACGGCAGGTTCCCGTTAATCATCTATTTGACACTGTATGTGTTATTCCCACGCTTCCAATTCCTCCCTCCCTACAACGGTGACGCCTATGGTCGCCCTAAGATTGGTTTTGAAATTTTTGTTTGTTTCTGTTTTTAAAATAGGTTCTTTTGTCTCATTTTTATTAGTTTCCACATGTAAGTATATCATGTGATATTTGTCTTTGAACAATTTATGTATTTTTTAATGCTGTTTTTGAAAAATAGGTGGTTTTCTCACACTGGCCACCCCAGGAGCCATTGTGCCTGTGAGCTTCTGCAGCCTTTCTGCGGGGGCAGCCTGGCCAGGCCTGTTTTAAAGCCTCTGTTGAGTTTTCTCTCTTCACCTCCGCCTGTCTGTCTGCACACCTGACCGGATGCTTACGCTGAGTCCCTCCCCCGCAGTCTGGAGGAGTGAGCCAGGGATGTGCGTCCTGGGGGATAGTCTTCCAGGGGCAGGTTGCCGCGAGGTTGGTTTTCTTTTTTTTTTTTGTCTTTTGTTGTTGTTGCTATTTCTTGGGCCGCTCCCGCGGCATATGGAGGTTCCCAGGCTAGGGGTTGAATCGGAGCTATAGCCACCGGCCTACGCCAGAGCCACAGCAACGCGGGATCCGAGCCGCGTCTGCAACCTACACCACAGCTCACGGCAACGCCGGATCGTTAACCCACTGAGCAAGGGCAGGGACCGAACCCGCAACCTCATGGTTCCTAGTTGGATTCGTTAACCACTGCGCCACGACGGGAACTCCCGGAGGTTGGTTTTCTTTCTCTAGGGATGGGATGGTGTGGAAAAGGGGGGCACGCTACAGGGTGGGGATCCAGATCTCTGATTCCCCCGTGGGACTTGCACTGATTCTATTCTGCTTTAACCATGCAGAGACTATTCTGGAATCCAGGGAGGAGGATATCTGTCATGGGCGAGATTGACAAAGCCAGCCAGAAGTGGGGTGTCTGGAGCACTGGCCTTGGCATCAAGAGACCATCTTCAGGCCGGTATCCTGACTGCCTGCCTGACCTTGGACCAGTTACTTAGTCACCCTGGGCCTTGGTTTCCTCAGCTATAAAATGGGAATAATAGAAGTTCCCGATTAGTATCCATGAGGATGCAGGTTCGATCCCTGGCCTTGCTCAGTGAGCTAAGGATCCAGGTGCAGTATGGATCTACCCATTACAAGAAATTAGTGAAGGACAATTCAGCACGGCCCAGGATCAGGGGAAAAGGCTTCCAGAACAAGTTTGGACTTGAGCTGGTGTATGAAATATGAAAAAATCTTCAATAACTCACCTGATAAGAAAATAAGAAGAGAAAGAAGAGAGGGCCAGTGGGAAGGAGGGAGAGAGGGTTAGGAGAGGCTGTGGTGTGAGCCAAAGGGCAAAGGTGTTGGCATGAGGACATGACTTTGATTGAAGATGCCTTTGCCAACCCCTCCTCTTTGGTCCGGGTCCAGCTCTGCTCCTCCACCAAACCCTTCCTAACACTCAAACTCTCTGAACTCTTGACATCCTCTCATCACTCTTGTATGTTTCATTTCCCTGGTATTACCAGTATCTATATCATTTTATTTGAAATTCGTATCTTTGCAACAGGATAGCAGCCCTGAGGATAAGGGTTATGTCCAGGATGCTTTGGCATTCACCCAGAACTCAAGGCAGTACGTTGAATTTTAAGTTTTTATAATAAATCAGTGGCTCCGGTGGACTCTGGGTATCATTTCTGGCTCTAGGCTTCTGGGAGCAGCTGCCTCTTTAACTCAATTTTTCATCACAAGTCTTTGCTGAGTGTTGAAGTCTGGTGCAGGTGAATGGGAGGGGAGGTGGAGACATGGCCCTTCTGTCCTGTTCTTCTCTTGTTATGGGGGCGACAGCCATTTCGGCTCTGCTCTTGCTAGGAACTATTCCCAGTGCCCACATCCAGACCTTGAATAAAATTAGATGCACTCAACAAGAAGTTAGGAAGCAGCGGAAGATTTATGTTAAACTTGGAAGGAAGGCCCTCCTTTTCTCCCACAGTCTGCTGAGAATGAAGATGCCACATCTGGGATAGAAAGAGCAACTATTGGAGTTCCCGTCGTGGCGCAGTGGTTAACGAATCCGACTAGGAACCATGAGGTTGCGGGTTCGGTCCCTGCCCTTACTCAGTGGGTTAACGATCCGGCGTTGCCGTGAGCTGTGGTGTAGTTTGCAGACGCGGCTCGGATCCCGCGTTGCTGTGGCTCTGGCGTAGGCCGGTGGCTATAGCTCCGATTCGACCCCTAGCCTGGGAACCTCCATATGCCATGGGAGTGGCCCAAAGAAATAGCAAAAAGACAAAAAAAAAAAAAAAAGAAAGAGCAACTATTTGTAGAATATCAGCATCCCAAAGGACCTCTGACCCCTTAGGTGTCGCTTAGGAAGGTATTGGCATTGTCCCATCACATCCATCCTGGTGGTCTTCTTACACCCTTTGCAAATTAAATTTTTTGGTGAGAGAGCAGCCAGATAGAACAAATGCAATTGCCTCGGGAAAGGCAAACTTCTGGAATCTTAGGAGAAAGCCAAGCGAACTTATCTGCTGGCCTTTATTTCTCTTCTGGACTTGAGATCTGTTTGGGCCTACTGTGAATCTGATTGCAGATCCTGGTGGCCATGTAGACGCTGCATCTGTGAACACTGGTGGTGGCCCTGCTCAGCTGAGATAGAGAAGAAGAACTAACCCCAGGGTGTGGGCATTAAGGCAAAAACCAAGCTTCTTTGGGTTCATAGTATATTGGGCTCTACCCTCACTGGATCATTTATTAGCTATGTACCCTAGGGCAAGTTATTTCGCATGCGTCTCTGTTTCTTCATCTTTTAAAATGAAAATAATAATAACGCAAAACCGAATGGGTGGTTGCAAGGGTGGAAAGAGCTCTCACAGACACGGAGCCTTGTGCACAGCAGCTGGGCAGAGTAAGTACTTGCTAAGTGATGGCTCTTATAATTATTGTCACCCCATGCCTTCTGGAGCATCATCTCCTGCTCAGTCCTGTCTTCAATGGGGCTTGGGTAGAGCAGAGGGGAGGTGATGGGTCTGAGAGTGCAGCTGGCTGTGTGTTGGTCAAGAGAGGTAGGTGTGTTCCCAGGATGTTGCAATATCATGGGTGTGTCTCAGCCTCAATCAGGTAGGAGGATTTCTGACGAAGACGAGTCATGAGTCTGAGCCTTACTCAAGGCTCATGTCTGGGGCAAACCCTGCTTCCCTGTCTGCCCAGTGGACTTGTTCCCATAGGAAAGGACTTACCAGTCACCTACTCTTAAAATTCCTACATCTCTCTCTCTGTGTCTCTGTCTCTTCTTGGTCTTTGGACTCAATGGAAGAGCTGGGGTCATTTTAGGGGCCTCGCTTGCTTTATCCACATTAAAAAAGCCACACATGTCCTGCGCTTGAAGTACTTACTGGTATGTGACCAGATGCCATTTCTCATTCTGTGGATCAGGGCTGCCCTGACTCGGGGGGTTGTGTGTTTGTTCAGCAGGTGTGATTTATGAGTGCACCACAGCCCTTGCACAAACCATCCTGTCACTTACCCACCAAAGAGGCAGGAGTTCCATCAGACTGGAATCCCTCGGGGCGTCATAGTTTTGGGAAGCTAGGTTATAGTTTTGTAAATGTTGGTAAAGCTCTGAGAGGCCGTGATTCCTTAAGTCAAAAGCGATTGCGAACTTAATGTAAAATCATTCCCAGGGGTTTCGGTCATTGGGGAAATGAGGAAAGGAAATATGAGGCTGTAAGAAATACAATGGAAGGGTCGGGTGGAAGGGCAGATGCGTCCTGGGAGACAGAGCTAATGACTTGTCTCCAGAGTGCGGAGCCCCGGGCAGCAGGAGGAGGCTCCTGGAAGGGAGGTGGGGGTGGGGGTGGGCTGGGGAGGGACAAAGTTTTCACCCCCTTCACCGTCCTGCCTCGATTCTAATGAATTGCTCTTTCTGCCCTGTCTGGAACGGAGACGTCAAGCCGGGAGACACAAGGCAGCCCCTTATCAAAGGGAGAACACATGTACCAGGATTAGGCCTCGTGGACATGAATAACTCCCCCAGGCTGCCCCCGATGTCTTCCTGATCTGCTCCGAAGGGAGTGCGCCGAAGGCTGAGACATAACCTCACCGCCAAAGCCAAAGTATGTCATGGAGCTTTTAATAACCCTGCCTGTCCCTGCCTCCCCCACAAAGGGGAACAGCTGGCCTCACCCTCCCTTCTCATTGTCACTTTCCCTCTGTGATTCCAGGACATTGTCTTCGAATGGGTGTCCCCAGCTGAGAAGCAGGCTTCCAGGAGATTCACAGCAATCATTTGATAATGTCTCTAATGCTATTGTTGCTGGGACGGCCTCTCTACGTGCTGGTTACAAAAGGCGGGTGGGGAGATTCGGTCTAATTAGGGGCCCATCAGACTTTTCACCTGCCTGCACTTTCAGCCCCACCCATGTTTGCCTGGACCACCCAGGCCCCACGACACCTCCTGCCCTTAACCCGGGAGAATCTTGGCACCATCTGTGAGTGTTTCAGACCAGCATCATGGGCTGGGTCTATATCTGGGGGCTTCCTATCTCGCCATCCAGTGCCTCTCTGCCGGCTTGTGGGGACCCCCGGCAAGCCCATACTAGCCCAGCAGCACCCGCCCATTGTTCATTTCCAGGAATTTTGTGCACTGGTGGACATCACATTGGCAGCTTGAAAGTACCTATGGTGAGGGGGTCTTTACATCATGGAAATCAGCAGATGCTTTGAAAAGGCACACGTGCACCGCTGCCCGCCCCTTCACGGGGGAATCCTGCCCCCTCCACGCAGCCTACCAAGGCCTTTTCTTTCTTCCCCTCTCGTGATGTCCTTTCCCAGATATGTGGCCTTTCTCTGTCGCTCTCTGCTGGCTCCGATTGGGGAGGACCTTACTAAAGTGCTTCCTGCTGTTGTATTAGTAGACAACAATAACTGGTACCCCTCTGGGGACACCTACACTTCAGGCAAAACACCAAACTGAGGGAACAACCCTGTGGTTGCCTTCTTGGCATTCCTGAGTAGCTAGTTTGGGGTGGCGACCTTCCCAGAGCCACTGCTTCCTTGAAAGTGGGCCCAGTATTAGTGGCAGGGCCGTGTCCTCTCCCTGTCTGGAATGATGCTCGTGGCAAGCCTCCCAGCCCCCCCCTCCCCCACGGGCTCAGTCCTAGAGCATCTTTGCAAATCAGTGGACCCCACCGTATTCAAAGCTTAAAGATTGTTCTAGAATCCTAACATAATGCTTCAAGATTCAGTGTTTCCTTCCAGGTGAATTAAGGTCCCTCCAAAACAGAACCGTGCTTTAGAAGTGGGTACCTGTTGATGTTTTAATCCCTAGATCCCCCATCATAAGAGACTGGGACACTCCAGTTGTATTTGTGTGTCCACGCAGAGGACAACCGCTGTTCTCTAGTGATAGGCATGCATGGTGAGACAGCAGGTCAGTCAGCTCTCATTCTCTTTTTTTTTTGGGGTTTTTATTTTTTAATTTTTTCTTTTTTTTTTAGCGACACACCTGAGGCATACAGAAGTTCCCAGGCCAGGGGTTAAATCAGAGCTGTAGCTGCTGGCCTACACCACAGCCACAGCAACACCCGATCTGAGCCATGTCTGCAACCTACACTGCAGCTCACAGCAATGCCGGATCCTTAACCCACTCACTGATCGAGGCCAGGGATTGAACCCATGTCCTCATGGATACTCGTCCGGTTCGTTTCCAACAAGCCACAACAGGAACTCCTAGCTCTCGTCTTGAGCTACCTCACACTTCTTTAGTCTTTGTTTTCCCAATTCTTTCAACCTCCTCAAGGCCTTTCTTACTTCACTTCAAATTCATCTTTTTTTTTAAGCCTATCAATTTATTTATCTATCTATTTATTTATTTGCCTTCAGAGACAAATAAAGGGAAGAGGAGTCAGGAGGAGGCAGAGTGAGTTCAGGAAGAAAGAAAGGCCAAGGAGGACAAGGACCCCTACTGGGGTCTCTGACACAGTTTTATTTATTTTTTTCTTTTTAGGGCCACATTCCCGGCATATGGAAGTTCCCTGGCTAGGTGTCAAATCAGAACTGCAGCTGCTGGCCTATACCACAGCCATAGCAATGCCAGATCCAAGCCACATCTGTGACCTATGCCACAGCTTGTGGCAACCCTGGATGCTTAACCCACTGAGCGAGGCTAGGGATTGAACCCACATCCTCATGGATACCAGCCAGGTTTTTAACCCGTTGAGCCACAAGGAGAACTCCCAAATTCATCTTGAATGATAGCATTCCTTGGTGGCCTAGTGAGTTAAGGATTCTGCGTTGTCAGTGCTTTGGCTTGGGTTGCACCTGTGGCATGGGTTCGATTTCTGGCCCCAGGAACTTCTGCATGCTTTGAACACAGCCAAAAAACACCCACTAAATTTATCTTGAATGGCCATAGAGCCCGGGCTCTGGCAAAGCTCAGTCTAGGGCAAGAGATGAAGGAAGAATTGCCCTAAACCTTCTTCATGCCATTTTTTCAAAAGGTACATGAGCCTTGTCACACTCAGTCACAATGTGCTGCCTCTCAGAGGATTCTACATTGGGGCAAGTTTTCATGGGATGAATTATGGATGACAGTGGTCAAAGCCTTGACTTTTATTTCTATATCCCCGAATCACATTGGGTTTGGACACAAGGGACAGTACTCTACTTCACTGTGATACCTTGGTCTCTACCATGACACTTCCAACACCTGTAATTAATGAGTGGTGGGCTCCCATGTTCAAATTTTATCTCCTTCCTTCAACTGTAAGCTCCATTAGGACATCAGGGTCATCGCCTGGCTTTTCCTTAGTATGTCCCCAGTACTTAGCAAGCAATAGTTGCTCAGTAGATACTTATTCAATAAATGACCTTGGAGTTTCCTGGCGTCCTAGGGGTTGAGGACTTGGGGTTGTCACAGCTGTGGTTCAGGTTGGATCCCAGGACCCAGAACTTCTACATGCTGCAGGTTTGGTCTAAAGAATTTTAAAAAAGATCATTAGCTTTTTTTCAACAAATAGGAAATTCTACCCCTAGTTGGAGTTTTTACTTGTTTTTCCTCCTACAGTAGAGTTACTTGAACTTACTGGTGGTATTTAACCAGGAATCAGAGGTCTCTAAAAGTGCACGTCTTCTAAGGGCTTCTGCTTTTTAGTTGTACAGTAATGCGGTTGCTGGGGAATCCGGTTGCTCATCCTAACTCAAGAATGTAAGACCCTCATGAACCTTAACCAAGTTGTTAATACTTTTTGTGACCCTGTTAACTCAGGAGCTTAGACAGGGTTATTAAAGAGGCCATGGCCAGAATGAAGCTGAGTAGGGGATTAAAACTATGTCTTGAACCTTATCAATGTCTTGGTTATACAAGGCTTCTGGGAGGAGGCTGTACATGGCTGCACACGTACCCATCTGCCTTGCTGGAGAGCATCTTCTGGGTCTTGTCTTTGATGGGTCAATAAAGGTAAGGGAGGAGTTCCTGCCATGGCACAGTGGACTACGGATCCAACTGCAGGGGCTCCAGTCACTGTGGAGGTGCATGTTCGATCCCCGGTCCCTATGTTTCCCGCAGCCATGGCATAGGTGGCAGCTGCAGCTCGGATTCAGTCCCTGAATGAACGTCCATATGTATGGGTGCGGCTATAAAAATAAAAAAAAATTAAAAAACAAAACAAAGCCCCAAAAGCAAAAATAAAGACAAGAGATGTCCCTACCCCTCTCCAAAGCAGGACAGCGGTCCCCCTGCTCTGTTTCAGGGAGCTGAGATAATGGCTGCAAGGGTCCTTTAGCAGAAAAAGGCACCATCACAAGCTGTCCTTTATGTAGCAAAAAGATGATGCTGATCTTTCTTTCTCATTCCTTCTTTCTTTCCTTGAATTACAGTTGATTTAAAATATTGTGTTAGTTTCAGGTGTACCACAAAGTGATTCAGTTGTACCTATGAGCATACATTATATATATACACATATATGCTTTTTCGGATTCTTTTCCATTTTAGGTTATTACAATATATTGAGTATAGTTCCCTGTGTTCTACAGTAGGTCCTTATTGGTTACCCATTTTATATATGGTAGTGTATATATGTTATACTGATCTGATTTCAACAGGGCATGTGCTGAAAGTTGTTTTCCCAGCAGCAGACCTGGGCTTCTATTGGCCAATGCATCTTTCTGACCAGGTTTTCATGAGCATAATGGTTCTATAATAAAGCCAGGACCAGCTTATAGACCCTTGCAACTGCTGTTAGCCTCTGTGGCATTTTTTAAAAAAATTCTGATGGCATCTTTCAAGGTGCAGTTTTCCAGCCCTGATGGCTCCCTTTTCCGATCCCCAACTCCCACATCAGGGAGCACGTCTCAATCTGGGCAGTCTCTCAAGTCATCTCTTGCGAACTAGTCCTTAAGTCAGACCTGTAGATAACTACTTCCCAAGCATGACCATTGACCTGCTGGGACCTCGCCTGGTCTGGACAGAGGTTCTCAAAGTGTGGTCCCTGAACCAGCATGAGCATCCCCCAAGACCTTGTTGGATGTGCAAATTCTAAGGCTCCTCCATTGATCCATGTACCGGGATCCAAAAATCTAGGTTTTAATAAACTCTCCAATTGATTCACATTCCAGTGGATCTCAAGTTTGAAAACCACTGGCCCATGTTTTGGAACCTATTTTATTCTCAGAATTTTAATTAGAACCTGGAATGGACTTATAAAACAGGAAGTCTTTTAAAATGTCATACTGCTCACCCTCCTCATTTTTCAGGTGAGAAATTTAAGGGCAGACCAATTTCCCCAAAGGTGTGATGTGCTCCTGCCAGAGCCTGGGCCCCGGGATCCGCATTCAGAGCTTGAAGAGCAGAGATTGTCGTGTTCCCAGGAGGTTTGGCTGTGGAGATGTGTTCGTTTCTCAAGTCAGGGAAAAAAAAAACCCAGCCTTTCTTGGGCTTTGACCTTCTCAGCTGAGATTCAAATCCCTCCCTCCTCCTTCTAATCTTTCCTCCTAATCTCGAATCACACCCCAAAAGCAGAACAGTCTTGTAGGAAAGAAAAAAATCTCCAAAGGCTTGGTTCAGAAGTAGGGCCTCTCTTCCGGAGCTCCAACAGGTGATTCCCCGAATGAAATTGTTACCCAGATTCCCTGCGTGCCTGAGAACAGATGGGCAGTCTGTGGAGGACTCCCTCCTGGAATTTTGGGAAAACCTATTCGCAGAGGTGGGGGAGGGGCAGCACAATGTCTCCGATCAGGTCAGCCCCAAATGCTCAGGGCTCGGCAACCTTCGAGGCCCTTCAAAAGGAGAGAACTTGCTGTGTTTGGGGTCGGTCCATGATCACTTGAGGGGAGAAGCAAAACAAAACCCTAAACCTCCTTCCCGTCTCTGCTGCCTACGTCCTTCCAGCTCGGGCCGATCGCCAGCTTTAAATTTCATCTATCATTCAAGACCATATGTGGAAATTCTGATCACTGACATTTTTATTTTTAAATCTCAGACTGAAAAGGCTTGTCTCTCTTCCAAACCGTCTTATTAAAAAGGCTAGAGTTGACTCCAAGTGCTGCAGGCAGAATGGTGACAAGTGAAGGGGAGGGGGAGGGAGCATTGGGTGCTTTGGGAAGAACAGCGTTGGTGCAAGTCCTAGCTCGTCTGGGGCTCTCCTGGAGGGTGCTGGCATCGTTCACAACGTCTCCACTCGTGCTCTTCCCGAGACCTTCAAAAGCCTTGACTTATGCCATCTGCCCATCTTCTCCCCTAAACACGGTGCTGTGTGTTTCCTCTCCATCAAAAGGCATTTAAAAAGTAAATTTCTGGAAGAACATTGGTTCCTCCTTCTTCCAAAACATTCTTCTTCTCTCCCCCCCCACCCCCGGCGTTGGCATTGTGTTTTTGGCATTGGACGCTCTGGTTCTTTGCCTTGAGGACGTCTGTAAGGTAATATTTGCAAAGAGATGATCACTAAAAGCCAATCTGGGTTCACTGAAAACTGGCCTTGTGAAACTAACCCCATTTCCTCTTTTTAAAATGGTTACCAGGCAGCAAATCAGAAGCAAGCTATCGTGATGCAGAGTATCTTCATTTCAGAAAAGCCTTCAATGGTCTTGCAGGGTAGCCATCTTGAAACAAACAAACAAAAAAAACAAACACAAAATAAAGCTTGTATCCACGGATGGCATGTGAATTCACAGTTGTCATCATTCAACTTGGACAAAGGGCATATGTGCCGTGATCTGTGCCCGCCCTCACCACGCTTGCTTCTCTTTTCAGTAATTCCTACAAAAGCACAGAAGGACTGTTTGCCAAGTTTGTGTGAGGTAGGGCACAGAGAAAGACACACACTTGCAATGAGAAGATGAGGATTCAAACATTCTCAGAATTTCACTGAAAGCTGCAAAGTAGACTTTTTATTCCCAATCCTGTCATTAATTACATTAAAAAGAAGGTGAAGGAGACTGGGTGAAAGAATTATCAATGAAAACAAACAAACAAACAAACAACTTGGGGGTTCCATTGACCAGCTCTGGTATGCAGCTGCTGAGAAAACCAGACACATTGGGGTTCTATGAATAGACCTCTACAGAGCAGATCAAAGGAGACCATGGCCCCACTGCACCCTGCACTGGGCAGACCACAGCTGGATTAGCACCTTGTCCTCTTCTGCATGCCACATTCTAAGAGGGAGATTGACAAATAGGAGAGAATGCAGAGGGCCAGGAGCAGGATGGTGAGCAGCCTGGAATCTGATTCACGTATGCACCAAGAAATGGGAAAGTTCAAGAGGTTCAAGAAATTCACAGAAGGCAGATTTCAGGAGTTCCCTGGTGGCTCAGTGGATTAAGAATCTGGTGTTATCACTTCTGTGGTGTGGGTTGGATCTCTGGCCAGGGAACTTCTGCATGCTGCAGGTGCCACCAAAAAGAAAAAAAAAAAAAAAAAAAAAAAGAAGGAGGCAGATTTCAGCACAATGAAAGGAAGATTTTCTAATAATCAAAGCTACCCAAAAATGGTATATAAGTTTTTTTCTCACAGATTATGAACAGCTTTTCAAAGAAAATGCTCCAACTCAAGCGTAAGAAACATCTGCTATTCTTTTGGGAAGATTTCTATATAGCATGGGAGGCTCTATTAATATGAGTATGATTTCTAGGTCCTTTCTAAGACTGCTTCCAACCCAAAGATTCTGTAGTTCTGCTCGTTTTCCCTCCACACCAACTCCCTGGACTGGGAACCATGAACTCTGGGTTTCAAATGTGATTTTGCTAAGAACCAGCTGGGCAAATGAGCTCTCTCTGGGCTCCATTATTATTATTTTTTAGTTGAAAAAGTGGGAGGGATGAGTTACACGATCTCTAAGGTCACTCTTAGGAGGAATATTCGCCTTATTATATTTTTGAAACTGTAAGAATAACTGAGTTAGAGAAGCGATCACCCATTAGACAGAACAAGACTCAGAAAACTTATCTTCCAAATGTAAATTCCAAGATCTGCAAGATCTTCGTCTGTTTCCCAGCCTGGGTGCCTGACAGAAGCTATTTACGAAGGTAACCCACTCATTTCTGCAAATGGACATTTTTCAACCACGGTGGCTACAGGGCTCTTTTCCATGAAATTCTTTCTTGTCCACGGGAAATATTCGATGCTTTATATAGTGTTGCAGCGCTAAAAAGCTGTAAAAATCTTGACACCAATCTTCCTAAGCCCTGTAGAGATGCCTTTAGTCCTAGCTGGTGGAGAGCTAACTAACTAGAGCCACCTCAAAGAGTGATTTCACTCTTTCTAGTAAAATTTAAAGCTGTCTTACCCCTTGACCAGCTATCCCATTTCTCAGTATCGACCCTAAAGAAATATACTTACATGGGTGAAAAGGCCTGTGTAAGGGTAGTCATTGTAGATCTATTACTAGCAAATCCTGAAAACATTGAATTACTCATTAGCATGGGAAAGGCCAACCAGGCCAACTGTATACACAGTCAAGGAAGCTCATGCAGCAGCTAGGGAGAGGCTCCTGATGAATGAAGCCCTGCACCTCATGCTCAGTACACGTAAACACTCTAGAGTAAACCATATTCTGGGCCATATACGTAACATGTCTCGATACATTTTTTTTTTTTTTAGAAAACTTATTATTATTATTATTATTATTTTTTTTTTTTTTTTGCTATTTCTTTGGGCCCCTCCCTCGGCATATGGAGTTTCCCAGGCTAGGGGTCGAATCAGAGCTGTAGCCACCAGCCTACGCCAGAGCCACAGCAACGTGGGATCCAAGCCACATCTGCAACCTACACCACAGCTCACGGCAACGACAGATCGTTAACCCACTGAGCAAGGGTAGGGACCAAACCTGCAACCTCATGGTTCCTAGTCGGGTTCGTTAACCACTGCGCCACGATGGGAACTCCTCGATACATTTAAGAAGGCAAAAACAGGAGTTCCCATCGTGGCGCAGTGGTTAACGAATCCGACTAGGAACCATGAGGTTGCGGGTTCGGTCCCTGCCCTTGCTCAGTGGGTTAACGATCTGGCGTTGCTGTGAGCTGTGGTGTAGGTTGCAGACGCAGCTCAGATCCCGTGTTGCTGTGGCTCTGGCGTAGGCCGGTGGCTACAGCTCCGATTCGACCCCTAGCCTGGGAATCTCCATATGCCGCGGGAGCGGCCCAAAGAAATAGCAAAAAAAGACAAAAAAAAAAGACAAAAAAAAAAAAAAAGAAGGCAAAAACAGTAGAAAACACTGGGACTTCCCATTGTGGTGTAGCAGAAACCAATCCAACTAGTATCCATGAGGATGTGGGTTCAATCCCTGGCCTTGCTCAGTGGGTCGGGGATCTGGTATTGCCACGAGCTGTGGTATGGGTTGCAGATGCAGCTCAGATCCTGCATTGCTGTGGCTGTGGTGTGAACCGGCAGCTATAGCTTCATTTCAACACCCTAGCCTGGGAACGTCCATGTGCCGTGTGTGCGGCCCTAAAAAGAAAAAAAAAAAAAAGTATAAAATGTGATTTCAATCACAATGGAATTAAAATTTAAAGTCACTTTTATGAATTTTTAATTAATTATAAATGTATTGGGGGGCGGGTGGGTGGGAGAATACAGAAATAAATTTACTTCCGGTCTTCAGAAGTGGAAGGCACAAAGCATGGTGGCTTCTCTTAATTTTTCCCAATCCCTCCAAGGCCACAGACCCTTTCATAACTTCTCCTGTCACCAGGGCACTATGTAGAGATCCCTTTTCACAGAAACAAAGTAAGCAGTTGCTTCTATTGTATGTTCTGAAACACAGCATGAAAAGCCCCTGCCCTTCGTCTCCACATATCTCCCTCACTGCCTCTAGTGACAACTGCCCGGGAGGCTGTGTTGGGCATTTGTTCAAGTATAAAACACTTGAAAACCCAAAAGGGATGTACTCGTTGCAAACCTTTTTTTTTTTTCTTTTTTTTCTTTTTACTTTTTAGGGCTGCACCTGCAGCATATGGAGATTCCCAGGTTAGGGGTCTGATAAGAGATACAGCTGCCAGTCTATGCCACAGCCACAGCAACACCGTCTCTGAGCCATGTCTGTGACCTACACCACAGCTCATGGCAACACCAGATCCTTAACCCACTGAGCGAGACCAGGGATTGAACTCGCATTTTCACGGATCCTAGTCGGGTTCGTTACCGCTGAGCCATGAAGGGAACCCCAAGTCACAAACCTTTTAAAGCAGATCTCTTTCTCTTAGGCAAACAACTCAGGGCATTAAGGAACCAATGCAGGGAGTTCCACTTGTGGCTCATCGGGTAAGAACCCAACATTGTGTTCATGAAGATTCTGGTTTGATCCTTGGCCTTGTTCACTGGGTTAAGGATACAGCTGTTGCCACAAGCTGCAGTGTAGGTTGCTGATAAGCCTCAGATCCAGTGGCTGTGGCCTAGGCCTGCAGCTACAGCTATTCCACCCTTAGCCCAGGAAAGTAATCAATGCATTTTTATCAGTGCATTTGAGAGAGTCTCCAAATGTCTAGACCTTGGTCCAGTCCAGGTTGGGGTAGCGCAGAAAGGATGCTTCTGCAGGTGCCCTGAAGAAACTCATGAGGTGAGCGTTATTAGGAGAAAAGAAAAGCAGGCAGAGATCAGCTACAGTCAGATCTAGGTCTATTTATGATTTTTCTAGGCCTTTGTGCAGTGGAGAGGCAAGACCATGAGTGACAGCAAGCTGGTCCCCACCTCCTCTGTCATATTGTCTTAGATCTAATCAGAATGTAGACTTACCCCCTCACTTTTCTTGGCCTTCCTTGGGGGGATGTGAGGACTGAAACATACCCTGGCAGGCACCCCATGGGAGACAAGGCCTTTACCATGGAATGTTCCATGACGTGGACCCCAACGGCCCCAAAGGGACTATTTCCTAAGGGGTACTGGCTGGAGGATCTATTCTGTTGGATGGACTTCTTTTGTTTCCCAGGGTCTTATTAGATGTCTTTGCTCTACCCTTGCTTCTACCCGTGAGATTGTCTTTGGAGTCTGTTGTAGTCCCGGGAACCTCTGCCTCTCTGCACTGCAGAAAACCCAGAGGACCCGGCGGATAAGACAACTCCTGGTATGATTTGAAGAGCCAGCCCTTCTGTAAGACCATATCCTTCTCCGCAATCTCCCTTCTTACATTTACAGACTCATTCTTTTGACTGAGGCCAGTTGGACTGTATGCTTCTGCAGAGCAAGCTTTGAGCCTTATCCATCTTTGAATCCCTTTCAAGCAGAGAGGGACAATTCTCTGTTCAGGACTCCTCACAGGCAAGCGGGCTCTGTCAGTATCAGTTGGACCGTGTTGTATTCAGTGCTCTTAAAATGCAAAGCCTCTGGGAGAAGTACAGCCTGGACCCTTATCAGTCAGCCAGGAGTTACTGGCAAGTGTGGATGAGTAAGCTTCCCTAGGGAAGCTTGGTGGGAGGGAAAGGATAAAAGGGTGCTAGATAATTTTTTGAAGAAGTCCAATAAACGCTGGAGCGGTGGAAATGTACGTTGTTACAAGCCATGCGAAGGATGTGAAAGAAACCTCATGGTTATGGTAACAACTGGGGATACACGAGCTGTCGGCAGAAGCGTCCTATTAGCAGCTGTGTTTCTGCTGCATGACCCTAACCTCACCGTGATCACCAGAGAGACAGGGGCGGGGTGGTGGTGCCAAAACCTCAGCTGCCTCTGTGCACCCATGCCAAATAGAAAAGCGGAGACAGGGAGTTCCCGTTGTGGTGCAGTGGTTAACAAATCCGGAACCATGAGGTTGTGGGTTCGATCCCTGGCTTCGATCAGTGGGTTAAGGATCCGGCCTTGCCCTGAGCTGTGCTGTAGGTCGAAGACGCGGCTCGGATCCCACGTTGCTGTGGCTCTGGCGTAGGCCGGTGGCGACAGCTCCGATTAGACCCCTAGCCTGGGAACCTCCATATGCTGTGGGAGTGGCCCTAGAAAAGGCAAAAAGACAAAAAAAAAAAAAAAAAAAGCAGAGACAGCATCAGAGGAAACAGAAAAAAAATAGCTTTAATTGAAGGCAAAGAGGGAAAATTACAAGGCTAGTACCTCAAGGACTGCGCCCCCTCCGCCTTTGAGGAGAGGGGCGTGGTCAGCTCACGGACATTTTTCTGATTGGTGGGTGATGCGGTCATTGGGAGTCAGCCTCATCAACCTTCTGGTCTGGTGTCTACACACTTGTGGACAGCATCCAGGTAACTTCCACCGGTGGGGGCTTCAGCACCTGCAAAATAGCTCCAAGGATACTATCTGTAGTCTTTGAAGAAGAACTAACTAAAAGTCCTTGACTTTGTTGAAAGGCTAAACTGTCATTATTCTGTCTTGCCTGACTCGTTTCCTTTTTCTCTGTATTTTCCCCCTTCTCTAACGAAATTGATTCTTTAATGCTTTTCTGTAGATAAAAAGGCAGGTGAGGGACATGAGTGGGGGGTCCACTCTGGGAAGGCCTCCCAGGGTCCTGCTCGGTTACAGTGGCTGGCGGGGGCCGGGGGGTGGACGACACCAGATTGACGTTGAAGTAGAGCCATCATGTATCTCAAGCACTCACCTGAGGAACCGGGGTTGGGAAATGGGGATGAGTCTGTCTCCTCAACAACACAGCACTGAGTAATGTGTCTGCACACGTTGGCTGCCGGCTGCCCTTGGACAGCAGGGTAAGTAGTTCAACTTCTCCGTGGACTCTATGCACTCCAGTATCCTTCCACTAAAGGTCATTTTTGCCTAAGCCTACTGCAATTGATTTCTGTTACTTTTTACCAACAGACATGTAACCAATCCAGAAACACATTTTTGCTTCCCATTTTCAAGAGTGGGAGCCCAGGCTGGTAACTGGGGAGCAGCAGGACCTGTGGAAAAGTACAGGCTTTGAAGTCAGAGGAAAACTGGGTTGAGGCCCAGCTTCTTTGCTTTCAATGAACTCTATGACCTTGAGGAACTTAGGTAAGTCCTCTAAGCCTCCGTTTCTTCATCGGCAAAATGGGGTTAGTGATCTTTATAGCACAGGATGGTTTGAGGGCATAGAAGAGCCGACATGGGCAAAGGGCTTGACACATACAGCTGCCATGTGAAAGTTAGTTCTGCTTCTTAATCCTGTTGCTTCGTAGTTTCAGTCACTCATCAGTTTGTATTTCCACAAGCATTTAGACACTCTGGACGCGCGAAGAAACTTTCTCTTTAATGCTCTTGGACCACTTCTTCTGTTGTTCTTGCGAAGAAACTTTCTCTTTAATGCTCTTGGACCACTTCTTCTGTTGTTCTTTCAAGTGTGTGGGTAGAAGCACAATAAAAACTGTGGCGTAGAGGATGGGCACAGAAGAAGGAATGGAGAACCAGTTCCAGTCCTGACTCTGACCCTGGACACTGTCGTGTGACCTTGTATGTCATTGCCTATCTCTGGACCTGTGTCTACATCTGTACCAAGAGGAGGTTGGCCTAGGCTAGTGTTCTTTAAAAAAAAAAACATTTTTTTTTTGTCTTTGGAGGGCCTCACCCATGGCATATGATGGTTCCCAGGCTAGCGATCAAATCTGAGCTGCGGCTGCTAAAGCAGCCGCAACTCTAGATGGGAGCCACATCCATGATCTACACTGAAGCTTGCAGCCACGCTGGATTCTTAACCCACTGAGAGAGGCCAGGGATCAAACCCTTACCCTCATGTATACTAGTTGGGTTCTTAACCCACTGAGCCACAACAAGCACTCCAAAATTTTTTTTCATTGAAGTACAGTTGATTTACAATGTCGTGTTAGTTTTGCATGTACAGCAACGTATGTATATTCTTTATCATAGTCTTTTCCGTATAGTTCATTACCCAATATTGCATCTAGTTCCCTGTGCTATACAGGAGAACCTTGTTGTTTATCTATTTTATACACGTAGACCTGTGTTCTTAACATGTGAATGAAGTGTTCCACCCAGCAGGAGCACTACTGTCATTTGGAGTGGGATAATTCTTCACTAAATGGGAAAGACTGGCTCTCAGATTATATGACGTTTAGCGTCCCTGCTCCTCGCCTTCCAAATGCCAATAGAACCTCGGGAGGTTTTAAGTCAATGGCCCCGATTTGCAGAACAGGGCAGGTGGCATTGCCCAGGTTGAGTAGCCCTCTGTTAAGCAGAAATAAAATAGTTCCGATGATAAAACAGGTTTAAGAGAAGTTGGATTCAGCAATGCTGCATAGGTTTCTTTCGAGAAAAATTTCTCAAAACTCTTACAATGCAAATGTGCAGAGTGAGTGGTTCCCTTTTCCTTTAACCCAGCTCTTACTTGGGACTGAGCTTGGGGACGTATAAAGAGCAGATAAGTTTGGATCCTCATTGTGAACTACCAGCTGACACAGTCCGTGTAATCACAACCTCGGGCTGGTAAAGAGCAGCACCTTGTCTAAGAAAGAGAATGAATTAACGAAATAGCTTTTGTTGTTACTAACGAGGCCAACAAAAGAAAACTCTGGCTATTGTGTCCTTTTCAATCTGTCTATAAGCAGTTCTCCTACTGGGAAGAATAGTGAGATGAACAAAGTCCAGATGGGGAGTTCCGATTGTGGCTCAGCAGGTTAAGAACTTGACTAGTATCCACGAGGATGTGGGTTTGATCCCTGGCCTTGCTCAGTAGGATCCAATGTTGCTGCAAGCTGTGGTGTAGGTCCCAGATGCAGCTCGGACCCTGTGTTGCTGTGGCTGTGGCGTAGCCTGGCAGCTGTAGCTCCGACTCGACCCTTAGCCTGGGAACCTCCATATGCCACAGGTGCGGCTGTGGCTGTGGCATAGGGCAGCTGCTGCAGGTCCAATTCAACCCTTAGTCATGCCATGCCATAGGTATGGCCCTACAGAGGAAAAAAAAAAAAAAAAAAGAGTCCGAATGGGAAAGCCAAATTGAATGAATACTATACATAGCTAGAGGATGAAGTGGGGAAAATGAAAGTGCCTCGTGTCCACCCCTCATGTGCATTTTCCAGGCCAAGCTCACAGAGGCAGCCACACAGAACAAAGTCCCTCTGCTGTCCCCACTGCGCTTCCATTACCAGTGAAGACTGCATTTTACATTTTCAGGCCTCACCTCCCCATCCGAACACGGGCCCTGTTCCAAAGATATGCAGCTCAGGCGAAGAGCTCACAGTTTCCTTGGCAGAGTCTGTCTTGAAGCTTTGGAACAGATTCTCTTGATTGTCATTGACATGTCCATCAAAACCCCACCGCACAAGTTGGTCATTTTTCAGTTCCCCGCGTCTGCTGTGACGGGAGGTGGCTGGTTTTATCAGCGAAAGTGACCAGAGCTGGGGTCCATGAGGAAGGCATTTCCAACCAAAGATTCTGAGACACATCAAGAAAATACCTTCAGGAGTCCCAGGCAGGCCTGTCTAGACTCCGGGGAGAACCAGATCAGTGCTTCTGGAGTGGCCGGATTAGAACCGGGGCCCTGAGTTTGTCAACTCAGTTTGGTTTTTTTGCTGCTAAAATGTTTTTGGCTTATGATTTGTCTTATTTTCACTGGTTAATCCACCATCTCACCCACTCACTTACCGAACGAGTACTTACGGAGAACCTACGGTGAGCAGCCCTGTTCTTGGTCCTGGGAAAATAGCAGTGAATGGAACAGTCAAGATCCCTGCACTTACTGAGCTTGCATCGATTGCAGGAGATGCAGGATGAACAGCTGAGCAAATAAAGGCCTCATGAAATGTCAGGAAGGAACAAGCCCTAGTAAAGAAAATGCGGAGTCTGGGTTTAGCGGGGGGGTAAAGAGGGGCTAGACGTTTGCTCATTTCTCTAGAATGGCCATAGGTGGCTTCTTCGAGAGGCCTGAGTGAAGGGATGAGCCATCGGAAAAATTGAGGAATGAAATAATGAATGATGTTTGGGGCGAGGAATAGACTAATACGCAGCTGAAAAGGAAAAGCTAAGCGTAGGGCTTTGAAAAGCTCCAGCATGGTCCTTAATATCTAGAAGGCCACGAGGATGCGCAGGACCACGCACGTATGCATAAGAGATGTGAGATGGCCTGTACTTTTCACCTCCGGCTGCCCGGGAGGCGGTATATAACAAAAGGGGAAGGCTAAGGCAGAGCCGTAAACTGCCTGGCTGGGTGCTGAAGATTTGCCCAAGACGCACATACAGAGCTCCTCGGCAAAGACCGGGACACTTACTGGTATATAAATTCTACCTGAAAGCAGAATTAGGTTTGGCTACAATTGACAGAAAATCCAAACAAAAACAAAACAAACAAGAGGGGGAAAAATGACATAAATAAGATAGAAATGTATGTCTCTATTATGGAAAGAAAAAGAGTGCTAAACACTTCAGGACTGATATTGCAGCTCTGGACATCCGTTCCTGGCTTCTGGTAGCTTTCCATGTACCCCTCACGGGGTAGCTCATGTTCTCTGTGTTCAAGAGGGCTGCTAGATTTCAGTTCTCACGTTTGTATTTCAAGGGCAGGATGGAGGAGGAGGGAAATAGGAAAGGAACAGAGGATACACACCCATTATCTTTTAAGGAGGGTTCTCAGCAGTGACGCATACCTGTCATTGAAGAGAGTTTACTCAAGCAGGGAAGACTAAAAATTGTCCATTTGATTACAGGAGGCCCTCATGCTCAGCTTCAACGTGGAGACAGTGGAAGCAAGGAAATCAACGGATATTTGGGCAGGCAACTGGCAGTCTCTGTCCTTGTGTGATTAGATAGCCGGCAGTGAGAGAGTGAAAAGATGTGAAGGTCAGCATCAAAACTGGCAGAGATAAAAATAGAGTCGGCACACAACTGGGAAACCCACCCGTGATGTTTCATTATTCGAGATGGAATTAAATCCTGCTCTAAAAACAAAATGCTACACTTCTGTTGCAAAAAGCCCTCATTTCAAGAACTTATTAAAGACGTCCTTTCAGAGTCCATTGTCTGTGTTTTTTAAGTAAGAGAGTTGAGTTAATCAAAAAACTACTGTTGACAAGGTGATATTTCCAGTTCCTAAGAGTTCCAGAACCTAAGAGCACTCCGAGGGCATACACACAGCTTTCCCTAGGTGCTCCAGAGAGTCTAAGGATGCTGTGGACCATTTGGCCCCAAGCACACCTTCCTATTATGTCTCATTTTTGGAAAGTTATGATAGACAACTTTTTTTTTTGGTCTTTTTAGGGCTGCACCCACAGCATATGGAGGTTCCCAGGTCAGGGGTTCAATCAGAGCTGTAGCTGCCGGCCTATACCACAGTCACAGCAATGCCAGATCCGAGCTGTGTCTGCAACCTACACCGAGGTTCACGGTGATGCCAGATCCTTAACCTCTTGGGTGACGCCAGGGATCAAACCTGCATCCTCATGGATACTGGTCGGGTTTGTTAACCGCTGAGCCATGATGGGAACTCCCAATGATAGAAAATTTTCTGCTATTTCTCTTTGAGCAGAAGGAGAAAGAGAGAATGATAATGAAGCAGATTAAGTTCCAAATAGCAGGTTTGATGATTTCAAACAAATGGAATCTGCTATTTAGATATTTAATGCTAGTAGCAGAGGAAGTCAGGTATAAAGGGAATTTATTTCTTTTAATACAAAAGAATCGTCTCTGCCTGAGAAGTGTATTTAGCTGCCCCTGTTGATCTTTCATCCTTTAATTGCTGATATATCCAGAGGGACCTAGGATCTTAACTAAAGAGAGAAAGCAGGCAATTTCATCCTGAAAGCAGAGTCCTTCTTGGCGTCCCAATCGACTAGTTCCCTCTTTTTTGTGTGTGTCTTTTTGTTGTTGTTGTTGCTATTTCTTGGGCCGCTCCCGCGGCATATGGAGGTTCCCACGCTAGGGGTCGAATCGGAGCTGTAGCCACCGGCCTACACCACAGCCACAGCAACGCGGGATCCGAGCCGTGTCTGCAACCTACACCACAGCTCACGGCAACACCAGATCGTTAACCCACTGAGCAAGGGCAGGGACCGAACCCGCAACCTCATGGTTCCTAGTCGGATTCGTTAACCACTGCGCCACGACGGGAACTCCGACTAGTTCCCTCTTGTGACAGATTTGACCCTGTCTGTGTGACACTGTCCCAGTGATGACCTTTGGTATCACCTGCCCCTTCTAATCCATCTACCTCTCTGCCGTTGGTCCATGGTCTTGAGGCTACAATACCTGTACTTTCAGGATGTCCAGATCCCTGATATTAGAAGGACACCTCAGCTTCCGTCTGCCTCTTTGGATAGAAAAGTGCCAACTTCTTAGATTCAGGTGAGATGTACCTTCCTGGGAAAATGGACCCTTGGGAGTTGATCCAGAGAAGGGAGGGACTGGGGATGCAAGGTCATCCGAATGTCAAGGTGGAGACAGAGACAAAGAAAATCTGTCAGTGGAGGAGTTATTCGAAAGTGGGATTCCTCCAGCTAGCCGGGGAGGGTGAATTGGAGTATAAAAGATACACACACGAAAAGGACCAGCATTTATCTTCTGTGTCATGAACAAGATTCCCTCCCTGGGATCTGGCTAAGATGGAGAACTCCTCTGAGAGAAAGCAAATGAGAAATGCCTTGGGATCTAACTAGTTACTTTGTAAAAATGAGGCATATGAAGTTGGCTCTGCTAGTAGCCCATGGAGAGGGTTGTACCTTATGTGAGAAATTCCTCAATTGCCTGCCAGACCTCCCTGTTCTGGCAGGATCTCCTGCCTGAGTCTCCACTGACCAGGGCAGAGCAACTGTCTCCCACCAGCCAAAGTAACAGCTGATGTAACACCAGAGGTAAAAACAAAACCAAACCACCACCACACCCCCGCAAAAATCAAAGACCCCTACAAAAACCAACTATCTCTAGCATTCCACCAAAATAAAATAGTGGAAAATTCAGAGAGAAGCAGTCATTTGTTGGAAGGGACTTCACACGTCCTTCCATGTGGAAAGGTATCCATCAGAATCTTCCTCCAGGAGTTCCCATTGTGGCTCAGTGGTTAACGGACCTGACTAATATCCATGAGGATGTGGGTTGGATCCTTGGCCTCGCTCAGTGGGTTAAGGATCCGGCATTGCCGTGAGCTGTGGTGTAGGTCTCAGATTCAGCTCAGATCCCGCGTTGCTGTGACTGTGGTGTAGGCTGGCGGCTATAGCTCCGATTGGACCCCTAGCCTGGGAACTTCCACATGCCGCAAGTGAGACCTTAAAAAACAAACAAACAAACAAAAATAACAAAACAAAAAAAAAAAAAAAGAAGAAGAAGAACCTTCCTTCAAGCCCCAACTCATTTCTCCCTGAGATGCGAGATGATGTGACTTTTCTGGCTGATGTGTTTGGGGATGAGCTGTTGAACTTGCATGGTTTATCTCCTCATCCTTTGGGATTGAAGGGAGTTTGCATCCTGAATAATTCTGACATCCTCTGTCAGGGAGTGGACCTGTGGTTATCCAATGCTGTTTGTGCCTGAGTGGAGCTGACTGCCAGATCGAGGGTTCAGGATTAGGAATCCCACTGTTGGCACCTTTTAAAACCATGTCCCTGGACAATTTTATTAATAAGAAGGGAAATGTCTTATTCTCTAAATGTCTATCCTTCCATCTCAGTTTGTCCAACATTCAGGCTTGAAAAAAGAGAAAGCTATTTTGCTCTTTTTTCTTTTTCTTTTTTTTTTTAATTGAAGGGTAGTTGATTTACAACGTTGTGTTCATTTCAGGTATCAAGCAAAGTGATTCAGTTAGATGATAGATGACAGACAGCCAGACAGATAGACAGATTCAAGAAAGGATAGTGTTCTTTATGGACCCTTCAGGTCTCCACATAATGTTATTTTCATTTCCTCTTATGGAGGCAGTCTCTCTGATAGGATCACAAAACCTACCTTGTGGGGCTCTGACAGAATTTAATCCACCAAAGTCTAAAAAGGCCCCTGGGAATTGTGATGTAATATGCAATGTATGTAATTTATAGCGATGATGATGTCGATGATAATGACAACTACCTGACACCTGGACGTCTCCATCCTAGTCCTTGTCACCAATTCCTTGCTTCCTCTTTATCTCTCCACACCTCTGCACCAGCCAGCCTGTGTCAGGTAGTTGAGGAAAGCCCCTACAGCAGTTAAAACTCAAGTATCTCTGTCAGTAAAATCAAAGGTTCTTTGACTTTTGATGCTATGAATCCATTCGAGGAAACTGGTTCCAAAGGAAACATTTTATAAATAATATTTATCAACGATGTTTGGGGCTGTGAAGATGATGAAATTCTTCTAACAGGAGTTCCCGCTGTGGCTCAGCACGTCGAGAACCCGACACAGTGTCTGTGAGGATTCGGGTTCAATCCCTGGCCTCGCTCAGGGGGTTAAGGATCCGGCGTTGCTGTGGCTGTGATGTAGGCTGGCAGCTGCAGCTACCATTCAGCTCCTGGCCCAGGAACTTCCACGGGCTGCAGGTGAGGCCATCAAAATAAAAAATCTTCTAACAAACTGGAATTTTAGGCAAATCATGAATGGGAAGCTGCTGGAATGTTTGTTGAGTTCCTAAGGATCCCGAACATTCTTGCTTTGACTGTCAGAATCAAAACAGATGCTTCCATTCCTTAAACATTTCCCTTTATGATAAGAAATAGTTTGAGTGGGGAACTCACGCTTAAACGGTGCTTTGAGAGAACACACATTTTATTTGGGACTGCTTTTTAGAAGCGATGGAATATACCTCAATGCCTTAACTTCTCAACCTTTAAAATAGTGAGGAGAAAAATGTAGAAGTAATATTTCCTTTCTCACAAGGCTGTTTGGAAAATGAATGAATTAGCGCTTATTAAGCGCTTGGCTGAAAGGCGAGGTGAAAAATAGCAATCACCTCTATTCTTCTGGTGCAAATGTTCGTCTGCCAGGAATAAAAGCCTGAGCCCCAGGCACAGCTTTTTTGTGTTCTTGCCTTTGGAGAGAATCGCCTACAAGTTTCCTTTATCTTGACGATAAATCATAATTAATAATTCACCATTATACTCTGGCAGACACAGGGCCAAGGCGGCACCGCCCCGAGCATTGGCAGGCTCAGCGCTGCTCTTTTGCTCAGCTGCCTCTTATTTGTTTGCAGTGCAGAGACGTGTCCATGGCAAAGGCCCATGAGACCTGAACAGGAGGCCAAGGGGCACCCTCTTGGTCGATCCATGACTTTGAAAGATGCTTTTGGCATCTTGCGTGGAGCTGGCCACCACTGGTGGAGTCAGAAGACTGCAAGGGGCCGGGAGGAGTCAATGGCAAGGGGCGTGGGTCAGATTTGCACCAGGCCGGGAAGCTAAGGGGTCTTTTTTACTAAGTATTTCTCTCTGCCTTTAAGCTAGACTTATTTTACCTGAAATGTCAGTCACTCCCTATTGGACCCTGCCCCTTACATAGGCCCCTCACTCAGCAGAAATTCACAGGACAACTTTTAACGGAAGGCACTGATGAATGGTCAGCACTTCACTAGAAGAAACTACGTCCCTCCTTCCAGGATTTACAAAATACAGAAAATCCCACAGAATCATCCCCTCTCTCTTCTGCCACCAGGACCGCACATGCTCTGACTTGACTCTGTCCATAAGCGCCCATCATCTATCAGGCCAGGATTAACAACTGGATGGGCTAAAACAACCTAAAAAGGGAAGCTGTGAGGAGCTCAGGAAACCAGCCACTAGGACTGAACGGGCCACAGGAACAACCTGCTTAATCTGTGTGCTGATGGCTGTCAGACGCTGGTCAGTGGCCAAACCTCTCTAGACAGACCGCAGGGCAGGCTTCTATTCCCTGCCACTTTCCTTTTGTGGTCCGTGTCATGAGTCGGTAACCACTACTAGTAGATGCCTGGATGACATACATAAAGCAGGATAATAGGTTGGATGCGTCATGGCCCTGATTCTGAAAGGCATCCTTTCAGATCGCAGCCAGAGGATTTTAAGTTGCCTGTGATCGGGGCGACCCCTGAGTGTAGCCAACTCGTTTTATGGATGGGAAAACAAAAAGCTCATAAAATGTTTGACTCAGAATTGCCCATTTGTTGGCACCAGAGCCGTAACTTCCAGCCCAGCCATCGGGGGTTGGGGGGGGGGAAGGGGTGTGGTGGTCTCACCAACACCCAAGGTCGTACCTCTTATGGATGCCCTCCTAATCTGCCCTCCTCTTGTACTTAAAAACCTATGCTTTTTATCTTTCTGGGTCTGAGTACCTCTCATCTTGTGAAGAACAGATCAACTGTCACCTTGTAGGTTTTCCCTCAAGCCCCGTAACAACACCACCCTATGGCCCTCCCCACTCTGCAGAGCTGCTGTTTATGCATCTGCCTAACTTCGCTGGGCTTTCAGCCCAAGTCCCCTACACAGTAGAAGCTTAATACAGTTTTCTCTGCTTGAAATGGCATCAGTCATCTTACAGGGAAAGAAGTCAGAAAATTTTGAGTGGTGGGAAACGTACATAGCGTGGAAGACTTGCCTTAAAGGGAAAATCAGAAATGTCAAGGAAATCTGGTCCGACAGCTAACTCTCAAGGATGGGTATAAGAGGCAACATTTTGGTAGCTCTAATATGATTAACTAATGAGGGTTTTAGTGCTGCACTGTATTTCTGCTTTCTGTCATTTTCTGTTGCAATTTATTTTGAGCTCAACCCACTTTGGTTGTGATGTTAAGTCAGTTTGAGAAAAAAATTCTCAGCTCAAGATCAACCTCATTTGGAACATGAAGTCATCATCGTATTCTTTCCTCTCTATGACACAAAGGCTAAAATAATACAGAGCACAGAGCTGAGTGCTTGTCTTATACAACCGTCAGCCGTGAGAAATGTGGGTGAGGCATACGCCCAGGCCCCCCAAGACTGGGTGTGGAGGTTCTGTGGTCAGGGGATGCAGGGGGGCATGGAGGTTCAGAGAGCAGACATGCAACAAAACCAGAAAATGATTCCTAATTTGCCAGTTCTAGACCAGTGACCTTGGAGAAATGACCATTTTGAGAGCTCAATTTCACATCTCATGCGCTTGTTCTGAAGAGAAGTTAAAATCCTAGTTTCGGAGTTCCCATCATGGCGCAGTGGTTAACGAATCCGACTAGGAACCATGAGGTTGCGGGTTTGATCCCTGGCCTTGCTCAGTGGGTTAATGATCAGGCGTTGCCGTGAGCTGTGGTGTAGGTTGCAGATGTGGCTCGGATCCCACGTTGCTGTGGCTCTGGCGTAGGCTGGTGGCTACAGCTCCGATTCAACCCCTAGCCTGGGAACCTCCATATGCCGTGGGAGCGGCCCAAGAATTGCAAAAAGACAAAAAAAAAAAGAACCAGCAAAGTGGAAACTAAAGCCACAAGGAGATACTTATGCAGCCACTAAGTTTAATAATATCAGGTGTTGGTTGCAATGTGGAACAACCAAAAAAGACAAAAGACAAAAAAAAAAAATCCTTGTTTCCATCTGTGTCCACACAGAGGAAACACTCATGATAGGAGTGGAGCTGTTGGTAGCTGTTTTTCGGTTTTGGTTTTTTTTGTTTTTAAATTTTATGGCTGCACCCAAGACATATGGAAGTTCCCAGGCCAGGGAATGAATCCAGGCCAAAGCTGCAACCCAAGCCATAGCTGTAGCAATGCTGAATCCTTTAACCCACTGCACTGGCCTGGGGATCATAACTGGTGCCTCCACAATGACCTGAGTTGCTGTAGTCAGATTCGTAACTCATTGCACCACCACAGGAACTCCTGGTGGTGTTTTTGATTACGAAAAGTTCAAGTTTTGCGTTCTCTTTGTTCTACCTGTGTCCTCTCCCACCATGCTCTTTTTATCTACCCATCCCGACTAGGAGAAAATGAGTCTTAGAATCAGCGTGGGTGTATTGTGGTGGTTACGAGCTCCAGCTCTGCAGGAATCCACCAGAGTTTAAACCCTAATTTAACAAGATGCATGCACCCCAATGTTCATAACGGCACTTTTACAATAGCCCAAACCTGGAAGCAACCTAAATGTCCATCAGCAGAGGACTGGATAAAGAAGATGTGACATGAAAAGATAATAGAATATTACTCACCCATAAAAAAGAATGAAATTATGCCATTTGCAGCAACATGGTTGGATCTGGAGATTATCATGCCAAGTGAAGTAAGGCAGACAGAGAAAGACAAATACCATATGATATCACTTGTACGTGGAATCTAAAAAAAAAAAGATATAAAAGAACTTATTTACAAAACAGAAACAGACTCACAGACAGAAAAACAGCTTATGATTATCAAAGTGGAAAGGACAGAAATAAATTAGGAGATTGAGACTAACAGATGCACACTGCTGTATATAGAATAGATAATCAATAAAGTCCTACTGTATAGCACAGGGAACTATACCCAGTATGTTGTGATAACATATGAGGGAAGAGAATCTGACAAAGAATATATATAGATTCAATTATATATATATATAATTATATATTATATTAGGTATTATATATAAAGTTGTATCACTTTGTGGTACACCTGAAAACTAACACAATATTGTAAATCAACTGTACCTCCATTTAAAAATAATAATTAAAAAAAGCAAAAAATAAAAACATAAATAAATCTTGACTTTGCATTTTCTTAGCTGTGAGACTTTGGGCCACTTATTTAACTTCACTGTACTTCAGTTTTCTTATTTAAAAATGAGGATGATGGAGTTCCCGTCGTGGCGCAGTGGTTAACGAATCCGACTAGGAACCATGAGGTTGCGGGTTCGGTCCCTGCCCTTGCTCAGTGGGTTAACGATCTGGCGTTGCCGTGAGCTGTGGTGTAGGTTGCAGACGCGGCTCGGATCCTGCGTTGCTGTGCCTCTGGCGTAGGCCGGTGGCTACAGCTCCGATTCAACCCCTAGCCTGGGAACCTCCATATGCCGCGGGAGCGGCCCAAGAAATAGCAACAACAACAAAAAAGACAAAAAGACAAAAGACAAAAAAAAATAAATAAATAAATAAAAATAAAAAAAAATAAAAATGAGGATGATAATAAAACCTACTTTATCATGTTTCGCAAGGATCCGATTCATCAGCACACAAACTTTATGGAAGACAGAACTGGCTAATTCTCATCTTTCACCGCTTCTGCCCATAAGTGCTTCCCGTTCTCCCAGGGCCCTGCCATTGACCCAGCTGCCAGCCGAGGCCAGAGTCACGAAAGCAGGGAGCGAATATGGAGGGTACGGCCCTAGACCCCCTGGACTACAGACAAGCAGGGGTCAAGGCAGGGTCAGGAATCAGATCTGGACCAGTATCAGGACTTAGGGTCAGTGATGTCCAGAAGTCAAGAGAGGTTTCCAGGTAAGCATTCAAGGGGACAGAAGCAGACCTGAGAGTCAGCTCACTTAAAAACCAGAGTGCCCGGGGGGCCTAATGGTTAAGGATTGGGCATTGTCACTTGTGTGGTGCACATTCAGTTGCTGGCCTGGGAACTTCTGCATGCCATGGGCATGGGGAGAAAAAAAAGGTTAGTTGATTTATTAAAAAGCAAACACCTGAAAACCTTGAAACTAAGGCAAAGGCACACAAGGAAGAAATCCTTTTGGACAAAGGCTATTTTTTGAGACTTTTCAGGGCATGGTCCAAGAGAGCAGCCCTGCAACCATGCCTAGTTGATGTGATTTATTCATTCACTTATTTATGTTTCAGTAAACATGTATGGTACTTGCCAGGCACTGTTCTGGGTATGAGATTGAACAGTGTGGCAAATGCACAGAACTCCTTGCTCTGGTGAGTTTGATTCTACACACATATTTACATTTATATTATAAAAATTTCCATGCAGGGTACATTCACACACAGAATGCAATCTCGAGGAGATTCCGGGAGTTCCCATTATGGCTCAGTGGGTTAAGGACCTGAGGTCGTCTCTATGAGGATGCGGGTTTGATCCCTGGCCTTGCTCAGTGGGTTAAGGATCCGGCATGGTGGCAGGCTTCAGCGTAGGTCACAGATGCAACTCGGATCCTGTGTTGCCATGGCTGTGGTGCCACTCCGATTCAACCCCTAGCCCATGAACTTCCCTATGCTGCAAGTGCGGCACTAAAAATAAAAGAAAAGAACAAAAAACAAATGAGTAGATTCTGATTAAGAGCTGGATGCCAGCCAAGAAGGTTTATTATCATCCTCACTTTTAAATAAGAAAACTGAAGTACAGGAAGTTAAATTTTGTGCATTTGCCTCACCACATCTCCACTCTATTCAGTGTTTTCTGTCCCTTTTCATCCCACTCAGGACTGGATACTGGACTAGGACATCAGTATAGAGGCCATCGTAGGTCCCCTCCAGTTTATACCTAAAGTAAACAATTTGCTTGCAAATGTTGGTACCTTTCAGTAACAAATTTTATCTCCACAGCTCACACCTGATCACCCATCTTTGCCCCCCAGAGGTGAGTTTGGACATCAGGTTGTCTGGGGATGCTTCTTGCTACTCTTGGCAGATTCTGAAAGATTACAAACGCAGTTAAGACAGGGCAGGTTGGTGAGAGTGTGCATGTAGCCGTGGGGCCAGTGAAGGACCCGGTGGGGTTGTGGAGGGTGAAGGTGTCCCTTCCTCCGACCTGGCCAGTCACCAAGGACCCATTTCAAAGCCCTTCCCCCAGTGGCCGGTACCTGAACTGAGAGCTGAGGCTAGTGCACCTGCCCGGTGCTGACCAAGCACTTTACTGCCCACATTAGGGTCTCTTGGTATCATCACCGCCCCAGTCTGATCGCTGGCTCCCCAGAATCTCACAATGGTAGTGTGGAGCTGTTCCAGTCTCTTGTAGAGCTGGTGGGGGTTTCTGTTGTTCCCTGGTTACTATGGAAACCCCCCCCACAAATAAATATTTGGATAAGGATGAGGAACAACCCCCCTTAGAGGATGTGTGTATTTTATTTAATGCTGAAAGTATTTAAGCATAGTTCAGAGGGCAGCTCCACCGGCAACAGCTGACTCTTTTCAGACGGAATGCTGCTTCTCTTTGACCACACGCTCAGCATCCCTAACTTCATTTCTCTCCTCCTTCCTGTGGAGTTTCTCTTCTTTTTCCCTTGGTTCTTTTTTCTTTACATTTTCTCTCTCCTGTGCATCCCCTTGGAACCTCTTTTCCCTTTTCTCTCACGTCGCCTCCTCTCACTGTAAAGCACAGCGTATTCTGGGCGGCTACGTCTGCACGGAGCTGGTGTGGAGCAGCTCTGGTCCTCGAGACCATAAATGACAGAAGTCGCTGTCCCTTGGCTGCATGTCACAGTGCAGGCCCATGGCCAAGGCCCACTTCCGGTGCTTGCTGGAGAGATGCTGAGAGGTCCTCCTGGCAAGTACACAGATGGCGGGTGATGGAGTCCGGATGCCGGGACTTAGGGCAGGTCAAAACAATGATCGCTCGAGTGTAAACTGTGCTAATTGCTGGGGACAAAGGGAGAGCCAGGCCCCAGTGGAGTATGTTTCGGGGTGGAGTTCTCCAAGCAAGAGGTGGCTTATGCTGCTCACACATTATTAGTAAGAGTCCCGGCCTAAGCTTCCAAACTGCCTTGGTTTTAATTCTCCTTTTACCGATGGAGAGATGGGGCGCTACTCTTTTACACCAGCATGCAAAACTTGGTTTTGATCATTTATAGATCCTTTCCTACAGGTGGAGATATGTTTCTTGAAAGGCAGCTCTCTTAAAGCACTATAGAGACACAACTAGATGACAGATAGATGGAGAGAATAGACAGACATACGTATAAATACACACACATATAAAAAATAACTATGTATGCACCGTGTGTATACACACACACATTTTGTGGTAAAATAAAACACAGACGCAGACGACTTCACAAAACCATATCCTGGTTATTTATCATGGGGAAAACAGCTTTAATCCATCCCTGTCAAGAAAGAATTTTGCAGCCACCCAAGCAACTGTTCTCTCATTCCTGATACAGCACCATTGTCCCTCTAAAAGGAAGAACTATCTCAGTTTTACAGTAATCACGTCCTTGAATAACTTTATGGTTTTGTCACTCCTGTGCATCCCTAAATGCTGTACTCAAATCTTGCACATTTTGAAAAACTTGGCCTTTAAACCTCCTTTAATCTGAACTTTCTTCCCCCTTGCTCTTTTCCTTATAATCTATGTTGATGAACCTGGTGTGTGAGCTATGGTCTAGGTCTGGCTGGCCCCACACTCTCTGTGCAGGTCAACATGCTCCTTTAGTCTTGGTGTTTCCTGCAAATTGTCAGCCAGAACGTGAGACTTGGCCAGACTCCAATGTGACCCTTTTGGCAAGACTACAGTGGTGGCGTGTTTTTTCATCACAGCACTGTATCCAGTTTTCAATTTTGTTGGATGTTAGTAGCTATTGATTCTCAAAACCTAAATCCATTCCTTCACTGGGAGTTGGTAACATCTTAATTTTGTTTTTCATCTAATACCTCAACTTTTTGAAAAAGGAAACATTTTTCTCATACAATATTTTGTTCCTCAATATTTTGTTCCTGTAGGAAGGGCCGGATAAATGCTAGAATCTTACGTCTTACCCAGTTTTCAAGATCGGTTCTTTGTCACCCTCTGAAGATGACCAATTACAAATATCATTATAAATCTGAGCGGTTTGGTGGGTTGCAATTCATTGCAATTCTTTTCTTTCTTGAGACTCTACATGTCCCCTTTCCCTACTGAGAGCCTTTTCATGTTGGTCCCTGTGTCCTTTGGACGTGACCCTAGTAGTTGGTCAGAGCTGTCACGCTCTCAGGTAGGACAGGCTAGTCCAGGCGCACCTTGAATATTCTTCAAAAAGCCCTGTTTGATTTTTTTGTTTTTCGCTTTTTAATGGGACATAGTGTTTCATGACCACCACGTGGTTACTAGAGATGCTTATTACTGCTGGGTTTTATAGATATAGAGATGTGTAAATACAGGTACCCTCTGTACACGCATAGGTGATGGCTTCATACATACATACATATGGTGTTTCCATTTCAAACCCATGACTATGTGGCATTTCCTCAAACTCTTCTAAGTTATGTATGTGTCTCCTTCCATTCAAACTTAAAATCCTGGCTCTCAAAGACACCAAGAGTGTTAGAGTTAGAAGATCCCCCCGTAAGGATTCTTTTTTTTCTCCCACATCACACAAACGAGAGTGTCAAAATAACAATATCAGTACTAGCTCTACCAATTGTGATTTCTCGAAGAAGTTTGCAAAATTGTATGTTGTTTTCCCCCATTCGCTCTGTTATTTTTTATGATTATACTGTATTTACATTATCTGAGTATATACGTATGTATGTATATAAGGATGTGTGTGTATGTGTGTGTGTGTGTGTGTATGTATGTATCTATGTCTGTCTATCTGTCTGTCTACCTATCTATCTATCTATCTATCTATCTATCTATCTATCTATCTATCCATCTATCTTCCATCCTGTACTCCTTCCCACTTAATCCTTGTTTAACCTCAGTTCTACAAGTATATTTAAGTACATGTATATATAATTTAACCATCACTACTACTCCTTTTATCTGTTTCCGTCTAGTTTCTTTTTGGTCGTCTGAAGCCCATTCTCCAGGAAATTCCTTGGAAAGGGCTTATGGATACAAAATTGTCTGATTCTTGATATTGTTAATAGAATTGTTTCCCTTTTTCTTTCATTGAATATTTTAAATAAGTGAACTTCATTTTTCTCATGGTATAAAAGTATGATGACAAAATTACTTTTTATTCCCTCTAAAAGTAATGTATTTCTTTTTACCTACGTACTAATATAATTTAAAAATTTTAAAGCATGAGTAATGTTATTAGAATACATTTCTATGATGATCATTCTGTGTTGATATCCTCAGACACATGATATATTCTTTCAATGTTTTCAAATGCTTTTAAATTTAGGAACATTTTTAAAAATAAATTTTATTGGCATATAGTTGACTGACCAAGTTGTGCTAGTTTCAGGTGTATAGCAAAGTAAATCAGTTTTTTGGAACATTTTCTTGATTTTAGTATTTCTTCTTTCCCTTTGCTTTGTTTTTTTTTTTCTTCAGACCATCTACCATTAGTGCATTGAATCTTCTTTATCTTTAATATTTGTCATTCTGACTCAAACAGTTTTTTATATTTTATTTTTTATGCCATTTTTTCTTTTCTTTTTTTTTAAATTAAAGAATAGCTGATTTACAGTGTTGTGTCATTTTTTTTCCCTCATACTGACTTCTTTTTCTAATGCTATCTCCCATCATGTTCTATCTCAAGAGACTAGACATAGTTCCCTGACCTGTATAGTAAGTAGGACCCCATTGCTTCTATCGATTCAAAAGGTAATAATTTGCGTCTACCAACCCCAAATACTTGCAATCACTCCAGTTTTTCCTGACTTAATTTTTCATCCTTTTTGAATTTTTATTTCTCCTAAGCCACTGTCTGTTGTGTTTATTTATCCTCGTGCTTCTTCTAGCTTACTTTGCATTTCTAAATGGATTTTTTCGTTTATTTCTAATTTTTTCCGATACTCTGTTTTTGAGGTTTTTGAATTCTTTTGTTAAATCATAGTTGATTTACAATGTTTCTTCAATTTCCGTCATACAGCAATGTGACCCCAGACACACACAGTTCCCTGTGCTCTACAGTAGGACCCCATCACCCATCCATTTCAAGTGTAACTAACAGTTTGCATCCACCAACCCCAAAAGTTTTTCTCTCAGATCTTGTAAAACATTAATGTCTTTTAGTTTACTTTGAACTATTAGGTTACAGATTTGCTTTTTCAAAACCGTGAGACTTCTACATATACATATATACGCACAGTATATACATATATACAGTAAATATCAAAAGTCCTCAATCTAGGCAGTAGGTAGTCAGCAACTCATGAGACATGGATGTCCATATCTCCACACCTGGGGAGACTCAACAGAGAGACTCAGATCCAGCGTCAGTGGCATTAGTGGGAGCCTGACAACAACCAAATAAAACCCAGCCCCCAATTCGTGACTCATAAATGACTCTGCATCCTGGGAAGGAACTGACAAACATAAGACCTGGCTGCAGACACACAGCAGTTAGGTAACAAGGCGGATGAACAAGATGGCAAGTGGAGTCCAGGTCAAAAGACAAATAGTGATGGATTAGGTTCAAGTCTTGCATATGCTACTTATTAGCTTTGGTGAATTCAGAAATGTATCTAACCTTTCTCATTCTCAGGTTCCTCCACAGTAAAATGAGAATAATCATAGAAACCTCTCTGTCTGATGGGAATATTCATGGAAATAACAAGTGCGAAAGTTTCTGGTTCAAGCACCCCTTCGTCATTTCCTCCTCTTCATCTGAAATCATGGTATTTGGTTTTTGGGTTTGATCAGCCAAGCTGATTGTGGGTTTCTGCATCTGGTTCTTACCATTATCATTGTCATCATCTTTGTCATTGTCTTTGTGGTTCTTATTGTAGACTTTGTAGAGTCTGGTGATGTTGACGAACAGCTTTCCCCACAAGTGAAGGCATGGTTTGAGAAAATTTACAGCAAATTAATTTTGGAATAGCGTGAAACAAATGAACTGATGTTTGTAAGCCTGTGGTTGTTGAAGTAAGTTTTCCAGCGTGCACCCACGTCTGTGATGCACAGCGCTTCTCTATCCCCATGGCAGTGTTGATTGCCTGAGGTCTTTTCCCAAGGAGGTAGCAGCTCCAGCAGAATCTTCTCAGAGCCACTTCCAAAGCACTTAAATGGAAAATCCCATTACGTGCCTGGATGATGACAAGTTAGCAGTCCCATCAGTCTGCATTTGCATAGCTTGTTATGGTTGATGAATTAGATGGAAAACACGGAAAGAGAACAAAGCAGTCATTCTCTATAAAGACCATTCTTCAAGCTCATTCATTTGTCAGACCCTGGTTTTTGATGACACGCAGAGCCTTCTAAACATCTTTCCAGCTACATCTGTACAGAGCAAAAAGCTGTCATGCTGACTAGTTCATCACAGATTTTGGGCCAGTCATTGAATCAGTTCCCACTTCACCCCTGGATCTCCTCTACCTCCAAGAAGGTTTCTACTGCCTTATCCAATTTCAATCCCAGGAAGGAAATAAGGAAGAGGAGAGAATAGTTTATCTAATTTATAATATGTTTGCCTATTTGCAAGGTAATTTTAAAAGGGGATTATGTGCTTATATTCAGTAATGTACAATTTTAAATGTAGCAAGCTTATGACACATCAGATTTGCCCTTTTGGTGTAGTTAAGACCATCAAGATCCTGGCTCTAGTCATGACTTCTTATATGACTGCTTGGTTCTGTGCTGACTTTAATCTGTTTCTGCATCTCATATTAGTGCACATCAGGGCTGGTCAATGGGGTTGTTTTCTTGTACAAAGCTACTTTCCTAATTTCAAGGGGCTCTCAGCACCTCTCTTGTTGACTTTTGCATACACAGGGCATTGCCCTCAGCCAAATGGAGCAAGTCCTAGGGCCGCCTTGCCCAAGATCACACCTGCTTCCCGGCGGCAGTCTGCATCACATAACCGAGTGATGTAGGAACAAAGAGACTTGGCCTCCTTGCCTCCATTATGAAATCCTTGGATGCTCATTCAACTGCAGAGCATCCTGTGGGGTTGGCCGGTGCCTCTGTGGCCCGTGCATGTCCATTCAACTTCACCTTCTGCCCAATCCTGCTCCCCGAACTGAACTCTTTCTACACATGAATCTCTTATCTCAGAGCTGTTTCATGGAGAATTGGCTTAAGATGTCTTATAAAGGGGGCTCTCTGATCCATAAGTACTTTGATTCTATAGGACACCTTTATCTCCAGCAACCTTCCTTCTCCCCTCTCCTCTCCACCAACACACCTCCCAATGCCCAGCTATTAGAGCAGAAAATCAAAGAAGAGGCAGGATGCTGGAGCTCCGAGACTTCAAGTGAGTTTTGTTGACCAACAGATTGTCCAGGAGCACTGAAAGAGAACCCATTCTCCCTGCCACTTAGGGAGCAGTTGGTTATATAGGAAGAGAGGTAGTTTCTATTTTTAGCACAGGTTTGTTCTTGTGCTGAGCCAATAGTCAAGGGTTAGGAGAAGGCAACCTCCTTAGGAATATGGTGACGGTTTGGGGTAGGGGGTGGTGGGAAGAACATCCCATGATGAAAGACTGTTTAACTGGTCTCCAAGACAGCTCATTGTTCCAGGGGGATCAGCCTTCTAGACTGTCTGATTAGAGTTTTAGTGGAGTCTAGCAAGTCATGTTCGATCCTCCACCTAAGACCAGCCAGTTTCAGGAGTCACTTCCATGTCCTAACAAAGGTTAGAGATTTTCCATATAAGTACTGCACGCTAACCGATTGCACCCCTGGAGCTTCAAAGGTTAGAGATTTTCTGATCTCAGACAGCAAGGTCTTACTTTCCCATCCCCCTCTGGTGCCTTTCTCAAAAAATGTTTTCTCCTTCTATGACTCAAAGTCCCTTTTGGGAGGAAGTCAGACTAGTCTCCACAAATACCACTTCCTGCTGGAGAGAATGCCTTCCTGGGTAGGTCTCTCTCCTTCTAGTTGTCTCCCATACCTTGTAAATAGAGCTGCACGCAGAGGGCTGGGATGCAGGAATGGAAGGAAGGCGTGACCCTCTTCTCCACCTTGACATGGGTCCCTTCGGGCAGGCTGTTCCTCCTGCACCTGGTCCACAGCCTCTCCCAACAGCAAGAACAAATACAGAAGCATATTAAGCTCATACCAGTTGGCTGGATTCCTACAAGCCACCCAATTAAAGATGGACTCTATGTCCTGCCAACTGCATTGCTTCAACCCTCTTCTTGGAATTTCAGTAAGTGACCACCTTTCTCCAGGAAGACTTTCTGCCTCAACTCTACCCATTTTCAAACCATTGACACAGTTTCTGACTCAGTAGGTCACCTTTATTCTCTCCTCTCCTTAAACCCCTCCCTCACCTGAGCATATAATAACTAATTGTGGGTGGTTAGCCATTATGTGTATAATTTGGGTATGGCTTAGAATAACTCTGATTGGCCAATGAACAAACTGACGGTGTGGGTTTTTTTTAAGCTGTCCATCCATATTATCCCCAAGACACCACCATGAAGTATTCATTCTACTTTTATTCTCAGGTCTTTCTCATAATTACCCATAGTTCTTTCTTTCCTACATGCCTTGAACTGTATGTGGATCTGTCTTCTCAGCTAACGTGTCTTTTGGCCGGCAGGATCCACATTAATCATCCTTGCATCCAGTGTTTGCTGTTTCCCACCCACTGCTTCTGATTTGCACATATTTGGTACTCATTAAATACAAGTTAAGTAAAAACACTTAATGCACCAGTAGTCAAAAATTAGAGTTTATAATTCTCAAGAAACATTTCTCCCTAATCAGCACCACCAAGTGCTCAATGTTCTTCACTAAGTGGCGTCTTCCCAAGTCTGCTGGTGTGCACTCAGGTGTGGCAGAGGGACGCGGCTGCTAGATCACAGTCTCTACTCCCCACGAGTGATCGTGGAGCCAGCCCCACCCCTCACCTAATCGAATAGCCACACCCCCACAGAGAGCTTGAGCAATTCTATTTTATGGACTTCAGTTTCCTTATCAATAAAGTGTTGGTTTTCCTTCCTGGCCCATCACATCTTCTCTCCTGTGACTCTGTGATCTCCCAGGTTCGGAGATGAATTAATTAGAATCATTGGCATCCATCCACACAGCCTGGTGGTGGCCACATAAGTCTCTCCTCTGAGCAGGAACCCAGATGTGGGGTGATTTCCCACACAGGAGCCATTTGGCTTTAGTGCAAAATGTTCATCTTTTCAGATGATGAAGCAAAATGCATTCTTCAGAACACTGATGGACTTTTGAAGCAGCTTCTGCCCAAGTTTCTTACATCCATAGAAAGCTTATCTAACTCACTCCTCATCTTCTTGGGCTTTTATTAGGAGGTGGGAGGGAGGTGGGTGCAGGGACAGGTAAGCCTGCATGTTGCCATAAAGGTCTTTGTCAAGATCTTAGTTTGCACACATGTATGTGCTGCTTCCTGCCACTTAACAATCTGTAAAGTTCTTGTGGAAAGTGATTATCTTCTATTACTTAGGAATCTCATCTTTTATCTTGTCCCCAAATTAACATTACTGCTTTGTTGAAAGGCTTTACGTTAGAGGAAACAAAATACTTTTTTTTTTTTTTTTTTTGTCTTTTAAGTCCACACCGGCAGCATGTGGAGGTTCCCAGGCTAGCGGTGGAATTGGAGCTGTAGCCACCAGCCTACATTACACCACAGCCACAGCAACAAAGGATCCGAGCCACATCTGCAACCTGCACCACAGCTCACGGCAACACCAGATCCTTAACCCACTGAGCGAGGCCAGGGATCGAACCTGAGTCCTCATTGATGCTGGTCGGGTTCTTTAACCACTGAGCCACGATGGGAATGTCAAAACAAAATATCTTACCTGAGCTCATAAAGAGAAAGAATCAGTGGCCCAGAAGAACACATAAAAAGTGCTGTTGAAATGATTAATGATAAATAACAATACATATTAAAATAGATAGATTGATGCAAATCTATGTGGAGGAGGGTGAGGCAAAGCAGTTTTTTCAGATCAAAATGAATTTGCATTGGACCTGCATAATCGTGGTATGGTGGTCTTTACTAAGGTGAATTGAAAATTAAAATTAAAAATTTGGAGTTCTCGTTGTGGCACAGCTAAAATAAATCCAACTAGGAACCATGAGGATGCGGGTTCCATCCCTGGCCTCGCTCAGTGGATTAAGGATCTGGCATTGCTGTGGGCTGTGGTGTAGCTCGCAGACACAGCTCGAATGGTTGTAGTTGTGGAGTAGGCCAGTGGCTACAGCTCTGATTTGACCCCTAGCTGGGAACCTCCATATACTGTGAGTTCAGCCCTTAAAAAAAATAATAATAATTTGTTAGAACAAGGACTTCCCTGGTGGTGCAGCGGTTAAGGATCCAATGTTATCACTGTTCTGGTGAAGGTTCAGTCCCTGGCCCAGGAACATCTACATGCCCTGGGCACAGCCCAAAAAAAAAAAAATTTCTTTTGGTTGGAATCATTGGTAATTTTCTCTCAGTTACAGAGGCTCTTGTTATTAGTCTGCTTGGGCTGCTGTACACAGTACCACAGTAGCTTAAAGGACAGAAACTGTGGAGTTCCCATTGTGGTACAGCAGAAACGAATCTGTCTAGTATCCATGAGGATGCAGGTTCCATTCCTGGACTTGCTCAGTGGGTCCAGGATCTGGGGGTGCCATGAGCTGTGATGTAGGTACCGGATACAGCTTGGATCTGGCGTTGCTGTGGCTATGGCATAGGCTGGTAGCTGCAGCTCTGATTCGACCCCTAGCCTGGGAACCTCCATATGCCATGTGTGTGGCCCTAAAAAAAAAAAAAAAAAGACAGAAATTTTCTCACAGTTATGGAGGCTGCAAGTTCAAGACCAAAGTGACAGCCGTGTTGGTTCCTGGTGAGACCTCTCTCCTTACCTTGCAGATGACTGAGTTCTTCATGTCCTCACCTGGCCTTTCTCTGACTGTGCTCACTCCTGGTGTCTCTTTCTCTTCTCAAGAGGACACCAGGCTTCTTGGATTACAGCCTCACCCTTATGACCCAATATAATCATAATTATCTCCTTAAAGACCCTATCTCCAAATACAGTCACATAGTTGGTCAAGGCTTCGACCTTTGAATTTGGGGAAATGCGTTTCAGTCCCTAATACCCTTCAGATCTACTTCTGGGGATTAAAACGGGCATGGAAGTGAAAGGCTTCGTTTTAAAGCAACCTAAACTCAATTCCCATTACTCATTCTAGAAATAGGAAGCTAAGATGATTCAAGAAGCTATTTGTGTTCAGCCTCAGAAAGTAAGTTTATTTTCCCCCTATTTTGCACCAGGTTGAATTTTCAGATTAACTCTCTGGTTTGGTTTCCAAAGGTTGTTTCCAACTCTTTGCTATAAAAATGTCTGTGCACCTGTCTCTTTGTATATCTATTGAGTAAAGTTGTAAGAAGTAAAATTGCTGGGTACATAGACACTTGACCAAATCCTGGACATTTGAGAGTCAAATGGCTACGCTGGCTTATCCTTCTACCTGCAAAGTGTGTGAGTTTACATTTTTCCTGTATTTAATGTTAATCCAGTCCTTGTTTTATTTTCCTAATTTTGCTAGTTTCATAGGTATATGTGGGGGTGTCAAATTATTATTTGATTTCTCATGTTCCTGATTAGGAATCAAGTTGAACACCTGTTCCTAAGTGCATTATCTTGTCAGCTTTTATCTTCTATAAATTGTCTATATATTTTCTTGGCTCATTGTCACTTGGGTTTCCTGGCTGTTTCTTGCAGATTTACATAACTTTCTTATATATTCTGGATTACAATCAGTCGTGTGTTTTGCAACATACTTTCCCTGTCTGGCAACTGTCAAACTTGTGTAGAGTTTTTCTCAGAACAACATATTTCCTTTTTACGTGGTCAAATTCAGAGTGTTTCCCCTTATGCTATATGTTTTGCAACTTGCTTTGCAAACGTTCCTACAAGTAAAGAACACAGAGATAACTTCCAAAGGTTCTTCTAATAGTTTCATACTTTTGCTTTGCATGTTTAAACCTTTCATCTACTTGGAATTTACTTTTGCAAGCAGTTTGAATTTGAGTTCTAATTTTACCTACCCTCTGTGTTTTTCAATTTCCCCATCACAATCTACTAAATGATCAGTCCTTTCATTATCGACGTGTGAGGTCTCTTCCATGATAAACTAAGATCTCTGGGGTATATGGGTTCAGTTTCTGAAAGCCCCGTTCTGTTTAATTGGCATATCTTTTGGTCCTAATGCCAGTATCACGCCAGTTTTAATTCATTTCTTTTTGCAACGTGTTTTAATATCCAGTAAACAGAGTGTCCTCTTTTGGTCCTTTTTCAAAATAGGTAAGTCCTTCATACATATTTATTGTTCCATATTCTATTTTAGTGTTATTTAATCTTTTTCTCTAGGAGTTACATTGACAGTATGTAAACTTTATATATGACTTGGGGACAATCGGAATTTTTATTTGTTTTTCTCATTCATGAGCATGGTATAATTCTTTATTTACTTAATTTTGAAATGTCCTATCAGCTATTTTATCATTTCTTGCCATGGAGGTCTTGTGCATTTTCATTTCTTTGTAAGTAATTTAGAGCTTTTAAGCCCCATTTTATTTATTATTTATTTATTTATTTATTTATTTATTTATTTATTTATTCATAGCTTTTTAGGGCCACGGGCGCTTCTGGCCTATGCCACAGCCACAGCATTGTGGGATCCGAGCCACATCTGCTATCTACACCACAGCTCACAACAATGCCAGATCCTTTACTCACTGAGCAAGGCCAGGGATCAAACCTGAGTCCTCATGGATACTAGTTGGAGTCTTTTCCTCTGCTCCACAACAGGAGCTCCCTTAATTCCTATTTTAACTGGTATTTTTCTTTATGGATTCTTAGTGAGTTTATTATGTTGTTATAAATGCTACTTACTTTCAAAGACATTTTCTGGGGTTACTGCTAGTACAGCAGTTTGTTAGTTTTATTGGGCTATTCAAGTATTATTTTATATATTATGATTTTTCTCTTTCCAACTCTTATGCCTCTTATTTCTTTTCCTTGTCACTTATTCATTGGAGGATGGAGAGTGGCAGTAGCAGCAAATACCCTTATTTTTTTCCTAACTTCCCTAACAAATTTTAAAAAAGCAACTCCAGAATGCTTAAAACAGATTTTAGAGGTTTTATGGAAGACAGTGATTACATTATAAACAGTGAGATTAAGTGATGGGTAGATACTGTGGCTTGCCACACCATGAGGGTGCTCTCCTGTTGTTGGAAAGGGATGTTACCAAGGGTTAAACCTGCAACATACAGACAAGAATTCAACAGTTTCTCTTTGATTTTTTTAGAACCATCAAAAGAGAATTGAATCAACAGGATCCTGACTATGAAACCTGAGTTAATTCAGTGTTAGGCCCTAAAATCTTCTGTGTCCCACATTTTGGCAACCTTTCTAAGAAAATGGGTTTTTTAGAACTCCCCTGTGGCACATTGAGTTAAGGATCCGGCACTGTCACTGCAGCAGCTTGGGTCGCTACAACTGTGTGGCCTTGGAACTTTTGCATATTGCGGGTATGGCCAAACAGAAAAAGAAAAAAAGAATGTTTTGAGGAGTTCCTGTCATGGCTCAGTGGAAACAAATCTGACTAGCATCCATGAGGACACAGGTTCGATTCTTGGCCTTGCTCAGTGGGTTAAGGATCTGGCGTTGCCGTGAGCTGTGATGTAGGTCACAGATGAAGCTCAGATGTGGCATTGCTGTGGCTGTGGCGCAGGCTACAGCTTCAATTCTGCACAAGACCAAAAAAAAAAAAAAAAGAATGTTTTGAGCAAATAAGTGATGTAATCAAAGTGATAAATGCTAGCAGTCACTAATCCTTTCAGATTTCTAAAGACTATTCAATTCCATCCCATCATCCCTGTGCTCATGGTCCCATTGCTCTTGACCTTGACTATAGGACAAGCCTCCTGACTTACCTGCCTGCCCCCACATTCTTCTTCTTCTTCTTTTTTTTTTTTTTTTTTTTGTTGCTTTTTAGGGCCTTACCTGTGGCATGTGGAGGTTCCCAGGCTAAGGATCGAATCAGAGCTACAGCTGCTGGCCTACACCACAGCCACAACCTGGGATCCCAGCCTTACCTACCCCACCGCTCACTGCAACACTGTATCCTTAACCCACTGAGCAAGGCCAGGGGTCATACCCGCATTCTCATGGATACTGATCATACTGCTGAACCACAGTGGGAACCCTCTGTTCTTCTTGATTACACCCTCCAGCCTGTCACCAGAGTCATGGCCTGAGGGCAATCTGATACACCTCGACATCTTTGAAACATCTGTCTGAAAAGTCTAAGTACTGCCCCCCACCCCCAGAAAGAGACCTCCTGCTGAGAAAAAAGTACCTGCTGGAGTGAAATTAGCCTCAGGTCCCCGTCCTGCATTCATTGCACCACCTCCTCTCCATGACCACATGGACCACCCTTTGTTCCTGAATTTCTCTCTCCTCCTGGACTCCAAGTCAGGAGTCTGCTAAAAGGGCCCTGGCATCTTACTTTGCTTTGAGATTGGGGTCACTTGCTCTGTGATAGGATTTACCGTTCATGTGCCTCATGCTATTCTTCTAGACCTGAAGATCTGACGGTCTACTTCTGATCTTCATTTTGCTCACAGCTAACCTACCACAGTGTCCTCTGCTATGAAATCCTTGACACCTCATTTATTAAAAGAGAAAACTCAGGCCTATGTGTGTGTGTGTATACACACACACACACACACACACACACACACACAATGGAATACTACTTGGCCATAAAAAAGAATTAAATAATGCCACTTGCAGCAACATGGATGGCCCTAGAGATTATTATTCTTAGGTGATGTAAGTCAGAAAGAAAGACAAATACCCTATGATATCACTTATATGTGGAATCTAAAACATGACACAAATGAATTATTTGTGAACCAGAAACAGACTCACAGATACAGAGAACAGACTTGTGGTTGCTAAGGGAATAGGGTGGGGGAAGGAAGTTGGGAGCTTGCGATTAGCAGAGGCAAACTATTACGTATGGGATGAATAAACGACAAGGTCTTACTGATTAGCATAAGGAACTATATTCAATATCCTATGATGAACAATAATGGAAAAGAATGTGAAAAAGAATACCCACATGGGTAACAGAATTACTTTGCTGTACAGTAGAAATGAACACAATGTTATAAATCAACTATACTTCACTGAAACTTTTTTAAAAAGAAGACTGACAAAATAAACATGTTGGATGCAAAAAAGGAAAGAAAGCCCGGAGAGTTTCCATTGGGGCTAAGAGGGTTATGAATGTGGCTAGTATCCATGAGGATGAAGGTTCAATCCTTGGCCTTGCTCAGTGGGTTAGGGATCCAGCGTGAGCTGTGGTGTAGGTCATAGATGCAGCTCAGATTTCTCCTTGCTGTGGTTGTGGTGTAGGCTGGCAGCTATAGCTCTGATTTGACCCCTAGCCTGGGAACGTCCACATGCCACAGGTGAGGCCCTAAAAAGCAACAAAAAGAAAAATGAAAAAGAAAACAAAGCCCATCTTCTCAACACGATGTGCAAAGCCAGAGTTCACACCCACTGACACCCAACCAGCCACCATTCCTCCGCCAGTCATGTACTTCCAGGCTCCCTTACCTTCCCACTTACTGTTTGTTCTCTCTCAAATGCAACTTTCCTCCTCTTTCTTTATTTTCTGAACCCCTATTTATCTTAAAGGACCAATTTAAATGCCAGGTCATCTGAAACTCACCCACTTCACCTTGGTAGGTAATACTTCCTTCCCTTAGGCTCTAACAGTAGGGTGTTTACATGTGTGGGATGGTCCAGCATCACTTTTTGGTTATTACTGGCTTTCAAGTGTGTTCGACTAGCCCATGTATCCCCTAACTTGCCCCTTTCCAGAAGTCAGCTTTGGTGGCAGGGAATGAATATGAGCTGAAAAGAGTTTGTTTGGCATGAACAATATTTGGGGAGGTTGATTGGTGTCCCATGCAGGATGGCTCATGAGAGACACTGAAGAGAGAGGCCCCAGAGGCAACTGCGTGCCCCAGTCCTGACCAAGGGGTGCAAGAACCGGGGTGAGAACAGAGAGAGTGGAGGTGAGGTCCCAGGATCCTGTTACTAGAGTCGGTGCTGGTGGATGGGAACAGTGAGGGAGGCGAAGCATCTAAAACATTCTGGGATTTTGAGTGCAGGTGCTTAGGGGGATGATGGTCTATTAACAGAAACAGGGAAGGAAGGAGGAGGTGACCTTGAAGGAAGGACATCTTGCGTTTGAAGTCCACCAGGACGTATGGTTGCAAAGTCCCTCTTGGACGTGAGTCCAGGGCTGGGAACGAAGATTTAACACAGACCGAGGAGATGCCATCTTTGAGGCTGTGGTAAGAGACTGGAGATGCTACTGTATAAGCGAGAGGAAAAGGGGGAAATGCTTGGTTGGGGACACAAAAGAGGAATAAAAAAATAAGGACACTGAGAATGAGGAGGAGAAAGGGCCAGAAAGTAGGCATGGACCAGCAGAGTGTCTTGGGGCAGAAGCCAAAAGGGAAGAATTCCAAAGAGTAAGAGGTCAGCAATATCAAGTTCTCTATGGAAGACGGGGCTGAAGAAGAGACCACAAGGAGGACCTGGGTGACCTTGGTGACTTTCAAGAGAGCCCTTTCTGAGCAGAGGAGGGGGTGGGGACACTGGCGGATGTGAGGGCGGTGGACGGGAGGAAGCGGAGGTGGCAGGTGCAGCCCGTTCTGCAGGGGATTTGGCAGCAAGGAGAGGGAGAGGCCGGGAAGGGCCGGGATGTGTGTTTATCACCCCGCGTCCAGCACACTGCCCACTCAGCTCCAAACTCTGTCCCCTGTCCCCTCTTCTCGGTTCCCACAGCCCTCCCCCTCTGGCCTGGTTGGGGAACAACCCTGCAGGCTTTTCTTGTCCATTTCTCTTCACTCCGATGCTTCCTCCGTGCTTCAGGAAAAGTCTTGTAGCGTTGTTCTTGTCCTATTTCTCCTGGGATCAAAGATGAAATAAGGAGTTCCTGTCGTGGTGTAGCGGAAACGAATCCGACTAGGAACCATGAGGTTGTAGGTTCGATCCCTGGCCTTGCTCAGTGGGTTAAGGATCCAGTGTTGCCATGAGCTGTGGTGTAGGTCGAAGATGCAGCTCGGAACCTGCGTTGCTGTGGCTCTGGTGTAGGCCGGCGGCTACAGCTCCAATTAGACCCCTAGCCTCGGAACCTCCATATGCTGCAGGTTTGGCCCTAAAAAGCAAAAAAAAAAAAAAAAAAGCCAAACATGAAATGAGCCCAGTGCCTCACCCAGTGACACCAGATTCTTCAGGCTTGGGCCTCAAGTTCCTTACAGAATTCTTTTCCCTGCTGTCCCCAGAGCCCCAGCTTGTATATCAATCTCCAGGAGCCCCCACCACCCTGAGTCTGTTGGCAACTCCCTCCTCCCCCCACCACACACACCAGAAGAGACCTTGCAACCACCTCCAAAGTCACCCTCGTTTCTTCCCAAGTGTTTCCTTTTTCCTCTGCTTGTGCTGGAAACTGATCTTTCAGAATTGTCTTCCTCCAAAAGACATCATCTTTCTTTTTCAGAACAGTCATTTCTTTTTCGTGTTTGGGCAGGATGGAGGAAAAGCTGTGGGGCCTGTGCCTTTTAGCCAGAAGGTAAGTGTGTATTTGTCCTGCACGAGAACCAGAGCCGCCCCCAAGGCCATTCGTAAATGCCCTCTCTACCATGCAGACCTCCTGATTTCCTAAATTTCCTGTTGCTTTGAAACACTGTAGCATTTTGTTTATGCCAGGGGAACATGAGATATATATATATATATATATATATATATTTTATGGCACCCACACCATGGCAGCAACCCAGGTCATAGCAGTGACAACACCAGATCCTTAACCCACTGATCCGCTGGGGAACTCCTTTACATTTATAATGAGCACATATCTACACATACACCGTCTCCCTATTGCTCTTGGAGGGCAGGTCTGTGTACCCATTTTGCATCCTTACAAGCCTACTAGAGGCCTGCAACCTAAGGAGGTAATAAATGTGAATTAAATTGCCAGGGAAGTCATCCTCCAACCTCCAAACGGGCCGAGAGGATGCAGACACGGGCAGGCGGGCACACGGGGAGATGGAGTTTTCCGTTGCCCAGACAGAGTGGCTCCGCAGTGGGTGATGGGCCCTCCCTCTCCTGTGAAGTCAGACAGACACCCTATTGTCCTGGCTCCCCAGCACCCCCGAGGCTGAGGGCGGCTGTCAGAGCCGCACAGGTTGGCATCTGGTGATGTTTAATTCAGCGCCGCATCACAGACTGTCTCGCATTGTTCTCCACCGTTTCCCGTGGGGCTGTCTTTTCTCTCCAAGATTCAACAACAACAAACATTGCCTGGGTCCCATATACTTACTTACTGTGTGCCAGGCACTCTCACATCACACAGTTTTCACCTTGAAAACACACGGGAGCCCTGCGTGGTAGGTGTTCCTGCCGTCACCGTAGTTTTCCAGGGCAGAAGCTGAGTTTCACAGACTTGCCGAAGGTCATGTGACTAACATGTGACTAAGAATTTGGACCCAAATGAGCCAAGCTTCTGTCTCTTTTTTCACTCGTCGAGGGCAGGACAGGACTTGACTCCCTCCCTCCCACCCAGGACCAGCCCTTCCTCCCATCCATCCCTGAAGCATCCTTGATTCAAAGCTCACTATGGCATCCTTCTCCTTGACTGACTAGGAACTGCGTTTCCTGCTACTGCGCAGAGGAGGGAAAACTCCCTGCTCTCCTTCTGCCCAGGCGCTGGGCCCGGCTTGCCTGGAGGGATAAGGGCAGAGCTATAAATGCTCGCAGCCTTGCCTCCCATCCGCACCAAACATGTCGCTCCTTCCCTCGAGAAGCTGATGAATAAATGAGACATGTGGCCCAAACAAAGGCCGCCCTGCCTCAGGCTGCTCCTGGTGATTTCATCTGAATGGTTAAGGGGTGTGAATCCATTTCCTGACCTTTATGATGAAGGAACTGGTCACTGATCGGGAAGGTCTCCATTGAGGAGCCGTAGCCCCAGATCCAGCTTCTTTTAACAGCAGGCTTCCCCCCACCCCCATCCCCAGCCGAGCGGCGTATATCAGCTTCGAAACAACCTAGGCAGCAGGATCTTTTATTGGAAGTAGAAGAGCCTCTCACATCTGATCAGAACTTCAGAGTTTACAAAGAACTTGTCTCACGAGGCAGCGGAGAAGGGTACATGTTATGAGCCTCCCTTTCTCCAGCAGTGAATCAAGGCTCAGAGGGGGGACAGGCCCTGCCTAAGGACAGCCAGCAGGCAAGAGGCGGAGGCTGGACGCAAATGCAGGTCTCCAGGCTCCAGGGCCAGGGCTCTTTCTGTCCTTTTGCAGAGGGGTCGCTTGGCGGGAGTGTGGGAATAGAGCAAGACGAGGCGCCCTGTCCCCCACAGCCCACCTGCCTGTGGAATATCTGTCTCCCGCCTCCTCAGGTGAACAGGACCTGAAACTGGGGTGTCTTGGAGGAAGTACTTTTCTGAATGCTGATTTACAACCTTTCCAGAAAGGATTTCAGGAAAGAGATCTTGGCAGGCATCTTGATGCCTTCAGTGAAAGTGCCAAGGGTCTTAGTGAGGTCTGGATGGCTTGCAGCAAGGCAATAATTCTAATTCCAGCTGTGCCCCATGCTCCTCGAGCCACTGGAAAGGAAAAAAAAAAAGGTTCCCCTATAGCTTTGCGGAAGACCATATCACGAAGCTAAATTTGGACGCCTCTGCAAAGGTTTGGTGGACTACGAATATCCTTGTTTTCCACATAGGAATACAAGTCAGAGAATCAATATTAAGGAATCTTCAAAATTATTTTTGAAATACTAATTTGCACCTGGGAAATGCTTAGCATGTTCTAAGGTAGTGTAGCTGAAATGGGCCTCTGTACACTGGCACCAATGATGTCTTGGCAACAGAGTTCTGGGTAAAGCAGAAAGAAAAGCTTTATTGCTTTGCCAGGCGAAGGAGGCCATGGCAGGCTAATGTCCTCAAAACTGTGTCCTCCCTTGAGAGGGGAGAGCGAGGGGTCTCTTTTGGTTTAGCTCCCAAAAAATGGGCTGTGGATGAGAATTAGGGTGCCTGCATTCTTCTCCCTGCATAGATCATTTCAAAGTCATCAGTGCCATGGTCAGGTGGTCTGGTGACAATTTCTGGTGGCCTTTGGGGTTATCGCCGTTTGACCTTCTCTTGGCAGTGAAGATGGCTCGCCAGAGAAGCGGGTGCTCGGGGGGGGGGGTTTCGAAGGAAGAGAAAACACAAGGCATGCAGTGTAACTCTAACTAGAGAGTAATCCTTAGTAAAAGAAAGCAATTACGCCAGGAAGAAATCCTTTGCGAAAAGCTGGTTAGAGTAAGTTCGTGAGCCATGGCTGGGCATAACACAAGGGAAAGTTTTAACTAGTTTTTAGCTCTATCAGTATTTCCTCCTCGTTAACCCTTGAGTCAGCCTTTTGAGACTGAGGGGAGGCCTGGACGGCTACAGGAAAGGCACAGGGACACAGGAGCTTGTACATGGTTCCAGGAGGCAGGCTGGCCTGACCGTTCCCTTTGGGGGATTCCAATGTAAGAATCTTAGGGAAAATCCTGATTCTCAGGAAGGTACCCTTTCCCTAGGATAAGGGCTGTGCTGTCTTGTACCTTGTTCCCTGCCATTTGCCACCAGGTGACAAGGGCTGGGTTTTGAGATCCACAGCCAGGGCAGGATCTGGCCTCTCTAGGCTCCCGTGTGAGCTCATCCTGCTTCCTTCGCATGTCAGGGATCTATGTGTTGCAGAGCCTCCAGCGTGTCCTCTTCTGTCTCAGGCCTCCCAGGCTGGAGGCTGGTCAAGAAGGCAGAGCGGGGTTGGTGTCTAGAAGGAGCAGGGCCTGTGTGTTCAGGGTTGGGAGGCTCTGTGCCCGGACACCTTCTCACATATGGGCACTGCTTCCTCTTCAGTCTTTTGTCTTCCTAGGGTAGAAAAAGGCCTTTTTTTCATTCATTCATTCATTCATTCCACTTACATTCATTCCTCTGTTTTTTTTTTTTTTTTTCTTTTTTTTTTGGCCAAGCCTATGGCACGTGGAAATTCCCAAGACAGGGATCAAACCCACGCCACAATAGTGACGCCACTGGATCCTTAACCCACTGCACCACCAGGAACTCCCAATTCCTCTATTTTTTGAGTGCCTACAGAGGATCAGGAATTGTTTTAGATACTGGGAATACAACAGGGCATCAAACAGAGAAAAACTTCTCCCCTTGTGACAGGGAATTGCTGCTGGGAGAGCCTTTTATAGAGTATTTAGAGTCTACACAGCAAGTAAGACGAACAACAAAATGCACAGTGTGTTACATGCTAAGCTAAATGACGTGGAAGACACAGAGCAGCTAAGAGTGGCCAGGTCATTCAGAGAAGGATTGTCACTCCCAGCAGAAGCAGTCATTGGGGCTTTACAAAGGGGGTGGCATTTGAGTAAGAACTTGAGGGCATAGGGGACTGACATCTGTCACTATCTGGGGTGAGAACATTGGAGGCAGAGGGGGCAGCTGGTGCCAAGTCTCAAGTGGGAAATGCCCTGGTGTGGTTGAGGAACAGTCATGAGGTTGGCGGGACAAGTGGATGGGAGCAAAAGAAGATGAGATCGGGGGTGTGGGGGACACAGATTCTCTCGGGCTTTGGGGAGCACGGTAGGGACTTTGGCTTTCCCTCCCTCCAGAGAAATGGTGTGTCACGGCTGTGGCCCCCCGCCCTGATGTCTGTGTTGAGTGTGGCTTTGGGGGCAGCATCAAAAATGGGCTGTTGGGAGCAATGATAGAAGCATGGAGATGAGACAGAAGCTTCTTCAGGATGTCCAGGGTGAGAGTGGCTTTGATCAGGTGGGTGGCAGTGAGAGAGATGAAACGTGTCTGGATCTATCTCCCCAATCAGGTGGAGCCATTAGGATATTGGAGAATGTGAAGAGTGAGGTGGGGGGCAAGGTCATCCTACAGTTTTTATCCTGAGCCCCAAAAGAATGGAATTGCCACCCCAGAGTCAGAAAGACCATGAATAGACAAACTGGGGAAGCAGAACAGAGGTTCCCTCTTGGACTTGACTTCTGAGAGGCCCCATGATATGTGAAGAAGATTCTGGCTCTGGCCTTACTAGCTGGATGACCCTGGGCAGGTCCTATCACCTCTCTGAGCCTCCATCTCTCCATTGGTAAAAGTGCTACTGATAGGGATGGAGTAGGTACAGATGGTTGTAGGAGTCCCAGGAAGGGACCATAGATAGAGAGGGAAACCTAGGGGACTTCGGGAGGTCACTGTAAGTTAATAACCGCTCAAGAGGGTCAGCAAAATAAATCAGGCTTGCTTGACTCGTGGAGGCTCAAGACAGGCCTCAGGTCATGGGGTGGGGGATGGGGTGAGGCTTGCATTCAGTTTCAGACTTAGGGCAGCAGTTTGGAGACCACCCTTCTGCTGATTTGAATAAGCACTTTGACCAGATACCGAGGAGGAGCTACTACTCGAAGAAAGAGGAAGAGGCAGTCTTTTCCCACCGCACCCCCCCGCCCCATGATGATAGAACCGTAGCTCACCTGACTCTGGGGCAGAGCTTCCCTGCCTGTCCGCTTGCCTCTCTCACAAGTGTCCTATCTTAATACATCTATTTCTTGCCCAGCACTTTTTCTCTCACCGAATTCCTTCTGTGCAGAGGCATAAAGAACCTCAACCTCAGTAAGTCCAGATACCAGGTAAGTGATTCTAACATAAAACTGTGGTTCAAGTCCCAATCTGGGTTCTGGCTGGGTTCAAGTCCCAGCTCGTGGGTTCAAGTTCCAAAGTGGATTCTGCCTAGGTTTAGGCCATTGCTGCTGTCAGTTTCACTACCAGTTTCAAAGGACTGTCACCAGGGCTTAAAGTCATGTGGGGACCAGCACAGCATCTGGCACATACATGGGCTCAGTCAGTGGGAGTCAAGGTTATTATTCCTTCAAGACCAGGGCAGAGCCCAAGAGCAGCAATCAACATTTTCCAGTCTCCAGAAGGCCGTCTGGGGGTGACCACGGGGCAAACCCCTCCTCTGGAGTCTTAAAGGTCAGCGCTTTGCCAGCTGCTGCTAGAGACAAAGGCAGCCTGGTTTCCCCTGGGTGGCCCTTTGTTTTTCACTTGTCTACCTCAAACCAATGCCCTGGGGCCACCTCCTCATCTGGCAGGGACAACCCTGCCCGAGGCCCCCTTGCTGCCAGCAGACTTCACATCCCTCTGCACAGAGGGAAGCTGGCTCCCGCTACCCTCCCCCGAGCCCTGCCTGTTGGAAAGCACACTGCCTTGACCTCACTAACTGGCCAGGCAGCCTTGGTAAAGCTGTTGTATCTTCTTGGGCTCATTTTCGTCCTCTACAAAATCGGAAACATGGCACCTTTTCCAGGCTTGAGTCCTGGCATGGATGTGCTGGGCCCTGGGTTTGAACTCTGACTTTCTTGTAAATTCTTACACACTTAACTTCAAGATTCAGCGCCTCACTTGCCACATTTTAAAATGGAGTTTGTAAAAACACAGACCTCACAGGGTTGTTGCGAGAAGCAACGGGAACTAAAGTGTTTAAACTAGAGTCTGAGACGTGGTAGGTGCTCCAAAATGTTGTTATGATTCTCTAAGGAATATCTAAAAGTGCTCCAAATGCTACAGCATTTGAAACACATGGCATGAGGGTTTCACACTTGCCTTGACTTTATGACATTCCCAAAGTCACCCTCGAAGGCTCATGTCAGCGTCACCTGCTTTCTATGCTGTTATGCAGAAGTGTGGAGATAGACCCAAACATGAAGCTCTTTTAAAAAATGAGAACACATGCACACTACTATCTGGAAAATAAATGATTCGCAAGGACCTACTATTACAGCACAGAGAACTCTACTCAATATTCTGTAATAATCTTTAGGAGAAAAGAATCTGAAAAGGAATGGATGTGTGTATATATATAATTGAATCACTTTGCTGTACACCTAAAACTAACACATTGTAAATCAGCTAGACTTCAATATAAAATAAAAATTAAATGTAAAAAAATGAGGCATTTCTGTTGTGGCTCAGTGGAAATGAATCCGACTAGGAACCATGAAGTTGATAGTTTGATCCCGAGCCTCGCTCAGTAGGTTGGGGATCTGGCGTTGCCGTGAGCCATGGTGTAAGTGGCAGATGCAGCTCGGATCCCGTGTTGCTGTGGCTGTGGTGTACCCTGGCAGCTGTAGCTCCGACTTGACCCTTAGCCTGGAAACCTCCATATGCCACAGGCTCGGCCCTAAAAAAGCAAAAGAAAAGAAAACACATACACATTACTACCTAGAAAATAGATGATTAATTAACAAGGACCTACTATTATAGCACAGAGAAGAGAGAGCTCTACTCAATGTTCCGTAATAACCTTTAGGGGAAAAGAATCTGAAAAAGAATGGATGTGTGTATATGTGTAACTGAATCACTTTGCTGTACACCTAAAACTAACACAACATTGTAAATCAGCTAGACCTCAATATAAAATAAAAATTAAATTTAAAAAAATGAGGAGCTCCCATTGTGGCTCAGCAGATTAAAAACCCAACATAGCATCTGTACGGATGTGGGTTCGATCCCTGTCTTCTCTCAGTGGGTTAAGAATCTGGCATTGCTGCAAAATGCAGCGTAGGTTGCAGATGAAGCTCCAATGTGACCCCTAGCCTGGGAACTTCCATATGCCGCAAGCAGAGCCCTGAAAAAAAATAATGAAATGAAATGAAATAAAATAAAATAAGAAAACTTGCTTGGCGTTTATGAGGTGGTCTCAATATTCAGAAAAACATTGCAGGTAATTCTTCAAAAGAAGGAAGAAGCACCTCCAGGTTATCTGACTTTGTGGACTGAGTTGTGGTTTCTGTAACTGTTTTCTCAGTGTAAATTCTGCCGTCTCTGGCCTGTGTCCAAGGCTGCGATCACCAGGAAGTCAGGCTCTGCATCTTGCATGAGGTCTGGGTGTGTGCGCGCGAGCTGATGGCTCCTGGATGGCTCGGAATGAGCCTAGAAAACATGTGGGCTTGTGTCAAAATGAATTTTTAAAAGAGGCAGAAGACAGATCTGAGTGATTTGAGATATACTACTGAGAACACACTGAAGCAACAATGTGTTTGGTAAGACAGTACTCACTGATGCCAACTATGCGTTTGGTAAGACAGTACTCACTGATGCCAACTATGCGTTTGGTAAGACAGTACTCACTGATGCCAACTATGCGTTTGGTAAGACAGTACTCACTGATGCCAACTATGCGTTTGGTAAGACAGTACTCACTGATGCCAACTATGTGTCCTAAGGCCAGATTAATCCCTGTTCCAGACAGATGTTCATGGCACGGCCTGCAGGTGAGGCCACTGGACACGGTTGCTCCCCTCATTCAAGGGTCCTCAGCCTCCCAGTGCCTCGCTCACCTGGGCCCAGTTGTTGGCCCAGCTTGGTGCTGGGCTCCCCTAAGGATGTCTGTTTCTGCAGGTAGATTTCTTCTTACTCACGTGGAGGAACCAGAGTCACTTCCATGACTGCCACTGACCAGCTGGGGGACAGGAGGCCAGCTGCTTATGTTGCCTGAGCCCTTTGAGCCTTGATCATCCCGTGTGCAAATGCAGATCATGCTATCTGTGCCTCGAGGTGGTGGATCCCGGAGGAGTTTGATCAACAGTCAGGTAACAATCCCTGAAAGTGCTGCTGCCCTGACCCTGCTGATGCCCATCTGCCCTTTTGCATTTAGGTTCCTGATCTGGGATGGAATGGCGAAGGGCTTTCTGTGGTCTAGAAGATAGAGATTAGTAAGCTCCAAGAGGCCAAGGCCAAGTGTATGCTCCTCTCATCAAACCTCTTTCCAGCTCTCCGGCTGTTTGTGTCAGCCAGGCTACCAGGGGTGTTTAGAAAGAGGAGCAGGGACTTACCCACTACCCAGTTGCTCGGTCACACTCACAGGTTTCTATAGAGCTCATCACTGGGTTCTCCTGCAATCCACATGGCTACTTCATGCCGCCCTGGGAAAACCATTTCTTTTCCTTTGAGTTGAGATCTCTCCTTTGTAAAATGGGGGCTGGGGTAAGACCTCTCTGAGGTCTCTGATGCTGAAATAGCCCCTTGTTGAACTGTATACTTCTGTCCGATGACTGACAAGCATTCCATTTAGCCAATGTACCCAAATATTATGATGCATTTGTAATTCATTAAAATCATAAAATCCTTGATATTCTTTGGTCTCCTAGGTCTGCACGCCTCACGCATTTCGGTATTTCTGATGGCCTCTCAAAGAGGAGAGGGGAGCTTGAAGGCAGAGCTTCACATCAGCTGCAGGAAAGTGTCCTGACCTAGTTCACCTCCAGGCCTTGCGGGTCCCAACCACCCACCTTCAAGAACCAAGAACCAAGGCTTTCTCTTAGTGACGAGGGTGCGGGAAAGCTGAGAGATCTATTCAATCAAGGACCAACCATTTGAAGGAGATGCTAAGTCAAAACCCGTACTGTCTCGGTTGGGCTCCTCAGCAAGGTCTGAGTTCTCCACTGAGGCAGAGAGAGCCAAATAGAGGAGGGGAGAGTATAAGAGAGAGGAAGATTTTTGCTGCACTTCAGTCCTATGCCCCAATTGGACCCAGGCCCAGAGAGGGGGAGTGACTTGCCTAAGGTAGCACAGATACCTGGTAGCGAAGAGCGTTTCCCTGGCAACGAGTCCTGCCTCTTTCTACTTCCTCTGTCCCTTCAGCTCTTGCCCAAGAGAGGGTGGCCGTTTTCGCCTTCAGAAAGGAGAAGCAAAGACCTGAGAAATATTCAATCTGGTTGTCTGAGAACACACAGTGGTGCGCTGTCCTTAGCAAAACTGTTTCTCTAATTGCCTTCCTGCCATCATGAAATAGGAGCCAATAAGCATGCGTGTCTATTCCTCTTTAATTCTGAATGTCTGATCAGGGTCACCTTAACAGTCATATTCAGTTACTGGACAAGAGTTTCTCAAAATGTGTGCTCTCTTTCTATTGGTTAAGACAGCTGTAGCCAAACATACATTTGCTCATGTACACAGAAGCTCACATACACATGTGGGTGGGCACACATTCACCTTTTTTTTTGTTTGTTTTGTTTTGGTTTTTTTTTTGGGCTTTTTAGGGCCACATGTGCAGCATATGGAAGTTCCCAGGCTAGGGGTCGCATTGGAGCTGCAGCTGCCAGCCTATACCACAGCCAAAGCAATGCAGGATCCCAGCCACATCCAGGAAAGGTGTGAGTTGGTGGATTCTGTACCATGGCAGTAGCCACAAGAGTGGCTCACTTTCCCAATGGCAGGTGGCCACTTGGGGTCCTTCCTAGCTCTGAGAGTTAGACTTTGTGGTTCTGTGTTGACTGAGGAATGATCAAAGGCTTCCTGTTCTCTAAAAATACATGTTTGCTTCCTGAAAGAGAAGAGCCCAGGCCAAAGTCCTGATATTCCTGGCACTCATCCTGTGGGTGGAAATGGGACATGGCCCATGGGTGCTCTAGGATGGAGCTTGCCGAGAGAGGGAGATTTGGGGATCAGGACCCTCCAGAGCCCATAGACTTGTCTCTGTACTCCATCAGGACATGAGGGCAGGGCAGGGGCCAGCAGGAGGACTGGGTGTACCATGACTGCTGGGACTACATTTTCCATCCATGGACCATGCAAGGTCCATGGTTAGGTTCTGGGGCACAAAGTCCATGGCCTTATCTTCCATCATTACATGGCTCCTATGCCAACAGGGATGACTAACAAGCATATCTTTTAAAAATTATGAAGAGGTTCCCCTAATTTCTCTTTCTGACCTTTCATTGTTAGTGTATAGCATTGCAATAAATTTTTGTGTGTTAATTTTGTATCCTGCAACTTTACCATATTCATTAATGAGCTCAAACAGTTTGCTGGTAGCATCTTTAGGATTTTCTATGTATAGTATCACGTCATCTGCAAACAGTGAGAGTTTTACTTCTTCCTTTCCAATTTGGATTCCTTTTGTTTCTTTTTCTTCTCTGATTGGGATGACTAGGACTTCCAAAACTATGCTGAATAAAAGTGGTGAGAGTAGACGTCCTTGTCTTGTTCCTGACCTTAGCTGGAATTCTTTCAGCTTTTCATCATGGGTTTGTTATTTATGGCCTTAATTACATTGAGGTAGGTTCCCTCTATGCCCACTTTCTGGAGGGTTTTATCAGAAATGGGTGTTGGATATTGCCAAAAATTCTTTTGCATCTATTGAGGTGACCATGGAGTTTGTATTCTTCAGTTTGTTAATGTGGTACATCACACTGATTGATTTGCAGATATTGAAAAATCCTTGCATCCCTAGGAAGACGGGGGCAGAAATCATTCTTCCTTGGAGGAATTTTCTTCCTATGCTGGCATAGGGTTCACTCAACTGAGATCAAAGAAGAACTCTGATTATTTTCTACTGTTCACCACTGCATTAAGGGTTGGGAGGAGGCAGTAAAGGGAACGCATGTTGAAGAGGAAAAAGGGAGACCCAGGAATGAGAGCCCGACTCCCGCTTGTCCTGCATTTACTCATCCCATGTTCACTAAAGCACAAACCCCACATCAAGCCAGTGGCTGGACTCAGAGGATTTGAAGGTAAGTGAGATGGGATCTGGTTCTGCTCAGACAGCCTACCTTCCAGGCCAGTGGGTCTGGGGACCCATGGGTGAGAGTAGGTGGGTCAGACAGTTCATATTTCAGGCCAGTGTGTCTGGGGGCCCATGGGTGGGGGCAGTCTTCCAGTATCGCAAGATGGGGTTCCAAGAACCCACCGACACCAAGCACAGAGCACAAACCCACCCACTTTGGGGGGGTCCTGCTGTGGAGTTTCTTATCTGGGGAGCTGGGACCATGCCTCTGTCCGCATGTCTGGTTCTGGCCTCGGGGCTCAGACCTGACGAGTTCTATTATCATTTCTGGGAACTGACCTCGTCCACAGCTCACTCTGCCTTTACCTCATGGCCTAAGTCTGGGTATCCAGTGACACCCACCTCCTGTCTCAGACCCAGCTTTCTTTCTGTAGGGCCTCACTGTGCTATGTGATGAGGCTCCTATGGGAGCCAGAGGAGGCTCTAGAATATCAGGGTCCCCCGAGGGCTGAGAAATAAAGACATTTCTCTTCCAGGATCACCTCCGGCCAATTAGGCGCAGCCTCCTAGTGCCTTTGTTGTGTGGCGAGACTGACTGGAGAGGGGAGGGGGCGTCGTGGAGGTGGAGGTCAAGGTCAGGCTTGCCGTGTTCTCTTTGAGGGTCTCATGGAACATAAGTCCTTTCCTAGGATCGCCCGCTGCCTTTGAGTCCTTAAAAGCCAAATTGTGGAGGCTGATTGGGCTGCTAAGGAAATGTAATATCCTATACGGCTTTCTGATCCACAAAATAGAAATAGTTTACATTATGTGACTCCAGAGGGCTATAATTGCGTCTCTCTCAACCTAGGGCACAAAACAAAGTCATCCCCTGGTTTCCAAGGGAAAAACAGTGGGCCTTTCATTACTCATTTTACAGCTTATCTCCTGGAAATCTTACTTCCAGCATCTGTGTTGGGAGGAGGTAACACAGCTTCCTCTTCTGAGCTGTAGCTTGTGGCCCAGAGAGAGATGCGAGAGCTCAGGGCCTTGCTTTTCCCTTTTCCACCAGCACACTTACAGGACAGCCTAACCTCCTGTGAAGTGTGTATCTGACATAGGAACCCACCAGACAGTGAGTTATTGACAAAGGGTGGTGGAGGGAGCACGAACTCTGCTTTCTGTCCAGAGGAGCTGTTCTGGGAGCTCATCAATGGAGTCTGATTTCAGAGCCCACTGCATTGAAGACTTTCCCGGGCTCTGTGGCTGGGTGTTCGATTCTGCTCGTGCCTGATGCGCAGAGTTCAAATTCAACCCCTTTTATTTGGTGAGTAGCTTATATCTTATAAATCACTTTTGTACTTTCATGTATGATCTCATTGGAGTCATGGAAACACCAGAGATAAGACATTGCTTGTTTCAGAGTCCCCGTCGTGGCTCAGTGGTTAACAAACCTGACTAGGATCCATGAGGATGTGGGTTTGATCCTGGCCTTGCTCAGTGGGTTAAGGATCTGGCATTACCATGAGCTGTGGTGTAGGTCACAGACCCAGCTTGGATCTGAAGTTGCTGTGGCTGTGGTGTAGGCCCGAACCTACAGCTCCAATTGGACTCCTAGCAGACATTGCTTGTTCGGGGATTTTTTTGGCCACGTCTGAAGCATGCAAAAGTTCTGGGCCTAGGGATCAAAACTTCACCACAGCAGCAACCCAAGCCACAGCAGTGACAATGTCGGATCTTTAACCCACCAAGCCACAAGGGAACTCCAAGACATTCTTATTCTTTTTTTTTTTTTTTTTTTTTTTTTTTTTGTCTTTTTGCTATTTCTTGGGCCGCTCCTGAGGCATATGGAGGTTCCCAGGCTAGGGGTCAAATTGGAGCTGTAGCCGCAGGCCTACGCCAGAGCCACAGCAACACGGGATCCGAGCCGCATCTATGACCTACACCACAGCTCATAGCAACGCCGGATCCTTAACCCACTGAGCAAGGGCAGGGATCGAACCCACAACCTCATGGTTCCTAGTCGGATTCGTTAACCACTGCACCACGATGGGAACTCCGACATTCTTATTCTTACCTTACAGACCAAGGAACTAAATTCAGAAAAGGATAGATGATTTTCCAATGGTTACACGCTCACTTGATGACTAACCATGACTTAGCCTTAAGTCATTTGGCTCCACAAACCCCTTTTGACTCTACCATGGATACATTCCTGAGCCAAAGAGAAAACATTCTTGGATCTTAGCTCTTGGGGATTATATGTACCAGTCTTTCTCGTCAATAGCACAGATAAGTGGGAACGAATGGAGAGCGCCTGCTTATTGTGTTGAAGGAGATGAGACAGAAAAGTCAATGAAATTCTGAATACCTAGAGGGGTTGCCAAGGAGTGTTGTCTCGTGCTTTGGAAAGTTGGTGTAGTGTCAGCAATTAACATCTCTTGGATGGCTCTGCTGTATCTTGCGTAGATGTAGAGGAGAAGAGAAGGTGGAGTTTCAAGTCCTCATCTGATCTAGAGGGCCTGTGAGTCTTTCCCTAGAACTTTCACAGCATCACCTCTCAGCCACTTCTGATGCCCTCTGCCATTATGGAATCTGGCAGCTTGGCCTTCCAAGGCCACCTCCCAAAGACACAGACGGCTCCTGTTAGCATCTCCTCAAGGCCCCTTAGAGACCGGCCACCTCCAGACCATCTCCATGCAACAACGAAAGCATGCTGTTCATAAAGTCTGAGAAATCCCCTGGCAGTTGCACAACTCCACACAGAAGGAGATAGTTAGAATTTTTTTTAAGGGCCTCTATCTGATATCCAAAACACTGCTTTATTTGAAGTCAGTATTGACAATATCATCTCCACAGGTAGGCAAAAACTGATGCTCTGTTTAGGAATTACAAAAGCATGACCCCCCCTTTAATTGTACTCGAGAAAAACGCTTAGATGTAAATTTAGGGCAAGTAATTTGTTACAGTATGCTAGGGTATAAAGTATCCTACATAAGGATAATGGGTTAAAAAGGAGAAGTGACATGGAAAGCAGCGACATTCAAGAAACACTCACACATGACCAGTAATGAGCAAAACACTTTTTGTGAGTAGTAGTCCACAGGGCAATGATACCATTTACGACTTGAAGATGTCAAAATTAAAAGTGTGCTCTAAGAGGTCAATCATTAATCAGCAGAAAATGAGTCAGAATAGAGCAGTTTTCTCAACCTGGGCACGGATGACATTTGGACTGGATCTTCTGTGTGTGGGGACTGTCCTGTGCATTGTAGGATGCTTTGTGGCATCCCTGGCCTGTAGCACCATCCCACTGCGGCCCTAACCAAATATGTCTCCAGACACTGCCAAGGTTCTCCTGGGGGAAAAACTATCTTTTGTTGAGAAACACTAAAATAGAGAAACAGCAAATGAGAAAAATGGATTTTAGGACTTGTAAATCTTCTTTTTTAGGAAAAAAAGAGAGGGGGGCAAAACATGAGAAATGCTTATCCAAGGACTTCCAGGTTACCTTACCATCTCTTCGAGCATTAAGAAGGCATAATCCCTCTGGAAGTCATGACCATGCTGGGCCCGTTCGGGTATTCTGTTTTTCAAATTCCCCCTTGTTCTGGATACATTTTTCCAAACAAATTTCTGATTATCAATTGTTGTCCCAAATAACTTTCCTGCATGCAAAGTCTTCACTGGCTTAATGATCTGAAAGAGTACTTTGTCTCCCTGACTGTCATGCTGTATTTCATATGAATGAATTGACATTGTAGTTTATCCACCAGTCTCTAAGTTACGTAACTCATTATCTATGATCTATGCAAAGCTCTCAATGAGACCCAATTTCCAAGCACACAAAGTTTAAAGAATTTATCGAGATTCGAGCACACTTACGGAAACTCTTGGAAGCCAACCAGGCCCTTCTTCTGGCTACCTAAAACTTAATGGCTGAAAACAATAGTTACTTTATTACTTATAATTCTGTAGGTCAAAAATTATGGCAAGGCTCAAAGGGGATACAGGATGCCACTGGAGTCACTCAGGTGTCTGTATTCACATCTGGGGCTTTGTTGCTGCCAGGAAGTGGGGTGTCACCATACCCCTCCATCTAGCTTCTTTCTTTAGTAAAAGAGTATGAACTTTTTTCCATGGCAGAGCAAAGCTCTACAAACACAGAATTTGACAGGTCTTGTAAGGCCAAGGCCAGTGACACACAGTGCCACTTGTGCCTCATACTGTTGGTCAAAGTAAGTCACAAGCCCAGCCTGGATTCGGTGAGAGGGGGTATACACTCCAAATCTTGAACCAAAGAGTGCCAAAGTGACATTTCAAAAGTGTACATGTAATTGAAAGGATTATTACGGCCATCTTGGAAACCATCTACCTTCCATCGTGGAATAAACTCCAACAAGATTCATAGAAGACCTACAATGTTTTAAAGAGAAGTATATTAAAGACAGTAGTAAGAGCTTGGATTTTAGGGCAGAGGTTATTGGAAAGAAAGAGCTCTCAGGCCCCCAATTGTCTTTAGGCAGAAAGCAGACTCAGAAAGCTACTCAAGTGAAATCACAATTTATTTCTTACAGAAAATGAAAGATGGTTCAAAGGGAAAAGCCCAGACCACAAAGCCAAGAACTAAAGAAAACAATAGATCAAAGAACCATTCCAAAGAGCAGAAATGGACTCTCATTAAGGAGTCTTCCTTGATGTTGGAGTCAGAGGAACTGACAACAATATATGTCCAGATTTCAGAATTGCTCTGGAGCAGTGATTGCTTTGTGCAGCCCAACAATTCCCTTTTAAAATGGAGTGTCCTTGTCTTATCCTTGTATTTTATGGATGTGATGGGAAGATCATCTGTCCTTTTAGTTCACAGGTCTCCAAGAGTCTTATGTGAGACTTCACATTTCATGAGGAACCTCATTTCACCCTATTTTGAAATTCTTAGCACACACCAACTCCAATGAGGTGGTGAAAGTTCATTCCCCTCTCCTTGAATCTGAGCTGACCTAGTTATTGCTTTGAGCAATAGACAGTGATAGGCATTCTTCTGTGTGACTTTTGTATTGAGGGCTTCTGTGGTCTGGTAGCTTCCACTTTTATGCTTTAGGAGTCCATAACAACCATGTAGGAAAGTCTAGCCCAACTTGCTGGAAAAAGAGACAAGAGGAGGTGCATTGAGTTGCCTTAACTGACTTCCAGCATTGAGTGCCTGTATAGGTGGTTAAAGACTTCCTGGATCCTTCAATATCAGTGATACCTAGTCAGTACCAGGTGGGACAGAGTTAAGATACCCCTGCTGAGCTTCCCACAATTGCAGGTCTACAAAATCATGAACAAATTAAATAGCTGTTATTCGAAGCCACTACGTTTTGGGATAGTTTGTTACACAAACAAGAAAACACTGAAACACACATACCCCATTCTCACACCATGTCTTGTCTTCTATTCTATCTACATGTTCCCTCTTTTCCCTGGATATTTTTAAGAAACACCCCAAAATTTTAACACTTAGCAGGGTCTAGTGTATTTCATGATTAAAACCATTGCATAAATGTTAAGAAAGCACAAGGACACCATACCACATTCCTGACCCCACTAATGCAACAACCAAAACTGAGTAGACAAAGCAACCAAAGACCAATAACTCACATTAGATTCAGACAGTGTAAGTATCACCACAGACCTCCAGGGTTTAGAACTCTACTCTACCTTCCATCAGGAAAACATCTAATCATGTTTGATCTTCCCACCACCTTCTTTCACGCTTCTTCCCCAGACCCCAGCAAGCACTCTCAGACTTCACCATCATCGTCTATGTCCTGCTTGCTTCTGCTTGCAGAGTACTGTGGGAACTGTCAGGGTCCCCAGGATCTCAGCCAAGTGGAAGAAAGCAGACCACCAGCTGATTTTTGGCTTTGGGAAGAGCCACCAATTACAGCTCTCTGCTCACAGCTGAGATTTAGGTTGTCTTTCAACGTTGCAGTTTCTTCTAAGTCAGCTATTAGGCATTGTAGTGCATCTGAAGTGCACCATTCTTACAGATTACTGAGAACCAAAATGGGCCCTGATTTTCCATGGTAGTGTCTATTCTATGACAAGGGAGGGAAAAGAGGAAGAGCTGAAGAAGTTTGGATTTATTGTGGGATTAAAAGCTGCAGCTATGTTGAATGGCCTGATTATTTTGGCTTTGGGAACAGAAGCTATGAAGGGTTCTTGTCTCTCAGACTCAATATCTATATTATAAACAGGACTGTAAATATCCTTTCTTAACATAGACCAAAGTCCAAACAAGGAGCCAAACAGCAGTAATTCTGGGAATTTGTCCTAAGCTATGCAGATGCAGAATGACTTGTTTTGGAATCTGATGAGAAACACAGGAACTAGAAACCAATGGTATGAAAATATCACCAAAACTGAAGATTAATCCTCCAAAAGACCTAGCATCCTCCAAGAATCTGTAGACCTAAACTTGAACCCCTGCTCAGCCGCTAACCTCAGCCGACCTCTCTGCACTGCTTGATGAATCTTTTATACCCAGGATGTTCTCTCCTTACATCCATCACTGAACTCTACCCTCCACTTGCAGCACCACCAACTTGATCTTACCTCCTCAAAAAAAATAAGACCATAAAGAATAAAGCACTTCAACTTCTAAACTTCCCACCATGATGATGTCAAACTTATCAGCTCTTCCTCCACTGTCAGCATCTTTTCTCAAAGTCAGAGGACAAGGTGACCCTCTCTAGTTCCTTGAGGTTTCAGCTGTCACTCGCTACTACTTCCCTAAGACTTTGCTTCAACACCTGCCTCTTTCTTTCCTACACATTCAAACTCTTCTTCTCTCCTGGCTCTTGGCTGTCTGCTGATAAACATGCCCAAGTCTCTCCTCTCCCCATAAAACGCCTCTCCTCATTCTAAGTCCTTTTCCAACCAAAAACCTGTCTTTCATTCTCCTAAAAAAAAAAAAAAATTCTTGGGTCCTGAAATAGATATCTGCACTCACTGTCTCCACCACTTCATTTCCCCATGACCCTTCCATCCCTTTCAGTCTGGTCTCCCTCTCTGCTCCACTTCTCCCTGCCCTAGCCAAGGTCAGCTCACATGGGGAAACAACGTCATACTCATGGGATGCTTTCCAGCGCTTATGCTACCAGAATTTCCTTCTGCCCCTAACATTGTGATCATGAACTCCTCACTCCCTTGGCACCTCTGGTACTTGTCCTTTGTTACAGCTTGCACCTTTTCAATGACCCCTCCTTGACTTCCTCAAAGACACCTCAGCCCTCTCTTTAAATATGCTATTCTCAAGAAGAAGACCTTGACCCATCACTATTCTTCCAATAAATGCTCTTGGAAAGGTCTCGTAACTCATTGTTTTAAGCACTCTGTATGTTGAGGACCACCACATCCCTATCTCCAGCCCCACTCTCTTCCCTGAGAGCCATGCTTGCCTTCCAACTGCCTACTAGTCAAGGCCGGTTTTCCTTTCTCATCCTATTTCTCCTCTTTCCTATTACCCCACTCTCTCAGTTCACCATTCTCTCATGCATCTTGTCACCCAAAGGAGAAACTTGACATCACTCCTTTTTCTTTTTCATCCCCCATGTCTGGCCAGTGACCACATCCAGCTGACCTCTTAATTGCTTTTCCAATCTGCCCCCTCCCATCTCGACTTCTGCTGCCTCGCTCAGATCCTATTAGCTCTTACTCAGCCTTTTGAAATCCTCCCGTCTATATTAGTCCATCAAAATCCACTCTCCAAATGAAAACAGAATGTTCCATCCACATGTAAACATATTATTCCCCTGCTTAATCCTTCAGAAGCTCCCTATTATCTGCAGAAAGAACTTCAGTCTCTTTGCCAAGGCATAAAAGGCCCACCTAATCTCATCTCTTGCAACTCCCTGTTCTTGTGCTGCATGTTCCCGTACTGACCAACTGCTAGTGGCTCCCTATGCTCACCGTGTTCTTGCATGCCTGTGCTCTTACTTATTCATAGAATGTTCTTCCTTCCTTTCACTGCCTGGCTAACTCAGTCTCCTTTGGAACCAAATTTAAGCATCAGTTCTTCTGAGAAACCTCCTCTAAATCTGCAGGTTGGATGCAGTGTTCCTTCTCTGTTCCCACAGACCCTTAAAATCTGTGTCTCTCCTCGCTCGCTCTCTATCTCATCACCTCACTTGCCAAAGTACATCTACATATTTTGTGGATGTGTTTGTTCCCTTGCAATATGGTAAATTCCTTAAGAAGAGGAACTAATTCATCACTGCAGTCTAGTAACTGACACAGTCTGGACATAGTAGGCACTTAATAAATGTTTGAGTGGAACAGAACCACCTGGTTGACCTTAGGAAGTCACCTTCCCTCCCTGGGCCTCAGATCCCTCTTCTGTCAGTGAGTGGGGGTTGGATGAAATGTTCTCTATTAAAAATCACTCTCCCTGGAACTCCCCAGGCTTATGCAAGCTTCTGAGCAGGGAGGTGTTGACAGGGCAGAGTTGTCCAAATGTCTGGGGTTTTTTTTTCCCCCATCCTACTGCCTTTGGAGTCAATTTCTTTTTTAAAAGAATAAGAACAAAATAATAATAGTTCATATTTGCTGCATGCTACTTGGTGCCGCACCACTGAAGGCCCTTTAAGCGTAGTAACTCATTTGATATTTGTACCTACACTATGAATGGGCATTGTTATTATTATCCCAATTTTCAGGCAGGGAAACAGAGTAACCTTCCCAAAGTCATGTAGGTAGGGAGAGGCTGCAGGGGAATGAAACTCAGAATTTGACCGAGGAGGAGGCACTCATGACCATTACAGTATAATGCAGAGACAGACAGACAACCAGACGGAGAGAGACACAGACAAATCAAGAGCATGAGGATGGTCCTGAGAAACTGAGAGAGGAGGGAGGTCTGCGACAACACCCCCCCGCCGCCCCGGGATGCCCAGGTGAGGCCCGACCTCACTCTGCACGTGGTCTGCACAAGGGCAGAGGAATTTACGCTCTCCAGGGCTTTCTTGGCATTGGATCGGTGAAAAAGGAAGAGTTGGTACCGTTGGACTTTAGGAGGTGTCTTTGGGGGTAATGAATTCTTCCTGCATTTGTCATCATGGTGCTAATTAAGCTACATTTTGTGGGCTTTAAAGTGGCTCTGGCCAGAATTTCCTAGATATTTTATTGTCATTTAGCAGAAGTCAGGCTTGAGTTAATGGACACAGGCTGCTTTATCCACTCTGGTTGGGGCCCCGCCATTGCTATTATACCTTTTGATATTCATCCTCCTGACACTAATCAGCAAGTATCGATTTAGACATTGTACATTTCCATAGGAATTCCATTTTAATTCAACATTAGAGTGCCGATTAAAATGCAAAGGAGAGGGCATGCAGAAGTCGCCTTAAAGCATTACAGTCTTGGGAAAAATCTGCTGGATTTAGTCATTCTGCCAGCCCTGCTCAGAGGGGACAAAGACCAGACATGAGGGAAGAGCCTTCTTTATGAGTCAGGTGGAGGATCTGTAGCTGCTTTATGAGGTGGCCCTCTGGTCAGAGTGTGAGGAGTGGTGACGGAGAAGGAGGAGGCAGCTTGGCGTGGGATGGTTGGTACCCTCTTAAGTGTAGCCCTACAGAAGATTCCATGGAAGCCTGAAGGACTTAGAAGCATCCTTGAAGAAAAATGGAAATGGGGACAGTGCCGTGGGACAGCAGGTGTCCAGTCTTGACATTAGAAGAACAAGAATTTGGATTCACGTGTTTCTCATGCTGAGAATGCATGGTCCTCCCCCTTAAGAAAGTAAGGATTCTCTGGGAAGCATACTGGATGACACTGAGTCTTAAGACGTCCTGTGTCCTTTTTTTATTCTTTCCCGGTAAGACCAAGAGATAGGCTTTCTTGTTTTGTTCATCCCTGTGTCACCTCATATCTTGGATTTGTCTAGATCCTGTTCTCACCACCCTTTCTTTCCCCTTGGATCTTCTCCCCTGGGCCCCAGGAGCCAACAAGTGTGGCTGTCAAGAACTAGAAGCCAGGAGGCAAGGAACAGACTCCCCCTCAGAGCCTCCAAAAGGAGACCAGCCGTGCACACATCTTGATTTCAAATTTCTGGGCCTCCAGTACTGTAAAGGAATACATTTCTGTAGTTTAAAGCAATCTAGTTTGTGGTACTTGGTTATAACATCCTAGGAAACTGATACATATCCTGAAGCGAGACACATTTTACCTGCTTATTCTTTCTGGAAGCCTTCCTACTGCCTCAGCCTCCCCATGGTGGTCCATAGGCTTAAGTCTCAATTTCCTAGCATCCCACCCCCCAGCATCCCCATGGACTGAGGCTGGCACACACCTCTAGCTCAATTGCATGTGTCACCTGCCCCTTTGCGGTCCCCTACCACCACACATGAACCAGCTTTCCTTAATCCACCAGAGCAGAGCCCACCCCCATCCCTGTGCCCCCTTTGTCCTGTGCACCCCAACTCCCTCTATTTTAGCTCCTACCACACACACCCCATGACACCTGTGACTACAGGCCTGTCCTGTTGGATTATCTGTCTCCCCATAGGCTCTGCTTAAGCAGGTCTTTAGAGAAGGCTGATTGATGAGTTGAGAGGGTACAAACAAGCTCTTCTCCCTCTCTGAGCTTCATACTCCTGGCATGACACTCAGTGTGCAGGAAACGTTCGGTGGATGTGGGTGGCATAAACGAGAGCAGTACCAGCTCTTTGAGGGACGTCTGTTTAGGAGAGACAGAAACAGCTTGCCCCGCATCTGCTTCCTGGTATCCTGTCTACATTGCTCCTGCCCATGGGCCTGGCACGTGGTAGCCCTGCAGTAGGGCACAGCCGAAGAAAGGAAGGGGGGGCAGTTAGAACGGAAGGCGTAGCAGCAGGAAAACTGCTTGCCATGGATACTACAGATGATCCAGCAATTCCACGTCTGGGTATATATCCAGATGAATTAAAGTCAGTATCTCAAAAAGACACGTGCATCTCCATGTTTATTGAAGCATTATTTAAAATAGACAAGGTGTGGAAACAAACTAAATGTCCACTCACAGATGAATGAAAATAAATAAATAATAATGAATGAAAATATGATATATGATATATGTCGGTAATAATACACACTATGATATATAATATATATATAACACATTGCATTATATATAATATCATATATATTATAGTATATAATATGGTATATACTATAATATATGGCATATAGTATATATGTTATACATATAACATATTATATATTATATATACACATTACACATTATATATTATGTGTTATATATATATTATATACCATAGAATATGTATATTCTATGTATTATTATGCAGCCACAAGAAAGAAGGAAATCTTGATGTTTGTCAAATGAATGGCTAAAAAAGATGTGGTACGTATATACAGAGGACTACTAGTCAGCCACAACAAAGAATGAGCTAATGCCATTTGCAGCAACATGGATGGATCTAGAGATTCTCATACTAAGCGAAGTAATTCAGACAAAGACATATGTGTGATATCACTTATATGTGGAATCTAAATATGACGCAAATGAATTTATCTGCAAAGCAGAAACAGGCTCACAGTTACAAGAACAAATTTATGGTTCTCTTTAGCTTTCGAAGACTTCTTTTTCAGCGCTTCTGGTTATGGCAACAAAGAGGGCTAGAGGCTTGTGATGGCTCTGAGCCAGGGCCAGGAGTGGGGCGCAAAATTTGGGGAAGGACCCACTCTTAGGGCCCACTCTGCACCAGCATGACCCTGAGGGTCACTGCCACCTTATGTTTTGTCCCTTAGGTGGTTTCTGCCCTTTCCAGTGCTTCCTATGTCTGGGTCAGGCGGCTTGATCCTGAGTTTTAAGATTAGGAGGCACTCTTGCCTATAGATACAATTTCTTCGATAATAAAGATGATATTTGGCCTCGTGTCTGCTTTGAGGAAAAGCATCTGAGAAGTGGTACTGCGTGGGGCAAGTTCTGGGCCGCACTCCCTGGGTTGTGTTCTGCTTCTGATATTTGCTAGCCGGCGGGCCTGAGCCAATTACTTAATTTCTTGGGCTTTCAGGTTTTTGGCAAAAGTGGAACAAAAATAACTATAAGTTCCTCCTCAGATTGTTTTCAGAATTAAATTAGTTGATACATCTAAAATACTGACAGGGCTGCTTGACACGATAAATATTCAATAATATTAGTAAACTAATAGTTATTAATAGATAATGTTAAGTTGGGGAAAAATAAAATTGCACCTTGATGTGTATATTCATTTAAATGCTGTGTCCTTCTACTTTGATTTAAAATCATTTGAAAAGTTTTCTGGTGGTTCAGTGAGTTAAGGATCTGAGGTTGTTACTGCTTGACTTGGCTTGCTGCTATGGCATAAGTTCAGTCTCTAGCCCTGGAACTTCTGTATGCTTCAGGCACAGCCAAAACAAACAAACAAACAAACAAAAAACAAACCAAAAAAAACCTAAAGAAAATTAAAATTAAAAAATAAAATCATGTGAATGCTTAGCGCTTGGTGGTGATTAAACAGGTTTATTGCTATGTTTTTATGTTTATAGCTGCAGCTTAGGTAATTGGGTTGTTAGGTAAGTGTTCATTTTCCATCAGTTACAAGGTTAGTAGCTCCTGCAGCCCGTAACAAGTTAGGCAATTATCCAAATTGCATGCACAATGTCAAGAGGGCATATTCAGCTGGTGAAGAGCTTGTCTTTATGACACAATAATAATGGCAATCACACCCTTGTCTTCTAATGGGATTGCCAGCAAATGAGCCTGATTTTTTTTAGGGCTGGTTAATTAATGGGTTTGTTACATGTAGGTAGTTTGAATTTCTTAACTACTGTGTATTTCACAAATATATCACACTGGACCTAGATGAGTTTAGAACCACTGAGAAGACCCCTAACTCCCCATTAAGCTCTCCTGAATGTGTGTACCAGTGGTGTGCTCATAGGTTTTAACAGCTGACTCATTTCAGGGTTGGGGGAGGATCTCCTAATTTTGTAGCACTTACCAATTTCTGTGGTGTAAATGCTCCTACCGGGGGTGATCTTAAGCTACCATTGAATGCGGAGTTTGGGGGAAGAGTTTCAAGTCACTGAATGCGGAGTGTGGGGGAAAGATGCTAACACTGGTGTCATGGACCAGTACAAGCTGGCAGCTCCATCACATCACTGTCCCTCAAAGTATACAGCCCTTGTCACAGAAGTGTCAGACTGGTAGTTCACCTGGCAGAAGAGCAATGTGCTCCTTGGGTTCCTGCATTATCAACTCTGCTAGCATGTAGGACTTATTTAGGGCTGGTCACAAGTATTAACTCATTTAGAACAGAGGGACTGTAATTCCCAATTATACATACAGTAATAAAGGCACAGAAAAGTTAGCTAACTTGCTCAAGGTTATACAGCTAGCGAGTAGTAGATGTGGGATTCAAACCTAGGCAGTCTGGCTCCAATTCCTAAGCAGTTCAAGTCAATGGTCAATGTTATAGTTAATGATTAACTGTGCTGCCATCTGTACTCTGTTCATTTTCTATCTCTGTCTCTAGCTCTTTCTGTGTCTCTTATGCAACAGTCTACTTATTTTTTATTTTATTTTGTCTTTTTATGGCCGTACCTGCAGCCTATGGAAGTTCCCAGGCTAGGGGTTGAAGAGGAGCTGCAGCTGCTGACCTACATCACAGCCACAGCAATGTGGGATCTGAGCCACATCTGTGGCCACACCAGATCCTTAGCCCACAGAGCGAGGTCAGGGATCAAGCCTGCATCCTCATGGATACTAGTCGGGTTTGCTACCGCTGAGCCACAGTGGGAATTCTGCAACAGTCTATTTAAAACATCTATCAGGAGTTCCCGTTGTGTCCCAGTGGAAATGAACCTGACTAGTAACTACGAGGATGAGGGTTTGATCCTTGGCCTCGCTCAATGGGTTAAGGATCCAGTGTTGCCATGAGCTGTGGCATAGGTTGCAGATGTGGCTCAGATCTTGTGTTGCTGTGTCTGTGGCATAGGATGGCATATGGCTGTGGCATAGTTCCTCATTAATGGATGGCTAAGTAAGGAACAACTTGTCCACAAAGTAGAACATGTCTATAGGAAAGGTGCTTGAGTTGCTAATACAGGTGACTGTATTTACATGTATATGTATCCTACTGTAACACCTGGAATGTTGGTGGCAGAGGGGACCAACAGAAAGACGGTGCTAATGTACTGTGCATGACTTTAAGAATTTTCTTGCAAAAGCAGTGAGATATTCCACGGAAAACATTAGGTTGAGGACCCAGAGTTTCAGATTTGAGATCTGGTTCATCCACATATGACCCTAGGTGTGTTCTATTTCACCCTTCTGAGATCAGCGATCTATAATGGTTCCTGATGAAAGATCTAGTGTAGTCCAAGAAATAGGAAGTTAATGCCCAAGAATTGCTCTGGAACCCTAAGAGTTAAGCTTCTGTCTACCATCGAATCTCAAAGACGCTGAAGAGATAACACGTGACTGTGTCGTTGAACAATTCATTTCATAAATCTCAATGAAACATAATGGCCTGATTAATATTAATTGCCTTCTCTTTCCTATCCAGGCCTGGGGTGAGGATGGAGGGAAAAAAAGAAGGGGGGAGAATGAGCAGCAGGGATGAATTCTTAAGTGGCATGATTCAATTACCTCCAAAAGATCTCCAAAGATGAGCAGGCAATTACTACTAATTGCAAATAGTGCTACTGATAATGATACCAATACATCACTTTGCTTGGCCCTGTTCTAAACAAGACTACAAGCAGGACCACAAATTCATCACATTAGCGGCCAGCATTCTGAGTCCCGAGGACTTGGATGATTCTGTGTTCTGAATGGTGGAGTAACAGCATCCAGGGATGGCTGAGGTCACCTAATTCCATTCCTGCTCATCATCCACCCACCTCTGGACCCCAACTCACCTATAACCTAGAGACCTGAGTATCCCCTCTGTGATAATCACAGTTTAAAGTAACCACAACAACAAGACCACCTTTCTTTAATCAGGGTCCCCAACTGCTCGTATTTGAAACTTGCTTCCTGGTAAACATCCTACCCACCCCTTTCTTGTTTATCCTGTCAGTGGAAACTAGGACCTGGAAGGGTGGGCAGAGATGCTAGAGAATGCAGCTCTATTTCCACCTCTGTTGACCTAAACAGCAAGAAATGGGACCTCGATTTGCCTGCCTATGAAGTAGAGATAATACTGATTTTGTACTCTTTTCCTCTGTTCTAGGGGAAATTATATGGGAAATCCATGCTGTGTCTTTCAGAAAACTGCTCCGCATGCATAAACCAGAGATGATGCTGAAGTTTCTTCTGGTATTTGTCCAAAAAAAAAATCACTATGACGCTGCTTGGCAGAACACTAACGGCCTCTTCCAATTTAAGCGACAACAGTCCCGTGGGGTCGTGGTTAAGACTATGTCACCATCGACCCCTCTGACAACAGAAAACATGGCAAGTGTCTGGTATCGTGAAACAGTTGAGTCCAGAGAAGACAGGAAGTGGGGGTCTTTTTAGCGGAGCAGGCATTGGTCCACACCTACCACACACACATGCAGTCTGCTCCTCCTCACTGCTCACACAGGGGTCACCCACCTGTTGCCCCTCCAAAGGAGCTGTGAGCCCTCCCTTCATTTCCTCCTCCTAATTCTGCATTGCAAACCTCCACATCATCATACAAGATATTTTTAGGTTTTTTTTAATTAAGGCATAGTTGATTTAAAATTTTTATAGGGCCACGCCTGCGGCAAATGGAGGTTCCCAGGCCAAAGGTCGACTCAGAATTGCAGCTGCCATAGCCTTAGCAATGCAGGATCTGAGCCATGTCTTTAACCTACACCACAGCTCATGGCAACACCAGATTCTTAACCCACTGATTGAGGCCGGGGATCAGGCTCAGAGTCTCATGGATATTAGTTGGGTTCGTTATCACTGAGCCACAAGGGAACTCCTGATTTAAAATGTTGTGCCAATTTCTGCTGTACAGCAAAGTGACTCAGTCTCTCTCTCTCTCTCTCCCTCCCTCTCTCTCGCTCTCTCTCTCTCTCTCACACACACACACACTCTTTTTTTTATTATATTATTTTCCATCATGGTCTATCCCAGGAGATTGGATACAGTTCCCTGTTCTATAGAGTAAGACCTCATCGCTTATCCATTCTAAATGTAATAGTTTGCATCTACTAGCCCCAAACTCCCAGTCCATCCCACTCCTCCCCCCTTGGCAACTACAAGTCTGTTCTCCATGTCTGTGAGTCTGTTTCTGTTTGTTGACAGGTTCATTTGTGCCATATTTGAGATTCTGCATATAAATGATATCATATAGTATTTGTCTCTCTTTTTCTGACTTAACTTCACTTAGTATGAGAATCTCTCTTTTTTGGGGGGCTTTTTGGGGCCGCACCTGTGGCATATGGAAGTTCCCAGGCTAGGGGTCAAATTGGAGCTACAGCTGCCAGCCACAGCAACGCAGGATCTGAGCCACATCTGCAACCTACACCACAGCTCACAGCAATGCCAGATCCTTAACCCACTGAGCAAGGCCAGGGATCGAACCCACATCCTCATGGATCCTAGTCAGGTTCGTTAACCACTGAGCCGTGAAGGGAACTCCAGTATGAGAATCTCTAGTTGCATCCATGTTGCTGCAAATAGCATTATTTCATTCTTTTTATGGCTGAGTCATATTCCATTGTGTATATGTACCACATCTTCTTAATCCATCATAATATAACTTTTTTTAAACCACTGCTCCCCAAAGAAAAGAAGCAAGCAGACCCATTAAAAGGCAAAAGGACACAGCTTCCCCAAAAGGATAGAATTTGTCCTTGGTTTATCCTTTGTCTTGGATTACCCACATCAAGAAGTAACTTTTGAAAAAGAAGTTCTGAGTCCATCAGTGGAATGTCACCTGATTCTATCAGCAGAGGGAATGTCCTGCTCTTTGCCCTGTATGCCTATCAGATTGTATCTCAGAGGAATGGACCTCACCGCCCTGTAGGGAATTGGAGCTTCTACAATGACAGGAGAGAGCTGCCTTGTTAAATGCACCGGCTCACTCTTCCTTGTGCTGTTCACCTGCTTGGATCCCGATATAGGAAAACCTTGCCATAAGAGGCAGATGACGAGACCCCCAAAGGTGCCTTGTTGCTTTTGAGTTATGGACCCCGAAGAATCAGGACCCGGTAACCCTTGTCTTGTGTTGTCTAGACTCAAAGAGTTATTCTCACTGCTTCTCTTACTGACCCAGATGTTTGAGCAGGAGTGAGTATCCTTATCTCTATTTCACAAGACAATTCATTTGGATTGGTTCTTCCTCATAGACTATAAATCATCTTCATTCCCATATTGCTAGTGGTAACATAAAGCATAACGTTCAGGGTGAAACTCTCGTACTGGAACTCTAAGCTCCTGTGATGCCCCTGTGTCTTCGTAATCTATCTGGAGCTCTGGGAGTACTCCCTTGAAAGCTGTGGCTAAGAGGGATCACATGAGGCGTCCCGTCCTAAAGCCCCACACTCTTCCAACCTCAGTTAAAGTGTGTGGTCACAACAGTCACTACACACATTTGTTATTCTTAAGCCACCAGGAAAATGTGGCAATGGAAAATGCCAGGGCTTTGTTGATGCCTGAACCCAGCTTCTCATGCAACCAGATGCTGGGATCCATCAGGCTGCCCCAGGAGCCTGGCTGCCTTTCATCTTCCCAGTTATGCTTTAATTTCAAGTTGAGGCCACAGAAACACCCAGATCCACTAGCTATACACCCCAAGAAAGGTCTCAAACTTTTGTCAACACGATGTGTTACTTGACCAGTCTGCTCGACAGGCATTTAAAATTCATCCCCAAAGTTCCTGATTCACTCGGAGTGACGTGAGTCGGGAGAGATCTGAGTTCCAACCAACCCTGCAGGTACTCAGCTCAGCCCTGGGGAGCATGTACTGAGGTCCAGTGCAGAACAAAGGGGGTCTTCCTGTTTGGGAATTCCATGGGGAGACCTGGAACCTCATGCTTCTTTTTTCTTTCATTCTCTTAATATTCAGTTTCTTTGCCCCCTAAATGGGAGACCCTCTGTCCTATTTGTAAGGTTTTCTCACACCAGAATGAAGGTCTAAGTGATAGCAAGCCTGGTATGGGTTAGAATGTGCCCCCTAAACAGTATGTGAGAGTCTCAAACCCCAGAACTTCAGAATGGGACAATATTTGGAGATAGGGTTTTACAGGGGTAAGTAAGTCAAAATGAAATCATTATGGTGATTCCTAATCCATAGTGACTGGCGTCCTTAGAAAAAGGGGTAATTTGCATACAGGGAGATAAGCAGCAAGGAAAATGCATGTGAGGATTATAGATTTATGCTATCAAAAGCCAAGAACTCCCAGAAGCTAAGAGAGACCTAGAACAGATCCTTCCCTGACGACTTCAGAGGGAGCACAGCCCGCTGCCATCTTTGTCCTGGACTTCTCACCTCCAGGACCCAGAGACAGCACATTTCTGCTGTCTCAGCCATGTGGTTTGTGGTACCTGACTGTGGCGGCCCTAGGAAATGAAGGCGATGCCCAAAGCTCTTGGATTACGTGGTCCCTGTGGATTTGTCCTCCTGTGACATGAGAGTTGTGCTGGAGACTTTCCCCTTGGAGTCAAATCTGGTCAATGTGGACCAGAGGAAAATCCAGGAGCAACTGAGTCCCTGCTGCTTCCTGTGGGTCAGAGTGGAGAAGCTCATCTTTAAGGGCAGCCTGGGGGCCTCCTTCCCGTTCCTTTTGTTCCTCTGTGTGGTTGGGGGGCTTGTGCCACTCTGAGTTATTTCGCTGCAGCAAAGTAACCCCAGGTCTCTTCAAAGGCAATAAGAATAAATCAAATCAGGTGCTAAGGGAAAGTACATTCCACCAACCAGCACTGAGTTAGCTCTTACCAAATGCCAGGCATTCTTCTTACTGCTATATGAAGATGCCGTTTTTACTTGGGTAGCTCACAGGTGAGGAAATAGAACCACAGAGGAATAAGCCACTCACCTGAGATCACACACCTGGAAAGTGGGACGAATGCCAGGCTGGCCCTGCAGGCACAGAGAGGATGGCAGGGAGCACAGAGCACTCCATGGAAGCAAAATATTTTCCCGAAATTTCTTTTGAATTAGTTGTTAGAGAAAAAGGAGATTGCTAGTCCAAAATGCTGTATGGAGAGGTGAGGGAAGGATTCCCCAGAGAAGGTAAAGCTTCTTTACTGGGTTCACTGGGTTCAGAGAAGTCTGACATTTGGCAGCTCAGAGGGTGGCAGAGGGCTGAGAGTGCAGACCCTGTTATTAGACCCTTATCCATCACTGATGTCCAGAGGTCGTCATCGGGAAGATGACCCAATGTCTTTTCCTGGGATGCGCTCTCCTAATAGGCAATTATCACCACCCTCCTCCTCCTCATCACCATCACTTTCCCTTGCACTGATGCATTATTTTTTCTTTTTTGGCCTCCCCACGGCATAGAGTTCCCGGACCAGGGCTTAGATCTGACCCTCAATTGTGGCAGCTGCAAGAGCACTGGATCGAACCTGGGTCCTGGCACTGCAGAGACGCTGCCGATCCTATTGGGTCACAGTGCCAGAGCGGACCTCCTGCCGTGAGGCATTATTGTGCAATCAATAAACGCCTTTCACAGGTATCCCCCTGTGTGTTCGTCATGGCTCCATGCACTAAACAGAACTTGAATCCAGATGAAGAAGAAATAGAACCTCACAAAATTTGGTGATTTGTCTGAGGGCTCCAGCTGAGTTCCTTGAGAGCCAGGACATCCATTCAGGAGTGGAGACCTTCCCCACTGCCCCAATCTCTTTCTACTGCAGCCCCCCACCCAATGCCACCCCATCACCGACCCCAGGTCCAGGCTGCCAGGAGCTATTGGCATGGGGTGCTCTGTCTCGAGCTCTGTTCCTCCTTGCCCATGAGTGATCCTGGGGCTCCCTGCTCAGAGGAATTCAGAACATGCTGTAGTTATTTGTGGAGCACTTTGTCTCTGGGAGATGTGGGCTTACACTGCTCAGAAAAAGCAGCACTTGCCCACACAGACAGCACTGCCCAGGGCTATTAATATCTAAGCCCGGTAGCTTAATGACGAGGTGGAGTGTGGTTTACGCTGGCCACAGGACTTCTCGGCCATGGAGCCTGTATTATTTTACAGCAGCCCTGCTAATACCGCGGCAAGAAGACTCTTGCCCCACCTTCTGATCCAGCGTAGATGGCAGAAGGAAAGAGAGAGGGCCTGGCGTGGAGGTGCCATGGCGTGTCCTCATCATCTTTACTGGGAGATCAGGACAAATGGAGGCTTGAAGTCTCAAAATACTATTTGATTAGTGCCCCCTTGGGATTCTAAAGCATCCCAGGCATTCCGCATTTGCTGTCTTTCTCAGTCTTATGGTTATCTTTGTGCGAAGGGAGAGGGTAAACATTTGTAATGCATTTATTCACCCAGAAAACACGTGTCAAGTCTTTACCATGTGCCTAAACCAGTCTCGGCTCTGCAGATACGCAGACGAGGAGGGTGGCCTTCATTCACTCAATTTCATGGCTTGGTGGAAAAAGGCAGTTAATACTTATTATATCGTGGCGTGATTATTGCCGTGGCAAAACTAAGCATACGAAGCTGTAACAGCATAAAGGAAGGAGGTCACCAACTCAGTCAAGAAGAAACAGAAGCCAAGGAGACTTCAAAGAGGAGAAACTATTGCACTGGGTCTCGGGGATGTGTGGGCATTCCATCAGAAGGAAGAGTAATGGAAAGCCAGGGGGATATATGCCAGCTTGGCACCCAAGATAAAAGAGGGGTTAGGATGATGGGTTATGAAGATGGACAGAAAGAGCAGATGTGCAAGTCATTTAATGTTTGGGGGGGAGGGCTTAGTTTCCAAAGATATTCCAGAAATCCTCTCCAATTCCTTTTTCACAAGGTGGTGTTGGCCACCACACGTCTAGCTATGCACCCACACTTCATGCCATGTGCTTCAATGGGCTCCTGGGCTCCCTGAAGATCTCCTGGGTGCCCTGAAGGTCTCCTGAGGTCTCCACTGCCTCAAGAATTGTGGTGGATCTCAAGAAGAAAGTACTTGTACTGTATAGCACAGGAGAATCTACTCAATAGTTTGTAATAACCACATGGGGACAATAACAGATGTATGTATAAATATAGCTAATTCACTTTGCTGTACACCTGAAACTAATACAACATTGTAAATCTACTACACTCCAATAAAAATAAACTTAAAAAAGCATACTTTATATCAAGACATCTGGTGGCAGAACAATGGCCAAGGCTGAAAGGATAGAACCATGAAACAATAAGGCAAGGGAAACCTACCAGTCGTGACCAGTGAAACCCAGACCCCTCTCATCTGCCTGGGGAGCTAGGAGGCTGGCACGGGCCCTCTAATTGGCACACATGCCAGGCTTGAGAGTCTCCTTTTCATCTGTAACACTTAGGAATCCTCTGGTAGATGCACGTGTCATTACCCAGGTTCACCTGCAGCTCTGGTCCTTTGCTCCAGCCAAGATTAAAAGGCTGGAGGGACCCCAAGATTGAACCATGAAATGTCATTAGCTAAATCTCAGCCCTCACAACTCCCAGGACTAATTATAGAGCAAGGAGCGGCTGGGGCCAGACCCCTTGGATATAAAAAGATTTTATGAAAGGCAAAGGGGAGGCAACAATAATTCTCACCCTATTATATTCCTTTCAATTATTTACAGTAATAGGCACTGATGGCAACCAAATATAGAGACTGGAATCCAGTGAGGTCACACGGGTGTTCTGGAAGCCAATGATGCAGCCTTGGAATCTGGGGACACCATGAGGCAATGTTTCAGCTGCCCCTGCATTCTTCACCTCCCATTGTTCCAATGTCTCTCTCTCTTTCTGTCTCCCCTCCCCCACTGCCAAAGTCAAGAGCACAGACCTTGGTGAGAACTCTAAGCTTTATTTCATGTCCAGGGCTAGCAAATACCTTTCTTCTATTCAGGGTTTTAATAAGACAGTCATACTCAGTCTCCTGACTCAGTTCATGAGAATGGACGTGAGGATTCCAAAGCCCACTGGGGTTGGCGCTGGTGAACGTGACCTACAGATCCCCTGACCGCTAAGAAGCCCTTGAGCAAAAGCTCTGAGCAGCAAAGGTCCATGGGCACCTCCGGGTCTCCCAGATGTCCTGGTGTTGGGTTGACGCCTCAGCTAACTGGCTTCTGGGGGATGAAATGTGGGCAGTGAGATAAACCACTTGAGGAGGGCCCTTAAAAACATCCTGCAAAACCCTCTAGCTCCCTCTTTCACAAAAGAAAGATAAAATTCTTTCCTTTTTCCTTTATTTATTTATTTATTTTGGCTTAGGGTGTCACACATACCAGATGGTTAGCTACAAGACGGAGAATGCTCTTGACCCAGCAGTTATCAGACTGTGACATAAGTAAGAAATAATTCTTAAGAACATGAAGCTAAGGATAACGGGATTTGCTGATGTGGCTCATGTAAACACTAAGAGGCCAGGCAGGCCCTAGGCACAAAGATGTTCATTCTGCATACAGAAAAAAAAATCCAGTGCATTAAATAAATCTCTCACTTTCTTGATCAAAAGGTTCATGATTTAGAATAACCCTTGACATGTAGGCTGGAGGGGAAATTATAGTAAATCAGTCCCTGGGTTGGGCAGCCCCCATGTCACTGATCTGGATTTGGAGCAATTGAACTCCCCCAGAAGTAGGAGGAAGGAGCCTTTCCTAGGACATATTCCAGCAGACTCCCTGGAGCTCTGTGCTATCAGAGTTGAGAAACAAAAAGTCAAAACAAACTTGGCGGACAATTTACAGCAAACACACACACACACACACCCTGTTTCCCATGTATAGTATTCTCACGATGTGTGTCCATCACTGGGAAATTATCAGACAGACGATACTGAAGGGCGCTTATCGTGGCTGCTCCGGTCCTAGCTTATTTCCATACTTCTCAGTGGTCCAGGACACAGTTTTGAAAGGGCCTGGCCATATTTTTAACCCACGACATTTTTTTTTTTCTTCTAGAAATTCCTTTTCTATTTTACCCTACCTCCCCGTCCCTTCCATCTATCTCCACCTCTGGCTCAAATCTCTGAGCTCTTATTTCTGCCATCTCTCCTGACATCTAGTCCTGTGCTCTTAAGGAAAGGGAACATCTGATACTTTAGAAAACAGGACCCCAGGTTTTCAGACTGGTGCTCCCCCCACGTTAAGTCATCCATGAGTCTGATCCGAGAGGAGCCTGGCAAGGGAAGTTTAAGGCTTTCCTAGATTCAGGCGTTTGGTAGTTTTTACCAGCTCAGTCATTGAGGCGGAAAAGCAGAAACAGAAGACGTCTCTGGAGTCCACCCTGCTTGGCTCTGCAAAGCATCACATCAGGAGTTACCGAAGCCCAGGGATTGTGCTAAAGATGATGCACAGATGGTTTCTCTGCCATGCCTCAACCCCCCAACCACCTCAATCACCACCATCTCCTTCCTAAGTGTGCAGCCACCTTGCCTCGCTTTTCCCCAGTCCTCCCCAGGGTATGGCCATGTCTTTCTTCCGCTTCTCCTCCTCTAGCCAGTCTATTTGCTGCTAACAGAATACTCTCCCCAAACCTACCACTGGTCATACTACTTCTCCACCCAGAAGCATTCCATGATTCCCCACTACCTTTTGACAAAATCTGAAGCTGGCATTCACTGCCTCCAAAATTTTACCCACTGTATACTTCCAAGCCCATCCCTCCCTATCCCTCTTCCCAAACCTCCAAACTGCCCACATCAGACTCATCCCATGCCTCCCCACCTACCCTCCTGGGAGGCCACCCTGGCCCCCTGTGACCAGGAAAACCTTCCAGTCCTTCAAACCTTCACCCCACCTGGTAGCCTCCCCGCTCCTGTGGCCTCCGAGAACATGCAGTCTCTCCAAGTTAAAGATGCCAGAGCTCTTTGAAACTCCCATCTAAGTTTAAGCCCTTCTGCCTTGTATGACAGTTTGTACAGTGCTGGTGCTTTTGTCCCCACCATCAGAGTGAAATCTTTGAGAGTGGGGGTCATGCACAATTCATGGTAACTTCCTCTCTGGTGCATGTCTGTCCCTTGGCAGAGTGGTTGCTCCATTAATATATGTCCCATTGAATGCAACAGAAGCAAGGGAATGAGCCTTTCATAAATATTCAACCAGGCTTTTATCCAAAGCAGGAATCAAGAGCTGCCCAGACTTTCCCGATCAGATAAATCTTGAATGATTAAGCTTTCTTGGAAAAATAAGGCGGGGGGGGTTCAAGTCATCAAAAATAAATCATAGCTACCTCATTCTTAGATCTTTGCCTGGGATTTGCCTATAGGCACAAAGGTCTGGCACTGCCCACCCCGCACTCCTGTGCCCCAACCACAAATTGCAGAGCTTGTGGGTCAAGAGGTTGCACCGAAAGCCAGCACTCTCCATTTACCAATTGTTTCCCCACTCCTTCCGCTAATCGATGATTCTCCCTCTGCTAGAAAATGACACCAACTGTGTGTCACTGAGAGTCACCTGCTCCCAGGCCTGCTGGTGCCTCCCAGACCCTTTGATCCTCTGTTTCCATTGTCTCCTGTAACCAATCCTTTCCATTTTGCATTTTCCCCCCTAGATCACCTGATACTGCCAAGCAACCAGGTGTTTCTTTCAGAAGCCAGAAGCTGATAACCTGGGCGCATCGATCTCACCCTGCCTGTGTTCCGGAGTGGAAGACTCAGGGCGTAGATCCTTTCTGCAGAGAGGTGGGTGCCAAGTCCCCCTTTCAAACGCCTTCATCAACGATCTAAAAAGAAATGCCAGCAATGTTTGGAGCTCTAGAAGCACCATTGGGTTAAGTAAATAACTTTAAGAGGCAATTATTTCAAGATAACCTCTCATTAGATGTACAAGTTTTTGGTTAAAAAATACATGAGATACAATGAATTCTCTTACTTTGTAGACATCACTTGAGTACTTACCTTCACTGCTTGATTGTAAATTCTTGGGACAAAAACTATGTCTTATACGTCACATGGCTGACACATCACATCCAGCCCCAAACTGAAAACATAAGCACACATGCCTTGTTGATTTGCTGTTTCTTTAATTATTCCTGGATGAGACATTTTCTTGGATTATACACCTCACTGATCTTTTCCATTAATTAGAACAGGCAATTTAAAATGGTTGCTCAACGTTTTATTAGTCCTCACAGAAGCTCTGTTGATAGGTAGGGATGACTGTCATTTTCTACGCCTTTTGGAATCAAGAGAGGCAGGGGTCAAGACCAGAGAGTTTGAATGATTTTCCAGGTATCAACCAAAAAATTCAGAGTTAAAACCCCTCATTTGGGGGAGAAAACATCACAGGAACAGGGTAAATCCTCTGAACACAGTCAACTGATAAATAGGGTAGAAGATTCTGGAAGGGAGCATCCACATTGCCTGACTTCAACTTGATCCCAACCATCTTCCCTGCACCTCGGGAAAAATACATATACGAGAATCTCATAACACTGGAATATGTTAGGCCTTTCCTCTTGTTTAAAGGGACAAGCCACAGCAACTCTCCCCAGAATCGGTCCATGAAGCATATGGGTGTACGTGGGAGAACACCTGTCTGAGGTTGGGCTTGTCCCTGCAACTTGCATTTGACATTCAGCCAAGCACCACCTTCCCCATCCTTCCTGAGAGGATGCCCCCTCTAGCAGACCCAATAACTATCTTCAAGCACACATCCAAGGTGGAGAAATGAGATGTTACGCCAGCAGACCACGTCTGGTTTAGACACCAAATGGGGAGCTGCTCTGGGCCAATGTTCTACTCAGGGACAGACACTGCATTTGCACACAGGCTCCAGGAGTCCTCTAAAACTCCCAGATTCTGGTCAAACGATACTCATGTCCCTTGTGTGGATGGCCCCCTGGTACAGCCCTAGAATCAAAGGCAATGGTGCTTCTGTAACTTTAAATTCATGATCTAATTCTGTGCATCTTCACCATTTGTATTGCAATCTACTTGGATCACAAGCATTGACATTTAAAACATTTTCAGAGGTTTTGTACACATGGAGGCGGTAAAGCTGCCTGGCAGTGCAACAGGAAGACCACAGAGCTCCTTCCCAAGAAGCAAAGAGGGCTTGATTTTTTTTTCCTTTAGTGAATCCAGTAAATTTCATAACGAGAGTTTTCTCCAAACTTGGAAGAAGCAAAGAATTGGAGGTCAGAAAACCTTAATTTGGCAGCAGTTGTTTATTAATTGTGTGACTTCGAGGAAATGACTTAACCCCCCTGAGTCTCAGTTTCTCCATTTGAAAAATGAGAACCTGATACCTCCTTCACACGGGTATACGCATTAAACGGGGTGATGTGTGCCTAAGTGCTTTGAAAGTGGCTACAAACGATACAGATGCACCTTCCTATTGTTTTGCTCACAGTGCTCCTGCCTGGCTGCATCTACTTAACCCACTCTCCAAGATCCAGAATCAGATTTCAGCCGTATGGAATCCTCCCCGTTGTAGCAGATGGGCTTACAAGTCTCTTGGTCTCTTCATGTAATTAACAGCCAAGACGTCTAAAGCTTGCATTGTTTACGGGGAAGATGCTTCTCGCTCTTCTCTCGCCTGTTCCCACGCCATACCATCTGAACCCACCACCTTTTTGTTTGTTCAGTGCAATTCCTTAACTTTGTGGGCTTCCATGTCCATAGACCCCATTCAGGTCTCTCATCCAGCCATGGATGGCTACTCCCTGATGGGTTTACTTCTGTGATGTACAAGTGTTGGCATATTTGGTGCCTGAATTATGTTTCACCCCCACCCTCTAACGTAAAGAAGGCCCATTTTATTGTTTCTCAGTTACAGGTGAAGAAACTGAGGCATGAAAAAACAGACGATTAAATGATACTGCAACCGTTCAAACGTCCCATCTGCTTCCAAGTCCAGTGCTCTTTATCTGAGGCCACGCTGTCTCATCTTCAAAGAAGCAAGCTGCTTAGAGCCAGGAGGGTCTTTGAGAGAGAGCTCCATCTTACAGTGGACAACAAAGACCCATAGAAGCGAAGACAGGAGGGGGACCTCCCCAAGGCAGTCCCTGTCACAGCCACCATTCCATCTCTGACACTCAGAAGCCCTCGTGGAAGGTGTCTTGGGATGTCCATGGCCTGTGTTTTGCTAGCAAGACACAAAGAAATTGGAGAGACTGCCCCTGACCTTGAGAAGCTTGCTAACAATCAAAGAGATGACGTCAATGTAGAAAATACAGAAAACTAAAGGTGAGCCGAGCATGGGAAGCACTCTTCCCAAGACTGAAGTTTGCTAATCTCTGAAGTGAAGTTTGGTTTCATTGTTCCAGGTCCAGGAGTATAATCCATGCAACAGATTGAGGACCATGCCCTTCCTAACCCAGCATGTTCTCAATTTCTTTGATGACCACTGGTATCACTCAGCTTGTGGGGGCAAGATGGCTTTTCCCTTGTTTTGGTGGGTGCAAGATACCATACAGAGGAGCTAGGACAAGGTTGCCCTCTATCGCAGCACTTTTCATGGGTCCTGCAAGCCTCTCCTGTGTTAGCATTCTGGGTTTTTTTTAATTTTTTTTACTGAATCAGTAGACCTAATTCCCACTTGGCACAACATTTCTCCTAAAGGGGAATTAGGCATTTTACCTAATTGTGGCTGAAGAAGTCTGTGCTGTTTTCCTCCACTTGCCCCAGGAAGATGCATCAGTCTTGTCCCAGGGCCTTGAAGATGTCACAGAATGTCCTATGTCCTTCAGTCGTAGGCATATGGATGCCTAAAGCCAGGCAGCCAAGGAACCCTAGTTCTGATGACTTTTTGCACTCCACCTTGACTTTCAGAAGACATCACATGAGACCGTCTGCTTAGGACATGCCTAGGCTGGCAGAGGTAACTCTTGGACATACACTGGCCATATGCTGACCCAAGGGAACTTGGCAGTGACCAGGAGCCTCTCTTCTATCCTAGTACTCCGCCTTCTTAGGCTGAGAGCTGAGCCAACATAACTTCATGCCTTCTGGACACCTTGACTAAAGTCACCTGGTCCTCAGGAAGGCAAGATGGAATCAATGTGAAAGAGCATTCCCTCAGTCCAGTGCGGGACTAGGACTAGAGAATGGGGTGGGGTGGTGAGGATTCAGCAGCTTCCTGATGCTGAGGCTTGCAAATCCCCAGGTGATGACAGGTACTGCATGGGCACTAAGCCAGTCAAGTTCCAGAGGCCATGCATGTGGCATTTGGACTCAGAGAAAGTTGGCCATGGATCCTTGCTCTTCTGCATATACACTATATGACCTTGAATGGGTTGTTTTAGCTTCAGAGAGCTTCCATGTAGCCTGCCTTGTAGGAGGACCATGGGTATTAGTTACAACGTTTGTAAGCACTCAGAAAAGCTGGTTAGCTATTATCACCTTTATCCTATGCCATGTGTAGTGATAAACACGGTCCAAACAGAGCAGGAATTGAAAAGGCAGTTCCCAGCCTAGCAGAATTTTCTAAAGAGAATTTGCGTGTATGAATGTATATACATTCATACGTACATATGTGTGTGTGTGTGTATGCTCTATGTGTGTGTGTGGTGGGAGGAGAGAGAGCAGTAGTACATAGGAAAAGATTATATGGAAAAAAATCAAGAAGGTAAAAAGGCTGGAAGACAAGGCTCTTGCCTGTGTTTTGGCAACTGCCTCACTGGAAAACTTTGTGCTAATCACATGACCTCTGCTCTCAGTTCCCCCTTTTGGTAAATAAAGATAATACCTCCCTCTTCCATGACACGAAGAAATTTTTGTGAAGGGCAAACATCATTTTGCAAAGTGTCTGAAAACATAAAGTGCTCTACAAATACTATTATGTGCACCTAAATAAGGCTCTGAAAACTGAAATATCCTGTTAGGTTAAGACCAAAGGAACACTGTGCTTTGATTTTCTGTTCCTCATTCTCATTCTCCATAGCCCACCATCCTGACCCACTCTGCCCTCCCTCCTGCCTGAGTCCCCAGTGTTGTACGAGTGTCGTCAGCAGTGTGGCTACATAAGCCACAAGCTTTGGGGAAAATCAGAAGACAACAAACACTGGAAAAGCATCTTAAAAACATGTGTTAAAAAGCACAAATGTGGCAATCATCTATGGGGAAAAAAAAAAAACTAGAATGGAAATTTGATTAATGTTTCCCCTAGAAAATATAGGGCAGAGAAATACTCTGGCCTTGATGGAGGGAGAAGGGGTGGTCAGGCTTTCTTCCTTCACTGCACCTGAACCTGGACCCAGCGGGCCCATCCCTCCCTCCCTTCTACCTTGTTGCCCTTTCGAGGACCTTCTTAAAAGCCCACTGAACTTCCCTGGGCTGGCCTCTGTGCATGTTCTTTCAGTCCCCTAGGAATTTGGCTGTCACTGGTGTTGATTCCTAAAGCAGCCCACCTTGCCCTGCAGGAATGTCAGGATTGTCCTGGCAAGCTCAAAGCATCCGGAGGTCACCCATTCAGCCATCCCTCTACAGCGCTGCTCAGAGAGTGAGAACTTTTCCCATAAAAGGGAATTCCCATCCCAAGCTAGATTGCAGGACCACGTGAGAAGAACTCTGTACCTTTCCCTAGTGTCTATTGCAGAGACATACACAATGGTAGAGAGCGGAGGGCAGGGCAAAGGGCAATAGGAGGGGACAGCACCCCTTCACCAGTGGCCTCAGCATGGGTGATTCCTCTGAGACTGCTGTGGACTCTATCTTCCCCCCAACCCCCTGCACCACCCAAAGTACCTGATGGTGATTTGTAAAATCTGTCACTACTCCAAATGCATCCCACTGATTTTCTACAACCACGGGAAAAGTAACTTGCAGAAATTCATGTGTATTGAACACCTGCTACCCAGTAGGTGCAGGGGTGGGAGTCACCGCCTTCCCAGAACTTCCAACCAATAAAGTCTCCTTCAAAAGATATTTAGGGAGCACCTATGTGGGGGGCTGCACTCTGCTCCGTGCCAAGGACGTGAAGACAACTTAATGGTCAAAGCCAACTCCCTGCTGCAAGGGGAGGCTGCCAGGGCTGCAGGGGGTGTAATTACCCAAGGTTACAGAGAGGAGGCAGGAGGTCAGGTGCCAGCTAATAGGTCACAGCCCTGTTGCTCCATTCGGGCTCTCTTGGGAGTAGGCTCTTGGCTGCCCCAGGACAGACAAAGCATCAGTCCATTTATCAGGACATCTGAGTTCATGTCTTGGCTCCTCCAGTCACTTGGGAACATTCTGAAAGCAAATAACTTTTACCTAAGATTCCTTTATCTCTTCTTTCTTGGGATCATATTTCTTGCGGGTATTTTCTGTGTCAACCGGTGGCCAGTGGTGCCTGGCAGGCTAACTGAGGACACAGGAGAGAGAATAATAGGGGTGATGATGGGAGGGGGCGGGGGACCTGTGAGGGGGTTCTGTGCTCAAGAAGTCACCTAAAAATGCTCTTTTCTGACCAGAAGGCTAAGAAATACTTGGGAAAGCAGGTGAAAGTTGAAAACGTATCTGCGTGGGTGGAGAGGGTAAGGGTGAGATGTGGCTTGGTGTTGTCACCTCCGCAAGTGTCCTGTGTTGGCTCTGTCTCAAAAACACACACCAAAACATTCCAACACTAGTCTCGGCTCTGCAAAATAGTCCCAGTCCGGGCCGGAGGGGTGTTCCGTACAACAGAGGGGGGATAAAGAGGTTTCTAGTTTTCCCTTTTTGCCCCCAAACAGAAAGACGAGGGCACTGCCCCTCTCATGGTGCTGTCACCAGGCTGGAGTCACGCAGCTTCCGCGGCTCTGCGAACGGAGGGCAAGTGCAGGTTCACCTCCTTGAACCTGGCTGGGCTCCACCTGCCACCTCTCTGAGCTCTTCCTGCCAATTAACGCATCCGTCCTTCCCTGCAGGTGGGGAAGTGGCTGTGGCTTCTGTCTGGCTACCGGGCCAGGGCAGCTCTGACTCTGAAACCCCACGTGTGGGTAGGGGCGCACTGCGGAGATGGATGTGTGGAGTCCCCAGGAGTAGAACGCGAGGGTCCGGATGCCACCCTCCTCTCCCTCCTTGAGAGAGGAAAGAGGGGGAAGACCAGGCTGGGGATGGCGGAGAAATTCGGGGGCTGGTTTAAGGGAAACAGACTGAGCTGCTTACAGCCTGCGGAGGCTGCCAGCGGCCCCAGATGGCGCAGAACCTGCTGCTCTCGCTGAAAATTGATTTTGGAGGCGGCGAAGGAAGGAGGAGGGGAGCAGGGGAAGGGGTTACAGAGCAGGGGGTGGGCGAGAACTTGCCAAACGGAGGGTGGAATTTACAGGCTTTGATAAAGACACTTAGTCAAGGCTCTGGGAGAGAGAGGAAGGCCTCGGCAGAGGGGGCAAGGGTCTCCCTTGGGGTCCTGGGTCTGCCTTCTGTCCCTTTCCGCGTGATGCTTTCCCTCTGTCCATCCCCACTCACCCATGTCAGCGGTCCTCCCTCGGTGCTCCCCTGGGCTGCGGGGAGGGCAGGGGAGGGAGGCAGGCCTCAAAAGCACCTCAGAGGGGCCGTGACCCTGGAGCTGGTCTTTCTCAGGGCTCCTGGCTAACTCTGTGCTCAAAATACTCTGTTCTTTTGCTTCAAGACGAGGCGGACCTGCGTGAGCTTCAGACCGGCCGCACCTACGTCTGCCCCCGTCACAGCGCCAGCGGCTCGCCCCTTCCGCAAACACTGCCTGGCACCTGCGGCCCCCCCCTGCACCAAACGCTGGGAACAAAAGTCCTCCAACAGGTGCGACCCTTACTGGGCGTACACTAGCCGAGGCACCACAGATGATAACAAAAGCCCGGGAGTAGGGGGCACTGAAGCTCAGGAAGGGAGAGGCACATCTTGCCAGCAGCTTCTGGGGAGAGGGGGATGACTTCCAGTGCGGAGACTGGATCTGAGATGGGACTTGAGGGAGGACAGAGATGAAGGGGGTGGTGAGGTCTGGGGGCTGGGAAGACAGGCCACTGGCCACTGCCGGCAAAGGTGACGCACAGGAAAGCCCAGGGTGGGGGGAGGGGAGGGGAGCAGTGCCTTTTCACCTGCCCGTCGACAGCGGGGCACAGGATGGGAGTGTGGCCACACGTGGCCTTTGCATTCAGGTCTGCAGACAGTGTGGCCTCACGATGGGCCCTGGGGTGCAGTGACAGGGAGGGGTGGCACAGCAGCCGGCCAGGAAGTGAAACAGGAGGGGAGGAATGAAGCCCCGTGTTGACCAGGTGACCTGTGAATGAAGCAGCAGCGGTGGGAGGAGTTTGGCCTCCATGAAGGAGGCAGACAGTATCTTCTTCGTTGTTCGGAGGACATGGAGACCAAGGAGGACCCAGGCCACGCAGAACAGGTCCAGGAGAGGGCCTTCTGGGAGGTGTCGGTCACAGACGCCCAGCCCACCCAGGCAGCCAGCCCAAGTCTGCAGCCTCCTGCTATGGACCTACTTCCAGCCTCCAGGGACCTCTCCTAACAGCCCAGGGGAGACCTGGCCACAGCTCCCCGTTTCCATAGTATGGAAGGGGAAACTGAGGCACAGAGAGAGGGTGTCCTCAGGGTTTCCCAGGATGTTAGAGGTGGAGCCAAGGAGGCAACTCAGGCTCGAGTCCCTGGCCTTCCCCGTTCCAGAAGTTACTAGGAGTCACAGCACAGCCAGGGCAGTCCCCATAGCTATGGTGGGACAGGAATGCCTGCATTCTCCAAGGACCTGTCTCCGATGCCGTGGCAGTGGGACCGTCTCCGCCTGTTTCTGCATCTCCCCAAACATTTGAGGATGCCTACTTCACTGAAATCACGCTCTCTTCCTTCTCCTGGATTCTTGCCTGGACACGAGCCCAGTAAAAATGCACAATCCCCAGCCCCGACCAAACCCTAAAAGAGGAAAAACATGACCTTCTCCTGGCTGGAGAGTGGTGGTGTTGTTTTCCCTTTTTCTTTTCTCTTTTTTTCTTTTAAAGAAATGATTAAGAGTTGCAACAAATGTCTGCCCAGCCTGGGAAGGGCCACTCTCCCCAGAGGCATGCTGCCACTTGCCCCTAATGCCTGGGTGCTGGCAGCAAATTCTTAATCTGCCCCAGAGGGTCATCATCACCCGGACCTGACAAGCTGACTCCTTTCTCTTGGCTCAGGGGAGAGCAAGACAGCTCTGTTCGTTGGTCCTTCTGTGTGGTCCAGCAGCCATCATCCCCATGGGGACCTGTGGCAAAATCGACCCCGGAACAGTGGAACTGCCCAAAGCACCGCACCCACCATTCCCCAGGAGCCGATTGCAGAAGCAGCTCCCATCGCCCAGCCCACAGCCATCCCACGCGACAATTAGGCAGGGCCTGGGAACACCAGGAGGGCCAGGGATTAAGGAGACACCCAGGGCCACCGGTTTGGGGAGTTCTCGTCACCGCGCTGCCCTGCCTCTAAGAGCGCGTGACCCCTGGGAGAACCACACTGGCCATAGCCCCATAGAAACAACACTCTCCAAATAAACAGACGCAAAAAACCTGAGCGAGGGGGAATAGTTCCCTTCCAGCTGCTGAGAAAGGCAGGGCTCAGAAGCCTGGACCTAAGGGCTCTAGAGTTGGTCCATGATGTCTGGCTTCCCTTTTCTCAACACTTTCTGCCTTGAGACCCCACTGAGGCTCCACGCCCTCTCCTGCTGGTGCCCAGACTGCCTGCTGGAATGCATGTGACCGAGCCGCTCGTACTAAGCCGCTTACACTGGGCCAGGGAATAACAGCGAAGCAGCCAACCTCCACAGAGATGCTCCAGAGCTGAGGGGTACCTTGGGGGAAACAGGAGCCGAGATCTCTCCAAAGATCTTGGAAAGAGTGGAGAGCGAAGTTCTAGAAGGACTGCTGCCACCTGCCTGTCCAACCTGGACAAATCACCCGAACTCTTTGGACCAGACCCCAACTTTGTCCTCCGTGACATGGGCATGATAGTCCCAACTTCCCACTGCACTTGTCAGGAGGAAGATCCAGTGTATGAAAGCCCATAGCATCAGCGTCACGTCTGACAAGTCATAAGTACATAATGAAGGTTTGCTCACTCCTTCCTCATTCCTTTCCTCGGAGACTCACAAAATCCCTTCCCAGGGCCCCACTTCATCCACCTGCAGGCCCTCCTTGCATCTGAATCCCAGCCTTTCGTGTTCACAGAGCCTCCTGTCTAGAGTCAGTCCTTAGCACCCATCTCGTTAGGAACCCAGAAATCCTATTCACCAGAGAGTCTTCCAGAGGAGTGGCTGGAAGAGGATGGAGTCTGGAAGGAGAGCCTGCCCCACCTTCATCTCATGCAGGTCTTGTCTCTGGGCAGCCGAGAAGGCCATTTTTAGCTTCTTCCAAACAAGCTTCCTGCTCAGTGTGCCCTGAACTCTGACACTGCTCTCACTTCAGCCCGGGGAGGGAGCGAGCCCCAGCAGGCTGGACGGCAGGCCCCCGGGGCTAAGAAATAAGGGCCCTCCAAAGGCTGCAGGAGGGGCGGGGCCAGTGGGGGCCATGGAGGAGGCGGGGCACAGACGTGCCCACCCCAGATTTGCCACTCACTCAGCTCTGGGTGGCTTGCGCACTTTTCTTTCTTTTTTTTTTTTTTTTTTTTTGCTTTTTAGGGTCGCACCTGCTACATATGGAGGCTCCCAGCTAGAGGTCCAGCTAACGCCACAGCGACAGCCACGCGGGATCCGAGCCGTGTTTGCGACCTATACCGTAGTTCACAGCAATGCCATATCCTTCACCCACTGAGCGAGGCCAGGGATCAAACCCACAACCTCATGGTTGCTAGTCGGATTCGTTTCCACTGCGCCACAACAGGAACTCCATTGATCACTTTTCTTGAGCCTCTTTGTCTTCCTCACTTTAAACTCTGAAGGATAACATCCCTAAAGTGCAGTGGTCTGTGGCCATTGCCATGGTATCACTGCTCTCACTGTTAGGGAATTATGGGAAGTTACCTATAAGCTTTCCTCAATGGGCCAGCAAGGCCACGACACCTCCTCCGTATCTCCTTTAATTCCTGGCTGGATTTTCTCCTTAAGGTTTGATCCTCGGGTTCAGGAGTTCCCTCTGTGGTGCAACGGGACCGGCAGCATCTTTGCAGCACTGGGATGCAGCTTTGATGCCCGTGATAAGCTCCTTCCTTTCTGTCTCCTGTCATCGTCACTCCAGGTCTCTTGTGCAGACCGCAGGAAGAAGGGGTTGTAGAAATAGATTCCTTCTTCTCCACATCCTACTGTTCTGGGCCTCGATCTTTGCAGTGTCACGTAAGCAAGCAGCCCGGAGAGCAGCTCCCCAGGGCCAGGCAAGCCGCTCCTGGCATCATTAGCATGCAGGCTGCGTTCTGCAGGAAGCCCAGGGTTCCACGTGTCAGCGAGTGAGCTATGAGGCGTCACGCGTGCTATTAACAGGCACTTTCCATTTTGGCAGCCTCAGCACTTTCCACTCCCCGTCTGCACGAGCACCGCTCTGTCCTCCATTAATGACCACTTCCAAGCCCTTCCAGCCCCACCTGGGCCATTCCACCGCCCGAGGCCTTCCTCGCAGGCCAGGGCTGGACTCTGGCCATGGTGATGATGCAGAAATTCTCCATGCCGAAGAGGGAGCTGCTTCCTGTGGCCTGGAAAGCACAGGACAAGGGGGCAGTGCCTTGCAAGTGGTGGGCCTTCAGTCGCTCTCTCCACTCTTCACAAGTCAGTGAATTAAAAGTCGACACGAAAAAAGGATTTCCCTATGGCGGAGGTTGTCTGTGGCTGAAGAAGGTGGCGTTGGCTCTCTGGACCGGGCAGGGGATGAAGAAGGAGGAAGGAGGAAGGTGGCCCAAGCCCTGCCGTGTTGGGGCCCATTCTCTGCAAGGGTGGGAGGACTCATCCGACCGTCGGCACCGGAGGGTCCCAGGGGACTTGTTTTGCACACCCCACAGAGGATTCCAGGCATGGCGAGACCTGCTGGGACATTTCAGAGCATGTCAGCCAGAAATCATGACATCTCTCCCATTCTACATGTCCTTGCCAGTTCAAACACTTTATCTAGTTTACTCCCTGCTCAAGAATCCCCAGTGCTTATGAAGGGAAGTCCTAGCCTCTCCCCGATATGAGTCGCTATCTTACTATTCCGGGCTCCAGGCTCCAGGAGCTTTTCCGTTTCCCTAGTAACCTAGGGGTGTGAGAATCTGGGAAATCCATGCCCCAAACTTGTCTTAACGAATAAAATTAATTTTAGTTTAATTATTATTGTATTCACTATTTTATTAATTAATTTTTTTCTGGATTTTTTTTTTTCCCAAATGGACTTGTGAGTCACCATGAGCCTCAGTCCTTGGACAGCACCGCGACACCAGGCTTGTCTAACCTCGGTCCTCATCTCTCGCCTTGGGAAGGAGGACAATGAGAGAGTGTCCCCGTTTCCACGCCTCTAATGCCTCGCTTCCCCGCCCCTCTCTCAAGGCCAACCAGAAGTCAGTCCCTCTTCTCTGGGGAGCATCCCCCATTCTCCCAGCTGACATTCTTCCTTTACGTCCCTACAGCACAGAGATCAGATTGTCCTGAGCTGACACAGGCACGTTGCCTCTCTCTTTAGGTCCCTTATTTCCCTGGCATGATGCTCAGGATCAGGAAGCATCTCAGCTATGCTGAGACCCCACGCAAAAGGCTGACTCATACATGGCATACGTGGATAACTGGTATACCACAAATTTCCTACTGGTGGCCTAGGAGAGGTTCCCTAGGAAAGAGGGCAGGAGAATTAGAAGGAGAGATAGGAATGAGGCCTGAGGTACTCACCTAGAGGCTCCTTGTCCTGTAGGCTGAGGAGCAGTAGCCAAGGCCAGCTCTGGCCATTCCAGACTTCCCCATGGGGATTGGCAGGTGAGAGCTCACTCAACCACCTGCTTTTCTAGCAGAAGGTATCAGTGCCACCCTGTGGCATTCCATCGGACCTTCCTTTGACATGGGCAGCTATTTTCCTTGCAGCTGAGAGAGAGAGAGAGAGAGAGAGAGAGAAAGAGGAATCTATGGATCAGGAGGAACATAGCAAAGCCAATTTGGAACGGACTTTGGCCAAGGAAATGTCGCAATCTAACTTTAATGTGATTAAATCAAATTATTTCCAAAAGGGGATGTAATTATGACAGCAACTTCTCTGGGGGCAGGCTGGGATTGATTCTCTTTTGGAGAGCCAAGACCGGATTTAGCTTTTCAGGAGCCTGAGGCAGCAAAGATACGGGGGGAGCTCCGGCATGTTTTTCTTTCACAGAGAATAATTCCAACCAAAGAAGAAACCTCAGTTTGGAACAGCAAATGCAAGATCGACACTTCCAGGGTGATCTTAGCTAAACAAGTGCGGGCTCCAAGGGATAAACAGCAGAGAAGGAAGACCCTTTCCTGTGGTCTGCCCTGGTGATTTCATAGTTCTGAGAATTGATGGAGTGAGTGATACCATGCTTGCCAGCTTGTGTGTGTGTGTGTGTGTGTGTGTGTGTGTGTGTGTGCAGAAACACACCAGTGACCTTATATGTGACGTCATACTGATACATTCAAATCACGGTGAAGCCACACTCTACCCACTAAAACCAGTTTCCGTTATTGAGCCCTCGTTGTGGGCTTAGCATTAGCCCAAGAAGGTCACATTTATTTTCCCATAAATGAAATCATCCTCACAACAGGGCAGTGAGCTAGGTATTATGTCCATTTTACAGATGGAGAACCTGAGGATCAGAGGTGCCAAGCTTGCCTCAGAACGCCCCACTCATAAGAGGCAAAGGCAGAATTTTTTTTTTTTTCCCACTGTACAGCAAGGGGGTCAGGTTATCCTTACATGTATACATTACAATTACATTTTTTCCCCCAGCAGAATTTAAACACGGGACTTTCTGACTCCAGTGCCTCCCGATGCAGTATTTGAGACGACTTTGAGATGGGCTTGAAGCTCTGGGTGCACCTCCACCCCAGCGGGTGTTAGACTTTGTTAGAATCATGTTAGACGTGGGGCCTCCTGCGGTCACTGTATCCTTAGCACTTGGTGAGATGATTGTTCCCAGCGCCGGGTTCTGCAGAAGCAGATCTTGAGTCGAGACCCGAGACCCCTGCGCTAGCACTTTAAGGGAAGGCTCCGAGGAGAGAGTGGGGCAAGCAGGGCAGAAGAGGAAAAGCCAAGCAAGGCAGAGATTGCAGGTGGAGCCCAACTTCAGCCCCATCCTGCAGAAATCTCCGGAGTGTAAGTTACAAATCAGAATGCGTCCTTCCTGGAGGCCAGGGAGCTGCGAGCTCTCCTGGGAGGAGGGCTCGGGAGGGGTGGTAAACTTCTGGGACTTTCCAGCTCCTGCCCCAGAAGCAGCATGGGTGGCCCAAGGACAGCCCTCTGAAGAGGACACAGCTGCAAACTGTTAGTTACAAAGCGCTCAGGCTGAGGGAGAGTCCACAGATAAGACATGTCGGCTGCAGTCATGCTCAGCGTTGGAGTGAAAGGGTCAGAGAGCCATGGGGCAGGGACCCGAATTCCAGTGACCATCCCTGTACACCTGCAGGAAGCCAGCTGCCATTGCCGTAGCAGGTCCACGATGATGGTCAGGGGCCATGTGGCAAGACGCAAGAGGGGTCCAGTGCTGCAGGCTGCAGTTTGTGAACCTGGGCTTGAGTGAGGCTCCCACACCCACATCCAGAGTCCGCTAGTGAAGGAAGGAGGAGGACGAGCTTGGCACGGGACATTCTGTTGACTTAGAAGGGGTCAAGGTGATGGTCGAGTGAGAAAGGAGCCAGCTCTTTTGATCATAGAAATCGAGATTTGATGACTCAGGCACTAAGCCACTAAGCCACTAAGTGACCACTGGGAGGCCTGAGGGCTCTTCAGAAATCCGTAGAGGACAGGTCCTAACTGAACCTCCAGCCTATCCTTCATACCAAGAGGGAGCAGACTGTTCTTCTCTCCAGTCCAAGGGATCAATTACATCGTTCTAACTGGGATGAGGATGGGCCAGAAACGGCATGGCAGCCCTGTGGAGGAGGCAAGCAGAGGTCTGTGTCCTCAGCAACCCCACGTGCCCTGGCTCAGCTCCCAAAACCCCAGGAACTGCGGACAGGGGCAGGCGGCCCCCGTGGAGAACGAGAGGATGGACAGAGGTTAGGAAGATGACAGGAACAAAGGAGGGGAGGGAGGGTGTGTGGCCTGGAGAGAGGAGCACAGGGCTCCCGGGGCAGTGCGGGGAGGGGGATGCAGACCCTCTGAATGAGGGCCAGTCCGCCCCTCTACCCGACAGCTTTCCCTCCCAGCAGGGGCCTGGCAGCTCCACAGCCACGTTCACTCTCTTCCTGGCATCCTTAGCCCACGTCAAGCGCCTTCTTCCTCTAGGGTGAGGATCGGGAAACGCCCTGAACACTTGTGCCCGTGCCTGGTGCTGCCAAAGTCACCGTTGGCCCACCTGGTGCTTTCTCTTCCTCCTGCGTCCTCTCTTTCCTGAAATGCATCCGCTCTGAGTCAGCTTTGATGCTTCTCCCCCCGCATCTCGCGAGGCTAATCACCAGCTCCCATGGCTTCTTCCCTCAAAGTATCTCTTCCGTTTCATTGGCCTCCTTGGGCCACGTCACAGAGTGGAAGGAACATGGGATTCATGTTCCAAGGAGTTCTGTTCAAATACCAGCCTTTCCACCTGCTGGCTGTCCGTGTGAGGTCCCGGGCTTCCTTCCTCTCCTCCCTCCTCCCCCAACCCACCCCTACCAACCTCCTGGCCTCCACCACCTGCACCGCATGGCCAGCCACTCAGGATCCACCGGCCAAGCTTTGTGCCCATTTCCTGCCCACTCCCCACCCTTTCCACCCAGGCTCCATGCTTTCAGTGACCTGCAGCAACTAACCTACAGGAGTTCCCGTCTGGATCAGAGGTAACAAACCTGACTAGTATCCCCGAGGATCCCTGGCCCTGCTCAGTGGGTTAAGGATCCAGCATTGCTGTTAGCTGTGGTATCGGTTGCAGGTGCAGCTCAGATCTGGTTCGGTTTGGCTGTGGCTACAGTGTAGGCCAGCAGCTGCAGCTCTGATCCGACCCTAAAAAGCAAAAAACAAAAACAAAAAAACAAACTAACCTATAGCTGGTTTCTGGCCCCCCAGGATCCATCAAGTTCTGGTCCTGAGCCAAAACCTGAACAAAAATAAAGTTACATTTTTTCTTTTTCTTTCCTAGTGTCTTAGACTCAGACCCCAGGCCAGTGTGCAGCCCCTTGATGAATGAGACTGTGTGGGCCAAAAGGGGCCCTTTAGCACATACATACTTATGAATGAATGAACACAAAATGGTTAGAATCGTTAGCAAATTCATCCAAGATGGTGCAGAGCCAGGGAAAGAGAACTCTGGCCAAGGGCATATGTTCTAGAATGCAGATTTATCAAAAACTTGGCATACGTAAGGCCAACATATCGAGGGGCATGGCCACTGAAAAGATAGCTTGTGACTTAGAGTTCCCCAGTGCAGGGGGCATTCAACTCCACGGGGAGCCACAAGGTCAGGCAGGAGGCAGAGGGAGAGAGGAAAAGGGGAGGAGAGGCTTATTGTGGTTTCTGTAGGAAGCCATGGGCGAGGCAGGACATGCAGGCTGAGGATGGGCCAGTGTGAACAATTTCAGCAGGCCCTGGCATAGAGGCACTGCCCTAGTTGTCTGGTACCTGGTCCTGGGGTCCTTTGGGCAGGTGGATGGTGGCCGGGAACTGGGGAGCACCTTGATGGAGGTGCTGGGCTCTGGATGGGCTGCCTGCTGTGTCCAGAACTGCCCCGGGGAGGGCAGGCCTTCAGGGTCAGGAGATCCCAGAGGTCAGAGCATCAGAGGACATGGTTGCTAGAGTGTGGTCAGGAGAGACAGAAGCAGGGCTACTGCTGGCAGGTGCTTGCAACAAGCCTGTTTGGCCAGGTAGGGCCAAGTTCTGTCCCATCATACCGTTGGTACAAACACTTGCCCCCAAGATCTCTCATTGTTATAGTTAAAAGCCAGTTTAAGCTACCAAAGAACTGTTATTCATATAATCATCACTCAGAGTCCAGGTTAGAGTTTTCTGACAAATAGAATTCTTTGGACCATGGGAATGAGTAAGTACCGAGTCCCAAAGGAAGCTGAGGGAAGGAATGCATCTCCTTGAGGCTTGCCGTTCTGGGGAAGAAATACTGTCAGCGTAAGTCCAATGAGAGCCTTTGCAATTCACACAAACATGTGAAATTGAAGCATAAACCCTCTATTAATACTCAGTACTTACTCATTCCCATGGTCCAAAGAATTCTATTTGTCAGAAAACTCTAACCTGGACTCTGAGTGATGAATGTATGAATAGCAGTTCTTTGGTAGCTTAAACTGGCTTTTAAATATAACAATGAGAGATCTTGGGGGCAAGTGTTGGTACCAACGGTACGATGGGAACAAGTGTCTTTTGGAAAAGTAACAGATCTGGGTCCCAAAGCATCTGCCTCTGATGTACCAGCAGGCTGCTCATGGATAAGAGCAGCACAGATGCCAGACAGGTCCCCTTGGTCTTTGTCCTCTGCTGTGCCCTGCATAGGGGACCCACAGGGAAGGAGGGAAGACAGGACACTACATGCAAGAGTACATAGATGCAGCAGAAACACACAGAGCTCTGTGCTTGCATCACATTCAGAGACAAGGCAGAAATGATTGCACAAAGTGGTATGGGGCCGTTTCGTTCACAGGGATGAATTCAGGTGATTTGCACTGGTCTGTCCTCTGAATGCACAGAGGACATAAGAGCATCCAGCTTTTTGGAGAACTGTGCCTTGCCTTTCTTGAATCCCCAGCCCTCAGGGTGGAAGCCTCCTTGTTCCTGCTCCACGCCCAAGTATTTGGTCAGTTCATCAAAGCCACTGGTTCAAATGGGCAACCAGTAAATACAGAACCCACATGTGCTAAACCTTTTACTTTAACTCAAAACATGCATGTCTGTTTATTGTAAAACATTTCCACGAAGGCCAAGGCCACAGGCTTGGGAATAGAGATCTGAGGATGAGGTTCCGGTCTTTCTTTCCTTTTTGCAAAAACCTCTCTTAATGCATCTTTGACAATTTCCAGTTTCAGCATCTTCAAAGTAGAATAAGAGTTTGCATGCGTGAAGAATTTGAGTTCAGAAACCTAGATTTTTTTTATAACTTTTGTTTCACTTTTATTCCATTTATTTATGTATTTTATTATTTGTCTTCTTTTTACAGCTGCACCTGCAGCATATGGAAGTTCCCAGACTGGTGGTTGAATTGGAGCTGCAGCTGTGACCTACACCACAGCCACAGTAACCCTGGATCATGAACCCACTGAACGAGGCCACTGATCGAACCCACATCCTCAGAGAGACAACATCAGGTCTTTAAATTCTGAGCCACCAGGGAACTCCGACGTTGATTCTTTTTAGTAACTCACCTGTATTGTGACATTCCGGAGCATTCAACTTCATTTTCACAAACATGTTGGTTCTTTTCATACTTTTATTTAAGGAGTAGTAAACTACATTAATTCATTATAAATCAAATACAACCACGCAAGCCAGTGTGATAACAAACACAGCTGACTCTTGGTGGACCTGACCCTTACCTGGAGGCAGCAGAGGTGTGCAGGTGTGTGAGGGAATAGCCCATGTCCTGGACCACAGCAGGGGTCCCCTAGCATCAGAGGAGACTCCTGAGTGTGCAGCCAGGGATTCCTAAGAGGAGACTGGCTGGGAGAGCTTCTTTCATATTTCCCAATCTCATCACCTTTTTCTACCTTAATGCTAAGTAAGAGTACTTTATTCGGGTGCAGTCAACATACATTAAAATGTTTAAATGTTGAGTGTTAAGCTCAGGGCACCCACGTAGCTACCACCCAGGCCAACATAAAGAAAATGTTCATCATTCTACAAAGTTCCCTTTTGTCACCTTCCAGACCATCCTGGCTCCCTGCAAGATAACCACTGTTCTGATTTCTGTCACCCTGGATTAGTTTTATTTGTTCTTGAACTTTACATAAAAGAAATCATCTGAATTTTTGTGTCTGCTTCCTTGCCCTTAATTATAATGTTTTTGAGATTAATCCATGTGCTTGCATGGATCAGTACTTTGTTCTCTCTCTCTCCTTCTTTTTTTTTTTCTTTTTTTTGGCTACACTCGTAGCATATGGAAGTTCCCAGGCCAGGGATCCATTCCCAGCCGAAGTTGTGACCTATGCTGCAGCTGCAGCAATGCCAGATCCTTAACCCATTGCATTGGGCCGGGGATGAAACCCAAAGTGCTGCATTTGGATTCTCAACCCACTGCACCTCAGCAGGAATTCCATTTTTATTTATTTATTTTTTTATTGCTGAGATATATCTGATTCCCACCCTGTTGACCGAGTTCACTGGCAATCACTAAAGCTGAGAAGGAGAGAGAAAGAAGGCAGGAGGAGAATTCCCTTTCTCTCGGGTCCTTTTAGCCCCCATTCCAGACCCGCAGCCATCCCTAGCTGCCCCCAGGAGGGAGGAGCTCACCTAAGAGCCCAGGCTATTATCTCCTATGATAACGGGTGCACTGACATATCAGAATCTAAGGCTAGAGGCTTTATGTGAGTGAGTGAGAATCCAGAGACTTATTTAGTTCTGCCTCTCTTTTCCTCCATCGCAACTCCACAGATGTAGGAGACCACAAGTTTGGGGAAACTGTTGTGGGCCCAGCTGTCACATGACTGGTCATTCACTGCAGTTTTCTCAGAAGTCATGAGCCCATCTCCAGCACCCACCAGTGACCCTGATGGGTCCTTCTTTGTCAATATGAGGAACGCTACGAGGTGGCATCAGCCTATATGCCCGCACGGCTCCTTCGTGGGTACAGTGCCGGGGTCTGTCTTGCAGATATCTTACGATAAGCAATTCATGAACCCACTGCAGGGTACGTTACGCTGTGAAAGGAGACCAGCCCTCTTCCTCTTCTGAGTTCAGTGCTTTTGCAAATGCCATCTCCTCTGTGTCAGGGAGCATTGGTGGCTTGGGGCCAAGGCCATTTGGCAACTCTTGAGGCTCTGCTCAGCATGCCTGACAAGGCCAGTGGTTGTCGAGAGGTGCAAGGAACAGGGGAGGGCGGAGTTCCGATTGTTCACGCTGGGCAGTTGGCAAAGGCACCTCCCCAAGCTCCCCAGGCTGAAACAATGCCTCTCCAGCCACACAGACAACGAGTAAGACAGGGACGGAGTCCGCAGCAGGTCTAGTCCATCCCCCACTGCTTGGGTCGTTTGGTACTAATTGTCCAAAAATCATTAGGCTGGTGTCTGGCAGGACATCTTGATGAGCAAAGGTGCAGTTTGCCTTGAGATTCTGATTATATGTCTTGGCTATTTATTGACAGGGTGTGGGGGAAGGTAAGGGGGTGGATAAGTAAGAAAGCTGAGAAAGAGGAAAATAAACATTGGGAAGGAAGGAAGCTTTCTACCTCTCCGGTCGGACTCTGCTGTCTCCCTCCGTCAACGTGACAAGGGGTGTGTCTGCTCTCAGGCAGGCAGGGGGACTGTGGATTTTATGCTTTAAGGATCTGCTGGCTGAACTCCATCCGTAGCATGTTAGCTTCTTGATCTGCAGCTCTGTGAATTCTCCAACAGCTAGAGATCGTTCTCGGCTTGATCCGACTCCTTTCTCCATGGAGATCTGAATTCCGTAGATGGCGTCCAGGGCAGAGCTGGGACTGGTGAGTCTGGCTCCCAGCTGACATGGTGTGTGGTGTCAAGAAGGCGGAGAAGGTACTCAAACACCGCGTCCTCCTTCTGTCCACCTCAGGAAGACTTGCCCTCGGGCATCACAGAGGTGCGCTTTCAGAAGGTGTGTTAGGAGAGTCTTGGCAAAATGTTTAGGGATTTGGGGAAGACTATTAAAATACAAAGAGAGCACTGCCCCAGGAGTCAGACCCAGTGTACTCTTGAGCCGATGCCAAGGTAGAAAGCCAAATGTCCTAACAAGTTCTGGGGCCTCAAGGGTGCAGGGAGCTGGTTGGGGGCCCAGAAGGGCAAGATGGGGTCTCTCCAGGAGCCGTGGGTGTGGGGAGGGCCTGGCTGTGCCACTCAGCTCTGCCCAGCTGTCAGGTGTGGGGCAGCCAGCAGGAGGCCCTCCCCTCTCACTGAGCAGCGTCCACCACAGCTGCCATGAAGCCAGCTGGTCAACCCCACCCAAGTGGGAAGAACTAGAGGGTGGTGGTGAGGGCTGGTCCTGATTCTGGCCAGGAGCATCTTTAGATTCTGTTTTGATTTCGCTTGAAGGAGAGGGCTTGGACTGACTGAGCTAAACAAGATCTCTAGGTCCAGGGAGAACTTCAGAATGGGAAATGCTGCCTCCGTGTCAGTGAGGTGGGAACAAAGGGAAGCAGACTGGACCGTCCAAGAAAGACACAGGACTGGTCTGGAGGAGAACTGGGGATGTTGGAGCGAGTGCGATGCTCTCACCTTCTGCTCAGCCACACACAGCAAAAGTCTCAGCCGTGCTTCCAAGGTCCCCGTTTTCAAGGAGAAGCTCTCTGATGCACCTTGTCTTGGACAGAATATACTTTCACCCTCTCTGTTCCCAAGATCTGCCCCTGAGAGCACAACCCTCCCCACAGGGTCCCCTAACCCTAATCCTAACCCTGACCCTCCCTGCATCTTCCCTCTGTCTTCTCACCATTGACTTTCCCCTTAGATCCCATGTCCACCCTCGTAGCAGGTACATAGTCCTGCTCATCCTTTAAATCAGGTCTAAAGGACCACTCTTCTAAGAAGTCCTCCTGGGTTGATGTTACCCTAGAGGGATGTAAAATACAGAAACTCCTCACCCGGGGCCAGGAGCCTGACACTCACATTTCAACCCTGAGTTCCTGCTGTCGGTGTTGACAGCTGGGTTGGACACGTTTTTCTGGGGGAAAAGTTTGGGAGATGGACATCCCAGCCAGGTCTGGCTTCTGACAGGGGACAGGGGCTCCTACGAGGGGGCTCAAAGTTGTGTGGCTGCATCCTTGCTATGACCCCTTCTGGTTGGGGTCTTGTCTGGAAACAAAGAAATGTGATGATATTTTCACTGAGATGTAACCATTCTCTGTGGGGCTCTGAATCCAAACTGGAGACCAGAGACTCTGCAGCTGCTTTTCACCCTGTGACTTCCGTGGAGTCTCTGAGGATGCCGCGATCCTGTCTTTAAACACCGGGCTTATGTTTACAGCCCCCCAGCAAAGCTGCATTGGAGCTTTGAGTTCCCAAGGCACGCTGGGCATTGGTGCTCTTTTTCATTTGCTCAACCTTCCCTCAGAGCAGTGCTATGTGCCATGAGGGTGGCGGCAGAGAAAGGAGACCCCGATGGCCGGCCAGCCCCCCCCACCCCCACCCCCCCAGTGCCCTGAGCTGTCCTGCTCCAGCCCCACACCCACTACCCAATTAGCAAAACCAGACAGGGGAGATACTTGCTGTCTACCTGGGTGCTTGGCGCTAACTGTCCCCAAATCACCAGGCTGGCATCTGGCAGGACACCTTGATGAGCAAAGGGAGTATCTGCCCTGGGATTTTGGTCCAGTGCCTTGGCTCCGTGCTGACAGGGGCTGGAGGATGAGCTGGGAGATGAGACGACAAAGAATAGACAAGAAAGGTGAAAAAGACTACAGGAAACATCAGGCATGGGACAAACCCAACTTCCAAAGTGATTGCTGCTAGAAAACATCTGTGGGGGTGGGGCGGGCAGGGTGGGGTCGTGACTTTTACCCCGAAGACTCAGAAAGGATTCTTTGCAGCACACACTGCTTTCCCTGAAAGCGCTTGCTGTAAATGTAATTTTCTTCCTCCTATGATGCTCCTGCACATTTTATCACACCGTACAGATCGACCCAGGGGACCCCCCACTCCGACCTGGGCCTTGCGGGGTTATTCTCTTATTGGGCCCCATCTGGAGGAACAGCAAACAATGGGAGGGGCTTCACTACTCCCTCTTCTGGGGGATTAGCAGATGCTGTAGTAAACTCTGTCTTACCCTGAGGCAGGATGGTCGGGGGTCTGGGGTTGGGGGACACAGGCAGAGAGGACCCTGCTGGGCGAGGAAGCCTGGCTCCCGCCGAGGACAGAGTGTGCACTGCCATGCGGGCCGGACAGGCTCCCAGGAAGAGGAGGAATAAACGAGAAGACTGCTTGGGGGGACCGTGTGTCCTCTAGGAATCCTCAGCAAACTCCTCAAAAAGCCGAACCTCGATGAACCCACACTAGGGGCGGTGCAGAGCCGCAGGCAGAAGTCCGCATCTGTCTCCACCTGCAACTAGCTCTTCAGAGGAGCCGAAGTCACCTTTCCTCCTCAGCCGGGTGATGAGAGGAGGATGTGCCTCCAAGCCTTAGCCACCCCCCCCCCCATTTGGCCCCCTGAGAACCGACTGAAATCCCAGAGGAAGCTGGGGGAGCTCCCTCCTGCCTTTTCCTCAGTCTCGCTCAGTGTGGGAGTGTGTGCAGGTGTGTCAGGGAGAGGCTGGGTCAGTGGGTGACCCTCCCCGTCTCCTGTCTCCAGGTTTTCCCTGCAGTCACTTCATATGGAACCGAAGAAACTCCCCAACCTCCTCCCCGCTGGGCCGGTGATGTAAAGATCAAAGGCGAGAACATGATAAGTGGGGGGGACAGCAAAGTGCAAAGAAGTGCAAGCGATTCTGACCCTCCCGGTGCATGAAACAGGGCCTCCCCGACCTTCAGCCCCAGGCCCTCATCCTGCCAGCGGGGCCCAAGGCTGCACCTCCCACAGCCGCTCGATTTAGAGATCCTGCGGGGGAGGCTTGATCCCTCGAGACCCACGGGGCTATTTCCAGCCCTCTGCTTGTCTCCTTCCGCCAAGGACTTGGGTATCAAAGCAAGTGAAGAGCCTGGTGGCTGCTCTCCCCCGTCCCCTGTATTTATTTTCTTTTTTCTTTTTATTTATTTATTTTTTGGGCCGCACCTGCAGGCTGAAGAGGTTCCCCAGCCAGGGATCAAACCCGAGCCACAGCAGCCACCAGAGCCACAGCAGTGACAGTGCTGGATCTCAACCCACTGAGCCACCAGGGAACTCTTCCCTTTAGAGGTGATACTTGCTCCCAAAGCCCCTTCCTGTGACAAGGAGTGCCTCGACAGCCAGAGGGCGCCAACCGCGGAGACCCTCCTGAGCTCCTCCGCCCCAGGGAGGTAACCGGGGTCCCTCGGGAACTCACTCCAGAGCCTACACCCAACCCAGGCTTCCTGACCCGTGATCCCGGGCTCTTCTAGCTCAACCACATACATGATTCTCATTCATGCATAAGCAAACAAAACAAGACTCACACCCAGACCCAGCGCTCTTGTCAAATGACCTAAACCAGCCCCGGGAGAAACTGTAGGAGCCGCCAGTGTCTCCTGGACCCCTCCCCTCTCCACTTGCTCATCGTCTCAACCTCCCTGCACACTCGATGCTGGTCTCCACGCACAGGATTCTGTGCCTTCCAGCTGCCCTGCAACCTGTGCCAAGGGAAGCTGGGCTCCTTCTGGCTGTGTGATAAAAGAGTTTACTTAGCCTCTCTGAGCCTCCATGTCCTCATTGACAAGTTGAAATAATGCCTTGCCGGACCACACCTCTAGGGTAAAATGCTGGGCAGGGCTTGGCAGACTGTCACACAAAATGCCATAGAATGATAGAATGCCAGTTACCTTTACCCTTAACCTTCTTTTTCTTTTTGTCTTTTTCAGGCTACATCCATGGCATATGGACATTCGCAGGCTAGGAGTAGAATTGGAGCCACAGCTGCCGGCCTACACCGCAGCCAGAGCCACGTGGGATCCAGCCGTGTCTGTGACCTACACCAGGGCCGGATCCTTAACCCACTGAATGACTCCAGGGATCAAACCTGAATCCTTGTGGATACTAGTCGGGTTTGTTACTGCTAAGCCCTGACGGGAACTCCCTACCCATAACCTTCTTCTCAAGGATGCCTTCGCCCGCTGTTGAAATTGCTGGTAAGAACCAGGATGAGCTGCCTCGGTGACATCTAAGCCAGATCCCCCCCAGGTAATGCTGTTGTTCAAGCTGGTTAACAGTTTACCCTTTTGAAGAAGACCAAGGAATGAGGGGTAGAGATGATATGGGGGGCAGATTTGAAAAAAGTTAAAGCTGGAGAGCTGGGGTGGCCTTCAAGGACCCCGAAGGCCATCCTCGCCCTCTGCTGGTAGCCCTGCTGAGGACTTGTTGGCTCTTTTTCTGGCTTTAGTCCTGGATGCTGGATCAAGCCTCCTCTGTTATTTGGGAGCAGGAAATTATTGCCCCATAACACAAGTCTGGAAATAAATAGCCTCACGTCGTAACAGGCAAGTCCTCCAGAGAGCTGGCATTTGGAAAACACAGGCATTTGCATATTGCTGCCCAGAATGTATTTATCCTGTGGCTCCTCCTCTTCTTCGGCAGGACCGCCCACAGCCCGCCAGGACCGGAGTCAGCCCCTCACCCACACACCCAGTGCTCAGCCTCTCATGTTCAGCACCTTTGGATGAGAAGCCAAAGTCCACACATTTAAAAAGTGGCATAGGAGATCCTCTGTAGCTCAGAGGGTTAAGGATCTGGCATTGTCCCTGCAGCAGCTTGGCTTGGGAACTTCCAATTGCCACAGGTGAGGCCCAAATATATAAATAAATAAATAAAAATGTGACATAAGGGAGTTCCCTGGTGGCCTAGGGGTTAGGGATCTGATGTTTTTACTGGTGTGGCATGGGTTTAATCCCAGGCCTGGGAACTTCCGAGTGTAGCAGCCATGGCCAAAAAGGAAAAAAGTGGCATAAAACCAGAGGGGGCAGCTTGCAAAAGGGCATCTCACACTCACCCCCACCCTCCCCACCCCTGCCAGGGTAGGCATGTGCCCTGGGCTGCCTGCAGCTTAGCTTCTCCCGTCTCCAGGGTGAGGAGCCATGGACAGGGGATGAGGGGTGAGGACGCGGGCAGAGAGTGGGCTGGAGGAGAGGGTGGGCACCTCACAGAGCCGAGATCAGCCCCAGGGAAGAGGCACTCCCGCCATCTGGCCTGGGTCCTGGGGAAGCTCTCTCTGGAACCTGGCTTTTGAGGTAAGGAGACAGGGCCAAGAGCAAGGTGGAGCATGCATGCCCCTGGACTGGGTTTCTGGATTCAGGCCCCAGCAGAAGCTTCCAGATGTGCTCCAGCAGCCAAAGAGAAATTTACTCTCCTTCCTAGATCCTGGCCAGTTTGCAATGGCAATAGGAACATTTTTTTTCCTGTCCAAGCTTTTTGGCTTCAGCTGGTGTTTGATCCCTGAGGGAGCAGGAGAGGAGCTGTTCCCCAGTGTCCTTCTGGCCTTGTAACTGGCCTCTGGGGCAGCCTTAGGCCTGGCAGGGAAGCAACCAACCTAGGCATGGCCCAGTGGAAGGCTCCATTCCCTTGTCAAAAGCGTAGTTTCTAAAGTTAAAAGCCTCTCAGAAGGGTTTCATCCTTCTCATGTAAATCTCTCTCTGCTAGTTATAATGGAAATCCTTCTGAGCAGGGGAGCAGGGCTAAAGCATCCCCAGCTTAGTGTGCCTGAACTTCTAGTGGATTCTGGGAGCACATATTTACAGGGGAGGGACAGAGAAGGTGTGAGGGCCCCGGATCCTGGGGTCCGGGAGAGTGCATTTCAGGAAGGAAGAAGGCTGCAGGGAAAGAATGGAGGGAGTAGGGCAGTGCGGAGATAGCAGAAGCTTAGCATAACGAAGCAGGAGAATTTGAGCCCAGAGATCAGGGTTCAGCTCCCGGTTCTACCTCGTATTCATCCGAGGGCTCTTTGAGCCTCTACGGCATCTGTAAGTGAGATGAATGATGCCTGCCTCGCTGCTCGCTGGCCTGCCTCCAAGGGTTACTATGGGGACAAGATTAGATGGTAGACATGGAAGGGCTTTGAAAACTGTGAAAGGCTCACGCATGTCAGTGGTTGTGGCTGGTGAGCCTCCCCTCAAGCCCCCAATCTCCCTTCCGCCTCTCTGCTGGTCCCTGCACACACGCTGCTGCTGGCTGAGCTGCAGACCTGCTGACTGGGCTTCTGGTAGAGACTGCAAATCGTGCTCCACCTCCTGCATCCTTCCAGCCCTGCAGCATCCACATCTCCTGCACACCACAGGCTGCCAGCCTCAAGCCTGCAGGCAAACCAACAGAGTGGGGCCCCTGTTATCACATTCGGAAGGCTGCGCACACACGGGCAGCAGGCGCTGAGCGGTGGGGTTGCTGGGCAAAACAGGAGGGGTGACAGAAGGGAGCCCCGGGGGGCGTAAATGCCTTGGCCCCATGCCCTCCCTCTCCAAAGGGCTTGGTCTATGTCTTCCCCTGGCAAAGGCTGGGGAACAGAGCCCGGCTGCCAGGGCGTGATGCTGGGAAGAGGAGGGAATCTGCCAAACGGAGCTCTGGAACCAGCCACTTTTGCCATCTTGGAGAAGGAGAGAGTGTCTCAGGCCGGTTCTAGGCCCAGCCCCAGGGCTGAACAGAGAGACCAGGGGTGTAGACAGGCTTTTCTCCCCTAGAATTCCCTCCTACAAACACACCCTCAGGCTCCCCAAGCCTCACTAGCCAGGCACACATGTGCGCACAGACCGAGAGAGATCGGTCTAGGCTGACCACCTGTAATGTTATTTCCTGTGTCTGAAATGCCCACTGAAACTCTGCATAAGTCCAGGACGTTATCTTATGGCCCTGATACCATCCTCTATATGTGCCCCTGGCCCTCCCCTGTCTTCCTGCGTGCGTGCGGCACGTGCACACACACCCACACCCCAAACCTCACTGGTTCCATGAGAGAATCCTCTAGCTCGCTCCAGATTATAATTTGGGCTTGAAGTAGGTTAAGAGAAGAATCCAGTTCAGCAGATTTATCTGAAGAATGCAACGATTTAATTATTTAATCCATCTGGAATTTATTTTTGTGCTCACCATGCCGTAAAAATAGCGAAAAGATGGAACGCTACCCAATTTGTTGTAAAAAGGCACTTCTCCCTGATAGAAAACAAAAAGAAAGATACTCTTTTATTTCCCTCGGGCACAGGTTTTAAAACCTTGGTAAAATACTTGCAAGAAAAAAAATCAGAAAAAATCAGTAATGCAATTCTGCTTTCTCTGAAGACAGTGATAGGTTTTTATCTTGGACACAGAAGAAAGAAGCAGGGAAAGAAGAAAGAGTTTGGAAAATACCAGAACATAGTGAGTTTTTTTGAGGGTCTGTTGTGAAGCAGGCAGCCTAGAGGTCTTGGAACCATCTGAGGCCTCACTTGAACATCTCTGCCAATCCCAACCAGAAAGACCAAGAATCTCTCTGAGTTTGAGGGTCAGAGAACCAGGAGCAGATGTGGTGTTGATTCCTATCAGAAATCAGTGACAGGAGGTGAGCTCCAAAAAGATGTCTATGATGGCAGCAGCGGACTTTCTGTTGGTGTGAAACCGCATGTGTCTGGTCAGGGGGCAGGCCACCAGCACTGGCCTGGGCCATATCACGCCAGATGATGGGCAGCTCCCACTCTACCTCCCTGTCAGTCCATCCTTCATACCACCATTGGGGTGAGCTTTCTGAGATGGACATTCTATCAAGTCAAACATTTCCATACCTGTCTGTCACCTACAGGGATGTCAAAATGTTGTATAGCACTCTGACTGTTGGAGATTCGTGTCCCCACCCACCTTTGCACCTTTATCTACCTGATGCAAGTCAAACTCAGGAAGATACCACAGGCCTGTTCATCCTTTAGGGGAAACTAAACCACCCTCAGATTCTTGGATGTGTCCTTTCTCTTCTCATCTCTGTGCTTTGTCCTATCCAATTCCACTGACTTGAATTCCCAAGGTGCTCCTCTCAGCTGTTGGCAGCAGTGACTGCCTGGTGTTGGCATCGATTATAACACTTACTGCAATGTAATTGGCTGTGTCTCTGCCTCTCCTACTAGATAGGGACCCTTCCAAGAGCAGAGAACATGTTAATCCAGTTTTGTATCCCTGGTTCTAGTGCAGTGCCTGAAACAGAAAATGCTCAGTACAGGAAAAATTGGGCTATGGGCAGCAAAGAGTTTAATCCAAGTAGGAAATTCCATTGTAGCCCTCCAAATGTCATTCAGCTCAGCCATTTCATTCATTTATTTGTATGAAATTTATTGAATTTGATTGAGATTTATTGAACTTTTATGAGTCACCATGAATTAGATCACGTTGCAGTAACAAAGAACTCCAAAATCCTAATCATCGAAAAAAAAAAAAGTTGATTTGTCACTAGGGCAGCATCTCCAACATGGGTTAGTGGATGAATGATACTCTACACAATCTGGGAAGAGATTCCACCACCTTATGACTTAAACATTTGGAGTTCATGGTCTTAGCTGCAAGGAAAGGGAAGAAAGCACATGTCCCTCCTGCTCCCCAGATCACTGATCAGGCTAGACACAGAGCACCCCCCAATAGCATAGAAACTGGGAAATGTGGAGAGTTAATGGCAAATACCTGGTAAGTGGTACTAACATTGTCATAAGCACTGATCACATTCAAGATATTGAACTAAGCACTGTCGATGTCCCTTTAGGAGTTCAGAGTCAAATGGATGATAATACTTTGGATATGAACATAAAAAAAAATGAGAAGGCAGAATGTGCTGCCAGACTTTTCAACTACAGTGACCCTCCCAGGAATGAGCCCACCACAGGAAACAAAGACTCAGTGCCAAGCTCATGAGTCCATGCGTTTAATCCAGCCTCCTCAATACAATGCCCACGTCTGTGCCATCATCCTTCGGGCTGATGGTTACGGGGGGTTGCTCTTTCTCTCAGGTCAGCCTAGATACTGAGAGGTCCTCAACCTCATTTCCCCCTTTTGGATAAATGTTCTGTTACGAATCCTCCCTCTCTTCTCCTTTCCCTTCTTGAGGCAAGCTGTGTTCCTTTTTCTTGAGAGCTGACATCTTAGCTCCTTCTCTGCTCAAGGAAGCTGGCAGCCTAACACAAAGCCAGAGTTCCATATGATCCCGTGAGGCTGAGAATAAAATCGAATCCCCCCCTCACATCAGGGAACCTTGAGATTTGGAGACTCAAAAATATCCTGGCAGAAGGTCCCCATAAAAATGTATAAATAACCACATTCTTACTCTGGCTCCTGTTCTCTGTGTTGAGGCACCTGGCACAAGGGTCAAGCAGAAGTTTGTTTTTCATCCTTCTCTTTTATTCGCCACTTGGCCTCCCTTTTTCACCCTCTGCCAATTGTCTGGTGACCTTCTGTCACGGAAAGTGACTCAGGCTCTCCTTCCATGTCTGTCCCTTCCAGGCAGGCTCTTGTTTCTTGCCTAGCCCAAACTGTCCCTCCGCCCAGTAAATACGACCTGTCCTGAATCTCCTTTCTCCTCAGATGACCTGCACAACAGGCACCAAGAGCCCTGGCCTGACCAACTGCTCGAACACCAAGAGGTACAAGATTATTTGTGGGATCCCAGGGCCCAGGGCTGCTCTCAGTTAGGAGAGGGAGGTCTGGCCAAGCCAAGTGGCCAGCTGGCTCTCTTGGCTATAAGTCACTGTCAGCTCTCTCTCATGTGTGGGTCTGGAATATGAATGGGCTTAGAAGTACAGAGTGAAGAGAGTAAAGACCTCAGAGGGCCACCTTGCGCTTTTCTCCTGTATTAGCAGCAGACACAAAGAAGTTTGTGACGGAGAGCTGTGAATAAAGCATATTTTTTCAGAGCCAGCTTCCTCTGTCAACATTTCCCCTTTCCCTGTGCTTCTTAAATGCACATTTCATTTGCTACCTGTTAATGGATGAGTGCATTTTTAGAAAGAGCTGCTCAGAAAGGACTAAGGAGAATTTCAAGGAATGAACACCAGTAGCTGAATTTCAGGCATCTGTGATTATGTCACAGATGTCCTTCAGGACTGAGGACCTCCCAACAAGTCTGAAAGCAGACTACATGGGCCAGGCAGCCAGCCTTGACCTGTCAAGTGGCATACCTGAGATTTCTATGGAAGACAAAGCCATGAAACTAGTGTTTTGTTATAATATGAAGGAAACAGACAATTCACGGGGAGTTTCTGACTCACCCAGGGAGAAAGTAGAAGCCAGGTTGGGGGATTTGCAAAGAGCAGGTGTAACAGCTGCTAAGTATTTAAAACCTACTACCCAAGTGAACAGTGAGGTGAAATGCAAATAATTCACATAACACTGAAAAAGCTACTCAGCTTTTCTGAACTAAACCTTTCCTGGACAACATTAATGTTGGATGAGACCTTAGAAGTTATCCAGTCAAATGCCTGATCGACATGGGAGTCCCCTTTCCAAGGTTTCAACCTGTCTTGATCACACTCAGACATGGGTGTTCAAGAAACAGACTTGGAGTTCCTACTGGGGCTCAGTGGAAATGAATCAGACTGGCATCCATGAGGACACAGGTTTGATCCCTGGCCTTGCTCAGAGGGTTAAGGATCCAGCAGTCCAGCCTTGCTGTGTGCTGTGGTGTAGGTCACAGACATGGCTCCGGTCCCATGTTGCTGTGGCTGTGACATAGGCCAGCGGCTATAGCTCCAATTCGACCCATAGCCTGGAATCTTCCATACGCCGTGAGTATGGCAAAAAAAAAAAAAAAAAAAGCCAAAGAAAGAAAGAGAAAACAGATTCACTGACATAGAGAACAGGCTTGTGGTTGCCAAGGGGGCAGGGGGAGAGAGTGGGGTGAATGGGGAGTTTGGGGTTAGTGGGTGCAAGCTATGACATTAAGAATGGATAAGCCATGAGGTCGTACTGTATCGCACAGGGAACTACATCCAATCTCTTGGGTTAGAACATGATGGGAGAGAATATGAGAAAAGGAAAGGATATGTGTGACGAGGTCACTTTGCTATTCAACGGGAACTGGCACAACTTTGGAAATCAACTATACTTTAATAAAATAACATTTAAAAAGAAAGAAATGGGTGTTCGTTCCACTGCAGAATCATCCCAGTTGATGAATTAAACTCTTGCTGGGCCAGCACCCAGGCCTCTAACTTGGAACACTTACTCTTTTGAGACACCCTCAGCTTTCAAGGTAAATGTGGCGGCCTTGGTAATCATTTTGCTTAAAGACACTGTAGAAGATGGGGTGATTATCAGGGGGGCTTGGGAAAATTTCTGTTGACAATTTCCCCAGTATCTGCCTAGAAGCTGATCCCTCCCATCGATGGGGTGTTTTCCGTGCCAGCCTTTCTTCCACAGCTCCTCAGTTTTTCTCTCACCTTCCCTTCTTTGCTCTGTGCACTCCAACAGAGAGAAACTAAAGACAGGGAACTAAAATGCGATTGTTGGTTTCTTTCCCACCTGCTTCGCCAGGTAACTCAGCTCCCCTGCACCACAAGCTCCCTGGGGGCCCTGGTCCTTCCCTGCCCCCAGAGCTCTTAGAGGCCAGAGCCCAGTGCCCCTCATAGGAAGGGAGAAGAGCAGCCTATGCTACTCACATTCCATTGGTGCTAATTAAGTCACCAGGCCCTGCCCCAGGGAAATGTAGTTTCTGGGGACCTATGTCTGGGAAGGAAGCATAAAGGGACTTGGGAGCTTCAGAAGGACAATCACCAGCCTCCCACATATGCTATACCCTCTGTTCTTTTTCTTTCCTTTTCTTCTTCCTGCTTAATCCCCCTTACACCTGTGCCCTTTTTTTCACTCTGATCTAGCCATATAGTGGGGGAAAGTGTACACACACACACACACACACACACACACACACATACAGAGGCTGGGCTGAATCTGGCAGAGCCCAGAGTCTGTGTAAACAACCTACCACCCATGCAGCATCACCCCGGGTTCATCTTTTGCTGGTTCCCCTCCTGTGGTTTTGTCTTTTGAGAGGGCTCCCCTCCCCCACCCAAATCCCAGATGCCCTGGTGGGGCTTCGGGGATGCTAGGCTCAGGAGTGCGTGGGTTCAGAGTTCACTGCTAAAGGAGGAAAGGAACAAGGGCGCTCCCCCTCACTTTGCCAGCAGCCTGCCCTCCACCTCCTCGCTGCTCACCCCAGCAACCTCCAGGCTCCACATCTGATGGGACCTGCTCACGCTCCAGGAGCCTAGGCCCTTCCGTCGAAGAGGCAGTTCCTTCCACTGAAATATCAGAAACAGAATAGATGATGAAGGATTGCCAGGCAGATGGATGACGGAATCCAACTTGGAGACTCAGGCGGTAGGAAATAAGTTGGTCATGTCCCAGCTCTTCTGCATGCAACAAATGTCTGAAATTTAAAAAAAAAAAAATTGTTTTGGAGGGTGGTAGGGAATGGAATACAACCATGGCTCCTTTTTAAATTCTCCAAAATGTTACCTGCATAAAAAAAAAAAAAGAACAAATGTCAGGGACAGGCACATCTTGGACTGAACTTCAAGTGAACTGATGGCAGGCCCCACCATTCTGAAAATACAAAAATTGAAAGCTGCCAGGGCTCCGAGCAGACCATGCATTTGCATCCTATTTAAATAATGCGCAAGGGTCTTTGGTTGGATGGGGAGTTTCTAGCCTTGGCAGAGAACTTTGGAAGTACTCAGAGTGGAACTGCCAAGGTCAGCTGACAGCTTGACACCAGCCCAGGCGGCCAGCGTGAGACACCCCCACACCTGCAGAGAATGGTCTTCTGTATTCCAGTGGCGAACCATGTACATCTTTCAGAAACTTTGGTCTAGAGACTGGTACTTTCTAGTGCTCGAATTATGAGCCGGAATCCCTTCCAACCATCAGCAGGGGAGGTCAGCTGCCAGAGTTCATCTTTTTTGCCAAGAAGCTCCTAGAATCTAGAGCCCAGGGCTCTGCACACACGTGCCCTCCCTGCTCTGATTTCCTAGGCCTGTAGCTGAAAATGCAGCCTTGGTACACCAGCATCAATTAAGTCCTGGAGACAAGAGTTTTGAGGAAGAGAAAGAACAGCTTTATGGCTCTGCCAGGCAAAGGAGGCCACAGCAGGCTAATGCCTCAAACCTATGACCTGTCTTGAGGGGGGGACAGGGAGGGGTTTTACAGGTTTAGCTCCCAAGACAGGGTTATTGATTAAGGTGTCTGTATTATTCTTCATCCTTAGGTCATTTGAGTCGTCGAGGCCGGTGTCAGTGGGTCCGATGATGGTTTCTGGTGTCTTTGGGGTTATGGTTCCTTGACTTTCTCTCTGGAGTGAAGATTGCTCACAGGGAAGGGGCATTAGAGGTGTTCCCATTACAAAAGAAACACTAGGTGCAATATAACTAACTCTAACTGGAAAGGAACCATTAGTACTAAGTTAGTGGACCAAGGCAGGACATAACATAAGGGAGACAGTTTTAACAAATTTTTAGCTATAACCATATTTCCTAGTTATTATCTCTCGAGTTAGCCTTTTGAGACTGAGGGGAGACCTGGGAGCCTAAAGGAAAGAACTTTTACTGCAAAACACAAAGATTTAGGATCTGGTACACGGTTTCAGGCCCACCTACAGTGACCCCGTGGTGGAGGCTTTGAGGGACATGAGGATAAGCCTGCAGTCACTGGATGCTCCAGGCCACCTGCTGAGTGCCACCCAGCGATCCAGCAGGTGCCATACGAAGCAGAACAAATGCCCAGGTAAGCCTGGCCCAAGTTCTTAACCCACAAAAGAGTTGTAAAAACTGTTTATCGTTTTAAATCCATTACAATTTAGAGGAGCTTATTACAGGAATTAGACAGCTCCCCAAGCCATAAGCATGCTTAGAAAACCAAATTGGCAAAAAGTGATAAATTGTGAATCCCCTGCCATGATAGAAATTTTTACTTTCAGAGCAGGGAGAAGGTCTAGTGAGGTTGAGAGAGCCAGAGAACCCCCACCCCAAATCAGGGATACTGAACCAGCAAAGCTTAATAAGTAGCATGACGTTTAGGTGCTCAGCGAGGAAATGCAAACCCGCGAAGGATCTCAGGGCGGCCAGCAGAGCCCTCTGGGGCTGCAGGCAGCTCCAGCTTCAGCCTCACTCGCTGCGGTTTAGTTTTCCCACCCCCAGCTCCCCAGGGCATCAGGCCTAGGCTTCCTCATTTAAGACCCAGCCAGCCAGGGCCAGGAACCCCTCCTTTGCTTCTGAAGGGAGGGGGGCTTCCGCGGCTGCCCCTGGTTGGCCTTCTGAGCGACAAGCCAGCAGTCGGGAAGAGGGACTGGCGGTGGAAGGCTGCCTGATCAGAGTGGAATTATAGCAGCTCATTTTCTAAAGTGCCAGGAGACCCAAGGATGAACCTGGGGGCAGAAGTGGAAACCACAACGGCAGTGACTTCCTGGAGAAGCAATTCATCCTGAGCCTGAAGGCTCTGTCAACAAGAGGGCTCTCCCTCTCCTGGGAGCACAAGCCCTGACAGGGCCTCTGTTGAGGCAGGGGGACCACTGAGCTGCAGGGAGTCTCACTAAATGACTAGCCCGTTCCCAGGAGTCCCAGCGGTGCATGAATGATGCAGGGATGCAGAGCAGAGGTATCTGGATGATGGGGACATGGGGACATATCCTCCTGGGAACACTGAGGACAGTTTGAAGTGACAGTAGTGTGGAGCAGGACAGAGACCCAACTTTTTTTTTTTTTTGTCTTTTTTGTCTTTTAAGGGCCATACCCATGGCACATGGAGGTTCCCAGGCTAGGGGTCGAATTGGAGCTGTAGCTGCCGGCCTACGCCAGAGCCACAGCAACACGGGATCGGAGCTGCATCTGCGAGCTAGCTATGCCATAGCTCACAACAATGCTGGATCCTTATCCCACGGAGCAAGGCCAGGGATCAAACCTGCGTCCTCATGGATGCTAGTTAGATTCGTTTCTGCTGAGCCACGAGGGGACCTCCAGAGACCCAATTTTCTTTCTTTCTTTTTTTTTTTAATTGAAGCGCAGTTAATTCACAATGCTGGGTTAGCTTCAGGTGTACAGCAAAGTGATTCAGTTATACATATACATATTTTTTTTCAGATTCTCTTCCCTTGTAAGATTATTAGACGATATCGAGTACAGTTTTCCTGGGCTTACAGTAGGTCTTTGTTGTTTACATATTTTATACATAGTAGCATGTAGCTGTGCCATCCAAACTCCTGATTTATCTCTCCTCCACCGCCTCCCATCCCCTTTGGGGACCTTGTTATTTTCTAATTGAGATGTAAGATAGAAGTGGTCTCAGGAATAGGAGGGGGTATTGCTGCTCCTGGTTACCCGAGGCCAGCAGGCTGTGAACAGCCCTGGGAGATACACCGGCTCAATCACCTCGGCCCCGCCACCCCACCCTCCACACAGCATCAGCTTAGACCCAAGCCTGCTTCCCACCTTTCCTCCCCCTCTTACAGCCGCAGCTAGGTCTCTGAACACACTGGTTCCGTCTCAGACTCGCTGCCAAGCCCCCTGCCCAGCGGCAAGGTCCCAACCAAGTGGGTTGAAAGAACCAGAATTCCCTATGGGGACGCGGGTGCTGCCCGCATCCAATCTGACCTGACTCGCACTTATTCTGAAAGGTCCATCAGAAGAGCAACTCCGAGTCCTTCTGCAGATTTTCCTGCCAAAACACACACACTCTGGGGACTTGGGAATTTCTGACAAGCACTCGGCCTTCACTTGCGAATTTTCCAGAGGTGTCTGAACTCTGCGGCCTTTCTTTCCCACTTCCCCTTCACAGAACTCCAGGGTTTGAAGCTTTTGATGCCTTGTTCGGAAAGCCTTGGCGGGACCCCGCTCCTGTGTCCCGGCGTTTTTCCCTGCGGACGCTTGGCCCTCCCACGAGGGCCAGCGGCGCGGAGGCAGCGCGCCCTCTACCGGCCAGCGCGCCCTCTCCAGGTTTTAGCAGGCAGCCCAGGGCTGTGGGGATTGGGGGCAAGAGCATGCTAAAGATTTGTGGGTTGACCCGATCCCAGAATCTAAAGAGCAAGAAATACTTCTTTTGGACTTTTAAAACTGAAGTCCTTTCTCTATCCAATGCAAAGGATGTCCTGGGGTCACACTAGCAAATGAGCTTCCGTCTCCCTGGGCTCCCCTCTGCCCCCCCCCCCCCACAGCGTTGGATCAACACTGGAGGGCTGATTATCACCTGGCTAATTATTGCCTTCTCTGAGCCTTTATTTCAGGCATTCATCTGGGAAAATAGTCCTTTCTCAGCCTTGATCTGAGATGGTTCCCCCAAGTACCATCTCACTGACCTAATTCCTCATTGATGGTTTCCAGTCGCTCCCTCCTCCCTCTTCTCCAGGGAGAGCCAAGTCATCGGCGTAACAGAAACCTCATTCTCTCTGGAAAACTCTCTTGCAACAGGACCAAAATCCTGACATTGCAAGTGTTCATCCCTTCCTTGACCCGCTGGCTACCAGAACCAGTGCACTTCGGGGAGGGAGGATCTTAAGAGGACTTCTAAGGAGATTTTCCGTACGTTGGAAAATAAAGTTATACCCACCCCGCCCCACCCCCCAAGCTCCTAGGTCCTAACTGGGGGGGTAAAAGCAACAGGAATTTCCTGCCGGGGGCGGGGGTCATAAGCAGGCTCAGATTTATTGGGGTTTTGCTCTTCAGAGGGTTCCCACAGCCTCCAGGGTGAAGCTAGATGCTTGGGTGGGTGGGCCCCGCCCCCGCCCCCAGCCCTGCCTCTAACTGCAGGACCAACTGGCTCTTGGGCTACCCCTCTCCCCACTGCCTTCTCTTTCCTGCAGGGAGCTGCAAGAAGGTTCTGGCAAGGAGGAGAGATGCCTCTCTAGCCCTCTCTGTTCCGCATCTGTGGCTTCCTGCATTACACCGCTCAGGCTTTCTCCACCTTCTGGCTGCCTCACCCTTGGTGTGATCCTTTCGAGAACCTTCCCTGCACCCCCTCCCTTAGGTGAGGTCCCTTCCATGTGCACACACTGCCCTCATCCTCACCACCCTCTCCTGTGACTGCTTCATTGTCTGTCTGTCCATCCGTCAAGGCACAGATTCCTGGGGCAGGTCAGAGCCCGGCAAACTCACTTGGCTCTGCCTGCTCATTTCCAGGAAAAAATGTTCTCATTTTCTTTGAAGAGCTTACAGAATAATCAAATCTACAACTCTCCATCACAGCCCACAGTAAGCTTCATCAACTTATCCTCCTCCAGCCTCCGAGTTCCTTCATATTCGGCCTCAAGTCATATTATTTCAAAAGACTGTTATTTGGGGGAAAAAAAGTGTTTTGTGGTCTTGAAGATCGGTATTCAGCTCTGGTCTTTTTACCCGCAGGCCTTCTGTTACTCAGACGAACTCAAATAATTCTTTGAAAACATCTTTTAAGAGATTGGTGTTCCCATTGTGGCTCAGCAGTAACAAATCTGACTAGTATCCATGAGGACACAGGTTCGGTCCCTGGCCTTGCTCAGTGGGTTAAGGATTCGGTGTTGCCGTGATCTGTGGTGCAGGTCACAGACAAGGCTTAGATCCTGCGTTGCTGTGGCTGTGGGGTAGGCTGGCAGCTGCAGCTCTCATTGGACCCCTAGCCTGGAAACTTCCATATGCTTCAGATGCAGCCCCCTAAAAAGCAAAAAAAAAAAAAAAGAAAAAGAAAACCTCTTTTAAGAGATGTAAGAATTAAAAACAGCTTCACAGATGCTGTTTTTAATTGGAGATTTTTGCCTAAGAAAATTCTGTCCTCAAAAGTTCTTTCCTCGGAGTTCCCGTCGTGGCGCAGTGGTTAACAAATCCGATTAGGAACCATGAGGTTGCAGGTTCGGTCCCTGCCCTTGCTCAGTGGGTTGAGGATCCGGCGTTGCCGTGAGCTGTGGTGTAGGTTGCAGATGGGGCTCAGATCTCGCGTTGCTGCGGCTCTGGTGTAGGCCGGTGGCTACAGCTCTGATTCTACCGCTAGCCTGGGAACCTCCATATGCCGTGGGAGCGGCCCAAGAAATGGCAAAAAGACAAGAAAAAAAAAAAAAAAGTTCTTTCCTCTTGGCATTTTCCCACCAGGTTTATCTGGAGAATATAATTGATGAATAAACGAAACTACTTCTTAGGCCCAGCACTTAGTTGAGGATAGAAAGAGGGGGAGAGGGGTCAGAATTCTTTCTTCCAGGTGAGCACAGAGGGAAAAACCTGGAGATAAAGGAGTTTGATTGGCACATTCCTGGGCATGATCTTTGCTGACTTTCCGGGCCCACTTCCTGCAATTTTCCTTTATTAAGGCAAGGGCTGACCTTTGCCCTGCATCATGGCCACCAGGGAATAGGTCTAATTGGGCTGGTACCCACCCCCGAACCCAGCACACCACCCAGCTCACTGGCCTCCAGTGAGCATCATTCAGGTCTCCTCATTACAAAGCCTTACAGCCGGGGACACACCAGAAAGTAGCCATGCTAAGTTACTCAGTAGATTCATCAAAAAGCTGCTTCCTGGTTGAAAAAGTTACAAACTTGAGCCGTGGTCTTGACCCTCCCCTCCCCCCCCCCACAGTAGGGGGAGGACTCTCTGAATAGAGACTTTTTTCTTTTTTATTTCCTTTTTCTTTTTATTAAATTCTTTTTTAGGGCCGCACCTGTGGCATAAGAAAGCTTCCAGGCTAGGGGTTAAATTGGAGCTGCAGCTGCAGACCAATGCCACAGGCACAGCAACTCCAGATCCAAGCCACATCTGCAATCTACACTGCAGCTTACGGCAACACCAGATCCTTAGCCCACTGAGTGAGGCCAGGGAAAGAACCCGTATCCTCACGAGTACAGTTCAGGTTCTTAACCCACTGAGCCACAGCAGGAATTCCTCTAAATAAGGATCTTGCCATTAATTGTTTTTTTTTTTAATTTCTTATTTTTTGCAGCATGTGGAAGTTCCTGGGGCCCAGGATCAAACCCATGCTACAGCAACAACCTAAACCCCTGCAGGTGGATCCTTAACCTGCTGCACCACCGTGGAACACCTGCCCTTGATTCTTTTGCAATAGTTTTGCGATGCTATCAGGAGAGGTTAGGTATTAATGGAAGGAACTTGGTCTCCATCCTTAGAAGAAACCTCATGAATTCTGCTTGTCACAGAGCTGGCTGGCAAATCTTTTCCATCTACAGGGTTTGTGGTTGGAAAGTCAAGAAGTCAAGCCTCCTCGTTCTGGCTGATTGAAGAATAAGTAACATTAGAAATAAGTGGGCGGCCTTATCACATGTACTTTCCGTAATGACAGAGATCTTGGAGGTGGAAGCTGGAGACAATGTGGCTGGGTGACAACATCATAAAATGTAAACATACCTCCTTGGTCTATACACATGTGTGCATGCACACCGATATACGAAGGGCTAGAATGAGTCAAAGACTTTGTTGTGCAAATTAAGGGAGTGTGTGGCTCCGTGGAGCCAAGCAAATCCAAATCAGAGCAGACACCATCCCGGGGGACACTCTGGGGACCGAGATGGGAGGAGCAGGGTCCGGGGATGAAGAGCGCATCCCTCAGAAGCAGAAGACAGGCTCCAGAGCCTGCTGTTTGGGGTTTGCTGAGCTATTTGCCTGGAGGAAGACTTGCATTCTTGTGGCGTGTGCTTTCTTGCATCTTTCCTCCCTCGGTCTCTTCTGCCTAGAGGGCGGGATGAGACTTCACAAGAGGAGGCTCCGATCTTTCCCAGGGGTCCTGGGAGCAGATTCCTTCCATGGAGTGTAAACAGGCACGGGGGTGTGGGTGGGGGGTGGTATCTGACGCTTTGTCTTCCTGCAGGTAGATAGTTAGACCAAGCGTTATCCATGGCATGTATTTCTCTAGCCTTTTCTTTCCTGCTATGAGGATGGTCTCCTTTGTTAGTTACTCTAGGATTTTCCACAGTGTTCTCCCCACTGAGGAAAAATCAATGCCACATATGTAAATGAAAGGCTCTTATTCTCCCTCTCTTACACACACACACACACACACACACACACACACACACACACGCACACATGCAGTGGGTTGAGGGTTCGTTTTGGTCAAACGAGGAAGCGGCAATGTGCTTTCTCTTTAGACATCCATCCCCAGCTGAGCCGGGATGGGGTGGATTGCCTACTAGGCAGTATTTCCTTCGGCTTGATTCAACCATTAATTGTGCTGTGGTTTCTGACAAATTCCTTCCTTCCCTTTGGTGCAGCGCATCCTTTCAAGGAGAGAGGAGTTGGAGGGTTACTTGGCAGATTCAACTTCCATTTGCCTAAAAATGTGGAGACACCACCTAGATTCAGGAAAAAAAAAAAGAGAGAGAGTTACAAATTCTGTTGCTCCAGGCAAGTACAGTCATCCAAGCCCACACATTCCATCCAAGAATGTCCCTGGCGGAGCCAAGTCTCCAAGTCAGATACAGCAACAAAGCCTTTCCTTTGGGCACCCAGATGCTCTATTTAAAGGACCCATGAGAGGATATACCAGTGTGGGAGCAAAGAGGGTTGATGGAGAGTCAAGATGGGTAGCCGAGGCTGAGCTGTGCTTTTAAATGGGCTGGGGTCTGTTATGAAAGAATAGGTTCTGGGTAAATCCGCAAGGAAACCCAAGACTGCTGTTAAGCGCTGGTTGACGGCAGCCATATTTAGTTAATTTCCCTCTGAAGACAGGAAGATCCTATCTGTGTGTGTTTGGTTAATTTCAACAATTTTGGTTACCATCAATGATATCTGACTCCATAAGTGTGCAAGTCATTTGCGTTGACAGGAAAATTGGATAATCACTAATAGTAGTGTTAATCAAGTATTTTTTTCTATAAAGATGATGTGTTTATTACTTTTTTTTAAAAGATTTTTTATTTTTTCCATCATAGCTGGTTTAGAGTGTTCTGTCAGTTTTCTACTGTACAGCAAGGTGACCCAGTCACACATACATATTTACATTCTTTCTCTCACATTATCATGCTCCATCACAAATGACTAGATATAGTTCCCAGTGCTATACAGCAGTATCTATTAATTGAGTATTTATATATAGCATTATAAGACAATGTATTTTGCTTGCATTATCTCATTTTATTCTCACAATATCTCTATAAGGTAGCTACTAATGTTTCCGCTTCCTAACTAGGCTTCCAGAGGTTGAGTTTGATGAGGTCACACATAATGGTTTCAAACCCAGGCTCTGTGACTCCAGGGTAGACCCTGATTTAAACTTTAAGTTATACGGACATTTGCCGCTTAGAAACTATAATAACTCTTTTTTATTTTTAACGGTCTCTCCTGTGGCATATAAAGTTCCTGGGCTACAGATCGGATCAGAACTGCAGCTGCCTCCCTACACCACAGCCACAGCCACAGCCATGCCGGATCCTTAAACCACTGAGCAAGGCCAGGGATTGAACCTGCATCCTCACAGACAATTAAGTCCTTAACCTGCTGAGCCCCAATGGGAACTCCCTGTAACAATAACTCTAAAGGTAATTATCCCTGCCTCTCCTCTGGCTCTGACTAGATTGTTTGTTTTCCTAAGGGTAGAAGTCCGCCTCTCATTTTTTTTTTTTCCATTTCCCTCAAAATAGTCAACACAGAACTGGGTAATAAATGTTGACTCACACACTCACTCAGGGAATTGGGCCAGAAATAACTCTTATATTCTGCCATCTTGCTAACTGTTGGCCATTCTCTGTTACCCTCAATTGCTGCTTAAGTCTGTGAAAATGCTAAAGAGAGGTTTGGTAACAGGATTGTGTGTTGATGACTTTTCCTGGTTGGATGAGAATACTGGGAGAAAGGAGGGAAGGGTGAGCTCTCATTGATGGAAAAACACAGGAGGTAGCTTCCTAGAAGCACAGAAGAAGGAGAGGAGAAAGTGGAGAGGGAGAAGGTAGGAGAATTAAAGCAAACCGTTGATGGAGAAGGAAGGATGGTTCTGGGAGAATTTCTAACTAGGCTCTGTTTATATTGACGACAACTTCAGCATTTGATACACAGCCTTATGAAATTTTATTTGGATGCCTTGAGCTTGCAACAACTTGGCTCTGAATTTAGGCAGAGGAATACAAATGAAGCAAACACATTCAAGAAATCTTGGAAGAGAACCATGGAGCCAGCGAGTGGTTCACAGAAGCTTTCCAGTAGGGGCTAGTGAGATGTGTTTGCCATGCGGCCCCTTCCCTGTCTTCTCCATGGAGACAGAAAAATTTGGCAAAGCACTCGGCTGTCATTCCACCTGGGCCATATTTTCTTGAAGACATTAAATGATAATGGCCACGAACATATAAATGTCAACAAGACAATTAATAAGTAGGCATTTCTTGAGTACCTGCTCCTTTTCAGCATGGGAAGATCCAAAAGGTACGTTATGGGGGCTTCCACATAATTCAGTTGGAGGAACTCCAAACCAAGGATGGCAAATATGTAGTAGATATACTACCCTTGGCTCTGTTTGTCCTTGAGGCAGTTATCTTAAATCAATCATGATGCACATTCTCATTGAATTAGGATGCTGCCTGGGAATCCTTCTCACCACAGCTCTGCATGCAACCCCTACCCATCATTCAGCCTTGTCCCAGTGAAGGTAACCTGATTCCTATTTTTGGTCTAGACCATCACGACTAGAATAACAACCATCTCTAAGGATCCAGCATTGCTGGTGAGCTGTGCTGTAGGTTGCAGACACAGCTCAGATCCCTCGTTGCTGTGGTTGTGGCATAAGCCAGCAGCTAGAGCTCCAATTCAACCCCTAGCCTGGGAATTTCCATATGATGTAGGTGCAGCCCTAAAAAGGCCAAACAATAAAAAGATAAAAATTTAAAACCACCACCACCACCACCTAAGAGAGTGAATTATTCTTTGATAAGTGATTGGTACTATGAGTCTGGGGGACATGGAGATTCTTCAAGGCCACGGTATGCAGATATTTTGACCAACAAAGTGGAACTTGAGCTCCATGCTAGAGGAAGGCTGTGGTTGAAATCGGCGTAGGGAAAGGAGGGCCTACCCAGGACAAGACCACGAACAAAGGTGCTGGAGTGACAGAGGAGGCCCAGGCATCCGCAGAAGGCAGGTAGCAGCTAAGGACCAGCTTACTCATGCACAACCATCTGAAAGAGGACCGAGGGGTCCAGCCGTGGTGGATGCAGAAAGGGGAGGTTGCTGACTGCCCAGCAATGATCACCAAACATGGTACACTCAGGAGGGGCAGGAGGAAAGGCTAATGGCCAGGAAATGCAGTCTGTTAGCAAGACAGCCCAGGGCCACCAGCCTAGAGGACGGTTAGAAGTGTCAGACGGGGAGTTCCTACTGTGGTTCAGTAGGTTAAGAACCCCATGAGATTGAAGGTTGGTTGGATCCCTGGCCTCGATCAGTAGACTAAAGATGTGGCATTGCCATGAACTGCAGTATAGGTTGCCGATGAGGCTCAGATCCCGAGTTGCTGTGGCTGTGGCCAGCAGGTGTGGCTCCGATTTGACCCCTAGCCTGGGAACTTCCATATGTAGTGGGTGTGGCCATTTAAAAATAAATAAATAAATAAATAAATAAATAAATAAATAATTTTTTTTTAGAAAGGGTGTCAGACAGAATCTGTGAGCCCTTGGGTTAGCAGTTGGGTCTGTGTCCTGCCCTCCTAGACTTACTTCCCTTGAGCTGGGAAGCAGGATTCCTTCTCCCATATCCACCAGTCCTTCTACCCTAGCTTCTGCCCAACCTCTCTACTTTAGGAGCAGTCAAAAGTCCCAAGTCCCAAGTAGTGTCATCTGTGATCCCCCCTTTAATACATTCACATTAGACCTCAGGGGCTCGAGCCATTCTTGGTCTCCTTTTTTTTTTTTTTTTAGGGCCGCACCTGCGGCAAATGGAGGTTCCCAGGCCAGGGGTCCAATCAGAGCTACACCTGCCAGCCACAGCCACAGCCACAGCAACACAGGATCTGAGCGGAGTATATGACCTACACTGCAGCTCATGGTAACCCCAGATCTTTTTTTTTTTTTTTTTTTTTGGTTTTTCAGGCTGTACCTGTGGCATATGGAGGTTCCCAGGCTAGGGGTCTAATCAGAGCTGCAGCCACCAGCCTACTCCAGAGCCACAGCTACGCCAAATCCGAGCTGAGTCTGTGACCTACACCACGGCTCATGGCAACACTGGATCCTTAACCCACTGAACGAGGCCAGGGATCGAACCCGCAACCTCATGGTTCCTAGTGAGATTCGTTTCTGCTGTGCCACAGCAGGAACTCTGCGACTGGGCTTCTCGAGGGCCTAGACTACCCTGTTCAGCCCCTACTTTCATTCCCCAGTATAATGAGACTTGTTCACTCAGCAATCATTCTTTCATCACCCATTTATTAAGCCTCTTTGATTTTTCCTGGAACTTTAACAGGCACTAAGAATACAGGGGAATTTTTGAAAACCCAAACCTAGTTCCTCATGGAATTTCACATGATCAGATTGAAGAAGTCAACACGAACCAGTGAATTCTAGAAATCTTTTGAGCAACTTTAACCTGCATCACAACCACCCAGAGGGCTTATCATAACACAGTTTCTTATTCAATAAGTGTGGGCTGGGGCCCAAGAATTCTCATTGTTAACAAGTTGGCAGGTGATGCTGATGCTGCTGGTCCGGGGACCACACTTTGAGAATCACTGCTCTGGCGCCACACTTCCCACCAGTGGACCCAGGGCCCTGGGCTATTATGGCCTTTTATGAGCAGTTAGTATAGTCTGTTGACTGAATAAACAAAAGTAAAACTACCATTATGTGGGCCTGTTTAAATATTTTGATATCAAAAAGAAATTCTCCCTCCAAAAATTTAGTCACCCTTGAACAGAAGCCAGAAAGTCAATCAGGTTTTCTCTCTTTTGCCAGCACTAATCTTTTGGCAGAGGTTTCTACAGTGTTGTGCCGAGAACAAATCAAATTCTGCATTTTGGCTCAGTGGGAAGGAGGACATGATTGGTTATAAATGTCTGTCTAGATGAGGGAGAGAGACTGAACGTCCCTGCACCATATATTTTCCTTGTTTCACTTAAACATTGGAGTTGTTACAAGGGAGGCTTGGATCTTCTTCTCTGCTAAGTCTGTGTGCTTACCCTTGGCCGTCTCATCCGTCCCGTGCCTTTAAGCTGGTGACCCCATCCCATGCCCTCATCATCACTCCTGTCCCTTCCTGAGCTGTGTGTCTGACTGTCTCCTTGACGTCGCCACTTGACGTTGCACGTCAGTCTCATAGTTAATATAGTCAACAATAACTTCTTTAAAAAAAAAAAAATGTCATTGGCGTTCCTGTTGTGGCACCGCAGAAAGGAATCCGACCAGTATCCATGAGGAGGCGGGTTTGATCCCTGGCCTCGCTCAGTGGGTCGCCAAGCCAGCATTGCTGTGAGCTGTGGTGCAGGTCTCAGATGCAGCTTGGATAACGCATGGCTGTGGCTGTGGCTGTGGCTGGTGGCTGTAGCTGCGATTCGACCCCTAGCCTGGGAACTTCCATCTGCGGCGGGTGTGGCCCTAAAAAGCAAAAACAAAAACAAAAACCTGTATTAAAGTATAGGTGATGTACAATATTGTGTTCATTGCAAAGTGATTCAGATATATATACACATACATACATATTCTTTTTCTTTTTTGAGGGGGGCTTTTTAGGGCCACACCTGCGGCATATTGGCTGTTCCCCCGCTAAGGGTCCAGTCAGAGCTGTAGCTGCCAGCCTACACCACAGCTCACAGCAACACCAGATCCTGAACCCAGTGAGCGAGGCCAGGGATGCAACCTGCGTGCGCATGGATACTTTTATTCCGCACTTAAAGGAGGATATCTTAGAATGATTTTCATTTGCTTCTGGGATGATCTCAGTTCTGCAAAAAGAGGCAGGTGCAGGCACTTTAGAGTCTTGGAACAGGGAGGAGAAACTGATGCTAGCTAGAGCCACTGGAGTTAAGGATGACTGACACTGGAAAGGGGAGAGGGAAGGGACAAAAAGTCGCTGCACCCCAGGGGTATGTTTTACTCCAAGGCACCGCCCAGGCCTGAGGTGGGAGCAGACACTAGCCCGGACCCCAGGACAGCCAGTTCTTCACGCAGACTCAGTGTTACATGAAAGTTTTCTTTTTCCCTTTGTTTCTGATCCCTGATGGGAAGTCATGAAGCCTAATCAAAAAGATACTCCAGTGCAGTTCCTATTGTGACGCAGTGGGTTAAGAACCTGACTAATATCTGTGAGGGCACAGGTTCGATCCCTGGCCTAGCTCAGTGTGTTGAGAATCTGGTGTTTCCACAAACAGTGGTGTAGGTTGTGGATGTGGCTTGGATCTAGCTCAGATCTGGCATTGCTATGGCTGTGGCATGGGCTGGCAATGGCAGCTCCTACTTGACTCCTCGCCTGAGAACTTCCATGTGCCTCAGTTGTGGCCCCCCCCCAAAATTAAAAATAAAATAAAATAAAACAAAATAAAATAAAGAGAGAGAGAGAGAAATAAAATTAAGAATTTCAAGATGGTGACAGCAAAGCATTAAACCTCAAGCCTCTGAACATGGGGCCGGGTGTGACTGCACTTGTCACACACACACACACACACACACAGCACACACACACACACACACACACACACACAGAGACAGTCTGCAATAAGTCTCTCTAAAAACCTTATATTGTTTAAGTAAACATAGTTAGTTTTCATTGTTTGTAACCCAAATTTTAAACAAGAGAAATTTGTACCAGACAGCAGTATCCAGGAATCAGAAGTGAAATTGGGCCCCAGTGAGACAAAAGGTGAGACAAAAATATAATATTATTATATTAAGTCATAATTTGGCAGTTCATGGCTTGTAGCACTGAAACGGCCAGGTAGGATGTTGCCTGTGGCTACTCAGGGCGTGGTGCTCTTTGAAGCCAAGGCTTTGAGAGATTGGGCAGCCACTGCCTTGGAAACCTGTGGATGATGCAAAGAAATCAAGGACCATTCCACCGAACGATGGCTTCTGGAGAGCACGAAGAAGGCGGATGATAAGGAAGTGACGGGACTGTCCTGCAGAGCAGCAAGGACTGGTCATCCTAGATGCCCAAGTAAATTATATGCATACCACCTTATAGAAGATAAATCCCATTCACAACTATGGGACTGGTCACCTCATAGCAGTCCAGAAGACTGGGTTAGGGCAGACTAGCCATTCCTGAGTGACAGTGGAGCAGAAACTTCTATCTGCTATTATAAGGGGGATTTGATGGTGTTGATTTTGAAGACCATAATGGCAAAATCGGCTGTGATGTTCCAGTCCACTTACCAAGGGACTGGAAAAGCTGCCAGCGGTGGGTGGGACCCCAAACTAGAGACGTTTCTTCAAGTGGTCGAAACTGCAGGGCCACCACCTCTTCCCTGTGTCCCCACGTAGCTCAGAATGTCTATGGCAGGAGACAGAAGGGAGACGCTATTGGTGTCTGGGACAAGCCCCAAGAAAAGAATCCCTGAGGATGACCCTAGGGGCTTTGAGCAAGGCACATAATTAACACTGGACCTTGGCAGAGAGAGATCGCACAAGATTGCACGCCAAGCGTGGCCGGGAGACTCCAACGTTAAATAAAGCTCATGTGCACAAAACTAGGGTCTAAGTGCCCTGTGCACGTCACAGGCAGATAACACACTTCCAAGAACGTATGCCTCTACTGCCGACCTTCCCTCCATCCTTTGATTCTGTGAGTCATCCTCCGTGATCGTTCAGCCAAGACTGCAGGAAAAAAAAAAAAAAATAGGAGCCTGTTTTGGATACAGCTCTGCAGAATATGCTGACTTAAGCCGAAGGGGCTAGCTACAGCTCTACCAAGGAAAATTCTTCCAGGAAGAAAACGATCAGATTGTACTCCTTTAAAGTAGGAAAAACAAAGCAGTAAATAAACCCCCGGGGGCCTGGTGCTGCAGCTACTCAGGCCTTGGAAGTGGTCCCTGTAGTTCCCTAGTGACCGCTTCTCAACCTCTATCATGGTCTTAATAGACCTGCACAGGTTTACTTTCATCCTCGCTCAGTAATGCCCCCTGTGATGTGGCAACACCCACCAAAGACAAGGGAACAGGGAGTTGCCGTCGTGGCTCAGTGGTTAACGAACCCAACTGGTATCCGTGAGGATGCAGGTTTAATCCCTGGCTCTGCTCAGTGAGTTGGGGATCCGGCACTGCCATGAGCTGTGGTGTAGGTTGAAAACACGCCTAGCATCTGGTGCTGCTGTGGCTGTGGTGTAGGTCGGCAGCTATGGCTCCAATTTGACCCCTAGCCTGGGAACTTCCATATGCCATGGATTTGGCCCTAAAAAGACAAAACAAAAACAAAAACCAAAAAACAAGGGAACAAGATGCCCCCAAGCCAGGCAAAGGTAGACCTCTCTCTCTCTCTCTCTCTCTCTCTCTGCAGTGAAGCCCAGAGGTAACTAGAGAAGGAGCAGAGGAGAATTATTGCCTGTGTTAGCTCCCCAGTCCCTGTCCCTGTACCTCTATGGGCCTTAAACCCAGCTTCTTTGTTTTTGGCCTTGCCCATGACATGCAGAAGTTCCCAGGGCCAGGGATCGAACCCATGCCACAGCAAAATCTAGAGCCCCAGCAGGGACAATGTCAGATCCTTAACCCACTGAGCCACCTGGGACCTCCTAAGCATAGCTTCTTGTACATGGTCTAATTATATTTCACAGTACCCTCTCCTGTGAGGTGGGGATCCCAAAGCCCCTGGACAATAAGAACAAGTCTTCTGAGGCTGAGACAGTCATTGCTGATCTTCTCAAAACTACCTTATCAGTAGTCAGGGGCAGCTACTAATGCATTCATTGATTGGGCCCAGTTTATAGTTCGGAAATAAAAGATGGCTGAGGCATAAAACAAATATTTAAGAGGAACCTCCCATCCATAAAAATAGAGTGTCGGGCTGGGTCCCTGCTGGAATATATAGGCTTCCACATGGTTTCCGTACTCATAACTGTCAAACGCCAGCCGAGCAATAATGATCGTAATAAACGAAGGAGACCTCGGGTTAAACAAATGATTACAGTTGACAATAGAGGTGTAAACATGACCCTAATTAATGAATCTATAATCTCCCTTCCAAGGTTCTGGCCATTAGCCATGCTTCTAATTAAACTGAGTGTGGGAACAGCACTCCATCACCCCAGGGGGTGGTGGCCTGAGCACTGCGAAGTCCTCAGCAGACTGACCCCCCCTCCCCGTGATGTTTCAGACTCTATTTCTTTATCTGTTGCAACTCAAATCAGGTTTCTTGTGTTCATGAGACTCTCCTCTCAAACCCTCAATCTTTGGTCAATCCTCACTCTGTAGGAATACAGAGTGACAGAAGGCAGAAGAGGGACACGGCTATATATTTGCCAGATGGCCCTGCCAGAAGTCACATAGACCAAAAGATGGAGCGGACCCTCTTCTTAAAGAGCAAACAAATGAACACTCCTTAAAAAAAAAAAAAGATAAAGCAGGAGTTCCCATCGTGGCTCAGTGGAAACGAATCTGACTAGCATCCATGAGGATGCAGGTTCGATCTCTGGCCTTGCTCAGTAGGTTAAGGATCTGGCGTTGCCATGAGCTGTGGTGTAGGTTGCACACTCGGTTCAGATCCCACATTGCTATGGCTGTGGCGTAGGCCAGCAGCTACAGCTCCAATTCAACCCCTAGCCTGGGAACTTCCATATGCTGTGGGTGTGGCCCTAAAAAGACAATAAATAAATAATAAAGCAATAGCAGTGTATTCTACTTCATGGGATGTCCAAGCCTTCTGGAGGTTAATAAGTGCATCCCCTGTCTCAGAGCACAGATCTCTAGAAAAAGGACCACAGGAATTCCCATTGTGGCTCAGTGGGTTATAAGCCTGACTAGTATCCTTGAGGACATGGGTTCAATCCCTGACCTCGCTCAGTGGGTTAAGGATCTGGAGTTGCCGTGAGCTGTGTGTGTGTGTGTGTGTGTGTGTGTGTGTGTGTGTGTGTGTGTGTGTGTGTGTGTGTACGTCGCAGACGTGACTCGGATTTGGTGTTGCTATGGCTGTGGTGTAGGCCAGCAGCTGCAGCTCCTAATCGGCCCCTAGCCTGGGAACTTCCATATGCCACAGGTGTGGCCCCAAAAAGAAAAAACAAAACAACAACAAGGACAAAACGACTACAGATGAGCAGCAGCTCCTGCTTGAGGCTCACCATGACCTGAGTCCTTCCCTGGCTATTGGCCTGCGTTGCGTGTGCCTTCAGGCTCCGTGAGCCTTGTGTGAGCAAAATACTCCAAGGAATTGGTGGGATTCTCACATACGCCCACAACGTCTGTTCTGTAGCCTGCCAGCCCTCTTTGATGCTCAGGGAGAAAGAAGGAGCCATCTCCCAACCAGAATCCTCTGTCATCCATCCATCATGTGGTGTTGACAGGCCTTCGCACAGTGTGGGGCGGGGGGCAATGAGAGCTCGGCAAAAATTCTCACTGGGATCCAATGATTTATTTAGCTAACAGCTTAGTTAATTATGTCAGTTTGACAATTTGAAGAGAGAAGGAAAAACACACACGGGCTGGATGAGGAGATTGCCTGAGTAATATTTTATACCAAGGTATGGTTAGGGAACCCAATGAGTTCTTGGTAAAATTTTGAAGCTGTCAAGCAATCCCTATAATCAAGACCACCGCTAAATTTTGAAAGAAATGTATTTTCTTTTCTACACTTGAACAGGGTGACGTAAGGCAAAATAGTGAGCACATGTAAACATTTGGTTTTCAAATGATGGACTGTTTCCTCTGGAAGGAAAAGGGGCTTCTCACTAAATCTGGGGACCTGGATTCCAGTTTCTGTTCTGCTTCTGGGTAACTCTCTCTCTCTCTCTCTTTCTCTCTCTTTTTGGCAGGGGTGGGGGCTTCAGCATGTAGCAGCTTGATGCGGGATCTCAGTTTCCAGATCAGGGACTGAATCTCGGCTGCAGTGGTGAAAGCACCAAACCCTAACCATTAGACCAACAGGGAACTCCCCTGAGTGACTCTCTTGACCTCAGCTTTCTCGTCCTACAAGCCAAGGGTAGGTCTAGTTGAAGGACAAAAGCCCTCGCAGTTTCTGCACTCCAGAATAGATAAGACCACAGATGTTCAGTTTGCAGGACAGTCCTGGGAGCGAGAGGGCAGTTGGGTGGATGCTGGGATTAGCATGGGATTAGCAGACAGCACAGGTTGTCTTGCCTTGAAGCCAAAGCTGTACATCCACCTGCCAGGGCAAGGCCTTCCTTGTCTTTTATAGTATTAGTCTCAACACTTCTCCCTCATTCAAAGGCTCAACTGTTGCATTTTCTTTATACAAAATTCTTCTGGATCTCCTTCTCCCATAGGCCTTGAGGCTAATTCTGATAGATTCATCCTTGCCATACATATTTTTGGGAGCCTGCTATAAGAGACTCTTCTCAGTACTCAGGATACGGGGAAAACAAAACAATCTCTGTTGACATGGAGATACCTGCTAGAGCTTTAATACCTTCCTGCATGAGAGATGGCCAGGTGTCACTGCCACTTGAGGAGGGAAAGGAGGGGCCACTGGCAAACCATTCCAGCACTCCGGAGGTGGAAGGCAGAAATGAAGTCTGCAAAGAAACTGTGATAAAATAATCCATGAGTTTGTAATGGGGCCCTCGTCTCCTCCACAACTAGCAATAGTGACTCTCATATCAATCATAGGACAGTCCCATTAACTGTTTACATTGCACATGATGGTTAGGAAATCCCTCTGACATGGAGTTTCCATTGTGGCTCAGTGGTAACAAACCCGACTAGCATCCGTGAGGATGCAGGTTTGATCTCTGGCCTTGCTCAGGAGCTGCCATGAGGATCCGGCGTTGCCATGAGCTGTGGTGTAGGTTGAAGATGTGGCTCAGATCCTGCGTTGCTGTGGCTGTGGTGTAGCTCCAATTCGACCTCTAGCCTGTGAACTTCCATATGCCATGGGTGTGGCCGTAAAGAGACAAAAAAAAAAAAAAGACAAAAGAAAAAGGACATTACTTAAAAACTAAGGAAATGTGAATAAAGTTTGCACTTAAAAAAAAAAGAAATCCCTCTGACAAATACACTATCCTTCTCTTCAATAAAACCCTTTGAGGTATTACTCATTTTGCCTTTTAAAGAGTGAATATGATCAAAGCACAGAGTTTTAAAGGACCAGCCCAAGACAATGAGTAAACAGAAGATCCGGGGCTGATTCTGATTTTGACTTGAAATCTCATAATCTTTCTATTGTGATAAAATGCCTTGGAACAGTTCTTGCTCCTTTTCTTTTCTAAAAGGCCATTTCACTGGCCTGAAGCTCCCCCCAAACCCCACTCTAACTACAAATCATGAAGCCGCCCCCATGAACTCACCAACTACTCCCGAGTTAGTGCTTAAATCTTGTTTTAGCCATTACATTGGGTCTGATAAACAAAACAGTCGCTTTTAACTGTATACAAGGAAACTGAAGCGGGGTAAAATGCACTAGCTCCTCACCAAATTTTGCTTACCAACAGAGAAAAATAACTCAGGGCTGGAAACAGACATCCGTCCATGGTCCCAGAGAAGAGCTTTGGGGATTGTCCTCAGGTCCATAAACGATGCCTCGCTTCACTCCCACGAAGATGGAGGGAGACGGGAAGTACTGAGCTTGTAGGCTGAAGAATTTACATTAGAGACACCACAGAACTTCAAGAAAGTGGGAGCTGTGATTCACTGGAATGGAAGGTACCCTGGAAGCATGCAAAATCTGCTTATCTTATGTGCAGCTCTAATGGAAGACAGGAGATGAGGGCGATGCCTGAAACGATTTCACGATGTCCCAGCCAGTCTTCACGGCAGTTATTATGATAGAAAAAGTTATGGACGAGGATTCAGGAGGTCCAGCCTGCTACCTAGTGGTATACCCCCAGGTAGGATGTTTAACTTCTTTGAGGCTTGGTTTCTTTCTCTTCATCATAAACATGACTAACAGCTCTTGGTCTCACTTCCCAGATGGATTATCATGAGAAGCATTAGATTAACCTAGTTTGTTTTTACAGCTACGGCATCTTGGGTAGAACTAGGGAACTGGACCAGACCTGGTACACAGCAGGCATTCCATAAATGTTTGGTGAATATATATGCAAATAGCAAATGTAAACATACTTGGAAAGGTAAGGGGAAAAATGGAAACGGGAGGTATCACAGTTGAGGCAGCTCTCCGGGGAGACCGTTCTGTGTGTGTCCGGCTGTCCCACCCACCTCCGCACTCTCTGATGGCTGGTCCCATCAGTCAGCATGAGGGTAAAAGGACACACCCATGATACTGATCTCTACTCAGTGCAGTCCAGCTGGTGGCTCGGAAAGCACAGCACAATACATGGCAAATGTTGATAAGAAGGATGCTGTGACTGGCTCCTCTCCTGGACCACCCTCCCTCCTACTTCCCATACATCCTGATGAAGGGTATGTGAAGAAGCCTCCACTGCCATTTTGATCAAACTCAATGGGGTCATGAACCTAGAAAGCAGGAAGAAAACCCTCTAAGTCTACCTTCTTTGAAGAAGGCCTTCTGACAGGCCGCCTTCTGATTCCTAGAGAGGGCAGTTCGCCTCTGTCCCAACCGACCCCAGGCAGTTACAATCAGACAATTGAATAGGCACATATTCTATGTAATCAAAAGGAGCTGGTTGCCATCTCTCAACTGGATATTAATTTAGCATATTTCCAGACAGCCTCCCTGCCCCATCACGGAGCTGTTTCTCAAATATAAATGTCAAGTGAGGCAGCAGAAATTAATTTAATATGCTTTATGGGCACTGGGTAATACCCAGAAGGCTAACAATGGCAGAACAGAATTATAAAAGAATTGAGAGTGAGTATGCTTTAGAGTCCCTGGCACAAGGCCAAAGGCAGTAGAGTAAGTGGGAGAAGGAAACAGGGATAATTGGGGTCAGTGAAGTCCGCTTTCTTTTCAGCAGGAGTGGTTTCTAGAACCACCAGACTTTTCCCTTTCAAAGACAGCACACTGGCTTTTTGTTCTGTGGCCCACCTCAGAGACAGAGTGATCAAGGGTTCTGATGTGCAGGTCCCAAGGGGCTGGAGGTGGCAATAAATCCGGTTCTAGCAATTGTGAATTCTTTGTGTGAGAATTGGGAGAGGAGCATCTAGTTGGTGTTTGGTCTGCACTGGGACATTTTAGTACAGAGTCAAGTGGCTGGCTCTGATATCAGATCACCTAGGGTGAAAGGTTTGAACAAATACTTCGCCACATGGAAATATGGATGGACACTAAGCACATGCGAGGTGTTCAACATCACAGCCCCTAAGGGAAGTTCAAATTAAAAACATGACCAGGAGTTCCCGCTGTGGCTCAGCGGAAACGAATCTGACTAGTATCCATGAGGATGCTGGTTCGATCTCTGGCCTCCTCAGTGGGTTAAGGATCTGGCGTTGCCGTGAGCTGTGGTGTAGGTCGGATCTGGCATTACTGTGGCTGTGGCATAGGCCAGCGGCTGCAGTTCAGATTGGATCCCAGGCCTGGGAACCTCCATATGCCAAGGGTGTGGTCCTAAAAAAAAAAAAGACCAAAAAAATCATAATAATGAGATATCAGTAGTTGCCTATTAGAATGGCTCAATAGGAGTTCCCGTCGTGGCGCAGTGGTTAACGAATCCGACTAGGAACCATGAGGTTGCGGGTTCGGTCCCTGCCCTTGCTCAGTGGGTTAACGATCCGGCGTTGCCGTGAGCTGTGGTGTAGGTTGCAGACGTGGCTCGGATCCCGTGTTGCTGTGGCTCTGGTGTAGGCCGGTGGCTACAGCTCCGATTCAACCCCTAGCCTGGGAACCTCCATATGCCTCGGGAGCGGCCCAAGAAATAGCAACAACAACAACAACAACAACAAAAGACAAAAGACAAAAAAAAAAAAAAAAAAAAAAAGAATGGCTCAATAAAAAATGTTGACAGTACTAAGTGCTGACAAGAATGCAAAAGAATTGGAGTTCTCATATGCCGCTGGTGGGAATTCAAAATGGCACAGCCACTCTGGAAAACAGGTGGATAGTTTCCCATAAAGTTAAACATATTCTTACCTTACGAATTACTTAGCAATCCTACTCTTAAGTATTTAACTGAGAGAAGTGGAAACTCCCATTCATGTAGAAACCTCTGCATAAGAGGTATAGCAGCTCCATGCGTCATCCTCAAAAGTACCAAACAACCCCAAAGCCCTTCAGCAGGTGAATGGATAAACAAACCCTGGTCCATTCATACGAAGGAATGCCACTCAGTCCTAAAAATATTAGTAGAAAGTGTGGATACACACAGCAAATTGGGTGGGTCTCGAAGGTATTATGCTGAGTGAAAGAAGCTAGTTTCAGAGGGTCACACTCTGTGTGAGTTCATGAGCATGACATTCTCAAAAAGACAAAATTACAGTGATAAAGACCAGGGATTGCCAGCAGTTAGGGACTCAGTGAAAGTGTGTCTACCAAGGGGTAGAATGAGGGAGGTTTTGGGGGTGATGGAACCTGTATTCTGACTAGAGAGGCAATACCCTCGAGCCCCAGAGGGTTCTATGGAAGAGAAGGAGGCAGAGGCGGAACTTTCCTTGGCTCTTGGTTTATGGGCTACCTTGAGCGAGAGTCTTGGATCTTATTCAGTACCAGCCTGCAGAATCTGTGCCCCCCATCCTGCTGGTCACCTCTCTGTGCCATTGGAGCTGGCACCTCATCGTGGGTGAGGGCGTCACTGTAAGAGGTAAGTGTGGGGATTTGCAAAAGATTGGGCTTTTCACAAGTGTCACTCTCACCGCCAACCGGTAGCAGTAACGTCCCTCTTGCTGAGCCCCTCCCTCTCCTGCACCCTGGACGCCCTCTCTGTGGCACTAGCCCAAACCAGGGACAGTCATTTGTCCACTCACTTCCCAAATAGTTACAAGGTCCCTGCTGGGTATCAGGCAGAGCCAGGGACCCGGCTGCCAGGCTGGTGCCCACAGCATATTCTGGAGGGCACGGCTGTCAGGGCAGCTGTCCTCATGAGGGTCAGCCGTGGTATGTCCTGTCCCAGAGGCCTGAGGCTTTTATCTCATGTCCCATCTTTGCCAATTGTAAATGCTTTCCAACCCTTCACCCCTTTCTCAGCTGAAGAGGTAAACATAGGCAGATGGACATCCACAACAGCAATATTTTTCTGTTGACTCACTAACCTCCCTGAGCACGGGCTTCCTTAATTCTCTGATCCCATTCAGTTTGTACTTGGAACGGCTTTTCTCAGCCTACTGGCAGAAAAAAATGCATTCTCTTCCTGCTTCCAGCGATAAAATGTGAAGCTGGTGAGAGGTGTTAAAAAAACAGCAGTGACGTGTCCAAGGTCCCCCGACAGATGGGCAGCAGAAATGGGACCAGAGCCTACCATAAGAGCTCCTGTCATACACACAGACCTGGGGGGGCTGAAGCCTGTCCCAAGGGAGGCATCGCTGAAACCCCTCTCCAAAAAACCGAACAGACATGGAAGAAGCTGTCTCCCACATAGCTGCGCAAGCAACATAGGACAGAAATGCTTTCAAAACACAGTCATGTCCCCGGGGCAAGAGATGCTTTTGATATAAGTTGTGATGACAGCAGCTCACAACGGAGCCACATTCAGGGAACTGTTCCAGCATGCCAGAGGTTGGGAGGCTTTTAACTCTCATAATTCACCCTCACACACCCGCCACCGGAGCTCAAGTAATGTTAAGGGGCTGACAAACCACAAAGACCAGGAAATGCAGAGCGAACGCTGATCGGAAGAGCCACGGAAGGCAAATGCATATCGAGCCGCAACCGGGTAGAACCAGCACACCTTCCGAGGCTTGAAAGCCATTGCGATGATTTCCCAGCATGCACTGGGGCCTCCAGCCGCCGGAGGTACATCCGCCCAGCGCAGAGGGCAGGCGTGCTGCCACTGAGGCTGGGTCTCCTGCTCAACCAAGGGCCAGGCTTCAGTGCATGAGAACCACCCTTCCAACCCGGAACACAGGGCTCTCTTACCTCAGTCCCCATCACGCTGGGGGCAAGACCAGAGTTAGGGGAACTGGGTGAGTTTGGGAGGATGTCATTGATTGGTGTTATTGTGTCCCTGGGGACAGTGCCACCCACCCACTCCCCCACCCTCACACCTGCCTGCTGTCTCTCGCTTCACCAACTTCAGATTCTTTGGATAAGAACCACAGAGCCCAAACTTGAAAGGTGCCCCCCCCCCCCACCAGGAACATGCTATTTGCAGATAACATTTAAGAGTTGGTGCAAGAATTTGGTTGAAGAAGATAGCCCTAGGAACCCCATACTGGGGTCCCTCCCTGGGGTCCCCTCTGCCTCACTGGCCCATTTACCATCTGACCCAGAGCATCAGGACCTGTCCACAAGCATCGCTTTCCACCCAGGAGGTCTTCCTCCCCTGCTCTCCTGGTGGTTTAACTGAAAAAGGAAGACAAGTCTGTGGCCCCAGACCCTGCAAGGTCACTCACTGGTGAGAACCAGTAGCTCTCAGGGGACCAGGTATTGGTGGGAATGAGGTTCAGACCCTGCCTTTGACCTTGGCCTCCCACCGAATTCTTTCACCAACTCTCTTAAATGTTACCTGCAGATAGCATGTTCTCTGGGGGAAAGAAAAGATAGAAGTACCCTTTAAGTTTGGGCTCTGTGGTTCTTATCCAAAGAATCTGAAGTTGGTAAAGGGAGAGACAGCAGGCAGGTGTGAGGGTGGGGGAGTGGGTGGGTGGCACTGTCCCCAGGGACACAATAACACCAATCAATGACATCCTCCCAAACTCACCCGGATCCCCTAACTCTGGTCTTGCCCCCAGCGTGATGGGGACTGAGGTAAGAGAGCCCTGTGTTCTGGGTTGGAAGGGTGGTTCTCATGCACTGAAGCCTGGCCCTTGGTTGAGCAGGAGACCCAGCCTCAGTGGTAGCACGCAATGCCAGGGCTGGTCCTAGCTCTAACTAGCTGAGTGCCAGAGTCACCTGCCCTTCAAGGTTCAGAAGCAACTGTGTGCCCAATGGATACATGCCCAGACAGAGGAGGATGGGCATGGCAGAATGTTCCACGGAGACGGCCCTTACCCTGCAACCTTGGACTCTCATCTAGCACCCCCAGGCTTCAGGGTACAAAGGCTTTGCCCTCTGATGCACCAGGTTCTCAGGCCACTGTGGGCAAGTGACATTCTGAAAAAACCTGTTATCCAGTCAGAAAGCCACCCCCCCCAACACACACACACACACACACACACACACACACACACACACACACACACACACACCTCCACCCCTCCCTGTGCCTCTGTGCCTGTGAATCCCAAAGTGGGAACTGGAGGCAATTCCCTGCCACCACGGAATCTGAGATTCCCTCTAACATTGCCGCGGAGGGCTGGGCCATCTGATGAAGGAAACCTCAGGGAGATGCTGCCCTCTTCTGGGAAACACGCAAAGAAAGACCCCAAAGAGCAGGTAATTCTCTGTAATTCTCCTGGCTGGATCCTGGAGATAGCCGAGAAAGGAGGTCCTGGATCGACTCACACAGAAGCAGAGAACTAGGGGCTCCAATTCCTGATCCAGTCAACAGAGACACCTTCCCCGAAAGATGGGCGAAGGTCCTGAGAGGGCAGGGAGGGATTTCGGGTGATTGCCGTCATTCCCCTGCCTCTGAGCAAGACCTCAGGCTCAGCTCCGTCTCCCTGTGTCTGACAGATCCCTTTCCTGCGTGTGAATTCAAGTTCACACGTCCTTTGGATCCGTGATTAACTGAGCGAACGGATCAGATCAGAGCTGCGACTCTATGCTTAGCTCACGAACACCCAGCCTTTCCTTCTGGGAGCCCGGAGCACAGCCAGAGAGGCAGAAAAGGGGCCAAAGAAAAATACGCAATGTGTGGGCGTGCCCGTTGTCTTAAAGAGCAGAGGGCAACTGCAGGACAGACAAGCCGGCCAGAGGGCATCGGGGTCCTGAAGATGCCCTGGAGCAGAAGACAGCCCGGCGGAGCCTTAAAGATCACTCAGGGTATAGGGAGGGATGTGGTCACAAGCCGGAAGTGTGAGGATGAGATGCATGGGGACAGGCGTGCGTGCAAGAGATGGAAGCTGCACTTGGCCTGGCTTTCTTGCTTTCTTCCCTTCAGGGATGAGAAAACAATAGGCCACTTCAGCTCAAGTTGGACAGCACACCACCATCCAAAGCAGCCGGTGACCCCCGGAGTTTACATACCACCTTTCGTCTATAAATAGCACCCGCATGCGCTTACACACCCCCCTCTGAAAATAGCCCTGGCTGTTCTCTCTGTGACTTTGAGAGTTTATATTTAGTTACTCTCTCCCTTCTATTTATATGGCTTTTGTTTACATAAATACTCCTCTCTGTTTATTGCTGTCATGTCTGGACACCTTATGTCATTAGATGAACACATAGCATCTTCATTCCATATGAACTGGGCAGCTAAATCCATCTCCCCCTGGCCCCCGTCTGTTCTCAAGAATTCCACAATTCCAGGCTTGAGGCTTGAAACGAACTTAAGAAGTGATTTTTATATATATGTATATATATACACACTGCCTCCAGCTAGATTTCCCTGGAACTGGACTATTTAATTTCACAGGCCTCCCAGTGCGGGAGCTGCCCCCACCCCCTTGTCCTGAACTGGCGTTTGCAGCCCTTGGCTTGCTCCTGCCGGACACCAGGCTCAAAGGCCTCTCAGAGGCTCACAGGCTGTGTATCGGCAGCCTGTCCATTTTCCCTGCCAGCATTCCCACGTTATTTTGCTTCGGCCCTCAGTTCTTACTCTATCAATCATTTCCCCATTTTTACAAAAAATTCTCCACGGCATGAGTTCCCATCGTGGCTCAGCAGTTAATGAACCCAACAAGTATCCATGAAGATGTGGGTTTGATCCCTGGCCTCTCTCAGTGGGTTAAGGAGCGAGGTGCTGCCATGAACTGTGGTGTAGGTGGCAGCTCAGATCCTGGGTTGCTGTGGCTGTGGTGTAGGCCGGCGGCTGTAGCTCCAATTTGACCCTTAGCCTGGGAGCATCCATATGTCCTGAGTGCAGCCCTAAAAAGACCAAAAAAAAAAAAAAAAAAAAAAAAAATTTCTCCTCGGCATCTCCCTTTGGATGCTGTGCTTCCCTTGAGGGTAAAGGGTTCAGAATCCTGGTGTAACTCTGGCTCTGGTTGAAGGCCATTGCTTCTGAGGCCAAGGGGTGGCACCCTGAGCCCTGTCCCGTATGTCCGGGTGTCCCCTTGGGGTTCCATAAATGGCAAGGGGAAAAGCTATGTGCTCTGAATCCTTGTCTGCCCTCCCCCAGGACAGAAGAAAGGACACAGGCTTTGGAGGCAGACAGTCCTGGAGGCAAAATGCTGCTTCTGACAGCGGCGGGACCCTGGGCAAGTCCACAGACCTCTCTGAGCCTCAGTTTCCTCATCTGTAAAATGGAGAGAATGATGCCTTTCACAGTCGTGAGGGAGTACAAAGCTAGGGAGTGTGGGAACCTAATAGTTACTAAATGTCTAGTGTCCTCTCCTCTCTCCCCTCAGGAAGCCCACGGTCCCTCTTTGTCCCTTTTCCCAATCCCATTCCGATGGAGACTTCCTACAGCTTCCATAGGTTCTCAGCAAGTCCAAACCTGCCCGCTGAGGTGAGAGCCTGTGCTCAGAGGCAGGGACAAGCTGCGCTCAGTGCAGATCAGGCTTGAGGTCCTTTCCCGGGTCCCTGGAAAGAGGCTCACTTGGGGCACAGCCACCATGTCTTGGGTGGATGCTTGGAAAGAGCAATGAACAGAGTCCGATTCTGTGGCGCCCCGTGTCCTAGGGGGAGGCCCAACCCTCATCACTGATGCGGGAAGCTCAGGAGGAGCAGGAGGAGAGCGGGAGGTGAGATACAGGTGAGGAGTGTCAGACAGCAAGGCCAGCAGATGCCTCTTTCTCATGCACCATCTCTCCATCTTGGCTTGAAATTACCGTCTCTGGCTCCCACTGAACTTACAGCCAGTCTGGCACTTATTCCAGGTAATCTTGTGTTTTATTGCAATTTCAAGCCAAAGAAGAAAGAAACAGACTCAAAAACTCATAGGAGAGTTCCCATCGTGGCTTAGCAGTAATGGACTCGACTAGGATTCATGAGGATGCGGGATCGATTCCTGGCCTGGCTCTTTGGGTTAAGGATCCGGTGTTGCCATGAGCTGCGGTGTAGGTCACAGACACAGCTTGGATCCCCTGTTGCTGTGGCCGTGGCGTAGGCCAGCAGCTGCAGCTTCAATTCAGCCCCTAGCCTGGAACTTCCATATGCCGTAAGTGTGGCCCTAAAAAGCAACAAAACAAAACAAAACAAAAAGTCATAGGAAAATGAAGTCTAAATTGTATCCAAGTGAAAAGCTCTTTTTCCATATATGTGCCTGGTCACCTGAGCCACCTGAGAACACCCAGCCGCTACGGGCCTGCCCACCAGTCTCCCTCAAGGTCGGGGTGAGTGTTCTGGTTTCTGGGTGGTGGGTGGGGAACCCACTGGGCCCCCTGGAGATCCGATGGCCGGAGTTGGCCATCTTCTAGGAAGGCTTAGAACTCCCTGCTGGACCAGGTCCACTCATCTGCAGAGATGGTCCCGAAGGATCTAGGTCTGTGGATCCCAAGGGCCTACACACACTTACCCCTGCCTCCTCCCCTAGAGCTTCTCTTCTCTCAGCCCAGAGGCAGGCATCACCTCCTCCCCCTGAAACCTGGGGGCTGTGTCCTGGGGAGCTGGTGCTTCTCTGGCCTTGTTGCAGAAAACTCGGCCTCTGTCCACGGGTGCTGAATAGAAACCCAGAGACAGAGTTTGGAGTGAAAGAGGAAAAAAATAGCTTTATTGCTTTGCCAGGCAAAGGAGGGTCCCCTCAGGCTAATGCCTTAAAGACCGTGCACCGCCACCCCCCCATTGGGAGGTAGTTTTATAGTTTGGGAGTGAAAAATAGGGCCACAGATAAGGATCAGGGTAGATGCAAGCTTCAAAGCTGGCGATCCTTCCTTTTGGAAGGAAGCATGCTTCATTAACATCTTCCATTTGTTGGTGGTTTTAGCTCTGCAGAACTCAGAGGTATTGTTTGTTATCTGTATTCCTCGAGGAGGGACCAGGACTCTGCCCCAAGGCGGCATGATTATCTCTGGACTGCTCCTCCCTGGTCGCTGCATCCCCCTCCCTTCCCCATCAGCAATTGTCTGAGCCTGCTCTTTGGAACTCAGGGAAGGTCATGGAGGCTGAAGCCCATTCCCCAACAACAAGAAAGGGGGGACAGAGAAAAGCTGGGGTGCCCAGGAGCCCCACAGGGGCCCTGCTCAGTTTCAGTCTTTCCCAGCCATCTGTTACCTCCACGTCAGCCTTGCCTTGGGTGTAAGTTCTTGCTTGACTGCTGCCCTCCGGGGCCCTCATGACCTCCCTCTGCTCCATGGGAGGAGTGGCCGATCCCACCTGAGGACTGGCTGGTCCCTCCAGCTTCCGAGTCCTTGTCAGGCCTAGAGGCCCGTCAAGTCACCCTTTGTCTTTCCATCATTAACTGTTTGTAAGTCTCTCCCATGAGCAGGCACTGTTCTGAGCATTTGATACCATTCATGAACCCACGAGGGAAATACAGCCCCTGATCATGAAGCCTGCCCTGATCCACAGCTGCTAAGAACCCCTGACATGGACTTGGGTCCTCCGTCCTGATGGTCATCTGTACTTTCTTTTTGTCTTTTTTTTTTTTTTTTTTTTTTGTCTTTTTAGGGCTGCACCCGTGACACATGGAGGTTCCCAGGCTAGGGGTCTAATCGGAGTTGCAGCTGCCGGCCTACACCACAGCCACAGCAACACCAGATCTGAGCCCCATCTGTGACCTACACCACAGCTCACGGCAACACCGGATCCTTAACTCACTAAGCAAGGCCGGGGATCAAACCTGCAACCTCCCCCTGTTCCTAGTCGGATTCGTTAACCACTGAACCATGACGGGAACTCCAGTCATCTGTACTTTCAGCTTCTCATGTGAACCTCATGACAGCCTGGGTGGCCCCCTGGGCAGGCCCTGTAGCATCACTGGGAGGTGAGGGGAGATGGGCACCAGGGCTGATGGCACCTGCTTGATGCACAGTGACTCAGCCGTGGCTTCAGAACCAGGATCCAGGGTTCCGATCCCTGTAGGGCTCTGTCCATGCCGTATGCCTCCTGCCTTGAGGACATCTAAGTTGGCCACTTCTGAGCAGTGCTGCCCCTTTGCCAAGGAAGGCACCACACCCCTTTTCCACCCCCATCGTCCCCTTCTACATTACTGTGGCCCTGTGGTCTAACCACAGCACAGTAGCTTTTTATTTTAATTGAAGTATAGTCGATGTATGATGTTGTGTTAATTTCTGTTGTATGACAAAGTTACTCAGTTATACATATATATACACTCTTTTTAAAAGTATTCTTTTCCATTATGGTTTATCAGAAGACATTGAATAGTTTTCTGTGCTATTCAGTAGGATCTTGTTTATCCCCTTCATGTATTACAGCTGACATCTGCTAACCCCAACCTCCCGCTCCATCCCGCCCCCAACCCCCTTCCCCTTGGCAACCACAGGTTTGTTCTCTATGTCTGGGAATCTGTTTCTGTTTTGTAGATAGATTCTTTTGTGTTGGCTTTTTGAGGCCACATATCACTGGTATCATATGTATTTGTCTTTCTCTTTCTGACTGACTTCACTTAGGATGAGACTCTCTAGTTGTATCCATGTTGCCACAAATGGCATTACTTTTGTTCTTTTTTATGGCTGAGTAGTATTCCATTTTATATATGTACCATTCCTCTGTCCATAGACATTTAGATTATTTCCATGTCTTGGCTGCTGTGAGTAGTGCTACAATGAATATAGGGGTGCATGTATCTTTCTAAATTGTAGTTTTGTCAGGATATATGCCCAGGAGTGGGACTACTGGATCATATGGTAATAGCATTAGCTTTCTGAAGCTGTTTGGAGTGTCACACATCCCCAGTGAGACTGTAACTCCCTGGATGAAAAGATCAGTCTGGGGAACCTGTGGGCTGTCCCCACACTTCCTGTCTGCTATGCAGTGATGGTTTACCAGAAGTCCCCCAATGGCTCCTGGGGCTGTGGAGCCACAGACTGGGACCCTGGCTGCAGGTGCCCCATTGTTTGTTCTGGTGAGCTTTACAGTCATTTTCTGTGTGTGCCACTCACTGAAACATGGTGTGAGCTCTGCTGATATTCCTGAGCAGAGCTCTCGACTCGCAGTCTGATGTTAATACACACCTGGCAGGGTGCGGATTACCAAAAAGACAAACTTCACGTTATTTCAAGACTGAGTGGGATGGGGGAAGCGTCTACCTAGTTATGGAAAATGAACACAGAGGCTGAGAGAAAGCTAATGACCATTGAGTTGCTCAGTGAGAAGTAGCAGAGCCAGGAAAGGTTTTCAGGAGAACAGCTGCAGGTGTGCCTGCGGGTCAGCAGACCACAGAGAGTGAGGGGCAGCCGGAGTGCACAGAGGGCGGACAGAAGGTGGGGACCAGGCCTTTCTCATTAGTCCCAGATGCCTGGCATCTGAGAGGACAGCTAGGGCCACTTGACAGAGGTCTCCACTCCCGTGCAAGGCAGCATCTCAGAGGCCATGGGAACACCTGCAAGCCAGATGTGGAGAGTGGGGGTGGATTTTGTTGGTACAAGGCACCCCTCCCATCCCGGAGACAGGATTAGTGAGCACAGTTTTGTCAGAGGGAAGAAAGGCTGAGCAGGCATGGCTGGCCCATGCTGGAGCCACGAGGGGTGGGGTCAGGTGGCCTGTCAGTGCCTCATTCCCTGTGTGCTCCATCTGGGCTCTGGGTTAGAACAGGTAGGAGCATCAGTGGAGAGAGATGATGAGATACTTGGAACCACAGGTTTGAATCCCGAGTCTCAGGTTATGTGGCCGCAGAGTATCCTAAAGTCACGTATCATCTCACGGCTCAGTTTTCTCACCTATGAAAAACGATGCTCAGATTAGACAGTACCTCCGATTCGATTCCTTGTACTTCTGACATTCCGGTTAATTCTTCTCCCTTAATGTCTTCAGATTTGACCCAAGGGCTGCTCAGGAGTCATGCAGGTCCACCAGCGTTGTCTGTCTCTGGCAGGAAAGAACTAAGAGCACCAGGGTTAAACTGTAATGAAATCAGTGCGTGATTTGCAGGGCCTTACATAGTGTCTGGCATGTAATAGACTTTTAAGAAATGATTATCGAATGGGTAAAGAAGAAAGGAAGGAGGGCAGGAAGGAAAGAGGAAAGGGAGAGAGGGAGAATGAATTGAGGTATACTGATTTTTTTCCCTACATATCCAAGTCTTGATTTCCACGTAAATAATGAAAGCTGACACTATTTTAGGCTTTTTTTTTTTTTTTTGTCTTTTTCTAGGCCCCCACTTGTGGCACATGGAGGTTCCCAGACTAGGGGTCTAATTGGAGCTGTAGCCACCGGCCTACACCACAGCCAGAGCAACACGGGATCCGAGCCGAGTCTGCAACCTACACCGCAGCTCATGGCAACGCCAGATCCTTAACCCACTGAGCAAGGCCAGGGATCGAACCCGCAACCTCATGGTTCCTAGTCGGATTTGTTAACCACTGAGCCACGATGGGAACTCCCTATTTTAGGCTTATTATTCCAAGTCTTACTTTAAATACTTAAACCAGTTAATTATTTCATATTCACACCCACAGTGTGAGAAAGATGCTATTTTTGTCTTCATTTTATGGAAGAAGAAATGGAGGCACAGAGAAATTTACTGACTAGCCCCAGGTCACTCAGCTGGTGAGAGGCAGAGTTGGGATGTGACAGCCCATCTTTTATTCCCCATCTGTGTTTCCTGCCCTCACTCAGTCCCTACCACCATAGTGATGGAAGTAAAAGAATAAACCTAGGAGTTCCTGTTGTGGCTCAGTGGTAATGAACCCCATTAGTATCCATGAGGATGTGGGTTTGATCCCTGGCCTCAGTCAGTGGGTTAAGGATTCAGTGTTGCCATGAGCTGTGGTGTAATTTGCAGACACGGCTCAGATCCTGTGCTGCTGTGGCTGTGGTGTAGGCCTGCAGCTACAGCTCTGATTCGACCCTTAGCCTGCGAACTTCCATATGCTGCAGGTACAGCCCTAAAAGACCAAAAAAAAAAAAAAAGAAAAAAAAAGAAAAAAGTTATTTCGGGCTGAAAAACCAAAAGAAAATGGGTCCAGGAAGACGTCTAGCCTCAGGAGCCCCCAGACTAGGCCTGGTGTACCGTACCTGGATCAGGAAAATACTTAGACTCCAGGAAGACCACGATGGCCAAGGCCATTGCCTGACAAGTGTCCGAAGTAAGTGGAGGTCATAGCCTTAAATGCCCTCCAGCAGTAAAGTCACTCCCCCATTCAGACAGTTCAACAGAAAGGAACATTGGAGCCCAAACCTGCCTGGGTGTGGATCCCCCCCCCACAACTGCCCCCCACTTTGCCATCTAATGTGTAACCTTGGGCCAGTTGTATCCTTCTGTGCCTATCTCCTCATCTGCAATCATGAAGACTTTAGACAGTCTTCAAAGCATCTAGCCAGAGCCTGCCCAAGAATCAGCCCTTAATGATGTCGCTGCCTTTTGCTTCTGTTCCTTGGATTCTGGAAACGTAAGCCTCAGATTATACTGTTTACTCTAAGATGGGGTGGAGTCACCCAAGGAGGCTGCATCTCTAGAGTCATGGTCCCAAGAAAGAGCCACAAGCTGGCAGGTGGAAGAGGGCACGCAGGAAGCCGGGGTGGTCATGAGCTAAGCCAGAGCTTAGCACCTTGGCCTCAGGCTAAGACCCGTCCTCTGCTCACAGGCAGGAATCCAATTAAACCTCAGATAACTCACCCTCATCAAAGATTTCCTTAGGTGCGGCGCTCGGCATGCTTCCTTGGCAATGAGTCTCTTCTTTTGTCTAACTGGCATCCCTTCTATTATCATTTGATCTCACTTCCTTTGCTCTGACTCTAAGGGGAAAGAAGAACAGCTGGGCACCACCACCCACGGATTGGCCCTTCCAACAAAGGATGCTGGTGCCAAAACATGGGGTTCCAAAAGCTGCACTTTCTTCCTGTCGTAAAACTCGATCCCGCTGCCTTGGGAGCTTTGTGGTTTAGATGTCAGTTGCGTCAGCCTCAGTGGGTACCAGGCGGCCTGTGGGCAGCAGGAGATATTTCCTCTGCCTCTTCCTAGTGTTCCTTGTGGTCTGGCCATGGTGGCAGGTGGAGCAGGGGGAGACACCTGCTTTTTGCCCAAGGTGGTGAAAGGGAAGGGTTTCTGGGTGTGTCAGCTGGGCTGGGGGCAGGCAGGGCCCTGGGAAGGAAGATCCGTAATGTTTGTGTAGAAAAGCGGGGGGCGGGGGGTGGGGGGAGCTCCAGAGAGGATCTTTAAATAGCCTGTGAATAGGTGAAAAGTTAATCAGCCTCATTAGCAAAGTTATCAAAGTTATCAGTTATCAAAGATTATAGCCTAACTTCAAAACATGCTATTGTCTGGCTATTGGTAAATTTGTTTTGTTTTTTTTGTTTGTTTTTAAGACAATATTTTGTAGTTTTTATATTTTCATTTTTTATTAAAGTATAGTTGATATACATTGTTGTGCCAGTTTCTGCTGTACAGCACAGAGACCCAGTCATATATGTGTGTGTGCATATATATACATATTTCTCCTGCTATCTCCCATCATGTTCTATCCCAAGAGACTGGAATGGTGGCACCATTCCAAATGACTGCATGTGGAAGTTCCTGGGCCAGGGACGGGAATCAGTGCCACGGCTACTACCTACACCACGGCTGTGACATGAGGTCCTTTAACCCACTGTGCAGGCTGGGGATCAAACCCATGCCTCCTCAGCGACCTGAGCCACTGCAGTCCCATCCACAGGGGGTTCATGAGCTGGATCATGAACCCCCTGTGCCACAGCGGGAACTCCATTTTATTTTTTTATAGTGACAGTTTTGATGGAAACGCTGGGACTAAACTATCTCACATGTGGCTGGTAGAAGTGTACACTGGATTAAACTTTTGGGGGCATTGCCAATATCAACCGAAGGCCTGGAAACATTCTTCCAGAAAACATTTTCGTATGCCTTACAAAAATACTGATTCATATGTATGGAATTAACTAGGTTGAATTCACTGCAGTCTTTTTAACAGCTGCAAAAAAATTTGTGGAACAAATTGCATGTTCAATGATAGGGACTTAGTTACATAAATGAATGCTCATTTTGACACTTGGAAAAGGGTACAATGAATAACATATCAAAGTCTGTAAGACAGAAATAGGATCTATTAGGTGAAAATAGGTATCAAAATATATGCAGTGCCTGCTGTGGCTCCGTGGGTTAATGATCCAGCTGGTCTCTACAGCGTTGCCAGTTCAGTCCCTGGCCTGGTGCAGTGGGTTAAAGATCCTGCACTGCCACAGCTGTGATGTAGGTTACATTCAATCCCTGGCCCCGGGAATCTCCATAGGCTGTGGGTGAGGCCGCAAAAGGAAAAAACAGTAGCACAGACAACGTAAAACTGTACAATGATATCAACATCTATCTCTGGGAGTTCCCTGATGGCCTAGCAGTTAAGGATCTGGCATTGTTACTGCTGTGGCATGGGTTTGATCCTTGGTCTGGGAACTTCCTCATGCCATGGGTGTTGGCAAAAAAAAAAGAAAAGAAAAAGAAAAATCTGTCTATACCTATATCTATCTGTCTATGTAGAGAGATATCCACATAGATATATCTATGAAAGGACACACACCAAAATGTTAGTTGTGATTGGATCTGGGAGGTGATATTTTGGATCATTTTATTTTTCTTAGTTTCTGTTTAAAATTTAGATTGTCGAGCCTAATATGTCTACAATAAACATATATTCCATTAGTATTAAGGAAACACAATAATGTCATTTTAAGAATAGAAAAGTATGGGAAAAAATTCTGCCACCCCAACACCTTATAAAAAAGGAAAAGCCAAGATCAGCCTTGAAAAGAGAAACGCGCTGAAGAGCAATGTGCAGGTTAAAGAGAATCCTGGGAAAAAGGAGACAGCGCCCCAGGCTTTTCCTTGGTTAGCAAGGAGCCAAGGAGAGCCGTGCTTGAGTGTCTGCTTCCGAGCCTCAGACAGACCCAGGCTCCATCCAGCTGAGCCAAGTCTCCCTTCTGTAAATGCCTCTTTAAATCCTTGCTCATGAAATACCCCACATGACTCTGCGATGCAAGTCCTCCCCAAGAGAAATGAAAATATTTGTCCACACAGAGAGCGTATAGGAATGTCCCAGCAGCTTATGCAGAATAGCCAAAAAGTAGAAACAACTCAATTGTCCATCAGTTGATGAACAAAACATGGTCTATCTACACAATGGAGAATTATTCTGCAATTCCAAGGAGTAAAATACTGATCCACGCAACAACATAGATAAACTTCAAAAGCATTATGCTCAGTGGAAAATGCCAGACATGTTCCATTTAGATGAAATATCCAATATAGGCATATCAACAGATGTGGAAAGTAAATAAGTGATTGCCTAGGACTGGAGGTTGGGGAGACCGGGAAGCTGGGGATGACAGCACATAAACATGAGGTCTCTTTGGAGAGTGATGGAAATGTTCTGAAATTTGATTGTGGGGACAGCTGCACAATTTTGTGACTATATTTAAACCACTGAATTGTACCCTAAAAGCAAGTACATTTTATAACATAAATTACATCTCAAAATAAAGCATCTTTTAATGTTTTATAACTTATCATATACCATGCAATCTAGCAATCCCACTGCTAGGCATATAACCAGAGAAAAGCATAATTCAAAAAGATGCATGCACCCCAGTGTTCATCGCAGCACTGTTTGCGAAAGCAAGACATGGAAAAAACAACTTAAATGTCTATCAACAGAGAAATAGATAAAGAAGATGTGCTTGCTTGCTTCTTTCTTTCTTTTCTTCTTTCTTTCTTTCTTTCTTTCTTTCTTTCTTTCTTTCTTTCTTTCTTTCTTTCTTTCTTTCTTTCTTCCTTTCTTTCTCTCTCTCTTTCTTTCTTTCTTTCATTCTTTCTTTCATTCTTTCTTTCTTCCTTTCTTTCTTTCTTTCTGCTGCACCCAGAGCATGTGGAATTTTCCAGGCCAGGGATGGAACCCATGCCACAGCAGTAACCAGAGCCACAGCAGTGACAACGCCTGATCCTTGTCCTGCTGTGCCACTAGGGAACTCCAGTAGAACAAACTTCTAACTGACATCTTAGGATATCCTTTTTTTTAGTAACCATTCCTCCTATTGCTCTGTTAATTTTGTTAATTAAAAATGTGTCTTTTGGAAGTTCTTGTCGTGGCTCAGTGGTTATCGAACCCAACTAGCATCCATGAGGACACGGGTTCAATCCCTGGCCTCGCTGAATGGGTTAAAGATCTGGCATTGCTGTGAGCTGGGGTGTAGGTTGCAGACGCAGCTCAGATCTGGCGTGGCTGTGGCTGTGGCTGTGACATAGGCTGGCGGTTATGGCTCTGATTGGACCCCTAGCCTGGGACCCTCCATATGCCATGGGTGCAGCAGTCAGTTACAAAGGAAGGAAGACTCCCCTCCACCCCTCGCCTGGTCCCTCTGGTGGCTTAGGTTTATGGCGCTCAGGTCAAGTCAGACTTGGGGCAAGTCTGACAGGGTAATTTGTAGAACACAATAACTATTTCGTTATTAACAAGCATGTGCTGATGGGCTGAAGGCGATGGGATAATCGGGCATTTTTTAGCATCCGCCTTTCCTTCATTTGGGCGCTCAAGCCCCAAATACACCTCTTTTCATTGGTCTCACTCGGGAGAACAAGGGTGACCCTGCCCTTCCTCCTATCTCCAAAGCCTCTCAGGATGGCAGGGAGAGAAGATCTTGTTCACGCAGAGTGATACCCGCTTCGGATCCTGATGGGGTCCTTCTGTCTCACTCGACTCCATGGCTTATAAAGTGGGCTGAGGGACGGAGGCCAAGTAGAAACAAGGACCCGCCAGGGTTTCAGAGATGTGAGGGGCGGAGCTAAACCAGGTTGGAGACTGAGAGCCTGTGACCGTCGTTACACCAACCTCCATCAGCTGTGCTGGAGAAAGGATTGACTTCTCTCTCCTTTCTCTTTGCAGAAAAGGATTTCACAAAGCTGTCGCCTTGTAAAGAGAGGTGATGGGAGAGGATGTAGGGGCAAGAATGTTCTTAGGTTCCAGATTTCAGGAAGCTGGTGGTAGAGGTCAGCTTTTTAAAACATTTAATGTGCTGTGATTTCCTCATTCCAGTTGAATGTTTGGGGGCTTAATTCTATCTATCTGACGTTTGCCTTCTTTTCCTAAAATGAAGGCACAGAGACGTTTCCTCAGTTGATGTTTATTGATCAGGATGGACGGTGTCAAGCGTGGATCGGGCAGACGCAGCCCCACAGGAAGGCGTGGAGAGAAAAGGAAAAATGTTGGCGATACCGTGACATTTAACACACACATCTGCCTGCTCTTTCCTGACTTTCCACTTAGTTCTGTCTTCACAATTACCCCTGTCACTTCATTATTATTATTATTATTATTATTATTATTATTACTATTATTTAGGGCTGCACCTGCAGCACATGGAAATTCCCAAGCTAGGGGTCAAATCGAAGCTGCAGCTGCCAGCCTCCACCACAGCCAGAGCAATGCCAGATCCTTAACTCACTGAGCGAAGCCAGGGATGGAACCCACATCCTCATGGTTACTAGTCAGGTTCGTGACTACTAAGCCACATGGGAACTCCTTTACTATTAATTTTTTATCCTTCTTCTTCTTCGCCTCCTTGTTCTTCTCCGTCTCTATCTTTCCCTCCTTCCTCTTGCCTCCTGCTGTCATTTTCCTGTTACAACTGGAATGGAATCTCCAGAAAAACTGGCCAGTGCTGCAGAGGAGGAAACAGAGGCTCAGTGGCCAAGCTGGCACCCTTGTCTGACTCCCCGCCAGCCCAGCAGGCACCACAGGGCATGAGGTTAACCGAGCACTCTTAAGGGAGTGAAAACTGCCCCTTTGTCACAGCAGCGCCCTCTGGTCGGGGGCTCTGCCCAGGCCAGATGGACTCTGTGCTCTGAATACAGCAAGGGGGGGAATCTGCCCAAGGCATCCTACTGAGTCCCTACAGTACTGTGCAGCACCCTTTCTCCTGCCTCTTCTGAGCCCTGTTGTCCCCTCCCTGGTCCCCAGGAATGGCCACGCATGGCCACACAGGGGAGAGTGGGCTACAAGGAGAATTTGGCAACTGGTAAATCTGTCTTCGAGGATCTCCCAGCAGCTGCGGGGGCGCTGTCCACCTGGCCAGCTTACCACCTCCACAAGCTTCCGGAATGCTGGTGCAGCCCACGTTCAGGGGTGAGAGCCAACCTCCCAGCCTCCGCCAATGCAGGCTCGGCACCCATTCTGGAAGAGGGCAAGATGGGGGGCATAGGGGGAGGACCAGAGGACAACGGGGAGAAGGAAGCCCTGCAAAAATCCTACCTCCTTCACTAGCTTCCCCTGCCCCCTCGAGCCCTGGCCTCCCTCCCTCCTCCAGGCTTCCAGAACATTCATCAGACCAGCCATCAATGTGTATGGAGCCTGTATGTCCTTGTTACCTTTTTTGTACAAATGGCATTTGTCCCCACTACACAAAGCTGCCCGACATGCAGACATGGTGCATTGCAATGCATTATTTTTTTCTGTGACCCCACACCTAGCACAGTGGCAGGTGATTGAGCATAGAAAACACACTTAAGATTCCCAACGGGACTAGGGAAGGTTGGGGGAGAGATAGATTAGGAGTCTGGAATTAACTAATACACACATTACTACATATAAAGCAGGTAAACGAGGACCTGCTCTGTGGCAAAGGAATATGAAAAAAGTGTATATATATTACATTATAAGTTATATTGTAATATAAACACATTATATATTGAAATACATAAGTATATAATATACATTATATATTAAATGCACATATAACATTATAATTTATATTATACATAAAATATATACCTTATATATGTGTGTATATATATATAATAATTGAATCAAGTGTATACTTGAAACTTAACACAACATTGTAAACTGACAATACTTAAAAACAATTATTTGGGAGTTCCCATCGTGGCTCAACAGAAATGAATTAGACTAATATCCATGAGGATGCAGGTTCGATCCCTGGCCTCGCTCAGTGGGTTAAGGATCTGGCGTTGCCCTGAGCTGTGGTGTAGGTCACAAATGTAGCTCAGATCTGGCGTTGCTGTGGCAGCTACAGATCCAATTCGACTCCTCCTAGCCTAAGAACCTCCCTATGCTGCGGCTGTGGCCCTAGAAAGACAAAACATAAAAAAGTAAAATAAAAAGAAAAACAATTATTTGCCATCTGGGTCATTAGTCATTGTGACATTACTAAGAGGGAAGGGGATGGAAGGACGGACAACCCCAGGCTGTGCTCGAAGCAGCCCCCACTTTGTCTCGGTCACACACAGAACTTCCCACAGAGGAGGGAGTTCTATTTATTCCTGTTACCACGGGGGGGGATGTGGGCCGCACTGTGACTTATGGAGATGACGGTAAAGGGGAGGTGAGAATGTCCAGAGAGCAGATCACGTAGCTGTGGCTCAGGCCCAAGAACTGTCTTAAAGTTTGGGAGAAACTGCATCAGCCAACAGCAAAACTGACCCCCCAAAATCTCTTCCTCCACAGGAACCGCGGGTCTCACTTTCTGGAAAGGACAAGGAATCCTGGGTCTGTCTTTTGCATCTTTGGAGCCCCACCCCTGATGAGGGAGGGAATCCAGGCAAGAGGCGCCCCCTCCTGCTGCAGGCGGCTCTGCCCAGCACAGAGTCAAACGTCTCTGAGTTTCCGTTTCCTCACTGTGTGGAGAAGAATGAGACTGGAGTTGCCCCTGGGGTGTAATGGGTTAAGGACCCGGCATTGCTGCAGCTGTGGCTTAGGTCAAAAGACCGCTTTCTTCTTCTTTCTTTTGTTGTGGCTCATGTGCCCTTAATTATTCCCCTGCCCCCTGGGAATTAGTGGCAATGCTTTTTAAAAACAGAAACATCTCCTACCTCTGCTGAAGGGTAAACTAGAAGATGGATTGATTAAACGGTTTTTTATGGTTTCAAAACAACGGAGCCAGTAAGAAATTGTTCCAGGTCTGTCCCCAGTCACAAGGACATGCTTGAGCAGGAAACAATTTATTTGAGGTTTTTCATGAGAACCCTCGCGTATACATGCCCATTCTTGGAAGAAGCGAATGCTTCATTTTTCTTTATTTTCGAGGAAGAATAAAACCTCCTCCAACCCCACTTATTTATGTAACCTTTGAAAAGGGAGGTGGAAATACACTCAATTCCACAGAAAAAACAAAAATTAAATATTATTTCCCCCATCAGACTTGAAAACCCACATTTATAAACAAGAGAAACAGTATAGTCTACCACTGAAGAAAAAAAATCTCAGCCTGCAGCAAGATTTTGTCATGTGTGGCCAGTGAAGGAAATTTGGACAACAGAAAGCATCCCTCCACCAGAAGAGGAACAGGAGTCAACAGCACAACGGTCCCCCTAGTTACTCCCTTTCCGTGCCTTTCTGGAAAGAGAAGCCTTGGGGGATGATGAAAAGGGAGGATTTTTCTTCCTCTCTCAAGAATCGGAAAACTCACTGCAAAAGAAAGGCTTTTCTCTACATGCAGCCCAGTGTTCATAGCAGTGCTGTTTACAGTAGCCAAGACAGGGAAACAACCTAAATGTCCATCAACAGAGGACTGGATACGGCAGATGTGGTACCTATTTGCAATGGACTACTACTCATCCATAAAAAAGAATGAAAACATGCCATTTGCAGCAACATGGATGGACCTAGAGATGATCATACTCAGTGAAATAATCCAGACAGAGAAGGACAAATAGCATATGCTGTCACTTATGTGTGGAAACTTCAAGAATGGTACAGTTTAACTCATTTACAAAACAGAAACAGACGCACAGACTTCAAAAACACACTTAGGGGTACCAAAGGTGAAATTGGGGGAGAGATAAATTAGGAGTTTGGAATTGACATATGCACGTGACTATGTAAAGTAGATAACTAACAAGGACTTACTGTCTAACTCAGGGAACCTTACTTAATGCTCTGTAATAACCTATAGGGAAAAAGAATCTGCAAAGGCAAGGATGTATGGATATGTATAACTGGATCACGTTGCTGAACACCAAAACCTAGAACAACATTGTAAATCAACCGTACTCCAGTAGGAAATAAAAAATTAAAAAGAAGGGTTTTTCATGGTTTGGCAAGGGAAGGAACAGAGTGAGGATAGGATGTGAGAGTTTATCTATCTGATTCCTATAAAGGAAAAGGTTAGGATAAGTGGATATAGGATGACAGGGCTCAAAATGCATTTCATTTGTGACCTTCTCTGTGTTATGGCACAATACCGTACTTTGTCATGGCCTGAAAAAGTAAAAACCGGTCATTAAAATTTTGGGGGGCTGTGCCCATGGCATGCGGAGGTTCCCTGGCCACAGAACAAACCCTCACCACAGCAGTAACAATGCCAGATCCTTACCCTTCCGTGCCACCGGGAAACTCCTAAAGCTTTAGTATTTTCTAGGAAACATGACTCTGGGGATTGCCATCTAGTGTACACGCAGAGAATCTTAGGCTTCCGGACTCTCTCAAACCGCCAGGTGCCATCTTTTATGAGAAACTCTAATTTCTTCTGCAGCATCTGCAAATTGGACAAATGAATTACTGACATCCAAACACTCCATTTAAAGTGCCCTTGCCTGAATGCCCAGCAAGAAACACCTCCCACTGGACTCATTCCAGGCTTCCTCCTTTGTGCCCTTGGATGATTCTCAAGGGATCAGGTCACTCCCTTCCTGAAATTCTAGAGTCCTTCTTGCAGACACCGAGGGGGCAAAGGAGCTCCAAATGCAGCTGAAAAGCCCTTCGGGTTGTTTTCCACGTCATCACCCTTAACGTCTCAAAGCTTTGATAGGCGTTCTTTTTGGAACGCGTTATAGAGACACCAGAAGAGAAATGATTTTTTCTTTTCTTTGAAGTGGTAAATTTACCCCGCACTGAAAACTGGGGATGAATCAGGGGATTAGGAGTGACCAGGAAGCTCATCTTTATGATTTCTTATCCAGGCACCTCCAGGTCCCGGGGAAAGACTTTCTTAGGCGCATCCAGCTGACATCAATGTCTCCTTGTCCTTGTTTTCTAGACACCGCTCCCATCTGTCCCCTTGACCCTGCGGGGCTATTAGACAGCAAGTCATCCAACACCAGAGGTCTTCTTTTATTTGTCTGCATCCTGGGTACAAAGCCCCACACAGAAGGGACACTGCCATTTTGACCACTAAAAATGGTCTTGGCCGTTCTGAACCACAAGTAGTTGCGAAGAACCTGCCCTCCGAACAGAAGTTCAAATCCTTATTCTCTGACCTTGGGAGAGAGTCATGTTCCTGTGATTTCATTTTCACGTGGGCAACCAACCTGATAGGACTGTCATGGTGACTACATCAGGTAGCATATGAGTGGTCAATAAACGGTACCAACGATTTATATCATTTAGTATCAACAGCAGTAACCCGAGAATCTGGATGTTACTTCACAAGGTTATTTTCAAAATTAAATGAAAAACATAGGCTAAAAAGACCTGCCACAATGCAGGTGTTTAATACATGTGAGCTGCTTTTCTTCCTTTAGAAAAGGAATACTCTCTCTTTTTTTTTAATTTATTTTTTCCGCTGTGCAGCATGGGGACCAAGTTACACTTACATGTATACATTTTTTTTCCGCCCTTTGTTCCTTTGCGATATAAGTATCTAGACACAGTTCTCAATGCTACACAGCAGGATCTCATTGTAAATCCAAGGAATATTCTTATAAATTACCCCGGCAATAGTCGTATAGAACAATTGAGGGGTATGATCAAAAGAAGTTAACCTACAAACCATAACAAAATATCCATTTGCACATCACTGGCATAGGCAGATAAAAAAATCCTTAACTCTGAAATTACCTGACACTTACTAGAATTCACTTTGATTTTTCTGGAGGCACTTTGAAGTAGAGAAGGGGGATAGTGTTGTGTTGCGGTTTGATGGGATAGTGGAAACAGCAAGGAATTTTTCTCAGACGATCTGTGTTTTTATTCACAGGACCTCCTTAGTTCCTCCTCTGCAAAGTGAGAGTTATAACAATTCTTGTTCAGTTAGTACACAGGCTACAAATCAAATAGCTTAAAACATTTTTGTAAACTATAAACAATTTGGAAGCCGATTACTGTTAGGGAATGTGACTATATATGCAATTTGATTATATATACAAGGCTTAGGAAATAAAGTTAGAGCCACACATAAACAACTAAGATTATTTTGTTGATCTACCAGAGTCCTTGTCTAGCCCCTCCTGATGGACAGAAGCTATTTTAGGACAGAAATCAACTAACAAGGTATTAGAAGATGATTTTTTTTTTTTTGGTCTTTTTAGGGCCGCACCTGCTACATATGGAGATTCCCAGGCTTGGGGTCCAATTAGAGCTGTAGCAGCCAGCCTACACCACAGCCACAGCTACGCCAAATCCGAGCAGCGTCTGCGACCTACACCACAGCTCACAGCAACACCACATCCTTAATCCACTGAGCAAGGCCAGGGATTGAACCTGCATCCTCATGGATGCTAGACAGATTCGTTTCCACTGAGCCATGATGGGAACTCCAGAAGATGATTTTTTTTAAGGGGGTATAATCGTGATTTTTATACAAGCAGAAAGTGAAATATCATCAAAGAATTTTACTTAACTCATAAATTAATGAGGGTGTCTGTAAGATGTGACAACTGGTCAAAGGAGCATTAAAATAAAACATTAAGAGTTCCATTGTAGCTCAGTGGTAATGGACCCAAGTAGCATCCATGAGGACAGGGGTTCGATCCCTGGCCTTGCTCAGTGGGTTGAGGATCCGGCATTGCTGCAAGCTGCAGTATAGGTTGCAGACTACAACCGGCTTGGATTCTGCGTTGCCATGGCTGTGGCTGTGACTGGCAACTGCAGCTCTGATTTGATTTGAACCCTAGCCTAAGAGTTTCACTAAAAAAAAAAAAAAAAAAAAAAGCAAAGAATGAAATTTTTTTAAAAATAAGCATGTTAATATGAAGAAAAGGAAGTTAAGTGAGTTTATGAATAGGAGCAAAACTAGCCTATCCACAGGGTAGTGATCTACAGAAGTCTATCAGACACAACACACTTGTAATATGCTTTTTTTGCATTAATATTGGTTTTATACAACAGCAAGAGTTGTAAAATAGCTCAAGGAGACTAGAAGAGAATGATAATCTGGAGGAGTGAGCAAGCCCAGACACCCACAAACATATATGTCCATTTAAAATATTTTTCCCTTTTTTTCCTTAAAAAGCTGGATAACACATCCCAAATGGAGCTGTTCATGCTAAGACCCACGTTACCATGCTGGAACTTAACTTAATTACACTTTGGCTCTCCCAGAAATAGACTCTCACACCAGTCAATCAGGAATCACCTGATCAGCATTACCAGTCAGATAATCTGTCTGATCGACCCTTGCCATCATCCATCATCTAAAGGAAAGGAAAAAATCTTGCCAATGACCAACCCACTTTTCTTTTTTCTTTCTTTTTTTTTTTTTTTTTTTTTTTTGCCAAACCTACAGCATGCAGAACTTCCTGGGCCTGGAATAGAACCTGTGCCACAACAGCAACCTGAGCCACAGCAGTGACAACCTTAACCCACTGTGCCACCAGGGAATTCCCCAACCTGTTTTTTTTTGCCTCACAGACTTTCCGTGTCCCTGCTCCCTTCTGCCTATAATAGTCTTTCATTTTATCAAGCTCCATGGAGCTCCTTTTTATCTGCTAAATTGGATGCTGCCTGATTCAAGAATTAGTGAATGAAGCCAATGAGATCTTTAAAATCTACTCAAGAGAATTTTTTTTTTCTTTTTAGGGCCACACCTGCAGCATGTGGAATTTCCCAGGCTAGAGGTAGAATCAAATCGGAGCTGCAGCTGCCAGCCTATGCCACAGCCACGGCAACTCGGAATCTGAGCTGTGTCTGCCACCTACACCATAGCTTGCAGCAACACCGGATCCTTAACCCACCGAGAGAGGCCAGGGATTGAACCCACATCCTCGTGGATACCATCCGGGTTCTTAACCCACTGAGACACAACAGGAACTCTCAGTTGATTTTTTTAAAAAAAACAGAGCTAAGGAATAGGTTAAGCCAGCAACTAATTAGTTATTCTACCAGTACTGAGTACTTTCTATGTGTTTAGGGGGCAGATAGGACATCTGGACATCCGCTGTAACAGCAACTTACCTGTCTGAATATCAAGGCACTTCAATTTTGGTTATGGAGCTATGAAAAATGAACAGGTCATGGGCAATCCCACCTTCTCTTTCCTCTACTTTCAATCATCCCCCCACCCCCCCACCCTAAGAATGCCCGGGGCCACCAGTTCAAAGCTACTTAATGAAGGCAGGCTGTCAGAGGAATCAAACACAGATAGCAGCCACCACATGGTCCTGGCAATTCCTAGAGGGTGTGTTTGTGAAGCTCTTCTTTAAAAATCTCTGTGATTGCACTGTAGTTGTTTGCAAGGCATTTAAATGCCACAAGAAACCACAAGAGCAGATAAGGGCATAGTATCCCCTTGAGCTGCTCAAAAGCAGAGATTTGGTAAGATTAGGGGAAGCAGGAAACAGCGCAAGGAGGGAACTGGTTCGCCTTGAGTTTTGAAAGTTATTTTCAATGAGGAAAAAAAAAAAAAATCTCGATTGTCACCACCACCACCGTCATCACTACCAGAAGCTTCAGCAGCAGCCACTTCACACACTAGAAACTTTTATAAAGCTTGACACAGCTGTATGAGTGTGTGGGGGGGGGATAGTTTTGAAGGCAGCTGCTTATTTCAGACAAAATTATGTGGAGAATAAAAGGCATCAGTCAAAACGCTTTAAATGTATTTAGCTGGACCATCTCCAATCATCTTCAAACGAGTTCCCTAGGTTCTAACAAAGTAAATAAAATGACCATACTCTTTATAAAAATGTGACTCTCTGTGGTATATTTTCAACCCATTTAATGCAATTGAAAACATACCTTTTGCTGTTCCCGGTGATTGGATTCATTTGTTGTTATTATGCAATGTCTTATAAGACGTGTGGTCAGTCATTAGCTCTGATCTAAAGCCCAGTATTTAGTCAGGAATGTAATCTCCTGAATTACAACGTTGTCCAGAAAGAAAAATAGGAACATAGTTTACATTAGTGCATTTTCTCACAAGATTTCTCAGGATGCCCTGCATAAAAAGTGCAGAGTTTCTGCCATAGGAGATTCTTAGATTGGGAAATAATTGACTTTCGAAGTTAAAAAGTGACCTTTTCAAGATTGTAAAAGACCCACCAGTTTATTCTGCCAACACTGAATTGTATACAGGTGGCTGAGTGGCTGATCAACTCAGGGACATTTATTCCTTCCTTCAAGAAAATATTTTAAAGCATGAATTATGTCCCAAATACTTCTTAGGAGCTGGGGGTGTATAGCTGACTGATGCTGTCACGGCTTTCAAGAAGATAAAATCTGTATAGACAGACCAATCAAACAAGAGGCGTCTACATAGACTTCGAGTCCGGGAAAATAGCAGCTCAGACATGGACCGAGAAGAAAACAAGAGACAGACCGGAGACATAGGCAGGGAATGGGTGGGCTGTGGCCAGGGATTAATCCAAAATTTCCAGGCATTTGACATCGTTAGTGTGGAAGTCCTTGGACCTAGTATGGGAGGTCACAGCAGCACACGGAGCAGCTCAAAGGTAGCAGTTCTGCATGAACAAGGGAGGAAAGAGAGAGAGAATCAATTGATTAGCAAGGAAAAATTCAGGAAGTTTCTGTGAACGGTGTGTTCTTCCTAAGAAAATAGTAGAATTGATCCCCCCCCCAATCGAAGTCCTTATGTCAGACTTCATTTTCAATGACCATCGTAGCTACTTCCTCTTCACAAATGTACTTGAAAAATTATCCTCACTGCCTTAAATAAACAAGGAAGAGGAGTTCCTGTCGTGGCACAGTGGTTAACGAATCCGACTAGGAACCATGAGGTTGCGGGTTCGGTCCCTGCCCTTGCTCAGTGGGTTAACGATCCGGCGTTGCCGTGAGCTGTGGTGTAGGTTGCAGATGAGGCTCGGATCCCGCGTTGCTGTGGCTCTGGTGTAGGCCGGTGGCTCCAGCTCCGATTCGACCCCTAGCCTGGGAACCTCCATATGCCGCGGGAGCGGCCCAAGAAATAGCAACAACAACAACAATAACAACAAAAAGACAAAAGACAAAAAAAAAAAAAAAACAAAAAAAAACAAGGAAGAGAGGGACTATGGAGACCCATGTTGGCTGGTTGGATTAGGAGCTGAAGAATCACACCCAACCCTAATCCAACAGAGAGAAGGAGAAAACCCAAACCAGATTTCCTGATCTACCTCCCTAACATGTGTGTCGACATATTCCCCACTTGCCAGGTTAGGGGTCATCAAGGACCTGGAGAGCTTTGCCAAAGGTACTTGAAAACCCAGATGCCTGAAATCAACCTGTGGGAGATGCGATTTCAACCAGGAAAAGAAACAAAATAGTGAAATGTCTGTGGTACTCCTACCCATCCTTTAACCCCCAATTTTCTCTTCTGTTGAGATCCTCTTTTCCGCATCAAAACTTAACCTCTCAGGGAGTTCCTCTGCGGCTCAGCAGGTTAAGGACTCAGTGCTGGCACTGCTGCAGCTCGGGTTGCTGCTGCAGCATGGCTTCGATCCTGGCCCAGAACTTAGACACACTCTGCAGGTGCAACACACAACAACAACAACAACAGAAGAGAGAGAGAAAAGGAAGGAAGGGCCAAACCACCCCCTCCAACAATCTCTTGAAAGTTTCTGCTATGATCACATACTTTTAGATCACTAAGTTTTCTGAATCAGAAGTATTTGCAATTTAAGCTTCAAATTTATAGCAGAGAGAAGTTCTATCCACTATATAACTCATTCTTACTTCTCCTTCCTCCTTCTCACCAGGGTTCCAGAGAGAGAGATTCTTTTTTTTTTTTTTTTTTTTTTTTGTATTTTTGCCATTTTCTTGGGCCACTCTCACAGCATATGGAGGTTCCCAGGCTAGGGGTTGAATCGGAGCTATAGCCGCCAGCCTACGCCAGAGCCACAGCAGCGCAAGATCTGAGCCACTTCTGCAACCTACACCACAGCTCGCGGCAACGCCAGATCCTTACCTAACCCACTGAGCAAGGCCAGGGATCAAACCCGCAACCTCATGGTTCCTAGTTGGATTCGTTAACCACTGAGCCACGACGGGAACTCCCAGAGGGAGATTCGGATTGGTCCGTCTAAGCCAGTGGTTCTTACCTGGGAAGCTTGGCGATGCTTATTCCCATCACCCAGAGATTCTGATTTAAATGCTCTGGGCTACAACTTAGACATTGGTTATGTTTTCAAATACCCCTGAGTGACTGTGATATGTATTCAGGCTTGAGTATGATTAGTCTTAAGTCAGTCTGCAGAGAATATTTCTCCTTGCTCACAGTGCTGATTGCTGCTGTCAGTGTCTCATACCCACAAAGAAAATTAGCCTTATGTGACACTGATGCTATGAACAGTTTCTCAGGAGCCACAACACCACTCTTCCAGATGTAGGAGAAAACTTAGGTCCTAGAAATCATTATTCATGCCACCTCTGGACTTTCAAGTTTGGTTTTTTGTTTTTTGTTTTTTTTTTTTCCAACAGTAGGAGTGTTCTGTTACTTGCAACCAAGAGAACCCAAGTTGTTCAGGATAGAATAAGCTATATCATAGCTACAAACGTCAACAACCTCAAGTTTATTTTTCACACCAAAGCCAAAGCAGGCTAAGTAATCCGCCTCTACTTCGTAGCTATGCTAACTGGGACACCTCCCCTCCAGGGTAGAAGTGTGTGATGTGAAGAAGTGCTTGATTTTTTTTTTTTTCTTTTTAGGGCTGTGCCTGCTGCATAAGGGGGTTCCCAGGCTAGGGGTCAAATTGGAGCTACAGCTGCTAGCCAAGCCACAGCCACAACCACAGCAACAAGGGATCCAGTCTGCTTCAGTGACCTATACCACAGCTCACAGCGATGCCTGATCCCTGACCTACTGAGCTAGGCCAGGGATTGACCGGTGTTCTCACGGATACTAATCAGATTCGTTTCTGCTGCCCCACAATAGGAACTCACAAGATGTGTGTGATTTTATGGGTCAGGTTGGGTAGGCTATGTTGCTCAGTTTTTTGTGAAATGTATTTAATCAGTGTGATTAATATTTACAATAAACTGAAAACCTTAGGAAGAAAAAGTAAGATTTAAGACTTGCCACCTCCACAATGGTATGAACCAATTTCTTTAAATCTCTGCCCCCTCCCCGGTCTCTCGTTCTCTCTATATAGCAGAATAAATCTAGTTTTGCAACTCAATAGATGTATGGATTTGAGGAATATAACTTCTTTTAAACCCCATTGTACAATCTGATAAAATGAAGAGGATGGTAGCTAAACCCATTAGATGCTTCAAAGGAAGAAGTGAGGTAATTTCCATGAAATTCGTTACTCTAAATTGATAGCAATTGTTTTTTTTGTTTTGTTTTGTTTTGGCTGCAGCATGCTGCAGTTTGATGTGGGATCTCCGTTCCCAGACCAGGGAAGGAACTTGGGCCACTTACAGGGATGAAAGCACCAAGTCCTAACCTCTAGATTACCAGGCAACTCCCTGAACAGACAGTAATTAAATGAGCTTTGGTCTAGAATCCACGATTATAAATGAAGGCAAAGTTTGCCAGAATTAGGCTCTCCCAAGGGCTAGGCTCATGGAGACCAGGCACCTTGGGGAAGGACTTTTGGGGGATAGATTTTGGAGGAAAGACTTTTTGGTGATCTGTAGCTTCTCCCTGGGGTCACTAGTGTCTGGGGCTGGATGGAGTATCTGGGCAATTTTCTAGTTTTTTCCTCTATTTCCAACAGAAATGCACCCCCCACCCACATAAACATAACTATGTGTCTTCTAGCTTATATATGCATCCCTGTAGTGTCCAGGAACTTGGGCAGCAGGCCTCCCATAGATGTCAATTTCATGTGAGAACAGTTCTGCTGGGGCTCTGAATCCACTCTACAGAGAGTCACTGTGGTGTTGGGGGGATAAGGAGGTGAATGGGGCCCTGATTTGACTTGCCCTGGACCTAGGCCTGGGTGTTCTCTGAAGCCAGGAACAAAGGGAACAGGAGGAGAGAGATGAAAAGGGCACCAGAAAACAGCAAGATTTGGAACTATGAGGTAGAGAAAGAAAGCAGTGAGAGAAGAGTAGGGCTGTCCCTGGATTCTTGGCCCAAGTTGATATTCTTTTAAATCCTTTATAAAAATAAAAGAGAACAGGGGAAAAGCAAGTGTATTGGACAAAGGCTACGGCTTTCAATTCTCCCATGGCAGGAAAGACAAAAGCAAGAAACTCATTCCCAGATTTTGCCAAATCACAGAAAAGCACATAAGGAGGAACGTCAAATTCTCAGGCGGCATTGTAGAAAACATCAGAATGAATGAAATTTAAGCCTGAGTGCAAACATCTGTGGGATTTTCAGTAAGAGGGTGGGGGGCGGGGGGGGAAGAAAGTGAGATTAAGACCTACAGCATCTGAAAGAGTAGGTTAATAAAAGTAATAAGTATTTACCACAGTTTCGTAACTCAAATGGCACTCCCCCATGCCACAGATTTTCTGAAACATCAACATCCTTGAGAAACCACAATGTTTGCTCTGTGTTTCACATGTACATAGTGTACCCATGAGTGTTGTTTTTGCCTTCTCAGACCTCTTTCATCTCTCTCCTTCTACGGAAACCTTCTTTTTGGTGAGAATACATTCCAAGGGTCAGGTATGGCTGTTCAGCATCCATCCACCCATCCTGTGTTCTGCCAAAGGGATGCTTTGCAACCCAACCCTGCCTATTGCAACACTTCCACCCTCAGGCCAGAGTGAATTGCTCAGGAATAGGCATAGGAGTCAAGGAGGGCCAATCAGAGCCTTCCCTGTGGTTACACATATAGGCTTTGGGAAAGAGCAGGGACCGTTCTTCTCTGGGATCATGAAAACAGAAGACCTGAGTTCCTGGAAAGATTTGAAGCCAAGTTCATCTTTGGATGGTGGATGCCTGCTGAGAACAAAGAGGATGAAGAGGAAAGGAAACAGATTCAAGAAATGGAGAAAGTCGGTACTGATGACAACCTACCAAAAGGGAGCTGTGCTTTCTTAGTCCCCAAGGAAACACCTGTATAACTAACACCAACAGGAAAGGGGCTGCTTAAGTGGTATGGACTCCCAAAGTTATACCTTCTCCATTAACCTCTGAAGTGGGTCCATGAAAGCCAAGGGGAATGGACCTCTCTGTCCCCAAGAGCAGAGCCCAAGTGGCCAGGGGGGCTCATCAAGGAACTCACCACTCTGGCACATGGGCACCCTGCCGTCTTCACCAAGACTCAGATGGTGTCTGCTCCATGGGCTGGCTCTCTCTGCCCCTTTGAACGGGAGTCTTTGCTGAAAAGTCTCTTTGGATAAAATCTTACCTGACTGAGGCCATATGAAAGGACATGTCTCCAAATTTCCCATCATCTTCTAAGTCTCTGAGTTATGAATATTAGCACAGTTTCTAAAATATCCCAGTTACAAGACATAGAGAGAGTGACAGGTGAGCACTTAACCTTAGCATACGGCCTTTTTATGAGGGACCGTTTTTATGATGGGTCTTAAAATGGAGGCTTAAATGTGGGTGTGTGTGTGTCATGCGCAGAAGAAGAGAGAGAAAAGTGGGATCGTCCAGACTTGGCATGAGGTGGAGCAAAGGGGCCAGAGGTCAGCAACAATTTCCATCTCAGAGATAGAGTCTATATGGAATCTATGGCATAAGTAGGGCAGCCAGCCTACGGCCCTGATTCTGAAACTAGACTTTGAACATGAGTCCCAACCACAGATGTGTGTTTTACAAATGGCAGTGGGAGGGCCAGGAGACTGTGACTCCTCCTGGAGGTGGGAGCTAGTGGACAGGCCAGTCCAGCACAAGTGAGGTCCACTTGCCCCACCAGCATCACCTTACTGGCCCAGTTTTCCCACATCTGCAAATTTCATGCCCACATTAAGCCACTCAAGGGGGTTTCTATGTGGAATTACGGACTGGGAATCATCCACAGCAAATACCTCTTTTCTAAAACCATGTGCTGTGCCCCAGGCCACACAGGATCTAGGCCTGCCTCTGATTTCCTTGAATCAGCTGTCAGTGGCTTTGAAGCTCTGCTTCCCAGGTTTCTGGTAAAAGCAGCTTAAGTGTTCAAATAAGGTATGAGTGTTCAGATGCAAAGGAATGGCCAGTTTGCCAAAATACGTCCAGAGAACAGTCTTTAAGTGGATGTGAGAGGATGGGAGGGTGCCTACTCCTTCACACATGGGTGTCTAAGGATGCAGAGCTTCCTGAATGCCTTCAAGTAGTGGGTCTTGTGCACAAAGAGAGGGATGTGTGGTTATTCTTGTTTAATAACTTGTTTTTCTAATTTCAAAAGAAATACATATTTAATCTAGAAAAATGAAAGAAAAAAAAAACCAAAAACTATTGGCTCCTGTAACAAACAACCTCAAAATAACAATGGATTAACAGAATAAAAGTGTATTTCTCTTTCATACAAAACTGAAAAAAGATGTTCCGGGGTGGATGGCTCACTTTGGTGACCCTCCTTCAGGCAGTGACTCAGGGATCCAGGATTTTCCATCTTGCTGTGATGCTGTCTCCAGGGCCCCAGAATCTTCAGCTAGATTCTTTGTATCACTTCACCAGTCAACCAGCAAAGAGAGAGAGAAAGAGAACCTCTCAGGAAAGTCAGGCCTATAAGCACATCCCTTTTCTTACATTCCATTAGCCAGAGTTAATCCCATGGCTAACATACAAGCAAGGAGGCTGGGGAATATTGTTTTCCTGTGTGCCTAGGAGGAAAATGACATGGGATGGCTAAACACAGCTCCGCCTCTGCCACACCACCTAGCAGCACGCAGGGGACAACAGATCACTTGCAACCCAATGATCCCAAGAGAGTACACTGTTAACAATAAGGTTTGTATCCCTTGTGACTTTATACTATGGACAGATGCGTTTAACATATACTGTTTCAGAGCATACATTTTTTAAAACATTGCAACTTAACTATAAATATTTCTCAATTACCCAGTTTTAAGATGGTGCATTGTATTGCTTTATATGGATGACCATTTTTAATTTTAGAAATCTATTGTGGGATTACTTCCAGTCCAAGTGCTGGATAATTTTGGCTTTCTTTCATAAACTACAATAGTTATTTCCTCAGGATACATTCCTAGAAATAAAATTGGTAGATGAAAGGGAAGCACATTTTTGGGGAGTGATAAAGTGGCTTCAAAATGCTCCTTTTCCTGGGATTTTATTTTGGAAAGTTTAACCACCATGACAATATTTTTTGCAAATCTTCACTGAGTTTGGGGCCAATAATTCCAATTTTCTAGAGCTGTCCTTGCCAAAGCATACTCCTCAGCTTCTATTTGCTGAAGAAATAGACTTAACTTTGGCAAGAAAGAGAACATGACAAAGAACTACATTTAATATTTGCGATAACTTGAGAGTTGAGTATTATCCTAGAATGTGAAGAACACTGTGATTTATGGAAGCTCATTACCCAAGACTGTTAACGGGGGGCTCAGGACTTAACATAGGACCTGCCTTGGGCAAAACTGTGAGACCGACTGATGAAGGAAACATGTTCTCCATCCCTTTCCTCCCTCATCTGAGATGCCTATGAATCTCCCATCTCTAGGTCTCTTACCCCCAAAGCAGGAATAGATCCCATGAACATATGTCAGAGGGCACTGGGCAGAGAATCAGAAAAACTATGCTGATATCCCATCTTCCTTTTTTCAGCCAATATGCTATACTTCTCTTGGTGAATCTGTTTTCTCATATGCAGAAAGACAGGTTGGAACCAGATCACTTCCAAGTCTCTTCAGTATCCCCGAATCAGAGACAGAGAGCACTAGATTCAGTCTAGTCCTTTAAGGAGGAACTCAGTCCTGATGCATCTCATTTCTTTTCAGGTCTGATTCCAGAACCCTTGTAGAGGCTGGCCAAAGACCTGATGTACAGAAGGAGTACAGTCCATGTTTACGACTATTGGCTCTTCAAGGCTCTCAACTCTGACAGCCCTGAAATATATTAAATGTAGATTTTATGGCATTGAATTTGGCTCCCGCTTGTCCTGATGTTTTTCCAAAAAGGAGGAGGATCTCTGATGCAGAACATTGGTCATGTGCCGAGACCAGCTCAGCAGGTTAGGGCTGAAGAACAGGTGCTGTGAAACTTAAGGAAAAAGTTTACATAAAACAAGACGCAGAGATATTTATCTTAATTAAAGGTGGGAACCGAACCGAGGCACTCAAGTTCTCAGGGACCAAGAACCCCACCTCAAGAAACCACACTGCTTTTATTGTGTTCTTTAGGATTACGTCAAGTGAGGAGGGGGTTATAGGTACAGGATATAGTTTTTAAAAAAATATTATTTTAAAACCAGCCGGTAGCTGGTTAAGCTTTTATTCTGACCTTTAGGCATTTATAATCATTAGCATTGAGGAAGCTTGGTGTCAGCTATCTATGCAAACCATCTAGAGAATCACCGTTGTGCTTTTGCAGATGGCGTGCCTATCTGCAGCAACCTGGGGTGCCTAGGTTTGCACCTCAGTTCTCCTTGCTAATGCACATCTTGCTAATGACCCCTCATAAACCCCTTGGTGTCATGAGGCTCCTCTTCCTCTTATTCTTTAGAGGACATATCATGCTGTGCAAATGGGCATGCCTGTCTGCATAGGTCCACATGCCTAGACCAACGCATTATGTCCTCATTCAGCTGATCCTATGAATAGCTTATGCCTTTAGGTGTTTGTTCTTTAGCTTAAGTCATTCACCAGCACTGTGACTGTTTTTCAAGCAGGAAGATGGGGTAAAGTAAAGCAGGACAAGATGGAGTTTTCAGCAAAGAGGCTAAGAAAATATTGCAGAAACATGTCTCATGACAGTCATGATACTATGTCCATGTCCACCTCCCATTCATCCAAACACACACGTGATTTTTTTTTTTTTTGTCTTTTTGCTATTTCTTGGACTGCTCCCATGGCATATGGAGGTTCCCAGGCTAGGGGTTGAATCGGAGCTGTAGCCACTGGCCTACGCCAGAGCCACAGCAACACGGGATCTGAGCCTCATCTGCAACCTACACCACAGCTCACAGCAACGCCGGATCCTTAACCCACTGAGCAAGGGCAGGGACCAAACCCGCAACCTCATGGTTCCTAGTCGGATTCGTTAACCACTGCGCCACGACCGGAACTCCCCAAATACACACGTGATTTTGCTGTAGCTGAAAAGGGCTTCACTTAGTTGTAAATAAATGTTTGCTAGAGAAAACATGATCAAACAAGTTTCAGTAGTAACCTAGGACTTCTTATGCTCCCCCACTAGTCCCACTAGGAGGAGACCATAGACACAGTGATTTATGCCCCAACTATTTTTTGAACCCTTGGCTTGTTCTACATTTTCTGAAAATTTTGGCAAGTCACTCTACATGTAAATTCAGAGAACTGAGTTCACTGTTAGGCATTGGGAACAGAGCCAAATGTCATAGTGAAATGTAGTCCTGGCACCATTTTTCCCAGTCTTTTTGGGTTCAGTGACCACTTGAACAACCTAATTGAAGACTATATATGACCTTTATCCAAAATGGTGCGTGTATGCACACACACACACACACACACACACACACACACACACACACACACACACACACAGATACACACATACACACGTAATTTTACAAATATTAAACATTGAGCATGGTCCTGGCTCTGCAGAGGGAAGCGTCCTAGAGGGCCCCTGCTGGGCCAGACACTAGCTCTTCACTTGCTGGATTATGAGGACATCTGGAGGGTTCCTAGAGAGAGGCCAGAACAGCTGGGGTTGTGGGGCATTAGTTGGATTTGGAACCACTTAAGGAGGCATTTGGATATTTTAATACCCAATACAGATACACTGGTATAAGCCACTTAGTAGCAGGCTTGCAGATACACATAAAATCTTGCACACAAATTCAAGGGATTCAGGGACCTCTTAGGGGTTCATGGATATCAAATAAAGAATCCTGGTGTTATTAGGCTTTCTTTCTGGGAATAAAATAAAATAAAGCCACTTGAAATGATTTAGGTACAATCCATCACTTTGCCTCATAACTTCTCAGTTTTACATCTTTCAAATGAATAAATTAGACTTACCTACTACCTAAAACTCCTCCACTTCATCAAACCTATGGTCAGCAATTTGGCGGTCTTGATTGAGTGTTCTAATGCTGCTTGATTGTTTAAAAAGTTCAAATGCTGTCTCCTCAAATCCTTTTAAGGAGGTAACTAGGGTATAAATAAATTGGCATGGGGTCAACCATGCAGAATAGCTTTCTAAAATGAGTCATGAATTGCCCTGAGTTACAGACTTGTTTTGCAGTCATGGGAGTTAGAAGACAGCTGGTCACTGTAGCCTGTGAAATGACCTTTCCTGGGTCCGATTGCTTTGTTGAGTCATCCTTTGGCCTCTGTTACTCCAAGCAAAGCAATTCCCATTTCTTTACCTCCTCTTTGGTCCTAGTCTCAAGGCTGAAATAGGTTAGCAGAAATCTAGGCCTGGAACTCTGGAAAAATTCTGACCAAAGTGAGTTGAGAGAAGGTATCTTTTCACCAGTGGACAACCTTCCCTCCTCCCCTGGTGAGTTACATGCACAGGTACACCCTAGACAATCTCTCTCTCTCTCTCTCTCTCTCTTTTTTTCTCTCTCTCTTCCATTGCTCAGTTGAAATCCCACATGTACTGTGAAGCCAAGGCCACTGCACTGCACAATTTAACTTTATGCTACATGCATGGTGCCTATGGAGTTGGGTGATGCACTGTTACTCCATGAATCTTTCTTGATAGATTCAAATATTCTTAAGGATTTCCCTTGCCTGTCCAACCTGGAAGCTCCCAAGGTTCTCCTATTTTGAGGAGGTTCAACAAATACACGTACTCTCTGCCTCTACATTTCCCAGATTTTGCTCTTTTTGAGCCCAGCTATTCCTCGGTATAACCTGCCTCTTCTCCCAGATACTCCTCTGGATCTAAAGGAGTATCATGCATAGGCCTTTTATGGGAATGAGTATAGCTCACACAGGGGCAGTAAAGAGATGAATCTTAACAATAGCAGAGGGTGGATGCAGGATAACAGAGGGAGCAGAGTTGTATAGGTGGGGAGGACACGTGCTGGGTGTGAGGAAGGCAAGGTCAGGTCAGGTCAGATCTTTTATGGTGGCAATCAGGAAGGTATCTGAGCATCTGGGCTTTCGATCAGGCCATAGTGACACCGTCCATGTTGGCACCGATGTTTCTTGGACACTGTTTTACCTCCAGTCATCCTTGTTCTAGTTTCCTAGCCTTGTGCCCACAAGAACATAGCTAAGTTTTCCAAGGATTTGGCAATGACCTGGTTAAAGAGAAGCTACCCATGTACCAGGCTCTAGATTCCTGCATGTTCATTCTGCTGATGAATGCGGGAACTTTTAGTTCTACTTTTGTGCACAGTAAAAAAACATTAAGCTAGGCCTTAACATTATTTTCTTAGAATCTTAAATGGAACCAGAATAACCTGAGTCTGAGGACAAAGGTCCCTCCCATTGATTAACCATCAGATGGGACCAGCTGCACCACAGCTTTTTTCTTCAAGCCCCCACAAAGTAACATCATACATGCAGGGGGAGGGGGTAAACTTTTCTCCCAGCAGAAAAGCCAATGTGGGCAAGATCACCAGCCGCTGCTGCCCTGAATGCATGAAAACAAACCCTTCTTGGGGCAGTTTCCAGGGTGACACTGGAGCCGGAAAAGAATCATAGGCCATAAGGAGAATGTGCGAAATTCTTTCCTGGATGGAATCAGAGTCATTTGCCAGGTGAAGGGCAAGCCCAGAACAGGTGGGACGCTGGCACGTCTCCATAGTCATTAGGGATGATTCCAGGATGTATTGAAAGGATAAAGAGGTCTCCAGCTGAAAGAAGATTAGCAGACAAAATTACAAAGTGGTGCGGTTTGTTTTTTTTTAACTAAATTTTCAAAAGGCAAATATTTCAAAGGAACAAGAAACAAGGATGTGAAGGCAGGTTGTGATTGAACTGACATTGGCAGCTTCCTACATGCAAACATCATGCCAGGTGCTTCATAAGCATCAGCTTATTCCTTTTTTTTTTCTGCTTTTTAGGGTCACACCCGTGGTGTATGGAGGTTCCCAGGCTAGGGGTCCAATCGGAGCTACAGATGCAGGCCTACATCACAGCCACAGCCACTCGGGATCCAAGCCACGTCTGCCACAACCTACACTGCAGCTCAGGGCAATGCCAGATCCTTAACCTACTGAGCGAGGCCAAGGCTTACTCCCATATCCTCAAGGAGACTATTTAGGTTAGTAACCCACTGAGCCACAATGGGAACACCAAGCTTATTCCATTTTAGTAGCAACCCCATAGAATGATCTTGTTACCATTCTCTCCATCAGTTGGGATGCTGGAACATAAATGAATTCAGATGTTTTCTTGTTTAATGGTGCATCAACATGAAGAATATGGTTTAGTGAGTTTTGACAATTTTAAACCCAAATAACCACCTTGCTAACCAAGAAAAGGAATATTTTCACCACCCTGGAAAGTTCCTTAAGGCCTCTTTCAAACCAACATCATCGCCCCCACCAAGGTCAACCACTGTTCAGATTTCCACTATCATTTATTAGTTTTGCCCATTGTATTTATTTTCTTTTTTTACTTCTTAGGGCTGCACCCACAGCATATGGAGGTTCCCAGGCTAGGGGTCTAATCAGAGCTACAGCTGCCGGCCTACACCACAGCCACAGCAACGCTGGATCCTTAACTCACTGAATGAGGCCAGGGATCAAAACCACAACCTCATGGTTCCTAGTTGGATTCGTTTCCGCTGTGCCATGATGGGAACTCCTATAAACATTCTTATTCAAGTCTTTATATATATATATATATATGCATTCACTTCTCTTGGGTAAATATCTGGGGATGGAAGGCAGGGTCAGAGGAAAGGTGCAGGGTTAATTTTGTAAGAGTTTCTCAAAGTGGGAGTTCCCGTCATGGCTCAGTGGAAACAAATCTGACCAGTATTCATGAGGATGCAGGTTCGATTCCTGGCCTCACTCACTGGGTTAAGGATCCAGCATTGCCATGAGCTGTGGTGTAGGTCACAGATATGGCTCAGATCTGGCATGGCTGTGGTGTAGGCCAGTGGCTACAGCTTCAATTCGACTCCTAGCCTGAGAACCTCCATATGCCACGGGTGCTGCCCTAAAAAAAAAGAAGAGTTTCTCAAAGTGGCTGCACCATTTTACAAGCCCACCAACAGTATTCAAGATCTCCAGTTCCCATACATCTTTGTCAATATTCGGCATTGTTCATCTTAAATGTAGTCATTCCAGTGTCTGCAAAGTCGTATCCCATTGTGGGTTTAGTTGAATTTCCTTCAACACTTGTGATGGTATTTGCACAGGTTTGATTTTCCATACATCTTTATGAAGTACATAGTCAAGCTTAATGCCCTTTTAAAAATCTGAATTGTCTTTTTTTTAACTAATTCATAAGACTTCTATATTCTGTATGATGTTATTTGTCAGCTAGGTGTGTTGGAATATGTTTTCCGATCTGTAGCTTGCTTTTCTATTTTATTAACGGTACTTTTGAACGAGAAGAAACTTTTGGACACACCCCTGGCATGCAGAAGTCCCCTGGTGAAGGATCAAGCCCACACCGCAGCAGTAACTTGAATCACAGCAGTGACTACACCAGATCCTTAATCTACTGCACTGTGCTACCAAGAAGCTCTGAACGAGAAAACATTTTTAAGGTTATGAAGTCCAACATATCATTTTTTCTTTTATAGAAATAAAGGGAAATATTTGCCTAGCCCGTAGCTACAAATAAATCCCTCTATACTTTCTTCTAGGGAGACACAATGTAAACCCACATCCATTTGATTTTGCATCCAGTGCTCTGTCCAATACAACATTCTACTATGCTCCACTAAAGCATCCTATAAGCCTAAAGGGTTTTTTTGTTTTTTTATTTTGTTTATTTTTGTTTTTGGTTTTTTATTTTGTTTTTTTTTGTTTGTTTGTTTGTTTTTGGTTTTTTATTTTGTTTTTTTTTTGTTTTTGGATTTTTTAGGGCCTCACCCATGGCATATGGAGGTTCTCAGGCTAGGAGTCAAATCAGAGCAGTAGCTGCCAGCCTACCTCACAGCCATAGCAATGCAGGATCCAAGCTGCATCTGCAACCTACACCACAGCTCATGGAATTGCTGGATCCTTAACCCACTGAGCAGGGCCAGCGATTGAACTTGTGTCCTCATGGATATTAGTCAGGTTCATTACCACTGGGCCACATGGGAACTCCAGCCTGTGTGTTTTTTGTTTTTATTTATTTATTTTTGGTCACACCCACAGCCTGCAGAAGTTCCTGGGCCAGGGATCAAACTCGTGCCACAGCAGTGACAAGACTGGATCCTTAACCTGCTGAGCCACCAGAGAACTCACAAGCCCATCTAGATAGATAGATAGATAGATAGATAGATAATCTTTGTCTTTTCAGGGCCACACTGGCAGCATATGAAGGTTCCCAGGCTAGGGGGCTAATCGGAGCTGTAGCTGCAGGCCTACACCACAGCCACAGCAACGCAGGATCTGAGCTGCATCTGAGACCTTACACCACAGCTCACGGCAACGCCGGATCGTTAACCCACTGAGCAAGGTCAGAGATCGAACCCGCAACCTCGTGGTTCCTAGTAGGATTCGTTTCCACTGTGCCACAACAGGAACTCCACAAGCCCGTATATTTTAAAACATCTATGGAATCCTAAAATATCTACCCAGAGGCTGATATCATTGAGATGGTTCTGCTGGTTCTGTGATGGGGAGAATCTCAGAATTGAGAAGTGGGATGGGGAGATAGGAACCAAAGGCATCCCTCAAGGAAATATTGGGACAAATTGGATTCTTAATTATGAATCAAACTCACTTTAATACAGGCAAAATTGTTCTGCTCCAACTGAAGTATATGGTAACGTTACTGTAATTAGAGATGACTCAGGTTCTGCCCTTACTTCTGCCACAAGTTCGAAAGACATCTGTGTACAGTATTCTAATCTCTAATCTCTCCATGTTAGCAAATCCTTATTGAAGATACAGGCAATTAAATTATTAACAATTATAATTCCAAACTGATCTGAGTAATGCATAATCACTATGTCCACATTTGTTTATGATGGTTTTGGTTATATTCTTCTGCCAAATTGAGGGTCTTACATACCTTCCTTTCTTAGAGAAAGTACATTTCAAAACAGTTTGCAAAAATTTTATCAAAAACCAACAAGGAAAAAGAAAGAGGAGAAAGGGGAGGAGGAGGAAGGAGAGGAGGGAGGGAGGACCAAGGAAAGGGGGAGGGGAAGGCGACGGGGAAGGTGGAAGAGGGAGATGGAGAAAACTGAGCCCAATTCTTCCCATTTGTTTGGGGAAGTACATAGTCAAGCTTCGAATGTCCTTTTAAAAAACTGAATTGTCTTTTTTTTTTTAACTAATTCATAAGACTTCTATATTCTGTATAACGTAATTTGTCAGATAGGTGTGTTGGAATATGTTTTCTGGTCTGTAGCTTGCTTTTCTATTTTATTAATGGTACTTTAGAATGAGAATAGTACCCAAGGCTCAAAACACAACTTCTCATTCATAGACTAGGTATTTTAAATCAATCATATGTGAAGCGGTGGATAAAATACGTAACAGTTTGGCACACCATGTCATTAGCATAAAGGCAATCAGTTCATGAGGGGAATTCTATATATTAATATAAGGAATCATAAGAGTTCCCATCGTGGCTCAGCAGAAACGAATCTGACTGACAGTAACCATGAGGTTGCAGGTTCGATCCTTGGCTTCACTCAGTGGTTAAGGCTCCAGTCAGTGTTGTGGTGAGCCGTGGTGTAGGTTGCAGACTCGGTTTGGATCCTGCATTGCTGTGGCTGTGGTGTAGGCCGGCAGCTGCAGCTCTGATTAGACCCCTAGCCTGGGAACCTCCATAAGCTGCAGGTGTGGACCCTAAAAAGACAAAAAAATAAATTAAAATAAAATAAAATCAGGAATCATAGACACGATGAAACATTATCTTGCTAGAACTCAACTTTGGGGAAGGACTGTGACCTTTCAAGTTCAAGAAAAGTCTGTAGTCCTTTGTCGCAGGATCTGAATGGAGCTGAAAAGCATGTGTTTTTCGCTCATCTGAGTCTTAAGCTCTTCACACCCTCTCGGAAGGGCAATGCCATGTCAGCCTGACAACTGATCCTCCACTTTCTTGTGCTCCATGAAGTCCTTGGAGAACATCAGGAGCCTATGGAGGTAGGAGGTCCAGTCCAGGCCGTGGCTCCAGGACCTGAGATGGGGGAGGAAGGTCTTGAGCCTGGGGAGGGATGCGTGTCATCTCCCCTCCCCCATCTGCTAGGATGGGGTCGGCTCCCCAGCACTTCTTCAGCCTGCCGGTCATTTGTGCCTCCTTTTTGAAATGAGACGCCGACAGCTGGGAACGGCTTCCTGAACTGCCTTCGTCTCTCCCTGAAGTGATGATAAATTCATGGGTTTGCCCGAGAAAAAATAAACCCAGGACTTCCGGCTGCTGGATGCTGTACTTTGTTCCCTGGATTAGACAAAAGGCTTATTCCTCTTTCAAACAGACCGAATTATCCCCAGATCAGAGTCAAACCCTTGAAAGGAGTGATAAATGATCAATCCCCCTGGCCCTTGGCTATTCCTGAGAGGGATTCAGTGGTGAGAAAGCAAATCTGGTTCCAACAGCAGTAGCCGAAGTTAAGCCCTCTCTAATCCTATTGTGATGGGAAAAGGATCAGACTCACAGGGACTTAAGCCCACTGGTACTTGACTGGTCATTATGCTTGGGAGGCAGGGGTGGTCATGAGGTTTATCTAAATGTGTATATTCAGTGCAGGGGTCCTTTTCTAGCTCTACCATTAACATCTAAAATATTTTTAAAAGGTTAAAACTGTCTAAGTTTGGATCATTTGAATATTGAAGGAAAAAGACATTCTGAAGAGTTTCGTTCTTTTACTAGTCAGGAGATTATTTTCCTTCGAACCCACTTTGAAATTTTTTTCTATGATGATGAGCTATTGTGTGGCAGAAAGAACATACAATGAAAGGGCGGGAAGAGAGGCTCTAATTCACTGACTCTTCCAGTAACCAGCTGGGGGATCTGAGCCAACTGGTTTTCCCACCCAGAGCTTCAGTTTTCAAATCTGTCCAATGAGAGGGCCCGGCTGCATGGCCCCTACTGCTCCTCGGCGCACTCCTGAGCCACCCCCTGGCCTCTGGGACAGTGGACCCCACTGGATCTTACCTGACTTTGAAGGATTTCAAAGCAGAATCACCATGTAGATGCCAATTCCCATAATGCTGGAGGTGGGAAAGGAGCAGACAGGGCTGGATGGGCCGTTCCCATGGAAGATGCACACTGTTTTGTTTTAAGCCCAAACCTAATATTAATCCCATGATTCAGTTTAAGAAGCACTTATTGGAGTTCCCTGGCGGACTAGCGGGATAAGGATCTGGGATTGTCACTGCAGCAGACAGCTTACTGCTGTGACGAGGATTCAGTCCCTGGCTTGGGAACTTCCACATGCCATGTGCACGGCCAAAAAAAAAAAAAAAAAAAAAAAAAAGAAGAAGCATTTGTTTGCAAGCACTTGCTAGGTGGAAGTGGCTGTTCTAGGTGCTCAGATGCTCAGAGATACTCTAAGGAAAAGTTAAACATGGGTGTGGCCTTCGGGAGCTCATCAGGAAAAATGGGACAAGTACAGAGAGGGTGTGATATTAGGAGGCAGCCTGGGGAGTTCCTGTCCTGGCTCAGCATAAACAAACCTGACTAGGATCCATGAGGATGTGGGTTCGATCCCTGGCCTGGCTCTGTGAGTTAAGGATCCCAAGTTGCTGCGAGCTGTGGGGTAGGTCACATATGTAGCTCAGATCCCGTGTTGCGTGTAGGCCAGCAGCTGTAGCTCCAATTCAACCCCTAGCCTGGAAACTTCTATATGCCATGGCTGTGGCCCTAAAAAAGACCAAAAAGAAAAAGAAAAAAGAAAGAAAAAAAAAAGAAGGAAGGAAAGAGAGAAGGATGGAAGGAAGGAAAGGAAGGAAGAAAGAAAGAGAGAAAGGAAGGAAGAAAGAAAAACCTAGGTGAAAACGTGGAGCAGATGGTCAAAGAAAACCTGTTTTCTAGTGTTTTGTCAGCATTTTTAACAATATTTTAAAGGGAAAAAATATCTCCATTGAATGAGGACTCTGGCTATTTACTCAGGGCTCACTGCTTTGCAATTATTAGCCCAAATCAGAATAGCCCTGCACACTGAGCCAAGAGGAAATTTATTTCTCTTGAGGGTTTCCTGATCTTGGCTCTGATCAGCTGCATGAATGGAAGCCCATGCTTTAAAATCACATGACGGCTAAAAGCCGTTTGACATGACAAATAAGTGCCTAATGGAAAAGACCAGAAATGGTTTAAGAGAGAAGGGTTTAGAATATCTCAGAAGATCAAGGAGAACCAGAGACTCTCATCCCTCTGAGGCAGGTTGGAGGAGGAATGAGGTGGCAGATGGCCCAGGGGACCCTTCCAAGTCCCAGATTTCAAGGATGGTGGGGCCCTTATCGCCACAGGCTTCCAGCCAGGAACCCCTTGCTGCTTTCTTGTTTGCTGCAGATGGAATCGTTCTATTCAGAGAATGGTCTGCAAAGGGATTTTTGGGGACCTCAGACTAGGACTTGAATATCCTGCTGGGCCATCACCACCCTTATAACCTGGAAGAACTCTCCTGCTCCGGCCAGTGGAGGGATGGAGATTATCCATCTGGGAGGGGGTGCCAGGCCCCAGCATAGGGACGTACCAGGAAGAGGAGTTTGTGCTAATATGGTTTGCTGGTGTTCAGAGGACCCCCCAGGCTGGTCTCTTGCTTTTCTGGATGGGGATGTTGGTAAACCCAATATGTTTTTGCTGACTGAGACCACTAGTTGCGAGGGGGGGATGGAGGCGGGGGGACCAAAAAAAATCAGCTGGAGGTGGCTTTGTCATGGGCTAAAAGACTGTATTTGGGAACAAAATGAAGCAAGGTGGTTTTTTACTTACAGCCTTGGTTTTCTATGGAGTTATCACCTACGACCCCTTTGTGGGTGCCAAGGGCTGGAAATTTATCTCTGACCCTCAGGTGCAGGCGAGGGTCCTGATGGTAGTCAGGGATGGGATGGGAGAACCAAAGGCCATATAGCTGGTAAAGCTGGAAGTTAGTCAACTGGACTGGCCATTCGTAAGGTGTACTGGTAATATTAATGGAGGCAGAGTGGGAATACCGGCAAGACCTTCAAGGATGCTGGATTTTGGTTCCCATCGTGGCTTAGCAGTAACAAACCCAACTAGGATCCATGAGGACGAGGGTTCAATCCCTGGCCTCACTCAGTGGGTTAAGGATCCTGCATTGCTGTGGCTGTGGGGTAGATCTGATTTGACCCCCTATGCCGTGCTTGTGACCCTTAAAAAAAAAAAAAAAAAAAAAAAAAAAAAGGATGTTGGGTTTTGCTGCGAGTTTTGTCTTTCTTTAACCAGCCATAAGTACCCAGAACTTGCAGCCGTGTCTGTCTGAGCCCTGTTTCCCTGGGGATTGATGACCTTCTCATCCTTCTTGCTCCTGCGGGGCCAGCCTGAGGGAGACAAGGTAGCAGAAGTGCTCCCTGAATTTTCTTTCTTCCTTACCTGGGCATCATGGAGACAGTAAACTTCTCTTTTTTTTTTTTTTTTTTTTTTTTTTTCTGTCTTTTTGCCATTTCTAGGGCTGCTCCCGCGGCATATGGAGGTTCCCAGGCTAGGGGTTGAATCGGAGCTGCAGCCACCGGCCTACGCCAGAGCCACAGCAACAGGGAATCCGAGCTGCGTCTGCAACCTACACCACAGCTCACGGCAATGCCGGATCGTTAACCCACTGAGCAAGGGCAGGGATCGAACCCGCAACCTCATGGTTCCTAGTTGGATTCGTTAACCACTGCGCCACGACGGGAACTCCCTAAACTTCTCAATATAGCTTTTGAAGAACTATATTCCAACAGCAAAAATGGACCCAGCATTGTAAATCAACTATAAAAAAAAACCAGTTTAAAAAATAAAAAATGAAGAACCGCATTCCAAGTTAGCTGAGGAAGACTGACAGGATAATGTCCCTACCCCAGAGGGCGACTTTCATCCTTCTTGCTTCATGTTTTCATACTGAGATGCTTCCTGACTAATAGACCAGTCTTTCCCTCCAGCTTTAACCAGGCTCTCGCTGGGCCCTTCCCTGGGCAGAATTAGTGTATTAACAGCTAAGCCTATTACAGGTTTTCTCCTTTTCTCTTTCTTCATCCCCACTCTCCAGACAGTGACCTTGGGCACAGCCACTCTGCAATCATAACTCCACCAAGATACTTGGAAAATGGCGGGGGGGGCCCTCACAGGAAGCCCATTTGAGGCCATGAGATTCAAAACCTTCTTGGAATACAGCTTCTTCCATAATAAGATTTATATTTTGATATCCATTTGCTTGATCCTTGTATATTCAAAATTGGTTCTTAACTCATAATTTTTTTTTTTGTCTTTTTAGGGCCACACCCATGGCATATGGAAGTTTCCAGGCCAGGGGTCAAATTGGACCTACAGCCGCCGGCCTACACCACAGCCACAGCAATACCAGATCCAAATCACATCTGCGACCTACACCACAGCTCATGGCAAGGCTGGATCCTTAACCCACTGAGTGAGGCCAGGGATCAAAACTGCGTCTTCATGGATGCTAGTCAGGTTCATTACCGATGAGCAATGCACGATGGGAACTCCCCTAACTCAAATATATAAAGGGTATGATCAGTTATCACTCATAAACCCCAACATCTCAGAGTAGGTTTATTAAGCAAAGCTAACTACTGAGTGGGCTTGCAAAATCTGTAAGAACTTCTCTTAGTGTGTCTATACAAAGTCCCATCCTTTCTAGAGAGAGGGAAGGAGCAGAGAAGGGAGGTAAGGAGGAAAAAAGGAAGGAAGGAAATAGATCAGATACACTTGCAAACAAGGACGCTGTTATTAGAATTCTTCATTTATTTTACCTACAATGCGTAGGCCAGCACTGGGCCCAGATCGGTAGATAAAAATGGCCTAGGAGTTCCCGTTGCAGCTCAGTGGTTAGTGAATCCAACTAGGAACCATGAGGTTTTGGGTTCGATCCCTGGCCTTGCTCAGTGGGTTAAATGATCTGGCATTGCCGTGAGCTGTGGTGTAGGTCGCAGACATGGCTCGGATCCCACGTTGCTGTGGCTCTGGTGTAGGACAGTGGCTACAGCTCCAGTTACACCCCTAGTCTGGGAACCTCCATATGCCGCGGGAGTGGCCCTAGAAAAGGCAAAAAGACAAAAAAAAAAAAAAAAAGGCCTAATTCATTGCACCTTGGTCGGGGTTGGGAGTGGTGTTCCAGGTCCAGCTTTTGTCTGTGTGGAAGCTAATGACCACTTGGGGCTGGACATAACTTCTGCTGGACACCTTCTCCACTCTGGCCAGAGACAACTCTCACCAAGGTCCTTGTGCTAAGATATTGTAAAAGGGAGTGCCAACCTCTTATATGCCTTCCTGGGGTAGGGAACCCTCTTCTCTGAGGAAGGATCTCTCCTGGAGAGGGGTCCCAGAGCCTCCCTCCTCAGCTTTCTCCAATTAAAGAGGAGAAGCAGAGGGTCAGGAGGCAGACCTGGACCCCAGGAAGGGGATACATCCTTGCTAAAACCAAATGCCCCATAGTACTGTTAATTTCCAATCTAAAGCCTGAGTTTCTGCCTGAGGACTTTGCCCCAAAGATGGGACAGAAGAAAACCATGAGTGGTTCTAGTACAAGCTCTGTGGACTCCAGATGACCAGGAGAAATCACAGGAGCTGTCTTAATCTGATCCCTTGATCAGTTTTATGGACAAAGATGCGAGGACATCCTCACACAGGTGGCTTTGGACCCTGATTCTGCCACCTGCTCAGGTGTAAGAACTTGGGAAAGTTATTTAACTTCTCTGAAGCTTGATTTCTCCATCTACCAATGGGGAGTAAAATAGCTATTTTCTTATATTCTGTCAAAATAGTGATATCATGAATTTGTGGAAAGCATCTATTATAATTCCTTATAGAGTAAGGAGGTCAGCCCTCCATACACACAGGTTCCAGATCTATGGATTCCATCAATTACAGGTCAAAACTATTTTTATTTTATTTATTTATTTTTTTGTCTTTTTTTTTTTTTTTTTTTTTTTTGAGGGCTGCACCCACAGCATATGGAGGTTCCCAGACTAGGGGTCCAATCAGAGCTGCAGCTGCCAGCCTACGTCACAGCCACAGCAATTTGGGATCCAAGCTGCATCTGCAACCTACACCACAGCTCATGGCAATGACGAATCCTTAACCCACTGAGTGAGGCCAGGGATTGAACCTGCAACCTCATGGTTCCTAGTCGGATTCATTTCCGCTGTGCCATGACAGGCACTCCTTTTTTTGGATTTGGTTTTGTTTTTGTTTTTTGAAAACTATTTTTTAAAAAATCCAGAAAGTTCTGAAAAGCAAAACTTGAATTTGCTATGCGCTGGCAACTATTTACATAGAATGTACACGGTCTTTACATGGTATTAGGTATCTTAAGTAATTGAGAGATGATTTAAAGCACACAGGAGGATGTGCATAGGTTATATGTAAATGCCACAGCATTTTACATAAGGGACTTGAGCATCCACAGACTTTGCGATCTGTGGGGAGTCCTGGAACCAAGCCATGAAGATACCAAGAGACGGCTATACTAAGTAATGACACCCAGAGTGAGAGAGACTTTCTTCATGTTTGGGCTAAATTGATAACCCAAGAATCATCTGCAAGTGGTTTCGGCATCCCGGCAGGCACGATGCCTCCTAGACATATACAGACTCAATCCATTTACACATGGGCACAACCCATTTACACGTGTATACATTCTTGAACGCTTTTTGATTCACCTGGCATGATTCCCAGTCAGTCCTCTGGAAAATGCTCAAAATGCACAAGCACCTGGTTACAGATCCTCCCAATACTGCAAATAAGAAAGTGAGTGAGGGCTGCCGACTCCTACCGTGCTTCGGGGCCCCTGTGTTCGGCTACGACTAGGAAAGAAAAATGACAAAAGAGAAAGCGTCATCAAGGATGACCATTGGAAGGTGGGTAATGTGTAAGAAAGTAGGATCCACATGGCTGAACCATCAGGGGAAAAGGTGGGTGGCGGGGCGGGGGGTAGAACGGAAATCTCTGCAAACATCCTAAGAGTGGAAAAACAAAATTCCAGCAAACCAATCTATTAGAAAGTGGAATTCTGAAAATAGCTCCAAGCCAGGTGGACAGGATGGGAGAAAGGAGACCAAACTACGGCAGAGGTGGTCTCACCTCGGGTACAGATATGGAAGAGGCGGAGAATGTCTGGAGCCAAAATCTGGTGACAGGAAGCCCGTGGTGAGCAAGCATCAGAAAAAGGTTGTGAGAAATTAGGTTTATTTTAGAAATGGAGGACCAGAGGATTCCCAGTCAGGACTGTATTCCACTGGATGGAGGACTTGCAGCAAAACTAGAATTGGAAGGTAGATGTTGTAGAGATGATCTAACCCTACATGCTTGCTGGACTGTTCTAGGAGGTGGAAGTAAAGCTCCTGCACAAAAAGTGTGCATATACAACGAGACACCAACATCCAATGCTTTCACTGACATGTGGAATCTGAAAAAAGACAGACGGAACTTCTTTGCAGAACAGACGCTGACTCACAGACTTTGAAAAACTTCTGGTCTCCGGAGGAGACAGTTTGAAGGATGGGGGGATGTGCTTGGGCTGTGGGATGGAAATCCTGTGAAATTGGATTGTGATGATCATTATACAACTACAGATGTGATAAATTCATTGAATAAAAATTTTTTTTTAAAAGTGTGCATAGATAAGGTTTTAAGAGTTTGGGGGCATGGAGCGGGGCAGCTGAATTGGACAATGCAATCTATATGTTCTGATATGACAGAGTTATAGTAAAAAATAGAGGCATCACAATGGAACGTCCCAGTTTCCCTTTTTTCGCTTTATAGAGTCAATCATTCTCATTTGTCAAATCATTTCCGATCCTTCCTTCTGGTCTCACCTGTTTCTCTAGCTCTTGGCTACTTGTTCTGTGGAAAGGTAACTGATTCCTTGCAGCCACAACCCAAGACCCCTGACCTCATGTTCCTGCTTCATCATCTCTGCTCCAGTTGAAAGAGTGGGGACTTGCCAGGGAACCCCACATAGTCAGCCTGAAAAGTCAGCCTGAAAGTCTGAGGGAACTAATGCCCATAGGGTGAAGTTTTGACCCATGGGACACAGGAGCTGGTTGGTACATTTCTCTCCTTCCTTCTTCTGGATGGACTGTCCTGGGGAGGCAGCAGCAGCCAACACGATGACACACTCTTACCTTTGCTCTCCCTCCATCCAGGTCTTACAACCCCCTTTTCTCATTCATACTTCCCAAATGAGTTAGCCTGATTTAATTTTTTTTGCCTTTTTTTTTTTTTTTTTTTTTTTTTGAGGGCTGCACGTGTGGCATACAGAAGTTCCCGGGCTAGAGGTCGAATCTGAGCTGCAGCTGCCAGCCTACACCATAGCCACAACAGCTCGGGGTCAGAGCTGCATCTGCAGCCTACACCACAGCTCACAGCAACACCAGATCCTTAATCCACTGAGTGGGCCAGGGATCGAACCTGCATCCTCATGGGTACTAGTTGGGTTCGTTACCGATGAGCCACGGCAGGAACTCCAGTTTGATTCAATTTTGATTCAGACTCTTCTCTCTAGCAAATCCAGACTAAGATGTTGTCTATGCAGTTTCCAGATCATAAAGCCCTCAGGACAAGTATTGTATGCTTGAACTGAATTCCAAGCTGCCTATCAAAATGCCTGAGTTGAATAGAATAAAAGAGCTAAGTATAAAGAGACATCAAGCTCAATGCTTGTTCTCTATTGGCTCAAGCTAGAAAAATAAGATCCATGCTCTTGAGACACTAAATAATCTTAAAAGCCAGGGACCCCAAGGCCATTCTCTCCAACTTTCATCTCCTTCATGTCCTTGACCCCAGGATGACACTTCTATAACCCAGCTGGAAATATAATCATCTTTAGCTTCCTCCAAGGATATGAACTTTGATCCCAGATAGCGAAACCAGTGAAACAGACAGGGAGCCTCTGCTGTCCCCCCAGTGGAGTCCCATCTGACTGACCCTCCTGCCTTTTCTAACTTTCACTCCCAGAAATGCACCTTAAACTGATTTCCACTAAGGAGTAAGTCTCACATTTTTATTTCCATCAGAGCCAACATTGCTTTTTTCTTTTCTTTTTTTTTTTTTTTTTTTTTTTTTGCTTGTTTGTTTTGGATGGTGATGACTTTTTATTTTTTTTTAAAGCTTTACTGAAGTAGAGTTGATTCACAAGATTGTGATATTTTACTGTACAACAAAGTGATATAGTTATGATTTTTTTAAGTCTTAACCATCTTGGGGGTCAGTAGTGTTAGCCACGTTGAGGTCACACTGTGCGATCAATCTCCAGAACTCTTTCCATCTTGCAAAACTGAAACTCTGTACACATTCAGGTACTGCCATTCCTCATATACCCAACTCACTGGCAATCACCATTCTATTTTCCATCTCTGTGAATTTGACTATTCTAGGAGACTTGGTGAGAAATATTGCCTGCCATATAGGTGAACAAAGGATGTCACCCTCATCAGCCATTATAGCCAGCTCCCAGGCCGAGACAGTGAGCCCTGAGGGAACTCGGGAAGGAATCAAAGAACACCCTGGAGCTAGCAGCCACCAGACTGCAGCCACTCCCTAAGGTGAGCCTGAGGGAACTCAGGATGGGAAAACCCAGGATACTGGCCCCAGAGAGCTGAGGCGCAGGTCAAAGGAATGCGTTCAGTGAGCCCAGATCTTTGCATCTTCCCATACAGAGAAAAGCGCTAAATTCCTTAACTTGAGATATCTAGTTTTCTGTTATTAGCAGTAATCTTTAGTTCCTACTTGTTACAAAATTCCTCTATCTCTTAGCTCCCCCTCGCCTCCTTGGAGCCATTTTCTCAGGGTTATTTGAGATGCTCAGGCTTAAGTCCTCCTTTTGCCCCAAATAAAACTTAACTCTCAACTTTTAGGTTATATGTATATGCATATGTGTATATATATATATCTCAACATCAATTAAGTGGAATCATATAGTATTTGTCTTTTGGAGACTGGCGTATTTCACTAAGCATAATGTCCTGGAGGTTCATTTATGTAGTAACATGTGTCCCGATTTCCTTCCTTTTTAATGCTGAATAACATTCCATTGTATGTATGGATCATATTTTTCTTATCCATTCATCAGCTGATGAGTGCTTAGATCCTCCAATCTTTTGGCTCTTCTGAATAAAGCTGCTATGAGGGTGTACAAATAGCTTTTCAAGACTGTTTTCAATTTTTTTGGATATATATCCAAGAGGGGAATTGCTAACCATATGCCGATTCTATTTTTTAATTTATTTGGAAACTACTATACTGTTTTACATAGCAGCCACACTTTTTGCATTCCTACCAACAGTACACAAGAGTTCCAATTTCTCCTCATTATCGCTAAAACTTTTCTCTCTCTTCTCTTTCTTTCTTTCTTTCTTTCTTTCTCTTTCTTTCTTTCTTTTTCTTTCTTTCCTTTCCTTTCCTTTCTTTCTTTTTCTTTCTTTCTCTCTTTCTTTCTCTCTCTCTTTCTTTCTTTCCTTCTGTAGAAATGATCCTAATGGGTGTGCAGTAGTCCACACTTGCTTTTTATAACAAATGAGCCTTTTTACCTTCTCTTATCAATACTCATAATGTACAGGAGTTCCCGTCGTGGCGCAGTGGTTAACGAATCCGACTAGGAACCATGAGGTTGCGGGTTCGGTCCCTGCCCTTGCTCAGTGGGTTAACGATCCAGCGTTGCCGTGAGCTGTGGTGTAGGTTGCGGACGTGGCTCGGATCCCGAACCCGCGTTGCTGTGGCTCTGGTGTAGGCCAGTGGCTACAGCTCCGATTCAACCCCTAGCCTGGGAACCTCCATATGCCTCAGGAGCGGCCCAAGAAATAGCAAAAAGACAAAAAAAAAAAAAAAATACTCATAATATACAAACAATATACTGGATATTAAAAAGTAAAATTCATAGAAATGTAGGTATATTTCAATAGGTCAGTACTCCAGTGTAACTGTAATAAAAGAAAAAACAAACTGTTCTGCAAATTTCCCAGGTGCCTCAGTGCCTCCCGGAAAAGAGCATCGCTTCAGTCATGGGCCACTGGCATTGATGACTGATGAGACTGATGAGGGGTGTTTTTCCCAGAGCTGTTTGGACTTGGAGATGTCTCAAACCTTGAGCCTAAAGAGCTCTAGCCTATTGATCTTAACGACGAAACAGTTATTTTACCAGCAAAAATGGGTTTATTTGAGAATAGCAGAGAATCGCAATTCAGGGCCAGCAAGCCCTGGTGAACACCACAGGCAAGTTCAACAAACAAAGGAGAGGAACATTATTTTATAGAGAAAAGGCGAACAATAGGCAGAGTTGTTTGAAATGAAAGTCCACTGGAGAAAATTCAGAGTTTGGGGTGGTGATGGTTCCTTTTTGGCTGAGTTAGGGGGGAGTTGATTTCCTGTAGGAAACACAACCACCTTTTCCTGTAATTGGGATTCTTTCCTGTTGATGGTTCTTCTGTTGGGGTCTGTAATTGATGTCCAGTGACTCTGAGTGACAGCCCACATCCTGACCCCTGACTCCACTTTAGTGAGGTCCTTCTTATCGACTTTCTCAAACCTGCTTGCTCTGGGCCACTGGCAGGTGAGGGAGAAGGGTGGGACCAGAACCCAGTCCTCCAGTCTTGGTCCTACACCACCCAACCTCATGGGGTCGCCCCCGTCCTTACACCTGAAGAGATGGATGAACGTGACTGCAGGCAGCTCCCTCTCTGGGGTGGTTTGAATACTGTCCTTCCTGAAGGACAAGCTGAGGAATGGCTGAGGTCAGCCCGACTGTAAGGGAAAAGATGAATGTAGACCCAGGTCCAGCATAACTGACGTCCCTCCAGCCAGAAAAGAAAATCCTGCAAAGCTCTGGGCCACAAATTCCTGCCCAGAGTTAGCAAATTAACTGATACCACTTCTGCTCTAATTCGGAGGCATTTGAGCAATGCAGGGCAGTGAATTTTCCACGTTTAAGTCCAATATCATGAGGAATTTCAATTCCCCAAATCCCTTCTCTCTTTTCAGCCAGCTGTCTCCTCTCTTCAGAGTGCTCTTTGTGTGGACCAGTCGGCTCCTATCATGGAAACGATTCTGTTTCCTATTAGAAGGGAAAAGAAAATTCGCCCATTGAACCACAGCAAATTGCAGTGACAGCGTGGAGACCCTGGAGAGGCGCCATATTGATTAAAATGTTCAAGTTAGCGAGCAAAGCGGGGGGGGGGGGGGGGGGGGCAGGAGAGGTGGGGGAAGAAGAGGGGTGGAGGAAGAAAAGGCTGGGAAGAAGCATCCAGCTTCTGGCGGTCTGTCCCCTCTGGTATCTTCAAAAGCGATGTGTTGGGCGCACTAGGAGAAAAAGGCAGTTGGAGTTGGGTGAGTCGGGGGGCAACCTCCATGCTTGGATGGAGCGCTCCACTATCGCCCCCTTGTGGGGATCAGCATGGCCAGGTGCAGCCAGGAACTCTGCAGAGCAGATCCTTCGGGTGGAGCAGATTATAGGCAGCTGGGGGCTGCTCGAACCTGCAGGTGCAGCCATAGCCTGGGGGTGTTTCCAGGAAACCCTGAATCCTTCTGAATGATGCTGGGAAAAACAGGACTATCACAAGTATTAGCTGAAATGGTTCTCTCTGCCTGAACAGTTTTCTTCAAACGGAATAGTCACAGGTCACATGGTCATGGTACTTGACAGTTTATAAAGTGCATTCTCTGATCTAATCCTCATTGTCTCCCCATAAGGGAGCAATTACTGTCCTGGTTTTACAGATGAAGAAACTGAGGCTCAAGGAGAGTAAAAGATTTGCTGTAAGACAATAAGAAACCACAGTGCCTCGCCCTGCATGGGGACCCAGCCCTCAGCATTTATAAGCCTCCTTCAGACCCCAAAGGAGGGAGTTCTAACCACTCCCTCCACCCGTCCCCCTATACTTGTGTGTGACCACAACATCAGCCCCCACCAGCACCTGCCCCCCACAGACCACACTCTGGGGCCGTGGGGGTGGTCTGCCCGCAAGTCTCCACATGATTTCTTAGGAGGAGGTGGGCTCAATTCAAACATTCTCAAGTGGAAGGGATTCACTTAACATTTTTGAGGTTCTCTTAGAAACTGATGGTTTCCAAGTAGAAACTAGGGGACCCAGTGATATAAAAAAAAAAATCTCAGATCCTGTGGGCCCCAAATTATTCTCTCCACACAACAGAGGAACAGTGAAACCTCAGAAAGAGCCAGAAGCCTCAGGCACAGCATATATCAACTGGTCCAAATATGAGACTGCACCCCATGTCCCCTACATTCAGGGGCCAGTCTCCTTTGCAGGGAGATTTGGGGTACTCTGCAGAGATTGGGGACCCACCATCTGGTGGTCCGTCCTTCTCGTAGGGACTGTGATGATCTCTTCAGACCCACTGCCCCACAGGAGCCAGTGGGATGGGGTTCAGAGACTGCATCCCGGGTTTGAGTCCCGCTGCAGACCAGGAGGGAAGATTCAAACCATTCCTTCCCCTCTCTGGGCATCAGGGTCCTGGGAGGTGAGGGGTGGGATGAGCTACTTTCCTCTCACCATCTCCTTCGCTGGCTGCTGCCAAGGGTGTGGACCGAGTTCATCCGCTTCCGTGTCAGATGCAGCTGTCCCCGGTCCGATGACTTCATCACCGGCGTTGACAGAGCCTCCGGGGCAGGGCTCCTGGCCCTGCCTCACTGGGGAGCATCTCCAGTCATTGTCTGTCCTCATCAGATACAGATTTATGGAGTGTGAGGCTGGAAGGCGGCCCTGACAGGTCGTGGGCCACGTGGTCCCCAGGCCCCTGGAAGCTCGTGTTCTGACCGTGGGCCCTTTCCCAAGACACCAGCCTAGGCTGGTCAGTGTCGGGTTCTCCACCTCATTCAGCACCGCCTAACAGCCACTAGCAGCTTTGCCTTGGCAGCCATACCAGCCTCTGCGTGAAGCTCAGGTGATATTTTTATGCCACCTCTAATTGGAGACCACCAGTTATGCTATGAGTGTGAGGAGGCAAAGAATCCTGAGTCGACACAAATTGCCTCACTTTTATACCAATAGACATGGGTTTGAAATAGTTATTCAATACAGCTCTGATCCTAAAGTATATCTTACTCCTTGAGAGTTCCCGCTATGGCACAGTAGGTTAAGAACCTGACTGCAGCAGCTTGGATCACTGTGGAGGCGTGGGTTCGATCCTGGGCCTGGAGCAGTGGGTTAAAGGATCCTGTGTGGCCACAGCTGCAACTCAGATTCATTTCCTGGCCCAGGTGGAGGAACTTCCATATGCCTCGGGTATGGCCAAAAAATTTTAGAAATAAGACCGAAAGTATGTATCCTTTACATATTCATTTGCTCCTCACTGTAATTCCACCAGTGGGTCTGATTAAGCCCATTTCACAGGCGAGAAAGCTGTGCCTTAGAGCCAGCGAGCTATTTGCCTGGTCTGTGGGCCAGGTTGCTGCCCCAGCTTTGTTGGGGCAGCAAGTCACTTCAGCAGCAAAACCACGGCAGACAACAGAACAATCCATCCACGAGCGCTGATACCGTGTGGTGCAAAGAAGCAGTGTAGGATGGGGCTTTGAGAATAGGTTTCCCTGGAGAGGGTGGGTGGGGCTGGCGCCTCTAGAATGGGTAAGATTTACCCAGATGAAGCAGGGGGAGTAGGAGCAGCAGCTTGAGCAGAAGAGGAGTGGGGGGCGCTTCATTCTCACTCTTCCTACTCGCTGTCCTCTTGACTTGATTTCAAGAGACTTCTGAGTCTGCCCCGTAGGGGTCATGGACAAAAGCCTGCTTTCTGATGGGCACGCGGGGGACAGAAGGTAAGGAGGATGTGACCCGAGGATGCTCGGTGTTTGTCTTCCAGGTTCTTGGACTATGGACTTCAAACATTTTTTCAGATGCTGGATTTGTGGGTTGTAGATGAGAAGGGATTAAACTGCATCCCACAATCCCTGAGCTCCTCTCTGGGTGACTTTGCAGACCTGGTTTGCTCTCCGACACACATAGAAGGAGTCTCGCGTGTTCTGATGAGGGGTTGTCCTCAGGCTCTGCCTGCCACCTCTGCTGCCTCAGCCCACCTGGGCATCACTGGGACAAAGAAGCTGAGTCTGGAGCCAATCGATGATGGCCAAGATTGGGGTTCTGGTTTCCGGACACCGCATCACCCACTAACCATGCTGCCAAGCGTTCTTTTCACCCATGCGGCTTGGTAGAATCAGGGCTGGAGACGCAAAGCTCTTTCACGTTCACCCTCCTTCCTCTGCCCCCACGACACACCCACGTGCCACGTGCATCCAGAAATAGAAAAGGTCAAGCCGCAACCCCTGCCCTGATGGCTCAGTCTCCATGGAGTTATTTTTAGGTTAGAAAAGACCCTTTTCCTTCTGACTCATGGTCCTGTTGACAAAAATGCCCTGAACAGAGCCGGCTAAGAAGAGTCATTGCCCATGTCATGCTCTCTTATCAAAGAGGCCCTTGTGATGGTGCCCGCCCTCCCTGATGCTTACGCTCCACAGGCATGTCTGCAGACCAGGGCACTGGCCAAATAATCCCCTCCTGCTGTCCCCTCCAGCCCCCGCTCACCCCTGCGGCACACTTCAAGGTCAAGAGACTTATTTAACTTCTTAGATGACATTACTGGCTGTTTTGCTCATTTGGCGTTGGAGCACCTCAGGTGTGGAGGTGACAAGGACTGTGGAAAAGAACTGGAAACCTAGGTAAATGACTGGAGAATTACTGGTTTAGTTACTTCTCTCTCTTTTTAGGGTCATACCTGTGGCATATGGAAGTTCCCAGGCTAGAGGGTGAATTGGAGTTGCAGCTGCTGGCCTATGCCACAGCCACACCACCACCAGATCTGAGCTGTGTCTGCGAGCCACACCACAACTCACAGCAATGCCGGATCCTTAATTCACTGAGCGAGGCCAGGGATCGAACCCGCAACCTCATGGACATCAGTTGGGATCCTAACCCAATGAGCCACAACAGGAACTCCATTTCTGTCTCTTTTTTAATGGCTGCACCTGTGGCATATGAAAGTTCCCGGGCCAGGGATCAAACCCGTGCTTCCACAGCTACCTGAGCTGCTGCAGTCAGATTCTTAACCCGCTGCACCATGGTGGGAACTCCTCTCTTAATACTGTCATAGCCGGAGTATGTTGGAACTAGGAATTGCTTACTGGTGAGAGCCAGAGAGGACATTTTGCTCTCAATGAAGATTCTGGCTAGCTCTGGTCTCAGGTTCTGGACCTTAGTCAGGTCCAATCATTAGATTGGCTACCTCCACACCTTTCCCCTATGACTGTCTGGTCAGCTCACTGCTCACTGATCTTCTGTAGTGAGCAGAAATGAAGGCATGGGTAGCCATTTTCCTTTTTATAGGAAAAAGACTCAACAATTTTTAAACATTCAAGGCTGGAGGCTGAGAGAGACAAAGATCTGAGTCTTCTGTTACTGTGGAGAAGACACACGTGGTCATAAGTGGCCCAAACTGTGTGTGAAATGATAGCATCTGCCACTGAAAGGGCCCCTGTTTTCCCGGCAAATGTCTCCACAATGTTGTACAAAGTCCACAACAATCCCGAGAAGCAGGTGCTACTGTCCTCCTTTGACAAATGAGCAAGTTGAGTTTCACAAGAGACTGAGAGTTTTGCCCAAGACCACTGGGCTCCTGTACGACATAAAGCCTTAGTCCCAAGTCCTCATCCTGCAGCTCAAAGTCCTCTGACCCAGTCACCATGGAACTGTGGACCAGGAAATTCTCTTGAGGATGAGTTTGGGGTTGGGGCCCGGGGGTGTTCGCTCAAATTACCAGGGTGCAAAGTCTCCCGAACTCTTCCAGGCACCCCCGTCCAGCTTTCCTGGGGAATTGTCCTGATGGTCACAAGGGCCCAGGATTGCAGGGGAGAAAGGCCCAGGCGCACAGCTGGCCCTCCCTCCTCCCCTCCCGCCCCTACCCCCGTGGAAGAGAAACCCAATCTCCCAGGCCCAGGGTTTGGCGTCCTGGGAGCCCCGGCCTGGCCGTGGCCGACTGGATTCCTTACCGCCATTGTTAAGCCTCTGGGGAAGTGAACCAGATGTCCCCATTTGACCAACCATCGGTTGTGTCCAGCAATGTCCAGCTGTTCCAAACTCTGTTCACAGAGCATCCCATTTATCTTGGATTTCTCGGTGCCATAACCGAGCTGCCGGAGAAGAAAAGGATGCTCCGTTCCTGACATCAGGGGGAAAATATGAATCGGGAATCCAGGAAATTGCTTCGAAGCATTGTTTTTTCCCAACACGTACCCACCCCTCCCTCTTCTCCGCATGGTACCAGGGAGGTATGCTTTGCTTTCCCTCCTTGAAGAATATGATCCAGGCATCTCTTCTTTCAGAAACAATTTTCCAACCATTTCTGAAAATCTGCCGAATTTTAGGGTCAATCCCATTAAGAGATTAGCTTTTGGGTTTTAGCTCCCTGTCACTGCAGACTTAGGGTAACACAGCTGGGCAGGGAACTTAACTCCATAGATCTACCAAAGAGAACTTTGGGCCAGGGCATTAATACAGACCTTCCAACATCTGCTTACCCTCCTACTCGAGTGTAATTCTATACTTATTTCTGAGAACTGGGATAAGAGACCACTCTAGTCTGAGACTGATCACGTCAGATTGTCTTAGATGAACATGGGTCGAAGGTTGCTTGCGAATTCAGGGTTCTGTGTTCTAGTTCTGACTGCATCCAGACTAGCTGAGTGGGTTGGGGATCCACTGGTAAGTTGCTCACCTCACAAAGATTTTGCATCTTGTCTTAATAGTAGGTGGGGTCCAAGCAGATGTATATAAGCAACCTGGTCTTGCATCCCTAGGTCCAAGTGGATGGATCAGGGCTTGGCTCATGACTCTTACTGGACCATTCAGCATCCCTTCCCCAGGAACTTGGGCTTGGCTTGTGAAGGTTCCACCTACCTCTGACTGTTCTCTTAAACTGATGATGTTCTTAAACTGATGAGAGTTGTTGATGGCAGCCACGCCCTCTGCCATGTAAACAGGAGAGCTGAGAGCATACAAGACAGAGAGGAATGGAGCAAAAGAGAAAAATCTGACTTAAATGACAGAAAAAAAGGCAGAAGACTGCAGAAAGCTGGAAACTTAGGTCTCTACATGTATGCATTTTTCTTCAGGGATTCATTTAATTTCGCTTAAGCAAAAAAGGTGATTTATGAGGCATGCTAAAATTAGTGGGCACATTTTTAAGGAGAAAAAAAAATGATATTTGCATGACCTCAAAGTAAAATTCACTAATGACAAAGTAAAATTCACCAATGGCAACAGTCATTTTAGAGAGAAGAAACCTGGCAAATATCACCCTAAGACAGCAATCAATGTGACAGTAGCAGTAATGGGACGTATCAGTATCACTCATTCTGATGCGATGCACTGAAAAGACATGGCATCGTTTCTCAACAGTCTATAACCTTAACTCAAAACAGCTTATCATGAGAAAACATTAGAGAAACCCAAATGGAGGGACATCCTACAAAAACATCCGGCTGGTACCCTTTAAACCTGTCAAGATCTGAAAGACAAAACCGGGAAACGATCCCAGGTTGGAGGAGATTAATTCAATGCAATTAAATGCAATGTGAGATCCGGAGTTCCTGTCGTGGCGCAGCAGAAATGAATCCGACCAGGAACCATGAGGTTTAGGGTTCAATCCCTGGCCTCCATCAGTGGGTTAAGCATCTGGCGTTGCCCTGAACTGTGGTGTAGATCACAGATGTGGCTTGAATCTGGTGTTGCTGTGGCTGTGGTGTAGGCCAGCAGCTGTAGCTCTGACTGGACCCCTAGCCTGGGAACCTACATATGCCGTGGGTGTGGCCCTAAAAAGACAAAAAGACAAAAACAAACAAACAAAAAAATTCAAACGTGAGATCCGAGATTAGAGCTTGGAACAGAAAGAAGATGTTAACGGGAAAAATGGTGAAATCAGAATAAAATCTATAGTTTGATGGGCAGTATTACATCCATGTTGATCTCTTAGGGTTTTTTGTTGTTGTTTGTTGTGCTATGATTATGTAAGATGTCAAAATAGGGAGTCGGGTAAAAAGTATGTAGGAATTCCCATTATTATCTATGCTACTCTTCTGTGAATCCGAATTAGCTCCAAATAAGCAGTTTAAAAGTGGTGTGTGTGTGTCAGAACACTGACTTTTTATTCTATTCTAATTTTATTTTATTTTATTTTATTTTTTAATAAGTGCACCTGCAGCATATGGAAGTTCCCAAGCTAGGGGTGGAATAGGAGTTGCAGCTGCTGGTCTACACCACAGCCACAGCAACACAGGCTCCAAGCCACATCTGTGACCTATGCTGTAGCTTGCAGCAATGGATCCTTACCCCAGTGAACAAGGCTCATCCTCATGGACTCTATGTCCGTGTGTCGGGTTCTTAACCCGCTGAGCCACAGTGGGAACTCCACAGAACCCTGACCTTTCATGCTTAGCCCCTCACAAGGTCTAAAGCATCAGCACTGTCCTCTCCTCCTTGCCCACACAAGCCAAGCTTGGGCAGCAAATGTGAATTATGCTCCTAAAGGAAACAAAGGGGAAAATGTGAATTTTTAAATCATCTCAACAACACAGGTGATGGTTTTCTAGGCTGTATTATGGACTTTTAGAAACTAGGATGTCACCCAGTGATCATCCAGCAACTTGATGACATGGGGGAGCCCCCCACCCCAGGGCAGGAGAGCCTGGTACATGTTTGCCTAACAAGAGAGCTTGCCTCCAGCGACGGTGGGACGCCCGCAGTGAACTCAGCCTTTTCATTTCCCAGCCCTGCGTCTGCTCCTTGGGAAGATTTTTTTGTGCCCAGAGTGAGGATCAACATCCTGGTTTGCCGGGGACGATCCCAGCTTGTGCACGTCATTGATTCCCAGTGTCCTTTTCTTTCAGAAGTATTTTGTCTTACTTTACTTTTTTATTTTATTTTATTTTATTTTATTTTATTTTATTTTATTTTATTTTATGCCACACTTTGTGTATGTCATTGATTCCCAGTGTCCTTTTCTTTCAGAAGTATTTTACTTTACTTTACTATTTTATTTTATTTTATGCCACACCTATGGCAAGCAGAAGCTCCCAGGCCAAGGATCGAACCTGCCCCACAGCACCAACCTGAGTCACTGCAGTGATAACGCTGGAGCCTTAACCCGCTGTGCCACAAAAGAACTCCGGAAGTGACCCAGGTTATTTTTCCTTATGCCAGAAAAAAAGAGCCACCTCCTCTTAGTTAAATGTGAGAACTAAGACATTATCATCATAGAGAACAAGTCTACCTCTTTTTCAAATAGTGTTTTAAATATTTGAAAATGTCTGGCCCACTCACATGCAGAATTGTCCCAGCTCACCCAGCTGAGCTTCACAGGTCATCATTTCCAGAATCCTCACCAGCCTCATAAACCCCTGCAGGCATGCGCTGAAGGGTCAGGCCAGAATGGAATGCAAAGCCCCAGGTGTGGTTTGACTAATTTTGCAGCATTTGAACTGTTATATTATTTTCCTATCAATGTTCTTACCCTTCTTCTCCTCCTCCTCCTTGTCTTTCTTCTCCTTCTTCTTTTCTTTTTAGGGTCACACCTGTGGCATATGGAAGTTCCCAGGCTAGGGACTGAATCAGAGCTGCGGCTGCCGGCCTCCACCAGAGCCACAGCAATGCAGGATCCGAGCCATGTTTGTGACTTACACTGCCACTTGTGGCAATGCCGGATCCTTAACCCACTGAGCTGGGCAGGGGATCGAACCTGCATCTTCGTGGATACTAGTTGGGTTCTTAACCCACTGAGCCACAGTGGGAGCTCCCTATCAATCTTCTTAAGGTATCCTTAACCAGTGTTATTTATAATGCAGAAACCAGAGGCTAATTAAATTCAGGACAATAAGGGGATCATTAAATTTTTGGAGTATAATTATGCCAGGAAATATTATGTAAGAATTAAAAGCACATTGCAGAAAAAATAGTTAAAACCCAGACCCCAAGGATAGTGTCTGGAGGGAAAACCAATAACATAACAGTGGGGAAGGTTGGCAGCACCCCCATAACCATGTGGAAAGTCACGTACCCTCTGATGCAGTGTGACTTCACCACTGCCATCTCCTTTTTATTAACTGAGAACCTCTAATCATGAGGAAACATCAGATAAACCCAGTTGAGGGAACATCCACGAAATACTTGACCAGGGCTTTTCAAAACTTTCAAGATCAGGAGCTCCACTGTGGCTCAGGGGTAAGAAACCCCACTAGTAGCCACAAGGATGCAGGTTTGATCACTGGCCTTGCTCAGTGGGTTAAGGATCCGGCATGGCCACGAGCTGTGGTGTAGGTCGCAGACAGGGCTTGAATCTGGCATTGTTGTGGCTGCGATGTAGACCAGCGGCTACAGCTCCGATTCGATCCCTAGCTGGGAACCTCCATGTGCTGCAGGTATGGCCCTGAAAAGACCAAAAAAAGTTTAAAAATTAAAAAAAAAAGAATATGACTTTTAAAGATTAAAAAAATAGAAAAATAAGACTGTCAAGATCATGAGAAAAAAAGAAAGGCTGAAAAACCAGGCGACAAAGACATGCTGATTAAATGTGATGCTGTATCTTGAAACAGAAAAAGGACGTTAATAGAAACACTGGCCCAATCTGCATAGAGTCTGCCCTTTAGTTAATAGTCATGTACCCATGTTCCTTTCTTAAGGGTTGAAGAATATACCATGGACATCTGAGATGTTAACCTTAGGGGAAGCGGAGCAAAGGGTCTTAGGAGCTCTCTATGACTTTTGCAACTTTCTGTGAATTATCTAAATATATCCAAAGTAAAACATGAGTTGATAAAAGTAAAAGTCTCTCTGTATCATGATTCCAGTTTTGTTTAGACCCCCAGCACACACACATGTGCACATTCATGTTGAAAAATGGTCGGAAGGAAATATAGCAGAATAGTAAGCAGAGCAGGTGGGAACCCAGCCTTCTTATGGAAATAGCATGGATTAGGGAAACTCCTAGAGACAGGGACAGGGCAAAGAGCAAGACCCTGTTGTGCCCTGGTTTCTAGGATAGCCGAGAGAGCTACAGGGTCCAGGACAGGTATGGCAGCTCCAGGGTGATGGGTTTGAGTTGTTTGATTAGGGAAACCCTGGCCTGGCATGTTCCAGGCTAGGATACAACAGCAGGGCAACACAGCAGGTCCCGGGCTCCCATCCTGTCTGGCCAGCTCAGCAGAGCACCCCTCATGGAATTAGGGAGCTGGTTCAGGTTTTGTGGGTCCAGTGGCAAAGGGGCAAGCAGTTCACAGGACTGGGAAGAAGCTCTGATTCAAGCCCTAGCCTGGGAATTTTCATATGCCATGGGTGTGGCCCTAAAAAGCAAAAAGAAAGAAAAAAATTGTGTATATGTACAAATGGAATATTACTCAGCCCTTAAAAATGATGGCATCTTGCCATTTGTGACAATATGGATGGACTTTAAGGGCATGAGGCTAAGTTAAATAAGTCAGAGAAAGACAAATACCATACGATTTCATTGATATGTGGCACCTAAAAATAAATAAATAGATGTATGTAAAAACCAAGCTTATAGATACAGAAAAGAGATTGGTGATTGCTAGATTAACTCTAGATTTAATTCATTTGAGTAATCCCTGGATGAATAACCACAGGCCATGGAGAGTTGAAAAAAAACAACAGCCTAAACACCTTCCATTCTTAGCAAGGGCTGGGAATTTCAGGTACAAGGTGGCTTTGGGAAATGGATGTCAATATCAGAGTAAAATGTGGGATTTTTGGTCTAACAGATGTTATCCTGCTAGGTGGGGCTTCAGGTTACAAGTTTTGAATGGATCCTTCAGTTTTTTCAGAATCAGAGTGTAAAGCAGCCAAGCTGAGTTGCTTAGGCAACCACAATATAACTGATGAGCATTACATATAAATTCAATTTGTTGCTAAGAAAAGAAAAAAGACAAAGAAATCAAGGACACCCGGCAGGGCAAGGGTGTTTGGAGCATGGAGAGTAGTGACCTTGAGGCTCAGAGTCAGGAGGTGCAGGACTGGGGGTGGCTGATAAAGGGAGTCAGGAGTCAGGGACAACAGGAAGGATGCAGAGAGGGTTAAGCTTTATCCTGGTTGCCATGGGAACCATGAAAGTTCGGGTCTTATTGTTTAAGTCGGGTTAGTGGTATGATTGGATCTTTATCTTAAGAACATAAAGGATTCCATGAACTCCACCGTGGAAGGGAAAATAAAGAGGAAGAGATGACAGGGCAGGAAACCAGCAACATGTCAGTGTCATAATTGCAGCAAGAGATGGGAGGCCTGGACCACGGGAGGGAAGCGAGTTTGGAAAGGAAGGTGAGAAACCACTGCAGCCTGAAAATAACAAAGCTGGGTAACAGAGGGAGGGAATCTGCATGCCAGTTCCTGCAGCAAGCATGCTTCAACAGTTCTCAGGTTTGAGACAAGACATTGCATTTCCCTACAGAAGCGGGGGCAGAGGGATGCTGGCCACACGTAGACCCAGCACTTTTGAAAAAGTAGAGAGAGGCAGGGAGAATGGAGATGAGGTCATGGTCAGCAGAGCCTGTGGATGAGAACAGGTCTGCAACCCACCACCAGAGATGAGTGAAGTCCCCCTTGGTATGTACAGAGGAGGACAGCAGCCCATCCCCAAGGGATCTGAGAGGCACGTGATTCACACTAAGGATAGCCCTCCACCCTCCCTCGTCCGTGACCTGGATCTCCTGAGCTCTGCTTGATGAAGTGTGTTTATCAGTTCCTGGGTCTGATCCTTGGCCCTGCTAGTTAACTTCAATGATGAAAACAAATAAAAAATGTCCTTATTGAACAGTAACTCTTTTCCTGCTTCCCTCTGGACAGGGAGGCAGCAGGGGGAACATGTGCAGTATGGCATCTTCCCACCAGGTGGCACCCAAGGCCCGTGTCTGAGGTTCAGCCCCAGCCTGGCATCCAGCCTTTGCTGGAAACGTCACAATAAAAACACAGATTTCAAAAGCAATCTTACAGTTACCAGAAGGGAAGCTATGGGGCAGGGAGCGGGGAAGAATTGGGAGGGTGATTAACAGATGATTAATGAGAACCTACTGTGTAGCGCAGGAAAATCTACTCAATACTTTGAAATAACCTGAGGAAAAAAAAATGAATATGTGTATATCGGATTCCCTTTGCTGCACACCTGAAACTAATACATTGTCAATCAACTATACTCCAATAAAATAAAATAAAATAAAAACCCTGTCCAGAGAAGACATGGCAGTCTTGACAACTAGTTTTCTGTAGTCTTTGGTAACAGAACAAGGGCAGAGGGCCCCAAACACCCCCACTGGTGATAGGTGGAAGTAAGCCTGAGCTATGAACATTGCAGTGCGATGTGTGCTGGGCTGCGAGCCGTGACTTCCATCCGCAGGAAGCTTGTCTGAAGATGGCCTCTTCGCTGCCTGGACGCTGCAAGTGAATCTAGAGAGAGGAGCTGGACAGGCCAGCCTCTCCAGAAGCCTGTCATTGCTCCCAACCTCGAGGGGAGACTTTTGAGGGTGTGGAGGTTGGCCTGTTCTTGTCATTTTAGGGCCCCACCTTCAAGCTGTAAAGTATTTGTCTCTCATGCTGTCAAGCTTAGGGAAAAAAAAAACATGGGCAGGAAAAAAAAAATCTGAAATAGTGCACGACATCCCTTTCATCTAATATTTATGGTTGGATTTGATTGAGCACTTGGTGTGTGCAAAGCGTGTTTTGTTTTTTTCAGAAAAGCTCTGATTTAATCATTACACCCACCCCAGGAGGCTGAGCTTCTCAGCCCCAATATGCAGATGCAGAAACTAAGGCTGAGAACAGTTATGGAGCCGCAAGCCAGGGCCTTTTTTCTCTTTCTTCCTTTCTTTTTTTTTTTTATTCAAATTCACACCTACTAAGCTGTGGAGGCTCTGGGGTATGCACTGCACAGGATGCTGGGCACAGAGACCCACGGGACAAAGTCCTTGTCTTTGGGGACCACGGGGAGACACAGACAAATGAAATGCAATGTGCTCTGACAGCCCAGGAAACAGACCAGTTAACAACCTGTGAAGTCACCAAGGAGGGCTGAGAGGTCAAAAGGGCTGTAGCAGAAAGAGCCTTCCAAAGGCACTGGGAAGATGAGGACAAAGGAAGCTGAGCGTGTGTCCAGACAGAAGAGGGGGTGTGGAGGGCCTGGCAGAGAAGAGAGGGGGAAACTAAGACTCCCCCCAGGCCTGATGATGAAGAGCCCAGGGGAGCAGATGGAGCGTGCTTCCCGGAGGGTGGCAGGACAGCAGTGCCCTTGCCCAAGGGCTGCCCAGTCCTGATCGCTTCGGCTCCCCCACGATGGACTTAAGAAGCCCTTGGTACCCTGGTCAGGGAAAAGGGAGAAGGCAGTTCCCTTTATTGGCATGAATGGACAAGACATCAGGGACCTGAAAACATCCTGGGAAAAGGCAGCTGATGCGCTGAGTTTGCCGAAGGACCGGGGGCTTGTAGGCAGAGCTTCTTCGGATGCAGAGGGTGGTTGGCACATGGCAGACACTGGAGAGGGATCCAGCAGGGACTGGGGGGTGGAGATCTGCCCTTGACTTTGAGGACGTCTCTCGTCTTCAGTCTCCTTTGGAGTAAACAGCCCGAACTCCGAGTGGGGAGCTGGCTCTCGGCCACTGTTACTGTCAAGGTAGGTAACTGGAGCCTCACCTTGCTGCACCCGCTTCCTTCTTCCAGGAGGGCATCCGGGCTAACGTGCCTTCTGTCTTTATGTTCCCCAGGCCACTCCTTAACGGCAACAAATGGAGAACTCCAACCCAGGGCCCTGCAGTGGGCAGAAAGGCCAGTTCCTGGATGTGGGGAACAGGGGGCCGGAAGGAAAAACTTAGCAAGCACGCCCTTTTCCTCTAATTTCCTCTCCCTGTTTGTTCTTCAGGTAGAAAATCTTACTCCTCTGACGATCGTCCTGGACGTGATGAATGCCCTTGAAATGAGTTAAGATGCGCCTGACCTTGGACAGGCCCTTGACCTTCATTCTCTCCCACGCTTCTGCCGTGGGAACAAGGGCGTCTTATCTGGCTGCCTGTCCACCAGCTGCCCCATCAGTGGGAGCTGACCTTCCCCGGCCCCCTCGCCTTGATCTTGCTCAAGAAGATTGATTTGGCAGTGCTAGAAATCAAAACATCTCTCTGGCCAGAGCTTGCTGACCAGAACACAATTATCATTGACCTGTTCGACGTGTTCAAAATGGCTTTTATTACTGCGCAAATAACTGTGTGCCATGGTTTAAAAAAATAGCTACTTTACAGAAAGGCACAAAGTGAGGGCATGTCCCTTCCTCCGCCTTCTAGAAACAACCACGTTTCTGCATCTTGTCCTCTTGTGGTGGCTGTGGCAGCATCAAATAAAATGTTTATGCCCCTATTCCTCGATTTATCCAAATTTGACTGAAAGCATTATCTTCCAACTGTCACCGAGGAAGAATTTATTGAATTCTAAACCACATACTTCTCCCCTCCCATCCAGCCCTTCCTTTTTTATGAGTTATGCTATTTTAATTGCTTTCCCTGGTAGTTATCTCGGTGACGTTAAATAATATGCTTAAAATAATTTCACATTTAAGATATACTTCCAAGTATACTTAGAAGTATTATTTTAAGATAAGCATTTACGGCAAGGACTTCTATAATTAGAATTTATTATTTCGACAGTCCCTGTTAAGATCTCTTTGTGAAAGGGGGGAAAACAACGCTTTTACCTTCCTTCCATCTTTCGAAACCCTAACGTCTCGTGTTGTTACTCTTTCAATGTTATGAGAGCAGCGGTCGCAGTCAAAACATACCTTCTGTCTGAGATTCGAACATCAGGTTTCTCAATTTCAGGGTAAGGGTGGAGCTTATTAATAACTAGTCTTCCAAGAGAAATGACTGAAGAAGCCACCACCTCCCTTTCTTTTTCCTTCTTCTTTTTTTTTTTTTTTGTCTTTTTAGGGCCATACCGGCAGCATATGGAGGTTCTCAGGCTAGGGGTGGAATCAGAGCTGTAGCTGCCAGCCTACACCACAGCCACAGCAACGCCAGATCCAAGCCATGTCTGCAACCTACACCACAGCCACAGCAACGCTGAATCCATAGCCCACTGAGCAAGGCCAGGGCATTGCACCCGCATCCTCATGGATACTAGTTGGATTTGTTCCCGCTGAGCCACCGTGGGAAATACCAGTCACCCCCTTTTCTTTTCTCCAGCATCTCTCCCTCCCCTCTCAATTAACAGCTAAAACTTCTGGCTCTATCTTCTACCATCATAGAAAACTGAAAGTCCGATCAACAACATTGATGGCTGTAGAAGGAAGGAAATACTTTGCACCCCATCTTCCTCGGGAGCATGGGCAATTAACACCCCCCTTTGCCCTGGGCTGCCCCCAGGCAGAGTCGGCCCACCCTGGCAAACCCAACAGGAGCCTGTGACTTTGAAGCTAGATCAGCTTCCAGCCCTGGGCCCGGGGCGGGGGGAATGAGGGACCTTCGGCCCCAGTGGTTGATGATGAGCAGCTCAGACAGAAAGCTCCTCTGGGTGTGGGTGTGGGTGGGTGGGCGGGTTTCCTCCCATCTTAGAAAATGGATGTTCTGAGTTTGTAGCTCCTGGTTCAGCCTCTGTAGAACTCGGTGGAAAAGTCTGGAAGAATAAAAGCCTGTCTCTCCTGATGCCATTAATAACTTCCTTGTCTAGAAAGGAAACCTTGAAACATTAGCTCACTTGAGACTCTTAGTTCTAGGGCTCTGGTGGAACGAGCTCATGCAAGCCTCCTCAGCATCAAAAAAAAAAAAAAAAAAAAAAAAAAATCCCATCAGATACACATTTCAAAATTGCATATGCAGTTGGGCTCCCAAGAAAGAAGGGGAAATCCACGGATGTCTGAAAGAATAGAACTGAAAAGCCAAAATCATAATATTCTCTTCCTGCATCAGCCCTGGGAAAGAGGGACGTGGGGACCAGACCCTGACACGCCCCCAACACACAGAAGCTTCACCCGCAGACACTGAACAGGAGATGAGACCCTAATGCTAAGATGTGACCCACAAGTAAAAAAAAAAAAATACTGCCAGAGGAGATCCCGTCGTGGCTCAATGAAAAGGAATCCAACTAGGAACCATGAGGTTCGGGGTTCGATCCCCAGTGGGTTAAGAATGAGGTTCGAGGTTCAATTCCCAGTGGGTTAAGGATTCAGTGTTGTCATGAACTGGGGTGTAGGTTGTAGACGTGGCTCGGATCTGGTGTTGCTGTGGCTGTGGTGTAGGCTGGCAGCAATACCTCCAATGAGACCCCTCATCCGGGAACCTCCATTTGCTGCAGGTGTGGCCCTAAAAAGCAAAAATAAAAACAAAAGCAAAAACTACTGGAGCTCCCATGTGGCAAAGCAGGTTAAGGACCTGGCATTGTTACTGCAGCGCCTCGGGTCACTGCTGTGGTTCAGTTTCGGTCCCTGGACCAGGAACTTCTGCCTGCTGTAAGTGCAGCCAAAAAAAAAAACAAGGAATAAAGAAGGAAAAGGAACCACCAGTTTTATCCTTTACCATTTGCAAAGGGTAAAAGCCTCAGTAAAAAGTCTATAGAACCCCTCGGGCCCAAGATGCTGGCGAGGAAGGCTGTCTCTACTTGGAGTTCTGAGTGGGGAAAAGGCTCTCATGAGAAACCGGAGAACCTCAAGGCCATGTTGAACGTGAGGTTGGTATCCAAAAATAAGATTTTTAGGTGATGGGGGAGGACATCTATATAGAACAGATCCTGGGCCCTGCTCCTCAACCCAGGGGCTCCTCAGAGACGCAAAGTCCTTGCTGATCCACAGGGACCCTGCAGCCCCGTGGTCCAGGAGTCCTGTGCAAACAGTTCTGCGAAAGATGAGCTCGCCACGAAGAATAGGATGAATGGGAAACGGCTTTGCTCAAACATGTTTAATAGTTAAAGTGGGAGTTCCCGTCGTGGCGCAGTGGTTAACGAATCCGAGTAGGAACCATGAGGTTGCGGGTTCGGTCCCTGCCCTTGCTCAGTGGGTTAACAACCCGGCGTTGCCGTGAGCTGTGGTGTAGTTTGCAGACGCGGCTCGGATCCTGCGTTGCTGTGGCTGTGGTATAAGCTGGTGGCTACAGCTCCGATTAGACCCCTAGCCTGGGAAACTCCATATGCCGTGGGAGAGGCCCAAGAAATAGCAAAAAGACAAAAAAAAAAAAAAAAAAAATAGTTAAAGTGACAATTTCAAGAGCTATGAAATAGCCTCTGAGTGATCAAGGCACATGGAGAGGTACCTCATCTGCACTGGTTCCCCTGGGAAAGGCTGTCCCCAAACCACCCCAGGAGGAGGAAGCCAGGAAGGATGAGGGACCTTCTCACCCAGCACCAGCCCCGTCTGACAGATGACGACCCTGAATCCTCAGGGAACCACTCACGGCTGTGGGAGACAGTGATGGAACAGGAGGGCTCAGGTTTCTAAAACCATGAGCTGGCTTTTTATTTTTATTTATTTTTTAATGCCCCCACCCACAGCACATGGAAGTTCCTGGGCGAGGGGTTGAGCTAGAGCTATAGCTGCCGGCCTACGCCACAGCCATAGGAACACCAGATCCAAGCTGCACCTGCAACCTACACCCCAGCTTGCAGCAACACTGGGTTCTTAACCCAGTGAGCAAGGCCAGGGATGGAACCCACATCCTCACAGGCACTATGTCAGGTTCTTAACCCACTGAGTCACAAAGGGAACTCCTTGATTTGGTTTTTGTCAGTTTTATTTATTTATTTTGCTTTTTAGGCCTGCTGGTGTGACCTCTGGAAGTTCCAGGCTAGGGTTCTAATTGGAGCTGCAGCTGTTGGCCTATGCCACAGCCACAGCAATGCCCGATCCAAGCTGTGTCTGAAACCTACACCACAGCTCACAGCAATGCCAGATCCTTAACCCACTGAGCAAGGCCAGGGATCAAATCTGCATCCTCTCGGATACTAGCTAGGAGCATTTCTGCTGAACCACAACAGGAACTCCTTAAGTTGGGTTGTTTTTTGGGTTTTTTTTGCCTTTTCTAGGGCCGTACCCATGGCATATGGAGGTTCCACATTACAGAAGCTGATCCTCTGCTAAAAGAAGGACAGAGAAGGACGTTGAAGCTTTTATATTTCTTCACCCAAGGTGACCCATGGGTACAGTTCTGGCTGCGCTGGCTGGTGACTCAGCACCAGCCTCCTTACTCATTAAATGATCGTTCTTCTAGTGGAAGCATCCTCGACATCCAGGGTTCTCAAGCTCTAGTATGCCTTCGAATCATCTGGAAGACTTCCCTCGGGTGCTGCACGCAGCCCCTGGGGTTGTCATTCAGCAGGTGTGGGGCAGAGCCTGAGGACCTGCATCTCTAACAAGTTCCCAGGTGATGCCAGTGCCACTGGTCCAGGGACAAGGTTTCGAGTGGCGAGCCCCTTGGAAAGTTGTGCTTCAGTTATTCTGTTACCTGTTACCCACATTCTCCAAGGCAGACAAGGGAGAGAGGGAGGAGCCACTGTGATTCTTCTGAGTCTCTTTTCCTGCAGAGAAGCTGTCCAGCCTGATAAGGATGCACATTCGTGAGGCCAGCACAAAGCCCATCACATGGGCCCCGGGAGCCGAGGGCACCTTGTGACGTGGCCCCCTGGGCATCAAGGACCCCAGGTTGGGTGATGCAGTTGGAGGTGATGCAGACGGAGGTGGGAATTTACACCTGGGATGGCAGGAATGGCCCAGGGGAGGGAAAGTGGTCCAAGCCCAAGAAGGTCCAGGAATACCTAGCCTGAGACCAGGGCGGAATGTCCTGTACTGGCACCAGCTCACTTAGAAAAAAAAAAAAAAAAAGGACAGAAACTGTTCTAAAATTGGCCTTTCTTCTCTTGGGAAAGTCGGACTTTTTCCCAACAACCCGCAGTCTGAGGGCGCTGGCGGGAGGGGGAGGGGAGGCCACCACGGCTCACCATTACCTTCTGTGATGGATGACTTTTCCCACGGGACCTCGCATTCCGAGCCCTGGCTCGGGCCCAGGCCAGCCGTCTGGGAGCTGGGACAGGGAGGCGGATCGCGAGGCACCGGGGACCCGCAACTCGGTTGGGGTCCCAGCTCCAGCCGTGGTTTTCTAATTAGAACAGTCGCTGGGTCTCAGGTTGCACGTAACACTTCTCAGAACACTTCATTCGTGCCTCCGCTCCTCTCATCAACAACGATTTATTGCGTGTGTACAACAGGCACAGCCCTGTGCTCAGTCCTCAAGGAAGGAGCAGAGGATCTAAAAGCTGCATCGATCCTGAGGCCACGGGACTGCAAGTCAATGCTCAACCCATTGACTTGCACGAGCCCTGTATCCACCGACATCCGCTCACGCGAGGACTTCCCTGCACCTTCTCTCAGCTCCCCCCAGAGAGGAAATGGGCTCAGAAGAGAAGTCAGATTGGAAATGAGACAAGATAAAGCAAAGGCTCTGGTGAGGGCTGGGCAACCCCGACAGAGCCACACAAACCCCCCAAAGGGCTGTGGAACAGAGAGTGGTTCTTCCTCCATCATGGGGCCGGGGGGATGTCCCAAGGGATCCAGACCAGGCAGAGAACTGGGGAGACGGCTTTGGGTTTTGATCCAGCCCTGGTGAGAGGGATGGAGTAGGACAGTTACACAGGTGGTTGTAGGAGTCCCAGGAGGGGACCCCAGATAGAGAGGGAAACCTGGAGAACTTTGGGGGACCCCTGTCAGTTAGTGATCGCTCAAGAAAGCCATCAGAATATCATGGGATGAAGCAGCTTGCTTAACGATAAAATCATAAATCAAAGCATGAGCTATGCCTCAGGTCATTAAGTGAATGATACACTGAGGCCTGCATTCAAGGTCAGCAGGATAATGAGCCTTAGAACCAAGGACAGAATGTAAGGGAAAGATGACCTTCCAAAGTAGGAGACCCTCTGGGAGTTCCTGTCATGGCTCAGTGGAAGAGAATCTGTCTAGCATCCATGAGGACACAGGTTCCATCCCTGGTCTCGTTCAGTGGGTTAAGGATCCGGCATTGTCGTGAGCTGTGGTGTAGGTCGCAGATGCGGCTCGGATCTGGCGTTGCTGTGGCTCTGGCGTAGGCCAGCAGCTACAGCTCCGACTAGACCCCTAGCCTGGAAACCTCCATATGCCATGGGAGTGGCCCTAAAAAAAGACAAAAAAAAAAAAAAAAAAAAGGAGACCCTCGTTATATGGAATCCTGAGATGACTCAACATGTTTTAGTGTATGTTACCACCCTGCGGCTGATTTGAATAAGCACCAGGACTGGCCTAGTTTGACCTCATTTTGGCCAATGTACTTTCTTAACCAGATACGAAGGAGGAGCTAATGATGGAAGCCTGATGTGTCTCTGAAGAAAAAGGAAGAAGGCTGTCTTTCCCCCTCCCCACTTTCCTTAGATGATAACACTGTAGCCCACCTAATCCTCGGGGCAGAGCCTCCTTGCCTGCCCGCTTGCATCTCTCACAAGCATCCTATTTCTTGCCTATCACTTTGTCTCTCGCTGACTTCCTTCTGTGCTGTGACTCAAAGAAACTGAGCCTCAGTAAGCCCAGAAACCAAGTGAATGATTCCAATTAAAAACAAACAAACAAACAAAAAAAAACCTTGGAGGAGTTCCCGTTGTGGCTCAGTGGTTAATGAACCTGACTAGGATCCATGAGGTTTCAGGTTCGATCCCTGGCCTTGTTCAGTGGATTAAGGATCCGGCGTGGCGTGAGCTGTGGTGTGGGTTGAAGATGTGGCTCGGATCCCGCGTTGCTGTGGCTCTGGTGTAGGCTGGTGGTTGTAGCTCCGATTCGACCCCTAGCCTGGGAACCTCCATATGCCATGAGTGCAGCCCTAAAAACAAAAGCAAAAACAAAAACAACAACCAAAAAAAACATGAGTTCAAATCCCAATCTGGGTTTTGGCTGAGTCCAAATCAGAGGTGTTTTGGTTTCATTAACCTCAGGTAGTCTGGACACAGCACCACCAGGGCACCTCCCACCTCTGAAGTGGGGGAAGCATTTTCTTGTGGCCGAAGTCCAGTCCTAGTTTCTAACAATAAATTTTATACCTGTTTTTACAGTCTTTGCCTCCTTGAAATATTCTTGCTTTCAACAAGGGGCAAGAATCAGGGCAATTTTTTTTAGCTTCTAGCTGGTCTAGGAGCTAAGATTCCTGGTTTTCACCCAGGCTGCCCAGCTTCAACACCTGAGCAGGGCATTAAAATCTCGCGTCAAGCCATCGCTCACTGCTGTCTCTCTGAGATCGCATGTACTGTTTGAGGGGAAGGCAGCGGTGGCAGCACACACAGGCAGGACCCAGCCTGAGCCTCTGCTGCTGAGAGCCTCGAACGCATAGCTGAGCCTCCCCCGACCCCTCCGCCGATGGAATGTCATGGGGGAGGTTACCCCACAACATGCTGTAGAAAATCCCCTAGGTCCCCCTGAGTTCAACTTGTGACAAGATCCTGGGCAAAACCTGTCCCAGGGCCAGGAGAAGGTATCTTTGGCTTTTCCCAAGGAGACCCCCCACAGCTGGAAGGAGATGAGGAGGATATGTGACATCTCAGTGGCAGTGACCGGCCTTCATAGTGTAGTTCTTTCTGCCGCATGAACTCACTAGGTTTGCAAAACAGACCCTGGGATGTAGGACGCAGAGTTATGTCACTTATTTTTTTTTTTTTATTAGAAGCTGTTCACAGAGATAGTAAACAGTCTCTAGCCAGCTCTCTGAAGAGCTAGGGATAAAATTCCAGGCTTTTTTTTTTTTTTTTTTTTTGTCTTCTTTAGGGCTGTATCTGCAGCACATGGAAGTTCCCAGGCTAGGGGCGAATGGGAGCTGTAGCTGCCAGCCTACACCACAGCCACAGCAAAGAGGGATCTGAGTCACATCTGTGACCTACACCACAGCTCACTGCAATGCAGGATCCTTAACCTACTGAGTGAGGCCAGGGATCGAACCCGCGTCCTCATGGATATTAGTCGGGTTCGTAACCACTGAGACATGGCAGGAACTCCCTCCAGGCTCCTGATTACAACTCCAGTGGGATTCCCACTCGACCCTCCTGGGGTCCTCACATACACTTTGCGACGTGGAAACACAGACTGCAATGACGTCAGAAGGAGCGGACCCAGGGTCTTGTGTGAACTTCTCTTGAACTTCGAAAACAGCACTTCCAATGAGCTTCCAAAGGCTGGGGGGAGGGCACATGTGACAGAGAATGTCTCCAATCTTAGAGGAAAATACCACACTTGGCATTTTCACAAATAGCTTACCAGAGTCCTAGAGGAATCTTCTGACGATAAATACCCTAAGTGTGTGGGGTGGGGTGAGGGCTGAGTCTGGGGATCCCAGACCAGGAAGAACCCGAATGGCCTCACTGGATGGGATGCCTGGGCCACCGAGTCACGGAGGTTGACCTGAGTCTAGACCAGGTCACAGCCTGCCCTCGCCATCTCTGGACCCTCTGCTTACCGTGTCCTGTGATCATCTTTCATTCCGTCTATTGATGTTGGCCAAAGTCCTGGAAAGCCCTGTGTTCCTTGGTGAGGCATACCCTTCCTGGGTGGTGTGTCCTTTTGTGCATTTTGGGGGGCTAAATTAAACCTTTCATTTAAGTGGTATTTATCGTTTTGAAATCATTCTTCGAACTGGAAAACAGCTTCCTGTGCACGCTGACTTCAGGAAATAGAAAACATGGTAGCATTTATCTCTGTGCTGTTCTGGTGATCCAAGAATCTTACAGATTGTAGAATTAAAGCCCAGAGGAAGGAGTTCCCATTGTGGCTCAGTGGGTTAAGAACCCGACTAGTATCCTTGAGGATGCAGGTTCCATCTCTGGCCTCGCTCTGTAGGTTAAAGATTTGGTATTGCCGTGAGCAGTGGGGTAGGTCGCAGACTCAGCTTGGGTCCCACATGGCCGTGGCTGTGGTTAGGCCAGCAGCTGCAGCTCCGATTTGACCCCCCTAGCCTGGGAACTTCCATATGCCTCAGGTGTGCCCTAAAAAGAGAATGAATAAATAAAGCCCAAAGGGAACCCCTGGTTCTTCTGCCTTCTGAACCTTCTTCGGCTCCTCGCTCAGGTTTGCAGCACAACGAGTGGCTGACTACGCACCGTGTGCTCCCTTCCATGACCTGTGGCTCCATCTGTCCCTGCCCCCACCTGCCCCCATCCTCCATCCAGGGACGCAACGCAGAAGCTCACAGAAGGGGAGCTGGCAAGTCAGGTATGGTTCATAGGCCAGCACGGAGGCATCACCCAGGCGTCCAGCTGAACATAGACAAAGTCCAGCTGCTCTGCTCCCCGGGTGACTGTGGCTCGTGGGAAAGACAGCCTGCCTGCTCCATTCAGATTTTTTTTTTTTTTTTTTTTTGGCTTTTTAGGGCCACACCCTCGGCATGTGGAGAACTTCCCAGACTAGGGGATAAATCTGAGCTACAGCTGCCAGCCCACACCACAGCCACAGCAACACCAGATCTGAACCGCGTCTAGGACCTACACCACAGCTCATGGCAACGCCAGATCCTTAACCCTCTGAGCGAGGCCAGGGATCAAATCCTCAACCTCATGGTTCCTAGTCAGATTCGTTTCCACTGCGCCGCAACGGGAACTCCTCCATCCAGATTTTTAAATGGGGAGAAGGAAGTGCCAGGGAAGGAAGAGGAGAGCCCCACGTGCCCCCTTCCCAGAGTGAAATCCTTGGAAGGATTCTCCCGGGGAGAGGCATGGTACTCCCTAGGACTCTGGCCCCTCCGAAGGCTGCCTGGGCTGTTATGTCCCAGTGCCAGGCCCTCTGCAGGCGTGGTCCCTCCCCAGAGCAGATGCACTGGGAAACGCTGCCATCTGGTGGGCATTGCGCAGCTTTCCTCCTTTTTCCAGTCCTCCTGCCAAGGAAACAAAGAGCATCTCAAAATGGCTGAAGAGTGGAGCCCTGGAGGTTCCCAGGTCTTCTAGACTTTCCAAGGCTGCCGTCATCTTGACCCAAACCTCTTCAGGGGATGAGAATCCAGGGCCATTGCCCCCCGGTTCTGGGCTGTGAGATGAGACCCTCCACGGACTCGGGCCCCTCCCCAGCCAGCCTTGCCCTAAGTCTCAACGCCTTCCCCATGGGCCTCTGCCCAGGGCTCCTATCCAAGGGCTGCCTGTTCTTAAGGCCCAGCTCACTGTCCCACCACCTCCCAGCCTCCAGCCTTGGCATCCTCCGGTTTGACCCCTCTAATCCTTACTCAACCTATAAGTCCTCTCATGCTCCCGCATCCTCTCCCCACGCCCTGCACCTGGCTCAGCAGGTAGAAGATGCTCGTGAACTACTGTGTCCAGCTTGTATCCTTCTAGTTACAATAAACATGTTCCTTGAGTGAGGGATCTGGCTGCTCCCAATTCCCAGAAGCAGAGGAAGGACCATTCCATTTCAAGACAAGATCGCGGGCACAGCAGTGTTTCGGCTGTTGGTGGACCAGCATGAGCTGACTGCCTTGAGGCAGATTTTTATGGCTGTGTCTCTGGGTCTCCCCAGTGGAAGGAGACGAGGCAAAGTGGGGAACAGTTGAGCGGAGCGTGATGCCCCTGGGGGACCCCCAGCTGCAGGGTCTGGTGGGATAGACCTGAGTCCTGATCCCTTATTGAACACCTGCTGTGGGTCAGTCACTGAAGCTCAGTTCCCTCATCCAGAAAATGCGTCTAATAATTAAAAATACTCTTGACCAGCTAGAATGTCTTGACTCTGACGCTTATCCCAGCCGCACAGTGAGAACTCAATAAATATTTGCTGAAAGAGGAAAAACGCCTACCTCAGCGCCGTGGTGGAGAATTAGATGAAGCTTTGAGTAGGCTGTGACAAGCCACCTGGGCCTCATCCTTCACGATGGGGGGAGGGGTCTGCAGGGGTGCCTCTAGGGCTCTCCACACCCCCCCTTCCCAAATAAGCCGGCCTGTGCCCTTGTCCTCTCTGTCCCTGTCCCTTTTTCTCTCTGCCTCTATCTCCCTGTATCTATCTCTTGTCTCTCCTTGTATTTGTCTCTCTGTGCCTCTCTCTGCCTCTGACTCTGTCTCTCAGTCTCCCTGTCTCTGTCTCTTTATCTCTATCTCTCAGTCTCTGTCTCTCTGATGTCTCCCTGTCTCTCTGTCTGTCTCCCTGTCTCTTTCTCAGTCTCTGTCTCTCTGCTTCTGTCTCCCTCTGTCTCTCTATCTCTGTCTCTTGTCTCTGTCTCTCCGTCTGGTTCTGTCTCTCCCACCATCACAGGCTTCTATTGGGAGGACAGGCCCTGCTCAGCGTGGGCACCTCTGACAGCTGAGCCCAAGGGTCCTGGCCAAGAAGCCTGCCCCTCGTCTCTCCAGGCGCCGTCCGCTTGGTCTGAGCCCAGAGAAGAGCACAAGGAGCAGCCCCTCCAACAATGAGAGCCCAACTGCCCTTGCCCCCTGTCCCTGGCCCCTGCCCGCTCCTCCATAAGTAGATCTGCTGATGCCAGAACCTCTGGAGGCCCTGCTTCCGATGCTTTCTTGGGCCAGTGCAGCCTGCCTCGTCCAACACTGTCCCTCCCTCCTCTAGGGAGCTGCTCAGGGCAACTCCAGCAGGCTGCTTCTACGGCCGCTGTGGGGCCAGGGGCAGACAGAGATGACTGCTAGATGAATGGGGGCACCTGGGGGCTGGAGGAGGGAGGGCTGGAGGAGGGAGGCCTGGATCTGCTTCAGACCCTAGAGCCGCCCCCGGCATTCAGAGGCCTCGCCCTCATCTGCAAAAAGAAAGGCTTGCGTTTTGGAGATTTCTGAGCCCTAGTCCAGGTCTTCAGTCTCAGGAGAGATTCAGCAAACATGGGCGGTGTATGTGCTTGTCCCAGGAGGGAAAGGGGACCTGTAGCCTCTGACCTGCATGCACCGAGAAGCACTGCACCCTGGCACTTACTCTGTGCCGGGTCCTCCAACAGCAGTGTCCTGTGCATTTCATTTAAGCCTTCTGCTGAACATGTTAGGCCGGTATTCCTGTCCCCACTTTGCAATGACAGGGACTGAGATTCTGTTTGGTGCAGCTAGAAGGAGGGAGAACGATTTTACAGGCAAGACCTTGCTAGCTTTGAAGATACCAGGCTGACAGGCCGCTGGGGAGGGCCCTGGGCAAAGCCAGTAGTGCCTGTAGAACTCAGGACTCCCCAGAGAAACAGAAGCAGCAGGATAGCAGAGATGTGCAAGAGGGGGTTTATCCCAGGAATTGGCCCACACAGACATGGGAGCTCCAAGGTGCCACCATTGCCAGATTTGGGACACTAGAAAGCCCGGGGTGTCATCCAGACTGAGTCTGAAGGCCTGGAATTCGGGGCTGATGGTGTAAGTTCCAGTCTGAGTCTGAAAGCCAAGAACCAGGTCCAAGGGCAGGAGGGCAGGACATCTCAGTTCAAGCCGAGGACACGAATTCACCCCTCCTCTACCCTTTCCTTCTTCTCAGGTTCCAACAGACTGGACGCTGCCACCCACGCTGGTGATGGTGACCTTCCTGTGTCCACTGATTCAGATGCTAAACTCTTCCAGACACACCCAGAAATACAATTTTACCAGCTCTCTGGGCATCCCTGAGCCAGGTCAAGGCGATGCATAAAATTCACCCCCTGCCAAGACCTGCACACTTGGGGGTGGCTTCAGTTCATGACACCTCACATTTATCATTTCAGTCATTTCATTTTCTCAAGCGCTGGCTCACTTAGTAGTCACAAGATCCCCAAGGGATCAGGACAACCTGCTACCGAGAAGGGGGCTGTAGAAAATTCACTTGCCTGCGATGGTTGCTTGGCTGGGAAAGGAGAGCCCGGCTAGCCACCCCCACACCCCACACACCCCCACACCCCAGCCCACACCCTCCACCCCCCAGTCACGGTCGTCGGTGGCAAGTCAAGCCACCCTTGCCAAAGGAGCCCCAAGTGTGCGTGACACTCACTGCTCTCAGGTTCCCTGTTCCCAGCCAGGATAACGGAGACATAAAGAACCTGTGTCTGGACCGCTCCAGAATACAGGTGATGACCCAGCACAGAAACCAACCTCTCCTGGCTTCCGGCCCACCCACTGCTCTTGCCTTTTCTGTCTCATCACCCCCAACCCGAACTGCATAAAATCAGGCTTCCTCCCATCACTCACTGCAGCCCTGCCGGACCCACCCCAACTCCATCTCCAACCTATACTCCAGCCTCAGACTCTGCTCAGGGTCGGGGGGCTCTGAGCTCAGACACTCAGAGCCAGGGTTCCGACGTAAGTCTTAGAGGGGGTGAGCTGGAGTTCCCGCTGTGGCTCAGCGGAAATGAATCTGACTAGTATCCCATGAGAATGCAAGTTCGATCCCTGGCCTCGCTCAGTGGGTTAAGGATCTGGTGTTGCCGTGAGCTGTGGTGTAGGTTGCAGACGAGATTCAGATCCTGCATTGCTGTGGCACAGGCTGGCAGCTGCAGCTCCAATTGGACCCCTAGCCTGGGAACCTCTATATGCCCCAGATGCAGCCCTGAAAAGCAAATAAAATAAAATAATAATTAAAAATAGAATAGAATAGAATAAAAAAAGTACGGGATGAGTTGCCTGTTGAGCTCCATATTTAGGGAACTGGGGCCTGAATGCTGCCCGGTCACTCCCTTGACCTCTCGGCTTCAGCTTCCCCAGTGGCCAGTGTGGGCATAACAACAGTTTTCAACTCATGGGTTCTTGTGAAGAGTAGATGAATATGAGCATGGATATTCTCATTAGCTGTCTTGTGGAGGATCTTCAGTTTTATTTATTTTTTTTATTTTTATATTTTTATTTTTAATATATATATTATTTTATTTTATATTATCTTAACAAGTGGCCACACCTGCAGCATATGGAATTTCCCGAGCCAGAGGTTGAGCCACAGCCACTGTAGAAGCAACACCAAGTCATTATGCTGTGAGCCACATGGAAGTCCTTCTGTTTTAAATGAAACAAATATATGTGCAAAGAGAAAGCACAGCATCTGATAAATAAGACTATTCAGGAGTTCTCGTCGTGGCGCAGCAGAAACAAATCCAACTAGGAACCATGAAGATGAGGGTTCGCTCCCTGGTCTCACTCAGTGGGTTAAGGATCCGGCATTGCTGTGAGCTGTGGTGTAGGTCTCAGACATAGCTCAGATCCCGCGTTGCTGTGGCTGTGGTGCAGGCCAGCAGCTGTAGCTGCGATTAGACCCCTAGCCTGGGAACCTCCATATGTCGAGGGTTTGGCCCTAGAAAAAACAAAAAACCAAAAAACCAAAAAAAAAAAAGACTATTCAACAAGCGTCCATTCCTTTCCTGCGTCCCCCTTAGTTTGACACATGGCAATCCTGAGATGACAGAGGCGGTGTCATTTCCAAGTATTCACCGTCCAGGGTACATAGCAGAAGCTCTGTAAATGTTTAATGAAACAGAGGAAGAAAAAGAAAGTGAAAGGAAAGAGAGAATAGAAATACTTATAATTTTAAAAGTGTGTTTGCAAGATGGAAAGTAACATTAAGAGTATAACCTGTTATTAGCACTATATGAAAGAATTTTATAAAAGCACCAGAAAAAGGCCAATCCTTTGTTCTCAGCTGCTAGAAGGAGCTGGATCGGGAGGCTCAGATTTCTCTCCCCTCCTTGGCTCTGTGATTTGCTTTTCCAGTTCAGCCCTGTCCTCCTGCCAGGCAAGTCCTATCACCTGCGGGCAGGAGGGAGCCTCAGCCTCCACGAGGCCCGCGCTGACCCCTGATGTTCCCGTGTTCCTGTCACAAGACACCAGCGGGTATGAGAAGGACGGCCAGAAGAATCGAACTGCAGCTCAGGTCCAGGAGACAAAGCCTCTGCCCATCTCCTCACACCTGCCACAGTCAGCGGGAGGGACCTGGGCTCACCACCAAAATAGTGCCTTCTTAGGAGCTGTCACTCCACGGGGCCTTTGTCACTTCCCAGAGGCCTGAAGAGTCAGGGTGATAATGACAAAAGCACTAACTCAGCTGAGAAAAAGACCCGAGGTTTATCTTCAGTTCCAGAGTTGACTCGTTGCCACTGAGGACGGATGGTTCTTGAAATTGTGGCAGCTACTATCCTGGCTGGTTGTCATGCTGTTAATTCCTCCACCTGGTGGGGGTTTAATTTTTTTTTTATTTTATTTATTTATTTATGGTTTTTTTGTTTGTTTGTTTGTCTTTTTGTCTTTCCTAGGGCCGCACCCGCAGCATACGGAAGTTCCCAGGCTGGGGGTTGAAATGGAGCTGCAGCTGCCAGCCTACACCACAGCCACAGCAATACCAGATCGGAGCTGCATCTGCGACCTACACCACAGCTCATGGCAACACCGGATCCTTAACCCACTGAGCGAGGCCAGGGATCGAACCCGCAACCTCATAGTTCCTAGTTGGGTTCGTAACCTGCTGAGTCACAACGGGAACTCCAGAGGTTTCCATTCTTAAATATGTTTTTATCGTCATACCCTTACTCGTTGTTGGGAAAGCCCACGTCTCCATGTTTTATAGACAAAGAAAACTAAGGCAGGAAATAGGATTTGACCAATATGAGACTCATGCATTCTGAGGTATAGGGAGTGATTGACCTGTGGGAATCTCCTGTATAGCACAGAGAACTCTATTCAATATTCTGTGATCATCTATGTGGAAAAAGAAGCTGAAAGAGAATGGATGTGTGTATGTGTATAACTGAATCAATTTCTTGTACAGCAGAAATGACCACAACCTTGTAAATCAACTATATTTCAATAAAACTTTTAGGAGGTCCCGTGTGGCTCAGCAGAAACGAACCCAGCTAGTATCTGTGAGGACGTGGGTTTGATCCCTGGCCCCACTCATTGGGTTAAAGGATCTGGCATTGCCTCGAGCTGCAGTGTAAGTCACAGACTCAGCTCAGGTCCAGCGTTGCTGTGGCTGTGGTATGACCCTCATGGTTGCAGCTCCAATTTGACCCCTAGACTGAGAACTTACATATGCCATGGGTGTGGCCTTAAAATAATAATAATAATAAAAAAGCTTTTAAAAATGAAAAAAAAAAGAATATGGGGCTGTTTTGTCACCCAGGGTCCTGACTGATGAGAATGAGCAAAGCCCCTGCTCTCCCCAGATGGCCACATAAGATGAATATGAAATAAAGCTTTGTGTTTTAAGCTCTTGGGACTTGAGGGTTATCTTGTTACTGCAGCATAATCTAACCTATTCTTACTGATGCATGCTTCAGATGAACATTTTGCTGATCTCATGGCTTCATGGCACAGAGGCTGGAATCCTGTCCTAAAATGCTTCCCATGTAAATCTCACTTCTGTCCAGCTGTGATACCACTGCATCGCAGCTACAAGAAACACCCTTCACTATATGCTCCTTGAAGAGCTGTTCACGTGGAATACAATGTGGAAAGCAGCTGTGGATTGGTCACAGGACAGGGGACATAAACTCATTCCACTGACTGTACTTCACTGATTTTCAGGTGACTGGAAATAGTCCTTTTTAATTGTAAAGTATTTGATAGTTTCAAAAAGCACTTTCCTTCAAAATAGATGATGTTGTTTATGAAATAGTCACAACTCTGGATGGCAGAGAGCATTAGCTCCACGGGGGTTGAGAGGCATACCATTTAAAGGACCACACAAGGATGCTGGTGAGTGAGCGGCAAAGCTGGGACCTGCACTAAGGTCTCCCGGCTCCAGGTGTGGGACTAATTCAACAGAGCCACCTTCCTGCTGCTTCTTTACTCTGAACGGAAATTTCCTTTTGTTTCCATCTATTCTAATCAGGTTTGCCTTAAATGGGGGTACACAGTACCGATCAACTCCTCATCACTATTAGTTTTTCGCAGTCTGGATGTTCAGATGAACGTGCTGCTGGTGGAAACAGCCCATCATGCACTCTCAGGGCAACAGAGCAACTGGGGCTGGTGGATCCAGAAGAAAGTGTCCTCAGGCTTGATAAGCTGGAGACTGACTATCTGGTCAGCCCTGGCTAACTCCTGGCAGCCTGCCGTGGTTATCATCCTGGCCCTGATCTGTGAAGGGCTGGCAGCCTGGGCTCCGAGTAACCTCACACTTGGACTTGGCCGAGTGGCTCTTCTAGGAGGTGTGAGGACAGTAAGCGCCTCTTGAGACCATGACCCCGTGTTACTTCTCACCTCCCTTCCCAATGCGTTAGAGAACTATTCCTCTCCCACCTCACCTCCTTCTCCTTTCTCTTTTCCTTCCATGTTTCTTTTTCCATCCCTCTGGTAGGTCTTTGGTTCAGGTGGATCAGCCTTTCTTTAACTGGCTTTAAGTGAATGAAATCTCCCCATTTTCTGGATCACTGAACCCTGAGATGTCAGGGCTAGAGCTGAAGGACACAACGACTTAGGTGGAAAAACACCACATCAAGGGACTTCCAGGTGACAGGTGGAGAAGCCCTCTCCACTCCCCCCACCCTCCATACCAATTAACACACTGTTGCCACTTGACAAAATGCTTCAGAAGTCTCCTGCATGGTCCTTGACTTTCCGAAGTCCCCCATGAACGTATGCGGTGACATTCACATCAACCTTTGGACATGACGTGGCATCTGGGGCCCATGCTCCTCCTTCCTGTACTAGAGAAGACACACTCGGCCAGTAGAGGAGAAGGGCCATGTCCATCTCTCTAGGACCTGTCACGGGGACCTCCTCATTCCTCTGCTGTCTGCATGGCTGATGCCTGCCCGTTGCTCTTCCAGCAATTTGGATGTGGGATTCTTTTCCAGACCTGATGCTAATGCTGAGTCCCCAGCCTGGGAAGGAGTAAGCTCTCAGGGCGACGTCTGCATGACCCAGCTGCCTCTGCTCTTGGGAGCTCAACCTCGGGGCTGGAAAAAGCGACAGAGAGGGAGGATAAGGAGCTCCTGGAAGGTTACATCCCATCCTCTCCTGCTTCTTCTCTCCTCCTTCCACCTAAGGGTCCAGAAGCTGCGGTTGGTCCCAGGGTCCTTGGCAGTCCTGGATGTGTAAGAGGCCCTGTGTTTTCAGGCTCCAGTTCCAACCTACTTGACCAGGTAAAATCATCGTATTAGGCACAAACATGGCACAGTAGACATGTCCTTTAGTGCTTTTTCACACATGCCATTTTCCCAGAGATACGTAGGGTTATTTGATCAGAGTCTTTCTCCCCATTAGGCTCAGCTGCAAGAGAGCAGAAACCATGCAGTTTTCCTTACCTGGCAAAGAGTAGGCACTCCATCAATATTTGTTGATTGGATGCATTCATCTTCTCCACTGACATAGCAAGAGAGAATGAGCTTAAGCCATGGCAGGAAGGACCACTCACAGCACTAGCTCTGGAGCCGGGCTGCCTGGCTGTAAATCCTGGCTCTGCAACCTACTTCCTATGAGACTTGAGGCAAATGCCTCAGTGCTGTGCATTGTATAGTCCCAAATGGCAAGAATAGGAGTACCCGCTTCACAAGCTTGTCTTGAGGTTTGCATGAGATAGTACATGCAACCATTTCAAACAGTCTCTGGGATGCAAATGCTCAGTACGTACCAGCAAACTCGAGCCTGCTCACCCATGGGGGGTGGGAGAGATGTGTTTGAGTTTATCTTTCGCAAGACACAGGAGAGACATGATGCACTTACCCAAGGAGGCAGTTTTGAGACAAAAACCGTGTTCTAACTAAAATTGTTCCGTGAAGGTACCGGGTGTATCTAGCAATAAGGAATTTATAACTAGAGACAAGGGTGCGGTTACCATCACACAAACAAAGAGGTTGTGGAAGGAATCTGGATATAAACCATGCGGATCTCTGGCAGTGGATCACGGGCCATGGGTGTCTAGGATCAAAAGAGTGGGCATCGCAGTAAAAGCCCACTTTAAAAAAAAATTAAAGTGCAGTTGGTTTACAATGTTGTGTTAGTTTCTGCTGCACAGCAAAGTGATTCAGTTATACACGTACACACACGCGTGCACACGTACATATACATACATATTCTTTTTCATATTCTTTTCTCTTAGGGTTTATCACAGGACTCTGAAGATAGTTCTCTGTGCTGTACAGTAGGTCCTTGTTGTTTATTTCTTCCAGGTATAATAGCTGGTATCTGGTAACCCCAGCCTCCCGGTCCACCCCTCCCCTGACTCCCCGCCCCCCCTTGGCAACCCCAAGTCAGTCCTCCATATCTGTGGGTCTGTTTCTGTGTTTTAGATAGGTTCATTTGTGTTATATTTTACATTTCACATATAAGTGATATTATATGGTATTTGTCTTTGTCTGACTTACTTCACTTAATATGATAATCTTTAGTGGCAGTTGGGTTGCAAATGGCAGCCTTTTTTCATTTTATTTTTCATTCTGAGTAGTATTCCATGTGCCACGTCTTTGATGGACATTTAATTTATTTCCATGTCTTAGCTATTGTGAATAATGCTGCTATGAACATAAAGATGCATGAATCTAAAAGCACATTTTATTTAAAAAAACAAAAACAAAAACAAAAACCTCCAGTTTTGATGGAGAGAGATTTATTGCATAGCAAAATTCAGGGCTCTCCCAAAGAAGGAGGAGAGTCCAGGTAAAGCAGAGTGGTTAGGAGAGCACAGGCTTTGGAGCCAGAATGCCTGGGCCAAATTCCAGGAGGGCCATCACCTGCTGTATGTCTTGGGCATGTTACTTAGTCTCTCTGGGTTTTAGCTTCCTCATCTGTAAAATGGGAGTGATCACAGGACACGGATTGTGCAGCGTTATTGGAAGAGCCAACGTATAATAGCACACGGGAACAGTGCTTAAGTGTCAGGGCTAATGAAAGTGATCAAAAAACATCCCAAGTTTGTAGCACAAAACATTTCTCTGGCCAATGGAGAAAGGATTGTCCCCTTTTCCTAGAAGGGGAGGCCATCTGAAGTGAGGGTCTAAATAAAATCACAGGAAATGGGAGTTCCCGTCGTGGCGCAGTGGTTAACGAATCCGACTAGGAACCATGAGGTTGCGGGTTCGGTCCCTGCCCTTGCTCAGTGGGTTAACGATCCGGCGTTGCCGTGAGCTGTGGTGTAGGTTGCAGACGCGGCTTGGATCCCGTGTTGCTGTGGCTCTGGTGTAGGCCGGCAGCTACAGCTCCGATTCGACCCCTAGCTTGGGAACCTCCATATGCCGCGGGAGCGGCCCAAAGAAATAGCAAAAAGACGAAAAAAAAAAAAAAATCACAGTAAATGGACTGTAGTTGGGCCTCATGGTTAAGAATGCAGGATGGTCCAAATCAGAAGGCTGGTGACATCTGAGGAGAGACCCCTCCAAAGGGGCACAGAGTGGGTGACTGCCCGCACGGCCCCGCAGGTGGGGTTGATGCTTGACTCTTAGGATGACCAGGTGACCGATCTCCAGAGATAAGTGACATCATGTGGCATGTGTCTTTCTCGGCCTGACTCACCTCCCGTAGTGTATTACGTTGGTTTCATTTTATTCTGGGTGATCTTCCCCACCTTCTTGTTTGCTCAGCCAGAGGCTGCAGCCCAGGGGCTCTTCTGCCTGCCCAGCTTCCTGAACAGCTCCGCAGGCCCCGGGGTCTGTCTACAAACCCCTTCTTTGCTCATATCAGACAAGCAGCTGTTCCCATCGCTTACGACCAAGAATTTCAACTAACAAGGCCGACTCCACACATCTATTAAGTCAGAAACCCTAGGGGGAGGGCTCAGGATTCTGGATTTTTTTTTTTTTTTTTTTTTTTTGTCTTTTGTCTTTTTAGGGCCACAGCAATGGCATTTGGAAGTTCCCAGGCTAGGGGGTCCAATCAGAGCTGCAGCTGCCAACCTACACCACAGCCACAGCAACGCCACCAGATCCGAGTTGCATCTGTGACCTATGCCACAGCTCATGGCAATGCCAGATGCGCTGAGTGGGGCCAGGGATTGAACCCTCATCCTCATGGATACTAGGTGGGTTCCTTATCACTGAGCCACAGTGGGAACTCCAAGAATCTGGATTTTTGGAAACATCCCAGATTACTTACACACATACTAAAATTTGAGACCCACTGCTGTGGTTGGCCTCTGATACTCTCTGATCCTATAGTGCTCTGTCTGTAGGAACTCCTGGCCCCACCCCGTGCTGCCTGACCCCCTGGGAAGTTTTCAGAGGCTGAAGCCATCTCTATGCTGTGGGGAGAAGAGGAGAGCAGATGGTGCAGAGACCCCCCCCCTCCCATGCACATACGCCACACTAATATCTGCCATGGGAGTGTCCCCTGAGCCCAGGGTGTGACCACCTGCCATCAGAGGCCTGACATCTTCTTCTTTTTTTCTTTTTTGCCTTTTTAGGCCCTCAGCTGAGGCTTATGGAAGGTCCCAGGCTAGGGGTCAGATTGGAGCTATAGCCACTGATCTGCAACACAGCTCATGGCCACACCAGATCCTTAACCCACTGATTGGGGTCAGGGATGGAGCTCAAGTCCTCATGGATACTAGTCCGATTCATTTCCACGGAGCTATGACAGGAACTCCTAACACCTTCTTTCTTGATAAAAGCAACTGTCCTTTCCAGGAGTCCCGGCTACGTTGCAGGAGGCAACAACCAGGACGTTTCGCCTAAACTTCATGGACAACTTTCCAGCCAGAGGTGCATTTGATTTAAGGAATTTGGGACTCTGGTCTCCCATTAAAAACAAGAAGAACCATCTTCCTGTCCTTCCCCAAGGGGACAAGGGCAATACGTCATGTCCTCCCACATCCAAGTTGTTTCCACAGTGCATTTTTAGCAAGAGACAGATGTGTCCCCGCTTGTGATGGCAGTGCCTTGGCAGCTTCCCTGGGGCTCAGAGGACAATGTCGTGTTTGGCTCTGCTGCATGGCCAAGCCACCGTGGACATAGCTGGTGGGGGGTCTGGCCTGGAGTAGAGCCACAGGCCTAGCAGGAGCTGGGCAGAGCCCTGGGAAGAGCAGGACTGCCTTGGCTATTTAGGGGGGCCATCAGCGGTTCTGCTGAAATGGAGGTGAGCCAAGAGGAAACGTGTTCTCAGAGCCGCTGGTGGGGACACAGGAACTTTCTCATGCCTCTGCCCTGGAAAAACCGCAGGGCTGGTTTCCAGCCCCAGATCTCTCACAGACCAGTCTTTTGTGTGTATGTGTGTCTTTTCGGGGCTGCACTCGCAGCATATGACGTATGGAAGTTCCTGGGCTTGGAGAATGAATCAGAGCTGCAGGTGCCAGCTTATACCACAGCCACAGCAGCGCCAGATCCGAGCCACATCTGCGACCTACACCATAGCTCACAGCAATGCCAGACCCTTAAACCTCTGAGCAAGGCCAGGGATGGAACCTGAGTCCTCACGGATTCCAGCGTGTTCTTAAGTCACTGAGCCACAACGGGAACTCCTCTCAGAGCAGTCTCGACAGCCTTCTTAAAATACCACTTCGTCTCTAAAACCTGCACAGCTGCCCTCATCTGAAGTATAAGATCAGTTCCACGAGTTCCTGTGTGGCTCAGCCAGTTAAGGACCTGATGTTGTCACTGCTGTGGCTCGGGTCGCTGCTGTGGCGGGGGTTCAATCTCGGGCTGGGGAACTTCCATATGCCTTGGACTTGGCCAAAAAAAAAGATCAGTTCCAAACTCCACCTGTGCAAAGCCCATCACAGCTCTGCCTCAACTTGGCTCCCTAAATGGGTCTCCAGCATGTCCCACCGACCCTCTTAAAGGCTCACAGACTTTCTGTTCAAGCAAAGTGGGCCCTCATTCTCTTTCTGGTGCATTCTGCTCATACATCCCTGTGGGATTTTGCTGGCGGGATGGCTCTTTCCTGCTACTCAGCCCCTCCCTTCCCCTCCCTTCCTATGGTTCAAGTCCAGGGTTTGCCTTTGAGGGGCCTCTTCCTTGCGGTGCCTTGACCTCCCACCAACACGGATCACTACTCCTCCCATGGGCAACCCTTGACGGCCTTACCAGTGGCCAGGAGGAAAGAAACACACAGCCTGCAGACAGAACGCAGGTTCAAATCCAGCTGTATGCATTATTAGCTGTGTAATTTCTTCACATATCATCGGCTTTACAACCTGGCGTGGTCATTTCTGTGACAGAGGATAATCTTATAAATTGTCTCCCAGGAAGCATGGCCCACCGTAGGTGCTCAGCCAGTAGTAACAGGGAGTGACCATAGCACTTTGGAGTCATAGCTCATTTGCAGACCAGTGGACACTGCACTTTGACCATCCTTTTGAAACCGAGCAGGGCCCAGTGGAGCTCCTGGGCACACAAGCCTTTCTGTGTCCCCCACTTCTTGTTTTTCGAGAATAAACTTCAGCCTCCGCAACCTTCCCTGAGTTCCAAAGGCAGCTGCTAATCAGGGAAGGGAGGGGATGCAGAGACCGAGGAGGAGCCGTCAAGAGACAATAGCGCAGCTTTGGGGCAAGTTCTGGTTCTGCTTCAAGGAATATAGATAACAATACCTTTGAGCCCTTCTGCAGAACTAAAACCCCCAACAAAAGGAAGATGTTAAAGAAACACTCTTTGTTCTGGAAAGAAGACCGTGAGACCACTGAGCACCAGCTTTGAAAACAACACAAGCCGGCCTCTACCCTGAGCCTTAGCTGCAGCCCAATTTTTCACTCCCCAAACTATAAAAACCACCTTCTAATCTCTCCTAAAGGGGGCACGGTCTTTAGGGCATTAGCCTGCTGTGACCCTCCTTTGCCTGGCAAAGCAGTAGAGCTATTTTTTCTCCTTCACCCGAGACTCTGTCTCTGTATTTCTATTTGGCACCAGGGAGTAGAGGCGGATTTCTGGCACCACCTTCCCCACAGCGCTTAGCTCACTTCTGGGTTCTTCCAAAGGACTCAGAGCCTATTTCCTGGTCTTTGGGGCATTTGTCCTATCAGTTCACTGGCTTTTCTTTAGGAAAATAGCCAAGTTGAGAAGCCCGAGCCTGCTTTGCTCTCCAATGACAAGCCCATATCACCGAGCCCGGACCAACCCTCCTAACAGTCTCAGGATCAACTCGGTGTGTGCTTCTGAGAAAGGAAGCCCCTTGAGAGTCACTGTCCGCATCAAAAAGCCAAAGCTTCTCTGCCGAGCTGCCTGAGGACACCAGCAGCTCGCTAAGGAAACTACTCGGTTGTCAAAACACATCCTGGCTTCCCCTATCAGAGGTGTCAGCCAACATCTTGGAGAAAAAGGCAGAGCAAACTCGTGGGAGTTCAGCGCTGATAAATGATTTGTGAATGTCACGTAGGCTGCAGGGTGCTGCCCGCGTGAATGGGAGTCACCTCTGTTTCAAAGCAATGGAAAATTGTGAAGCCTCCAGCTTTCTCGTAGAAGCTCCCGTACCATATTTTTTAAACTTATAAACAGTAAAAATGACTCTAAATCTCCTTTGTCCCTAGCACCCCACACTAATAAAGGCTCCCTTTTACTGAAAACTATTTCCTATTTTTTTAAGACCTGTAATTTTTATCTTGGAGACATTATTCATCCTATCCAGGTACAGCGCCTCCCTTGTTGCTCTTGATTCCACCCATCAACCGACACGTATTTATTATGCTCCACTGTGTGCCCAGAACTCTGGGGGCGAGGGGGTGGCAGGCAGGAAAGAGAAGAGACGAAAACATGACCACTGTCCTTAAAGAACAATTTAAATCTCTTCTGTCCTGTCGGATCTGCACCACCCGAGACCTGATGGCCTTCATTTGGAACTCTGTCAGCCAATAAATATTTATTAAACGCTGCCGTGTGCCCGGGATACAGGGCATCCACGAGCCAGACGAGGCCCCGATTCTCCTGAGAGCTCACATTCCTGTGGGAGAAAGACGCCGTGAGCGAGCAAACACGTATTCCAAGAAAATGGTAAGTGCCGGGAAGGAAATGAGGTCAGTGACGGGAAAGTGGGATTGAGGGGGCTGGAGGTCAGAGAGAGACTTCCTGGAGAGGTGACTTGACTAGACGGTCGCAAGGGCTAAGGTGTCCAAGAGAAAATTGCCCCGGGCTGGGCCCCGTACGTGTGAGGCAGAATACGAACTCAGGTAGTCAGTGCGGGAGCGTGGGCTCCGAGGCCTTCTTCCGTGTGGTGAACAGTTGTGGTTTAATTCCCCACAGGCCTTGCTTTATTATAGGAAGTGCGCCTTCCCCACAGGCCTTGTTCACTATAGGAAATGTGCCTTCCCCACTCCTCAACCGATAGAAAAGGTATTTTTTTTTTTTTTGTCTTTTTCTTTTTTCTAGGATCCGAACCACGTCTGTGGCCTACGCCACAGCTCATGGCAATGCCGGGTCCTTAACCCACTGAGCGAGGCCAGGGATCGAAGTTGCAACCTCATGCTTCCTAGTCAGATTCCTTAACCACTGAGCCAGAACAGGAACTCCCTCAACGGACAGAAAAGGAATGGGAGGAATGGTGACTTCGTCCAAAGAAAGAGAAGGACAAAGAAATCATAAAATTTATGGGACGTTTCCACCCCTAAAACCCCTATTGGACCGGACTGATGGAGGTAACTGGACAAGGCCAATGGAGAAAACCACATCTTTCTGGACCCCACGTTGGTGCCCCCCCATCTCTAAGGGATAAAAACCCCTATAGGACAAATAGAGAGCAGGGGCTCTTCTCCCCGCTCCCAGCAGCCCTGGGAGCTCTTTGCTTTCCTGTAATAAAGACTTTGCTTGCTTGCTGCCTGTGTGTTTGCAGGAGTTCATCCCTTGACTTCATGAACAAGAACCAGGATTTTCCGGTAACATCTTTCTGGCATCAAGTACTCGCCATACGATATTTGATTTGATTTCACCACCACCCTAGGAGGAAGGTCCCATCCCCCGCACGTGACAAACATGAAGAGATTTATCCAGAACATCGTCTCCAGCTGGAGACAGGCCTGGGAGCTCTGGCTCCAGACCCCGTGGTCTCCTAGGCTGCAATGCCTGCAGGCATCCATCAGTGAAGGAATGATCCTCCACGTGACCTGAGATCTCAAAGGGGTTTTATTTCCAGGAAGGATCCAGAGGCCAGATGCTCAGCTTTGGATCGTTGGAATCCATGTATCAAATTGCCCGTGGGCATCGATATACACACACTGCTGTATACAGAATAGATGGGTCATGGGGACCTATTTAGAGCACGGGGCATTTCCTCAAGACTGTATAATAACCTACATGGGAAAAGGATCTGAAAAAGAATGGATACGTATATGTTTGGTTGACTTACTTTGCTGTGTTCCTGAGATTGACACAACTTTGCAAGTCAGCTCTATACCAATATTTTTTTTTTAATAAACCAAAATACAGATTAAAACTAACTAAGTAAATCACATCTGAGATGTTGGGACACTCCAGTGTTTGTTCACTCACTATCCAAGCAAAGAGAGTCCTGTCCCAGACAAGAGGCAGCCTGAGAGTGGTTTCGTTTCTGAGGCTGGACAAATCAAAGGGTAAAAGGAATAGCCTTTTTTTTTTTTTTCTCCTGTGTAGTAAAAAACTTTTGTGAACCGCTAGATTTTTTTTGCGTGTTTTAATCAACTAATTATAATATTGACCTGTAACATGCACTGCCCTGCGATGGTCAGAGCCAGCCGGTTCTCAGACCTGTGCTGGACGTGGAGCTGGGCTAAGGTGAGAGGTGGTGTATGCTGGGACGGATGGGATTATCCTTATTCTGCCGCCGCACTGACAGGTCCACTCATAGGCTCCCATTCCTTCCTGTTAATCACTCCCGCCTGTTTCCTGGACCTGCGGCGTTCCCGTTGTGGCGCAGCAGAAATGACTCCAACTAGGAATCATGAGGTTGTGGGTTCGATCCCTGGCCTCGCTCAGTGAGCTGAGCTGTAGTGTAGCTCACAGACGTGGCTCAGATCCCGAATGACTGTGGCTGTGGTATAGACCAGCAACTATAGCTCTGATTAGACTCCTAGCCTGGGAACCTCCATATGCCACGGGTGTGGCCCTAAAAAGCAAAAAAAACCCAAACCTGACTAGTACCCATGAGGATGAAGGTCTATTACATACATATTTGCTTTAAAAAAAAAAAAGAGTCTGAGGTTCATAGTGGGACTCCACGCACATACTCTCTGTCATACAATTCAACTGTTTCATGAATGTACACCTTTCACTATGATCTTATCATTGTTCCTTTATTTAGGGAAATAGTTCCTTCCTTCCATCTCTGAAATTCAGCGTCCACATTATTTAAACCCCTTTGATGCCCACAGCACGAGGGTGGTCCAGGCCCAGTGTCAGGAAGCGACGATCACTAATTCACAGCAGAGACTCAATCCTCCACTTTGCCCCTCGGCTTTTCCCAGAAAAGATGCAACAAACTGTGCCTTGCTGGGGGTGGCATCAGAATAGCCCCTTCAAAGCTGCGGAACCAAGGCCTCTGGGTGGCTGTGGGAAAGCCCAGGTCTGCCTTGGTGGCCTCCAGTTGTTAACATCTGGAACCATTTCCCACCCGGAGAAGCCACCCAGGCAGAACGGCCTGTTGCCATGATGTGGTCACAGGGCACCAGCAGCGAGTGACATGTGGCTGGGAGGGGCCTGGGTCAAGCTCTGGTTATCCAGCAAGGAGACTCAGCCTGAGCTGAGGACACCGGGTCAAGGAGAGGCTTCAACATTTTTTTGGAACAATCTGATGTGTATTTTTTTGGTAAAAGCATCAAAGAAAATATTGGAATATTTTGGAGTGTTCTTAAATGTGTGTTTTGGCTGGTATTGTCTTTATTTTGAATTGAAAATGGAGGAGAATCATGCTCTTTTCCAGGCTTAGGACTTTTAAAGGTGTTACCCTGGAGTTCCCCTGAGGTGCAGCAGGTTAAGGATCCGGCATTGTCACTGCAATGGCTCGGGTTGCTGCGGTGGCTAAGGTTCTATCCCTGGCCCAGGAACTTCCCCCATGCTGCCAAAGGAAAAAATAAAAATTTACCCAGTGCTGGGCCAGGAGTGGAGAATTATATTTTACTGGACCGTGGTTGAGGACATGCATCAAATGCCACACAGGGCCCCCTAAAGTCATGTGTGCCTACATGCCAGCATCTCACATAGCACCGGGTGTACAGGGGCTCAGAAGATTCCTGGCTTTCTGATTGCACTTGGCCTTGCAGGCACCACTGCTACAGGTCGACCCTGCCGGTGACCCAGGGATCCTCCTGAAAATGACAGCAGGGAAAGATGGGAAGAGAGCATGTCCCCTACCACTCCCACCTCTGCTCAGGGGACCACTCAATTCATCTTCCAAACTGGGACACTTGGGGAGGGAGGTGGCTGGAGTGTTGGAAATAATCAATAAGGCTTCATGGATCAACCACAGGTGTCCACTGGCTGATCCTGGCAGAGCTGATGCATAGTCACCCGGTCCCCGCCAACATCTTTTACCTGGAGTGACAATGTCCTCAGTCATCCAGCTCTGTCCTTCAGCCCATCTTCTCTTTGTCCCCATCCTGGCTCTTTCCCGGTCTCTGAAACCCTCCCATGAATCCTTGCCCAGAAGGTGTCCTATCTTTCTAATGCCAGGAGAGCCAGCTCACAGGAAATGACACCAGCCAGTGGTACAACACACAGGTGAGTGAAAGCAGAGCCAGGGCCACTGTCGAGCAAAGTCCTCCCACAGCTTCCTAGATGCCAAAGTGTCTGTAGCAAGGATTGTTCCACTGCCTTCCACGGGGCAGGCCCAGAGGGATGCATTTTATTGTCCAAACAGCTGGCCAAGGGCTTAGCCCGGCTCCCCACCCACAGCAGGTACTCATCAGCACAACCCAGATGGAGATAACAGTGCCAGCTTGTATGCCCAGCTGCTTGGGAGGCCTGGGACCTAATTCCACCGTCCAGGCAAAAAGTCAGAAGAGGGGTCAACTCCACCCCCAAAGCCTTGTCATTCAGCGCCTGCTGTATTTCAGGCCTGGTTCTCAGGGAAGATGACAAGCTACCTCCTGCTCTGAGGGAAGAGTGTGAACTGGGGTGGACCAGACGTGAGGAGACCTTGTTGGGGCCAAGTGTGTATGTGTGACAGGAGCACCAGAGAAGGGGACACGGCTTTGGACTAGAGGGACTAAGGACGGCCCTGTGAGAGGCAGATACCTGAGGTATGCACAGGACAATGATCGGGATTCCAATGGGTGAAAAGAAGTCAAGCATCCCAGCCAAGAGGATGAGCGTGGAAAACACGCCAGCAGGGGTCAGCTGGGACTGTGTCTCTGTCCAGTGTAGCTTTGAAGCCTGGGCGTCTTTGGGAGTAGATAACGTCGACACAGAAAAGTCTCGAAAGGAAGGTTTAGCATCATATCCTAGAGGACCTCAAAAGTCAGGCTAGAGAGCTCCTGTTGTGGCTCAGCAAGTTAAGAACCCAACTCGTACCCATGAGGATACGGGTTCGATCTCTGGCCTCGCTCAGTGGGTTAAGGATCCGGCATTGCTGTGAGCTGCTACCTAGGTCACAGATGTGGCTCGGATTCTGAGTTGCTGTGGCTGTGGTGTAGGCTGGCAGCGGCAGCTCCAATTCTACCTCTAGCCTGGAAACTTCCATATGCTGTGGGTGCGGCCCTGCAAAGCGGAAAAAAAAGGGAAGAGACTTACACTTATGAGGAGCCCGGGGAAGACCTGATTGTATGGGTTGTCCTCTGGGGGGATTAATTGGAAGGTCAGATGTAGGGTAGACCAGAGACAGACAATGGAAAGAGCACTGAAGGACCAGGAGGAGGTGACTCTGCAGGAGATGACTATTCAGGCGATGACAGTTTCAAACTGATGTCCAAATGATGTGGGATTTATAAGTGACCTCACTACAACTAAAGAAGAACAATAACCAATCAGGTAATAAAAGTGTGTTCACGACGGAGAGAGGAACAGAAGCATAAATAACTGTGAGCTGGGCAGCCTGGCGAGTCCGTGAGAAACACATCTTTGCAACTAGGTGCCCAGGCCACCGAAGCACAAGTGGGACAGCTTCCCTCCATTTCCCAGGTGACATCCATTTTTTAAAATGCAGGGCGTTCCCTGGGGGGAGCAGCAGGTTAAGGCTCTAGCATGGTCACTGCAGCGGCTCAGGTTGCTGCTGTGGTGCAGCTTCCATCCCTGGCCTGGGAAAGTCCACATGCCAATAACATTTTTTATAATTAAAAAAAATGCGGGAGTTGCTGTTGTGGTGCAGTGGAAACGACTCCAACTCTGAACCATGAGATTGCAGGTTCGATCCCTGGCTTCGCTCGGTGGGTTAAGGATCAGCTACAGCTCCAATTCAACCCCTAGCCTGGGAACCTCCCTATGCCACAGGTGCGGCCCTAAAAAGACAAAAAAGAAAAAATGTGAATTGTTGCAGGAATAGGAAGTTGAATCAGCTGAGGAGGAAAGCACGCAGGCGTGCACAGACCTCTTCCGTGTGTTTCCTGTAACTGGCGTGGATCACCAGGAGGTACCCATTCAGGTTCGCGTAACATTGGTTGTTTATCATACCTGCCACGAGGATGGCTGCTTGCATTCTTTGGAGCAAAGCTGCTGTATCCATCTTCAGTTTTATTATTGCGGTGATTTGGAAAGTTCCAATTAATGTGACCTTGCAGTGGCGTGGCATCAACAGCCCTCAGAAGTGCCAAAAAGCAGGTCTTGTGTGGGAACTTGATTTATAGGCTACCCCGAGACATGAAACCAAAGACTCCTGAAAAAGCCTTCAGATGTGTCGGGGAACTGACCACCGTAATGCTGTAAACTTAGTTTAAAAAGGCAGAGCTCGTTATTTCTACACAAAGCTCGGGGTTCAGCGAGGGGTCTCTTGAGTCTCACTGTGGGATCACACATGGGTTTGACCTGCGTTGAAAACCATGTGCAGAAGCTGATAGCCAGGGAGGCACAGGGCACTGTGTGCTGCCAGCCAGCCAGCTCCCAACCTGAGACATTCAAGAGTGACAATCGCAGGGACAGGACTGCGGGAGTGGCCAGCAGGGCTCCAGGGTGGGAGGATGGCAGGCCAGGAAGATACAGATTAATAAGCACTAAATCAACATCCTGCTCCTTCCCTCGGCTTCTGAGGATCCCTTCTCCCGGGGCTCTGGGCTCAGATAGGTCCAGTGGACTTAGATCAAGCCCCCCAACCTCTACCCACAATTCCATTTCTCAGGGACGTTTCAGGCTGGTTCTTTAGCTTTATTTTTTGTTTTGTTTGTTCTGATTCTCACAACGTGTCTCCTCATGTAGACAGGTGTCACCTGTGCATATCAGTCTTGGGCCAATCAGTTTCATTTCTGTCCCCACTAAGGTACCCAGGACCGGCCAGTTTGTGCCAACAGATGCCAGACACTGGCCTGCGGCAGAAGTGACTCCTCCTGGGATCAGGTGTCATGTGGGAAAGAGGGCACACAGAACACGGTGAGAGAAGGGAACGCCAAGCAAGCTTCCTAGGGGGTCAGCTTCTACCTCCAGTGCCTCCTCAGCTTGCCTCTCTCCACGTCTCTCAGAGGAGGGCTCGCCCAGGCAAGAAAGACCCAGTACTCTCCGTAAGCTCTTGGAGGGAGCAGAGAGTGCGGGTAGGCCAAAGGGGGAACCCGCTGTCCTCCAGGGCCCTCCAGTCCTGAAAGAACCACAGGGGAGTTCTTATGGGGTCTGAGTCAAGGTCACCATCCAGGGGCACCAAGAGCTTCATTCTGATCTTCTGGGTGTCAGCGAGCTCTGCGGATCAAAGGTCAGCTTTCCCACCAGGCTTGTCTGGGCCAACCACATCCCCGCTTAGGTTTCTCAGTTCCTGCTCCAGGTCTTAGAACAGTCAGGAGAAGGTCTAGCCTCCAGGACTTTCTGCCTCCCCGGCCCCACCTCTGGCCTCTCAGTCCACAGCCCCGGATTGCTCCTGCCACCTGTTGGCACAGGTTTGAAAATCTGCAGGGGTCTCCTAGTAGGCCAGGCAATCAAGGAGGCATCTGGGACCTTTTGCCAGCCTCTCCCTGATCCCAGAGTTTAAAAAATCAGATGGGAATTCATCCCTGGCCTTCTGGCAGAAGTCTGCACTTCCCTTGGTGGGGTGGTCTGTTCTTTTTTTTTTTTTTTTTTCTTTTTCTTTTTAAGACTGTACCTGCAGCATATGGATGTCCCCGGGCCCGGGATCAAATCAGAGCTATATCTGGGGTCTTCACCACAGCCAGGGCAACACTGGATCGGAGCCACATCTGCGACCGATACCACCTTTTGCAGCAACGCAGGATGCTTTAACCCACTGAGCAAGGCCAGAGATCAGACCCACATCCTTACAGGGACAATGTTGGGTCCTTAACCTGCTGAGCCACATTGGGAACTCCCACTGCATAATTTCCGGGATGCCACCTGGAAGGCAGGGCCACATTCCTGCTCCAAGGCGGTGAGTGCCCCCTGGGGTAGTGCTGGGATTGAAAATTCCCAGAGAGTTCTTCCTAGGCCCCCACCCGTGCCTGTCACCACCCCTCTGCTTCGGCAGGAAAACAGACAGACCCTCCCAGTGCCCCCAGGATACCCATGTCCCTGTCCCAACCCTTTAGCTCATTTCCTGTCTTCTGCCTCAGGTCCCTGTTCTCTAAAGGAGCCTGTCTCTCCCCCATCACAACCTTGCTCATTTCCTGCTCTTGCCCTCTACTTAAAAGTGATCTCTCTTTTTTTTAAAAGATTTTGTTTCCATTATAGTTGATTTACAGTGTTCTGTCAATTTCTACCGTACAACTAAGTGAACCAGTCATACATATATATTCTTTTTCTCATATTCTCCTCTGTCATGTTCCATCACAAATGCCTGGATTCAGTTCTCTGTGCTATAGAGCAGGATCTCATCGCTCATCCACTTCAAATGCAATGGTTTGCGTCTATTAATCCCAAACTCCCAGTCCATCCCACTCCGTCCCCCCACCTCTGGCAACCACAAGTCTCTTGTCCAAGTCCATGAGTTTCTTTTCTGTGGAAAGGCTTATTTGTGCCATATATTAGATTCCAGATGTAAGTGATATCATGTGGTATTTGTCTTTCTCTTTCTGACTTACTTCACTTAGTATGAGAGCCTCTAGTTGCATCGATGTCACTGCAAATGGCATTATTTTACTCTTTTTTATGGCTGAGTAGTATTCCATTGTGTATGTATATCACATCTTAATCCATTCTTCTGTCGATGGAAAAAATGATCTCTTTACATATACACAATGGAATATTATTCGGCCATTAAAAGGAAAGAAATAACAGCATTTGCAGCAACATGGATGGACCTAGAAATTATCATGCTAAGTGAAGTTAGTCAGGCAGTGAGACACCAACATCAAATGCTTTCACTTACATATGGAATCTAAAAAGAGGACACAATGAACTTCTTTGCAGAACAGATTCTGACTCACAGACTTTGAGAAACCTATGGTTTCCAAATGAGACAGGTTGGGGGGTGGGGGGATGCCTGGGGGTGTGGGATGGAAATGCAATAAAATTGGGTTGTGACGATCATTGTACAACTATAAATGTAATAAAATCCATTGAATAAGGAAAAAAATTAAAAAAAATAAAATTTTAAAAAGCAATCTCTTTATTCATTCGCATGCTCGATTTCCGATTCTCCCCACCAGTGTAGGACACCAGTCAGGGGAGTTTCCTTGTCAGTTAGTTGCACTGCCCAGCATGGTGGCTGCTGCATGGTAAATAAAGTTGTCCAATCCTTATCTGCTGAATGAACAGAGAACTGAATGAATGAGAGTATTAAGGACACCAGATTATAAATGTTTCCTTTTTTCTCCCCTGGACGGTGAGCTGCCTGCCTGTGGGATCCAGGCCTTCCCAGTGCTGTAGTTCCATTGCTTACACTGGCTTGACATTCACAATAAATGCAGGTTGAATTGAGTAAAATCAAATTGGAGGAGACAGATCAGGGCTTGGCAAGCAGGGCTGTATACCCAGGAGGCAGCCGTCAAAGGCAAACTGCATACGAATGAACTGATGTGGCAGGAATGTGCCTGGGGAGGCGGAGGGGGTGGGGTGGGGGTGGGGGGTGGGCAGGATAAAGAGAACCGGGAGCAGAGTGGAACACAGAGAGGCATCCAGCCTAGGAGTCTGGGCAGCCAGACCTGGTCCCAGTTTACTTTAACTAGGGTGTGACCTTGGGTAAGGGGCCTCCTCCCTCTGGGTCTGTTTGCTCATCTGTAAAGTGAGTGGGACAGACCAGATTATTTGCAATGTTCCTTCCAGCTGAAGCATTGCCTGGTGCAAAGTTTGCCATTAGAAAATCCATGCCGTGTCTGTGGGGGAGGGGAGGGAGTGGGCTGGACGGGGAGTTTGGAGTTAGTAGATGCAAAGTATTACATTTAGGATGGATAAGCAATGAGGTCCTGTTGGACAGCACAGGGAACTCTATCCAGTCTCTTGCGACAGACCATGATGGACAATAATATAAGAAAGGGAATGTAGGCATGCCCATTGTGGCTCAGTGGGTTAAGAATCTGACTAGTATCTGCGAGGATGTGGGTTTGATCCCTGGCCTTGGCTAGTAGGTTAAGGATCCCAGATGTGGCTCGGATCCCGCATTGCTGTGGCTGTGGCTGTGGCCGTGGCTGTGGCTCTGGCCGGCAGCTACAGCTCCAGTTCGACCCCTAGCCTGGGAACTTCCATATGCTGCAGGTGCAGCCCTAAAAAGACAAAAAAAGAAAAAAAGAAAAAAAAAAAAAGGGAATGTATATATGTGTGTGTGTGTGTGCGTGCGCACGTGCACGTGCACACGCACCTGGGTCATTTTGCCATAGAACAGAAATTGGTGTAATGTGGTAAATCAACTATAATAAAAAAAAGAAAAAGAAAAGGAAAATATATGCCAATTAAGAGAGAAGGTAGCAAGCCTGTTGCTGGGTCTGGTGGCCTGAGGGCTGGAGTCGAATCACACTGTCCCCACCATGCACACTGCCCGAGGCTGCGCCAGCCCGGGCCCAACGCTGCAGCCAGAGACGATCCCACAGGGCAAGTACCTCTGCAAAACTCCCAGAGTTATGTCAGGTCCAGGGACAAACCTAGGGCCCAAAGAAAAGGAGGCCGTCCTCCGGCAACCCCAGCCCGAGTCCACCAACAGCTGGGAGAAACCTGCACCACACAGACCCCCCAGGGCAGAAGGTGCAGTTTGGCGTTTTCTTTCTCCTCCCTAGAAATAAAGCAGCCTGTCCCGCAGCCACCTGGAAAAACAAAATCTAACTTTCAGGAGGAGGTAGAAGCAGGCACCATCTTCCTAATAAGGCTTTCCTGGATCTAGGAAATCCCAGCCTGAGATGGGCTCCTTAAGCCGGGGTTGGCATTTGCAAGACATGCAAGTTCGGTGAAGTAAAAGCAAATCAGGGAGCCAGGTCAGAGCTTTGCAGGCAGGACCGGATGCCCAGGAGGCAGCCTCTGCGTAACAGAGAAATGGTTTTGACAGGAACGTACAGCTCCTGAGCTTGGGCTGGTTATAACGTTTTTTAAATGACTACATTTCAGTGATTATATAAGTACCTACAACAACAGCCTCAGTTTTGCCTCTTGGTCTACAAAACCCCAGATTATTTACTATCTGGCTCTTTTCAGAACTTTTGCTAACCCCCACCCTAAGTAATTGTTGAGACCCCCTGCCATTAGGAAAATCAGGACTCCTGCTATGGTCCTGAGGAGCCAGCCTGTAACCCTGGCCTTCGTCCCTAAATGATGGTGATGGGGACAGGGGGCCAGTCTCCCCCAGCTCATCCGTCCAGTCCCTTCATCCTGAATGGCCTCCTCTCTTCCTGGCTACTCTTTAAGATCTCCAGAACCTTCTCTCTCTCTCTCTCTCTTTTTTTTTTTTTTTTTTTTTTTCTTTTAAGGGCTGCACCCACAGCATATGGAGGTTCCCAGGCTAGGGGTTGAATCTGAGTTTAGCCACTGGCCCACACCCCAGCCACAGCAACTCGGAATCCGAGCTGCATCTGTGACAGTTCACAGCAACACTGGATCCTTAACCCACTGAGTAAGGCCAGGGATCGAACCCGAGGACTCATGGATACTCGTCGGGTTCCTTAACCACTAAGCCACAACGGGAATTCCCAGAAGCTTCTTTTTTGTACACTTTTTCTCCTCCCTTTCCCAACCCTGACCCATCACTTTTCATTTTGGAATCCCCTATGAGACAGTGGTTCACACACTTGCAGGACTTGATTCGTCCTATATTGACTGCTTCCCCGGTAGGACTGGAAGCAGATGAATGCAGGAGAGCATCCTCATAAGAGTCTCAGTATCCCCAGCACAGCAAGGGCTGTTGGACCAGGGGCAGCTGTTGAACAGCGGTGTGCTGATGAGGTCAGCCGCAGGCAAGAGCACCTGAGCATCCCAGGGACACAATCACTGTGCAAGGCCTGCCGTCTCTGGAGGTGACTCTCCCCACCAAGAACAATCTACTCTGAACCTGGAAGTGTTCAGATCATTAACAAGAGAACAAGTCACAGACCCACCAAGGGTGGGAACTCTGTTTGGCTTTCACTCCTGGGAGTGTCCCTGGGCAGAGTGGATCAAGAGGCTGGAGCCTTTTAAGCCGTGACAAGACTCTTCTTTCAGAACCTGTCCTTGCTTGGAAATTAAGTAGCAAATGTGCAGACAAAAAAGTAGGTGGTGAAAAAACGGGGGCCAGTGGAATTTCCTGGCTGGTGCAGCAGGTTAAGGATCCGGGGTTGTCGCTGCTGTGGCTCAGGTGGCTGCTGTGGCACGGGTTCAAGCCCTGGCCCAGGAACTTCCCCATGCATGAGTGTGGCCAAAATAAAAAAGGGGGAGCCAGAGGCTCTGCAGGAGTGCAGCTGTTCTTACTTAAACGCACCGTAACTGTGCATCCGTCCCCTCTATGCAGTGGTTGCCAAAGAGGGTAGATTATAAATCCAGGGATGGTTTCCTGCTGTGAAAGCCAAGATGCAACATCTGGATAAAGGTTTGGCTGAGGCCACTTCATGTAATCTCCTTGGGAAGGAAAATCAGCCACAGCAGCGAAGGGGAGGGGGAACAGGATGGCCCCCCAGGTGAGAGACCCTACATTCGCATTCCTTTCCCTCCAATCACAAGAACAGGCAAAGCCCTGGGATGACTGGAGTGACACGGGGGCGGGGGGGTGTTTAGAGAATCAAAGCAACAGGTGTACTGAAGGTGGAGTGAAATACCTGCCCTGCCTGGTGGGTGCCCCCCTGCCCGCCCACCTTGATGCCCCAGGACAACACTGGCCTCCAGGACGAGAGGCTGCAGCAGGGGACTGGGGTCCCTCTGGAACACCTTGCTCCCCTTTGCAAACCTGCTGGGCAGCACCCCTACTCCCACCCCAAATAGAAAGACTCAGACTCTCATTCCCACCCCTCCAACCCTGAGGCTTTGTATAAGCTTTCACCCATTTACTGGACCTTATAAAGATGTAGTCAGTCTATTTGGATCAACACCTATCAGGCATCTGGACACACTTAAGAGGTGCAGTTCTCTCTCTTTGTGGTTGGAGCCTAAAGAGAATGACCTTCAGGACAAAGGCAGTGCCTCCTCTTTTATCTTCAAGGGACAGTAGAGCCCGAGGGGTGGCCCCGCCTCAGCCTGGAGGGGTGCTCTAAACCACACACACACTAGCTTCACAGCTTTAGGGGGCTGGGAAGTGAGACGGTGTGGAGGAGAGCTTTGGCAAGCTGCCCCGGCTTTTAGGCAGACTGTAAATTACAAATAAATAAAGCATCTCTGTTCTCCCGCCTTGACTTCAGCGTGTAATGAAAAACAACAGAGCCCTGCCTACACAGTCCCGTTTCCTCCTCAGAGGTGCTGTTCATGGTTCCCCACTGGAAATGACTCCAGGCAGTCAGACACTGGCTTTCTATCACCGCGTTGGCGTCTCGCTTAAAACCACAGTCCACAGACATCAATTTCCTAGATCTTCCCTCGTTCCCCTCCTCACCACTCCCGGGGAGACCTGGACGTACCCCCAAAACTAGCCATCAGGCTCCCTGCTGTCCTGGGGGCCTTGTGGGTGTGGACCACCCGTCTGCCCCCCCCCCCCCACTGCCCGCGAGAATGCCAAAAAACCTGTCCTTGGATTATTCAGCAGAAAAAGCAAATGCAAAAATCAGGAGCCCCATGTGAGTAGCTAATCCCAGAGAGAAATCACCGCCAGTTTATACCTTCTGTGATGTTTTGCCACAACCATCCAGTAACCAGGGGACAAAAGGATTTGTTCCGAGTTTAGGGATTACTGGGGGCAAGGCTACATGCTGGGAGAAACCAGCTTCTAAAGTGGACAAGCAAATCCTTCCATCCTCTGGCTGCCTCTGTCCACCACCAAGGCAATGCTGTCTTTCTTGACCTTAGGGTCTGGGTGGGGCGAGGAGCATAACCAGGCGCTGCTGCTCCCTCCCTCCGTGATTTGATTTTCAAGGCTGCATTTCTGTAGAGAAGCTTCTGGTCTGGGAGAACCAGACTGGATCCTTAGAGCTGCTGAGAACCATACAGGGTTTAAAACTTGCAGACAAAGGCTGGGAAACCTCACCCCAGGAGACTGCAGCAGGACTGCCCAGGGGTCTGGTCATCTTTTGCCTTTTGGGTCCATTCACACTTTTTCCTGATAGGTGGGTCTAATGCCACCCAAGCTTGTCCCTGTCCTAATGCCCTGAGACTAATAGAGTTCACCCCTCTGTCTTCGAAGCACAGAAGGGGTCCAGCAAAGAGATGATAGTCCAATCATGAGCTTTGCAAATTTTCTACCCTGGTCAAGGCAGCGTTTGCTCTGACTCCAGAACCAGAAACTGCAAGGGATAGACCTTTTTTTTTTTTTTTTTAATTTCCAAAAGATACATGAGCTCTAGAAGAAACTAACACTTGCCTCGACCAAGTAACATTTTATTTCCTGGGATAAAAATCAAGAGAATGAATTATCAGAAGTCTTCCTCCAACATCGATGCTTTTTGAAGAAAGTTACAAGAACTGGTTAAGGCGCACAGAAAAAGTTAGACTTGCTTTCTTCCAGAGCATTCTCTGCCCTAGACACAAAGCACCGAAATCACAACTCAGAAAAGAGAGAGGCTTGCAGATAACAGGAACCAGAACAGCCAGACCAGGGTCTCGGACTGTAATAGAAATATCACAGGAGAATGTTGCCATAACCTCCTCTTTCATAAATACAATGTATGTCTTGAAAATATATCCAAAATCTCTCCATCTGAACTACAGTACAAAAATCCACTCGCCAGCCATAAAAATAATATTTTCCCATGTACACAAATATAATTATATGTAAAGCAAATTTGGAACACAGGGATGGGGGGAGATTACCAATTCTCTGGGGATTGGGCTATTTAAAGCCATTTTTGTTTGGGTTATCCCTCTGCTGGGTCTAGGAAACTGGCTACAAATACATCCATCTCACAGTGCTCACCATTTCAACAGCTCCTGCGTCATGGAATGTGGTACTTTTTAAAAATAGGTGACCCTGGGTGTCATGGAAAGAAGAGGAAAGAAAAACTAGGGGATCAAGGAGACGCAGGAGGGGAGCAGTGAAAGAAGAAGGGGCGGACCTAGGTTACAGGGTGGGCTAGAAATACTCTTCGCCATGAAGTAGATCCCCAAGGTCAGGAGGCCCCCCGCTGTCCCCAGCTCTCTGCCAACTATCCACCTGCATCCCCCTTACAAATCTGTTTCCCGGCTGCTATCCAGGCAGAGGGCATACAGAGATCTCCGCAAGTCCACATTGCTCTTGGCCTTGAGGTTACACTTCTCTAAGGGGCAACTGCCCCTCCGGGATCCATCTGCATTATCCAGGGCCCCCACAGCCTTGCAGAGGGACCCCTTGCTCCAGCTGGCCTTCCGCTGGCCACCGCTGGCCAGTCCTGTCCCCTGGCTCTGGCTGCCCTGCTCTTCCTTAAGGGCTGCCTGCTCCTCGTGGTCCGTCTCCCTGTGGTAGAAGTAGTTGAAGTTGGAGACAATGACGGGTACAGGCAGGGCGATGGTGAGGACCCCAGCGATGGCACACAGAGAGCCCACGATCTTGCCCCCCACGGTGACGGGCCTCATGTCCCCATAGCCCACCGTGGTCATGGTAACCACGGCCCACCAGAAGCCATCCGGGATGCTGGAGAAGTGGGTCTCTTGGTTGTCGGCCTCGGCGAAGTAGACGGCGCTGGAGAAGAGGATGACGCCGATGAAGAGGAAGAAGATGAGCAGGCCCAGCTCCCGCATGGAGGCCTGCAGGGTCTTGCCCAGGATCTGCAGCCCCTTGGAGTGGCGGGAGAGCTTGAAGATGCGGAACACGCGGACCAGGCGGATCACTCGGAGGATGGCCAGCGACATGGCCTGCTGCCCGTTCTGGCCGCCCCCTCCCCCACCCCCTGGCTGCTGTTCCACCAGCTCGGTGCCCAGGGTGATGAAGTAGGGGAAGATGGCCACCACGTCGATGATGTTCATGATGTTCCGGGAAAACTCAGCCTTGCTGGGACAGGCGAAGAAGCGCACCAGAAGCTCGAAGGTGAACCAGACGACACACGTGGTCTCCACGATGAAGAAGGGGTCCGCCAGGGTCCTGGGCAGGAGAGGCGCCACTGTGGGACCTGAGGGAGGCGGCGCCGCCGCTGCCCCGCTGCCATTGGCCCCTGGGGCGGGTCCAGGGGGCTGGTGGTGCACCGGGGGATGGCGCAGCAGCTCGCGTTCATCCCTGAACTCAGGCAGGGTCTCCAAGCAGAAGGTGATGATGGAGATGAGGATGACAAGGACTGAGACGATGGCGATGGCCCTCGCGGAGCCCGAGCTCTCCGGGTACTCGAAGATCAGCCACACCTGGCGCTGGAACTCGTTGCGGGGCAGGGGCTTCTCCTCCTCCTTGATGAAGCCCTCGTCCTCCCGGAAGCGCTCCATGGCCTCGTCCCCCAGCTGGTAGAAGCGGATCTCATCCGCGAACACGTCCAGGGAGACGTTGACCGGCCTCCGCAGCCGGCCCCCGGACTGGTAGTAGTAGAGGATGCCATCGAAGCTGGGCCGGTTGCGGTCGAAGAAGTACTCGTTCCTCAGGGGGTCGAAGTAGCGCAGGCGCTTGGCGGGGTCCCCCAGGAGCGTGTTGGGGAATTGCGCCAGGGTGCCTAGCTGCGTCTCAAAGCGCAGCCCCGAGATATTGATGAGGACGCGCTGGTGATGGAGGGAGCCCGCGCCCAGCACCTGGTCCTCCGCCACGCCCAGGGCGGGGTCGCCATCTCCCTCCTCTTCCTCCGGAGGCAGCCACCTCGACTGCGGCAGCTCCTGGGGCGGCGGCGGCACCGGCCGGCCTCCCGGATCCGCGCGCCTCTCTGCTCCGCGGCCCCTTGGCTCCCGCTCCTTGGGTCCATCTCCGAGCGCAGCCGTCGGGGGGCAGCGGAGCTCTCCCCCTGCGGTGCCGGCCTCCCCTCCTTCCTTGACGATCATGGCACCGCCATTCTCCAGGGGCACCAGGGCGATCTCCATGGTCCGGGAGCGGGGGGCATGCTGCGCCCCTGCGGACTGACTCCCGCGCCCCCCTCACACCCTGCTGGGCGACCCGCGCCTGACGCCTCTTCTGCTGGCCGCCGGCACGGCTGTGGGGCGGGCTGGAGTGGCTGGCCGGGTCCCCTCGCTCGGTCCTGACGTCAAGAAGCCGCTGCCCTGCCCTCTGCCTCTCTGGGTTCTGGCAGCCCGTTACCAAGCAGCCAAAAGCCGCCTTCCAGCAGATGCAACCTCCAGCCGCCCGGCGCGGCCTCCGCCCCGCGCGGCTCCCCGCCCCCTGTCGTCCTCTCCTTCCCCCGCCTCCCCTCCGGGCTCAGAGGCAGCGGGAGTCTCCCCGGAGGGCGCAGCTGGGGCCCGAGCGAGGAGGGAGGGGCTGAGCGGGGCTCCGCCGGCGGTGGGAGGAAGGAAGGGAGGGAGAGAGGGAGTGGGGAGGATGGAGGAACAGGTTGTACCGAGAGCGCTGAAACTCCAAGGGCAACCAGATGAGAATAGCTCTGGATTTCAGTTCACCTGGGAAGCCCGCTGAGCGCCGATGGGCTCAGGGGGAAATGAATTGCCCTTGGAGGGATGATTTTGAGATGAGAGGGAGTATGAGAGAAGGCAGTGCTTTTTACGTTTCTCCCTTGGAGGAATAAAGGGTCTCTCTTCTTTGGGCAGAATTACAAACAGGAGGGGGCAGGATAGTTATGGACCTTGGGAAAAAAAAATGTATATATATATGTCTGTATCTCCAGATTGAAGGTGAAGCATCTCTTTTCCCATCTCCCTGCATACATTGGTACCAAAAGGTAACTGAGGGAAAATTTAGTGTGTCCTGCCGCTTAGTAAAGCCCCCATTCCCAGTGCAGACAGCGGTGGTCAGAGGGCAGATGCCACCCAGCAGCCCTAGGCAGCCAGCTGGGTCTGGGAGATTCGCTGCCCTGACGCTCACAACCTCGCTGCTCTCCCCACAAAGCCATTAGCAGAAACCATGAGCAGGGAAGGGGAGGAGGGAGAGAGAGAAGCTGGTGAGAGTGGTTTCTGCCTGGTGAAGCTGGGAGCCGGAACCAAAAGCACATCTGTGTAGGGAGTTGGGGTGGGGGCTCTTCAGGAGAGGGAGCCCCGGAGCTTGTGGAGTGCCCGGGGCTGGAGAATTCTCAGCAGTAGAATAACAATCCATACATACTTGGCTCTTTTGTTGTGTCAGGTCCATTTTCAGCACTTTACAAATATTGACTGGCCTATTCCCTTGGCAACCCATTTTCTCAGCAATGTTATTATCTCCACTTTTTAGAGACAAGGAAAATGAGACACAGAGAGATGGACTAACTTGCCTAAAGTCACACAGTTAGAACACGGTAAAAGCTGGGATTTAAACCCAAGCAAGCAGAGTTCAGGACCCTGTTCCTGTCCCTGTGCTCCTCTCTAGAAATGAGTCACCCCCTTTCAGATATAAGGGTAAAAGAGTTCCTGCTCCCCAACATCTGGGCTGACAGTTTTCGTTCCTCCTGCGGGAGGCAGGAGGGTGGCTAAGAGGACAGCTGAGTGCTTCTGGGTTAGAGAGCCAGGCTATCCGGCTCGCCCTAGCCCTGCTGGGTTTTAGCGAGGAGCATCCGTCCAGAGAGAAATATGCTTCAAGGCAAGTCTGGCCCATCCTGGCACAGCTTCCAGACGTGTTTTTGGTTTTACATTACCAGCAAGTCTCTGTCTTCGAATATCTGTTTGATTGTCTATTTCTGTTCCTGTAGGTTGTTGGGGGTTTTCATAGGTGATGTTACAGCCTCTTGTCTGTGAATGCAACACACACAGGGGTGGTTTGGGAACTGGGTACACAAGTGTTTGTTGGAATGTGTGGACTCATAAGCTTTTGTCAGTGTTGGAGGAGTGGGGGGTCCACCTGGCTTTTTTAAGGGATGGCGAGGGTGGATGTGTGCTTGGCGGATGCAAGTTTTCATGGTGTGCCACTCTGCATGTGTGGTGGGCTGTCCTAGCAGATGTGCATGAGTGAGGAAGAGACGTAAAGGTGAAAATGAGTGTGTGGAGGCATCACTGGGTAAGTGCAGGGCTTTGCATGCCCCTCCCCAGACCTGTGCTATTCCTGCTCTGTCTCCTCTGGGTTTTTCTTCTTCTCTTGCTCTGAGGTTGCCAGTTGGGATCAGGTCTGCCCCTGCCCCTGGAACTGCGGAACTGGAAAGGGTGGGCTCAGCGGCCTGGAGGGCCTCTCTTGTTCACTGACCCACACCTCTTGTACATACAAGGATGTCGTCTAGGCTCACAGGGGTTCCTTGGGCTCGCTGGGGGAAAGAGCTTGTCTTCCATGGACCAAAGAATCAGAGCACCACGTAAACAGTCCTTTAAGAATGTGGTACTTTGTTTTTTGGCTGCACCATGATAAGTGAAAATTCCTGGGCCAGGGATCGAACCTGCCCCACAGCTGCAAACTGCACCACAGCTGTGGCAACACTGGCTCCTTAACCCACTTCACCACAAGGGAACTTCTCAATGTGATACTTTCTTAAATCTCCTTTCCATACCTTTGCTAGCTTGCATCGATTTCCTGTAAAACGACCTTCCAATGTCACGTGCAACAAGCAGGGGGATTACTGCAGGCTCTCCCTTAAAGAAAGAACTAGCTTTGGAGCTCAGGGAATGCAGTTAGCTGACAGCGCCCAGCTGTTATCACCTCCTGGCTCTGCCTGCTGTCATCCTCCTGGGGAGCCGCTGGCAAGGACTGAACATGGCAAGTTTACAAGGACCTGGCCAGTTCTGTGTCTGCCCAATGCAGAACCCTGCAGCTGTGCAGTCTTGGCACTGGGTCACCCCACTGGATCTGCTAAGACTTTGTAAGAAAATCATTGTCTGAGATTCTTGCTCATTCAACCCTTCCTCCTGCCCTTTTCTTTCATGGTGTCAGAACAGCATCTTAGTCTGAGGATGTCCCTTGCTGAGTTTTGCAGTCTTTTGGCTTTTGTTTTTGGTTTTTTTGGTTTTTTTTTTTTTTTTTTTTTTTTTGTCTTTTTGTTGTTGTTGTTGTTGTTGTTGTTGCTATTTCTTGGGCCGCTCCCGCGGCATATGGAGGTTCCCAGGCTAGGGGTCGAATCAGAGCTGTAGCCACCGGCCTACGCCAGAGCCACAGCAACGCAGGATCCGAGCCACGTCTGCAACCTACACCACAGCTCACGGCAACGCCAGATCGTTAACCCACTGAGCAAGGGCAGGGACCGAACCCGCAACCTCATGGTTCCTAGTCGGATTCGTTAACCACTGCGCCACGACGGGAACTCCTGGCTTTTGTTTTTAATCTTTCTTTTATGGCCTCTCAAAAAAGGCATTCCCAGATTAACAAATCTGACTAGCATCCGTGAGGATGCAGGTTCGATCCCTGGGCTTGCTCAGTGGGTTAAGGATCTGGTTGGTGTTGTTGTGGCTGTGGTGTCGGCAGGGAGCTATAGCTCCGATTCGACACATAGCCTGGGAGCATCCATATGCCATGGCCCTAAAAAGCAAAAAAAAAAAAAAAAAACCCTTTTGCACTCCTGACTCTACCTCGTTGTCTTTCTTTACAGAGGATACAGGTGCACATCACGTACCTGAAATCTGCTTTCTTCTCCACCCAATCAGTCCTAGGAGTGAAGCTCTTTTACCCGCGGTGCTTGACGGCCACCATCACCCATCACCTGAGGATCCTGTTAGGAGGCAGGATTGACCCCTTGGAGGGCTTAGATTCAGACCCGCTCCCCAGTGGGGGTGACACTTCTAGCCTAAGGTCACGATTTGGATGGTGTCTCCTCTCAAACTTCAAATGGTGTCTTTGTTTTTTTATTTTTATTTTTTTGTCTTTTTTTGCCTTTTTCTAGGGCCGCTCCTGTGGGGAGGTTCCCAGGCTAGGGGTCTAAACGGAGCTGTAGCTACTGGCCTACACCAGAGCCACAGCAACTTGGGATCTGAGCCGCATCTGCAACCTACACCACAGCTCACGGCAACGCCGGATCCTTAACCCACTGAGCAAGGCCAGGGATCGAACCCGCAACCTCATGGTTCCTAGTTGGATTCGTTGACCACTGCACCACGACGGGAACTCCCAAACGATGTCTTTGAATGAATTATTTGCAACACCTACATTATATCCCTAAAATGAGCTCTCCAGAGGAAAACAAAGGAGAGCTCTCCACTCAGTTCACGGGACGGGTCCTATCAGATGGCAGCAGGACACTGGGGGCCTGCAGAACTACGGGGAATGAACATTATGAGAAGAAAGGCGCAGAACTACGGGGAATGAACATTATGAGAAGAAAGGCGAGCCCCGCTGAAGTGAGAGGAAAGGGAGAAGACTGGGAGGAGAAAGAAAATTAACTGGCACCTTTCTTAATCCCTCCAAAAATATTCATGGAGCACCTACCCTGTGCCCGGTTCTCCAGGGTCTGGGAGATACCGGTGACCAAGACAGACGTACTTCCTCTCCGGACTTACATCCCAAGGAGGGCGAAAGTCTCTGAGCATCTAACCACAGTTGTGAGGGGCACCTCTAGAATATAGGGTGCTGTGAGAAGAGTTGGTGGGGTCTGACCCCCATCTAGGAGTCAGGGAAATTTTCCACTGTGTTTTTGTTTGTTCGTTTGTCTTTTTAGGGCCACCCCTCTACCCCCACCTATGGAGGTTCCCAGGCTAGGAGTCAAACCAGAGCTACAGCTGCCGACCTACACCACAGGCACAGCGATGCCAGATCCGAGCCGTGTCTGCGACCTTCCTCACAGCTCACGGCAACGCTGTATCCTTAGCCCACTGATCGAGGCCAGGGATCGAACCCGCAACCTCATGGTTCCTAGTTGGATTTGTTTCTGCTGCACCACGACGGCAACTCTGAAACTTTCTAACTTGATGATTTGGGGAAAGCAAATTATTTCTGTATAGATGGAATGAATGTTCCCAAGGCCCTGGGGTGGGAGGGACAGAGCTGGTTGGAGGAACTCAAAGAAAGTGATTGTAGTTGACAGATAGGGGGGCAGATTTCTGGGAGATTGGGCCAGAGAGGGGGAGGAACGCAGGCGAAGAGCTGGCTAGGTCAGATTTCACAATCCGCCCCCCACCCCAACCCCAGCGGGAGATCTGATATACTTCTTTCCTTCCACACTCAGATGCTTTGCTTGTGTCTCTGTAAAGCAAATGTGCCAACATGCTTCTGTTTTATCTCTGTTACTTATTTTAGTCTCTTCTCCCCGTCCACTCTCGCTAAAATGGATACCTGTGTGTGTGTGTGTGTGTGTGTGTGTGTGTGTGTGTGTGTGGTCTGTCTGTATCTATCTCTCTACCATCTATCTCATACATAAATAATATCTACCACACCATTTGTCCATGTATAGCTACGGATGGTAGGAAGGATAGATATTAGAGAGAGAGAGAGCTTGACATCAAGGGTCATACTTTGCTCATCTCTGACTGTCCTCACCACACCAAACCTGGTACCATGTCCATATTATGAATTTCAATAAGTACACATTGAACCCAACTGAACCAAGGGAGAGGAATTCCACTCTGGAGCAGAGAGGGAGGGAAAACCCAAGGGATGGGAATGGAAAGAGGATTCGCTCGACATTCCCAGTGGTGCTGGAGGTGGACCTGACAAGACAGTGAAAAGACTCATCTGGACAACCAAAGATGGGAGGCAGTGAAAAAAATCTACTTGGGCCCCTTATGGTCCAGGTTCTGTATTTGCCACATTCTCTATTATTACACCAATGGCCTCGGCTTTGTGGGTGAAAACAGCTTTGTGGATAGAAAGAATTTAATATGTTGGACTGGGTGCTTTAATTCCTAAATTAAGATTGTGCTTGAGAGCTAAAGGTAGTGTGGCTGTGTTTCTAATGTAAGAATAAGTTAAAACAGAAAAACATGGATATCTGCTGAATTTTTTATCTAGGTCAAGGGAAAAGCTTCCCCTGTGGGGCAAAATTTAAAGGGACAGTCGGGGGCAAAAATAAAATTCTGTCCTAAAATAAATAAATAAATAAATAAATAAACATACATACATAAAGGCGTTTCCATCATGGCTCAGTGGTTAATGAATCCGACTGGGAATCATGAGGTTGTAGGTTCGATCCCTGGCCTTGCTCAGTGGGTTAAGGATCCAGCGTTGCCATGAGCTGTGGTGTAGGTCACAGACGTGCCTCGGATCCCAAGTTGCTGTGGCTGTGGTGTAGGCCGGCAGCTGTAGCTCTGATTAGACCCCTAGCCTGGAAACCTCCATATGCCATGGGTGCGGCCCTAGAAAAGACAAAAAAAATAAAAATAAAAATAAAATTCCGTCCTAATGATGTTGCTCATCTTTGCTGTCAAACATCAATTTCCCCCCTTCTCCCACCAGGTTGGAGGGGGTGACAGACATGGGAGCCTCATCAGAAATATGATGAGGGGTTCCGGGGACAGCCTGGACAGACACACCCTGCAAGCCCGCCAGGGTGCTGGCCAGTCGGCCAGGGCTCGGGCTCCTCCCCTGCTTCTTCCTTGCAAGGGGAGGAGGTTCTGCTGAGCGGAAGGCATCTCTCAAGCAACCCTGCGCATCCCTGGGCATCCCTGGTCACTCCTGAGGGAGCTTGGATTTCTTACGGAAGAGAAAAGGACTCTGGGCTGTTTCCCCTGTCCCTTCCCCATCACTCTGCTAAACCAGTTATTTCAAGTTCCCCGCATCACCCTGAACCTCCTCTCCATTAAAAAAAAAGAAAAAGAAAAAGGAAATTGAACAAAACCATCACGGTGTTTCCTTCACCAGGGAAGCCGCACCCCCAGTTTGGGGAAGACTTGTTTTCTTGTTTTCCCCACGACTCCTTGGTCAGCTCTGTGTCTAAGGAAACACAGAGCCCCTGGGAGTCAGGAGCTGGGAGACAGGACGTAGGACTTCTTAGGCTGGACCAGAGAGAGCCAAACAGAAGGCGGCATAGTTAAACCAAAATACCTTTTAAAGAGTTAAGAGTAAAACTTGAGGAAGGAGTCCCTGTTGTGGCTCAGCAGGTTACAAATCCAATTAGTAACCATGAGGTCGCTCAGTGGGTTAAGGATCCGGCGTTGCTGTGAGTTGTGGGGGAGGTCGCAGACACTGCTCGAGTTGCTGTGGCTGTGCTATAGGCCAGCAGCTGTAGCTCTGATGCCATCCCAACCTGGGAACTTCCATATGCGGCAGATGCAACCCTAAAAAGCAAAAACAAAACAAAACCAAACCAAAAAGCTTGATTAATAAGTCATTGACAGGCGGGGTCTTACTGCTGAATGTTCCAAAGTATGGTCCTTATTATTAAATACTAGAGTAAATAGTAATTGAGTAAATATAATTATATTAATAACAGAGTAAACAATAATAATAGAGTAGCTAGTGATTGGTAATCAGCAAAACCCTCTCTCACATAAGCCTCTTTCCCAGATTCCTTTCCCTGGCAGATCTGTGCTGGAAAACATCTTAACGAGGGGAGCAGCTGTTCTCTCCTCCCCCCCCGCCCCCCCCCCACCCCGCCCTTTCCTTTCTCACTTGCCCCTCAATCCAACACCTTGGGAAGGAAGTTCTGGAAATGACCATCCTTTCCTGTTTGATGGAATCAGCACAGGTGGGGTAAAGCAAAACACGGGTGCAAAACAAATGAGTTTGCGTCTGCAGGGTGTTTGCAGGGGAGACAGGCGTCTCTGCTGCATTAAGAGATGGAAGCAGGAGGCCAGGCTGAGGGTGAGGGGAGAGGAGAGATTATGCTGAAATTGACCCAGATCCTGAATGAGCCCTCAGAAGGCCGGTAGGGTTTCCTGTTGAGAGGGATTAAAATGAGAGCCATTCACAAATCAAGGCTCACATCTGGAGCTTGGCTTTTTCTATCCCCCCGACCCCTCCTTTCCTAATATAATCCAGGAATAAATTCATTAATGGGTCCAGCGCATTTTTCAGAGGCCGAGCATAGAAGAGAAAGTGACCCAGATGGAGAGAAGTGGGAGGGGCAAAGGATGCTAGCCCTGGGGAGTGAGGGTCTTCCCTCCCTGCTCCCAGACCCCCTTCATCCACCGGCGGGTGGGTTAGGGATGCATTGGGAAGATTTTTCTCTTGTCCATCTTTCCGTCCTCACATCTCACCATGTGTTCACTCACATAACATGAAAACCCTTCTAAGCCTGAAATCACGAAATGAGAGCTTCATTTTTGGTTAGGGTTAAAGATATTTAAATTGATTTTTACTTTCTCAATAACAACTGCAGCATGTATTTCCTAACTCTCTGCTTAGGCACCTCGATCAAGGAAGGCGTTATTGAGTATTTTATAGTCAATGGCTTGTCTAGCTAGATTATTGCCCACATTGTGTAAAGATATTTTAATGAGTTTAGGTTATGTATCCAGGTACATGAAGAAAGCACTTTATTTTAAAAGTGCAAAGCACATGTAAAACTGTTTCGTTATTATGTAAGGAGTGTCCCTTCTAAGTTTGGAAAAAACAGGTGATCACTCTGTGATTCATGCAAGCCAGACAGCACCCATTTTTCTCAACGTCTTTCTCAAGAAAAATCCTCTTTATTCTCATTTGATTACAAGATGGTCAAGTCACGGAACAGGATGAGGGCTCAGTCGTGGTTTCAATATAACTGGATCTGGAGAGAATGGCTTCCAGAGGATTTCGACTCAAAGTCTGTTCCATGGACCAGCATGTCATGACCACCTGGAAGCTCATTAGAAATGTAATTCCCAGAGTTCTGGTTGTGGCTCAGCGGGTTAAGAACCTGACTGGTATCCATGAGGACGCAGATTCGATCCCTGGCTTTGCTCAGTGGGTTAAGGATCCAGCGTTGCTGCAAGCTGCAGCATAGTCACAGATGCAATGCGGCTCGGATCCTGCATGGCTGTGGCTGTGGTGTAGGTCACAGCTCTGATTCGACCCCTAGCCTGGGAATTTCCATATGCCACGGGTGTGGCCATAAAAAGACAAAAGAAAATGTCATTTCCAAGCCCCTCCCTGACGTACTAGATCAGAATATGGGAAATGAAACCCAAGAAACTGTTCTTGGCTCTCCGGCTGATTCTGATGCCACCCGAGTTTCAGAACCACTGTCCAAGACTAGTACCACCTAGGACTCTGGCCCTTTCATTGGATGCCTTGGGGCATAAAGAATCCAGCAGCTGGGATGTCCATTCTCTTGGCTATGAGCTTGGATGTGGATTGAGGTAGATCTGCATAGAGGGCCTTCGACCCCTATCCACTACAACACTCAGCCTCTCTAGGCTTCCGCTTCTCCAGTGAAGACACAAATAGTACCCACCTCCTACAGTTGTTCTAAGCGGTACATGTCTGGAGAATTATAAACCCTCCATAACATTAGTTGGCGCTGTTAGTCCTAGTTAGCCTGCGTAATCTGGCAGCTTTCAAAGGTTTGTGCAGCCCTAAATCATCCGCACTGGCCACCTGCAGTGACTCGTGAGGTCACCATATTATTAACAGCCTTTCTCTTTGTTGATCCGATGAGCTAGCCATGGTCTCCCAGTTTGATGGAAAGTGGAACAGGATCCCTGGGCCTTAACTTCAGCATCACAAATGCCCTCCTCTCAGCCCCCCGGCCTTCCTGTTAGTATTAGTTTCCTATTGCTGCTCTAACAAAATACTCCGCACGTAATGGCTTAAAACAACAAGAATCTAATTTCTTTCTTCCTTCCTTTCTTTCTTTTCATTTCTTCCCTTTCTTTCTTTCTTTCTTTCTTTCTTTTTTCTTTTTTTTTTGACTCACCCATGGCATGTGGAATTTCCCAAGCCAGGGATCAAACTCACACCACAGCAGTGACAGTGCCAGATCCTTAACCCACTGAAACACCAAGGAGCTCCCCAAATCGATTTTCTTATAATTCTGAAGGTTAGAAGTGAAAAATGGATCTCTCTGGCCTTAAGGGTTCAGCTGGGCTGGTTCCTTCTTGAGTCTCTGGGGGACAATCCATTGCCTCAGCTTTTCTATCTGCTAGAAGCCCTGCTTTCTCGGCTTATGGCCTTTTCCTTCAACGTCAATGACAGTGACAGCATCACTCCAACCCCTGCTTCCTTGGTCACACCTTCTCCTCTCACTCTTCCGCCTCCTTAAGGCTCCTTGTGGTTACGATAGCTTCACCTATATAATCTAAGATAATTTTTCTATTTCGTGATCCTAAATTAGTCCCATGTGCAGAATCCCTTCTAAGATGTAGGGTGATATGTCCACAGGTTCCAGGCATGAGGACCTGGACTTCTCTCAGGGACAATTAACTCTGCCACATGGTTCCTGCCCCTCCTAGGCAACAAAGAGACTCCCGGGATAGGACTTGGAGAGCTGAAAGGACCCGAAGCTGTTGGCTCTTCAGAGCCTTTCATTTTACAGTCATCCAACATCTGGAGTTTTTCCCTGGGCAAGGAGCAGAGGCTGAGCAACCGGAGACCCTGGTTTCCAACCCCGATCTGCAAAGTCCAGGCTTGGTGGTTTCACCAGTGGATGAGCTCCATGTAGCAGGGAAATAAAAAACTCATGAGGTGTCCGTAGGATGAAGTCATGATTTTGCAGATCCAGACTTGCTGGAAGATGCAGGGTGACTCTAAGGGCTGAGTCATACCAGGAACATTTCAGTCTCCCTGTCTGGGGAGTGGAGTTTATCCTGTTTTCTCCTTCTGTAGAAGCTGTCCCTCTCCTCCTGAAAGTCCCCAAGCACAGGTGAAAGATTTGTGAATTCCAAGCCTGGTCTCCCATCCACCACTGCCACATTTCGAGAAGCCAGAAGCAGGGTGATTTCTCACACACAGCAACCACTTCTTTCTCTGGTCAAGACAGAAATCTGGGAAATGGCAATTATCTCATAGTATCACCAACCTTGCAGCATGACATTATCAACTGTTGGAAATTACATGGTTTTCATTTGCTGCTATTTTCACGTCTGTCGTCTTCTCTGCCCCCTCCCCAGCCCAGTGCCAACGCCCCCCCCCCACCCTCCCAGCCTCTCCCTTTCTTCTTATTAATTTTGCGAAATAGCTTTCTTATTTGTAGCAGGCTGATGCCACTTGCAGGAATATGATATTGAGGATTGTAATAAGGGCTTTCACAGTTTCGGGTGGCGCTCAGCCATCAGCCATTAGATGCTTCAGCTCAGCTTCAGAGCCTTTGTCTTGGACAACGAAGAAATGGCTAGAAAAGGCCCCAGGACATTTCATTTCGTGAACTGTCTGGCTACTCTGGGTGATACTGGAAACCAATGACCGAGTTGCGAGGGCTGCTTTTCTGGAGGAACAAGTTGTGGGCGTGAGGTGTGTGTTTCCGTGGAGAAAAGAGATTTCCACTGACGCTGTCTTTAGGCAATGTAATTAGCATGGCAGTGGAAAGCAGAAAACCAAGACTTTGAGTCCCACTCTGCCCCTCTGACTCTTAGCTACATGGCCTAGGCAGGTACTTTAAACCCTCTAAATATATATATATGTATATATATATATATTTTTTTAATTTTGGGAGATCTGGTTGTGGCTCAGCAGGTTAAGAACTTGAATAGTGTCTGTGAGGATGCGGGTTTGGATCCGGTGTTGAGTGGGTTAAGAATCCTGTGTTGCCACAAGCTGTGGTGTAGATCATAGATGCTTCTCAGACCCCAAGTTGCTGTGGCTGGGGTGTAAGCCGGCAGCTGTGGCTCCGATTTGACTCCCAGCCTGGGAATATCCATATGCCGTGGGTGTGACCCTAAACACAAAACAAAACAAAACAGAAAGAATGGATAAACAACAGATCCTACTGTATAGCACAGGAAACTATATCCAATATCCTATGATAAACCACAATGGAAAAGGATGTGAAAAAGAATGCATATATACTATAACTGAATCACTTTACTGTACGGCAGAAATTAACACAACATTGTAAATCAACTATACTTGAATAAGTTAAATTTTTTTAAAGAGCTAATTTTAGTTAATCTGGTGTCTATTATAAAATCGTGACAGTTAACATGTCTCGAGCTCTTGTTAACGTGCCTTCAACTATGCCTTTTACATACGCTTTGGCATCGAATCCTCTAATAACACGCTAAGAGGTAGTGGTTATTATCCGTCCCAGTTTAGAGACATGGAAGCTGAGGGCTAATGCAGTTAAGACCCTTGCTGAAAGTATATTGAGGAGGCCATGGTAGGGGCCTGGCAGCTGCTGGTTATTGTTATGCATTTATAGGGCCTGGGCCTGTCTTCTGAACTCCTGCGGAGCCGAGGGAGGTTTTCCCCGGGTTTCTCCTTCTGACTTTCTATATCCAGCTCCCAACCTGCCTTTAGTCATGTCCAGACCCTGATAAGGCCTCATGGGGAAAAGCCAGTGACAAAGGTATGAATGACCAACAGCCCCGTAGGCCTGCTCAGGACTTTGCCTGTAAGCTCACAAGAATTTGTGATGAGAATTTGGGATGTCAGCATCTTATCCAAACCGAGTGACTCCAAGAGGCAGCGACTTTCCGCCTGGTGTCATGTGGCTTCCCAGGTGGGGGTCAGCTGACTGCATCCTCAGAGAGGACACTCCCTGTCAGCCCCACCCTCCCATGCACTGGTCCAGCCTGTGCAGCTTGGCCGAGGTCAGAGGGAGTGAGGAGAAGAGGACATTACTGAGACAGATGTTAACACCATCAAGATTGGAGGTCCAGTTTTCAGTCTCAAAAGGAGCCTTCTTGGAGGCCATGAGAATTTACCAAACACTGGAAATTTAAAAAGAACCCCCCCCCCATTTTTTTTTGGCTGCATTCTCAGCATGCAGAAGTTTCCAGGATAGGGATCGAACCCATGCCACAGCAATGACAGCATCAGATCCTTAACCCTCTGCACCATCAGGGAACTCCCAAGGGCTTGTTTTTTTGAAACAGCATTGAGAGTTGCCAGGAGCTTCAGCTGGACCATGCCAGCTTGCACTTGAGATAACATATTTTTAAAGATCTGGGCTTTTCCAGGAAATTTCTCTGGGGACATGCTGAGCCCTTGATCCTATCACCCTCTCAGGATTCATCAAAGACAGCTAGGGGACAGGTTAGGATGAAGAAGTGGGGGGTTGGGGGTGTCACGCTGCTTGGAACTAAATGTGAATCCCGTCTCTGCACAACTTACTGGCTGTGTGACCTTGGGCTAGGCATTTAACTTCTCTGTGCTTTAATGTCCTTATCTGTAAGATGAATAATAATCATAGTAATGGCACTTAACTAGTATGCATTTTTATAACTCTTTATTGTTGTAAACATCGTTAATATTTGTAAACTACCCACATCGGTGTCTGGCACACAGCGGGATTATGTAAGTGTTTATTAATAAATGAAATGTTAAAGACGCCTGGCATCCCCAGTGAGGTGCCGTCCCTGCCAGGACGAGAGCCCAGCACATTCCTTTTTGGAAGGACTATAATTAGAGCCAACCAAAGGACGCAGGAATTTCTCATGAATTAAGGAAATGTGGTGGCTGGGCAGGGAGGCAGTGTGGGAAAGTCGCAGGCTTTGGAATTACACAAATCTGGATTTAAATCCCACTCTACCTCTTACTCTCTGTGCAACCCTGAGCGAGTCTCTGAATCTCTCCAAGCCTCCCTTCTCTCATTTCTAAAATGGGGAGAGTAATACATGGTGTGCAGTGTTGTTACCCAGATCGATCATCCAAAAAGGAAGTGGGATGCAGGAGGCCCTCAGTCAAGGGCAGCTCCGTTGTCACCGTGGCCTTCATCACCAGCACCTCCATCATGACAGAGCTTTTTTTTTTTTTTTTGGCTTCTTAGGGCCACACTTCTTGCGGCATATGCAGGTTCTGAGCCTTCGGAGTCATTGAATCGGAGCTGCAGCTACCGGCCTATGCCACAGCCACAGCAACACCAGATCCTTAACCCACTGAGCGAGGCCAGGAATCGAACCCACATCCTCATGGATACTAGTCGGATTTGTTAACCCTGAACCATGACGAGAACTCAAAGGAGCTTTTAAGTCAGTGATTCTACCCAGGAGGAGTCTAGGGAAGGGTGTCAACATTAAGGGATAGGAGATGAGCATGAAGGTGGAAAAATATATGCAATGCAATAATGTTATCTGGTGTATGGAAGATGAAAATAAAACTGTTTTCCAAATACAGACCAAATAAAGTGAGATGCAACATTTCTCTCCGGAGAAAACGACTCCCTGGGGAAATTGCCAGATTGGCGAGCGAGGGCTGGAGGATGGAGACGGGGAGGTTTCATTTTCCAAAAGTGCCCTGTATCTCCAATTGGTGCTTCAATAGACATGAAGCCCATATATACAGTGAGTATGAATTTTTCAAAGCCTCACAGACAATGAATTCACATGTGCAAAATGTTAATTCCTTACAGTTTTCTATAACCAGATTCAGAATATTTTTAATATTGAGGCTTCATTCTAACAGCAGAAAATTCATCTCGTCACTTCCAGGAAAACCCGTTAAATCTGGCAATGTCGACACACTCCCCAAGAAGTCCTAAAATGATGTTTCAGGTTGATACCTCCATCAAAGTCAGGCTATTTCTCCCATCCTGTTTCTTTCTTTCTGCAGCTGGATGTTAAGCTCACAGTAGGGGGGTGGGGAGGGCATGGGGGGAGCAGTGCTTACAGACACACACGTGACACATAGAAGTTCCCAGGCTAGGGGTCAAATCGCAGCCCATGCCACAGCCACAGCCACAGCCACGCAGGATCCAAGCCTCGTCTGCAACCTACATCACAGCTCACACGGCAACACTGGATATTTACCCCACTGAGCGAGGCCGGGGATCGAACCCACGTCCGCACAGATACGAGTCAGATTCGTTTCCACTGTGCCACAATGGGAACTCCCTAGACCTAGATATGTCTTCATCTCATATTCCAGCACCAGAATAATCATTTCTGTTCTCGTTCTTGGCCTCGCTGCTCCACCCCAGAAATCCCTTGAGATGCTGCCGAAGCCCCATTCAAAATCTTGGGAGGTTTCCCGTGTCATCTCTGATGTGTCCCCCTCCTGTTAGCTCTAAAACTCTCTGTAGCCCCACCAAGGTGCTCTTCTCTTTCTTAACTTTTTGTTTCCCCTTCTGGGAGTGGGGCATGGGAAGTTTTAGTTACCCTCCTGTACGATGACCAGATTTAGCAAATAAAAATATAGGACACCAGTTATATTTGAATTTCAGATAAACAAGGAATACTTTTTTAGCATAGGTATGCCCCAAATACTGCTTGGGACATATTTATGCTAAAATTTTTCTTGGCTTTTTTGGAGGGGAAATTCAAGCATAGTGGGAATCCTGCGTCTTATCTAGCAACCCTAACTCCTGGGCTAGTGTAAAGCCACGGGGAGCTAGGGGCGCTGTCTCAGGCCCTCCCTGGTGTAGGCGGGCCATACCACCCTCTGACCTTAAGGCTGCTGCCTGTGCAAGCCCAGCACACTTCTCCACGTGGAAATAAACAAAGCCCAACCAAATGGGAACAAGCAAAGGCTATGTATTCAGAGCTGGCTATAGCAGGCTATTAGCCACCATCGTTTGTGTCTTGGCAGAGATTCGAAGGCAGACAGAGGTGGGAAAGCATGAGAGTGGTAAAAGAGAAAGCTTCAGGTGTGCCCTGGTCGGGGGCTCTTGGCCTAGAGAACACGCTAATGCAAGCGGAAATCCTATGTGGTTAGAATGCACACTTAGCTTTCTGTGATTGGTCCTACATTGGAAGCAGGGACAAAGATTAGGGAAGCTTTCAGTTATTAATCAATCTGGTGTTTGGGCCCAGTGTTTTTTTGGGGTTTTTTTTGTTTTTGTGTTTTTAGGGCTGGAGCATATGGAAGTTCCCAGGCTAGGGGTCAAATCAGAGCTGCAGGTGCTGGCCAATGCCACAGCCACAGCAACACTGCATCCGAGCCGCATCTGCAACCTATACCACAGCTCAGAGCAACCCTGGATCCTTCACCCGCTGAGGGAGGCCAGGGATGGATCCTGCATTCTCATGGATACCAGTCGGGTTCTTAACCTGCTAAGCTATAGCGGGAACTCCTTTTCCTTCTTCCTTGAAAAAGTAAGCTACTTTTAACGTTGTTTTCCCTCTGCGTCTCTTCCTTCTTCCTCTCTTTTCATCTTGATCCCATGTGAGGTTTGGCACCTGGTGAGCTAAAAGGTGAATTCAATCACTGGGGAGGCAGTGTGTCTGGCAGAGGGGTGAGGAAGAAGATGCGGGCTGAGGGTGGAGGGGGAGATATAGATACCCGATACCAACTTTCCCACTAGGAGTAGCTCCAGGACCTGCATACTTAAATGGCCCTGTTTATGGGAATAAATGCCTTTCACCTTGACCCAGTCCTGGGGGAGGCAGAGCCCCAGTCGGGGAGTCAGGAAGCCAAGACCTAGCCCAGCTCCATCACTAGGGTGATTCAGGGCCAGTCTCTTTTCAGCTACAGAAAGCATTTTCTTCACAGTTTCTAGATCCTAAGGTAGGTTGACCATCATTGCCATGCAAGATACCCAATCCAGGGCTGTTACAGACATGATCGAGGCCAGAGATTGAACTCGCAACCTCATGGTTCCTAGCCAGATTCCTTTCCACTGCGCCACAACGGGAACTCCCAAACTTCTACCATCTTAATTAAGAATGTGGCTGTGTGTTGACAAATTCAAATAACTTTATGTTTTATAATTTCACACACTCTTTCCACACGAAAGAGCCCCCTGCACAGCACCCCTGAACCAGGTCACATTGTTATAACAAAGTGCAACTTAAAAAAAAAAAAAATGATGGACAGCTTCAGTGCACTGAGAATTTCCCCCCAAACCCTCCCCACCACATTGCCTTCCCCCAGGCTCTCCCTGCCACCCAAATCTTGTTTCATTGAGACGTGACCCAGGACATTTTGCTTCCTCTTGTGCTACTTAAATCAGGGAGAGGCAGCCACAAAGGACTGGACACGTGTCAGCTCTGAACCCTGGGATGACTAAGCCGTCTCTTATTCTGGATGCTAAGCAAGTGAACAGACCTCACTTCTGAGTGTGTGTGTGTGTGTTTAAAGATTGCCTTAAAATAGGCCCCCACCTGCAAAGGCACTCAACCTGCTGTGGAAGAGTGTGTGGGATGTGTTTGCATCCTGCGTAGCTGGGAGGAAATTTTCTCTGAGTATTCTGTCCACAGGATGCAGCCCCGCCTGGCCTTGAGTTCATTAACCAGAGCACCTGATGGATAAACAGTCCCCAAATAACCTTATGAAACCTTTGTCAGGTCTTTAAGGTTCTTGGCAGTGGAGGCATCACCAAATATGAACTTCTCTACTGGAGGGAAAGAGCTAACGGGAGAGATTATAAAGGAGAAGGAGCAGCAGCTCAAAGGCATAGAGGCAGCTCCCTGGAAATCTGCATTCCGGACACCCATCCAGTTCTGGTCTTAACCAGCCCAGCAGATGTTTGCTTCTGCCAACTCTGTGGTTGGCTCCCTTTGGCTGGCCCTAGTTCCCCCTCTGGCAAGCGGATGGCGGCATTCATTACACCCCATCCCTCCTTTTCTCACATCCCTCTTTGGAAGCTCTCGGTGGACCATGTATGCAGAGATTTCTCACGGAATCCATGTTTCCCATCAGGACAGAAGTGTTAATGATCCCAGAAGCTTTTATTTGGCTAGCATGGCACTTTCCAAGATTTACAGAAGAGACAAACAAAAAACACCAACAGAGAAAATCATGAATGGAAACACACGTGTATTCAAAAGCAAAGTATTTGGACATGTATGAGTAGCCCTTTCTGCTGCCCCATACACACAGAATCATACAACTGTGTAAATGCACCTTAGGTAATAGTGAACAGACAGAAAGATGTGCAGGGGAACTGTTGGCATAGCCCCAAGAGAAATCACACAGACCCACACTCCTTAGATTAGATATTCTCAGCCATCCTCTCTGCCTGCAAGGGGAAGATCAAACCAGCCTTGCCTTCCTCCATGCTCCCAACCCTGCTCCCAGCCCTGACTGCCCATGGGGGAATATAGGGGTCTAAATGCACATTTATTGAGATACTGTGCCAGGGGTGGGGACCACTGAGAGTTCAGTCCCTCCTCAGAAGGACTCACGTTTAGTAGAGGAAGGAGGTGTGCAAATAGTGACGAATCCACATGAGATGTGCGTTCAGGAAGCTGGGTCCAGTTCTGTCCTCCTGAACTCTGGGAAGGCGGCGAGAATTGTTATTGTCCTTTCCTCATAGGATGAAATACTTGCCCAGAGGAATCTGCTCAGCACGGGTGGGCTGTGGGCCGTATCATCTTTCACCAAACTCTCCATGGGGAGGGCTCTGCTAGTTTCAGTCCTTGGCCCCACCTTGTAGGTCAGCTTCTCCCACTTGCCTCTCAGGTATGTCTGGTGGTAGAAGTTAAGGGAAAGGCTGATGAGACTGAGGGTGAACAGGAGAATGGTCACATTGAGCCTGCCAGGGAACGGACACTCTTTGGCAAAGAGACTGCAGGAGGAGTAGGCAGCAATGGTCACACATTGGCCCTAGGGAGAGGAAATATGAGAGGAAAGAGAAGACAAGAGAAGGTGAGGGGCAGTGCTGAGGGCAGGAGGGAGTCTCCCTTGACTTTCTTGTCATTCCCTCTATCAGCAGGGGTGGACCTCCCATGGCTCAGGAAGAACAGGGATTTTGAAGCCTGGTAAAGCACCATCCCCAGGCTTTCCTACCCATGATCCTAAGAAACTTCCTGATCCTCTTCCTGGTCTGGTCCCCAGGTTGCCCCCACCCAGCCATGTCGTGTTGGTTGACACTGACGATGACCTCAACTCATCCTGAGCCCCAAGAAGGACAGCTCAGGTTGTCACCACCACCTGGTATTGGTACTCCCCAAACCACAGGGTCCCCAGGCCCCTGGGGGTAGATTGGTGACCACAGACACACAGGCCATTAGCCCTCCAAGGTCATCTAGCCCAGCCGCCTCATTTCACTGAAGATAAAAGGCCTGAAGCATGTTAGTCACTTGCTCTGGGCCCACATCTCATCAGGGAGTCTGGGTTAGTTCTAGGATCTGGTGAGCTGGTGACTGAGACCCTTGCAAGTTGAGAGACTAAGGAAGATCCAGTGATGAGAAGGACAGATAACTCGTCACTGGTGCAGCCAAGAATAGAAGCCTGGGCTCAGCTGTGGCCCTTGGTGCCAGAAGGTCTTTCTCACCAGCTGCAGGATGGTAAGAGTCGCTTCTAGCACAGGTAGGGCTGCAGGTGGGCCCCCAGATTGGCCAGTCCATAGTACAGGTACATAAAGACATGAACCAAAGAATTCAGCACCCTGACAAAGAAGGCTGCAGAATGGGGTGGGGAGAGAAAAGAAGTAAGTGGAGTGGAGCTGAGTGTGCTCTGGGCTGTCTCTTTCATGTTTCAGTCCTCCGAGCTGCAGGTGCATCTCTGCATAGCCCACAAAGCCCCCTGGGAGGTCCTATCATGAGGAGGTCCAGCATGAGTCATCCAAGGTCATGGGGTTAAGAGGATGCCAAGGAAAGATTCTTACACCCCTCTCTCTTGCCTGAGGGCCATAAGCATCCCCTAGCAGCCTGCTCCCCCACACCAGGGCGGGGTGGGGTGGGGGTGCCATGGAGCAACAGAGGGAAAATGGGAGCAGAGGCCAGGAGTCATAGCCACAGGGAAGGGGAACCTGAGAGCCAAAGCCTGAAACTACAGGGATGCAGCCCTCCCAAGCTGGCACTCACCCCAGCAGAGAGAGGCCTCACCACCAGTCCTGGGCCAAGGCTGCCCAAGCCCCTGACTCACCTTGACCCCTGGCACATATTTGACCCCAGCCCACTATCTGAAGAGCATGGTGCTGTGGTGGTAGACATGCAGGAAGCTCATCTGCTCTGACTCCTTTCGTGATAGGAAGATGACCTGGGAGGAAAGAAAAGAATTAACTCTGGGGCCATGGTTTCTCCAGACTCATCTCCTGGGGCCTCAATGACCAAGGGCAGGGTGATTCTGACTGTTTTTCTGGAAGAGAGGCTAAAACTCAAGGGAAATGACACCAGTCAAATGCCTGTACAGCCCCTACTGTGGGCCAGGTACTTTGGATGTATGAAACATCATATAAACACACATAATGGTCTGTGGTTTATGCTTATCTCCATTTTACAGATGGCAAAACTGAGCTCCAGAGTTGAAGTAATTTGTTCCAGGTTCTGCAAGTACTAGGGAGCCCAGCTAGGATTTGAACACAGCCTGGCTTCAGAGCCTGGGCTCTTTCCAATATTACCTCCCACCCCTCAAGGCACTGGGGAGTAAACTCGGGTGTCGAACACCCAGCCCAGGACCCAGACAGTGGTAAGACAAAGTCCCAAAGGTTCTCTGCTCAGACTCCATTTTGGCAAGATTCATTTCACCCTCAAAACCATGACCTCATCCCAGCTCACGCAGTCCTACAAGCCTTCCAGATTCAGAAGCAGGGCTTCTGTTCCTCAGAGCACTTAAAGATGGCTTTTGCTGTTTAATGACCTTTGCCACATATGTCAGGCTTTTAAAATGTATTTATCTTCCCATTTTCACTTGACCTGGAACCTGGTAAATGCTTCCTCAGGGAGCATCCTTCTTCCTCCGGGTCCGGGGACTAAGCATTGGCTCTAACATCAGCCCCAGGTGAGGCCATAAGGACACTGGAGGGAAGCCTATGCACAAAGCACCTTCAGAACCATCCTAGGGAGTTCCCGTTGTGGCGCAGTGGTAAACGAATCCGACTAGGAACCATGAGGTTGCGGGTTCGGTCCCTGCCCTTGCTCAGTGGGTTAACGATCCGGCGTTGCTGTGAGCTGTGGTGTAGGTTGCAGACACGGCTCGGATCCTGCGTTGCTGTGGCTCTGGCGTAGGCCGGAGACTACAGCTCCGATTCGACCCCTAGCCTGGGAACCTCCATATGCCGCGGGAGCGGCCCAAGAAATAACAAAAAGACCAAAATAAATAAATAATAAAACAAAAAATAAATAAATAAATAAAAGAACCATCCTAGACACAGCTGATGGTTAATTCCAAGGAATGGACTCACCACCCACTGTGAATTACTCCCTGCGACCAGTAATTCAATGGCCTTTGAGAAGCACCATCAGCACACGCTCGCCATCTGCTGGGAAGAGATGGGAATTGCAGTCAGACTGCTACCCTGCTGGTGGTACCCCTGGCCCTGGCAACACTGACTTCAGCCCCAATCCTCACTGTCCCTCTGCAGCCCCTGCTCCCACAGTGCCTACCTGTCTGCAAAAAAAATGCCCATTAGCATAGGATATAGTGGGAGAAGCTGCTTGGAATGATAACAGAAGGATTCTCCAAACTGGAGCCAGGACTTTTTTCTTTTTTGGCTGTACCCGCAGGATGCAGAAGTACCGGTACCAGGGATTGAACCCAAGCCATAGCAGTGACTCAAGCCACAGTAGTGACAACACTAGATCCTTAACTGCTAGGCCACCAGGGAACTCCTGGAGCCATGACTTGACCAGCACATGGATCACCTGAGGATTTTTGTTGAAAAGCAGGAGTTCCCGTCGTGGCGCAGTGGTTAACGAATCCGAATAGGAACCATGAGGTTGAGGGTTCGATCCCTGCCCTTGCTCAGTGGGTTAATGATCCGGCGTTGCCGTGAGCTGTGGTGTAGGTTGCAGACGCGGCTCGGATCCTGCGTTGCTGTGGCTCTGGCGTAGGCGGGAGACTACAGCTCCGATTCGACCCCTAGCCTGGGAACCTCCATATGCCGCAGGAGCGGCCCAAGAAAAGACAAAAAAAAAAAAAAAAAAAAAAAAAGAGAAAAGCAGATTCCCAACCAGCGTGCCTGGGGTGAAACATTAGGTTCCACTTTTCCAACAAGCCCCCAGGAGATGCTCATGCCGCTGGTCTGTGGACCATACTTTGAGCAGCAAGACTTGAGCCCGCTGTTCAATGATCCTTGATTCAATACCCACATCACTGCCTGGTGACTTGCTGAGCCTCAGCTTGATTTTTTGGGCTGCAAGGAAGCCTTTTGTTCTGCTTGCAGTTGAAAGAGAGAACAGATAAAAACAACCAATATCTACCACTTAGCTACCACTTTGCGTGTGCCAGGCCCAGGGCAAACTACTTTCAAACATCTTCTTCCTATTGTTTCTTTTTATAAAGTAGGCAGTACTCTCCCATTTTATAGATAAGAAAATTGAGGTCTGTATAAGGTAAGTAAGCAACCCATGATCACACAGCAAGGAACTGGCAGGGCTGAGAGTCACAGTGAGATCTTCTGAGCCTGTACTGAACCGATCACGGCCTCCCATCGAAGTCTTGAATGGTGACACCTGGATAGAGCTCTGGTTTTTTTTGAAATGCATCCTATGACCCTTCTCTCCAGGCCCAACCCTCCCACTCCTTGTCATACCCTTAACCCCAGCTCACTCCAGCTGTAGTTCACCGGCTGGCAGAAGCAGCTGTAGCTGGCCAGGAGCGAGGTGGCCATGAACTAGGAGGAAGAGAACAGAAGGTCAAGTGGTGATGCCCGCCCCACCCCCTCCCTGGTGGGACCTGAATGAAGCCCTGGAGGCAGGTGCCTCCTCCCATCACGTTCTGGACACCAACCATCCCTCCCCAACCCCCAGTGACACTTGGTGAATGACTGCCAGTCAGATAAAGCCCAGAGAGTGGCCAGAGCAACGGCTGGGGCTTGTGTGCATCTTGCTGGTCTCCAGTGTTTTGTATGTGGGCAAATATGGACCACAAACCCGCCCTAGGGTCCTACGATGTATGGGACCCGACGTCAGGAGGGGACAGGAAGATCTGCACACATCAGCACGGCCCCAAGAAGCTGAGAGCTTCTCCGATGATGGGTGGGGGTACACGGAGGGGAGGAGGAGGGAGCTCCTAACCCCCAGGAGTTGCAAGTAGAGGCTCCTAGTAGGGGAGGGGCAGCCCCAGACACAGAGAAAGAGCGGAATCGATGAATGAGGGCTCTTGAAGGCTGTTTTAAGGAGCTTGAATTTTATCATTCATTTATTCCCTTGACAATGAAGCACTGACTGGCTCTAAGCATCTTTCCATGCTGGACCCTGCTCTGAGCCCGGAGCCACCTTGATAAAACAGAGAAAAATCCCACCAGGAGGGACTCTATGCACTCTTGGCAAAGGCAGCTACCAAGGGCTTCTGGGCAGGAAGCTGACATGGGCACGTCAGACTTTCAAAGGATCATGGTGGCCTCGGGGTCATCTGGGACCACAGTTAAATGATGCGTTCTGGGAGTTCCTGTCGTGGCGCAGTGGTTAATGAATCCAACCAGGACCCATAAGGTTGTAGGTTCGATCCCTGGCCTTGCTCAGTGGGTTAAGGATCTGGCGTTGCTATGAGCTGTGGTGTGGGTCGCAGATGCAGCTCGGATCCCGCGTGGCTGTGGCATAAGTCAGTGGCTACAGCTCTGATTAGACCCCTAGCCTGGGAACCTCCATATGCCACGAGAGTGGCTCAAGAAAAGGCAAAAAGACACACACAAAAAAAAAGAAAAAAAGAAAAAATGACACGTTCTGTGGGGCATGTCCTCACAAGGTAGCAGGCATGATGGGGGCCCATCTTTACAAAGAGCAGTAAGGGACAGCCCTGCCTTTGACACCCTCACCATCTGGAGCAGACACAGGCCCGTTGCAAAACAGGGGAGCCTAGAATCTGGGTATTGCTGGTAAAGATTTCACAGGCTCCAGGGGGCAGGGGGCTGAAGGCCGTGTGCGCCCATTCCTCCCCCCCACCGGCTGATTTCAAGGGACATCGCTGCACTGGGAGACGACTCGTACATTTAGAGCTGGCAGGTTGGTGGGGCCACCCCCTGCACCAGGGAGAGCAGAGATGAAAAGCAAAGGAGGGGACAAATAATCCAGCCTGGGGGAGTCAGGGAAGCTTCGTGAGGGGTGACAAAGGCCAGAGGCTATGGGACATGTGGGGATTTGTCAGGGCACCAGAAGAGGAGGGCATTCCAGGCAGAAAACCAGTCATGTGCCAGGGCCTGGGGCCTTACCCAGCAGGGCTGAGAGGCAGGGGAACAGGGCGACCGCAGGGAGTGCAGCAAGTGAGGCTGGAAGGAGGGGTGAGGCCAGAGGGGACCCGGGAGGCCCTGGACACCCAGCGGAGGAAGGACTCAGCCCGCTGGCTGGGAAGCCGGCAAGGTGGCAGGGGACAGTGGCGTGCCTCTTATGGCACGTGGATCATTCCATCAGCAGTGCAGCAGGAGGAAGGGAGGCAGGCCACTAAGGGAGAGGCGGTGAAGGGGACTTAGCTGTCAGGACCTGCTTCCTCAGGCTGGACCACCTGCTGGTTCCTGCGGCACCGAGCCGGGCGGGATGGAGGTGAGATCTGAGGCCAGGGCGCTCTGCCACCTGCCAAGGTACCTACCTGCCCTGTGCCTCACGACCGTGACAGAGGACGACATGAGCAGATCTTCACAAAGGGTGTAGGCCCTGCGCCGCCACAATGACCACTTTACACACCGGCCACCGGAACCACTTTCTCTGGGGGGCTTTCCTGACACCCCAGCTGGGGCCCTGCCTCTCCTGCCTGCCCTGTCCCCTCCTCTCACCTCTCCTAACCTCCTGTTTCCGCCATCTATCTCCCCCTAGATCGTGGGCACCTGGAGGGCGGGGTGCCTTACCCAGCGGTCATCCTGTGGATTCGGCCCGCCTGGCACAAGGCGCATGCCCAGTGCACACCGGCTGATGGACTGTTGGCTGCAAGCAAGGCTTCTGGAAAGATCACTGGGTTTAGGGCTCAGAAAACTGGGCCAGGCAGAACCAGGAGGGGGTGGAGGGTTCTTTTAGGTGTGAGGTGGAGAATGGACTCCGTTCTCGCTTGCCACTGACCCTTATTTCTTCATTAAAGGAAAAGGAGAATGGGAGTGAGGGGACGGGGGTTTCTGTCTCCACCAGGAAGACAGTGCAGCCCAAAATGGCCTGGCCTCTGGTCCCCATGGGTCCTCATCAAAGCTTTTCTGCATAGCAAGATTATGGTTTTATTTATCCCCTGTCACCCCCCCCCCAAAAAAAGAGAGCCTAGGACTCTGCAGGGCCCTTACCTCATAGAACATGTGCCCCGAGAGAACCATCAGGCCCAGGTTGTAGGCAGCCAGGGGTCCTGCCAGCCTCAAAGGCTCCTCATGGGACATGAGACGGGGGCCCTCCACCACCAGGAGGAGGTCGAAGGCCCAGAGGAGGGTGACAGGCAGCAGCGAGCGTACCAGGAACCAGGAATGGGTCCTCAGGTCTGGCAAAGCAAGAAGAAAGGGGGCAGTGGAGCTGGCCACCAGGCCCACCTGCCACCCAGCCCTCCCTGGCAGCTCCCGGGGCTCTGCTGGTCACCATCTCCTCTTGCTCCAAACGACGGGCATCTGTCTGGTGGAATAGACAAAGGAAAGCCACTATCAGGTGACACCACCTCCTACCTCCCTTTTCTAAGGCCTACAGGTATTTATTCCAGAGCTTCTCCAGGGCCTGGGCCATGGTGGGCACCCAGGGGTAAAGGCCACACTGCGGTCTTGGGCAGATCAGCTCCCTCTGCCTGCTCCTCCCTCCCCGACAGCAGGAGCGGAGGGTCTAGGAACCCGGACCCTGGGCTGGGAGCCCCACTGTCCTGCCGCTGGACACGGGGTGACCATCCACCGTCCCCTTTGGGGCCCACAAGGCCGTAACTCTGCCTCCATCTCACACCTTTGCGGCTCTGCTTGGCAGCCCCCCCCGCAGCGCCCCCTGGTGGCAGGGCCCGGGAAAGGGGCGAGGCTACTGTGCAGCAACAAGGGCTGAGGCAGGATGCTCTCCCGTTTCCCTCCTCTTCTTGCTCCACCTGCAGCTCTTTTCCATCCCTGGCTTCTCCCCATCTCGCCCAGCCCAGCCACACCCAGTCCGTCCCAAGTTTGACTCACCCCCACAGCTCCTCCCAGGCTCCTCTGGTCAGTGCCTGTCCGACGTGCTCTGGCCTCCAGGGGTGTTGAGGCTGGTGGTGGTCCCAGGGGCAGGTCCTCGGGCTCCAGCGTGTAGGGCGGCCCCACCCGCTAGAAGCTCTCTACTCCCGAGCTCTGATCTGCGGATGATCCCAGCCCCGCCGCTCCCCCATCCCAACCCACTCGCATTCACACTCACACACGTACTGGGGACTAGGACCTGCAGCTGCCGTCTTTGCCCCGCTGGGCACCCTGCCAATGTCACGGCCCCAGGGACAGAGGGCAGGGGGCGGCCCAAGGGAGGAGGACTCTCAGAGGGCAAACGACAAGGGTGGTGGCTTCCGAGTGGGGGGACAAAGTCAGAGGGGTCAGCCCCCACCGGGAGGCCCTGTCCCCCATTAGGGCCCTACGCCCTGCCCCCCACAGTTAGCAAAGGCGATCCCCCTGAGAGAGGCAGGCAGCAGGGTCATCACACCCTTAGGCTTCCACGGCGCAGTCACACGCCCCGGGTCTCAGGTTCACATCTCCCTCCTTCCTGCCTCCTCCATCCCACGCAAGGATTAAGCTATTTCCTTCTAAACCGGCTACATCCTCACACTTGCTCCAGCTCCCCGCTCACCAATAGGCTGAAGGCATGTGGGGGGAGAGGCATTCCCACCCCAGCTCTAAGGAGGAGCTATTGAAACGGCTGTCTGTCCAAAGACCCTGTCTTGGTACATCCTTCCCTCCTCTCTGGATCAGACGCGGGAAAAGACCCAGATTTAGAAGCCGGGTGGCTGGGCGGAGGGGCGGGCAGCCCACGCTCAGTCCTGCTCCATGGTGATTCGAGGGCAGCTCCTAAACCAGAGCCTCAGTTTCTCCTCCTGACAAGACTGTGATCTTGTGCAGCCTTGTGAAGACTCATGTGTACGTAGCCCTGGATTATCCGTGCCCGAGCCCCGAGGATTAGGAGACTAGAAGAACTAGAGAACCTAACCAATCATCCCCATCGCGAGTATTTGGTTTAGCGACCGGGCCGGCGGGACAGGCTTGGTTCTGTCTCTTCACTTGTCTGAGCTGCCCCCGCCCTCTCTCTCCACCCGGGAAAGTGTCCCAGCTGGGCTGTAGCTGGAGGACGAGTCTGTGTGCCTTCCCACCTAAGTCCACGCATTTCCTCTAGAGTCAGGCCGGTGGTTCAGCCGGGACTTCAAGGCTGTCCTGAGTGCAGTTGGACCCTCCCCGTCATAGCCCAAGGCGCCGCTTCTGCCATCGCCCTAATCTGGTCTTGTCACCCGGTCTGGACAATCACACCCACTCCCCATCCTCCACCTTCGTCTTCCTCCTTTAGCGCCGGTCCCTCCTCAGCCACAAAGCCTCCTCCTCATCCCTCCCCCCTCCCAACAGGAGGTACCACGGCGGCCAGCTTGTGAGGCTGGCCCTGCAGAGTCAATGTAAACTCGCCCTGGGGAAGGGACCCTGTCCTGTGTCTACCAGGCTGATGGCAGGAGGTTAAGTACAGAGCTGAAGGCTGTGGTCGCCCTCTGCGGGGCTTCACGACATCACCCCTTACCGGTGGATGGCCTGGCGCTTGTTACAGGAGACCCTTGGAAAGTCCCCTGTGTGGGACCCAAAACACTGAGCCGGCACCTAATCCCCAGGCGGCAGGTGGGGTCCAGAGAACGGGACTGTGACTCTGGGCCAGGACACACCCCATTCCAGAGCCCCTTTCTCTGAGCTCAGCACAGATATGTCTGGAGGAAGGAGCCCGCTGGCCTCCTACGATGCTCACCCCTTTGTCAAGTGCCCTCTGGGTTTATAGGTCATGGAGCTTGTCTCCCACCATCTCAGAACCATAAAATCAGGTCATGACTGGATGTCATCAATTCCTTCTGCCCCAAGCAAAACAACAGAGGGTATAAACCCCTCACCCAGTTATTACCCCCAGCCTCCCAGGGTCCTGGCTGTCCCTTAACAGGGAACAAAGCAGTCTCTGGGGCTGTGAGGTGAGCAGGATGCCTGCTCAGGGCAGAGAGCCGGGGCTTGTGTGGGTGACAGCTGGGACTTGTGTGGGTACCATCGTGAGAATAGTACACAAACACTGGCACAAAACAGCTACCATGTTAGGTCATTGATGTGAGCCACCCTCTGTTCTAAAACCAAATACACACTAACTAATGTCACCCTCACAACCCAGGAGCTATGTACTATCAACCACCGTTTTTACTGAGGAAACTGAGGCACAGAGAGGTTAAGCAACTTATCCTGGATCACACAGCTCCTAAATAGCAAGGCCAGGACTCAATCCCAGGCAGTCTGCCCACACATGTGTGCTGATGACAACATACCCCCAGGAAATTTCCACATTTTTGTCTGTATTTGCCTTCATCAGCCCTCCTGGCCCCAACTACACCCGTTTCTGTTTGCTTTCCTTTCTCTCACTCTCCCTTCCTCTCCTTGAGAAACTCAAGTGCAAGGACGAGGGGATCAGAGGAAAGCAGGGCTCAACTGGACAGCCACCACCAGGAACGGGGAGGGCGGGGATGAAAGTGTGGTGGAAGGAATGCTGGTGCGGGGGGGGGGTCCGGAGCAGGGAGGATGCCCCTGTGTGGATGGAGGTGCCTGTCCGACAGCTGGCAAGCCCTGCCCAAATCTAAGGAAGCCTGATGTGTCAGCACAGCCCCTCTGCCCGCCCCCCCCCCCTGCCTGCAGAGGACACAGCCCCTGCTCCTCTGCTTCCTGGCCTCTTTGTGGCTTTGTCCCTGGATGCTCCTGCTTGGAGGCAGCACTGGATGAGCAGGGACAGGCTGCACCCCAGGGCTCCCACCCTGGCTGGGCTGAGAGAGCTCATTGTCAGTGTGGCTCACAGGTGCCTGGACAGGGCACCCCTGCCCGCCCCCCACATGCAGCAAAGGGCCTTTGTACAACACGGGCCATTACCAACGAGGACAAGGGCATCATTCACTTCCTGAACAACAGGATTTGGCAGATGGCTGTGCCAGGGCAGCGACCAGTCACGCACATTCCAGGAAGGAGGGCGGTATGTGCTTCTCAACAGAGCTTCAGGGAGAACTAGGAGACGATGTTGAAACCACGCTGGGGCTCTCTCCCACCTCCCGGAACAAGAGCTCTTTTCAGCCTGTGGTTTTATGGCTTCATGGTCAGCGCTGCAGACAGAGGTCAGGTTTAGCCCTCGCATAAGGATGTCCTGGGTGACCTTGACATTTCTCTTCCATTAGCAGAAGGAAGCGCCAGAGTCCATCACACCCCATTTCTGCCTCCCTGCGCATCTCATCTTTGCAGGCCTCCCCAGTAATCTTCCTCAATCCCTGATTTTGTCACTTTTTTTTTTTTTTGTCTTTTTGCCTTTTTCTAGGGCCGCTCCCGCAGCATATGGAGGTTCCCAGGCTAGGGGTCAAATCGGACCTGTAGCCCCCTGCCTACACCAGAGCCACAGCAACGCGGGATCTGAGCCGCGTCTGTGACCTACACCACAGCTCACGGCAATGCCGGATCCTTAACCCACTGAGCAAGGGCAGGGATCGAACCCGCAACCTCATGGTTCCTGGTCGGATAGGTTAACCACTGTACCATGACGACGGGAACTCCTGTCACATTTTTAATTAATTCCATCAAATGTCTCCTAATCAGAAGCATTCTACCCAGATTCTTCACCTCTAACAACATTCCCCCAATAACAGCCCCACACAGAACTATGCCTCACTACCTAAAATGAACATCCCTCCTTATAACCGTCACGAGCTTTCTTCTAGCATTTTATGACTATGAAGAAAATTATGACAAAGGCATGGGCTGTGACAATTACATGACAAATCTGAGCATCACTGAGCAAGGGCCCAGGCTGACCAAGTTCAGCACGAATTAGGAGGCTCAGAGCGGTGCCTACTCTTCTGGCCCAGGTACCAAATAGTGACCGGATCGGGAGATAGAGAATGTTATTCCTTGTCTATTCTTTTCAAGTTCAGCTCAGGCTGATACTAAAATCCTCCCTGGGTGCGTCTGCGGGTGAATAGATAAATGAAAGGTGGTCCATCTTCCACAATGGGTGAAAAGGAATGAAGCACTTCCTCAAAAAACTCAAAACAGAACTGCCGTAGGATGCCGCAGTTCCACTCCTGCGTATCTATCTGAAGAAAACGAACACACTAATTTGAAAAGACACGTGTATCCTGAAGTTCACAGCCACAGTATTTACAATGCCAGGATATGGACACGCCCTAAGTGTCCATCCACAGATGCTTGGATAAGATCTGGGTGCACAGACACACTCGACATAAAGTATTCCGCCACAAAAAGATGAAAACTTGCCATTTGCAGCAACATGGGTAGATGTAGAGGGTGGTTTGTTTAGTGAAGTAAGTCAGGCAGAGGAAGATAAATACTGTATGCAATCACTTACACATGGAATCTAAAAGTTAAAACAAATCCGTGAACATACAAACAAAACTGACTCAGATATAGAGAGCAAACTAGTGGTTAGCAGTGGGGAGAGGGAAGGGGGGGCAAGATTAGGGGAGGGGATTAGGAGACAGACTACCATGGATAAAATGAGCCGTAAGGACATATTGTTCAGCACAGGGAATATAGCCAATATTTTATAATAACTACAAAATGGAATATAAACTTTAAAACTGTGACTCACTATGTTGTATACCTGAAACATAAAATACGGTACATCAGGTATATCTCAATTTAAAAAATGATATTCTAAGAGTTCCCATTGTGGCTCAGTGGAAACGAATCCAACTAGGAACCATGAGGTTGTGGGTTCGATCCCCAGCCTTGCTCATTGGGTTAAGGACCTGGCATTGCCGTGAGCTGTGGTGTAGGTTGCAGATGCAGCTCAAATCCTGCGTTGCTAGGCCAGCAGCTGTAGCTCCAATTCAACACCAAGCCCAGGAACCTCTATATGCCATGAGTGCAGCCCTAAAAAGCAAAAAAAAAAAAAAAAAAAAAATTAATTTAATTTAAAAAATGATATTCTAATTGAGTCTACAGCATAGACGAACCCTGAAGACATTATGATATGTAAAAGGCCAAAAATAATTCCACTTATATGAAATGCCCAGAATAGGCAGATCTGGAAAGAAGACTAGTGGTTTCCAAGGGCTGAGAGACAGATTAACTCCTATTGGGTGTGGGGTTTCTTTCGGGGGTGATGAAATGCTCTAGAATGAGATAGTGGCGATGATCACATAGCTCTGAATATTCTAAAACTTCTGAATTGCACATTATTAAAAGCCACCATAAAAGAGGTCCAGGTACGTACTGAGACACCAGGAAGAGGATGCTTTGGTGAACACCCCCACCTGGCTGGTGTCCTCGGATGTCTTGATTCTAAGACAGAGGAGGTTGAGAAGACCCCCACCCATGCCCGACAAACACCACACTCATTAGAATGGAAACCCTGTGAGTGGGTGGACTTGCCAGTTGATCGCTGTTGAGACCCTGCTGCCTAGAACCCACCCCATCACACACACGTTGCAGACACTCGGTGGATACTTGCTGAATCAACAAATGAATAGATGAATGAAACCGCACATCTGGGGCCTGGAGTGTATCCAGGGAATGACCTCCATGTGTCAGTTAGTTTGGGCTGCGGTGGGGCTGCCGAGTGTCCAGGTGACCGCACACGGTCACCCGCAGTAACTGAGGTCTGGCCGCAGACAAGCAGGCTGAGCCCAGGCTGTCCATGTCTTTCCCTCTCTCACCACTAGAGGGCAGGTGCATCCCATGGATTCCGCCAAAGGGGTCGGCTCGGCTCCCTCGCCAAAGGCACCTCAGGCAACCAGGCGGGAACAGACCAGATCAGGGCTCTGCCAAGATCCCTTCTAACTCAGAGGTGCCAGGTGGAGAAAGGCCTGTGGCCTCTCTCTGGTTGTGAAGGGTGAAACAGGAGCTCAGGTCCTCTGCTGCCTCTGCTGTGGGGATCCCCAGATTAAGGGCTCCCAGCCTCTCTGTGTTCTGAACCAGGCCACCTTCTGGGGAGACAAGCTTGGGGGTGCGCCTTCCCGCACCCTCTCCCTGAAGTGAAGAGGCCAGGAAACTGCTGACAGGAAGAAGCAGATCTGAGGAGTTGGGGGGGAAGGGGATCTGGGGGTGGGGGGTTGCCCAAGGCTATGTTTGGGATAAAGGTCAGTCATGGCCAGGCTGTCCTGGGGGCTTGGAAATATGCCTCATCTCAGATGATCTTCAAGGTCCTTCAGGAGGTGGGAATTATTCCAAGTTTGCCGATGAAGAGACTGAGGGTCAGAGTGGTTAGCTTGCCCAAGACCCTAAACTGCATACCTGGGGAGTTCCCGTCGTGGCGCAGTGGTTAACGAATCCGACTAGGAACCATGAGGTTGCGGGTTTGGTCCCTGCCCTTGCTCAGTGGGTTAAGGATCCGGCGTTGCTGTGAGCTGTGGTGTAGGTTGCAGATGCGGCTCGGATCCTGCGTTGCTGTGGCTCTGGCGTAGGCCAGTGGCTACAGCTCCGATTAGACCCCTAGCCTGGGAACCTCCATATGCCGTGGGAGCGGCCCAAAGAAATGACAGAAAGACAAAAAAATAAATAAATAAATAAATAAAATAAATAAATTGCATGCCTGGGATGTGACTGAGTAGGGACTCAAACCCAGGAGTGGCCTGGCTTCAGAGTTCCTATTGTTCCTACTGATTCCCCCTCGAGATGGCCAAACATGAGTAGACCAGGGCTTTGATGAAGGTGCGAACTCTGGCTGCTGCATTCTGTTACTTGAGTCAGAGAAGTGGGGCCGCGACTCGGATCCATCTCCTGATTCCCCGGGCACCACACAGGTACTTCCGGTGGCATTTCCTCCTCTGTAGAGCTGGTGGCGGTGACCTCCACTGCCCTCCACCCTGCTCTCCGAGAGGCAAATGAACCCGTTCCGCTCAGGCCAGACATGGAAAGGAAAGAAGGCTGCAGGCCTGAGACAGCATGCAAACCCCCTCCTTTCAAAGGCATTTGTGAGGATTTGTACGTTTCTAAGGCAGATTCCAGGCCTTTTCCTTTTTTCCTGTCCTTCTCAGCCACTCATTTATTTGGATTCAAGGCAACAGCAGGGAACCGTGCTCCTTAGGGGACCATGCTGAGTGCCTTGGGGAGTAGCATCCTGGGGGGAGCAGCATCCCAGGGGGAGCAGCATCCTGGGGGGAGCAGCATCGGTGGGATGTGAGTTTTGGTAGCTCTGAGACCACCTCTAAGTCCCAGTGAGGCTCTGCCAGACCAGGGTCTCAAGCCCTCAAAGCCCAGGTTCCTTGGAAGAGAGGATGGCTGGGCATCTGGACCCATGGTCTCACTCCTCTGCCGCTGCCCCTAGGGCTGGCAGCTGGGTCCCCAGGACACAGGGGGCAATAGGGCTGCACATCCCTGCCTGGCCCCTTCTGCCAGACACTCACCCTGGGCCAGACTGGATGAAACATTGGGGCGACGGGCCCCTCCCTCCCGAGTCACAGCCCCATCTCTCTGCTGGCCGCGTATGCTCTGACATAATCATGCCTCCTACTCCTACTGCAAGGAACACTTTGCAGGTGGACGTTACTTTTTCCCAGGCACCCAAATGCCCCAAAAGTTCTCCTCACTCCTGCCATCGGGACACAGCACCAGGCTCCCTGATTACTCAGATACCCCGCCTCCTGGGGCTGCACCTCCCTCCCGAGCTAACAGTGAACGGAGTCCACTGCTGGGAGCAAAGGTGTGTTCAGGATGGGGAAGTGCCTGGTATCTAGTGGGGTGGGGACCTTCCTCCTCTGACCTCTTTAAGGGGAACAGGAGGACTCTGCCCCCAAGAGAGGCGAGGCGGGAGAGGAGGGGGACCGGTGGGAGCAGGTGGAAGGGGGCTGCATGAAGGCGCAGCTGCAGCCACAGGGCCAGCAATCCGGCCACACAGGGCTCAGCCCATCCTCCTCACCCTTAGAGACTCTGGTCGTTCAGTGGGTCTGTGTCCTCCCCTGGATGGGGCACTAGGATGCCCCTTCAGGCCCTGCTGCCACGACCGAGCACAGGGGTCAGTGACAGCAAGGACCTGCCCAACCACTTGCCAGCTTTCTCCCTACGACGCACCTGTGCACAGTTAACACACACGACACAGACGGCAGGGGGTGGCACCTGCTGCACTTCCTACAGAGAGAGTCAGGAGCAAAGCGCTTGCAGTGAGTAAAGAAAGACATGAGCTGGGTCTCCAGGTCATTCAGTAAAACTCAGTGACACCATGGGCTTTAGGAAGAGGAGACCCAGGACTTGAGATGCTGGCCTAAAGCCACAAAGTTTTTTCTTGTTCTAGGATGCGAGCTCGGCTTTCCAGACACTGTCCAGTGGAAGAATGATTATACTTTAAGGATGCTGTAACCCTGTGTTTTTCAAACTGTTGGTAAAGACCTCTAGAGAGCCATGAAAGCAATTTAGTGGGATGCTTAATTTTTAAAATAAAATCAGAACAGAAAGAAATCAAATAGAATAGAATTAGAAGTCAATAAAGTTTAATTTCCCCAAATATTTGTTTCATGTGTGTATATGTCTTTTTATACACACATGTGTGCGTGTGTGTATTCACTGCATATGAGGTAAAATTTTTTTTTTTTTTCGTACGGGTTGGCATCAAAGAAAGTTTAACATTTACTGGTTTATGTTCCCGCTGTGGGGCAGCAGGTTAAGGATCTGGCATTGTCTCTAAGGTGGTGTGGGTTTGAACACCGGCCTGGTGCAGTGGGTTAAGGATTCAGTGTTGCCACAGTGGCTCAGATTCGATCCCTGGCCCAGGACCTTCCGTATGCCACAGGTGCAGACATTAAAAAAGTAATAATAGAAGTTCCCATCGTGGCTCAGTGGTTACCGAACCCAACTAGAACCCATGAGGACAATGGTTCGATCCCTGGCCCCGTTCAGTGGATTAAGGATCTGCTGTTGCCGTAAGCTGTGGTGTAGATCTCAGAAGAGGCTCGGATCCAGTGTTGCTGTGGCTGTGGCATAGGCTGGCAGCTACAGCTCTGATTGGACCCCTAGCCTGGGAACCTCCTCCCAGAAAAAGAAAAAATAATAATTAAATAAAAAATTTAAAAAGTAATAATAAAATAAAAATAAAGTACTGGTTTCAACCATGGTTCTAGTGCAGTCGGCATTATGCTTTTGGACAGTGGTTTTGCTCTTTCTCGACTTTGCTGTTCTCATCTGTACCTTGAGACTCATGGTAGGCCCATCCCGCAGGGTTCAGAAAATTAACCAAAATCTTGGCAAAGTAAGTGCCAAGTGTTAAACATCCATGTGATTGGTGACACGTGCTCGGCAAGGACCCATGTTCCAAGGGTGACAAGGACCCAGGGCAGTCAGGCCAAGCAGAGAGTTGTATGTGACCCGAGGGGGGCAGCTGTCCCCCTGCCCCCCTGCAGGGCCCGAGCCTGACCCCTCCAGCAGTTCATTGGTCACGCGTGGCTCAGCGTCGCCTGGTTCCTGCCAGACGCAGTTGCACGGACAAGGCTCATCTTTCCCTTTGCAGGAGGACAGGGTCTCCCGAATGAGAGTGGGGCAGAGAGAGGGGAGGTCGAGTCTTAGGGTAAATCGCACTCCTTCATAATCCCGTGAGGGCCAGGCCCCCGTTTTCCAAACTCACTCCTTCCACCCAGAGCAGGAAACCACGGGCTTCGGAGATGCGTGGGGGAGGCCAAGGACGCCGAGACGGTCCCTGCCACGCCCTGAGCTGTGCGTGTTTGCTGTTGACCATAAACTTCAGGGGTGTCGGCGGCCCCAGGGAAGGATGCATTGGGTGGGAAGGCCGAGGGCCTGCCGCCGTCTCTCGCATGCAGGGAGCGTGCGGCGTTTTATATTTAGCGGATGACTCACCTTCGGGAGCATTAGTCACAGCCTCCCAGCTCTGTTCTGGAGGCTGGATGCCGGGCTCTCGGTGGGGTGAGATCAGACAGGAGATGGGGAGACCGAGCAACAGAGCTTGGGAGCCAAGAGAACAGACCTGCCGGGGAGACCAGCGCCGGAGGAGGAACCTGGAGGCGGCGGGGGATGCGGGCGGCTGAGGCTGAGTCAGGCCCTGCAGAGCACAGCTGTCCCCCGGAGCGGGACCCTCCTGCTCAGGGTTGCCCTGAACACCCAGAGCCACTGGGGAGGGAGCAAAGAGGGGGACAAGCCCAGAGTGCCTGGCCCAGATGGCATGGCTGCAGCCTGGCTTCCAGAAGCCCTGCAAGGAGGCTCTTCTTGGCTATATTAATAATTCCGTGAATTTTCCAAATTCACTCCTTCCTCCAAATTCATGACACCAGGGGCTTCAGAGATGCACGGGAGAGGCCGAGGATGAAGAGATGTGCCGCCCCATCCATGGGCTGGCAACAGCGGTGACCGACGGCCAGACCAGGGGCTGCAGAGGGTGCCACCCAACCCTGCCACTGGACCATGCTGGGCCAGGAGCCTGAGTGGGACGGAAGGGCAGAACATCTGAGAAAGATGCTCTGTGTCCAGAGAGGGGAAAGGACAGAGGAGGCAGCAGCCTCTCGGGTCCAAGGAAAGGCTCTCGAGTGTGTCTCCGGCCACCGGTGTCAGATGACCCTGGTAAGCGAGGTCACCCAGGCCTCCCACCCTGACTCCTCCTGAGAGCATGAAGGGTTTGCTCCAAACAGGCCCTGATGGTTCCCAAGGACATTCAGGTTCCAAAGCCTCTGTCGGCTCTGGAGCCACAACTCCATCCCAGCCCCCGATTACACTTTGCTGGGGGATACGCATGTTAATACTCGCTGTGTCTCTGTTTACCATTCAGAAAGGAGAGCCCAGATGCAACTGACAAGGGCTTAATTTCTAAAATATACAAACAACTGATACAATTCAACAGCAAAAAAGCCAACAACCCAATGGAAAAATGGGCAAAAGACCTGAATAGACATTTCTCCAAAAAAGATACACAGAGGGCCAACAAGCACATGAAAAAATGCTCATCACTGATTATTAGAGAAATGCAAATCAAAACTCTGAGGTACCACCTCACACCAGTCAGAAAGGCCATCATTAGTAAGTCCACGAATAACAAATGCTGGAGAGGGTATGGAGCAAAAGGAACCCTCCTGCACTGTTGGTGGGAAAGTAAATTGGTACAATCACTATGGAAAACAGTATGGAGTACCTCAGAAGACTAAATATAGAGCTACCATTCTTGGGTGTATATCCAGACAGAACTTTCCTTGAAATAGATACATGCACCTGTATGTTCATTGCAGCACTATTCACAATAGCCAAGACATGGAAACAACCTAAATGTCCATCCACAGATGACAGGTGAAGAAGCTGTGGTATATATACACAATGGAATACTACTACTCTACCATAAAAAAGAACAAAATAATGCCATTTGCAGGAACATGGATGGAACTAGACTCTCATACTGAGAGAAGTAAGTAGGAAAGAGAAAGACAAATACGATATGATATCACTTATATCTGGAATCTAATATACAGCACAGATGATCTTTTCCATAGAAAAGAAAATCATGGACTTGGAGAACAGACTTTGGTTGCTAAGGAGGAGGGGGGGGGAGTGGATGGATTGGGAATTTGGGGTTAATAGATGCAGACTGTTGCCTTTGGAATGGATAAGCAATGAGATGCTGCTGTGTAGCACTGGGAACTATACTCACTTGGGATGGAGCATGATAGAGGATAATGTGAGAAAAAGAATGTATATGTGTATGTGTGACTGGGTCACCTTGCTGTACAGTAGAAAATCGACAGAACACTATAAATCAGATGTAATGGAAAAATTAAAATCATTAAAAAATAAAATATAAATGTGCAAAAAAAAAAGAACCTACTTACAAGATTGCTTCAAAAATTAAACACACACACACACACACACACACACATACAAGGAAGGAACACAAAGTCAGTTTGTTGATGTTCTTCGTTTAGACGGGGGTCAGGCCACAGGAGGGGAAACCGTCCCTGGCTGAATCCCGCTGCTCCAGAAAAGGCGACAGCCATTTGGAAGCAAGCTCCAGGGGCTGGGGCCCTGAGGCCAGGGCAGGGCTTTGGGACTCGCAAGCTGGGGTGCGGGCCACCCCTTTCTCTGTGCATCCTAGCTCGCTAGCTCAGCTGCTCAGGTCCATTTGCCACCAGGGAGAAGGGTGCCCCCTCCCGGAAGGTCGGAGGATGTGCTCCGCTAAACCTCTCTCCTGACCTGGGGGAGCCTGGGCGGTGCCGAGGGAGGAGAGTGGGGCCAATAGGAACAGAAAAGCCCAGCCCCGCCCTCTGCAAGGACTCGCCCTCTGTCTCTGCTCTCTCAGTAATTCCTCTTCTCATCCAGCAAACGGCAGGCTCTTGAGCACAGAGCCTTGGGCTTCTTTTGTGTCCGTCCCAAGACCCCCGCGGGTGCTGAGTACACTTTACACACAACCAGTCATAACGAGATAAGCAAATAATCAGAAAGGAGATGTGAGAGCTGATGGGAAAGAGACCTGGCGGGCCTCACAGGACCTGGCTTCATATTCCTTTTTTTTCCTTTTCTTTTTTTTTTTTTTTTTGGCCTGTGCCCATGCATGCAGAAGTTCCTGGGCCAGGAATCGAAGCCAAGTCACAGCAGTGACAAGGCCAGATTCTTAACCTGCTAGGCCACCAGGGAACTCCCTGGCTTCACATTCCTGACCTCTGGCTTCAATAATCCTATCTAGATTATTGAACATAGCATCTAGGTCACAACAACGTTTGGGAAATTTAAACAAAATAGTCTTAGCTCATAAAACACATCCGTAGTGGCCGCCTGTGAACTGAATGAATCTCATGCCAGTGCAAGCCTGCATGTGAGAAGAAATGAAGGGGGGGATGCATTAAAAGTAAAGGCCGCCTGCTGGACACCTTGCCCCTGTCACCTTATAATGCTCAGAGCAGCTCTATTTTACAGAAGAAGCAACTGCAGCTCAGAGAAGTTGATTTATCTGCCCAAAGCCACACAGCAAGCAAGTGGCCAAGTCCTACTTTGAATGGGTGCTTATCTTATCCCCAGTCAGAGTTCATTCCTTTCAACCATGGTGCTTCAAACATTTGGGGAAGTTTCGGGGAAGAAATCATTTTTATCTTTTTCAAATTGGGCTTTGATGAAGGCTGTGGGAGACCAAGGGAGGAAAGAATGGGTGTGGGGTAGGGGCTGCAAGGCAGCCTCGGGGCACCCCTTTGAGGTCTTTGAGGTCGGTGGACTCAACCCCAGAGAAAAATAGAGCAGGATCATGACAGGAAACTCAGAGGTCACTTCGGGGCTCAGCGTATCTGGACTGGTCAGGTGCAGGAAGGCCCTCTTGTGTCAGATGCCACAGGCCCGGGAGACTGGGCAGCTTGGAGGGTCCTGAGAGGTGGGAGGAAGGTGGCAGGGGTCCAAGCTCCGACTGCATATGTGAGTATGAGGTGCACACTCCCTGTTCTGGTCGCTATTGTCACAAATGTGACGACTTGGGACAAAGGCGTCATGGTCCTTCCCTTTACAAGTACAGGTCCCTGGAATCAAAGTGCCAGAGAGGGAATGCTCTGTCCTCCCCACATCTCTCCTGATGACCTTGAAAACCTCTCCTTGAGGTTGAAAACCTGTTTCTGTCTGGAATATATAGCTTATCCAACCGAGAAATTCTCCCACTGAAATTGACGCATGAAACCCATGAGGAATAAACACACTTGCCACTAACCTGTTTCCTGGTCCCTCCGCCCCTGGACCTACCAGCTTGCCCATCACCTGATGCCTGGCACTTACTGCCTGGGGTAGCCAGTGGCCTTTCCATGGTGCCCCCTGTAGCCCTGCTCTGTGCACCCTTGGTAGAGCTGGGACACTGTGCTTCTGGGCAGTTTCCATTGTGCCCAGCACAACAGTTGGCATGTAGCAGGCATTTAATTATATGGAGAATCTATTACGAAGAGGGCCATTCAGCATTTCTACAAACACAGGAGACATCACAATGCAGTCCTATCACTTACTGCTGGTTATTTACTAATTTGCGATCGTTTGATAATTGAAAACCCAGCCTTGGGAAACAGAACAGGCTCAGGAGCCTGGGACCGGTCTGGGGGTGCTCGCAGTGCCCCATCTTCCAAGTTTTGTTTCCTGTACACGTTATTAGCTGAAGATGTCAGGATGCTTTCGCGATGTTTGGAACAGGAGAAAGAGACGAAAGGCATGTAAAGGGTCTCAGATCTTCTCCATCAAGTGGATTCTTTGAGGTTTTGGCTGCACGTTGGGGGTTGGCAAATACAGAGCTGACTGAATACAGTTCTGTTCTTAGAAATGCAGTTGGCTATGACTCTTGGGAGCCACTCTCCCTCTTGCCACCATCCCAGGAGCTTCCCCTCATGCATTTGGAACCACCCAGGCTAAGAAGGTAGCTTCCTAAGGACACATCCTGTCAACACCTTCCTCCTTAATATGCATCCAGATGTCTCTAAGGCCACAAACTGCAGTCCATGCATGTGTTTACAATCTGCTGATAACTCATCAAAACATTCTTGGCCTGAAAAGCTGGTAGGAAACCCAAGATGCCCAAGGAGCATTTTTGTTTGCTTGCTTGCTTGCTTCTTCTTCTTCTTTTTTTTTTTTGCTTTTTAGGACCACACCCACGGCACATGGAAGTTTCCAGGCTAGGGGTCGAATCAGAGCTGTAGCAGCTAGCCTATGCCATGGCCACAGCAACTCGGGATCCGAACTGTGTCTTCAAACTACACCATAGCTCATAGCAACACCAGATCCTTAACCCACTGGGCGAGGCCAGGGATCGAACCTGCCACCTCATGGTAACTAGTCGGATTCGTGTCTGCTGAGCCACTATGGGAACTCCAGTTTATTTGCTTCTTCAAGATGCTCCCTGCTCAACAACAGGGACTTTTGCCATAGATAAGCAACCCCCGTCACACTGAGTGAAGACTGGGACCCGCGTGGCTCAGGGCCAAGGTGGCAGTGGCAGGATCTGGTGCAGGAGGTCCCATTCTGCTCCCCTCACTTCCCTGTGTGGTTGGAGCTGAGGTCCCCAATTCTGCGCTTGCCTTTTCCCTGGATCCGGCAGAGCCTCATGGGTGCGGGCTCCACAGACCTGCTGACCCCACTCACACCAGCAGCTTAGGAACCTAACGGACCCATAAGATGTGGATCTTTTCCACTAGACTCCAGTTTTATAAACAATGAGCTCATCACTTTCGGCCTGAGATCCCAGCGTAGCTGATGACTGGTCCACATTGGACTCAGTTTCAGCTTCCTGTACCTTTCATCACTATCTGTACCCACTGTGCTCTCTGGAATAAGAAAAGCCAAAACAGATGCCTTCTAAAGACCCAGTGGGAGTTCCCGTCGTGGCTAGTGGTTAATGAATCTGACTAGGAACCATGAGGTTGTGGGTTTGATCCCTGCCCTTGCTCAGTGGGTTAAGGATCTGGCGTTGCCATGAGCTGTGGTGTAGGTTGCAGACGTGGCTTGGATCCCACGTGGCTGTGGCTGTGGTGTAGGCCAGCGGCTACAGCTCCGATCAGACCCCTAGCCTGGGAACCTCTATATACCTCGGGAGCGGCCCAAGAAATGGCAAAAAGACAAAAATAAATAAATAAATAAATAAATAAAGACCCAGTGAAGTACAAAGAGATGATTAGTAGTTTAGCAATTCTAATTGTGGTATAATATGTATTGTTATTTAAAATTATAGGATAAAGCAAATACATAATTATACTCATATACAAGCTAATGATACTTGTAAAAAAAAAAAAAGTGAAAGAAAAGAAAAGTCCAAATAACAGTTCCTAACGCATGCAGGATTCTACGTCCAGGCAATTTACCTGATTTCTGATGCCTATAATAGACCTATGATATCCGTATTGCCATCTCTATTTCTGCAGACCAGTAAAGAAAACCGAAGTTAATAAAAACTGTCAGCTTATCTAAAACTTTACGGCCTGTATGTGGCATTCAAAGCCTAAATCCAATGCCAAATCCCCTTCCAAAATCCCCTTCCAAAATCCAGTTCCTTTATGCTTTAATGGGCCTCTGTCCTCAACTATAATGAGCCTTGGTCATTCAAAGGTAGGTTTAATTATTTGTGATTCTTTTTTTTTTTTTTTTTTTTTTTTTTTGGTTTTTAGGGCCGCACCTGCAGCATATGGAAGTTCCCAGGCTAGGGGTTGAATCAGAACTGCAGCTCCCAGCCTATACCCCAGCCACAGCAATGCCAGATCTGAGCTGTGTCTGGGACCTGCACCACAGCTCACAGCAACACCAGATCCTTAAGCCACTGAGCAAGGCCAGGGATCGAACCTACATCCTCATGAATACTAGTCAGATTCGTTACCACTGAGCCACAACAGGAACTCCTATTTGTGATTCTTACTGAGGTGAAAAAAGGGGTTTGTGCCTTAGAGAAATATTTTCAGTAGCATGGACAACTTAAAAAAAAAAAAAAAAGGCATGCTGGTTAACTTTCAGAAAACTGTTAGCCAGAAATGCATAGTTCTTCAAGAATTCAAGTTCAGATCCCCAAGTCAGGCCAGCTGTGTGGGTGGTCACAAGGGGATTTCACAGGGTTAGAGGGTGCCTATACCTACTGTGAGCTGTTTTCTGTTTTTCTGAAGATTCAGGCCTGGAGTTCCCATCGTGGCTCAGCAGAAACAAAGCCAACTAGGAACCATGAGGTTGCAGGTTCGATCCTTGGCCTCACTCTGTGGGTTAAGAATCCGGTGTTGCCACGAGCTGTGGTGCAGATTGCAGATGTGGCTTGGATCCTGCGTTGCTATGGCTGTGGTGTAGGCCGGTGGCTGCAGCTCCAATTAGACCCCTAGCCTGGGAACCTCCATATGCCGCGGGTGTGGCCCTAAAAAGACAAAAAAAAATAAAAATAAAAAATATTCGGGCCTTCAAAGGTATACCCAGGTGTGCATCCACCTGCCCTGGAGATGGGGGGTGGTGACGTTCAGAGCTGAATTTCAGGCATGATCCAGTCACATGATGGGTTGAACCAAGAACAAAGACATGGATCAGGTTGAGAAAGTACGGGCAGGATGAATCAGAGAAAACATTAAGCAATTGATGTATTTCTTGGCAACTGAATAGCATGGTGCTGAAAAGAAAAAAAAATTGACTCATACCCATAGAATTGGTTGTGCAAACAAGCATGGCCTCAATTACAAATATCCAGCTAAGAATGGAACCAGCAATGGGTTGTTTTCCTTATGTGAAAGGGACACAGAAGGCCTTTTTTTGCAGCATGGCCCTTATTTAATTTGGATGGCCTTTCAGCTTTTCCTCCCACAGTCACCAACAGCTTCCCTGCTAAACGGCCAGGCCTGTTCATCTCCACTCTGTCCCACAGGACTTTACAGCTCCAGGTGAGGACCAAGCTATTTATGGGGATGGAGGATGGTAGCCTCCGTATCAAAGACATCCAAGCTCATCTAAACACATCACGTGTCGGGGTTCCCATTGTGGCTCAGTGGTTAGCAAATCTCACTAGCATCCATGAGGACGCAGGTTTGATCCCTGGCCTTGCTCAGTGGGTTAAGGATCCAGCATTGCTGTGAGCTGTGGTGTAGGTTGCAGATGCGGCTCAGATCCTATGTGGTTGTGGCTGTGACACAGGCCAGCACCTACCAGCTCTGATTGGACCCCTAGCCTTGCATGGACAGATGGATGGATGGATGGATGGGTAGATGGGTGGAAGAACAAATGAAAAAGTTGAAAAAAAAAATAAAAGATAAATAGAATTTCCACCTGTCAGGAATAGGGATGGGTGCTTTTATATAAGTTCTCTATCTGCCTGCAATACCGAAGACCAGCCTGCAGGTGCTCAGAAAGAAGTAAGACCTCAAATTACTTATCAACAACTCCTGGTAAAAAGCCCAACCAGAGAAATTATATTTAGAGAGGAGATTCTGGTGACAGACACTCTGTTGGGCGTTCTAAATTCTATGCCCTGTCAAGCTAAACCCTGGAAGCGCTGGTCCCTCAGGAGCTTGGCAGGGCTGTCTTCACTAAACTGCAGTCTAATACTATGCCCTCAGCTGTCATTAAGATTTATTGTGAAAACCACTCCTGCATTTGTTGTACACTTGTGGCTGGGGAAATTGTCCACTTTGTCATTCAAAGTCACATGTGAAAATGTTGTTCTGGGAGTTTTCTTGTGGAGAAGTGAGCTAGGGATCTGGCGTTGTCACTACAACAGCTTGAGTTGCTGCCATGGCATGGGATGGATCCTTGGCCTGAGAACTTCTGTATGCATGCCGAGGGTGCGGCCCCCAAAAATGTTGTTCTGTGATTTTTTTCCTCTTTCCCTTTTTACCTTGGCTGACAGGAAACTCAGAGACATGATGATTAATCATAGAAATTAGATTAGCCTGCAGAATTAGCATAATTTTTTTTTTTTTTAGGGCCAAACCAAAGGCCTATGATAGTTCCCAGGCTAGGGGTCGAACTGGAGCTACAGCTGCTAGAATATACCACAACCATAGCAATACTAGATCCAAGCCATGTCTGCAACCCACATCACAACTCACAGCAATGCTGGATTCTTAACCCACTGAGTGAGGCCAGGGATCAAACCCACAACCTCATGGTTTGTTACCAGTGAGCCAGAATGAGAACTCCCCAAATTTTTAATCTGAATACACTTTAGTAAGCTAACTATACCTATATCGATACTTTTATCTATGTTATCTATGTGCTTCTTGGTAAAGCAGTTCAGATTATTTTGGGGGGGGGGAAAGAAGCAGTAGATAAGTAAAAATAAATGAATGAAAAAAGTGTGATATTTATATAAAGCCCCAGCCTTTACCTTAAACGGAGGCTGAAAACCACAAAACAAAACTAGTCCCCAAAGCACTTCTATATGGCCTGGGAATCAAATGCACTCGAGTGCACACAGTTTTACACACCTGTCACATGCCCTAGAATATCCGCAGACACACACTCACTCACCAACCTGCACCCCTGCCCTGTCTCCTACACCTGATTTGGCAAAATCCACCCCTCAGCATGCAGATGGGTGAGCAGACACCTTGCTCGCAGAGCCAGGATGGAACTGCCCTGTTTAGCGCGCATCCTGCTCGCTCTCTGCCCATGATGACTGCCATCCTCCGGCTGATACTCAGACGCGGGGACCCGACTCCTCTCCCAGTCACGCAGTCTTAGGCGGGAAACACACACAAGCCTTTGTAAACCTGCTGGGTGCTTATAACTCTGTGCGCTGTCATTTCCTGTACCTCCACTCCATCCCAGCCCTTGTGTGCTTAGATGCCTGGATCTACAAGACTGAGGGGAGATGGAGGCAGAGGGGTTAAGTCCCTTCCGTAGGGCACCCAGCCAAGACCAGGGCTATCTGATTCCACAGCCTGCACCTCTCCCCACTGAGCTCCTGACTCAGACCCGGGGCCAACCTAAGGTGACCGGGATGGCGTGTGACCCCAGGGAGATTTGACGCCCCAGCCTGCACCTGCTAGATCACAGCCCCCTGTTAAATCTCTTCCTTGATGGGCACCCCTCAAACCTGAGGACAGGCGTGAAAGGCAAATAACAAAGGTGGCAAGTGAGAGAGCAAGTTACGAGGACCCTCATTTCGAGGGGATCTTTTGAATAAGCCCTAAGGCGAGTGTTCCAGCAAAGTCCAGCTCTCCCCAGTCAGCCAGGGCCCATGGGCACCCATCTAAGGCAGGTGTTCCCAGCCTCAGCACTAATGAGACTGTGGACCTGGGCATCTTTTCCTGCAGTAGGTGCTCCTGTGCATTGCAGCATCCCTGGCCTCTACCCACCAGATGCCAGCAGGACCTGCCATTAGCTGTGACAGCCACAAACATGCCCAAACATTGCCAAATGCCCCCTGCGAGCAAAATCACACTAGACTGAACACTGCTGGTCTGGGGCCTCTGGGGAACCACTACAGAACAGGGTTTGGAAAAAGCAGAGGCTATAGGAGGTGGGTTAGGGGTGTAGGACTGCTGAGCCAAGGGAAGCCAGGACCAAAAGAGGTTTTCACGGACCACTGCCTGGCCCCCGGCCCGTGGGATGAGCTTACAGTCCCCCGCCCTGGGGCTGCAGAGAGAGACATAAATGAATGGTACAGACCCTCCCAATTTTCTGGTGTGTGACAGTTTGCACCCCCATGCTTTGAGATTTGGGACAAGCAGGCCAATCTGGGCTGAAGTTTGCCTTCTTCCTCAGCTGAAGGGAGAACCAGCAGAACTGAGGAGCGTGTCAAGGGGACAGCCGAGGTGCAAGTTCCAGCCCCCTCCCCACAAGGACCAACTGTTTCCCATCTTAGAGGCTTCTCCTCCCAGGAGCACTCAAGGTTCTGGATGCAGATGACATTGACCCAGGAGAAAAGACCCAAAAGACCTTCAGGCACACACGTCATACGTCACAGAGGACAGCTGCGGAAAAACTGGATAATCTGGCTCTCTCAGGATCTCAGAGCATCCTGCCATGCCCAGAGTGTGTGGGCCTTAACAAGTGAGGCTGGGAGGTGTGCCTGATGGAGAAAAGCTAGCATCCTATGCCCCCTCCCGCAGCAAGGCCCCCACCCCCTTGAAGCTGGCCTGGAGGTCAAGGCACTCAGGGGTCTGCGGGGATTGGGTCCTGGGCAGCTACATGGGCTTGTGGGCAGAACCAGGACTTAAGCAGCCCCAGCTCCTCCTGCGAAGCCTGATCCTCACCCCTTCTACCCCCAGATGCAGACCTCAGGATTGAAAAAAAACAAGATCAATTTTGAAAAGTCACACCAGAGTCTTGAAACCCACTGGCTTTGGAGAGATCCTGCCACCTTGCTCTCTGTCTCCTTGCTCCGGGGGTGCGGTCCTCAGCCCCACAGCAGCAGGGATTCCCCGGAGCTGGTTAGACATGCAGATTCCTGGGCCCCATCCAGAGCATCTGAAGCCCAGTCTGCATATTAGCAAACTCCTTGGGTGATCTGGGGCCCAGTAATATCTGAGGGGTGCTGCCTCCCCCAGAGCAGCCGCTCACAGTAAAAGTGCCCTTTAATTTCACAGCCCCTCCTCCTGTGATCCCACATATCCACCCTCATCTTAAGGAGATGCCACACACCCTCGCAGCCTTGCTCCCACAGTCCCGTGTACCCAACAGCCAAGAAGACCTCCGACTTGCCCGCCCCTCTCCATCTCTCCTACTAGAATTGCTTTGAATTACACCTGTTCTATCCTCAGCACCTCAGGGCTTCAATAGCACTTCATTGGCTTAATGACAATGAGTCACTGGCTGTTTTTGGGCTTAATTGTGGCTGTTTCAATAAACCCAAGACCTTTATTGAGGCTTTTATCTGTAGGGGTAGCAGCAAGGACTGGTCCCGGGGCACAGAGCCGGCAGGGAAGTCGGCTGAGCTGAGAGAGTGGGTGGCCCTTGTCTCCTGACATTTGCTCCTGGAGCCTCTGCCTCCAGGGTAAAGACCTGGAAATCTCTGAGAACAATAGCTTAAGCAGTGCCTGAGATCACAAGGAGGGTGGGCGGCAGGCAGAAGGCAAGGCTGTGCCCCGAGGCCACTCCTTGGAGCATTGACCTCCCCCACCCCCAGCCCAGGGGCAGGGGTGGGGGACGGACGCAGATGGACCAGGGGCTGCTCCCAGGTTTCCCAGCCCCATAGGCAGCATTCCCCAAAGTCTACTATAGCTCCAGTACTACCTCCCAAAGCTTTCTCTGGGCCTTAGCAATTTGAGCTGAGAGTTAGTGATCCCATCTGTGAAATGGGAGGGCATAACCCCGCTCTTTATAAGAATGCATCCTTTTTTTTTTTTTTTTTTTTTTTTTTGGTCTTTTTGCCTTTTCTAGAGCCGCTACTGTGGCATATGGAGATTCGCAGGCTAGGGGTCTAATTGGAGGTACAGCTGCCGGCCTACACCACAGCCACAGCAATGTGGTATCCGAGCCACGTCTGCAACCTACACCACAGCTCACGGCCACGTCGAATCCTTAACCCACTGAGCAAGGGCAGGGATCAAACCCACAACCTCATGGTTCCTAGTCAGATTCATTAACCACTGCGCCATGATGGGAACTCCAAGAATGCAATCCATTTTGCATGCAAAGATAACCACAGCTTTGCCATAACCCTTCTGGAGAGAGCTGGAAAGACACATGGGGAAAACCATGAGCTGGCCCCTCCACCGCTCAGGTAGGCTCTAGGACTCTCTCCCAGTGGACTTTCTCCCAGGTAAAGGCCTTTGGGAGCCCAGCCAAGGTTTTAAGGACCAGCTCCAATTCAGACTCTTGTCAGGTCACCTTCCCAAGCTCCCCTGCAAGAATGAAGGACCCTCCCCTTCTTCCTTGGCGCTCCCTGTGTAACTGGTGTGGCCTTCCTCCCGGCTGATTTCCATTTCCCTTCTTTGGGGATATCTTGGTTCTGGAGGCAGCCCGATGCGAGTTCAATACCAGCTCTCCCACTTAACTCAGTGCCTTGAGCAGGTGGCTCCACCTGTGAGGCTCAGGTCACTCGACTGTAAAATGGGTATAATAATATCGCGTGCCCTCCAGGAGTGGTGTGAGAAGTAAACAAGGCCAGGCATCTCAGGGACACTGCTCTGCCCCGCATGGAATCTGAGTCCCTCGGTAACCAGGACTTGCTGGGGTATTGACGCCGATGATGCTGAATTTTCATGGCAACAAAGCATCCGGCCACTTTCAAATCACCTCTGACCTGTGCAGCGTCCAAGCAAGTGCCTTTCTTACGGTAACTGACCACAGCTTGCTCGGAGGATAAGGGAGACGATAAAGGAAAGGAGAGCAATTAGCTCAGTGCCTGTCACCAAGGAGCTCAAGAAATTTGAATATCCCTTTCTGCAAAACACAACTTTGTCGTACAGAAGCTTCAACAGCCTGAATTAAGGCTGCTGGTGAAAAAAAAAGGGCTTAGAGAGGAAGAGATGGGGACCCCCGGGGAACTGTAAAGTGATCTCTAAAGAGACCATGACCTTGTGGCTTTAAACAGGGCATTGGTTGGGGTGACATCAGCTGCATGTCTTGCAGAATGGATGCAAATCAAATCTTTCATGTCCTGCTCTTATCCTCGAAATGCCTGCACGGATGAAAAAGGGAGGTGATGATAGGGCTGATGCGCTGTAGGAAGGTTGAGGGGAGGACATCGCGGTGGCATGAGGGGCTTCAGATGAAGGCGGATGGCGTCCCCAGGAAGAGCCTCCTTGATCCCCAATCAAGGGACTTGGATGTTGACTCAGGGGCCTCAAGAGACTGGACCCAGGGGAAGAAATTGAACACTAGCTGCCCACCCCCACCTTCCCCCAGATCACCTTCCCCAGGTAATTCTATCCACAGGTGGAAAGGAACGCTGTTTCCGCCCTGCACCCTGGGGAGACCCAAGCTGAGCCCAGAGCAATAGACAGAGCACATGCATAGGCAAGCCCCCCAAGCCCCAACACACATCCCGAGCCTGCTGCTCCCTCCACTTCAATATTCCCAGAAGTGATGCTCGCTGTCAAGTAAAGGAAAGAAGGAGTTCCCATCGTGGTGCAGCAGAAACGAATCCGACTAGGAACCGTGAGTGAGGTTGCAGGTTCGAGCCCTGGCCTCACTCACTGGGTTAAGGATCCAGCGTTGCCGTGAGCTGTGGTGTAGGTCACAGCTGAGGCTCAGATCCCGCATTGCTGTGACTGTGGTGTAGGCGGGCAGCTACAGCTCCGTTTAGACCCCTAGCCTGGGAACCTCCATATGCCGTGGGTTTGGCCCCAAAAGGACAAAAAAAGACAAAAAAAGAAAAAAAGAAAAAGAAAAAAAAGAAAAGGAAACAATTCCACAATGGAGCCTGGTGACAGAGGGGAAGACAGCTGCTACCCTCCCCTTTCTCCTTCCCTCTCTGGGGACCTCATCGCCTGCCATCTTCCACCACTGTGTGCAGCTAGTTCAGATGAGCCCAGGCCTCAGAGAGGTGTTTGCTAGCTGAAGACTCCTTGGGGTCCACCTGGGGAGAGGAGGAGGGTTCCCTGCAGTCTAGAACTCCTGGGCTCCAGTCCTGGACCTTTGCTGCTGGCTGTGACCCTAGCCAGGTCCCTGCCTTCTCTGGGTGATAGTTTCTGCCAGTGGGATGGAACACGGAGAGAGGCAGAGAAGGACAGGATGGCTCTGGTGTAAAGACTGGGTCACCCCCTGGGCTGGCGTTAGGGGTCAAAACTACGGCATGGGCATTTTATGTTATAACTGTGGCATATGCTAGCTGGTGGCTCACTAAACCTGTTTTGCAGACTTGGACATGCAGCTAAAGTGCATTTCCCAGCTCCCTCTGCATCCAGACGCAATCTGTCAATGTTCTCACCAATGGGATGTGTGTCACACCCCCAGCTAAGGCACTTAGGAGTGGGTGTGTTTCCTTCTTCCTCTCTGCCACAAGCTGGAGCCCCCTCGCCCCTGTGTAACTGCCACCGAACCAGAAAGCCAACAGACCCATACTGGGTTGTGATGAGTTGGGTGAGATATAAACCTTTGGGAGTTCCTGTCATCGCTCAGCGGAAATGAATCTGACTGCATCCATGAGGACCCAGGTTTGATCCCTGGCCTCCCTCAGTGGGTTAAGGATCCAGTGTTACTGTAAGCTGTGGTGTAGGTCACAGACAAGGCTTGGATCCCGAGTTGCTCTGGCTGTGGTGTGGGCCAGCAGCCACAGCTCCCATTCGACCCCTAACCTGGGAACCGCCATAAGCTGTGGGTGCAGCCCTGAAAAGACAAAAACAAAAGATAAAACAACAACAACCACAAAAACCTTTTATTGTGTTGGATCCCTGAGGTGTCCAGGATTGATCACCTGTCCTTGCAGCTGGGATTACTTACTCCAAATGGTATAGACCCCATTGTCCATTCTTGGAAGGATGAATCCATGGCATCCATTGCAATTCTTTAGATACCGGGTGGAAGTGGCACTGAGATTCCAGGTGGGAGACCTGTCTCCCGTTCCAGGCTCTAAAAATGCGCAGCTGAATGATTGGGAAGAATCATTTCCTCCTCTGGCTCTCAGCTCCTCATTGACACAGCGAGGGTGCTGAGTGAGATAATCGTTTCCATGTCCTGCCGCTCTAAGACGGCAGTGATGCTGGGCCACAGGGCTCAGCCCGCTGACCTCCACCTGTCCCTGAAATGCAAGCTGATGCCAAGTCCCCGGTCTGCGGGGTGCCGACCCTCTGCTGATCAGAACAGCTAAGTATTATTAGAGACGGTCCCCAGTAGCCAATGGAAGAGATGAGGCAGAATCAGGTGCTCAAGAACTGCTCCACCCAGGTTGCCCAGGCAACAGATGACGTGAACGTGAAATCTCCCAATATTCCTGGCTGCACCTCCACCCCGTGGCCCCTCTGTCTGGCACCATTTTGCCAGGCTCCAATCATATCACGGACTGGATAACTGGCCTCCCTGGAGCTGTGCAGGGCACCCTGCTGCCACCGCGGGTGGTGGCCTTGGCTCTCCTGGAACACACCGTGCCTGCCCACACCTCCTTGCTTTTGCCTGTGGGGTTCCACTTGGCCTGGAACAACATCCCTCACTCCCCCAGCTGAGGGGGGAGCTCTTGTGTTCTTTCAAGGCCAGCTTGAAACACGGCCTCCTCCGGAACCCCCTCCCTGCTCGTCATCCTTGCAGAATTAATTGTTGATTGCCCCTTGAGAGCATCAGTCACTTTGCTGCCCAGTTTGTCACTTGCATGCCTGTCTCCCCCACTGGACTGTGTCTTCCTCAGCACCATGACCTTGTCTTTGTCATCTTTGAATTCCAGGCACCCCAGGCTTATGGTAAATTTTCAATGAATATTCATGAATTGCATGAACCAAGTTGCCTTTTCCTTGCTGCCCTGGAGTCATACACACAGATGCCAAAATGTGCTTTTGAAAAAAAAAAAAATTTAAATGTAAAGCTGCTCAGAAAATTCCCCCTCCCAAAGAAACATCATTGATTATGGAGTTATGAAAGAGTGGCTGCTGACGCTGGTGCTCTGAGATGAGAGAAGGGGTCAGCTGTTTTTCTGGAACCAAAAAGGGATCGTGTCAAGTGGTGGGCTGCGCACATGCATAAAAGAGGCATAAATGGCTCTGCGACGAGACTCTGGGACATGGGATGACGAGGCCCCACCACTGAGGGCTGTGTCCAGATGTGGTCTTATGGTCCCCACTGACACCTGGCGGTCCTTCTGTGAGGCCACCTCTCTGCGGGCTGACAGGTGAGGCCATCCCTCGGAATTGGCCTGATGGAGCTGCTGATCCCCAGGGACCCAGAGAAGGAATGTGAGAACCAGAAACAGAACACGAGATGCACACGGGTGGAGGGAAACAGGACAATGAGCTTAACTTCCCATCAAAATGTTGACGGTGAGGCAACGGCAGGAGAAGCAGATTCCTGGGTGTGGTGAGAGGAGACCAGCGTGATGGAGACCATGGCGTGGCCAGCAGGCAGTCTGTGCCAAAGAGCATCAGAGGGTGTCCCCCTGCCCAGAGAGTGCCGGAACAGCCACTGAGAGGCTGGCATGGAGGAAGGAGGGCTGGGCCCTCTCACTGGAGCCCGTGCTGTGCTGTAGCTACAACCATTAGAGGGATCTGTTTCCACGTGAGGGCCAGCACGGCTGGGTGGCTTGTGGACAGGTCTCGGAAAGTTTACAGAATCACATCTGCATGCTTTTGCCCCTAGTCAATCACCCACTTCCTTCTTCTCAACCTGGTAGAGGCTGTCTCTACCAGGACTGAGATGCTGGGCTTCTATTGTTCCAGAAGGCTCCATCACAACCTGCCCTCCAGCCCTCAAATCAGGGAGACCCATGAAGTGGGCTGAAGGTGGATCCTCTCAAATCAGTCCCCCAACTATCCAGACACGCTCACCTTGGGCCAAGCACTTCCCTCCTCAGGCCAGCCCCCTCCCCGTGTCACAGCCTGCACCAGCTCTTCAAGGGGGACCCTCATGGCAGTTCCTCCAGTGGTCATGGGAAGACGTGGGACCACACTCACTGCCTCGTGCTGGTTTCCCATCCCATCTTTTCCTGCAGACTCTGAGCTCCTTGGGGTCAAGGCTCATGCTCCCACTTATCCAAGGGGCCAGCTAGTGAAGAATCACTATGAAAGTGCAGTGACAGCTAAAACGGATGAAGCATCTTCCGCATGCCAGGGACGAGTCCGCGTCCTTTGCATTCATTATCTAAACCTTTACTACTCTGTGAGTTAGGTATGTTACGACTCCTGTTCTATGAATGAGAACAGCAAGCGGCGGAGAGAGGAGCAACGTGTCCAAGGTCACAGAGCAGGCAGCTGGCGGACCCCAGGATCCCAGCCCAGGCCCTTGACTCGGGGCCCCACCCTTAACATGGCTCGTCCAACCACTAGGCTCCAAGACGCCTGGGTCTTCCTGGGTGGGGACGTCTGCACTGTCTTTGTCACACACGGGGCAAGAGCCTGTGCTCATGCAATAAAGTTAATGTAAGAAGAACCAACTGTATAGGCACCGAGCTGGGCAAGCTCTTGGGCACCTGACACCTGATTCATTTCCAGCAACGCTCTGGGGTGGCGGCCCTCTGTGACAGAGAGGGAGGAAGCTGAGTCTGCTTTGAAAATACGACCCACCCCCACCATGTTCTAAATCCTCTCAAATCATGTAACGTGTGTTTATTTGGCTGAGCCTCAAAATATTGCTGCTATTTAACTTTTTTTTTTTTTTTCCTTTTTGGCTGCCCCATGGTGTATGCAGTTCCCAGACCAAGGGTCAGAGCCAAGTTATGCAGATGTGGCCACACGAGATCCTTAACCCACTCTGCTGCGCTGAGGATCAAACCCGGCACTACAAAGACACCACTGATCCCACTGTGCCACAGCAGGAACCCCTGACCGTTTTTGACCAACAGCATGGCAATTTCATGTGGTTCAAACTAATATGTCAGACTACGTACGACTAGGAATAGCTGATTAATACGATCAGTGAGAGACCTGTCACCCTCAACCATAGATCTCACCCTTCAAAAGTGTTGTCCCCAGAGGCACCGGTTGTGCTCAGGGCTAGGGTCCTTGTGAGCATGTGACATGTCAAGGAAGGTTCAAATCCGGCCAGTGCTCACATCTAAGAGTCCAGGGAAAGTGACACAAGGATATGGTTTACTAAAACTCTTATAAGTAGGAGACTCAGGTTAGAGTTCTCAGGGTTGCCTTTCAATCTCTGCGTGACCTTCAGCAAGTGCCTTAGTCTCTCTGAGCTTCAGAAAAAATAAATAAATAAGAATACCCTTTGCTCCCAGGGTGGCTGTGAAGACACAGACATGGAGGATATTCTGCAGACTCTCAGTTGCACAGATAGCTGTAGGACCTCAGGCCACGTCCCTCCTCCTAGCCATTACTGTTCCCTCAGCATGTGTCCACCTGACCCAGTTTTTGGTGGTAACTTTTCAGGAAAGCCTTCTGTGCAAGCCCTGTATCACCTGGTCACCTGTCCAGCCTTCCTGGTGTCCTGCTGCGCTAAGCAGGACTCAGGATGGCTGGGAGGTATGGCAGGGAGGGCACCCAGAGCCCGGAACCCACCCCACCTCCTCCTCTTCCACCCTTGAGCCCGGAGAAGGGAAGGGGGTGGAAGCACACAAGCACCCCCCTGCCTGGCCTCAGTCCTGGGGGAGAAGCGAGGCAGCCCAACCTCCGGGAGCCAAGGAACAGCTTGCACTGCGGGTGCAGGCTCGTGCCAGGAGAGGATCTGAGTCACTCAGTGACAGCAGTGAGGGCGCAGTGCCAGCCCATCCACACAGCCTCCTGCCTCACAGCACCCCATCCTTCACGGGCACTGCTCTCCAGCAAGACCAGTGACACCACACAGGGGAGGTCCAGCACCCAGGAAGAGGGCTCCAAGCCTGCTTTAGGCTACCAGGCACACGGGGACAGCGGGGCAAAGACTTTCTTCCTTATGTCATCGTCTGGTGATACAGGGGTCCCAGCTGCTCTCTCGACCTCAAACTCCTGGATGCTGCTGACCAGTGACCCTTGTTTGTCCTCCATGTGTCCCACCATCCACGGGACACAGGCCATACTTCCCAGGCAGGCATCCTCAGCCTCATAAACAAGCTCAGACCCCCTTCCCAGCCATACCTCCCTCTGCGTCCTTTAGCGCACACCCCACAACCAATCTGACCCACCACTCCCCACCCTTCCCCCGGCACACTCACACACACCCTTGTTGGGTGCCCGTGGACATTCCACCCAGGCCCCGCCCCCAGACTGACACGCCCCCACGTCTCCCCCATTCCTTCCAAGGGAGACCCAAGTTTAGGGCCAGCTCACACGCTACCCTCATCACAAGCTCCCTTCCTTGACAATTCAGGCAACACGCATTGATGAAGCACCTACTATGTGCCAGGTTCCGTTCTGGGTACTAGAACACTAGAACATAGTAGGGCCTGAAAAAGCCTGGATCCCCATTCTTTTTTTTTTTTTTTTTCTTCTGGCTGTACCAAAAACTTCATGTGAAATTTCCTGCCAGGGATCGAACCCACGCGCCACAGCAGCAACCTGAGCCACAGTAGCAACAATGCTGGATCCTTAACCCACTGTGCCACCAGGGAACTCTGGGATCCCCATGCTTATGACACTTATATTGCCGTGGGAAGAGAGGGAAAATCAACACATAAGCAAAGAAATAAGACTCCAGTGGGAACGAGTGCTATAAAGAGAATCTAGCAGCGCCATGTGGTGGAGAGGGAAGGAGAGCGGAGGAGACAAAAGAGCGCCTTTCTGAAGCGATGACATTGGAATTGAGACTCGAATAGTAAGGAGCCAAGACTGAGCAGAAGAGCGCTGAAAACAGCACGGGGAGACCTCGCCGAAACTCTGGTTGCTGCTGTGTTTAGGATCTTATTTTATTTCACAGACATCATGTGTGTTACCTGTCAATAGCGTCTCATGTGACATGCTTGCCTCCTCAAGGATAAGCAGGCAAAAAACACAGGAATTTGACTATAACCCAGATCTCATGTGACTGGGTTGTCACGCTTGCCTTCTCTCCCTCCCAAAGCTTCAAGGTCCTTGAAGGCAGAAACTGTGGCTTACATGTTTGCGTACCCCCAAAATGCATCAAAATACCCCAGACCCCGCTGTGCCCACAGCAGTCACTCAGTGTTGCTGCCTTCTGTCTGGTTTCACTGGCTGGCCTTTTGGTCTGTACCCAAGTATGTGGTTTTCAAGCCTGGCCACACGTTAAAATCACCCATGAAGGAGTTCCCATGGTGGCGCAGCGGAAACAAATCTGACTAGGAACCATGAGGTTGCGGGTTCGAATCCTGGCCTGGCTCACTTAAGGATCCGGCAGTGCCGTGAGCTGTGGTGTAGGTCACAGATGCGGCTTGGATCTGACGTTGCAGTGGCTCTGGCGTAGGCCGGTGGCTACAGCTCTGATTACACCCTAGCCTGGGAACCTCCATATGCCGCCGGTGCAGCCCTAAAGACAAAAAACAAACAAACAAACAAAATCATCCATGAAGTTTAAAAACAGAACCTCCAGTCCACGGCAGACCGGCTGAGGCAGAATCTCTGGGGTGGGGGGATGTGTACAAGGCTCCCACACAGCCTGGGTCAAGAACCTAACAGCTTGGTCATGAACCTCCCAAGAAGACAGAAGGGGCATTGCTAAGCATTCTGACCTGGCCTCTGACTTGATGCTGACCAGCATAACCAGTGCCTGGGGGGCCCCAGCTTCTTCATCTGCAAAATGAGAGGCTTGCAAAAAAGCCCTCCAGACCAGACCTTAAGCTTGCTCAGGGCTTGCACAAAAGGCCTCCAGACTAGCCCATGACCTTGACTGGGGCTTGTGCCAAAGGCTTCCAAACCAGCCTGTGAGCACAGGCTCTCTCTTGTCCTCCATGGGTCCCACCTGGACTAGACTCAGTCCTGAGGACACGTCTCCGGTCTCAGCCATGGTCCCATGGTGCTTGCTCAGTACTTGGCAGCATCTGCCTGCTCAACCACAGGAGGCAGCCACCGCCAACTCTCTTCTTGGAGTTCTTCAGTAATGGGCATTTCTCCCTGTGTCTCCTCCGAGTTTCAGGCTTGGTGTAAAAAGCTGCCTCCTGGTGAGGTTCTGGTCAAGTCATCCTCACACAGACCACGAAGAAGAGCAGCACACTGGCTGGGACCCTGTAAGGGTGCCTCGTGTGGAAGCAGAGGGCATGACGGGTCATCTGTCTCCAGGCAATTTTCAAGGTAAGGTGCATTACCACCCCCACCCTGAAGGCTCTCCTGTGTTTTCTGTGTTTCTTTCCTTTATTTTATATTTTTCATTTTTTAGGGCCACACCTACAGCATATGGAAGCTCCCAGGCTAGGGGTCGAACCAGAGCTGTAGCTGCCAGCCTACATCACAGCCACGGCAACGCCAGATCCCAGCCATACCTGTGACCTATGCCACAGCTCACAGCAACACTGGATCCTTAACCAACTGAGCAGGGCCAGGGATCAAACCCGAATCCTCACATCGACAGTGTTGGGTTCTTAACCTACTGAGCCACAACAGGAACTCCCTCCTGTGTTTGCTTTTTTTTTTTTTTTTCTTTTTAGGGCCACACCCACAGCATGTGGAGCTTCCCAGGCTTGGGGTCCAATTGGAGCTGTAGCCACCCGCCTACACCAGAGCCAAAACAACATGGGATTTGAGCTGAGTCTGTGACCTACACCACAGCTCACAGCAACACCAGCTCCTTAACCCGCTGAGAGAGGCCAGGGATCGAACCCACGTCCTCATGGATGCTAGTCGGGATCATCAACCTCTGAGCCATGACGGGAGCTCCTCCTGCGTTTTCTTTTAAGCCACAGCAATTCCAAGCAATGGGTCCTCAGACCATGGAGAGACCACACCTAGGAGAGCAAGGGAGAATAGGATGCCACCGCCACCACATGACATGCTGGCAGGCCCAGATGGCGCTCACTAGAGACAGAGGAAGGCCGGCCCTGCAGACAGCAGCCCTGCCCCTCCCCACAGCCCCAAGGGCAGCCTGAAAAGGGCCAGATCCTCCGCTTGGGTCTGGTGCCCATCCAAACTGCAAACCTGCAGAGCAAAGGGACACCGCCTCCTAACGGTCACCGCCCAAGATTCCAGACACTTAGCCTGGCCGGTCAGGGGGTACACACGGAGGTTACACTCCCCGTGCGAGCTTGAACCTACCCCTTGCCCGTGCTGAGCCTTGGGTTAGCCATTCGTGAAATGGGCCCAAAGGAAAAAAAAAAAACCACAAACAAAACAAAACAAAACAACAAAAGCCCCTGTCCAGGTCACTTCTCCAGGCAGAGCTGCAACTGAATGGTTACGTGTTAAGGATCATCATTTAGCATCTGCTCTCTCATCAGACTAGTTCTTGGGCCAAATAAAACCAGGCTGGGAAAGATAGTTGCTGAATGAAAACTGAACCTAGATCAGATCACAGCCTCGGGGCAGCTGGCTTTTGGTAGGGGCATGAGGAAAAGATCACAAAACACACAGAGGTTCAGATTCCAGCTCTGCTCCTTACCTGTGGGGACCGTTTGAGCGTCAGCCTTCTCCTCTGTGGGATGCTGACATTAACGTCCAGCTCACAGGTACGCCTGGCCAGGAAGGGGACCAGGACTTGGATGGGTGAAATCGACAATAATCCCGCACGTCATTACTTAACCCTGAGCCCTGCCATTGACCGGAACGCAATGAGCCGGGGATTCTCTCCAACGGGTTCAGTGTTTTCCAGCTTGACCGATGGTAACACTCCATCTAGGACCTCACATATACCTAGAAAAGCTCACTCCCTTTCATCTTCTTATCACTCATCCTCCCAAACCCTCAGAAGGCAGAGGAAAGAGCTTTTAAGCCACGGCACTGAGAGGCGAGGGGCCGAATCAAGATGCCAGAACAAGCTGAGGCCACGGTACGAGAACCCAAGTTTCTTAAATCTGACCATGTGCCTCAGGGCTCCAAACCGAGAGACAGACACAGACCTAGAGGACAGACTTGTGGTTGCCAAGGGTCGGGGGCAGGGAGGGCAGGGTTGGGAGTCTGGGGTTAGCAGATGTAAGCTGTTGCACGTAGGATGAGTAAGTAACAAGGTCCTCCTGTAGAGCACGGGGAACCGGATTCCATCAGCTCAGATTAATCACCATGGAAAAGAACATGAACACAAAGGTATACACGTGTATGATGGAGTCACTTTGCTGCTGGAGAAATTAATACAACATTGTAAATCGACTCTACATCAGTAAAATTAAAAATAATTGAAAGAAAAAAAAAAAAAAAAAGAAAGCCAGCAGAGAGAGAGAGAGACCTCAGCAGGACAGCAGACCCCAATGGCAGCTGCTTCCTCCCAGAACAGACCTGGAGTTCTGATCACAAGCGCCTTCCCAAGCCTGGCACTGCCTCCCCGGCCTCCGGGCCACCCTCCCTCCGGCAGCTCTGCTGGCCAAAGGGAGAGGCGACGCCTGCTGCCGTTAAGAAAGCAAACACGTCTCCGTTTCAAGGCCTCTCGGTTTTCACTCCACGACCTTCGATGCACTTAAAATACCGCTCTGCGTTTTGCAGCGGCCTTTATGTAAGTGGGCGGAGGAGGGCTGTGCTTGCCAGCCTGCCTTTCTGTGCGCCTCGCTTCCGCAAGCCTCCTTGGAAGGTCACCTTGCCACAGAAGCCTCCAACGGCTTCTCACCTTTTGCTGGGGGCTGCCTCGATTTTGAAAATTTCATTCATTTGTTTAAAAAAATTAACATGGTTCTGTGTGTTGATTCATCGTCTTCAATCAGCCTTCCCAGGCTGGCTCCCCCGGGGCTGTCCAAAGGCACAGACCTGGGGGATCCAGACTCGGGGGGGTCGGGGGGGGCTCCCTACCAACCTGAGGGAAGGACGTGCCACAGCAAGGGTCCAGCCAACTCAGTTCAGCTCAGTTTAACAACCACAGTTTGAGGGTTGTTCTTACCAGCCATGGTCAAGATCAGCACTGTTCAGTAGAAATACAAAAGGAGCCACATACACACAGTAAAAAGTACAAAGATCCTGGGAGTTCCTGTTGTGGCGCAGCGAGAACGAATCTGACTAGTACCCGTGAGGATGCCGGTTCCATCCCTGGTCTCGCTCAGTGGATGGGAGAACCTGTGTTGCTGTGAGCTGTGGTGCAGGTCGCATTCTGCAGCTCCAATTCCATCCCTATCCTGGGAACTTCCATATGCTGTGGGTGCAGCCCGAAAGGCAAAAAAAAAAAAAAAAAAATTACAAAGATCCTCTGTACAGCACAGGGAGCTGTATCCAATCTCCTGGGACAGACCATGATGGAAAACAATGTATTAAAAAAGAATATACATAGAATATACATATATATGTAAGACTGAGTCACTTTGCTATACTGAAGAAATTGGCACAACATTGTAAATCAACTATTCTTAGAAAAAAATGTCCAAAAACATCTCATTGTATGAGGTGTATTTTTAATACTGCATCTTTTTTTTGGGTCTTTTTAGGGCCCCACCCACAGCATATGGAGGTTCCCAGGCTAGGGTCGAATCTGGGCTCTAGCTGCCAGCCTACACCACAGCCACAGCAACTCAGGATCTGAGCCGAGTCTGCAACCCATACCATAGCTCAGAGCAACTCCGGATCCCCAACCCACTGAGCAAGGCCAGGGACAGAACCTGCGTCCTCAAGGATAGTAGTTGGGTTCATTAACCACGGAGCCGCAAAGGGAACTCCAATACTGCATTATTTTTCATTTTCATTTTGAAATAATTGCAACTGCAAAATATAAGACTTGTCATACACCTTTTACCTAGATTTTCCACAGTTCCTGAATATTAACATTTACCTATATTTGCTTTATCATTCTCTATCTTTCTCTCCCTCTATAGATAGATGGGTACATACACACATACACACATACAACAAAATACATAGATAAAACAAAGTTGATGTTCATCTGTATTTTCCTTATTAAATGTTTTCTTTTTCCTGAAACATTTGAGAGTGGTTGCAGACCTGATATACCCCTTGATCCCTAAATATTTCAGTCTGTTTCCTAAAAGCTGGGATGGTATAAGATTATAAAAACTCAAGATGTTAAGATTGATTTTTTGATTTTATATTGTTATCTATTATAGAGATCTTATTTAAACTTTGTCAACTGTCTCTCTACTGTCTTTTATAGTAAAATAAATACATGAATTTTTCTGGTTCAGAAAAAAAAAGTACCAAGAAACAGGTAAAATTCATTTTCGTAGTCCTTTCATGAACACAGTCTATTGACGCTTTAATCACTTTGGCCAGTCCTCAGTATAAAATTATTAGGCAATTTTGGTCTTTTGTACTAAACCTTTGAAATTTCTATATGTTTTACACTTCCGGCACATCTCAGTTCAGACCAGCATGTCAAGTGCCCGATGGCCACAGGTGCTTAGAGGCTGCCATACTATGCAGCCCAGGCATTGCTTATTCCAGATGTTGGGATATCAAAATGGGTGAAGTGTGGCCCTGGCCACTGAGGAGCCAAGGACAGGGACAGAGACAATTCCAACCAAGCATAAGAAAATAAGAAGAGGGGGAATGAGGTGCCCTTGGGCACAGGTGAGAGGCACGAATGCAGCCTACCCAGGGGCCTCCGGAAAGATCCTGGATCAAGCACAGTCAGAGATCAGAGAGGCTGGGAAACAATGGCTGAGGATAGGCCAGGGCATGTGGCAGAGAAGAGGTTGGCTCCTGCTTTGGGGGTGGTGGGGAGACTCACACCAGGCAGCAAGGCATCCAGAATCCGAGGGGAGAGAGTGGCAGCAGGTGGCTATGATCTGGACCACAAAGGGGAACGGTAAGGCCATAGCTTGGAAGAGCAGCAACAATAGCCATAATTGTGATCATTAGGCCATGCCTATGGGCCTGGCTGAGAAAAGATTTTCTGTTTTGATTGCAGGAGGGGGAAGTGAGCATGCGCGTTGGAAGGGGAGGAGTCCAGCCTTGCAGGAAAACGTGGGACTGCAGGGGTGAGAGAAGCTGATGAGGACCTAGGACAGAAGAGTCCGAAGGGAGAAGGTCAAGGGCCCCTTGCGGAAGTGGGCATCGGGCCGTGAGGCTGGGGAGACACTTGTTCCCTTGAAGCAAGAGGGAAAAGGGAGGGCAGGAAAGGAGAGACCCAATCAGGTCACTCCCCTGCCCCAGCCTCTCCCACTTCCTCGATGACAAGGGAATAAACCCAAACTCCTGAATATGGCAGCACAATGGGCCGTGACCTGCCCATCGCCCAGCCCTCCTTTCCACATTCCATCCCTCCAAGCTTCATTCCACCAGCACATGAGCCACTTGAGGGCAAGGCCCACCCTTAGCCTTCACTGTGTCCCCCTGGATGTGTCATAGGGCCTAACACGTGTTGAAGAAGTGTAACCTCCATGAGGACAGGGATTCTGTGTTTTTGATCACCACTGTAAATCCGTCTTGGGATTATAGCCCCAAGGTAGGCACATGATGGAGGTTTGAGAAATATTTCTTAAATGAATGAATGAATGGGTGGATGAGCATCTGTCTACACAGACAGACCACATACTTAAATCCTCAAAAATAGAGATCACATAATAAGATTTTTTTTTGGTATTCTTTCGCACATGGGACTCCAGCCATAAGGCGCATTTACATAATGTTATTATTGATGGATTAAGTGATTGAAGAGAATAACTCAGACTCGTAAACTACCTTTCCAACAAGGAGAAGCTAAGACCCTTTAGCCTAGAGGTTGTAACATGGTGGCTTAAGACATTCTTCATTTAAGAGCCTTTGTGTAAGTCCTGCCAGAGTCCATTTCTCCTCACTCCCCATCGGCTTACACCTGGCCCCCTTCTCTCGGTGGCGGTACCCACCTGGTCCCAGAAACTGTATGCATCTTTAGAAACCAGTGTCCCCTCTTTCCAGACGGGAAAATGCAAGAATGGAGGGCTTAAGCAGCTTGTTCCAATACAATACTCTTCCAAGAAGTCCACATTCGGGGTTCCTTTTCTTTAGCACTACAGCACTACGGGTCCAGCTACAGGCCAACATCTCCTGGTTCCTAGTCAGATTTGTTTCTGCTGCACCACAATGGGAACACCAAACATTTCCTAAGACGGTAGTATACTCGGCTTCCACAGACCAGCTTCACCACCCACACCCTAAAAGGCATGTAGATTCCTGGGACCTGGTCAACTCCAAGAACCCGGGGACAGCCTTTCCCAAAGGGGAGAGGTCTTTGTAGGACTTACGGCACAGTCCCCAGATGGGCCCCTACTGTCTGCCTGGGTGTAATCATGGAGGATATGGGGCTGACTCAACACACCCATATATCAAAGTCAACCATCTTGTGGGGTCCAGGGAACTTTGTATCATTGCCTTCAGGGCAGCCCAAGGCTTTGGGAGTAAACATCTTGACCCAGCCTGACCAAATCATGTACTTCCCCAACTCGATTCCCAGGTAGCACCTGCCCTGGAGCTCCAATCCCAGCCATGTGTTTGACCTGAACAGAGAAAGTCACATCCCACCTTCTCCCTGGGGCTCTCTCACTTGCACGGGGCATCAGTGTTCTTCCCTACGTTGGCCAGCTTTCTGACTGTTTTCTCGAGAAGCACTCAATACCCACACTGACTGCATTGGCAAGATGCAGAACCACCACAGCTCGACCAGCACCGACCCTCGGATGTGTGGCCAGGAAGGTATCGTGATACTCTGCTCAGACTTCAATGTAATGCCAAGAAGGAGAAACGGCATTCAACGAAGAGTCGGAGGAACTCAGGAGTGTCCAAGTAAAAGGGGAACAAGAAAGGCAACCACTCGGCAAGAGGGGTCGTGAGCTGCTGAAGGGAAACTCTAGGTCAGGTGGTGGTGGGTGGGCTCAGCCTCCTTAGGGCAGAGTGCCTCACTCACGATGCCCCCAAGAAGGGATGTTTTGGAGAGGTGCACTTGGCAATCTGGGATCTCAATGTACAAGTATGTATGGAGAGCTTTCAGCCCATCATGGAATGTGCTAGGTCCTGTGGAGGTTTTAGAGAGGAAGGCACTGTGATTCTCTGGCTCAGAGAGCTTACCAGCTAGTAAAGAACACAGGACAGGGTGGCACGTACTTGTAATCCATGGCACCGTATGGGTGTGATGTGAAAGGTACAGACTAATTTCAGAAAGGGCACCAAGGATGCAGGAGCAAGATTTACTCTATCAAGTTGAGATCATGACCATTTGGAACTTCATCATCTTTTCCAAGATAACTAGGAAAAAGGAAGTGAGGGACACCCATGGTGGAGATGACTCAGTGTAAAACTGACCTGATGGGGATTTGACCCGCAGAGACATTTAAGATTTTCTTTTTAGGAACCAAGAGAAAGAAGCGTAGGCATCCAGGAAGTAATTAATATTGAACCGAGGCGATGATTGACCCAGGGCTGGTAACAGAACACCCCCAAAGTGTGCAGATGAATAAGTGAGAGGAAAATATCATTAGGGACTAGAGACCTGGCCGGAAGACTCGTGGCTCCCTAATATTGTGTATTTGCATTAAAATGTGAGCAGAAATAACACCAATTAGAGTTCCAAAGAATGAGCCAATAACTGACTTTCTCCCTCTTTCATTAGCAAAAATAGCCCTTTATTCAAGGAGCTCAAAGTATCTCACATTTTTATCTCTGGATCCCCACAACCCAACTCCATACTAGGAACATACTAGGTGTTCAGTTAAGTGTTGAATTAAGGAATGGAAGCATGAACCCCAAGCAAACACAAGAGCAAGAGTATAAAGGCGGCTCTAGCAGTCGAACTGACATCCACTCATATGCATTTAACTTTCTGTCAAGAATAATGTCTCTGAATACCAGTTTCCTCATCAAGACAGAGATAATTATAGAGACCTCCCTGGACTCTGCAAGGATTAAATGACCCAGGAAAATACTTTGTAAGCTTGGAAAGCACCAAAATATATCCCTTTCCAAATTGATACTGTGTTTACACAATGAAGATGCTTTTTATTGGGAAACCAGAGAGTCACCTTTAAGCCCTCCTTGTCCTGTTTTGCCCCATCTGGGAACAGTCCCATCAAGTCCATTATGGGTGGGCAAGCTGCCCTCACCACTAACTCCTATGCAAGGAAGCAGTCACAAAAAACTTGATGAGGAGGGTTAACCAGCGATGTCGGCAGGGCTGTTCTGGGCACACGGAGCCAAGGAGTTTCTTAGTCTGCTACTTGCAAGCAGGAAGTTCCCTTATCCCCACTCTGGGTTTGCTGAGCCCTAGAATTAAGGTGTCAGATGGAGATGCAGGCTTTGTTCACATGGAAAAGCTGCTGATTTAACAACTTTTATATCTACGCGCACCCAAGCATGCACGGCCGACACTTGTCTGCTCTTGACAAGATAACTGGGCCATGTGGTGACAATATTAATTAGACAATTGCTGCTGAAGAAGAAATTTGCACAGCTCTCCACCTGTTTTCCCTTGAGACTCGGTTCGCCTACAACCAACAGCCAACCGGGTCTGATGGGTCAAATGGTACGGTTGTCGTGTTCTCCAGGGTAGCAGTTCCAGAAGAAACACTGGAGCTGCAGAAGACCTGGCAGCCTCCTGGGATGGAACCCAGCCTCTAGAACCTTCTTCGCAAAGCATTCACTGTCCAGAAGTTGAACACCAAACCCTAGGCTGGCCACTCGGAACTCTTCAGCAGTCTTATTGGGGCAGTAAGTGAGCAACATGGCATTAGGCTGGGCATCCTTGTAGACATGGGTTCAAACCCAAGGTCTGCCTTGTGCGAGCTGTGTGATCCTGAACTACATAATTTACTCTTCTTTCCATACCATGAGAATATTATTTCCTTCCCTATAGAACTGTGTTGAGAATTAAATAAAATTACGTATGTCTAACTTCTCTCCCCTGGCTATTTGCCCTTCTCCTTACCCTCCTAAGTGCTAGCTGAGCCAGTCGATGCACTATCGCTAGAACAGTTACTTTCTCACACACATGCGTGGCTCCACCATACACCATCACCTGGACCTGCTCCCCTTTCCCGTCTCCAGATTAACCTCATCCCATAAGCCTCCGCGCATACCCTCCGTCCTGGCAGCGTCCTCCAGGCTCCCCAGCTGAACAGGACCCCTCCTTTTTCTGAAATGCCATGGCCCTATTACTAGGGATCTTTCCGATGCATGTGACCAAACTCTTGAGGGAGGCAATTGGTTTGTATGCCCCTTGGGACTCTGTTTTGGATGGAGCTGCAGAGCCTATTACTTCATGGAACTGAGCCCATGCCACCTGCCATCCTTTACAGAACTTAAACACTGAGGGACCGAATCTCAGTATTCCTGACAGCGCATCTGCAGGAAAAGCCCCTCTGCCACTGCTGTCTTTCAGAAGCATGTAAAACTCATCTCTTCTATGCCTGGCAGGCATAGAAAAGTCACTTTTTAATCATCTCTGTGTCAATCCAGTCTGCAGTGAACATCCTGCTCATTTATCCAACAAGTGTTTCTTGAGTCCTGCTGTGTCCCATGTCTTTCTCTGCAGTCCTTTAAAATCACTGCTCAGGTCACGAGCTGGTCTCTGAGCTCTCCCGGAAGCAGAATCCCTGAAGGAATTGACTCAAAATGCACGCAGCCTCCTGGCCTCAACTCCAGAACCCCTGCATCAGAGTCAAGAGGGCTGGTGCCTATAACCTTCCTTTTAATGAGCTCCCATTGTGAGTCTCAAGCACATAGAATTTAAGAACTAAGTCTCTATGGAGTTTCCCTTGTGGCTCAGTGGGAATTCACAGGCCAAATCCTAATATTCCGAGATCTGTTGAACTGGATCTCCTACACTCTTTCCATTAAAAAAAAAAGATAAGTGGTTCGATTCAATGAGGCAAAATAAATAGCAGCTGGTCGTGACTGTGACTGCCTGAGACCTGCATTTCCAAGTGGTTTCCAATCACTAATTCATCTTGTACTAGCGGAGAGTTAAGCTAGCGGAGAGTTAAAGCTAATCTGGGAGTTCCCATCCTGGCGCAGTAGTTAACAAAACCGACTAGGAACCATGAGGTTGTGGGTTCAATCCCTGGCCACACTCAGTGGGTTAAGGATCCGGCGTTGCCATGAGCTGTGCTGTAGGTCACAGATGCAGCTCGGATCTGGTGTTGCTGTGGCTCTGGCTTAGGCCAACAGCTACGGCTGCAATTAGATCCCTAGCCTGGGAACCTCCACATGCCTCGGCGGGTGCAGCCTTAGAAAAGACAAAAAGACAAAAAAAAATAAGCTAAGTCTGAAAAGGCAGATCATCCTGTCCGGGCCTGACCTGGAGAGTCTGCTGTAGCCAAGCCAAACCTAAAACGCCGCCATAACTCACTTTTTTCTTTCACTTCTCTTTTATTGCATTTACAGGATCCCTGTGGATTCTCCCACTTGTCTCAATTCAGGAGTCTGGATTTCCTGGGATTCCTGAAAACATCTCTAGAAACCAATAGGAAGATGGGGCTGTCAACACCAGGCGGGATGGGTCAGCGGGCTCTTGAAGGCGGGGGCCTCAGAGCAGAAGGGGATGCCCAGCACCCCTACATCCTGCTGAGTTCTGGGGAGAGACTGGTGGGGATTGGGGACCTCAGCTGCAGACCAGCTGTGCTCAGAGGGGAGAGGAAGTCCTCACACCTTTGTTTTATGTTTTGCTTTTTAAGGCCGCACCCGCTGCACATGGCAGTTCCCAGGCTAGGGGTCAAATCGGAGCTGCAGCTGCCAGCCTAGGCCTCAGCCACAGCAACACCAGATCTGAATCTGCAACTTATGCCACAGCTCACAGCAATGCCGGATCCTTAACCCACTGAAAGGGGCCAGGGATCAAACCTGCATCCTCAGGGATACTAGTTGGGTTTGTTTCCGCTGAGCCACCATGGAAAATCCTCAGCTTTGGAGCACCTCTGATGGGAGGGCGCTGTGGTCTAGAGAAGATACAAGACTTGAGTGATGCCCTGGGGCCATATTTTTTCTACATTGTGTCTAATGCCTCTTGCCTACTAGAAAACATCACGTCTAGAATTACCTAACGCGGGAGCTGATGCTTTTACATCTGTCGTATTTCTTGAATCTCTCCTTTCTTCTCCAGTTCCACAGCTAGGATCTTAGCCCAAGCCTCAACTACCATAGTGGACCTGGCGCTGGCTGCCTGTCCTGCCTCCTTTCTGGCCCCCTCTCTGATTTCCTTTCCACACTGAAATAGGGGACAGGGTGTCACAGGCACCTGTGACCACAGCACCTGCTCTCTGCAAAAGCCATTCAGAGACTTCCCATTGCCAGCAGGACATGGGCTCAGCTCTGTCACTTGTCACTCAAGTTCCTTCTCTCCAGCCTCATCTGTCCCCTCTCCTATGCTCAACAATCCTGACCAAAGATGAGGACAGGTATGGACTCTCAGAGCAAACCTGGCATGCATGCTTACCTCACAGCCATCTTTCAGGTCCCTGGGCTGCTGCCCTCCTCAGAAGCCGGCCTCAACCTCCTGAGACGAGATTAAGCATCTCGTCCACCTGCTGCTGCCTGCTGGGCCCACCCCATTGCTGTTCTTAGCTATACTGCCCTGAAATCGCTCAGTTATCCTTTCTGCTTTCCCTACTGGACTGAATTCCTTGAAGGCACAGACTCTGCCATCGCCATGTCCCCAGGAACTAGCCTGGTGCCAGCCCACAGCACCCACCCCAGAAAGGCCAGCGGCATCACGCAGGGCTGCCCAAAGAGGGGAATGTGTGTCTGCCCCACTGGTCCTCATGACAGCACCAAGCACCAGGCACTCTTGGCCTCTGCTCGCCAAGAAGAGGCGGTAGGTGGAGTAGGGTGGCAAGTCCAGCTGCACTGATGCAATTCTGCTCTGCCACTTCAAGTCACTTAACTCCCTGTACGCCCTTCTTACCTGCTTCCTCATCTGTAAAATGGGCTCCCCATGGGACTGTGATGAGGATTGGAGAGAAAAGCTGTGAGAAGTGTCTGAGCTGATAGACAGCAGAGTGGAGAGGTTGAGAGCACCGGGACGTTAAGCCAGCAAGCAACCTCGGGCAGTGCAGCTCATATAAGCCTCAGTTTTCTCATCTGTAAAATGGGACCAACAGCCACATCTGCAATGCCAAACTGCCTCCTCTAAATAGGGCAAGGAGCTTCCTGCTGCCTTGGGCACAGGGAGGAGTGGCTGAGTGGATGGGTGAGCCTAGGCCAACAAGCTGAGCAGGTATGGTTTGGTCCTTCTGGGATTTTTCTCTCAGATTTGCCTGGCTGCAGGATGGGTTTCTCAGGGCACATCTCCTGAGCTTCTAGCTTCTGCTCTGTGAGGCCCCAGCCTAGGCACCAAAATGACAGCAGTAAATAAAGTTCCAGAGCCCCTGCTGTGGCACGATGGGTTAAGAATCCGACTAAAGCAGTTCAGATCACTTCCAAAGCAAGGGCCTGTTGCAGTGGGTTAAAGGAGCTGGCATTGCCGCAGCTGCAGCTCAGATTCAATCTCTGACCCAGGAACCTCCATATGCTACAGGTATAGCCATGAAAAAAAAAAAAAGTTCCAAACCAATAAGCATATTAAAATACAAATAGCAACAAGGAGCTGTTTCCTTTTATTTCCTTGCTTTAAAATAAGCAAAATCAAAGAAAAGAGAGGAACAGAGAGGGTGGCTCTTTTAGGAATACTGGTCAGGCAAGGCCTCTCTGAGGAGGTGTCAGCTGAGCAGTAACCTGAATAAAGTGGGGAGCAGAGATCTTCCCAGGGCAAGAGCAGCACGTGCAAAGGTCCTGAGGCAAGAGAGAGAGCATAGTGACACCAGAAGGACATGGTGTCTGAGCAGTGAGCTGAGCAGTCTAGGAGGTAAGGTTGGGGGAATAGGCAGCGCCTTTTGTGGAAAGCCTTGGAGACAAAAGTAATAGAGCCTAGATTTTTCTCCTGATGGGAAATGATGGGTTTGGAGCAAAGGAGTAACAGGACCTGGCTGACTTTTTTTGTCTTTTTGCCATTTCTTGGGCCACACTCGTGGCCTATGGAGGTTCCCAGGCTAGGGGTTGAATTGGAGCCATGGGCCTACGTCACAGGCACAGCAACTCGGGATCCGAGCCACGTCTGCAACCTACACCACAGGTCATGGCAACATCGGATCCTTAATCTGCTGAGCAAGGCCAGGGATCGAATCCACAACCTCATGGTTCCTAGTCGGATTCATTAACCACTGAGCCACGACGGGAACTCCAGGACCTGGCTGACTTTTAAACCAACATGCTGGCTGTTGTGTTGAGAGAGGGGAGTCATCTAGATTATCTGAGAAAGAAATGAGGATGGGGGATTCGGAGAAGGTGGCGGGTGAGCTGAGGGGGGTTGGAAGGGAGACACGTTTGGTTGGGATGTATTTATTCAGCATAACTTCTTGTCCTATTAGATGGAAGGTGAGAACTGGGGCGAAAAAAGGAGTCAGGGAGGTCAAAGGCTTTTGGCCGAAATAACTGGGGGGCTTAGTCATGCCATGTCCTGAAGTGGGGACCCTGGGAAGAGGCCGGTTTGGTTCTGGATGGGTTGGTATGAGGGCACCTCTCCTCTTCCTCCTCCTGCACATGGCAAGAGACTTGACCTGGCAGCAGAGGCTGGGTGCTTCCAACCTGGCCTGGGACCACATGGGCAAGCACAACTCAGGATGAAAGATCAGGGGCCCTGAAGTGACCCAAAGTCAAGCTTTGCCCTCTCATCCTGCTTTAATGCTAAAAAGTGCCATTGGTCAACCCTGCCTTTCCAACTGTGAGGTCCTGATTCTCAATTGGTCCAAACTAGGAAAGAAAGATCATTTCTCAGAGTTCCCATTGCGGCTCAGTGGTTAATGAACCCAACTAGTGACCATGAGTTTGCAGGTTCGATCCCTGGCCTTGCTCAGTGGGTTAAGGATCCGGCGTTGCTGTGAGCTGTGATGTAGGTCACAGATGCAGCTCGGATCTGGCGTTGCAGGGGCTATGGTGTAGGCCAGCAGCTGAAGCTCTGATTTGTCCCCTAGCCTAGGAACCTCCATATGCCACAGGTGCGGCCCTAAAAAGCAAAAAAAAAAAAAAAAAAAAAAAAAAAAAGAATCATTTATAATCTCCCTAAAGTCACAAGACTAGAATAAAAAAAAAAAAAAAAAAAAAAACTTGTTCTGAAAACTCACTCTTGGATAATTAAGCCATTCATTTATTCATTTTCAACACATATGATCCCAGGAGAGGCACTATATTAAAATGTTGAGGTTTCCAATCTGTAGCCTGAGTTAATCAATAAGGAACCCGTGAAAAGATTGGCACAGCAAGTATTTCCACAAACTAAATCAACCACAGGTCCCTTCCAGCCGTAGGCATCCCTACTCCTTCCAGACGGACGGGCAGGGAGTTTGTGACATTCTAAGAAGGTCAGGACACATCCCTAGCTGCCAGGGCCACTGTGAAGCCTTCCTGCCTGCTCTGCCCAGGTTTGGTCCACCTAACCAGCCACCTGCTGATGGTCCAGCCCAGGAGGAGAAAGAAATACATGGAACCATGTGGCACGATTGATCCGATCACACACGGGGACCTAGCCAATCAAAGGCCAGAAACATATGACAACGATAACAGTTATCTCTTGGTGACTGGGCACCTTGCTGAGTGCTGTGTAATCATTCTCAGAGTCCATCTGCATACGCAGAGTAGTTATTCAGCTCCTGTCTCACCTGCCTGCAGACCCCAGGTCAGCAAGGGCCAGTGTCTGGAGTTGTACCCAGCAGCCTAAGCCCAGAGTTCAAGCCTTTACCCACCCCTACTCCGTCACGCCTCTAGAACCCTCCAACCCTCGGCAAAATGCCTCTGCCTCCTCTGCACCGATCCATGTCCACCCCCACCCGACTGTCAGTCGCTGTTTTGCACGGAGGCAGGGTCTTGACAAATAAAACACGACGGTGCCATTAGGCGGTGTCAGTAGCGATTGTCTGCGCAAGGATAGCAGAGCGTGTGGCTGAGCACCTGCTCTGAGCGTGATGGGACCCGGGGGTGACTCACAGGCCCATGGTGGGACTCAGAGGTGGCAGCTCCGTGAGGCTGCCTGTCAGCATCCCAATCAGGATCTGCCTGCAAATGCTCCTGGCTCCACAGAGACGGCGGGGCTGGAGCCTGGCCGGGCCATCGTGCACATTAGCCTTGACCCTCAAGCCCCAAACTTAAAAGGATCAGGGCCTGCCCAAGAAAGACGTCTAAAGCAATTGTCCAGCCAGACTCTGGATGGATGTTTGCAAAGGAAGCAGAGCAGGGGGACTGAACTAGCAGACATTCTCAGAGATTTCTTTTCAGGTTTAGAGAGTGTGACAAGACTTTTTTAAATGTATTTTTAAGAGAGGTCAATAACTTTCATTTGTTTGATGTTGTTGTCTTCTTTTTTTTTTTTTTTTTTTTTCCTTTTGAGGGCCACACCTGAGGCATATGGAAGCTCCCAGGCTAGTGGTCCAATCGGAGCTGCAGCTGCTGGCCAACACCACAGCCACAGCAACTCGGGATCCTTAACCCACTGAGCAAGGCCAGGGATTGAACCCACATTCTTATGGATACCAGTTGGGCTCTTAACCCACTGAGCCACAACAGGAATTTTCTGGTGGTTATTTCTGCATCCCTGACCCCTGTCCAGCCTGGAGCCCCTGGACTTCTTAGTTACTAGAAATGACACTTTTTTTCTCTCTTACTATTCTGAGTTGGGTTTCTTCTGTTTGCTATCACATCACAAAGGAACTTGCCGTTCTGAAGTATGTCTTGCTGGCCTCATTTTCCCTGGTGCCTGTGCACGTGCTGGTCCTTTTGCCCAGAGTTTGGATACGAACTTGTCCACGGATCTAGTCAAAACTAAATCGAGCAGCTCTGTTTCCAGAAGCTTCCCAGGTCACTGCAGACCTTTCTCGCCATGGAGCAAGTGCAGGTGCCTTCCCCTGCCACCACCACCCCGCAACACTGCAACTAATTTCTGTGCTCCCCGGGAAGACTGACTTCTGTTCCTCTAGCCTCAGTCCTTAAAGGCTGTGGGATGGTGAGGAAGAGGTCCCAGATGCAGAGGGACAGCTGTGTGGCAATGTGGCCTCAGGGGAGAAAACCTGACCACATGACAATGACTCAGCACGGGATGAACACACTGCCCCTCTCCCCCTGCCCTCCCCTAGGCTCAGCTGTCCAGGTGACGTCTTCCTTACCATCTTGTGGTTACAGAGCAGGTGCAGAAGGAGCTAGAGGAGGAAAGAGAAGATACCCAGCCACCCCAAGGGTCCCCTCTGAAGGGGTAAGAGAGACTATGGGGAGGGGGGGAAACTCTGAGACGGTTCCATGCTCTTAACCTGATAACCTGCATAGAAAACATCTCTTTCATTACAGGTATTTTTCTTTTTGGCCACACCTAAGGCATACAGAGGTTCCCGGGCCAGGGATCGAACCTGAGCCACAGCAGTGACAACACTGGATCCTTAACCCACTAGGCCACGCGGGAACTGTTAACATTTCTTGAATAACCTCGCTTGAATGTGTTGTTTGTTTCCTGCCTAGAGACTGATACGTGTAGACACCCCAGGATTCCTGCCCTCTCTCTCCCTGGCTCCAGCAGCTCGTTTTGAAGAGACAGGTTGGCAAGGCCCAAGGCAGGTGCAGGAAGCCGGACACCAAGGGTTGGCTGAGCCAAGGAGAACAAGGAGCCTCAATGTCCTGCCCGGGATCCCATAGCAACAGCGCTAAGAATAAACCTCAGCCTCCTGCATCCACCCACTGGAGCATCTCCTTCATCCTTCAGCGTGTACGCAGCCCGGGAGCCCCACCTCCCTCCCAAGGGAAGCCGCTATGTTTCATTGAGCTCCTGAACCAGGGGCTATTTGGGGCTGTTTGCTGGAGGGAGGGAGAAAAATGTGAACAAAGCAAGCAGAGCTACTCCTTGAAAGGAAAGCCGCAGCCCCAAGCCAGCCCCAGCAGTAGTGAGCCGAGGGGGCTGCACGTTGGCTCAACCCCAGAGTGGCAGAAACCCTGGCAGCCGGGCCCCCTGTGGTCCGTGCCCAGCCAGCCTACCCTCCCCCCAGCCGCAGCTCCCCCTCCCTCTGCTCCACCGCCGACACTGCAGAAGGCTGGCCCGCTGGGCTGGGAACCCGATGCTGGGCTCCTGTCCCAGCTCTGCCACCAGCTAGCTGCATGACCTTAAGCCAACCACTTTCCTTTTCTAGGCCAAGGTTTTTTCCTCTGTAAAGAGAAGGGGTTGGGATCCTGGCCTTTGGGGGGACTTCCATCTCTTTCTGTGCTTTTATGGCTTCCTAGCTGGGTTTCTCAGTATTTTTGGTAGGACACTGTTTCACAGTGTAGAGTGGATAAAATATAGCAGAGTGTTTAACATTCCTGGCTCTGGGCACCAAAAGTCACAATGACAATCCCAAACCTAACTCATATCCAAAAGCCCCGTAGGAGGCCTGTGCTGCCCTAAGTAAAGATTTTATCCAGAAGAGACCATGAGAGTCAGGGGAAGTATAGTTTTTCTTGATATATATATATATATATATATATATATATATATATATATATATAGAGAGAGAGAGAGAGAGAGAGAGACATATAGATATATAGATATATAGATATAAAGAAAATACAAATATAAAATATAAGAAAATATAAATATAAAAATAAATATAAAACATATTAAAAATAATATTTTATTATTATTAAAGTATAGTTGATTTACAAAGTTTCACAAGTTCTGCTATAGCATAGCTTTTCTTTAACCGCCCCCCGCCCCAGCTCCCCCATCAAGAAAAGGAGGGAGGGAGTTCCCGTCATGGCACAGTGGTTAACGAATCCGACTAGGAACCATGAGGTTGCGGGTTCGATCCCTGCCCTTGCTCAGTGGGTTAACGATCCGGCGTTGCCCTGAGCTGTGGTGTAGGTCACAGACGCGGCTCGGATCCTGCATTGCTGTGGCTCTGGCGTAGGCCAGCAGCTACAGCTCCGATTCGACCCCTAGCCTGGGAACCTCCATATGCCGCGGGAGCAGCCCAAGAAATGGCAAAAAGACAACCGAAAAAAAAAAAAAAGAAAGAAAAGAAAAGGAGGGATCTTTACCTCTCTAGGAATATCCCCAAAAAATTCAGTCCTGTGCAGGCCGATTACCTCGGAAAGTTAAAAGGAGGGGGTAACAGGGTCTCTCTGTTGGAGTCAATGCTTGTGGAAGAAGAGGTGGATTTCAGAGCCTCCAACAGCCTGGCTGACACCACTCAGCAAACTCTGAGCAGAGGTTCCCCAGGAGAGTGGATTCAGAACATTGCTCATCAACCCGACGATAAAAAATGCAAGCTCCCAGGCCTGAAAAGCTAACCTAGTACAGTATTTCCTTCCTATAACCTTCCATGCTTTTCAAAATGACGTCATATGCATTTTCAAAGTGGAGGCAGGAAGGGCCGGTCTTCAGCCTTGTTTGACATTTGCCGAGAAGGCACTTATCTGAGGTCCTAGCACAACCTCCGTCTTCTGAGCCCCAGTTTCATGCCTGTTCATGGCTCAGGAGGAGGGGAGGCAGGGGACTGCAGAGGGAAGCTGGGGTGTCAGCCCCATAGTTGAAATTGGGGTGAAACGGAAGCCTTTCGTCTCTGGCCTACATGGGGTGTGTCATACACCAGAGGAGACACGGAGAAACTGGGCCTGCAGAGGGCCAGCCTGATGTTGGGCCCCAGGAAGAGGGCTGATGGCTCAGAAAAGCTAGACTTGGGAAGAAAGGGCTAAGTCGTAGAGGTGACGGAGACAGCAAGTCACCGGAGCCTGTGGGAGGTGGCTCCCCGGGGAGCTGACTCACCCCGGATGGTCGCGGTAGAAGAGATACTTCCACTGAGAAGCCGCCCACGGCACTCACTTGACATTCTGGCCATCGGTCCAGACTGAATCTTTAGGGGACCCTCCCCTCCCAGTGCCTTCAAGGTCACGACCTCCCCACCCCACCCCAGGCCCAGGGAGTTACGGCCGCCTTGATCTGCAAGTCTGAGTCTCCAGCCCTGGGCCTCCCTTGAACACAAATTTTAGCCTCAAGGTCACTGATGGAGAGCTCTACCCTTTTCTTAAATTTTTAATTTTTTTTTTTTTTTTAGGGCCACATCTGCAGCATATGGAGGTTCCCAGGCTAGGGGTAGAATCAGAGCTGCAGCTGCCAGCCACAACCACAGCCACAGCAACACTGGATCAGAGCCACATCTGAGACCTACACCATAGCTCATGGCAACACTAGATCCTTAACCCACTGAGCAAGGCCAGGGATTGAACCTATGTCCTCATGGATACTAGTTGGATTCGTTTCCACTGAGCCACAAAGGGAACTCCAGACTGCTCTCCCCTTGGTCTTCCCATCGCCAGAGTCTCTATAGTCCAAAGGGGGCAAAATAAGCCAAAGGAAGGAACGCTGGTGTCCAGGGAGATCCCTGAGCTGGTGATTAAGCCACAACCAGCACTCATGGCTGTAATCCCCCAAACCAAGGGGACACCTGCAAAGGTGCCACACTAACCCCCGAGGAAATGGGGATATGGCTTCCTGACTCCCTGCCAAGATGTGATGTGTTTATTAGGTGAGAAAACTCCAATTCTCCATGTCGAAAGAGAGGAAGGAGCAAAGAGAGGAACCCCAGACTTCCTCTTTCTCCATCAGGCAAAATTTCAAATAATAAGCAGACCCACAGCAGATGGACTGTGTTTTAGCACTCCTGTGGCAGGGAGGAGGGCGCAGTCTGGCTGTCTCTCTCTAAATCGAGAGAGAAAACGTGAGCCAGCGTGAGTGTGTACATGTCCGGGTGTGTGTGGGGGGGGGGGGAGAATGGAGGGAAAGACGTGAAAATGAGAAGAAGGAAGCAGCAGCCACTCAGAGGAGGAAAAGGGACGATGAGGGCCAAGAGGCCAACACAGGACAAGTCAGACGTGGGGAGGAGGCGTGGGGAGCGGGAAGGAGGCAAAGAAAACCAGGAAACAAAGCAAGAAACAAACCACAAGGGAACTGTTAGTATCCCAACTTACTGATTCTGCATCCATAACTAACCACTTGGTTGGTTATCTGAAGTGAGCGCTTCACAAAGCAGAGCTTCAGTAACTCTGGTTCATTAAAGGGTGCTGGGCCTTTCTGTCCCTGCCACCAAGCCTGTCCAGCGCCTCTGTCCTCAGATCGTTTCAAAGTGGAAGGTTCGATCCAATTCTCATTATGAGACCATGGAAAACAAGAGGGTCAGACATGGGAAGCATGTGAAGAAAGAGGATTGATCGCGTCACAAAACCCCATCTAGCAACAGCAGGGGTGGCATCTTCTGCCAGCGGTCCCCCGGGGTTTTCCACGAGAAGACACCTCATGCCTTCTGAGGTGGGATGAGCGCTGTCACAGCCGAGTGGGGTGTGGAGCAGGTGACCTCAGTAGGGGTTGGCCAGCCTGAGGCTCTCTCAGCACTTCTGCCCTGGTTCTTCCAGGCCAGGACTGAGCTGGTCCTGCACAGACTTCGGCCACTGGGGCCAAGAGTCCTGGAGACGGGGTTCTGAGGAGAGCACAGGACAATGGCCCCACTGGGCTGTCACACTCTCTCCTCGAGAGCTCTATGACCCCCACCTGTCCTCCCTGCCCCCCCCCCCCCGCCCCCGGCACCCACCTGTCCTGGCCACCACGCTCAGCCTCCCTGCCTCCAGCACGGCTGCATTCTGTCATCTGTTTTGCTTCAGGACTTCTTGGTTTGGGTTTTCCCTTTGTGGTTTTCCTGGGATTCTGTTCCCCCAAATGCACTCAGAATGTTCCAGTGCCACCGGACAGCTCTGGTCAGCACATGCATCCATTTCTATACCTTCTAACTGGCTTCACTGGCTTCCCTGGCCCTTCTCAGAGAAGGCTGGGCAGGATGGCTGAGCAGGGCTCTGCAACCACTGTCTGGCATCCTTGCCCTTCACTTCATTTGCGTGACCTTGGGCAAGTTCCTTAGGCTCTGTGTATTGGTTTTTTCCTCTGTTAAATGGGGGTGCTAGTAACAAGACCCCCCTTCCCACAGCTGCTGTGAAGACTAAAGGGGCAACACGCCCAGCTCTGAACACTGTACCTGTCTTTTTTTTTTTTTTGCCTTTTTAGGGCTGCACCTGAAGTATATGGAAGTTCCCAGGGTAGGGGTCAAACTGGAGCTGCAGTCGCTGGCCTCCACCACAGCCGCACCAACACTGGATCCAAGCCGCATCCGCGACCCACACCACAGCTCAAGACAACAGCAGATCCTTAACCCACTGAGCAAGGCCAGGGATTGAACCTACATCCCCATGGATACCAGTTGGGTTCTTAATCTGCTGAACCACTACAGGAATTCCCTGTTCCTGTCATAGTCTAAGTGCTTGATAAATGTCAACCCTTGGTCATCAGGTCCAACACCGCGGTAGCCCAGGACAATCCCATCAAAGATGCTATTTCCTAGCCTGTATTATAACCAAGCTTCTGCCTGAATCACCCCTGACGCTGAGAGTTGACACATCAATGTCCACTCTTCTCACTGCTTAGGCTCTGTATCACCCGTTTCTCTTAGTCTGGGTCCACACATAAGCGGATATGATTTAAATGCTGATTGCTGAGGTCTCCCTGTCCCCTCCTTGTCTTCAGGCAGCCACCACACTCCCCTCCACTGGGTCCTTGCATCCTCTGTGACAAGGGCTCACATTTTTGCTGCAATCCATTGTTCCTCTTCATACTCTTCCTTCCTCCGCTCTCCGCCTGAGATTTTCTGGCTGCCTTCTCTCATAAGATCTTGTCACACACCCCAGAGTCGAAGCTCTCTTTCTTTTTTTATTCTGTTAACTCTTCCAAAGACCCATCCTAGAGAAAGAGCGTAGGAAGACCCAGCTCCCAATCATGGCAAGGGACAAGCTTGGTGTGGCCTCCCATAAACTGTCCATCCGATTACATGGCCATGTGTGTCTATGCCCTCTGGGTTCTTGTTACCAATCAGCTCTCTCCGCCTCGGGGTGAAGTTTCTGGATCCACCTGGGTTTTCTCCCAGCTTCCAATCCCTCCTTCACACCATGGCCAGGAGTCTTGCAAAATCATAAACAGCCCCATCCCCTGGTGGTATGAAAAGCAGGCAGTCCTTGCAGATGTGCCTGGTGCCTGCCTCTCCCATCCCATCCCCCCTCCCCCCTCTCCCTGCCAGGCTCCCTCTGACAAGCCCACAAGGTCTGCAAAAACACCGGGCAGTTCACACTTCCGGCCTCCATGCATGTTCTCCCCTCACCCTGAGCCATCTGCCAGATGAACGCCCACTTGCCTTTCCGCTTTGCACCTCCTCCAGGAAGCCTTCCCGGTCCTCTTCCCATGCTGCTCCACCCAGCCCACTGCGCACCAGCCCAGGCAGGCAGCCCTTCTGCCTTCCCTTTGCTCTCTGTTCCTGCAGGCAGTGCATGGAACCAGCGCACTTGTCGTATCTGTAGCCTCTCCAAGACTTGGAGCTTTCTGAGGGCAGAGACTGTACCTTCCACCAAGTCCCAGTGTCCCCACCATCGCTGACGACCAGTGAAGGATATCCCAAGTGGAATTAAAATGGAACTGAGTCGAGCAGAAAGAACAGAGCTGGGTGTTTCTGCCCAAGAACGAACACAAAAACACCTTAAGCAGAGCAAACTTCAAAGATATGGGCGTCAGCAGGTCCTGACGGGAACACACGACGGCTGACTCTCAGCCGTGGGGTCCATCCCCTTTGCTCCCTGGTAGCCTGTGAGCTCCAGATGCTGAGAGATTGAACCGGGCTCAACATTTTTGCTAAGAGCTACTGACCGTGGAAGAGCACATGTCTGCGACAGTTCATGGGAAGATTAAATGTCACCTTCAACTCTGACTGGACATATCCTAGAGGTTATTAGGTGGACGCAATATTTTATGGGCAGTGGAATTTCTGGGCTCATCTGCAGTTTGCGCTGAGACCTGAGGCTTCAGGAGATGAACAGCAAAGAAGAGAGTTCAGAGCATCCGCTGACTCAGCAAAGTCTCCCCATTTCACACAACTTGGTCCCCCACTCCTCATCTTTACGTGGCTTTGCTTCCTGGCCGGATGCAGTAACCAGGGCAACAGGAGCCTCCCAGTCCTCCTCCCGCATCCAAGTGTTCCCTGCAGACCCTGATACCCCAGAGTTCCCCTGTGAAGATTAAAGGGCAATACGGTTACCAGGGGTCATGTGCCAAGTAAGCTCTTGGGGTATCAAAGAACCAGACCTCAGGAGTTCCTGTCATGGCTCAGAAGTAAGGAACCCGACCAGTATCCATGAGGATGCAGGTTCGATCCCTAGCCTTGCTCAGTGAGTTCAGGATCTGGTGTTGCCATGAGCTATGGTGTAGGTCATAGACACAGTTCAGATCCCACAGCTCTGATCCTTCCCCTACCCTGGGAGCTTCCATATGCCACAGGCATGGCCCTAAAAAGCAAAGAAGAAGAAGGGAAAAAAGAAGTACACCTCATGCAGACAGCGCCAGGCTCTTCTGCACATATATCTAAACGAAATTGGGAGGGGAAAAAAAAAAACAAAACAAAAAAAAAACAGAATCAATGTCCTCAATTCTTGCAAATTTCCTTTGATAGGCCACTTAGAAAATCCCATGCCCTAAATCATCGAGATGCGAAGAGGACTTAGGAAGGAAGGGTGGCGCTAAAGGCACAGCTCATCTCCACAAACCCTAAAAAACACTGAGACCACTTAGGTACTGGCGCGCGGGCTGGCAGATGTTGACAAGCAGCATCTGAAAGGGAGGGGTGGGAGGACCCATTTCCCAGCCGGGGGGAGACTGATGTCTATATGAGTGGTTCTCTACTGAAGTAGAAACGGCCAGACACCACCCTTGGTCGAAAAAGAGATGGCAAGATGGTTTCCAGACCACATCTGAATCCAGGGTTCAGCAAAGGAGACTTGGAAATCAGTTGTGACTGGGAGAGAAGGACATGCTGCAGAAAGCTGGCTATGACCCCCAGAAGAGGTGGCAACGGGAGACAATGAACCGTGGGAGTGAGAGCCAGGCAGCCTGGACAGGAAGCTGGGACCCCCACCCTGGCCTCCTCCTCCTGGGCCCAGGGGCGGTTGTCCAGCCAAGATCACAGGTGAGTTCACAGGTGAGCCTGTTAGGATGGGGAAATGGGTGAGACGTTGATAGCATCGTAACAACAGCCGGGCATTCTGACCTTCCAAGCTGTTTCTCTTTGCCCAGCCCTCTTTGGGAAATTATGATGCATCACTGCATTTTCCAGTGACCACTTCTTTGAGGCACGTGTGTTAAGTAAAGTGTCTCATTTAATCCTCAGAACCCTCTATGGTCAATAGTATCACCAATCTCACATTGCAGGTGAGTATACTGATGCATAGAAAGGTTATGCATCACTGAAGGTCAGAGAGAGAGTGTGTGTGTGTGAGAATGAAGGTAAGACCCCGCTCAGCCTGATTTCAAACCTGAACTCTTAACTGGTAGAATTAGGAGAAAAAAAGAAAAAAGTCCATCAGGAAAAATTATACAAATAAGCCAGCAATGGGAAGATACATTCTCTAAGGGGACAAGTTCTGAACAAAAGCATCTGAGTTCTCTAGCTTTTGCCAAGAAAAAACACAGCAAGATGGTCAGCTTGGAGAGGGTTATAGCCTGCGGTCATGAAACAGAATAATTTTCTCAATGAAAATGACTGGCGCACATGGAGAAATAAGTACCTTGCCCAGGATGTTTGGAAATAAACCCTTGGCTGGAAGTGGGAGACGGGGGTGGGGAGGAAGGAGAAAAAGACCCTGCGTCCTCCTTTCATTCTCCTGAAAACTTTGATGAGCAGTGACCTCTCCTCCTTCCTCTGTAACAAACATAGGGCAGAGACCTCAAAAATCCAATCATCCGGGAAATACTTTCCAAGGGAAATAATCACCCGATCCCAGAATTTTGCAGGCAGGAGAGATTTGGAGGAACATCAAGAAAGATCTAAGGATAATGATACTGGTCCGCAAATTAGATGCAGCCCCACAATCCAACAAGGTGGCGAAATCCAACGCTAACGTGACTTGCAAAGTCCTCGGAGCCAAGGCATCAATCACGCTGGTGAAGAGAGTGATGAGCCCTTGTTTTTTGCCCCCCTCTCCATGAGTCACCATCATGGGGCAGTACGGGATGTGTCCTGGACAGCTGTCAACCAACAGTCAGTCATCCCAGGAGGACAGAAGATGGAAATAGACCAAAAAAAAAAAAAAGGAGCTCCCGTGGTGGCTCAGTGGAAACAAATCTGACTACTATCCATGAGGTCGCAGGTTTGACCCCTGGCTTCACTCAGTGGGTTAAGGATCTGGCGTTGCTGTGGCTATGGTGTAGGCTGGCAGCTGTAGCTCTGATTGGACCCCTAGCCTGGGAACCTCCACATGCCTCAGATGTGGCCCTAAAAAGACAGAAAAAAAAAAAAGATGGAAATAGGATGAGCAGGGAAGAAGTGAGTGGAAAGTCAGTATCATTGAAGCATCTACTAATAGATGGAGAAAGATAGCGGGTGAGGTGAGTGGGTGAAAAGTAGAGGATGGACACCAAAGAAATGCAATAGTTAAACTGCTTATCCATCCCGTGGAATGTGTAAAGGATCAGACAAGAGAACCTGGGGCTGCCAAGACTCAAAGGGATCCTGCTCTGGGTTCAAGTTCACCATCATCATCCCAGACACATGACTCCTGCTTCATGTCATTGAAAGTTTCCCACGAACTGTGATTTTACAATTTTCTTCAGGAACTTAGACTCATTTCTTATCATTGTTACACACACAGAAAAGCCTTTTTGGATTGAACTCACATCTTTCTTCTTCAGCCCAACTCATTTCTTTTTCAATTGCCTCCAAAACAGAAGAACGTCTTTGCATGTGAAAATGAAAAAAGAGAAACTCTACGCTCGAAGGCTAGTAAGTGACCATTTAGTTTTCTCTTTCTCAAAATAAGCTTTCCTGATTTCCCAGCTTTTTGCATGCCTCACATGTTCCAACTCTCTGCCCATTTTTGATTTTTTTTTTTTTTTTGTCTTTTTGTCTTTTTGCTATTTCTTTGGGCCGCTCCTGCGCCATATGGAGGTTCCCCGGCTAGGGGTCGAATCGGAGCTGTAGCTGCCAGCCTACGCCGGAGCCACAGCAACGCGGGATCCGAGCCACGTCTACAACCTACACCACAGCTCACGGCAACGCCGGATCATTAACCCACTGAGCAAGGGCAGGGATCAAACCCGCAACCTCATGGTTCCTAGTCGGATTCGTTAACCACTGCGCCACGACGGGAACTCCCATTTTTGATTTTTTTAAAGGAAAAAAAAAAGGGAGTTCTTACTGTGGTACAGTGGACCGTGTGTTAAGAATCTGACTGCAGTCGCTCGGGTCGCTGCAAAGGTGTGGGTTTAATCCCCAGCCTGGGGCAGTGGGTTAAAGGATCTGGCGTTGCTGTAGCTGTGGCTCAGATTCAGTCGCTGGCCTGAAACTTCCATATGCCGAGGGGAAAAAAAAAAAAACAAAAAAATGCCAAGGGCTAGGAAGGAGCTCTGAAATGATCTAGCACACAGTTCTGTGACTACAGACTAAAACTCATGTCAACAACTGACCCAGCCCTCACCTTCCAGAGCAGGGTCACTCAGCCTTAGCACTATCAACATTTTGGACCAGACAATGCTTTGTGGCAGAGGCCGTCTTGTGCATTGTGGGAAAATCAGCAGTGTTCCTTGGCACCCACTGGATGCCAGTAGACCCCCATCACCGTGGTTACAAACAAAAAATGTCTCTAAAGAATGTAACTATCATCCAAGGGCCAATTGGCCTGATTGAGGCATACGGAGAGGAATCCATCTTCTTCCTCAGACTACCGTCTCTGCCGTGAACCCCAGGGTCAGAAATAGCAGGGCCAAGTCCACTCACGACTCCTCGTCTAATGCTGGGAACTTGTCCTCCTGGCAGCCGCTACACTTGGCTTTGTGTCCTTTCTCAACCAACCACGACTGGAGATTAACAGGCCAGTTAGCATTGGGCTAAGTGCTAACCAAGCAGGGCTGTTCTTTTTCCTCCTTAGCAGCAGGCCAGGGCCAGATTCACCTTTCCCTTCCAGGGGCCCCTGATCTCTGGAAGCATATGCTCCCAGGGGGAAGGGAAGCTCTTCCCACCCAGCCGCATCACGCCAAGCCCTGCTGTGAGCTCCAAAGGTGCTGAGTGTCCCAGCTTTGCTACAACTCTGTTGTCTCACGTGGTCTCTGGGAGCATCTTCAGTGCCCTGCATCAGCCACGTCAGCCTTCTTAGGCTGCATTTAGCCTACCACACACAAAAAGCTCTGTGCAGCGGTTTGCAAAGCAGCCAAGGGATCAGGCCCCTGTTCTGGAGATGCCCGCTGTCTTTCCAGATGGTACACCAGGAAAAAGAACAAAAATAAATCCATCATGCACCGTGCAAAAACCACATCATATTTTAGACTCCACATATAAGTGATGTCAGATGGTGTTTGTCTTTCTCTTTCCAACTTACTTCACTTAGTCTTAGAATCTCTAGTTCCATCCGTGTTGCTGCAAATAGCATTATTGTGTACTTTCTAATGGCTGAATAGTATTCCATTGTATATCTGTACCACATCAGCTTAATCCATTCACCTGTCAATAGACATTTGATTTGTTGCCCTAAACTATGGCACAAATAATCTACAAAGCAGAAACAGATCACGGATGTGGAGGGCAGACCTGCATTTGCTAGCCGGGAGGGAGAGGGAGGGGGACAGCTGGGGAGTTTGGGGTTGGTAGATGCACACTGTTACAGTTAGAATGGATGGGTGATGGGGTCCTGCTGTAAAGCACAGGAAACTCTGTTCGGTCTCTTGGGTTAGAACATAATGGAAAAAAGAAGAATTGTGTGTGTATAGGTGGCTGGGTCACTTTGCTGTACAGCAGAAATTGAAGGAGTATTGTAAATCAACTATACTAAAAAAATTAAAAAAAGAAAAAACAACCCACATGGTGGCTGGAGTCACCACGTCTTCCCTCCCTCAACGGCGGGAATGGGGAGGAAAGAATTCTGGCCTCCCCATCTCAGCCATTCAGTTACCTACAAGTCAGCTAATTAGAGACACCACCGCTCAGCGGAAACCAAGACATAATTCAAATGAAGGCAGCCAAGCCCAGCTCCCCCATCTAACACGGGATAATTCACTTTTTATTGTTGTTATTCATCATTACTAATCCTGATTATTAGTCCTGATTAGCAAGGTGCTTTTTATGCTAAATAACCCTTAGGAGAATCACGCCCAGTAGGCACATCCAAATTGAATGGGGAAGAGCCGGAATAATTACCATTTTGCAACTTGAGGCTGTCAGAAATGAGTGTTACCTGCTCAGACCACGGTGAATCAAGAGTCTAGCTGGTCCTCTATTTTGGGTCTGAACCCAAAGGCAATGCTACCCAATGAGGTCCTATCATGTGACGTGCAAGTTCAGGCTTTGTGAATTATCAAACGTCTCCCCCTTGTCTGGGGAAATGAATTTCCAAATCCAAACACGTGGCAAGTCCAAATGTGAACCCCAGTTTTATGTGACTTCTTTCCCAAGCCCCAGATCCAGCATTAGTTTGATGGAGCTCTTTTCATTTTTTTTTACAAAATAATTTTACAAAATATTATTTTCAACAAAATAGAAAATAAACTTGCAATCACATCTCTGGTGGGAAAAATGAATCCGTGTGTTTTTGCTTCATTTGCAATTTAATCACCACACTGTTTTTAAATCATCCTTTGGTGATATGGAGCCTATTTAGCCTTAATGAGCTTTGGGAAAATGGAAGGGGTTTTTTTATAGAATAATTTCTATTTCAAAATGATATACCAACAATACATAAGGTTTAGAAAAGAGAGAAAAACACACAGAATCCCACTATCCAAACAATATTTGAGGGTACCCCCTCCTTGCAGTGGATAAGCAATTTTAACGAGATGCTCAGTGGATGAAAGAAGCTAATCCAATCAGGATTTTAGGAGGAGGGCTGGGGGCTTGTTGCCTGAGAAAATCAAAGCACGAACTAGCCCCAACTGGGAAGGTGCATTTTGAAGGAGTTTAGGAAAAACTCACTGTCATCCCATTTGTTTAGGCTGGAACACAGTAAAAAAATCTTCCCCCTCCTGTCCCGCTCTGTTACACGCTTTCAATGTCCTCCTGCCTCTTCCCTGATGGAAGGCTTCCTCCTTTATCTCCAGCTGTCCCATCAAGGCTGCATGCTGCCCAGGCCAGACTAGGCATCTGTGTGCACCCCGGGTGGGCCTCCAACCCCACCAACTGCCGCTGCTCCCCAGAAAGCAAAAACCACAGTGTGGACCCCAGAGTCCCTCAGTCCCTTTGCAGAACAGCCCTGCTAAGGTGAGCCTTCTCACGGACAGGATGCAGAAGGATGCCCTGCAGAAGTCTCTTATACACAGCCCAAGGTGGAAGTGTGGCCACCATTGGGGTTTTTAAAACTACTTGTCATTATAAACAACTTGAGAATAACCGAATCATCTGGAGTTAGAGCACAAAGACGAGTCGAGGGTCTGGGGTTCATCACATCCACCCAAATCCGACCCTTCAGTCCCCAAACACCTTCTCACACAGTATCAGGACTGGCATCTCCCAAGTCGTTTTTTCAGTCCTGAATGCAGCTCTGAACTGATTGAGTTGAACTTAGATCAACAGAGAGAAAAAAAAAAAAAAAACACTCCCCCACATCCAGCCACCTCACACGTGCACATTTTCTTCTTCTGTCGTCCTCCACCCAGGGTCTTCTGTCTCCCAGACTTCCACACACTTGAAAGGATAACATGCATCAGAGGAAATTCAGAACACTCATCCCAACCTGCGGTGTGTGTGTGTGTGTGTGTGTGATGCCTGGTGGGCTATGACACACAGGCAGTGACCCGGTCCTCCAATCCCTGCCAGGAACAAAGCCCGTCACCCCAAACCTCCTGGGATGACTGTCTCAGACCAGATGCCTACATGGAGCAAGGATAAGTATAGCGTTTCCTCTCTCTCCCTCTGTCTCCCTCTCTCCCTTCACCAAAATACCATCTGACTTTTTACTTTGAAAACAGAGAGTGGGGATACCAATGTGTAAGTACAATGCATGCCTAAAAATATGTGTGGACTTAAAAAAAGGATGAAGAACCTGAGAAGAGTCCAATAAACGAGATCCCAGAATCCAGCGCTCCAAAGTTGAGAAAGGATATCGTATTTGATTGTGCTTGCCACGGTTTTACATCTTCCAAAAATGCTATGGTACATAGCTCCCTTGTCTCCAGTCAGCATCTCTAAGAGTGTTTGTATCTACATGTTCCTGCTCTGAAAATATCACAGATCCTGGACTCTCCAAGACACCCCAGACACCAGTCATCTCTGCTGGTGCCTGACTCATCATTCAGTCACCGTATATCTCACATGGCCAGGAAGGAAGGATGGAAGAAGAGGGGGGCGAAGGGGAAGAAGAGAAGGAAGGAAGGAAGGGAAGGAAGAGAAAGAGAGAAAGAAAAAAAGAAAAACGGAAAAGAAAGAGATCCATTCCCCACTTTACTCTGTGGTGACTAAGGAATCCAAGACCGTCTCTTAAGCTGCCCACATCTGGAAAGATGGGAGTAAAGTCAGTCTGATTTGGGTGAGGCAGGAGAAGAGGAAGCAGACAAGGAAGCTCATCTCCAAGATGGGGCAGCAAATGTTTTTTCTGGAGCTGAAGAAGAGACAGTCAGAAGGATCCAATCTCATTAAAGCAGCAACTCAACAACCTCAAGAAGATAGGGACCCGGATCTGGAGCTATGGCTGCAAATCCAAGCCGCTGCTTTCTGCCCTAGAGTTCAAAGAACCACTCTCTCCTGGCTTTCCTTGGATGGCTCTGCATCTCAAGCCCCTACGGTGTTGCCCAGGTTGTTCATGTGGCACCCCTCAACACCCCCCCCCCAGGGCCTCTTCACTTCACGCTCTTTGGGGTCAAGCCATAGGCAGGGTTCAATTACCGTCTTTGTGCTGAGGATTTCCAAATATCCATCTCCAGTGCATGTCCTCAGCTGCTTCATTTCCATAGATGCCTCACAGCTACCAAGAGTCAGCTCCTGCTTCTCCCCGACAAGCCCGTGCATCCCCAGACTCCCAGTGTCAGAAGTTAGCACTAGTGTCTTCTAGCTGCCCAAGCCGGAAACCTGACAGTCAACCTTGACATGTCCCACATTCAATCAATCACCAAATTCCATCATTTCGCCTCCTATCATGGCCCAAATCCACTCCCTTCTCTTCACATCCCTGTCACATGGCTGGTCCAAGCCTCCATCCCTTCTTGCCTGGATGACATCAACAATGTCCTCACCAGGCTCCACCTGACAAACCATCCACCACTCTGCAGCCAGAATGAATGGCCGTCTCAAAATATAAAGCTTATCATGGCATCATCTGGTGGCTTCCGACAGAGTCCTTCATGGTCTGCCCCCTCTCCACCTCTTCAGCTTTATTTCATGCCACCGTGTCCACCCCTAGGTCCCCTTGTTTTCTACACCCTGGCCATAATGGTCCCTCACCAAGTGTCTAGGGTCCAGAAGATGTAGTACTTGCCCCAGCTTCAGCACTTTCACACCTGCAGCTTCTTCAGCCTGAACTGTTCCCTCCATCCCCTCACCTCTTCTGCTTCTTCTCAGACATCAGATTTCAGCTTGGGTACCCTTTCCTCTGGAGAGATGCCTCTGGGCACCCAGACAAGTTAATGCTTAAAGTATATTTCACATCCATCTTCCAATCTTTCTACAAGTTCTACAAAAGTCAGACTCCATGCACTGTTCTCATCACTGTATCCTCAGAGTCTGGCACTAAAAAGGCTCTTTTAGTGTTGGGAGTTCCCACTGTTGTGCAGTGGGTTAAGACTCCAACTACTGGAGTTCCCATAGTGGCTCAGTGGCTAACGAATCCGACTAGGAACTGTGAGGTTTCGGATTCATCCCTGGCCTCGCTCAGTGGGTTAAGGATCCAGCGTTGCCGTGAGCTGTGGCATAGGTCACAGACGCAGCTTGGATCCTACATTGCTGTGGCTCTGGCAGAGGCCGGCAGCTACAGCTCTGATTCGACCCCTATCCTGGGAACCTCTATATGCCACAGGAGCATCCCAAGAAAATGGCAAAAAGACAAAACAAAACAAAACAAACAAAAAAAAGACTCCAACTACTGTGGCTCCGGTTGCCTCGGAGGCATGGGTTCAATCTCCAGCCTTGCACAGTGGGTCAAGTATCTTGTGTTGCCACAGCTGCGGCTTGGGAACTTCCCAATCCCTGTCCTGGGAACTTCCATATGCCGCAGGGCTGGCCATAAAAAGAAAGTAATTAATTAAATAAGGATGTTTTGAATGAATGAAAAGGAGAAAGTGGTGCCTAGGGAGACTGGAAGGGGCAGTAACACAGAATCTGAGCTACCACGTCCTGTTCACCCTCGCCTTCACCTAGGATATCCAGTTCCTTTCAAAATGCTGCCAATAGGGTAGATAAATTTTGCCTTCGTAAAACCAAGTCAGATGTTTCTCCTTGGCGAATAGCCTTCCAATGGTTTCCTATCTTACTCAAAGCAGAAGCCAAAGCCCTTACAGTGACCTACAGACCCAACATAATCTGACCTGCTCCTATTAGACTGGCCTCTTTGCTCTTCTCTAAACAAGCTGGACACACTCTGCCTCCAGCCCTTTGCACTTGCTTCTCCCTTTGTCTGGAATGCTCAACCCCAGATACACATGTGGCTTACTGCCTCATTATTAGGTCTTCATCTAAATATCACCACCTCAACGTTGCTTTTCTTGGCTTCTCTATTTAAAGTTAAGACTTCCCTTGACATTCTCTTTTGTCCTTCTCTGCCTTATTATTGTCCTCTATATATGGTCTACATATTTTAATTACTGTTAACTGCACATTCTGTCCCCATCGAATATAAGGTCCCTGAAGGTGAAGACTTTTTGTGCCTTGTCCCATTCACTGCAAGATCCTCAACAGTTAGACTACATGAATCTTGGCGAAATGAAGGAATGACTCTCATGTTCATGGCTGACCAGGGCATTTCACGTTGGAGGAGGTTTTGCCTCGGTTCCAGAGCCTTCTGTGGATCCTCTCTACCAGCCTTTTTAGAAAAGTCCACCATCTGCCATGTCTGCAACAGATGTCACGAGTGATTGAAAGTTTGAGCTGAATATAATCTATCAGTCTTATTTCCTGCCCCCACACATGCTCTAACTCTTCCCAATTTAGCAAGTCCCATTATATAGAGAGTCTAGTTATAGGGGAGTGTAATAAAAGCAGTTTGATGTTGAAATAGCAATCACGTGTGCTCTCCAGAAAGGTAGTCAAACTTAGATGACAGACGAGGGATATTATAGGATGTTGCAAGAGACAGTTGGCTTTCAGCTGAGCAGCACTAAATGGAACTGAGAAGGTAATCAAACTGCTTCGGTTGAGAAGAAGGCGAGCAGCATGTTTTCCTAAAATGCAAAGACATTTTCCAGGGACCTATCAGGAAGCGGGTCTTCATTCAGGTCTGCATTTGTTTATGCAATAGGCACTGCGGTGCGTCTATTCAAAGATAGCTCATGACTTAGAAGGAGAGACAGGCTTGTAAACTGATAAATTACCCCTCCAAGGGGTTAAAGGCTACTGTAAAAGTACGAGAAGAAACTCAGTCAACTTAGATGAGTCCAAAAGCGTCCAGTAAGGAAGTGACACTGGAGCAGAGTCTTGAAGGACAACTAAGAATTGTCCAGGTACAGAAGGGCTTTTGGGAAAAAGGCAAGAGCAAATGGAATGAGAGCTCATGGAAGAAGTGGAGTCTGGGTGAGTGTGAGATGCTCCACGTGGCACAGAGCTTGCTGCCCAAGACTTAGAAAGAGATTGAGTCACTGAGGACCACACTGGCACTGTAGCTTAGGAGTTTGGTGAACTGCCCTTCAGAGAGGGAGGAGCACAGGACGTGAGTTAAACCCTGAATTCCTCCATTTTGTTTTCTTTTTCTTTTTTTTCTTTTCTTGGCTTTCTAGGGCTGCACATGCAACACATGGAAGTTCGCAGGCCAGGGGTCAAATAAGAGCTATAGCTGTCGGCCTGCACCACAGCCACAGCAACGCCAGATCTGAGCCTCAGCTATGACCTACACTACAGCTCACAGCAAGGCCTTATCCCACTAAGTGAGGCCAGGGATCAAACCCTCATCCTCATGGATACTAGTCAGGTTCCTTTTTTGTTTGGTTTTTGTTTTTGTTTTTGTCTTTTTAGGGCCCCACCCGCTATAGCTGCTGGCCTACACCACAGCCACAGCAACACCAGATCTGAGCAGCGGCTGCAACCTACACCACAGCTCACGACAACCCTGGATCCTTAACCCACTGAGTGAGGGCAGAGATCGAACCTGCATCCTTATGCATACTAGTCAGATTCGTTTCTGCTGAGCCCCAAGTTAGTTTCGGGGCCCAATATTCTTGGATGGACCTCGCAACCTCATGGTTCCTAGTCGGATTCATTTCCACTGCACCACAATGGGAACTCCACAAGTCAGGTTCTTAACTCACTGAGCCACAACGGGAACTCCCTGAACTCCCCCATTTTGAAAGAGGGGCTTGAGGAAAGGGGTGGATCGAAAGGTCCACTTCCTAGTTCAATACCTAGCTTGAAGAAAAGCAGAGACTAGACTGAGTGGGCAAGAGTGGATGAGAAGAAATCTTACATGCATCTCCAAGGAGCCATTCTCCTCAAATTAAATTCGTGCTCAGATTAAATTCATTTGCATCAACCAACACGTCTTACTCTGTAAAGGACCCTCTAGGAACTTTAAAAGTCATTGTTATCTAATTGTGTTTTGATTAATCACTCAATCCTTCATTCCACAAAGAGTCGGTGTCTGCTCTGAAGATATGCTGATGAGCAGGACAGGCCCCTGTCTTCAGAGGCAAGGATGAATGAAATGGAGAGCTGGGGAACTCAACAGCTTGTCAAAGGAGGCTAGAGGAAGGAGAGGACCTTCCAGAACCAGGTCGCGGTGGCTGGGGGATACTGTGGTTTGTCTGCCACAAGCCGTGTACTTGTCTTAGCCTGATGTCTGAACATCCAGGAAAACGAGGACTGTCGTAAGATGTGCTTCCATCCAGTGGTGAAGTCACCACCTCGCCCTTCTCCAACCCCAGGTACCCTCCACTCTCCTCCCACTTCTCTCCACCAAAATCCTTCTAAACATTGTCCATGGCCAGAGAACAAAAGAAAAACTGCTGTCAACGCTTCCTCGCCTCCTCGTCCATCTCCAAGCCACTGCTATCAGGACTCCCAACCATTTCACCAACGTTGCTCTCCGCAGGGTCATGGCCACCCTCCCTGGTAAGGAAATCGAAGAACTTGACTTTTTATCTTACAAACAGTCACCCTGCCTAGATGTCCAAGTTCCCAGAGTTTCTCTATTGGTAGCCGTGGGCCCTTCTAGTCCCTCTTCAACTAGCCATCAGATGAGTTATAAACAGTGAAGCTGACTCTCATGGCCCCATTGAAAACCCTGTTTCCCCATTGCCTTTGGGATCAGATGGCATGTCTGAGGCTTGCCTGGCAAAGCTTGCCACAGTCCTGGTGCGACCCGACTCCTGCCCCCTCTGCTGGCTTCTGCACTCCATCCGCACTGACCCTCCAGTAGCGCCCCAGCTTCTCAGTGCTCTTTCTCCATCAGACCTCTGCAGATGCCACTCCCATGGCTTGCAGAGCTTGGCCCAGCTAAGGCTTGCTTATCTTCCAGATCTCAGCTTAAATGTCACTTATTCCAGGAAGACTTCCTGGATGTTGAATGTGAGCTAAATGCCTCCACTAAGTACTTGAGGGGACAGTGTATTTACCCTGCCCCACTGCTTGCCAGGCACCAGTGAAATGCCCTGAGGACTTGCCACGTTTGCCCCAAAGCTATGACCTCCTTAGGAGCAAGGAGCTCTGAGCTCAGGTGTGGCACAGAAGAGGCCTCAGTATTTTCATTAATTATTTTTGTGTCTCCATTAGTCAATTCCCATTCGTCTACTCTCTGATTCACTCATGACACAGGTGTCCCATGTGTAGAAACGTTACCTTATCATGTAAAGAGACAATTAGAGCAAAATCTCTGAGTGGAATTGCTGGGCCCTCTGCTTGGCTGACTAACCAGTTCAGGGTTACTTAAGGTTTTCTCTTAACCAAATCGAGCTGATAGAAGTGTTCTGGCTAGGGGTAGGCACAGCAGTGCTGGTAAATTTTTAACTGGCTCTTCAAGAAATAAAAATGAGGAGTTCCCATTGTGGGGCAGTGGAAAGGAATCCAACTAGTATCCATGAGGATGCAGGTTCGATCCCTTTCCTGGCCTCAATCAGGTGGTCAGGGATCCAGCATTGCCCTGAGCTGTGGTGTAGGTCACAGATGCAGCTCCGATCCTGTGCGGCTGTGGCAGTAAGCTGGGAGCTGCAGCTCTGATTCAACCCCTGGCCTGGGAACTTCCCTGTGCTGTATATTAAACAAAAAAGAAAAAAAGAAAAGAAAGAAAAATGAGTCTGCAGCATTAGCCAATGTGCATGGTGTAAATACTCCCACCAGGGCCAATTTCAACCTATGCCCCCTTGACATCCCTGATTAGGGAGTGTTTCCATCATCACCGCAAAAGCACAGATAATAATGAAATTTAATACATAACGGGAAAGAATAAACTGTGACTGTCACCTTTGAAAATATAATGTCCTGAATTTTAAAGTTATACATTTTGATCTCTTAAAAGAATGGTGATGTTTCACAACAGGCTTACAAAATTCTTGAAAACTTAACAGTCAGCCCCCTGAGTCAGCATGTGTAGGCTTCGCAGGTAGAGTGTGTGTGGAGAAGAGGAACAGGATGCTCCACCAGCCTCTCTCCCTGGGCCTGGGCTGACAGGTTCAGTTCGCCATGATGCAGAAGAGAAGGCTGCTCCATTTGGGCTCTGAGTCTAAACGACAACCCATAGAACAATCTAGCAGGACCTTGGGGGAAGGAGCGATATGATCCCTATTTGGCTCAGTGCTTTGTGTTCATACCTTACCTCCCAAAAGCACGCTGGAGAAGCAAAGAGGTTTCGAACCTCAAACCTTGGCCCTGACAATTGCGAATCAGCATCAAACGGCATGTCATTTCTCTGAAGCCTGCTGGTCCATGTTATGCATCATGGCTTATTATTTTAACATATATTTATGGCATTAGTCAATGTTTATTGTATATTAAACATATGAATCCAGCTTGATCATTTCTTACAGTGATTAATTCATCTGTGGCATCACATTTTTGAGCACACATCATATTCCATAATTTCCCATTGAGGTTCTCTCATTATACTCTAAGGAAAATTGAGTTTCTTGGTTGAGTGAGTTTGGGAAACCCTGCATCATAGTTCTCTCTGTGGGCTTCAAGAATTACCTTTTCTACTCAAGGCTACCTCCCTAAGTGGGAATACTACAGCTCATGAGGGTTTATCTGCCTTTATAGTTGCCCTCATTTTATTTATTTTATTTTATTTTTATTGAAATATAGTTGATTTACAATGTTGTATTAGTTTCAGGTATATAGCAAATGATTCATTTATATATATACAGTTATATATATAAAACGGATATTATATATATATATCATTTTTCAGATTTTTTTCTCTTGTAGGTTATTACAAAATCTTGACTGTAGTCCCCATTTATAGTTCTCTTCACTTTAAATGTCAAAACCTATCCCTGTTTGAAACCCTCCTACCCTCTTGGTGGAGATGTAAATTGGTAAAACCACTATGGTAAACAATATGGAAATTCCTCAGAAAACTAAATATAGAACTACCATAAGATGCAGCAATCCTACTCCTGGACATATATCTGGACATAACTACAATTCAAAAAGACAAATGCACCCCAATGTTCACAGCAGCACTATTCACAATAACCAAGACATGGAAACAACCTAAATGTCCATAGACACAGAAATGGATTAAGAAGAGGTGGTACATACTTACAATGGAATACTACTCAGCCATACTCTCAAAAGAATGAAATAGGGAGTTCCCGTCGTGACACAGTGGTTAACGAATCCGACTAGGAAGCATGAGGTTGCGGGTTCGGTCCCTGCCCTTGCTCAGTGGGTTAAGTAAGGATCTGGCATTGCCGCGAGCTGTGGTGTAGGTTGCAGACGCAGCTCGGATCCCACGTTGCTGTGGCTCTGGTGTAGGCTGGCAGCTACAGCTCCGATTAGACCCTTAGCCTGGGAATCTCCATATGCTGCGGGAGCGGCCCAAGAAATGGCAAAAAGACAAAAAAAAAAAAAAAAAAAAAGAATGAAATAATGCCATTTGCACAAAGTGAAGGAAGTCAGAAAGAGAAAGACAAATACCATATGATACCACTTATGTGGAATCTAAAATAGAGCACAGACGAACCTATCTACAAAACAGAAAGAGACTCATAGAGGCAGAGAGCAGACTTGTGGTTGCCAAGGGGGAGGGGAAGAGAGAGGGATGGACGCGGAGGTTGGGGTTGGCAGATGCAAACTATTATGTTTAGAATGGATGAGCAATGAGGTCCTATAGTACAGCACAAGGAACTATATCTGGTCTCTTGGGATAGAACTTGATGGGAGGTAATATAAGAAGGAAGTGTGTATATATATATGACTGGGTCCCTAGGCTATACAGCAGAAATTGGCGTAACACTGTAAATCAGCTATACTTTAATCAAAAAATTAAAAAAAGAAAACCTGTCCCTGTTTGGAATAGTCGGTAGCCCACTTCCCTGTCCTGCAGAATGGAGCGCCATAGCGTCAGAATACAAGGCAACTTTTTAACTGCACAGCACCATGTTGACTCTGCCAACAACCTGCCCCATGGCTCTAGCATATGGTTACTTTTCTACAAAAGGCTAACTTTTCTGTGTTTGGTTCTCAGATAATAAACTCTCCAGACCCTGTCAAAACCCTGCAGGAGACTACTCATCTTGGAGACAGATAATACAGAGCCACATGGCAAGACTTTCATCCCCTCTCTAAGCTCTATCACTGTACCCAGGTAGACTCTCGAAACCCCAAAAGAAAACCAAAAATCTATGAACTACTTCATTTTACTGAAATAGAAATGGCTTCAAAATTACAAATGAATGTGCCTTCAGCTTTATTTGAAGGTCAATCAAATGATAGTTATATGAAACAAAACCCCTGCAGCCGTTGTAAAAGCTCTCCTGAAAGATGAGGAAAATGTCACTTGGCATAAACATCAGATATTTTGTTCTTCAAAGAAAAGGTGGGATCAAGGCATAGCATTACCTCCAGGCATCGAAAGCTTATTTTACAAGATACTAAGAGCCATGTGACTCATTATTCTTTTCTCACCTTGGCTGTCAGGAACCTCAGAGGTAAAGTTTGGGCTTCTCTGAAATAAAGACCTTCAACTCTGATTTTCTTGTACAATTAACTCCCCTCCCGTCGTTACATGGCTCTTTGACCTGTGGTTTTGCAGTCCTACTACAAATGTAATCTTTATTGTATACGCCTCTATATTATTTCTGGAAGACGTCCACGTATGAATAATTAATAAGGGAATAAATGTAGTGTATTCGGTTCAGCTCAGTCAGCCCACTGCTACATCATCACCATGTCTTTGAAAGCGCCAGCAAAACTCATTCGATTAAGCACCACTCATGTCCACAACATCACTGCTTCAGACTTATTGGGAAAAGGAGTGTGAAACCTTAAAAATCAAATCCACTAAGAATTGAAAAGGTTTCGTTAAAAAAACAATTTGTCTTCCTTCCCCAGACATTATAAGGAGTGCTTAGAAATAACATGTGAGGAGTTCCCGTCGTGGCTCAGTGGTTAACGAATCGGACCAGGAACTATGAGGTTGTGGGTTTGATCTCTGGCCTCGCTCAGTGGGTTAAGGATCCAGCGTTGCTGTTGGCTGTGGTGTAGGCTGGCGGCTACAGATCGGATTAGGCCCCTAGCCTGGGAACCTCCATATGCTGCAGGTACAGCTCCAGGAAAGACAAAAGACAAAAGACAAAAAAAAAAAAAAAAAAAAAAAAGAAAGAACATTAGATTCAACCCCCACCACTTTCTCCCCCCGCCACTCATCATAAAGAAGCAGGAGGTCTGAATAATCACAGAGTGGAGAATCAGCCCCTGGGAAGACAAAGCCAGTTAGGGTCTCTAAGCCTGTGCTGACCCTCTTCACAAGAATGACCCCTCTTGGCTTTGTGTCCCCCACATGGCATCGCAGCACCAGGAAGACACCTGGAGATCAGGATTCCAGGTGTGAATGGGAAACTGAAGCCCAGAGAGAGGAAGGAATGAACCCACGATTGCACCACTGTTGGTGGCAAAGCTGGCCCTAGACCCTGGCTGTGCAGACTCCCACCTGATATGGTTCCACTGAACCTGCTCATTCCACAAATATCATACTTTATACGTGTTCCCTGGCATTTTCATTCCCAAGCACAAAGGACAAATAGAAACATTCACACTTAATTGACCATTATCCTCAAAGAGCAAAACACCAAGAATAATGTAAAATAAAACACCACGATGGGATTTAAACAGCCATTACAGGATGCAAGTGACGTGGATGAGCTAAGGTGGAAGAATGAGAGAGAAATGGAGAAAATTAGAGTCCCCAGTGATGTGAAGACAGATGAAGAAGTTGTGTGTGTATTTAAAATGCCCTTTCAAGTTTTCGAGGAGCGCTCTAAGCACTGTACAAGTCCAGAGGACAGTATGCCCAAGTCCCATTCTACCCCTGGCAACCCTCGGGCATCTCCTGTCAGAGGTGTGGGAGCTGAGGCTGATGGAAAGACGCGTGGACAGGTCAGGGAAACAGTAAATGTGTGAAGCAAGAAGGCAAAACACAATCTATTTCTTTTTAAGTGAAACCTATTGATATTCTCTAAACCCATACTACCTTTTGTTTCAATTTTTCTGCTGTAATTTTTAGGTAGAAAAATGAGAAGGGGAGTTCCCATTGTGGCTCAGCAGAAACAAACCTGACTAGTATCCATGAGGATGCAGGTTCAATCCCTGGCCTTGCGCAGTGAGTTAAGGATCTGGAGTTGCTATGGTGTAGGTCACAGACGCGGCTCAGATCTGGCGTTGTTGTGGCTGTGGCCTAGGCCAGCATCTGCAGCTCCAATTCAAGCCCTAATCCGGGAATTTCCATATGCTATAGGTGCAGCCCTAAAAAGCAAACAAACAAACAAAAAGTGAGAGGGAAAGTTATCAGGAAGGAAAATAATTTTCACATTCTCTGATTTCTAGTTGGGAGAATATTTGTATATCAGCTCTTCTACTCACATGTCTGTTCATTCACATACAGTCCACCCATCCACCCACCCATCCAGCCATCCATCCATCCATCCAGCCAGCCAGCCATCCAGCCATCCATCCAGCCATCCATCCATCCATCCACCCATCCAACCAGCCATCCATCCACCCATCCATCCACTCATTTATGCAGGCCACATAGGAGTACCCAGTGTGGCTCCTTCCTATAAGAACCACACCACGTTGTGGGGAAGAAAGATACAAACAAATCATCATGAAGTGCGAAGTACCGTAAAAGAGGTAAATCTCGTGTTTTGACCCTTCTGAGAATAGAGAGAAAAAAAATACTTGGCTGAAGTTAATCTGAAGATTTGCCTTAAAGTTTCCTGGTGGCCCAGCAGGTTAAGAACCCAGTGTTGTCACTGCTGTGGCTCAGGTCACTGCTGTGGCATGGGTTCAATCCCTGGCCCCAGAACTTTGCAAGCTTGGATCAAACAGACCTTAGATGGAAAATGCTTCTCCACCTTTCATGGTATATCTATGTCTGAATATAGTGTGCATTTTGGACAAGAGTAACTCACGAGAGGCAGAATATGGACCAACACACTCAAATCAGATCACTGACCACAGGTAGGAAAAGAATGATCTGTACTGAGAAAAGGTAATGCTTCTTCCTGGATTCATCACTGGCCCTAATCCAACAACCGGTATCTTTATAAGATAAGGGCAATTTAGACACAGACACACTGAGGAAAGACACTCAGAGACTGGAGTGAAGCTGCTTCCAGCCAAGGAATGCCAGCAACCACCCAAAGATAGAGCTTTCCCAGAGGGCACAGCTTTGGCGACACTTGGATCTCAGACTGTTAGCATCCATACATTTCTGTTGCTTAAGCCCCTCCCCTCAAAGTAAGGATGCTTTAAGGCTCAGGTAAGGTCCCACCCCTCACCCCAGCAGCCCTCCAGACCCTCCTGTTAAAACTAATTGCTCCTCTTGGTCTCCTCTGCCGAGGGGCAAGCTCACCCATCACCTTATCACCCATCACCGTGTCTATCTCACTACATCGAGCTCCAACATCTTTGTTTCTCAACTCTCAGAGTCTGAACATCCAAGTCAAATAAAATCCAGTCCCAAGAAAGGACCCAGAGAATTTGCTCTTCATCCAACATTTGGGAGTCAAGGGGGACTAGGAGCCTATTTTTAAGCCACGAGGGAAGGAGTGAGGGTGTGTATTTCTGTAAGTGTCTCTACAGATATTCTGGGTTGACAAAAGCTGTTGGCATCTCTTTGGCAGATTAACTGGCGACACTTGCCACTTTCTTGGCATCTGGCTCCTATGTCAACTCTTCTGCACACTGTCTGTCTCTTCCCTGGAAATTAGCACTAAAAAAAAAAAAAAAAAATCAGACCCCAAGCATTTGCATTCTTTCTTCATCAAGTCCCTTACTTCTCACCAAATTACCCTTCCATGGAACAAAGGTTCTGGCTGCTTCCAGGACAACTGAAAAGTGCAGGACTCTGCCGCCCTGGTGAAGGAGCTGCAAGTTGGCCGGGATGGAAGCACTGCCTCACAGATGAGAAACAGTGGAAGGGATTGTAAACAAAGGCGAATGATAAATGGTTATGTTGTGAGTGGGTGGGAGGTGTTTAGCGGGGTGTTCCATGGATTGGTGATGGGCCCAGTTTCTCTGAGCATCTTTATTAATGATGAGGAAAGAGGGGGAGATGCTAGCAGCACATTCATTAAAGCAGGAGGATGCTAAATTGGGAGGTGTTGTAAACAGCACACAGGACAAAGGAAAAGGGCACAGCGGGGATGGTGAAGCCATCAGGACAAAGAAGAGGACAGCGACCCCCTGGGTAACAGGGGAACTGGTTCACCTGGAGAGACCACCTGATCCCCAGCGGGGCTCTCACCTAAGTCAACCGTTTAGACAAAAAGAATCATTTCCCTTAAACACCAATGTTTCCATAGTTTTTTGAGGAGGAGGGAATCTTGGGCTGGTTTAATCCTGGGAGCTTTCAAGGAGTTAATCTGCTCTCATGAGCCATGAAAAAAATCAAAAGACCGAAATGGAAAAGCCCGAACCACCGCTGGACTTGAGTGAGAACAGGAAGACGAAAGACAGTCCCCACTGCACTATGAATAGTCATGGTCTGACTTCTGAGTGGGAGAATATTTCAACCCTCCTGGGCCTTCTGGTTTCTGGTCTTAGGTCTGCCATTAATTTAGTGTCATTTTTAGAAGATTCTCTTCCTTTTCTGGGCTTGTTTCACTATGTTTTCCAGAAAGAACTCCATGTCACCTTCCTTCTCCCAAGGATGCTTAAAGGAGTGTGGGTACCACTTCCTTAGGTAATACTTAACTTAATGTATCCAGGCACAAAAATCATAAGGAAGCCCTTGAAGGGCCACATGAAGGAGAGAAGTCTGTTTCCAGCCCACAGCAGTAACAGATGGAGAACTATTTACCCTGTTTTCAAAAGTCAAATGGTAAATCTGGAAGGATAAAATCGAGCTAAAGTCTTCAGAACATTAAGCTCCTTGAAGAAAGCTGTTGCATAAATAATATATTATAAGCACTTAAAAATCTTACCTGCTTGCAAAATTTTCTTGAGTCCTTCCCACCCCATCCAACATAGAACAATTATTTCTTACCTCCTTCATTCAGTATTTATTGAACGCCAATTAGGTACAAAACATGAATCTTACCCCCCAAGGAACTCAATGTACTAGGGGTGGCAGGTGAAAAACAGAATGAGTTTAAATATATTTTTCAAAGTATTTCGGGGCTACAGAGGTGCTGATGTCTGCCAGGTCTTTATGGATTTTGTAGTTATCTCTTACAAATTAAAATGGGAGGGCGAGGCAGTATGAAGCACAGGGTGATTGTACAAAGGTATAAGGACTTAAATATATCATTAGTACAATTTTGAGAAATGGTGAATGGTCTTAGGAGGTTGCAATGCAGGGTGCATGAAGCAAAGTGGCAGAAGATGATAGCAGGAATGAAAATTTCCTGAGCTCCAGCTACTTCCGAGAAAAGAGAGGAAGTACGTTCCTTTTATGGGATTTTCGCTGGGTTGGATTGTAAGGTCCTTTGTACTGCACTAAGGAATTTGCTTTCTACAATAGGGAAGCATTAATATTTTTGAAATTAGAGAATAACGGTGCAAACATCTAAAAAAGTGGACCAATCCTGTATGTTTTCTAAAATTCTTTTTTTGTTGTAGCTGTTCGTTTTTTTTTTTTTTTTTTTTTTTTTTTTTAATAGGGCCTCCCCTACTGCACATGGAGGTTCCCAGACCAGGGGTCAAATTGGAGCTGCAGCTACCGGCTTATGCCACAGCCACGACAATGCCGTATCCGAGCTGCATCCTTGACCTACACTGCACCTTGCTCCAATGCCTGATCCTAACCCACTGAGCAAGACCAGGGATCCAACTAGCATCCTCATGGTTACCAGTCAGGCTCTCAGCACCCTGAGCCACAATGGGAACTACTCAACAATCCTATTTTTTTTTTTTTTTTGTCTTGTCTTTTTGCCATTTCTTGGGCCGCTCCCGCGGCATGTGGAGGTTCCCAGGCTAGGGGTCTAATTGGAGCTGTAGCTGCCGGCCTACGCCAGAGCCACAGCAACGCAGGATCCTAGCCGCGTCTGCAACCTACACCACAGCTCACGGCAACGCCGGATCATTAACCCACTGAGCAAGGGCAGGGATCGAACCCGCAACCTCATGGTTCCTAGTCGGATTCGTTAACCACTGCGCCACGATGGGAACTCCAACAATCCTATTTTTAAAATGAATTTTTGGACCTCCTGATGTGGTCCAATAGGTTAAGAACCCAACATAGTGTTCCCAGGGATGCAGGTTCAATTCCTGACCTTGCTCTGTAGGTTAAGGGTCCAGTGTGGGTGCAAGCAGACACAGTGCAGGTCCCGCATTGCTGTGGCTGTGGCGTAGCCCTCAGCTGCAGCTCCAGTTCAACGCCTAGCCTGGGAACTTTCATAGGCGTGCAGTGAGGCGGTAAAAAGAAAAAAGAAAGAAAATGAATTTTTGTAAATTATAAACTTCTCTGTTTGTAAAAACAAATGCCTTTGGGGTTTGGCTTAATGGAATGTTCCTCACATCCCAGTAAATGACCACAGTGTCCCAGGAGGAGGACTGCAGGAAGGCACGTGAAATAAAATACGGTGACTGCTGTTGATGCCATTTTTTAAGCTTGCCTCGGATCACTTGCTTTGTTACAGTGAGAGACCATGTGACTAAATCCCAGGTAGGGAATCCAGATTCCTGCCTCTGTGGTCTTCCACCGCCCAGCTCCCTGACCTTGAACAGGTGGACATCTTCCACCGCTCTGCCCTCTTCTTCAGCAGAGTCAAGTTTAGGACATAATGATGCAATGGTAAAGGACTGGATTTGCAACCTGATCACCGCCAAGCTCTTTGAGGACCGCAACACAGCAAAGACGGCCCCCGTCGAGGAGGCTGTCGAGGTGAGTCAAAAACGAAATAGGTCAAAGGAAGAGATGACTTTGACGGTGAAGGTCAACCCTGAGATTCTGTGATCCCATGACATGTATCCAAGGCAGAATTGGTATCCGATTTTGTTACCATCAGCTTACAGTCAAGGTCCAAAGAACAATTCCTGCGTCGCTCTCTCTCTTTTTTTTAATTATAGTTGATTTACAATGTTGTGCCAATTTCTGCTGTACATCAAAGTGACCCAGTCAGTCATATATAGATATTTTTTTTTTCTCATATTGTCTTCTACCATGTTCTATCCCAAGAGACTGGATAAAGTCCCATGTGTTACATGGCAGGACTTTATTGCTTATCCATTCTAAATGTAATAGTTTGCATCTACTCCCCCAAACTCCCCATCCATCCCACTCCCTGCCCCTTGGCAACCACAAGTCTGTTCTCCATGCCTGTGCTGCAATGGAAATGAAGACTCCTCTTTTAACATTTCACACACCCCCCCCAAAAAAGGCTATGAAAGCAGTGGGGTACACTAACATAGCAACCCAAGCAATGGTTTCTGAGTCCAGATCTGACTTCTGAGTGAAAAACCCAAACAAAACAAAACTTATCTCTCTGACCATGCCAGCACCTCTGGGCTGCCACCTCGGAGGTGAGAGTACCTTCATGGATACATTGCCCAAGATGCAACCAGGAAGCCCAGGGGGCTGCCACCATCCTGTGGCTGCTAAGACTCAGAGAGAAAATCTGCAGTTGGGACCAAATCCCGTCTCTTCTCTCTTGAGCAGCTAGTGTTCAAGACTCTTCTTTCCTTCCATAGTATCTAAAAATATTCCAGATCGCAGATGTTGTCTAGACTTTTTTTTTTTTTTTTTTTGGTCTCTTACAGCTCTGGACCGAGCTTGAGCTCACCAGACTGCCTTGGGCAATGTGGATTTCCATGTCTCACACTATTGACTCCAGATCCCCACAAATATTACAATCCCAGTTGATGCAAACCTAGATCCTCGGTAACATTCAGGATCTCCCTTGGTAATTTGTGTCCAAGATTCCAATTTTTGTGTGACCTGAGACAAATAAAATATGTCAATCATGCCTGTGAGCCCCCCTATTATTCCATCCTTAAGGGTGGGCACCTACGACTTCTGTCTAGAAGCCGTGTGGTTCGAGAGTCATCTCGGATGGACAGGGCTGGGTACAGATGAGGCTGGCTCCCGACAGCACCCTTCGCATGAAGGGAATGACCACGGTCTCTGCCTAAAACCCTCTTCCACGTATGTGGCCTTAGTCACAAGGGAACTCAGCAGGCGGGCAGGTAACTCAAAGAGAGGCACGTCCCCACGAATATCCTTCTGAGAGTGGACCAGTAGCGTCTTAGGTAGGTGCAAATAATTTTATTTGCAAAATCTAGTCTATCCCTAGAGCTCCGTGTGTCCACTTAATTCACTCCAAAGAAATACTCTTTGCTTCACCAGAAGACCCTGAGATGTTAGTGACCTCATTTGTCCATGGCCCTTCAGATTTTGTCATCCTTGAGAGGAGGGAATCCATTTGGGGAGACTTGCTCATTTTTCTACAAGAATCAGATGACAGCCTCGATGTTTCTAGTGCCGGAAAGAAATTGATTCTTCTGTTCCAATGCAGCTTTTCCCAAAAGGCCACTTTTCTAGAAGAGTCAGATCTGAAATAGGGTCACACTTAGCTATTTTTGACTGGCGGCTAGAATGTTTTTGGCCACACCCTCAGAATAAGGAAGTTCCCAGGTCAGAGATTGAATCTGAGCCACAGCTGTACCAATGTCAAATCCTTCCACCGGGCCAGGCATCGAACCTGAGCCTCTGAGGCAACCCAAGCCACTGCAATCAACTTCTTAACTCACTGGGCTGCAGTGGAAACTCCTAGCATTTTTAATTAAAAAAGTAAGAATGAAAGGTAAGTTAAAAAGCAAAGAAATTGCAAAGGGACACAAATACCTAGAGACAATGTGTCCAGTGTGGAAATGGAAGAGCCAAAGCTTTGAGATAACCAGCTTCTGTATCTTCCCATTCCTTTTGTTCAGAGACCTGTAGGCTTCAGGTAATAGCATGGCCCCATTAATTCTGGAAAAATCTAAATGTCACAGGTCTTTGACTGGCTTGTCTTAAACATGGCTAATCCAATTTTACTTCTTAAATGGATAGTTCATTAACAACAGAGATCATAAGGTTCTATAATTTATTCCCTAAGCCAAAAGAAGTTTGAATTTTATTCTAAACTCAAGTATTCAAATGTTAAGACTGGAGATTCAAAATATAAAAATCTAGATTTCCGATGCAACAGTGATTCAATACGACAGAATGACAGAAGTTTGGAAAATAATATTTGTTCTCTCAATATTTTCAATCTGCTTTGGACCAAATCGGTTTCTGGTGCCACAAGCTAGACTTTTTAGCAAATGCAAATTTCCCGCTAGCAGGTTTGAGACAAAGGGAGTCATAAGAATTAGCATTAATCACATAGCCTAGAGGGTTTGTTTTTTTTTTTTTCTTCAGATCCTAGTGCAAAGCTGCCCAAACAATTAGTTCCCCTGAGATCTGTTTTCAGATGAAAAATGTAAACACTCCTGTCATTTCTGGACCAAAAGCCAAGCTGCCTCTCTGAAGGAAGATGCACGTGTAAGAACTTCATGCCAAGTAGTTCTAAATTGGCCACAAAAACCCCTAGGGGCATGGTGATAGTGCCACAAAGCCTGCAAGTTTCCTTTTAAAAACCGCCTTCCCACCAGCTCCTTTCCAGGCACATCTTTATCATCCGTGTGACACATTAACAGGAAGCATTAATGTTACGCAGATGCATTAAGTCACACAAGCGGTTTGGTGCATTTCGCTGGGACCTCAATGCATTACAGCACAGAGGTGTGCAGACAAAGCAAGGAGCAGGCTGTGTCGATACCATCCGAACCCGAGCTCTGAACACACATTACCGAGAGCACAATTACCCAGCCTGTGCTATTAGGTCGCATTAGCCACCAGCCCCCATCCCTCCCAATTAATAATTGAACTCAATCCATATAGGAGTGCTCAGGCCGGGCTGGAAGATGCCTTCTAGCATGCATTAGAAAGAAGCATCTCCAGGGGCCTCAGAGCACTCTGTCCATTTAACAAGTCAATCTATAAACTACAGTCAACCCTTGATTATTAGAAACTGATGCCCACCCCCACTCCTGAATGTTCCATCTGCTTTGCTCTTCATCTTTCCCCAACCTGGTACCTTCCTTCTAGACACATACCAGCTTATTACCCCACCCCTTGTCGTGGGTGCTCTGATGCATCCATCGCCCAAGCCCCCTCATGCCTGGAGGACTCGTTCTCCCAGCCACTGGGAGAGCCCTCAGCCCTGAGCCCTCTTTGGAAATTGCCTCCGATGATGAACGACACGTCTCCCAAGATCTTGTTCCTTCCCAGGGCAGCCACATTGAAAGGAGTTCCCTGGTGGCTCAGCAGACTGAGGACCTGGCACTGTCACTGCTGTGTCCAGGTCCTTGCTGTGGCTCAGGTTCAGTCCCTGGCCTGGGAACTTCTGCATACCATGGGTGTGGAACAAAAAAAAATTTTAACTAAAAAAAAAAAAGAGGAGGGGAGTTCCCGTGGCACTGTATCCATGAGGGTGTGGGTTCAATCTCTGGCCTCACTCAGTGGGTTAAGGATCCAGCGTTGCCATGAGCTGTGATATAGGCCACAGGCACAGCTCAGATCTGGTGTGGCTGTGGCTATGGCTGTGGTGTAGCTCCAATCCGACCCCTAGCCTGGGAATTTGCATATGCCACAGGTGCAGCCCTAAAAAGCAAAGAAAAAAAAAAAAAATGGGCCAACAAGAACATCGAAAGCCCTGGCTGCCATGGCCCAACCCAGGACAGCTCTGAAGGACCATCCCAGGGGTGGCTGGGCCTCTGTTCTTTTTTTTTTTTTTTTTTGTCTATTTGCTGTTTCTTGGGCCGCTCCCGCAGCATATGGAGGTTCCCAGGCTAGGGGTCGAATGGGAGCTGTAGCCACCAGCCTCCGCCAGAGCCACAGCAACGTGGGATCCGAGCCACGTCTGCGACCTACACCACAGCTCATGGCAACGCCGGATCGCTAACCCACTGAGCAAGGGCAGGGATCGAACCCACAACCTCATGGTTCCTAGTCAGATTCATTAACCACTGCGCCAGGACCGGAACTCCTAGGCCTCTGTTCTGACTGCGATGCAGCCCAGTTTCTCCCCATCCATCCCCGCGCTCTCTCCTCCCATCAGAGAGAATAGCAATCCCGCTCCCCAGCCACCCTCCGGCACATCATCTCCATCTCGGAGTTTGTGTCCCAGGGGACTCAACCTGCAACTGAAAAGAAATACCTACACTTCACTTTCCACCTCGAAAGGCTGTCAGAGGCATTACATAAAATAAGTATGTAAAAGTTCCTTATGAAGTACAACGGGTGTGAAAAACACTACCCTTCCCCTCTACGACACCATTAGATAATATGAGTTCATTTGGGTTTTTTTGTATTTTGGGTTTTTTTGCATATCAGGGCCACACTTGTGGCACTTGGAGGTTCCCAGGCTAGGAGTCGAATCAGGGTTGCAGCTGCCAGCCTACACCACAGCCACAGCCCTGCCAGACCTGAGCTGCGTCTGCGACCTACACCACAGCTCATGGCAATGCCAGCTCCTTAACCCACTGAGCGAGGCCAGGGATGAAACTCACACCTTCACGGGTACTAGTCGGGTTCTTAACTTGCTGAGCTACAACAGGAAGGCCCTATATGGGTTTTTACATGGAACAAATGAAAGTACAGATTTCAAGTTTATTTTTTTTATTTATTCATTTTTTGGTCTTTGTGTCTTTTTAGGGCTGCACCGCAGCATATGGAAGTTCCCAGGTTAGGGATCTAATCAGAGCTGTGGCCACCATCCTACACCAGAGCCACAGCAACGCAGGATCTGAGCTGCATCTGCGACCTACACCACAGCTCACAGCCACACCAGATCCTCAACGCACTGAGCAAGGCCAGGGATCAAACCTGCAACCTCATGGTTCCTAGTCGGATTTGTTTCTGCTGCACCACGACAGGAACTCCGGATTTCAAGTTGAAATAAAGCTATCAGGCCCAAGCTTACTGAGGCTCAAATTGAAAAAATACCAACACTGAGTACCTTTAGTATCTTCTTATAGCCCTTAAATTTTCATCTATTTATGACGAGTCTTCCCAGCTTCCAGTTTTTTGGGGGGGAGGGTGGTGGTAGTGGTAAAAACACTTCTTCAAAAAGTGTCAAAATAATTTGGCACTTTGAGGTCAGCCAAATAGCATCACTGAGAAAATCCTATCACCGGTATTTACAAATCCACACGCAGAGTCTCAGCGCAGTAAAAACAGGATAACATGGGCCCACAAAGCCAGACTCTGCAAGCGCAAGGCCGGGGACGAAAGCTTTCAGCTTAGTGTTCCACTTAGGAATGTCGCTTCCTCAGCAGACCACACGACAGAAAATACAGACTTTTGAATTTAACAAGGGAGCAAAAAATGGCCCAGAGAGGAAGAGACCAGCGTTCAGAGATGACCCCAGCTCCAGCCCTACCAGGGATTCACATGTGTACCATCCACCCCAGGCCGCTGTCCTCACTGTGCCTCTGAGCTGTCCCAGGACAGATGGAGCAAAAGCCCAGCCAGGAGAGGATCAGAGCCATCCTGACACCTCTCACTGGGGTAAGTACCCAGAGCCAAGGAAAATGTCCTGGGACCCTCAACTTCTGCTCTTTGTTTTGGGGGTTCTTTTCCCCTTTATTTAAATGGCAGTTTTTTAACTACAAAATGGGAAACTTGACCGTGATCGTTTTATTTCTTTTGCTTAATTAAAAGGGAGTGGTGACAAATGTTTAGATTCAATCGTAAGTACTACTCATTCGGACTAACACACACCTGCCCTATAGCACAAGCGATGGCTGTAGGTTCATGGGCAGGTAGATGATGAGTAGAGTCAGAGCGTAGAGGTGTGTGTGTGTGTGTGTGTGTGTGTGTGTGTGTGTGTGTGTGTGTACAGGTGTGTGCACACATGTATGCATGAGCTGGGGCTGTGGATAGGCATTTTTCCTAGTGATACAGATAGCAGGGCTCCCGAACAAATAATATATGGGTTTTCAATAGCATAGGTAAGGGGTAAAATATACCTAGCGTATTATTCCCAATTCTGCAGATCTTTCCAACAGGACTTATTTGTACATATATACACATATATATACACACACATATATATACCTACATATATATATATTTTTTAATGTATTGAAGTTGGAGTTCCCATCGTGGCGCAGCAGGAAGGAATCCGACTAGGAACCATGAGATCATGGGTTCGATCCCTGGCCTCGCTCAGTGGGTTAAGGATCCGGCATTGCCATGAGCTGTGGTGTAGGTTGCAGACGAGGCTCACATGTATCCGTTCGTTTTCAGATTTGTTTCCCATCTAGGTTATCACAGAACATTGGGTAGAGTTCCCTGTGCTGTAGAGCAGCAGCAGCACTTATTTTTATAGCGTCCTGTTTCTCCATCTTCAAATCGAGTGCCCAGTCCCCGTTCCAACTTTTAATCTTGAGCCTGAGCTGAAAGTACCCATGCGGCATCAAAGTAAAACAACTTTCTTTCTTTTTACTTTTTGGCCACACCTGCAGCTTGTGGAAGTTCCCGGGGCCAGAGACTGAACCCACGCCACAGCAGCAACCCAAGACACTGCAGTGACAAGGCTGGGTCCTTAATCCGCTGAGCCACAGAGGAACTCCGTAAAATAACTTTCAAGACCCGCAAGAAATATTCACGTGTCTACAACCATTAATCCAAAAGACAAAGTCCATCACAGCAGGCCCCAGATGGCCTAAGAAAACGAACAACAATTTTCCAGCAAAATTAACTGCCCACATTTGACCATTGCATGAAAGAGAAATATATGGGGAAGATGTGCTAATCCAGTCTCAAGCAGAACCGATGAAAAAATGTATTTTCTGGAAGTGTCCGGGCTTCAGGTCTTGGAAAGGACCTAATTATCCATGAACTAAGGCTAGGGGACGAATCAGGAGCTATAGCTGCTGGCCTACGCCACAGCCACAGCAACACGGGATCTGAGCCACATCTTCGACATACATACACCGTAGCTCACAGCAACACCGGATCCTTAACCCACTGAATGAGGCCAGGGATCGAACCTGCATCCTTGCGGATCTTAGTCAGGCTCGTTAACTGCTGAGCCAGGAAGGGAACTCCGAGAACCACAGTTTTTGCTGAGAATCTCAACTACTATGTTTTGTTTTGTTTTTTTTGTCTGAGCCCCAGGCATATGGAAGTTCCCCAGCCAGGGATCGAACCCACACCACAGCAGTAACCAGAGGCACAGCAGTGACAACACCAGATCCTTAATCCACTGAGCCACCAGGGAACTAACTCTTCAACTACCACGTTCACTGAATTGGGGAATTGAATCCAATATAATGAAGGTTAAATGTCAGCCCCGCCAGAGAGGCTGGGAATCCCTGGAATGGGCTGAGAAGTTCAGAATTTCCATTCACAGAGTAATTGTAGAATATTTGTGTAAGGGGGAAATTGCACCTAATGGAAAATCATAAGTATAAAGAAAACACATTTAAATGAAGTGTGGTTACCTCTATTCACTTTACAAGATTTTGTCTTTTAAAAATCATCTGAAATCATTTTCCCTTCAATACATAGTTCAGTGCAGGGTGTAGGTTTGGAATCTGCAGAAATGTTGTACCTGGGTTTTGAACTCTACAGAGTTCTGAAAATGCTCAAGACCCCACCTTAAAGTCATCCAACCAATGCCTCTTCTTGTAGGACCCTGTCTGAAAAATCTATGATAACCAAGAGTCTTCCTTACGGCACACAAATAAACTCCCTGGATCATTTAGTGCAGAGTCCAGCAACCACTTCCATCACAACCTGGATGACTGTTGAGCTCATTACATTGACCTCTAAGACTATTTACACAGCTTTAGAAAACAAAACAAAACTCGGTAATAGTCTATCGCGTTATCTGATGAGCCGTTATTTCGGTCACCATAATAACCTCGGGTAATCATTGAGTGACTGAGATGTTGCTTATTCTACAACAGATGAGCCGAGGTCTCAAATCTCAACATCCGCCCAGTTCCTGATCATCCACCTTAAAACTATAGACTAGAAAGTTATCTTAAGACACACTTACCACCTTCAGGCAGATAAAACACCAGCATCTTCATTTTACCCATCAAACTCTTCCTGCAAACCCTTGAGAATTATAATGAAAGTCAAGTGTTTGACTTCTGCATGCTCAACAACCTCCTTTTGCCCATCTGATGGCATCATAGCCTTGAAGCACTGCTTTGATGCACCACTTGGAGATTCTTGCAGTGGACAAATGGTTTTCTGCCCACACGCTCATCATTATGTTGTAATCAAATGACACTATTTTGTTTTGTGAATTACCAGCATTGTGATTAAATGCTGTTTAGAGTACTCATCTTTATCCCTTAAAGAAAGCATTATTTTTTAAATGCCAACAAATGTGATCTTCATCCTCCAGAAACTTAAAAGAAAGCCCTTCCATTTTAATTAGAAATGCCTTTCAACAATAAGCCGATCACCCGTGACCCTTCAAAAGCTGAGCTGGGTCTCTCCTAGGACTGACATGCCTAAAACATTCTCTAAGATAAAAAATATTTTGCCTATTAATGAAGAGGAGACATTTGGTGGGGTGGATCTGAGTCCTAGAGATATTCTCTTGGAAATTCACTTAAAATTACCCTCTTTCTGAAACAGTGAAATAATGATATTGTACAGAATGCAAAAAAAAAAAAATCACTGTAGAGATAATTACAGTATCTTGGATTCCCAAACATCCTTAACTCAAAAGTTGAGGAGTGAGCATTTTTAATAGAAGTTGGGTTTGGCTCTGCGCTCCAAACTTAAATTATCCTGAGCTTAAGCACCTACTCACTCATCATCCTCTGATTTCAACTCTGAAACAAATACATTTCAACTGGCATTAACTTCTCCAGAAACTTTCCTAAAATGCATGTAACACTCAGCACTTCAAACAATGGGAAGAACACGCTGTTACGGCAAATGAGCAAACATGAACATGCCACGTCAAACCTATTTTTAAAAAGCCAGAAGTGGTTACAGAACTCAATCTAGCCCCTGAATGCTCATCTCTAGAAAAATGTTCCGTGAACCAAAGATTCTCACGGATACTCAACTCCTTAATTACAATGAAATTCCTTAAAAGAACCAGATTAAAATGTTAACTGCTACTGAAATCAGAGCTCCTTTATGCAATCAGTTTGATGAATGAAGGGCTGGACCACAGTAGAGATACTTTAACTTGTAACTCTTCAGAAGCATCTTTGTAGTAGGTACTAGTCCAGAAAAGGCTGTATTGATTCATATATGCTCATGAGGGTTATTTTATTTCCAGCAAGGGAAGTTAAAAATAGGTTTTATATTTATATAATGTCTCTCAGACAAGCATATGAGAAAACTTTGCAAACAACATCTTGCTTTATTTCTCGATATTCACAGGTGGAAAGAAAAAAGTCAGATGGCACGATATTTTGCACAAGGGGGAAATGAGACAAAGAGGAGAGAGGTAAATGATTAAAGATGCCTTCTGGTCTCTCAACTTATTGCACGGCAGTTTACTCTTGATATTTGGAGTCTGAAGAGGTAAAATAATATGAAGTCATAGGCAAGGGAGAAACAAAACTAGAGAAAGGGGCTCAGGAACACATGAGGCTGCTGCCTACCTGGTGTTACGTGCGGGATGTACTGAAGGTTCCTACTGAATCATCTCTGATCCAGGCCTTCAAATTCCATCATCACACGTTAATTTATGAATCGAGCATCTGATCTTCCTAGAGTCTTCCTTTCAAGTACATTTCTTCCCTCTGCTCTTCCTCTAATCATTATAATTAATACCACATCTATTAATTTCTCACATTTATAGAACACATTCAAATTTACCAAACATGTGAATCCATAGTATGTCATCTAACCCACACAACCCTATGTGGTATTATATTTCCTTTTTTTTCCATTTTTAATTGAAATATAGTTGATTTACAATATCATGTTAGTTTCAGGTACACAGCACAGTAATTCAGATATATATGTATATACATACATATACATGCTTCAGATTCTCTTCCTTTAGAGATTATTATGAAATATTATTATATTTACATTTCATTTAATTTTTTAAATTTTTAAAGATTTTATGCCCTCACCTGCGGCACATGAAAGTTCCTGGGCCAGGGCTCAAATCTGAACCTCTCCAGCAACCCGAGCCACTGCAATCTGATCCTTAACCCACAGTACCACAGCGGGAACTCTTGTATGTCCATTTTAGATAAGAGCATTTTAAAAACTCAAAGAGCCTGTGGCCCTATGCATAGTTCACTGGTGTTTCCTTACCATGTGACCTTCCACATTCTAGGTTGTCCCCAGCTAATAACCATTCAGAGTCCCTCCCACTTGCCAGACAATGGCCATGGGACCACCAATAAACCTAGGCCAGCTCCCTCCACCCAGCCACCACTTGGCAGATCCCTTCCCTGTAAAGCACACCGCACAGTAGGAGCCCTACCCAATTCACCAAGGGGACCAAAGCAATGTGACTAACGTGGAAAGGATTGCTAGTAGCTGCTCACTGAGAACGGGAGTGTCAGGCTGCCTCTAACCTGATGGACACCAAGGGCTGCTGAATTCTGGAGGGCTCAGAATAGGGGAGCTGCTATTAAGGGGGCAAAGGAGGGTGGAACGAGAAGAACAGGCCTCCTGCCAGACACAGTGAGATGGAAGGCCCTCGCTGGGTAAATGATCTCTGGATGCCAAACAGCCTGAGGGCAGGGGGCTCCACAATGTAACAGCACAAAGCCTAAGTTAAGGGCAGGACAGAGCAAAAACACCATTGCATAAAAAGATAATTCCGAGATGACCTAAAGGTTCTGCCAGGGTTCAGGAAACTGTCATATTTAATGGGTTTAGAATCCAAACCTATTATCATGCCAGGAAACAACAGGGGACACATACATTAAAATCCCTGTAGTTCATCAATTCAAAGATTCCTTTCCTTTTCCAAATTGATTGAAACCTAGTTGATTTATATTAGTTTCCAGCGTACAACATAGTGATGAGATATTGATTCCTTTTTTTTTGTTTTGCTAACATTTTTGCATTTCGACAATGGGGAGGAATCAATGCAACAGCCAGTTGTCATTGTCAACGTACTCTTTCTTACAAATATGCAAACATCTTTAAATCAATGATTATTGAATTCAATTAATTAAATAATTTTTCAATTATCTGTTCTTAAGCTGGTTCAAAGGGCTGCTTTTCAGTCCTGCAGCACCACCACACTGTTTTATCTGCACAGGACTTTGCAACAGGGCCCACTCAGCCCAGCCTCAGAGCTCACCTTCCCCCCACACACACACACACTCAGGCCCGGAGGGGCTCTCCAAGTCCAGACTGACAGTGGGCAGCTTCACACTGCATCAGCATCTACTCCTGACTCCTCTGGTTGGCCTCCCTTGAAACTGACCCGGCTTCTTTTGGAAGCTCTGTAAACAATAAACGCCAGTTATAGCCACACCCTTGCAGCTACTTGGATCTGTCTGCTTCTGCTTCAAGAAGGCCATTCGGAGGCTGAGCTTTGAGAAGCACACTCAGGGCTGGGAAGACCCTGGCCTGTTCGCCCATTGCCGCTGATGTGGCTCTCGCTCTTTCTTACCCCGCCCTGCCAGAGCTCAGCCTTGCCCGATTTCCAACCACAAGGGAAGAATGATGGGCAACCTGCCCGGCCTCACGATCTACTTGCAGTAGCAACTTCTACAGCAAAAGCAAGATTGATCTGCGAATCTTACAATCCGAACCGAGCACAAAGCAATACAATTCTAAGATGATGCACCAGCTACCCCAATGCATTTGGCATATAACAGACACTTTCATGAAACATATTACCCTGTTTTCCATGGTATCAAAGAGCTTGTATGACATGATATTCACAAAGAGGAGGAGCTCCAAATCTTAGAAGAATCAAAGGAAATTGAACCAATAAATCATTTGAAAAAAAAAAGGTAGAAAGAAATGTTAACCACAAGTAACTATGGGGGAGAGTACATATAAAGAATATCTAGGAAGCACTTTGCTTTTTCACTTCAAAATCGCTTCTAACACCACAGCGTAACAGTGTAACTACCAAGCTATTGAATGCCAGAGCATGGCTATCTCTCACACACACACACACACACACACACACACACACACACACACGTATACCCACTATCCTTCCTGAAAAGCTGTGCTATGAATGAAGAATACAGTTTCAAATCAAAAAGAATTCAAGAAAATACCATCAAGTATTTTCCTCCCTGGGGCCTCATTTCTTTTTCCCTTTTCAAAGCTGGATCCCCCACTATTTGCACAGGCCAAATTCTGACCGTCTCTGCTTGAGATCCTATCTGAGACCCAACTGCAAATGTATGGTCAAAATTCAACCCCAGTGCAGCTCCTTGTACAGAACAGACAGTCCACGAGTTTCGAAGAAAATGAGCTTGCTTCCATCGCGTCTTGGATTCAGCATGTTATATAAAGCGACTCCCACAAGACAGGGTTCCCGAAAGACCAGTTAAATAAGAAACAAAGAACCAGTCAGGATATTCCTTGATAAGATCCTTAAAAATTATCTTTAATTGATGCCAAATATGAACAGATCATAAAGTGACAGAAGCAAGTAAAATTGCATAGATGGAAACTATGCGCTTCAATTAGGTTCCCAGTTCCTAACATTCAATGTCCTCTACCTGACCTAGGAAACAGGGCAGGGGAAATGCACAGTAGGTGAAAGTGAGACACATCCTTTAACTCAAGGCGTAAGCGACGGGCAAACTCAAGAAAAGAAAGAGTGCTTGCTCAGCTTCAATGGTTTGTCATCCTGATGGTGCACTTATTAAGACTATTCAATTGGTACTTTTAACCTGGGTTGTACTTTGCTTTTAATAGCGGAGGTATATCATAGAGAGTCCATGCTTTCTACTTCACAGCTGCTGGAGAAACGATTCCTAAACAGTGCACTGGAGAGAAGAAAAAGGTGTGTCTGTGGGTCTTAGAAAGGTGACACTTTTGACCTGGAATATTTCGCAAGGGATATTTGTGTTTCGTTTGGCTTTCTTTCCTTACACCATTTCTTCTCCAGTTGTGGCACAAAACTTGCCTCTCCTCTTTAAAGTCTCGTGCCATTAACAGTAAACTCCTAGTTAGCCCCCAGATGAAAATCACTGCAACTAGGGCTAAGCTCCTTAACGCTGGGGTCCTGAGGGCAGCCGGCCCTTACCCCTTACAGACACCGGGGCTTCCCAAGAAAGCCCGTGGTCATTTTGCCTGAGCCAAGAGACTGGCTGTGGACACCCAGTCGTCTCCACCTTACCTCCAGACCCTGATTGAGTTTGCACAGTGACCCAAGGGGATGGAAGAGCTGTGGTTAACAGCTCTGCTCCTGTTCGCATCTTTACAAAAATGATAAAGTAACGTACATTCTTCTAAGTGCTACCTGAGTCATGCTGGACGTGTTCGTGTGTACCCTGAACTTCCACGGTATAAATATAAGCACAAATACACCATGTGGTGGACGAGAGGCCACCTCCTGAGACGGCGATTAGCTCGGGTTGGGTCTGGTTGCAAAATGTGTGTTTTGTCTTCTTAAAATGAACGTAAACATCAAACAACTTCCATCCTTTCTTGAAAAGGCAGGAAGATAAAAAGGGCTGTCTAGTGGTCGCTTTTCTAACAATTCTGCACGGTGGATGGGTACACTCACCACGCGTCACCACCCCCAGGAGCGAGTCACTCCTGGGAGAGAGTAAGCTGCCCTTTCTCCTTTGAGTCAATCCCATCCACCGAACAAGGAATTCGGGTTTTAAAGAGCCTGTGTTTTGAGGTCTCCTACATTAAACGAGGGGATTAGGACACTATTTCTCCCAGCTCTTTGGATGTCAACTCACTTGAAAAATCTGTAACTATTCACAATGTGAAGAAGGACCTTGATGGACTAAACCAAATTTCTGCTTGAAGACATCTGTCCCTCACTCACCACTTCCAAGTATCCTTGTTTATCTTCGAATGAGTCATGCCTCCACAGTCAGAGGAAGGAGTGGCCCTCGGCCGTATTCCAGGAGAAGAATTTGCTCCTGGATTATTTGATTTTGCTAGGCGAACTGGCGCACACGCTCCCAACAAACTGTTTAAGCGATCATCAGAACTCACCTCTCAAGGGGGTGCTGAGGAATGGCTGTGCACAGACAGCGGCCAGGAGAGGCAAAACCAAAAGCCTTTCCTGGCCATCATCTGTCTTCCTCGACTCTGAGGACAGTGTCTTTGGTCTCTCGCATTCAGATCACTTGAGGTGAGTTAACCCCTTCAGGGCTTCTGGGATGGCCAACAGCCCTGGTGTGACCCAGCCCTTCCGCTGTCCACCCCCCCCATGGAACGGGGGCCTTCCCACACCGGAAGAGCTGAGTTATGGCTCTCAGCAGGTCAGCCGTCCTCTCCTTCGGGAGAAAAGCAGTAGTCAAGGCAGGAGCCATTAAAGCTCAAGATCTAGGGAAGGGATGAAAAGGCAAAAAGCCCAAGAAAACAAATCGAGGGAAGTAAACCGAAAGACAGTCATTCCCAAACGGGCAGTTTTGTTAAGTGCACCTTCAGGTCCACAAAAACATTTCAGCACCTTCCTGTGCAAGGGGGGGAGAGCTTCGTCCAGCTCTGCATGCCTATGCTACACAGATAATCCCTGCACCCTGGGCTTAGTCACATGGTTTCCATGAGCTACAGATGGGTAAGGAGCATTCATTTCCCCCAAACCACCCCACTTCGTTAACAGCTCAGCTCCGTCCCAGGCCGACACGTTTACTGCATGCATCGCTGCTCCCTGGAACACATGCAGGAGGATCGACCCAGAGCAGTGTGGAGCTGTGAGAGGCGGACCGGGCAGCCAAAGCCAGTCTTTGCAGTTCTGGTCCCGTTTTCTCATCCTCTGACCCATCCATCCCACAGTCCTGAGCGGATTATTGCTGTTGACGTTGTGCAGCATTTCAAGTTCCGTGTGTCCTCGACCTCAAAGTCTAAATAAAAGATCAAGATAATCCCCAGGGATGGGGAGGAGGTTGGCCTTTTTTTCCCCAACGGGAGACTTATAAACAGATAGAGGAGGAAGAGCCAGGAGGAGTCAAGTTCAAATGAGAAGGAAGCATCACAGGGAGGGTCAGACGCCCTGTGCTCGGATGCCGTGCGGTCCTTGGCCCCTGTCTTCCTCGGTTGTCATGTCTGTCTTACGGAATCACAGAAGCTGCACAGGGAAATATAACATCCACGTTCTTTCTTTCAACTGAGTCAGCCAGCCTGGGTGTAAGTAACTCCGGTTTCTTGGTTTCTCGCCTCCCTGCTCGTTCTAGGGTAGGACGCGGGGTGGTGGGAAGAGGGAAGTTACAAAGATGATTTCCAGAAGCAGCAGCGCAGGGATGAAAAGCAATGGGCAGCAGGTGGCCACATGCTAAGTGCAGAAGGAAGCTCCCCACCTCGGGTCCTTCGAAAGGCAGGGAGTGCCTCCCCGTGGGTGGGCAGCTGCTGGCCTCCAGAGGCCCATGTGATGTGACTCCCTTTCAGCTAGGCACGGGGTCCCCACCGTTCTCTGGAGTGGGTGCCAGGGGCAGCAGAAGTTAGACGTTCAGCCTGAGAAATGACTGCCGGGTGGGAATATCACAGGCACAACCTAGGAAATATCTGAAGGGGATGGGCCAGGAGGGAAAGCCTGGGAAAGGCTATTCTGAACTGAGCATTCTGCATCCACAACGATGCCTGCAAAGATCAGACTGTCGGAGAGCGGCAAAGTGCTGCAGCAGACAGAGGAGAGGGATGGAAATACACAAGGCCTGCTGGGCTGGACCAGAGGAAGCCTTGCTTGTCCAGGGTGACCCCTTCTAGGACACAATGTCCCCAAGAGTTTATATTGGCTTCCGGTGGAGAAGAGGAAATTGCAAGTTCATGGCTCACGTCCAGTTCGAAGATGGGTCTCAGACCCCGGTTTCCATCCCAGGTCAAGCTGCCAAAGGGACCATGTCCACTGGGTGGCCAGAGAAGCAGCACCCTCCCGGGTCTCTCCAGTCCAGGGTATGGGATGGCAGGGTGTCCCCATGGTTGTGACATGAGATAGGGAGGGTGGGAAAAGGAAAAGCAAAATATCTGCGCCCCCACCCTTCCTCCCCTTGGTTACATAACTTCTTTGCTGTGTTAATGGAGGCACTTTCTGCAGTTCGCTGTGGGTACAGGATAAAGGCACTAAGCAACTATTAAATCAATTGGTTGAGTGTCTTCAGGGAGCCTCAAGGGGAGGGCCGAAGTCTCTACAGACTTCAAACCACGACTGCAAAAAGAAATGAGCTCTGCTTTGGATGCATACAGTGGATAAACATTTTCATTTACATCTTAAGAATGCACCAAAAAACATGCAGTATTGCACCTTTTTTTTGTTTGTTTGTTTTGCTTGTGGTTATCTTCAGCTAGAAAGAATACGTGTTCTTAGGTGTTGCTATACATACCTCACTAACTTAGTTTTCCATAGAGCTTCCCTTTAAGGGATGGGCATATTGGTCCCCTCTCTGCCTACATCTGCACAGAAGCCTGACATTTCCCTGAGCAAAGGCAGGAAAATTGACGGAGTGCCCCCCACCCCCACCCCCCATTATTTCTTTTGGGCCCTTCATCCCACAAACTGGTCGTTTTTATTATTTTTTTAAATGTCTTTACATTAAATGAATCATGCAGTAATTAATTCAAGGTACACCTTAATCAAATAGGCCATAATGCTGAATAAGAGAACATGCTTGAACTCCAAAAAAGTGATTGTTCCCATCTGACTAACGTAGGTACTTAAATACAGTACTTAATTGACTAATAAAAAGAGTTAATAAATGAAGGAGTGCACTTTTGGTGAATGCAAATGAAGACGGATCTAGTTTTCGAAGACTCGATTCCAAAGTAAGCTTATTCCCTATTGTCTGAGTTAACGTTCTCGGCATGCGACTATAAAAGAAATATGATCAGATTCAAACATGCTAACACTTGGTTCCATTTGTGCTCTCTTGCAATAAGGAGGCTACGGTTTTACATCCAGTTCTGGAGGCCAAGGGTCAGGGTGCAGGACTGGTGAGAAAAGACCCATTGGGCACATCTGCAGTTGAAAATCTTAGCAGCACTGCAGAGGAAACAGTGAATTTCATTCAGTTATCTTTTTCTTAAGAGTTTGAATCCGAAGGGAAGGGGGCAGAGGGAAAAAAAGATCCCTACAGACCAGGACCAGTATCAGATTTATAAGGTGCTGTGTGAACCAGTCTTGAGTCAATTTTTTTCACCTTACAATATGCAGTTCAGTTGATCAAAATAAAAACATCTGTCGTTGCCCATTTCGGCTGGTCTATCATGTTACACCTAATACATTGAATGCACTTCGTAAGTGTGCTGTGCAGTTTGCAAAGATTTCATCTTGGAGTCCCATGCAAATGTTAATGTCCTATTTCTAATCAGTCATCTGAGTCTTAGTTAAAAGGAGAAAATGAAAGAAGCCACCAAGGATTAAAAATGGGGAAGCATATGAATCTTATTTTACCTAGACTAGTTCATGGACTGAGTTATTTTAAACCAGTTTTAGAAAATACACTTTCTTTTCCCGTTTTTTTTAATAAAATGAAAATAGGTTCTTTTTTTCTTTCTTTTTTTTTTTTTTTTTTTTTTTTTATGGCTCCTGAAAGCTTCTGGTTCACCACCCCCAACATCACCTCGGCAATGCAACAATGCATCGACAGTTAAATAGAGCATTCAAAGACTATTTAGGAAAGTATCTACAAAGAGTGACCTTGGTCACTCCGGGTTTGGTTTGGTTGGTTGGTTTAAAGTCTTTAAGCTGCTGCTAAGTGGGGGCTTTTTATTTTCTTTGCTTGGTTTTTTTTTAAACATCAGTCAGTAGCTTGCTCTTATTAACACAGTTTTGGTTAGCTGTGGTGCAATTGCCAGTTCTGATATTGGCCTGTCTAAAGTGGGCTATGCTATTATTCATATCCTCTTCGATCTCCATGTACTCAGATTTGCTGATAGTGGAGGAACTGCGCCGGCTGAGGTCACTGTCAGAGGCTAAATTAGGAGCACTAACGTGGAGCAACTGAGCCTGCTCTTCCCCCTCAGTTTCTCGGTGGTAGAAATAGTTGAAATTGGACACAATGACAGGTACGGGCAGGGCAATTGTCAGCACACCAGCGATGGCACACAAGGAGCCCACGATCTTGCCTCCAATTGTCACAGGGTACATGTCACCGTATCCTACAGTGGTCATGGACACCACCGCCCACCAGAAAGCATCGGGGATACTGGAAAAGTGCGACTCAGCTTCTTCCGCCTCGGCAAAGTACACTGCACTAGAAAACAGTATGACCCCGATGAAGAGGAAAAAGATGAGCAGCCCTAACTCTCTCATACTAGCTTTGAGGGTCTGGCCCAGGATCTGGAGGCCCTTAGAGTGGCGGGAGAGTTTGAAGATTCTAAAAACCCTGACCAACCGAATGACCCTGAGGATGGCCAGCGAGGTGGCCTGCTCGCCCTTCTGGTTCCCCTCCTGCTCCGCTATCTCAGTGCCTAGGGTGATGAAATAGGGGATGATGGCCACAATGTCGATGAAGTTCATGATGTTTTTGAAGAAGTCCGTCTTGCTGGGGCAGGCGAAGAAGCGCACCACAAGCTCGAAGGAGAACCAGATGATGCACAGGGTTTCCACGATGAAGAAGGGGTCCGTGAAGATGTTGGAATTGTAGATCACCGTGGTGTTGTCGAGGCGGTGCACGGTGCCCGTGAAGTCCTTGTCGTCCTTCAGCTCGGGCAGCGTCTCCAGGCAAAAGATGACGATGGAGATGAGGATGACCATGACCGAGACGATGGCGATGACCCGGGCGGGCCCCGAGCTCTCGGGGTACTCGAAGAGCAGCCACACCTGGCGCTGGTACTCCTTCTCGGGCAGGGGGCGCTCCTCCTCCTTGATGAAGCCCTCGTCCTCCCGGAACTTCTCCATGGCCTCCTCACCCAGTTCGTAAAACTTGATCTCCTCGGAGAACATGTCCAGCGGCACGTTGACCGGCCTCCGCAGCCGGCCCCCGGACTGGTAGTAGTAGAGGATGGCGTCGAAGCTGGGCCGGTTGCGGTCGAAGAAGTACTCGTTCCTCAGGGGGTCGAAGTAGCGCATGCGTTTCTTAGGGTTGCCCAGCAGCGTGTTGGGGAACTGCGCCAGCGTCTTGAGCTGCGTCTCGAAGCGCAGCCCGGAGATGTTGATGACCACGCGCTCGCAGCACTCGTGGTCGTCGTGCTCGGCCGGCCGCGGGTAGCTGCCGTCCTGGGGGTGGCCTGGGGCGGCCGAAGCCTCGTCCACGTTCTCTCCCGACATCACCGTCATGGTGGAAGCCGGGGGCGGCGGCAGCGGCGGCGGCGGCGGCGGGAGACCCGGGGCGGGCCTGGGGCGGGGAGGGGCGAGGGAGGCGGGGTGGGGGGGACCCGCGCGCCCCCCCCACCGGTGTGCGCGGCTCCCCTGCGCTCAGGGGGCGGGGCTTCCGAGCCAGCAGGTGGAGAGATCCGCCACTCCGCTCCTTGAGATGGTCCCCTCCACCCTGTCTGTTCCTCCGTTTGAAATCCCCCTTGCCTGACGCCCGGGAAGCAGCTTTCCGCCGGGGTGGGTGGGCGGTGGAGGCGGGGGGGGAGTTTCGTCCTGCTCCGAGTGCCTTAAGGCAAAGCCGTTCTAGCGGACCGGGCCATCGCTGAGAGGTCACCCTGGCCTCCCCTCCCCTCCGCGAGCCCTCCTGGGACCCGGTGCAGAGCCAGCTCAGCAGATCCCCTCGCCTGCCACCCCCTCTGCTTCTCCTCGGCTCTCCCCCCTCCTAGCCCTCTTCGCCTGCCGCCTTCTAAGCTCCCACCAGGGCAATCGATGGATGCTGCAGAGAAATAGAAAGTGATACGGGGGCAGAAGATCAGAAGCGTTCACATGGGACGGACCCACAGACACGGAAGAGCACAGACCTCTAGCTTGTTTCGAAAGCACGGGACTTTTGCTAGGGTGATCACATACACGCAGACAGATACACGCAGACACCCGAAAACCAAGTTTGGGGCTCGTCCATCCCACTTTCCCCACTGCCCAAGAGCCGATCTGCTTACAACTTCGTTAAACTAGAGATCGGGAAAGCGCCGAGAGACGCTGGGGGAGCTCCAGGTCCAGGCAGCATCCCCGCACCCCAGGCCTCCCCCACCCGTCACCCCAAGTCCCGCCGCTGCAGCCCCGAACTGAGGAGCCCCCTACCTGGCCGGCCGGCTTGGCGCAGGAGCGGTGCAGAGTCGGCGGAGAGCCCGAGTGGGAATGCGGCAGGTCGCCTTTGCGGTACCCGGGCGCGAGCCGCGGCCGCCGCAGCATCCGAGGGGCGCCGGGGCCAACGCGCCGCCCTTGCTCCTCGTCCTGGGTTCCTTCAGCTGACCAGTCGCTTTATTGGGCAGGTACGGCGAAAATGTCCATTCCCTACTCCCATTCTCACCCGCGGCCAGCAACCTGGAGACGCCGCTCTTTTTTGGGTGCGGGGAGTTCCGGAGGCTGTGGGGCGGAGAAGCGAAATGCCACCCTCTCTCGAGCTCTGAAGCAAATGACGATACGGAGCGCTCTCGCCCCCTCCCAACACAGCGGGAGCCCTTGATTCGATCCCGAAGGAGGCGAGCGAGCAAGAGCCTGGATCTACATGGCTCGCGTGTCCCTTCCGCTTTCCGCACCCCCACGCAGACCTCGCCGAGGCTACGCGGCGCTCCGGGAGCTGTTCCGAGCTCCGAGTGGGGCAGGGTGCGTGCGGCGCGGGTCCCCTCGGTCCATTTCTGGGCGCTGCAAGATCAGCAGAAACCTGAGAAAGCGCCCGGAATGCGGAGCAGCGATTGGCCCACCCGGGCGTGGGTTGGGGAGGGCGGGGGAGGGCGGGAGCGAGGAGGTAGATGGAAAAGCAGAGGGGAGGGGGGGCTTGGCAGAGGGAGGATGTCATTCAGTTCCCACCCTTGCCAGCACAGCTTTTTTCTTCTCCTGCCAGAAAAGCCGACCACCAGTTCTCCTTCCCCTGTGGTCCACAGCCCCGCACACACACGGTCCTCGGCCGCGACCTTCCCCGGGAATTTCACATTGGAAATGGGCAGGTCCGACGCAATGCAGGCGGTGGTGTTCCTGGCACAACTCCTCCTCGGATGGGCTTGCGTTTGTGCGGTCCCACAGTAATCTGCTCCTCTGCGCGCTGTCTTGCCCCTCCCGCGGGGGGGGGGGGTTCTCTGCAGAGCGGACCCAGTCTGTCCCCGCTGGCCTCGGAGAGATGCGGACATGGGGTTGGGCTCTGCAGTTGAGGATCGCCAGGGTTTGTTCTCTGTCTCGCTACTGCGAGGCGGTGGTGTTAAATGTGTCCCTCTTTGACCTACAGGAGTTGAAGTTTTCTTGCCATCAGATTATTTTGAAATACTGAGAATGCGGCTTGTGGGAAACCAAAAGCTCCGTGGGCTCATGGACGTGTCTGCCAACTTGGGGCTAAGTGTCATGAATCTGAGAAGCAAGTTGCATGCCCACCTCCCACCTACGTCACTCCTCCCGAAGCCTCTTTTTCCGGCCTAATGCCTCCACTGGGCCACTTGCAAGTCTTGCCACTGCTTAGGGAAAGGGTCTGCACCCGGGCGCAGGGCAGCAAAAGCCGGGGGCGGCGTGCGCGGTGCACGGCGAGTGCGGCTCCAGCTGCGCCCGCAGAGGCGCTGCACCTTGGCGCCTGCAGCAGGAGAGCAGCCAGCCAGCAGCTCCGGTACTTCGACTGCTGCCGAGTCTCCAAGGAGGCTGCAAGAACCCAGAGTCGCAGCCGATTGGTTCCCCCGCTGCACTTGGACCACCCCTTCGCACCACCGCGACCGCGATGCCTCCCGCCTCCGCTACCCACCTCTTTAATCAAAGCCAAAGATTGCATCCTCCCCGCTCTATTGTGGCTAGAGGGAAGCGGGGGCCTCTGCGGGGTTGCCCAGGCAGCGCAACAATCCTGGGTACAGAACTAGCTAAGTCCCTCCTCCAGATTGCGACTCCCGCATTTCTTTCAGAAAAAAATAATAATAAGTATTTGTTCCCTCCACTCCTTCGGAGCCATATCCCAGCTTTTCTTTTTACAAACAATGAGTTACCTAAAACTCCTCCTTCCCCTAGGAAGGACTGCCCTTTCCCCACCTTCCACACACATATTCCTGGATCCCACTTACTCCATGCTCCCTTGCCTTCCTAGCCTACGGCTTTATTGAAGAAAAAAAGAAGCTAAGAAAGAAAAGAAATAAGAAGCTTTGCATTGAAATACTGTCAAGGCCCTTGTTTTGGTTGCTGCTGCTCCCCAGGCTATGCTGCTGCTATAGCTCTAACCCAAAATCGCTCTGCGGCCAGACGGGATAAATATTTTCTGACATGTCCCAGCAATATTGGGCTTCCAACCCTGCTCCTGTCCCTCCCTTTGCCCCCTTCCTTCTTTTAAATGTTTCTAAAACTGTCATCTCCCTAGCTTCACATGAGTGCGCTTGCCCCCAATTCAGCATTGGGAGGTCACCTTACAGAAGAGATTTACAGACTGGATGAGATCCCAGGTTCCTCAATTCAACGTTTTATTAAGAGGGCATAGTAAGATCAGGAAGTTTTCAACATCCCTGGAGGATGTCTTTAGAACAGGACTGGACCTCCAAGGAATTGGAAGAGAGTTGCTGAGCTGAGCTAGGAATTCATCATTCTTGATGCAAATGAGAGTCTGGAGGTATTTATTCGTTTAACAACTTGCTTAGTTCCAGGAGTTCCCATTGTGGCTCCGTGGGTTAAGAACACGATGCAATGTCCCTGAGGACACGGGTTCCATCCCTGGCTTCAATCAGTGGGTTAAGGATCCAGCATTGCTGCAAGCTGCAGTGTAAGTCACAGATGCAGCCTGGATCCAGTGTGGCTGTGGCTGTGGCCTAGGCTCCAGCTGCAGCTCGGATTTGACCCTTGGCCCCTGGCATATAGAAACTTCTACATGCTGCAGGCGCAGCCGTAAAAAGAAAAAACGAAAACACTTTGCTTAATTCCAGGTATGTGTCAGACAAGTCCTCACACTGGAGACACGGTAATAACTAAGACATGAGATCTCAGACCTTCGAGCCCACATTCTTGTGGGAGAGACAAGGAATTGGACTATACCTTATAATGTTAGGGGAAAAAAACTTTTAAGGAGATAGAGAGTGATAAATATAGATTTGCATGGATAAGAAGGGCCTCCCTGCAGAGGTAACATTTGAGCAAAGGACTTCAAGAAGAAAGAGATCAAAGAACAGGAATGTCAGGAGGATGGAAGAGCAAATGCAAACATTCTAAGGCAAGGACAAGCTCAGCATATTTGGGAAACAAAAGAGGGCTGGAAAGAAGTGAGCAAGGAAGAGGGATGGAGAAAGTGGGTCAGAAAAGTGGGCGGGCAGATCATGCAGGGCCTCTTAAGCCACTCTACAAATATTTCGTTTGCTTCTGAGTGCAAGGGGAAGATATTGGAGAACTTGCATCCCTGCAGTAACATAATATGATTTGCCGTTTTTAACGGTTATTCTGGCGGCTAGAAACAGAGTGTGAGAGCTGGAGGTTATCAAGTAACACAAGCAAAGATGGTTTAAACAAGGAAGATAGTGGTGGGAATAGGATTACATTGTGAAAACTGAGATGAGGAGTTCCCTCTGTGGCGCAATGGAATTGGAGGTGTCTCTGCAGCGCCAGGACTCAGGTTCAATCCCTGGTTCCAGTGGGCTAAAGGATCCAGCGTTGCCACAGCAGAGGCATACAGCTGTGGCTGGGATCTGACCCCTGGCCTGGGACCTCCATTTGCCACTGGGTGGCCAAAAAAAACCAAAGATGACAGGATTTTGGATGTGGGGGAAGGACACATGTCAAGAATGTCTCCTAGGTCCAAAGTCTTAGCAACTAGGTGGATGGTGACGTCATTTACTGGAGGAGTGTGCTGGACAGCACCTGTCCCACTGGATTGTGAGCCACACAAAGTCTGGGACCGTGTGTGTCTTAGTTATTACTGTCCTGGGCTATGGAGGCCTTTCCTCAGAATCTCCTTGCTTCTCCATTCTTTCCTCAGGCCACTTGCCCTGTCTCAGCTGCTGCTGAAACAGCCAGCTCTGTGAGGGCAGCAGAGTTCTGCCTAATGAGGTTGCAATGCATTCCAGTGCAACGCGTGGAAACTGGATTCCTCAAGATGGCAAAAAGGTCCAAGTGACCAGCACAGCCACATGGAGGCATCAACTCAGTGGACCATTGAGAGTTGCCTGGTAGGAGATATGGGGTAGGATGGAGCCTGGAGATAAATTCTCTCTCTTCAGTCTTTTCAAGGACAAGTAACCACATGGTCTAGTGACAAGGCTGCATCTCCTTGTGGTTCATGAAGTAGTGGCCAGCTTGTAACTAACTACGTTGGTTTTTTTTTTTTTTTTTTTTGTCTTTTTGCCATTTCTTGGGCCACTCCCGCGGCATATGAAGGTTGCCAGGCTAGGGGTTGAATTGGAGCTGTAGCAGCCTGCCTACGCCAGAGTCACAGCAACGTGGGATCCGAGCCACATCTGCAACCTACACCACAGCTCACAGCAACGCTGGATCCTTAACCCACTGAGCAAGGCCTGGGATCGAACCCGCAACCTCATGGTTCCTAGTTGGATTTGTTAACCACTGCGCCACCACGGGAACTCCTCACCACGTTGTTTTTGCACCCTTTCTTCCCCTTTTCCCTTCTTCTCCCTGCCCAGGATCACACCTTCCATTAACATATTGTCTCAGGTTCTGTTTTCTAGGGAACCTGGGCTGAGGTAGGCATCCAGCCTTCAGTCCGAGACCTGTTAAGTTTGAGCAAGCTGTTAAATAGCCAGTGCAGATGCTGAGTGGGAAACTGGACATGCAAGTCAGTCTATACAGTTCAGAGGAGAGATCTGGGTAGATCCGGGTTTTTCAGCCTTGGCACTTGGTCTGGGTGCTTTTTGGTTGTGGATAGCATTTTTGTTTTGTTACTCTGCATTTTTGGAGGTTCCGCAGCATTCCTGCCTTCTACCTGCCAGCTGCCAGTGGCACCTGCTCCCAGTTATGACATGTCTCCAGACATTGCCAAAGTTTCCCTGAGTTGGGGGGGGGGGCAAAAATCACCCCCTTTGGGAACCACTGGGGTGGATAGTAGTTAAAGCCAGAATCCTGGACTAGCACACTGGGACATGAAGGCAGAAAGAGAAGAGGCAGTGTTCAGAGACTGCACCTCAGGATGCCCTAATTCTTCGAGGTCAAAGAAGGAAGTACCTGCAAGGGAGATGGAGAAAGAGTGACTGGTAAGGTCAGCAACGGGGGAGCGTGCGGGGGGGGTGGGGTCTGTGAAAGCAAAGGAGTACAGTGTTCCAAGAAGGAGAGGGAAGGATTGATTTTGTTAAACTCTGCAAATAGATTGAATAGAATGAGGACATTAGAACCAACTACTGGGTTTAGAAAAACGGAGTTGAGGAGATAGAAAGCCCCTTCTCTTTCGGTCATCTTGGAGCCTGTTGAGGCCTGCAGGGAAGAAGGCTTCAAAAACAACAAATACGATGGGAAGGTTGTGGTCCAAAGTCTTTTATTCTGGTTATAAGTGGGGTCTCCGGAAGCAGAGGAAGCACACGGCTCTTCTTAAAATTGAAGGTGTTTATGCCTGAGATGAAACTGAATTTTATCTAGGCAAGAGATGTGCTTATGTGTACAAAGCAAAGAATAACACAGTGACGCCTGGAAGAAAATCTAACAAAACCAGAGTAACCTGGGGAAAGGTGTCCAGCTAAGGCCATTGGACACAGAATCCATGTGATGCTGTACCCGTCAAGGATTTAAACTTATTGAAAAATAAATAAATAAAAGTGGATGTGCTCTCCTGTTAAAAAAAAAAAAAGAGAGAGAGAGAGATTGAGAGAGAACTGATGACAGTGGGTGAAATCAACTCTTGAAATTTGGGGGTCCCTGGGAGAAGATGAAGGGTGACAAGCCTTTTTCAGATGCGAGCCATTGCAGTATGTTTGTACACTGATAGGAATGATTCAGTAGAAAGGGAAAAATTGTTGATGCAGGAGAAAGAACAACTGGAGCAGTGTTCTCGAGAAGGCAAAGGGAGAACGGGATCTGAGATCCGAATGAAGAGGTTGGCCTTGGAAAAGTAAATCCCTAGAAAAGGGAGTGAGCGCACGGTTCAGGCACAAGTAGTTTGGTCGATGTGACTGCGGGTGGGAGTTTGTGGACATTCGCTTAGGCAATTGAGGCAATGTTCTCAGTGAAAAAGGGAAGCAAAATCATCAGCTGAACGTGAGGCTAGGGAGGAGGTCTTGGAAGTAGGAGGAAAACGTGTGAAATAACCACTCAGGAGAATGGTCAGTTGAAAGGATTAAGGAATGCAGCTTTGAGGTTGCCTGTCGATATCACAGGCTGGCTTTTGGTGAAGGACCTGGCTTTTGGTTTCGGGGATCGGGCCCTGATTGTTTAAGATAAACTTGGAAGTGAGTCATGATAGAATTAGTTCTGATGATTGTTTATGGGAAAATGTGAGACTAGCTCTAAATATAGCCTCCTTCTTAGCATCAGTTTCTTAAGTGTTATGTCACTTGCTAAGGCACGATCTGGCACGAGAAGAGATGGTCCTACCAGGCAAGAAATACCCATGTGGACTCACCTTAGATCCTGCTGCAGGCAGTGTAACGAGAGGAGGAATGAATGAGGACCTCATAAGGTATAAGGTAAAGGGTAATGTAGAACCATCAGGAGGCAAGAAGGAAACGTCACAAGTTCACTAAGGGTTGAAGATGACATTGAATGGGGTGGAGGGCTATGTCAGTTAGCCTTCTCTTGCTGGGAGTGGTGATGGGGCTTATCCGTAGATGGGCTCCAGGGATCTGGGAATCTCTCAAACTGTTTACATATTTTTTGCTACATGTCAAAAATCTGGTTTCTGAGCACCAGCTCTGTAAGGGATTTTTAGCAAAATCTCAAAGGGAGCTTACGCTGGAACTGTTAAAAGCCTAGGTTTTTAAAACACAGATGAATTCTAATTCAGTAACGCTGAGCTTGGACAAGTCACTCCATCATTTTATATCCTATATCCTAGGCTGCTGTGAGGATAAAAAACAAATCAAGCACTGATCAGACCCTAGCAGAGAGCTGAACTTGATGAAATGTCAAGAAAAAGTGACCAGAAAGGTCAGGAATCATTAGACAGGTATTTAAGAAACATTTTCACCAAGGACATGTCACCAAGGATAAAGCAGTCCCTAGATAATTGAGAATCAGAAAAAGAAAAAAAAGGTAATACCTACCATCAAGACTCCTTACGGCCAACTTCAATATTCAGCCACAACAGGTTAACTGGTACTGGCTTTTCTCCCATCACGAACAAGTAGAAAACTGGATAAATGACATGAAGCAGCACAGGGCAAGAGGCAGGGAAGAACTGACATCTCTTATAAAAGGGAACCGAATGAGGTGAGCTCTGTGATAGGCTTGCTTTTTGCCTGGAGATAGTTTCCAGCAGCTGTGCAGGGAGAGGAGACCCAAGCAGAGCCTTTGGAAATCTTGCCCATTGAGGCTTGAGATTGAGGTGGCTGAAAGTTATGAGGCAAAGTACTAAAGAGGAAGGAGGAACCCAGTGAAAAAAGTACTGGCAATCTGCACGCAGTCCCCTTGAATGTGTTGGTGGAAACCCAACTGCACGTGGGTAGGAAGGATAAAACTCCAGGGGGCTGGGTTGGTTTAATCAAACATCAGTCAGTGTAATTCCCTCTACCAAGAGAATCGTTAGGAGATTCTCAATAGAGGCAGAAAAGCTGCTTGACAAAATTCAACACCCATTCATGATTATAACAACACAGGGAAAAACAAACCTTTTAGCCCACTGGAAATTGAAGGAACTTACTTAACCTGAAGAAAGACCTCTACCAAAAACATAGAGCAGACATCATACTCAGTGGTAAAAAGGTTGAACACTCTCCCCTAGGATCAGGAACAGAGCAGCACGGCGCACTCTCATCACGTCTATTGAGCATCCTATCTGAGGTCCTAGTTGGTTCAATAAAGCACTAAAAAGAATAAAAGCACATAGAGAACAGATCTGTGGTTGCCAAGGGGTAGAGGGAAGGAAGTGGGATGGAGGGGGTTTGGGGTTGGTAGACGCAAACTATTATATTTAGAGTGGAGAAGCAATGATGTCCTACTGTCCAGCAGGGGGAATTATAGCCAATCTCTTAGAGGAGAACATGGCAGAAGTTAATATGAGAAAAAAATATATATACGTGTGTGTGTGTATATATATATATGTATGACTAGGTCACTAGGCTGTACAGCAGAAATTGATACAACACAGTAAATCAATTATACTCTACTAAAAGTAAAATAAAATTTAAAAAAGAAATAAAAGGCATATAGATTGGAAAAAAAGAATTGTTCTTATTCATAGACAACATGACTATGTGTACGGAAAATCTAAAGATTCTACAAAAACGCTACTAGAAATATTAAGTGAATTTAGTAAGTCTGAAGGAAACTTCAGTAAGGCTTTAAACTTTAGTAAGGCTGATGAATATATAAAAAGCAGTAGAATTCCTGCCACTTACAACAACATCGAAAAATAAAATGCTTAGGAGTTCCCATTGTGGCTCAGCAGGTTGAGAATCCAGCTAGTATCCATGAGGATGTGGGTTTGATCCCTGGCCTCACTCAGTGGGTTAAAGGACCCAGCATTGCCGTGAGCTGTAGTGTAATTCACAGGCATGGCTCAGATCTGGTGTTGCTGTGGCTATAGTAGCCTGGAAACCTCCATGTGCAGTGCATGAGGCCCTAAAAGACAAAAACAAACAAAAAAACACAAAACCTTACATTAATGTAACAAGATATCAAAATACGTTACATATAAGACCTATCCATGGAAAACTCTAAAATATTGCCGAGAAACATTAAATAAGATCTAAATAAATGGAAAGATGTACTGTGATCATGGATTGGAAGACCAATCCATTACATTAGCATGATGTCAATTCTCCCCCAAACATAACTGCAATCAGAATGCCAACGGGGGAGTTCCCATTGTGGCTCAGCAGAAATGAACCCAACTAGTATCCATGAGGACACGGGTTCGATCCTTGGCCTTACTCAGCAAATTAAGGATCCAGTGTTGCTGTGAGCTGTGGTGTAGGCTGGCAGCCGCAATTCCCATTCAACCCCTAGCCTGGGAACTTCCATATGCTGTAGGTGTGGCTCTAAAGAGCAAATAAAATAAAATAAAACAAAGTAAAATAAAATAAAGCTGATTGTAAAACTTATATGAAAACACAAAAAACCTAGAATAAAAGACATTTAAAACAGAATTTTATTGTAGGACTTACACTGTCTCATTTTAAGAGCTTTAAAGCAAAAATCATCTTGACAGTGCAGTATTACGTAAAAAGAGACATACAGATCCACAGAACAGAGTAGGGGGAGCCCAGAAGCAGGACCACACATATATGATCAACTGACTTTCAACGAGGCTGGCAAGGTAACTAAATGGGGAAAAGATACTTTTCTCAACAAATGCATCTGGAACAACGGAATAGCCATACACCTTCACACTCACTTCACACTTAACTCACACTTACACAAAGAATTATTCAGAAGGGATCACAGACCTAAGTGCAAAAGCTTAAACTACTTAACTTCTTACAAAAAAAAAAAAAAAAAAAAAAACGGACTAAAATCTTTACAACTTAAAACAAAGACATACACGCCATGCAAAAATTGAGACATGGAACTTCATAAAAATTAAAGACATCTGCCCTACAAAAGACACTGTTAAGAAAATGAAAGGGCAAGCCATAGACTGGGAGAAGGTATTTACGATACATACATCTAACATATATGCATACATGCCAGTAACTTTAACAACTCACTAGTAAGACATACAATGCAGTTGAAAATGGGCAAAAGATTTGAATGAACACTTCACAAAAAGAATGCTTTTTTTTTTTTTTTTGGTCATTTCTTGGGCCACTCTCTTGGCATATGGAGGTTCCCAGGCTAAGGGTCAAATCGGAGCTGCAGCCACCGGTCTATGCCAGAGCCACAGCAACGCGGGATCCGAGCCGCGTCTGCGACCCACACCACAGCTCACAGCAACGCCAGATCCTTAACCCACTGAGCAAGGCCAGGGATCGAACCCTCAACCTCATGGTTCCTAGTTGGATGCGTTTCCACTGTGCCACAACAGGAACTCCTATATCTTGATTTTAGTGGTAGTTAGATGGTGCATTGTCAAAACTCGTAGAACTATACACTTGAAATGGGTATGTTTTATTGCATGTAAATTATACCAAAATAAAAATTTTTAAAAACACCTTGTTGTGAAATAAATAATACTGATACACACTGAGCTGACAGAGGAAAGCAAAAACCTCGGTATTTTTTGAGAGCTTAACCTGTGATGGTTCCCTAAGCTGTTCTGAGTGGTCCTTGGAAGGAGGAATCTATGTGGTATGAGGGAGCAGAGGAATTTCCTGTCTTACTAAGACTATATGGGCAGGTTCACAACTAGGAGAGGAGAACTATAACATTTAGGACTTCATTGAAAAATAATTATTGAGCACCTATGGATTACCTCTGCCCTTGTGTAATACATCAGAGACCAGGATAGAGTCCTTGCCCTCAGTGAGCGCCTCTTGTAGGTGTTGAGACAAAGACATAAATAGGTAATTACAATACAAAAATGTTTTCACGGGACAGGCAGAGGCACACCAGGTATTGAAGAGTGGCCCTTCAGCCAGCCTTGGGAGACAAGGAAGAACTCCCGGGAGCAATAAGATAACAAGCAAGATGAATCCTAAAAGATGAGTAGGAAGGATGGCCATTGGAGTGCCTTCTGGAACAAAGTCAGCAGCCTACTACAAGGCTCTAGATATACAAGGGAATTGATAGTGTACCCGGGATAATATTATTTAGGTCACTAGACCTGGAGGATCAATATAAGGAGGTGAGTGGCAGAAAAATGAAGCCGGAGAAGTTGCCAGGAGCGAGGTCATGATGAGCCTTGCTGGTCTCCATAGTAAACCCCACTGGTTTCCTCCTGAGCCTCCAACCCTCTCTCTTTTCCCCCAGATGGGATCCCTTTTTACACAGCCAGGTGCCCAAAGGAGAGCCCAGTGCTCCAGCTTATCTCATCAGCCCGTGACCCAACCCTAACCTAGCGGACAGAGAGGAAGCCTTCTGGAGGGCTTCAGGGAAAGGCTTCCTCCGTGGTAAGAAAGAGCCACAGAAAGTCTTTCTCTTCATCCTCTAGATGTCATGTCTGATGAGTCATTGCTCTGTCCATCCCGCTAGCAGCCTGAATGACTAAGCCAACACTGAAGGTGTCATGGCAAAAAGGGAAAAAACATCTGGATCCTGGTGGCATCGCCGAGCTGCTGAATCAAACAGCCATGAAGCTTCTTACCATGGAAATTCCTGTTGTGAAAGTCAACAGTTTACTCATTGTTAGGTGAATTTGAGTTGAGCTTGCTCATTGTATCTTATTTCTCATTAAGGAGTTTAGACTGACTTGCAGAATAACCACGGATACTATTGGGAGAAATGGTTTAGATGTAGGGGCATCAATTAGAACTCTTTCTGATTATGGAAGTAGAAGCTTGACCCCAAATGACTTAAACCAAAAAAAGAGGGGGGGCGGAATTTGCTAAGAAAACTGAGCATGTGGGGAATAGAAATGGAGGTTTGGGAAAGGCTTACCCAGCACTCGAGGGTTATGACCAGGACCTATTTATTTCCTTCTCCATGTCCCTTCCTCAGCACTGACTCTCCTCTAAAGAAAGCCTCTTTGGGGGGTTCCTACGATGGCTGCGAGAAACTCTAGGGGCTCTGTACCTCATGTCTGGAAGAAATACCTCTAATTCTCTAGTGGCTCCAATGAGTCCAATGAGTTGGGAATTGAGTCCTGGTGACCCTGAATTGGCCTGACTTGGGTCATTTATCCATCTTTGAGCCAATCCCTACAGTCAGGAAGATGAGATGTGCTCACTGGATTAAAGAAATCAGAGCCCTTCCCTGAAGAAGGGATGGGGTCAATCTGACCCAAAATGTATCATGAGAAATTTCAAAGTACTGGTATAAAGCATAAGAGGGGGCTGCAGGCTAGGGAAGTGATTAAATGTCCAGAAAGGAGGTGATAGAGGAAGTTAAGAATCGCTCTCAGGTCTCTGGCTTAGGCATCTAGGAGAGACATGCACCAAGAGAAATGCCCTTCAGAAGGGTGAGTAAGATGAGCTATACTGTGAGATGTAGTGGCCACTGGTTATCAATTGTCTTGAAAGCAGGCATGAGGCAGTGGAAGCAGACGCCTGATTGCAGTAGTGGAGGAATATGTGGAGTGAGCAAGTGAACAGAGGGCAGGTAGGCATTCCTTGAAGGGTCTTAGAACCAGAGGGCAGGAGGGGGATGGAGGTCATAGCTAAAGGGATCTAGGAGGGGCGTTCTCATTGTGACTCGGCTGGTCACAAACCCGACTAGTGTCTATGGGGATTCGGGTTCGATCCCTGGCCTCACTCAGTGGGTTAAGGATCCAGCACTGCCGTGAACAGTGGTGTAGGTCGCAGATGTGGCTCGGATCCAGTGTCACTGTGAGCTGTGGTGTAGGCCAGCAGCCGCAGCTCCAATTCGACCCCTAGCCTGGGAACCTCCATGTGCCGTGGGTACAGTCCTAAAAAGCAAAGAATTAAAATAAATAAATAAAGAGACCTAGGAGGTCAGGAGAACTTTTTTTTTAAATATAGGAGAGATTTAAGCATGGTTTAATGCTAAAGGTGATAAGTGAAAAATATAAAAGGAAGAACAAGATTGAAAATATAGGCCGGAAATGGGGTGATTCATAGAAATGGGGTGATTCATCCTCTAGGAAGGATGACAGAGGGATAGAGAGCGCTATAGAATAATTGATCTTAAGGAAGAGCAAGGGACCATTCTTCACTGGGGTGGAACAGAAGGAGCAGAGGACCATAGCAGTGCACTGGGAAAGTGAATTCAGGAAGCCCAGGGAGAGGTCATCTGAAGCTTTCTAGTTTCTCAATGAAATACCAGATTCTACCTTCTGATGGGCAGGTGGGCAGAGACTGTGAAAGGTCAAAGACAGCCCCGAGGAAGAGTAGGAGAGAGAGTGGACCGGGAAAGTGCATGGAACTTTGCCATTCGTCCCACGTCATCTAGAAGATGTGTAGTCCTTTCTCCTGAAGACCCTGCCTTGCTCATAATCGATCATAAATATAATCAAAATCCAATGACTAGGACAATGTATTCATTATCTGTGGCCCATTAGATCACCTTCTAGTCTCATCAGACTCCAGCTCAGATGGACACGTGGAAGTCTTTTTCTCCCCTGGCTGTGAACTTGAGCTCTTAGGGGTTGGGCTTTGACTGATGTTTTCTTTTCTTTATTTTATTTTATTTTATTTTATTTTATTTTATTTTATTTTATTTTATTTTTTTGTCTTTTTAGGGCCACACCCACAGCATTTGGAGGTTCCCAGGATAGGGGTCGAATCGGAGCTGTAGCTGCTTTAGACACACCAGATCCGAGCCGTGTCTGCAACCTACACCGCAGCTCACGGCAATGCCAGATCCTTAACTCACTAAGCAAGGCCAGAGATCGAACCTGCATCCTCATGGATGCTAGTCAGATTCATTGTGTATAAGGCACAAATAAATTAGAGCATTAAAACACAGATTATAATTTCTAACCTAAAATACATATACTGGGAATGTCTACATCTCAAAACATTCTGTATTAAGAGTACATCCATCCAAGGGCATACAGGTCCGAGACCTCTATTGGCTAATTTTGTCTATTTTGCAGCACACCCAGAAATGCTTTCAGAGGTAAAATTTCCCTCCTCTAAATATTCCCTTAACCCTATAAGGTATCAACTCTCGGTCATAAGAAATAGTATTCATGAAAGATTGTTGGAAAGAAACACAGTACAGACATTTTTCTTTTTTTCTTGTCTTTTTAGAGCCATACCCATGGCATATGGAGGGTCCCAGGATAGGGTCGAATCAGAGCTATAACCTCTGGCCCATGCAACAACCACAGGAATGTCAGATCCAAGCTTCATCTGCAACCTACACCACAGCTCACAGCAATGCCGGATCCTTAACCCACTGAGCAAGGGCAGGGATCAAACCTGCATCCTTATGGATACCAGTCAGATTTGCTTCCACTGAGTCACGACGGGAACTCCCAGACATTTTTCAGGACCGCCACTGTTCAACATGACACCCATTAGCCACATGTGGCATTTACATTTAAATGAACTAAAACAAGAATTCATCATTAGTCCCCTGGCTACGCGTTAAGAGCTTAATAGCTTGTGTGGCTGCTGATATTGGACCATGCAGATAGAGAGCCTTTCTACAACAGCAGAAAATTCTCTTGGGCAACTCTGCCTTAGAGTTTCAACCCTTGGGTCAGTCCAGGCCCTCAGTGAACTCTGTACCGGAGCAGCATGGCTTGGGGCCTTTATATAATTGCTTCCATGCCCTTAGCCTACCATGAGAAACATTATCAGAAAAAGCCCCATCAACTCATGGTGGTGACTACTGCCAGAACTTTGTGAAAGACACCACCGCCCAGGTGCACAGTGTCTCTTATGAGGGTCCCTGGAAGAAATCATCACCCAGCGTCAGAGCAGCTCTGTTTCTCTTAAACACGGATTGTGTTCATCTTGCCCTTACTGCGATTCGTAAAGCTGATTCATTTGCCTTATGGTTTCCAGGCAAATTTAGAGCCTCTGTGAGTATATGTGTTTCCTGCCTTCATTTCCGTTCACAATTGATTTTACTTTGCGGTTGCATTGTTTTTACAACGACCTAACTCTTTCCTGTCATCGATGTAGGCTGTATGTAAACAGACATTACAGGCATATATACATATGTCTATGTGTGTGCATACACATAGGCATGCATGCATTCGACTGCCTTCCATTCACCATTCAGATATGTGTCCTTGAGATGAAAAAGTAGTCAAAGGAGTTCCCACTGTGGCTCAGTGGAAATGAATCTGACTAGCATCCATGAGGACGCAGGTTCGATCTCTGGCCTTGCTTAGTGAGTTATGGATCTGGCATTGCCGTGAGCTGCGGTGTAGTTCGCAGACACGGCTCAGATCTGGTGTGTCTGTGGCTGTGGCGTAGGCCAGCAGCTACAGCTCCGATTCGACCCCTATCCTGGGAACCTCCAAATGCTGTGGGTGTGGCCCTAAAAAGACAAAAATAAATAAATAAAAGAAAGAAAGAAAAGAAAACCTTAGTCAAAGCCCGACCCCTAAGAGCTCGAGTTCATCACTCTGGGATCTTTCTACCCTAAACCATTACTTTGGGGTACATAACAGATAACAGCATCATAACTGAGGCATCAGTGTCAGCGACAAATGTTCAAACCTAAGTTAGAGTCTGAGGCATTCAAAGGCTTTTCCTATTTGAAATGTAGCTGTCAGGGGCGATAATAGGCGGAGCAAAGGACTGGTCTGCATTGTGGCAACTGAAATGGTTTTCAGCACATTTTAGTATGTATTTAAGTCCCAGTCATGTTGACACAAGGTACTGTCGTTCTGACTTCATTCAATGGAGCCTTCTAACAAGCTACCCTCCCACCTGTCACTGATGATGTGACATGCATCTTACTCACACACTCTATTAAGCCACAAATAAATACAATGCATAATTATGCAGCATAGAGATGGATGAGGGATGCTATAGAAAAACTGAAATTTGAATTTCCAGGCTAATATGGCTCCTTCACAAGAAGGGGAAAAAAAAAAAAAACACTCTGAAAAGTTCGCCCTTTTTTCTTTTATTCTCCATATCAATTGATGCTTCACAGTACTGAATACTTACTAGGCACATTCTTTTCACTGCAGAAAAGGAAAAAAAAAATGCATTGTCCATACCCTCCATCAGTTGATCTTTGCTCAGGAGGCAAAGCTTAAATGAATGTAAGATGACAGCCTCCAAAGGCAGTCAAGTGAGCCACACAAACTTACATGTCTCGCAGGAGTTTGGGCCGGGGAAAGACAGGAGTGTCAAGGCAGCCGCTGGGCAGCATTCAAGAGCGGTGGCCTTTGGAGCACCTGCATGGAGAAGAGACACGGGTGACTCACGCAGGAGGAAAGGCAAGAGCAAAGACGCAGTCATGGGAATGCATGGACCTTTCAGGGGACAAGGAGCACATCAGCCTGGCAGCAGCAAACCCAGGTGGAGATGCTAACGGGCTGGAGAGTGACAAAACGGGCTGGGGAGTGACAAAACGGGCTGGGGAGTGGCTGAAGAGACCAAGCAGAGAACTTCGCAAATGCTGCACGCTCCGGCATTCCCCCTTGAACCATGGCACACGGTCAATACCATACCAAGTGTTTTCAGCCTCGGAAGGAAAAATAAGAGCCGCTCTGCAGCCAGTGTTCAGTGACAGAGTGAAGGCAGTGAGTTCCTGATGGCAGTTATCCAACACATGGTAATGAATCATTTTCAATCTTTACCTTCGTGCCATCCTTTATACTTTTGAAAGCTCTTTCTTATGCATCATTATTTAATCCTCAGACAATCTTTGGAGGTTGGGGGAGCAAGCGTTTGTTATCCTACTATGATAAAGGCGCTGAGCAGGTGTAACGGATAGGGGCTTGACTCCTCCGCACTCACGTGGGTACCAGTGGACTAAGGCAGCAGACACAGGTCCCTACCTCCCAGTTCTCTGCTACACCCCTTCCCTCCTTACTGCCTGACATTGCTGCTGCTTCACGCGCAGGCATTTGTAGCTCAGAGTCCCTTGACACTGGCATTGGGGATTTTCTCTTTAAATCCCACATCCTAAAAAACACACTAATTACAGTAGTGAGGGGGCGGTTATTCGGAACTTTCTGATTTTGAGGGAAATATGTGATAATTAAGAAAGACTGGTCATTCCATCTTCCCAGATGTTTCTAGGAGACATGCCTCTCTTTTTTTGGATTCTATACTGCCTGAAGACAAATGGATGGACTGTTTGATGTCCTGGGGGCTCTGTAAGCTGCAGTGATTCTGTAATTCTTTCCTCTAACAGTTGGCTTGGATGGCATTGTCAAGAATCCAAATCTCTTATTTAAAGTGCATCAGAGAGAAGTGCAGCTGGATATAAGCAATGTGAATATGTAGGATAACAGTGTAAATATTTTATAGACTGCAGCACAACAGAATTAAATACTTCTGCTTGGACAAATGAATCCTATCTTCAAAGCCATTGCAAAGAAGCGTATGTATTAAGTTCAGTACTTTTGCAAATAAGTGAACATACTGTGGTGTTTACATAATTGCATTTCTCCAAAATCTTAGCACCTTCTCAGCACTGTTGGGAGCACCCTTACCTATTGTTCTTACAAAGAACTCTTTTCTCTTGACAGTCTGGTAGATTATGCAACTCTATTTCAGTAATTAACTAATTGAGTCATATGTTTTTGTTCTTTCCTAACTGGTAAGCCTCCATCCTCCCTTTATTCTCAGAGTAGCATACAGCTACTTCCTCAGCTCAGAGCACTGACCCATCTGACTGACCCAGTTCTCAAAGGTACCCTTGTCACCACGCTCCCTCTGACCAAGGCCAGCACCCCTTGGAGTTCACTCTCCAGTCCTCACTGCAGGCTTTGACCCATGGTACTGTCTGATCTCAGACATCAGAAGTGTCTCAGAGACCAGGATGTAGCAGAAAGTTAAGACTAACCACCTGCACCCACTCCCATCACTGCTATTATACATAATCCTGGCAGTCCTCGCCAGAGCAATCAGGCAAGAAAAAGAAATAAAAAGGATCCAAATCAGAAAGGAAGACATAAAGTGGTCTCTATTTACAGATGACATGATCTTATATATTGAAACCCTAAATACCCCACCAAAAAAAAACAAAAAAACAAAATGAAACTGTTAGAACTAGTCAATAAATTCAATATACTTGGATACAAAATCAACATACAAAAATCAGTTGCATTTCTATATGCTAACAGCACACCACCTGAAAAGGAAATAAAGAAAACAATCCTTTGCGCAATGCTATCAAAAATAATAAAATACATGGAATAAATTTAACCAAGGAGGTAAAAAATCTGTACACTGAAAACTCCAAGACATTGATGAAAGAAACTGAAGAAGACACAAATAAATGGAAAGATACACTGTGATCATGGATTGGAATAATGTATATTTTCACAATGTCTACACTATCCAAAGCAAATCTACAAATTTGTGGCAATCTCTATCAAAATTCCAAGGCCATTGTTTTATAGAAATAGTGAAAAAAAATCCTAAAATTTGTATTAAAAAAAAAAAGAGTTCCTGTTGCAGCTCAGTGGGTTAAGAACCCACTAGGAAATCCCCGTTATGGCTCAGTGCAAATGAACCTGACCATTGTCCATGAGGATACGGGTTCAATCCCTGGCTTAGCTCAATGGGTTAAATTCAACTGTTAGCCTGGGAACTTCCACATGCTGCAGGTGCAGACCTAAAAAGCAAAAAAAAAAAAAAAAAAAAAAAAGTAATTAAAAAAAGTTTTTTTAAATCTGACTAGTATCCATGAGGAAGTGGGTTCTATCCCTGGCCTTTTCAGTAGGTTATGGATCCTGCACTTCTGCAAGCTGCATCATATACCACAGCTGTAGCTCAGATCCCAAGTTGCTGTGACTATGGTATAGGCTAGCAGCTGCAGCTCTGATTCAAACCCAGCCCAAGAACTTACATATGCCATGGGTGTGGCCCAAAGAAGACCAAAAACAGAAAAACAACAACAACAACAAAAAACACCTAAAATAGCCAAAGCAATCTGAGAAAGAAGAACAAACCTGGAATCATCACACTTTCTGATTTCAAACTATATTACAAAGCTATAATAATCAAAATAGTATTGTACTGGCATAAAAAAGACAAATAGATCAATGCGACAGAATGAAGAGCCCAGAAATAAACCCACATACATACAGTCAACTAATATTTGACAAGAGCGCCAACAACACTCAGTGGGGAAAACATAGTCTCTGCAATAAATGGTGCTGGGAAAACTGGACAACCACCTGTGAAAGAATGAATCTGGATCCCTATCTCACACCACTTACAAAAATTCCTTTGAAATGGATTAAAAACTTAAATATAACCGTAAAACTCCTAGAAGAAAACATGGGGAATCTCTTGTTGACATTGGTCTAGACAATGATTTTTTGAATATAGCCAGGAAAGCACAGACAACAGCAAAAGTAAGCAAATTGAACTACATCAAACTGAAAATCTTCTGCACAACAAAAGAAGCAATCAACAAAATGAAAAAGGCAGTTTATGGAATGGGAGAATATTTGCAAATCATATATCTGATAATATCCAAAATATATAAGGAACTCCTAGAACTCAATACCAAAAAATAAAGAATCCTATTTTAAAGTGGGCAAAGGACCTGAATAAGCATTTTTCCAAAAAGACATACAGGTGGTCAACGACTTCATTAAAAGGTGCTCAGTATCACTAACCATCAGGGGAATGAAAATCAAAACTACAAGAGCACCTCACACCTGTTAAAATGAGCATGGAGGTGGGGAGGGAGGGAGACAAGAGCTGGCAAGAATAGGAGTTAAAGGGAAAACTTGTTCTCTCTCGGTGGGAATGTAAGTTGGTGCAGCCACTATAGAAAACAGTATAGGAGTTCCCGTCGTGGCGCAGTGGTTAACGAATCCAACTAGGAACCATGAGGTTGCGGGTTCGGTCCCTGCCCTTGCTCAGTGGGTTAACGATCTGGCGTTGCCGTGAGCTGTGGTGTAGGTTGTAGACGCGGCTCAGATCTGGCGTTGCTGTGGCTCTGGCATAGGCCGGTGGCTACAGCTCCAATTCAACCCCTAGCCTGGGAACCTCCATATGCCGCAGGAGCGGCCCAAGAAATAGCAACAACAACAACAACAACAACCAAAAAAAAAAAAAAAAAAGACAAAAAGACAAAAAAAAAAAAAAAAAAAGAAAACAGTATAGAGGTACCTCAATAAAACTAAAAATAGAACTACCCTATGATCCAGCAACCCCACTTCTGGGTGTACACCCAAAGGAAATGATACCAGCGTCTTGAAGAGATAGCTGCACTCCCACGTTCAATGCAACATTATTTCCAATAACCAAGACTTGGAAACAATCTGAGTGTCCATCAACGGATGAATGGATAAAGACAATGTGAGTAGGAGTTCATGTCATGGCTCAGTGGTTAATGAATCTGACTAGGAACCATGAGGTTGCAGGTTTGATCCCTGGCCTCACTCAGTGGGTTAAGGATCCGGTATTGCTGTGAGCTGTGGCATTGCCATGAGCTATGGTGTAGGTCGCAGATGAGGCTGGGATCTGGCGTTGCTGTGGCTCTGGTGTAGGCCGGTGGCTACAGCTCCGATTAGAGCCCTAGCCTGGGAACCTCCATATGCCGAGGGTGGGGCCCTAGAAAAGAACAAACAAACAAACAAAAAAAGATAATGTGAGTGTGTGTGTGTGTGTGTGTGTGTGTGTGTGTGTATATGACTATATGTGGAATATTATTCAACTATAAACAAGAATAAAATCCTACCATTTGCAACAACGTGGATAAAACTTAAGGGCATTACACTAAGTAAAATAAGTCAGACAAAGACGAATATGACATCACCCCACATGTGGAATCTAAAACAAACAAACAAACTAGATTTCTCACTGGGGCGTGATGGGTTAAGAATCTGACTCGGGTCTCTGTGGAGGTTCAGGTTGGATCCCTTGCGTGGGAACAGCCATATGCCGCAGGTGCAGCCATAAATAAATAAATATTTAAAAAAAAAAAAACTCATAGAAACAGAGAGAGTGGAGAAATGGTTACCAGGGGTGGGAGGAGGAAGAGAAGCGGGGGTCAAATAGGGAAACACTGGTGCAAACTTCCAGTTATAAGATAAGTGCTAGAGACGTAGGCCCCTCGTAGTGACTCTAGTTAACAATACTATGTTGTGTGCTTGAAAGGTGCTAAGAACGTAAATCTTAAAAGTTCTCACCACAAGGAGTTCCCGTCTTTGCACAATGGTTAACGAATTGGACTAGGAACCATGAGGTTGCGAGTTCGATCCCTGGCCTCGTTCAGTGGGTTAAGGATCCAGCGTTGCCGTGAGCTGTGGTGTAGATCGCAGACGTGGCTTGGATACTGCATTGCTATGGCTGTGGTGTAGGCCGGTGGCTACAGCTCCAATTCGACCCCTAGCCTGGAAACCTCCATATGCCGCAGGAGTGGCCCAAGAAATGGCAAAAAGACCAAAAAAAAAAAAAAAAAATTCTCACCACAAAAAAAATAAAATAAAAATAAAAAGCAACAGTGAAGTGATAGATGTGGTTACTCACCTTACAGTGGGAATTATTATGCAGAATATACATGTATCACATTACCGCTTTGTACACCTTAAACTTTCACAATGTGATATGTCAGTTATATCTCAGTAGAGCTGCGGGGGCGGGGGGCGGACATCCAGCACACAGCCACAGCCAGCCACCTCTGTGCCTTCTCTGACCCCCTGCTTTGGATCCCCTGCCACCCCCGCCCCTCCCCTTCTCAGGAAGGTTCACCATGGATTATCACCCGCTCCCCTCGAGTTTTCAAGTTTCCTCTTAAGTCCTTCTGTGAGACCTTCCCTCTATCAATCCTTTTTGGAAAGGCAAGAAGGACTGTGTCTCTGTATTTACACTAATGTCCCCATAAATGCGGGTGACAGAGCCATCCACCTGTGCCAGAGCGTGGTACCTCCTCCTGTACTGTCCATCACACCTGTGATATGACAGGTTTATATTTAATAACCCTGCCTTTATTAAATTTTGAAAAGAGACTAATTAATATTCATAAAATGTAAGGCATAAAACACGTTATGCCTTTAAGGTTTAAGGCAGAAAAACATTTAGTAAAAAAATCACGTACCCACCTTAAAGTTTAATGAATAAAACATAATACTACCTTTGAAACCCCTGGGGCCTCTGTCACAGCTTCTTCCCAGCCCCCTGCCCCTTGCCACCTGCCTAGAAGTAAATCCTCTTCACAACTTTGACATTCCTCTTTCATTCCTTTGCTTTTCAGTCTAGCTTTACCGCATTTGTTTTCTATTCTTACACAGTGTATTATATAATTATATGGGCTTTTGACTTTACATAATAGGATCTCCTTACAGAATATGTGTTGTTTTGTCACTGACTTTTTTTAGTCAATGTTATGTTCCTGGAATTCAATCATGTTTCACTGCTGTGCAGTATTTCATTTCATGAATATATAACAATGTCTTGTATCCATTCCACTGTTCGTGCATATATAGGTCATTTCCCACTTGTTTGTTTGTGTTGCCATCACAAGCCATGCGGGTATGTCCTAGAGTACCATGTACAATGATGGCTTTAAAGTCTACCTAGGAATGGAAGAGCTGGGTCAACGGCTCGTTAGTTTAACAAGATTACACCAAATTATTTTCTCAACGTTACTGCATCAATTTACACTCCCACAAGCAGAGTCTAAGTATGTTTTTCCACATGCTCACCAGCTTGCTAATGTCCAAACGTTAAATGTTGCCATTCTGATGAAATACACATAATGAATTTACCATCTTAATTATTTTTCGGTGTACATCTCAGGGGCAGTGAGTGCATTCTCCTTGTACAACCCTCACCTCCATCTCCAGAACTCTTCATCCCGCAGAACTGAAACTCTGTCCCCATTAACCAAAAACACCTCGTTCAGCAGTGGCAACCGGTCTCCATCCTGGGTCTATGACTTTGACCATCTCAGGTACTTCACATAAGGAAAATCATACAGTATTTGTCTTTTTGCTGGCTTATTTCTAAAAGCATAATGTCCTCAAAGTTCACTCATGAGGTAGCGTGTGCCAGAATTTCCTTCTTTTTTTAAGGCTGAATAAAATTCCGTTTTAGGCATAAGCCACATCTTGTTTATCTCTTCATCTGTTGATGGACACTTGGAATGCTTCCACGTTGTGGCTGTTGTAAGGAATGCTGCTATGAACTTCGGTATTCAAATATCTCTTTTGAGATCCTGCCTTCAGTTCTCAGGGGGATATACCCAGAAGTAAAATTGCTGGATCATAAAGTAGGTCTTTTTTTAATTTTTTAATAAAATACATACTATCTTCTGTGTGGCTACATCACTTTACATTTGCACCAGCAGTGCACAAGGTTTGTAATTTCTCCAAATTCTCATAAGTATTTATGATTTTCTACTTTGGTTGGGTTTTGTTCTGTGCTGTTTTTGGGTTTTGGTTTTTGTTTGTTCTTGCTTTTTAGGGCTGCACCCACAGCATATGGAGATTCCCAGGCTAGGGGTCGAATCGGAGCTACAACTGCCAGCCTATGTCACAGCCACGGCAACGGCAGATCCGAGCCGTGTCTGCAACCTATACCAGAGCTCATAGCAATGCTGGATCCTTAACCCACTGAGCAAGGCCAGGGATCGAACCTGCATCCTCATGGATGCTAGTCAGATTTGTAAACCACTGAGCCATGACAGAAACTCCTGTTTTGTTTTTATAGTAGCCATCCTAATGGATGTGAAGTGGAATAACACATTGTATTTTAGTTTTTATTTCTCTCATTATTAATGAAGTTGAAAGTTTTGTCAGATTGGCCATTCTCTTAATTAAATCCTGTAATTCTTTGCCCATTTTGATTTTCAGCTATCCTATGCATATTAATTTGTAAGATTTCTTTCTTTCTTTCTTTCTTTTTTTTTTTTTTTTTTTTTTTTTTTTTGTCTTTTTAGGGCTACACCTGCGACATATGGAAGTTCCCAGGCTAGGGGTCAAATCGGAGCTGTAGCTGCCAGCCGGCACCACAGCCACACAAGGTGGGATCTCAGAGGCATCTGCAACCCACACCACAGTGCATGGCAACACCAGATCCTTCACCCACTGAGCGAGGCCAGGGATTGAACCAGCATCCTCTGGTTATTAGTCAAGTTTGTCACCGCTGAGCCACAACTGGAACTCCCTTATTTATTTATTTATTTATTTATTAAGATTTCATTATATATGCTGGATATTAATCCAGTTCTTTTGTTACAAATTTCTTTTCTTAGCTTGTGGTTTAATTTCACTTCATTTATACTGTATTTTTTACAAAAGGAAGTTCTTAAAGTTGACATTTAATGAATAGTTTCCTTACAGTCTGTAGTTCTTGTAAATTGTTTAAGAAAATTTTCTCTTACCCAAGGCAAAAAAAAAAAGGGTGTCTTAAATTGTCTTCTAAAACTTGTATAATTTAAACTTTACATCGAAGTCTTTGCTCTATTTGTAATGAATTTTGTTAACGAAATGAACTAGAGATCCAGTCTCCTTTTTATGCATATGAATGTCATCCTGTCCAAGCAATCCTTACAAGAAGGCCTTATCATCCCTTACTGAGCGACCTTGAGACTCTTGTGCGTCAAGTGTAAATTTATGTGTGCCCTTTTTACTGGTTCTCCTTGATATTACTTTGTTCCTTTTCTGTGCTTTCTTGTACTTTACTGTGTACTGTTCACTATCCTCGTGGAAGATGTTTGTGGGGAATTTTTTTTTTTTTTGTCTTTTTTTTAATGGAGGTTCCCAGGCTAGGAGTCGAATCAGAGCTGTAGCTTCCAGCCTATACTACAGCCGCAGCAACGCGGGATCTGAGCCGCATCTGCGATCTACACCACAGCTCACAGCAACGCCGGATCCTTAACCCACTGAGCAAGGCCAGGGATCGAACCTGCATCCTCCTGGTTCCTAGTTAGATTCGTTTCTGCTGAGCTACGATGAGACCTCCATTGTGGGGAATTCTTTGAGGCCCAGGATAAAGAGTATCTTTATCCAGGAAGGTCCCCCTCCCCCCCCAGAATCTTGAATTACCATTCTAGGTCCACTTCCACCAAGTTCACTGTGTCAGCTTCCCTGGACCACCCAGACAATACCAGTCCCAGCTGCAAATCCGTGGTAAGGCATCCCGCATCCGCGGCCTTCCGAGGATGCTTGCTCACGTGCCTCTGTGACTCTTCCCTGTCAGCATCTGTGCACCTTGCCCTGGCTTGAGCTCACCGCCAGGCTTACTCCCCATTCCTCTTTTTCTGACGCAGCATCCCTCGGGATCCCAGCTTGATGGCGGGGAAGCTTTGCTATACTTCACACCCAGAAGGAGACTAAGTTCTTGACTTCTTTCCTCTTGGCCCTTCCTGTCCCCCAAAACTGAGGCCCAGATTTGCTAGGTTCCAGAATACTCTCAGAGCAACTTTGGAGTTCTGCATATCTGTTTCTCACGTTTCCTTATATTTTTTCCCGGTGTTGATTACTGCCTGTCAGCAAGCTTTGCATATATGGATGCTTTTATTCAATATTATAGAGCCAAATTCTTAACTGTATTAATGAAAGGCTTGGTTCAAATAATATGTCATAGGAACTAGAATCAATCACTATCTCTTTCCTCAGCACTGCCTAAAGAACAGAAGAAACAAATTCTCAAATGTCCCCTTAGAAAGGTTACTGCTCCTAAAAAAATCAACCCTCTAGAGAAGGTATCTCTTTTTTTGTTTGTTTGTTTTTTTAGGGCTGTACCCTCGGCATATAGAGATTCCCAGGCTAGGGGTCAAATCGGAGCTACAGCTGTTGGCCTACACCACAGCCACAGCAACTCAGGATCCGAGCCGCATCTGCAACCTACAGCACAGCTCACGGCAACACCAGATCCTTAACCTACTGAGCAAGGCCAGGGATCAAACCTGCAACCTCGTGGTTCCCAGTTGGATTCACTTCTGCTGCACCATGACGGGAACTCCCTAGAGAAGATATCTTTTAAGAGAGGAAGGAAGGCACTTAAAATGCGGCCTTAGAATATGCCTGCGGTTGGTACGAGTCAATGGAAGAAGAAAGGAAGGAACAAAGGAACATAAGTGCAATCAGGTATATGCATCTCCTGCTTTAAAGTCTGCTTAGATTGTAGACCAGACCCAAAGCGACCATGGCCTTAAGCCATTATTTAGTGCTGAAAATGAATCACCGTGTCCCAATAAACAGATCATATCACATCACAAATCTTTCCTGGTACTCTGACTAAATGTTTGTAAAGTGCTTATGTAAAGCTTATTAAATGCACTTGCAAATCGAAGACATTGACTTCGGTTACAACAAAGGAATGCGGGCAAGGTAGACAGAAGAATTTCCTGGAAGTGAGTATTGTTAAGCCAGGAAATACAAACATGTGGCGGAATCTCCTTCACAGATGGCATTTAAGTTTTCCCATGATTCTGGGATTCTCTCTATATCTGTAATAAAATCAGTGTTCTCCCGTAGAAAGAACGGGGACGGGCAAGATGCCCTTGGCATTTCATTCCAGCCTTGGGATTCTAGTCATCTAACTCTTGGGAAACCAATGGCTCAACTTCAATTTGGGTCAAAAGAAGATCTTCCTAAGAGGCCACGAGATAGTTTTTAATAGCCATGGGTAATGAAGGAACCCCTGACAGGTCCTCAGCTCAAATTTCATTGTCACTAAGGCTCCTGCACCCAAATGGCATTTTAAAGAGTCTTAAAATAAGTGCCTATTTGAACAAGTAGCCAAAATCAGCCTACATCCCAGGGTTCTCTGAGCTCCTTAGGTCTCTGAGTTTACTCTATTATAATAACATAGTGTCTCTTCTGCGGATTTTTGCTGGCATTTTCTTTTGGCAACATTTTCTTCATCCATCACTGCTTGGTCTGTAGCAGTTGGTGGGAAGGATTTTGGCTTTGATCAATAGGTTCTCTCTACAAAAAGAACTGAGGTTGTAGTGTTTTTTGGACACCTGGAACATATCTTTTCTCTGGAGACCAGTAGACTTTACCACCAGCATGTTAGAATTTTTCAGTTTTGACCTCTTTTTTTTTTTTTTTTTTTTTTTGTCTTTTCTAGGGCCGCACCCGCAGTATATGGAGCTTCCCAGGCTGGGGGTCTAATCCGAGCTGTAGCCACCAGCCTACACCAGAGCCACAGCAATGTGGATCCAAGCCACATCTGCGACCTACACCATAGTTCACGGCAACGCAGTGATCCTTAACCCACTGAGTGAGCCCAGGGATCGAACCCGCAACCTCATGGTTCCTAGTTGGATTTGTTAACCACTGAGCCACACAGTAACTCCAGAATTTTTCAGTTTTATGAATAGTCTTCAAAAACCTTTGAGCCTGAGAGATGTTATAGGTTTATAGCACAAACCCATAAAATCTGCATTCACCCCAAGACCTTGAGACCGTCTCTAAGACTGGTAACATCTGTATAGGTGTCCCCAGGTCCCAAGCCTCCTTTATTGGATCTGCCTAACATACCACAGTCAGATTAACATTCCTGGAGAAGTTCTAGGCACGTCTTTTTCTTAATGAAGCATTCTCAGGTTTCCCTTTCATTTTTTGAGGTTCATCCATCCAATCATCTTCCCCCACAACCCTGCTCAGCCCCACCAGCCACTTGGCTCAGGTTGCTTTCCCCACTCCCCCACCATGTTCATCCGCATTTCTCACCCTTGCTCCTCTTTTTAGAGAGGGACGGACACTGATCCAGGATCTCCCTGCTTCTGAGGCAGGATAATTAATAACTCAGGTAGTTAGTGTAGGAGCCTGGGCTTCAGTGCATTCTCTGATACGGTCGTTGACTAACGTCTGGCTTAAGGGTTCCAGGGAGTAACATCCCCACAGGCCTTGCTGCCTGTAGGGAGTGTATCTGTTCTACACCCAGATAGATATGAATCAGTAACCCCCTCCTCAACTGATGATAGAAAAGAAACGAGAGGAGTGGCGACTCACAGTCTAAGGAAAGGAAGAGCTAAGAAACCATGCAACTTATGGGGCATTTCCACCTCTAAGACCCCTATTGGACAAGGGCTGATACAGGTAACTGGGCAATGCCAGTGGGAGAAAACCATATTCTTCTGGACCCCATGTTGGTACCCCCATCTTTAAGGGAGAAAAACCCCTGTAGGACAACAGAGAAGGGGACGCTTCCTCCCCTCTCCCAGTGTCTATGGGACTGACACTGGGAGTCAGTAATCTTCCTGTTATTAAAATGTTGCCTGCTTGCTGCCTGTTTTCGAAGTTCATTCTTCTGCTCTGTGACCAAGAACCCGGATTCCGATAACATCTTTCTGGCATCATCTCCTTCCTCTCTACCTCCCGCACTAACCACCATCACCTCCTTCATCAGAACCCAAGCTGCCCTCTCTGGTTCTTAGCCACTGTCCTGATCAGTGCCTGGAAGACACCAGTCTGCAGAAGAACGGGGTACACACTGATCACGTCCACCCCGCCTTCTCTCTCTTATACTTCTTCCTCAAATATGATAACAATAGCAGCAATGAGTACGTGTTTGAATGATGCCTTTTAATCCTGGCCACATTTCATCTTACTGATGAAGGAAGCAAGATTCAGGGAAGTTACCTTCTTCTTAGATATTCGACTGCAGAGTGGAGATTCAAATCCAGAAAAGTCTGGCTCCAAAGCAAATACCCTTTACAACTTGTGATGACAGGACAAGTTTCTTCTCTTCCACCCCTCTGGTTTCCTTCTTTCCAAGATTCCCTAGTAGATAATTTAGTTATTTAAGATGCAATCTAGCACAGAAGAAAGACACAGGCCTTGGAACCACTCAAACATGCATTAGAATTACGTCTTCAAGACTTACTAGTGAACTTGCTTTGGGCCAGTGACTTCACCTGTCCGTCCTCTGATTTTCTCATCTCTTAAAACAAGATTAGAATGCCCTAGAGCCCAGCACAAAGTCTGGTCCATCACAGACATTCAGTTAAACGTTGATTCATTTCGCTCTTCTTTCTTTACCTCATTATTTTTCTTTTATCTTCTCTTGTTTCCTCTTTGTATTTCTTTATTATTTTCTTTGATTCTATCTATCTCAGTTTGATAACATCCAGGATTGAAACATGATAGCATCCCCACTGAAAACATCCCGAGCCCTCAGGGGACAATTGGGAAAATTTGAATACTAGATATTCATTTGTTTTGAGAACAAAGTATTGCATGCCACATCAGTAAACAAAAGATGTCACAGTCAGAAGTGGTTACAGCCACCTGCAAGGGTGAACCTGTGAGCCCTGAGGGAACTCAGGAAGGAAAAAAAGAATGCCTGCTATCTAGCAGCCATCAGACTGCAGCCACTCCCTAAGGTGAACCCTGAGGGCACTCAGGAGGTGCAAACACAGGACACTGGCCCCAGAGAGCTGAGGGGCAGATCAAAGGAAGGATTTCAGCGAGCCGGATCTTTGCATCCTCCCATATTTAGAAAAACACTTAATTCCTTAACTTGAGATATCTAGTTTTCTGTTATTAGCAGTAATCTCTTGTTCTATTACCTGCCCTTTGTTGCAAAACTCCTATATATCCTAGCTCCCACCTCACCTCCTTGGATGGAGATGCTGCCTCCCAGGCTTAAGTTCTCAGTTTTCTCCACGGAATAAAACATAACTCTCAATTTTTAGGTTGTGCGTATTTTTTAGTTGACAGTATATTAGAAGGATTGTGAATTTTTAGGTATAGTAATTTTACTATAATACTGTTTTTAAGGAGTTCTTTTTTTCCTGCGATATATACTAAAGTATTTATGGTGCAGTGATGCGATGTCTAGGATTTGCATCAATAAGACCCAGTAAAGGAGTTCCCATCCTGGCTCAGCAGAAACAAATCTAAGCAGTAACCATGAGGACTCAGGTGCAATCCCTGGCCTCGCTCAGTGGGTTAAGGATCTGGCGTTCCCTGAGCTGTGGTGTAGGTTGCTGATGCAGCTCTAATCTGGCCTGGCTGTGGCGTAGGTCATTGGCTACAGCTCCGATTTGACACCTAGCCTAGGAACTTCCATGTGCTGCAGGTGCAGCCCTGAAAAAACAAACAAACAAACAAAAAGACCCAGTGAAGCTGGGGTAAGGAGACAAGAGTGAGTAGAAGTACGGATGAGGTGAGATGGGCTTTGAAATGTAAACACCTCTGACTCGAACCCAGCCAAAACCCAGATTGGGAATTCTATCCATGAGCCAGGACTTGAACCCAGCCAAAACCCAGATTGGGACTTGAGCCCATGGTTTTTTAATTAAAATCACTTACCTGATGTCCAGACTTACTGAAGTTCAGGTTCTTTGTGTCTTGGTGCAGCCGAAATTCAGCAAGAAGCAAAGTGATAGGCCAGAAATAGAGCTATTACGGCAGGGCGTTTGTGAGGGACGCAAGCAGGCAGTAAAGAAGCTCTGCCCCGAGAATTCGGGGGGCTTCCTTTTTATAATCCAAGAAAAGCGGGGAGAGGGAAGAGACCGCCTTCTTCTGGATGTAAGACCTCAGGCTGACCTCGTTAGCTCCTCCTTCAGATCTGGTTAAGCAAGTACATTGGCCAAATGAGGTCCAACTAGGCCAGTCCTGGTGCTTATTCAAATCAGCCGCAGGGCGGTAACATAGTAACAGACGCTAAAACTTGTTGAGTCATCTCAGGGCTACTTTGGAAGGTCATCTTTCCCTTACATTCTGTCCTTGGTTCTAAGGCTCATTATCCTGCTGACCTTGAATGCAGGCCTCAGTGTATCATTCACTTAATGACCTGAGGCATAGCTCATGCTTTGATTTATGATTTTATCGTTAAGCAAGCTGCTTCACCCCATGATATTCTGATGGCTTTCTTGAGCGATCACTAACTGACAGGGGTCCCCCAAAGTTCTCCAGGTTTCCCTCTCTATCTGGGGTCCCCTCCTGGGACTCCTACAACCACCTGTGTGACCATCCTACTCCATCCCTATCAGCTTGAGTGGATAAATGCTGCAGCTCAGGGGTGGGTGCCTGGGCACTCATTGCACTATCACTCTCCACGTTTGTGTGGGTTCGAACATTTCCAAAATAAAACCTTTTCTAAAATGTCCAAGGCGGAAGGTTCAAGCCTCAGTATCTTCCTCATCTTCATCAGAGTCTCCAGTTGCTCCTGATGACCTCCTGGGCAGCTTTCTCCTTGCTCCCCCAGCGCCTCCTGGGCTATTCCAGCCTCCATGCCAGCTGAGTACCAGGCAGCCTCAGCCCCCACAGTTGGCATTTGGACAAATATCTTTTCCTGACCCCAGATGGCATCACAGCTTCCTCAGTCTGATCCTATCAGCATTTTTTTTTCCCAGGCACCTGATTCTTGGATGTGGCAACAATAAGACCAACCGAGATGGTTTGGCTGCCGCCTCCACACACACCCCCCCATCAGTAGGTATTTCCCATTCTGATGGTGTCAGCCATCTGAGTGCACTGCTTGCATAGAGCTCCCTGATAACAGCCGAGTAAGAATTTCACAGACTGCAGTGCCTGCTTTTAGCCTTCTGGCCAGAGTGTTCCTGAGGGGCGGAGAGCCACTGGGGTAGGCGGTATAATAATATTACTGATTATTAATGGAAAAGCTGGTGCAAATAAGAAATTTTATGGGCTGCATTTTATTGGGAAGCTGGCATGAGAGAGGGGAGAAAAGCAAAATGCCAACCTACATGGAGTTTATTTATCTGCTATTGGTCACTATACGGATTCTTTAGTTTAAATCTATATCAGACTCTAATTGGATTCAAGTAGAAAGATAAGAGGCTGAGTTATCCAAGTCTCAGCAATTTCCTAAGGAACAAACAAGAAAAAGATAAACAGGTAGGTCAGACCAGGTCAGTCTAGAGGGCAGGACCAGGGATCTCAGTGGGTTGTACCCAGGAAGCACTTCACCAATGAGTCCTCAAGTGTTTATGGGTGTTTTCCATGGTGTCATAAATGCATTGGGTGTGTTGGGGACCTAGCCCCTCCCATGGGGCTGTGGTTTACTCCTCAAGTCAGAAGACAAAAATCCCAATTTCCCTCCTTCTGCAATGATGCTTTCAAAATGCAAGACTTGTAGACGAGGCTTTCAAATTTTTTTTTCTTTTTTTTTTCTTTTTTTTTTCTTTTTTTTTTTTTTTTTTTTGCTTTTTAGAGCCACACTCTCGGCATATGGAAGTTCCCAGGCTAGGGGTTGAATTGGAGCTAGAGCCACTGGCCACAGCCACAGCCACAGCCACGGCTACTCTGGATCTGAGCCACATCTGTGACCTACACCACAGCTCACAGCAACGCTGGCTCCCTGACCCACTGAGTGAGGCCAGGGATCAAACCCACATCTTCATGGGTACTAGTCCGATTCATTTCCCCTGAGCCATGACAAGAACTCCCACCCATTGTTCTTTTCTGAGCCAAAGAAGGAGCCATGCTTGCTTCCAGCATCATGCAGCACTTCATACTTTGAAGTATTTCTAACCTCTTCTCTCCTTCAATCCCCTCACAGTCTATGAGGTCGGACAGGTACTTGTATCCCAGTTGACAGCCTGGGAAACTAAGGCTGAGAGACATGGTGACAATGTGACTTGTCCAAGGTCACAGTCTCAGGGGTCGCAGCTGAAACAGGAACCTATGTCTCTTGCCCTCTGATCCGTACTCTTTTCCCCACACCAAAATTAACACAGAGTTTCTACAGTCAAAGCCATCAGGATCTTCAAGGAAATGGGCTGGGGAAAGTGGTTCAGACACCGGCAAGGCAGATTTCTATTAGGCTCTGCCTCTGGGTTTCTTACCTGACAAAATCCAGGCAACATTCACCACTGACAATGACACTAGGGGACCAGTTTAGACCAATGACGATAACGGCCCTAAATGACTCTGTCCTTTGTGTGGTGTTGAATGGAGCCCAGGCCCCCTTTGTCACCAGATATGACAGCCCTTCAATGCAACAAAGTTGCAATGACAACTTGGTATGTTTCCAGCACAGGGCTGGCAATTACTGTGCTTTGTTATTAACCGAGATGCCACGTTCCTGCTCCAAACTCCCCCCACACACACACCGCCGCCCTTTTCTCCCAGTTAATGTATATTGAACACCTTCTCTGTGTCAGGCACTGGGCTGGGCCATGAGGCCGTAGCAGCGATCCTTGCTTTCCACCCACGTACCACAGTATAGTCCTGCCCCCGCTTGTCAAGGTTTCCTGCCTAGAATGCCCACCTCCCACCTTCCTTCAATCCATTCCCTCCGTTCTTTTATAACACCGCTCTGGGAGTTCACGTCATGGTGCAGTGGAAAGGAATCCGACCAGGAACCATGAGGTTGCAGGTTCAATCCCTGGCCTCACTCAGTGGGTTAAGGATCCAGCATTGCCCTGAGGTGTAGTATAAGTCACAGATGTGGCTCAGACCCCACGTTGCTGTGGCTGTGGCATAGGCCGGCAGCTATAGCTCCGATTCGACCCCTAGCCTAGCAACTTCCATGTGCCTCAGGGGTGGGCCTTAAAAAAAAAAAAGGCATAAATAAACAAATAAATAAATAACACCGCTCCAAAGCAGCCTGCTCTGTGAAGCCTTCCCTTCTCTGCCCCTCCTACCAATTTGGGCCACTCTATTCCCCAGCAGAGCTCTGTCACTTTTGATCAGGGGTGGCACAATTTTCATTTTGATGCTGAGTCAAAGAGCTCAGACAAGGAGGTCTTTCAGGTTGTTTTAACTCCATTACTATCTGTCTGTGTAGCCTGAGGCAAGTCACTTAAACTCTTTGAGTCTCAGTCTCACTCACTGTAAAACAGGGGTGGTAGAAGCTGCCCCATTTATGTGTCAGATCATGAATGCTGAAGCCAATGGAAAAGTACAGAGGACAGGCTGCATCACTGGTTTTTATTTATGTGTTTCTTTTTTTTTTTTTTTTTTTGGTCTTTTTTGCCTTTTCTAGGGACGCTCCCATGGCATATGGAGGTTCCCAGGCTAGGGGTCGAATCGGAGCTGTAGCCACCAGCCTACGCCAGAGCCCCAGCAACACGGGATCCGAGCCACGTCTGCAACCTACACCACAGCTCACGGCAACACCGGATCGTTAACCCACTGAGCAAGGGCAGGGACCGAACCCGCAAACTCATGGTTCCTAGTCGGATTTGTTAACCACTGCACCACAACAGGAACTCATTTATGTGTTTCTACCGAATATCTATCACCCACGTAGGCACTAGATAAGATACAAAACTGTGCTGTCAAAAACTTACCATATCAGTTGGGAGAAAACACCAAAACAAAGCCACAAAAGGTACTGTGGAAGCTTAGAGGAAGAAGAAATAAATTCTGACTGGGGAGTTCCCATTTTGGCTCAGCAGAAATGAACCCTACTCATATCCATGAGGATGTGGGTTCCATCCCTGGCCCCGCTCAGTGGATTAAGGATCCGGCTATTGCTGTGAGCTGTGGTATAGGTCACAGATGAGGCTCGGATCCCATGCTGCTATGGCTGTGATGTAGGCTGGCAGCTGCAATTTGACCCCCAGCCTGGGAACTTCCATATGCCGAGAATGCAGCCCTAAAAAGAAAAAAAGAAAAATTCTGATTGGGAGCAGAGATGCTATCATGACTTAAGTGGCATTGGAGCAGGACAAAGAGAGATAAGTGTGACTGAGACAAGTGGGGGGTGGGAGGATGGGAGGAGATGGAAAGACAGCATTTGTGGAAGGAAGGTCACAAGTAAGTGGCTGGATGTAGGGAGGGGCTGTCGTGAGTGACCCCAAGTGGCACTTGGTTTAGTTCCACTGGAGGGTAACAGGCATCCAAGATAAATTCAGAAATGGGGACTTGCAACATTGTTTAACTCTGGGGTTTAGAGTTTAGACATCACTTGGGAGAAAGCCACTTAGAAGGTCAGAACAATTGAAGCTACTTGAGTACACAGGTGCTCCAATACAAGGAGGTACTTTTGAAGGATTTCTAGAGATGATGTTTCATAGTTGAAAATTACAAAGTGTAGTCATAGCAACAGGCCGTGTTAGTAACTGTATCTTCTCCTACAGAGGTCTCCTTTCTCTGCATCATCTCCCAAGTCCCAGGAACTCACCCTGTCATATGGTGGGGAGCTGTTGATTCTAACTGGTCTATGAGTGAGTTCCTGTCCTGTGTTCATCCACTGAAGCCCCTTGCAGTTGCTGTGCATGGTGTCAACAAAACGTTGGGGAGGGAAGCAAGTGCCTCTAGGCTGAAAATCAGTGCGTATCCCTCTTCCCACCACTCTCATTCAGGCTTGATTCATGGAGCCCTGCAGCTTCACAGGCACTCACAAATGGAGATGCTGGAGCCAGCTGCTGGAGCAAGCATCTGACAGGGCTCTGAGCAGATGTCCCAGCCCCCAGGATACCAAGCCTGAGACCCTGCCTGGCATCTGCCCTCTGGAATGCCAAGCCTTCTCCCCTCTTTAAAACAGGAGTTGCTGGACTCATCGTAAGATGAGAATGATTAAAAAAAAAACAAACTGCCTGGTTTAAATATACAGTCAGAGAGAATCACGGATGTTCCAGCGTTCCACCAGCAGGAAATGAAGAGCTTGGCATAAGCCTCAGAGAATAAGAGCAGGCACAGAATGAGAGTTTGTTATTTGCTTGATGTTGGTTGTGTTGGGAAAAGGACACTGTGCCTGGGAACATCAGAGTCCCCACTAGTCAATGGATGGTGACATAAACTAACTGCTGCTTTGTGTGCTAGACCCAGAAAACTGTGTCAGTTTTTCTCATCCCTTATGTTATGAAACAGTATGAGACCCCCAAACTCTCCTCGGTGTACCTCAATATCCTGGTTTCCTCTTTCCCTGGTTACTTTTTCAACTGGAAGTGGGAGAGGAAGGAATAAGGGTAACCAAGAAGCAGAGAGAACAACCAGCAAAGAGCACATTGGTATATGAATGATTATAACACAATAAAATATCTACTACTTGCTGAGACCCTATTATGTGGCAAGTACTGTTAGATACTTAGCAAATGTGATTTTATTGAATATTGATAACACTCAAAATGTATTTCTAGGAGTTCTTTTGTGGCGCACAGGGTTAAGGAGCTGGCATTGTCACTAAAGCAGCTTGAGTCGCTGCTTTGGCATGGGTTCAATCCCTGGCCCGGGAACTTCTACATGCTGCAGGTGCTGCCAAAAAAAATTTATTTTTATTCTTTAGCCACCCTGCAGCACATCAAGTTCCTGGGCTAGGGATCAGATTCAAGCCACAGTTGCCGCAGCTGTAATGCCAGATCCTCGACCCACTGTGGTGGGCTGGGGATTGAACCTGTGTCCTGGTGCTGCAGAGATGTTGCTGATCCCATTGAATCACAGCAAGAAATCCTCTATTCCCATTTTAAAGATAGGCAAACTGAGGCTCCTGGAGCTCGGCCCTTTGTCTATGTGATATTACATTAGGAATTATGTGTTAAAGGGGAAAGTTAAAGCCCTAAATATCATGTAATCAGAGCAGTAATACTTCTGCAACCTCCCTATTTACAAAATCCTTTTGTATGCGCCGAGCCATACCTCCCAAAACAAAAAAGAGGAATAATCAGGAAATGAGATCAGAGTGGAACAAAGATGTACGGAGAAATTTTCATACACCAGGCATGTGTTTTATGTAGTTTAATTAGTTATCATCTTCACTTTGCAGAGGAGTAAACTCAGGTTCAGAAGAGTTGGGTAATCTGTGAAATACTTATCATTCATGAGTGATAGACCCAGGATTAAATCTGAAAATGACAATTAGAGGTGAGCTCAATTGGACCAGAGTATTGGAGAATCAGTCAAGTATTGGAATTGCTGTCGTGGCTCCCCAGACACAAATCCATGAGGACACAATTTCAGTGGGTTGGGGATCCGGCATTGCCGTGAGCTGTAGTGTAAGTTGCAGACAAGGCTCGGAGCCCATGTTGCTGAGGCTGTGGCACACATTGGCAGCTGCCATGTGAAGATTAAATGTGAGATTTTGATACCTTATGAAGATTAAAAAGTAAGTCCTATACAACCTAAATGTCCATCGACTAAGATGAATGGACTAAGAAGATGAGGCACATATACACAATGGAATACTACTCAGTCATAAAAAAGAACAAAATAATGTCATTTGCAGTAACCTGGATGCAACTAGAGATTTTATACTAAGTGAAGTAAATCAGAAAGAGAAAGACAAATACTGTATATCACTTATATGTGGAATCTAAAATAGGGCACAAATGAACCTATCTACAGAACAGAAATGGACTCAAAGACATGAAGAACAGACTTGTGGTTGCCAAGGGGGAGGGGTGAGTGATTGAGATGGACTGGGATTTGGGGGTTAGTAAATGCAAGCTATCACATTTAGAATGAATAAACAATGAGGTCCTGCTCTATAGCACAGGGAAATATATCCAATTGCTTTGGATAGAACATGATGGAAGGGAGTTCCCATCGTGGCGCAGTGGTTAACGAATCCGACTAGGAACCATGAGGTTGCGGGTCCAGTCCCTGGCCTTGCTCAGTGGGTTAAGGATCTGGCGTTGCCGTGAGCTGTGGTGTAGGTTGCAGACATGGCTCGGATCCCGCGTTGCTGTGGCTCTGGTGTAGGCCGGTGGCTACAGCTCCGATTCGACCCCTAGCCTGGGAACCTCCATATGCCGTGGGAGCGGCCCAAAGAAATGGCAAAAAGACAAAAATTAATTAATTAATTAATTAATTAATTAATTAAAATAAAATAAAATAAAATAAGTGGTCCTTTCCTGCTAAGGAGTGCACAGGAGTATCCTCCTGTGAGTGATAATGGTGGAATTTCAAGTCCGTAGGAAAACAATAGACTACACGAAAGAAGTGATACTACCTCACATCATAAACTAAAAGTTTAAAGTGTTAAATATTTTAAAACCCAACTATAAAGTTCTTTGAGAAACAAGGAATGGACAGTTTTATAATCTTGTGGTAGGAAGGTCTTTCCAAGCAAGACACAAAATCAAGGAGTCATTAGAGAAAAGATTAAGTATATGAACCTCTGCAGGCAAAAACCCATGGGTTTTTGCATTTGTTATACACTTTTTTTTTTGGCTGCCCAAGGCATAGAGAGTTCTGGGCCAGGGATCAGATCTGAGTCATAGTTGCAACCTATGCCACTGCTGGGGCCACGCTGGATCCTCGAACCCACTGTGCTGGGCGGGGAATCCAACCTGCATCCTGCAGACACCACTGATCCTGCTGTGTCACAGCGGAAACTCCACATACACAAATGTTTTTATTTTCTTTTGGGAGAGGAAATAATATACAACCTTGTACCTCTAATTACTTGTGAAGTAGTATAGGATGATACACAAGGGAAAAGATATGTTGCAAATCATTGATCCACATTAAGAATCCGTTTACCCATTGACAAAGTGCCTGGTATATTGCAAGCGAGCAGAGAGGCAGCCTCTCCCATACAGATCACCAGGGAGTTTGTTCTGAGGGGAGCCCTCCCTTTCCCAGGATTTCTGCTTCTTTATCAGATCTTCCACCAAAACAAGCAAGGCTCAAATATGCTCTGTGGAAACCTCATTTTATGGAAGCTTCACTTGTCAAAATGGCGAGAGGGTTTGGTTCCTGTTGGACTAAAGGAAGCTCAGCCTTCTTTATTCAAACATTTTCCTCCTTTATTTCCCTTCCTTCTCCTCTCACCACCAGGGATGCGAGTAAAGATGAGACATTTCTCAAAGCCCTCAGCATCCCCAGTGGTACAATGCCTTTGCGCAGCAGCTGGAGAATCGCTGAGGTCTGAAAATGAGCAGAGAGGAGCCCAAAGGGCATGTTGCTTGAGAGGCAGAGCGATGGACCGCTGCTCACAGCCCTTCATCTGGGGCAAGACCGCACCGCGGGCAGAGCCGGTCCCTGGGAAGTGTGGTCTGCAGACTAGCAGCAAGGGCATCTCCTGGGAGCCCATGGGAAAAGCAGGCAGATTCTCAGGCCACCTCACAGCCCCCCAAATCAGAATCTCCATTCTTGAAAGATACCCAGGTGGGTCACATACACATTAACTTGAGAAGGACAGGCTCCTGCATGCGCTTTATATTCAGATAACTGGAGCCGGGGTCTTGGGGTCTCCTACTTTCTCACTTGGGACCTGCGGCAGCTTCTTCGGTCACCTCATCCTCAAAATGGGAATAACAACTGCATCTCCCTTGGAGTGCCTTTGAGGAAGCAAATGAGAAAATATATGTGAAGCACTCCGTAGGCTGCCTGGAACATAGTAAGTCTCTGTAAGTATGTATGTATGTATGTATTATTATTATTATTATTATTATTATTATATCAGAGTCTTAACATCATGCTCCAAAATCACATGTATCCTGGCGTGAATAGGATTTATGTGGTCAGCAGAAAAACTGAAAGCAATGGCTCTACCTTTTCCTAATTTGGGGGAGAAATTTTCATTAAAAACAAAGAAATCTAAAATATATTGTTTTAAGGAAGTAAGATGAAGACCACTTTACAGGCTACCTCTGTATAAAAGCGGGACTGTGAATACATTTTCCTATTCACTAGTATGTACCTCACAGGTCTTATTAGAGACACCTTCCCCCAAAATGGCTCAATGGTCATGTGCAGTGGTAGAAAAATATTGAGTTTAGGGCTCCTGGATTTGAGTTCCAATCCAAGCTCCACCCCTTATTTACTTTTTAATTTGGGGCACTTAACTTGCCTGGGCTCTTTCCTTATTTGTAAAATAGTTGCTTCTCAGTATGTTGTGAGAAATACATGTATTTTAAAAGACAGGTTTTCAGGACAAATCATAATTCAAAAAGATACATGCACTCCAATGTTCACTGCAGTACTCTTCACAATAGCCAAGACATGAAAACCACCTAAATGTCCATCAACAGATGAATGGATAAAGAAGATGTGGTATATATAAACAATGGAATACTACTTAGCCATAAAAAAGAATGAAATGATGCCATTCACAGCAATGTGGATATAATTAAAGATTATCATACTTAGTAAGTCAGAAAAAGGAAGAAAAATACCATATAGTATCATTTATATGTGGAACCTAAGATGTGGATAAATTTTCCCTTAGTGAGAGTTTTCTGCTCTCTTTTTTCAGTGGCCTCAGTTCCATAACTGGTCCCCTTGGACTATGTTTTACAGCACCTGTTTTGTCTAAAGCAGATGTGCAACATCCCCAGCTACAGAATATGGGTGGTGGTAGCTTCTGCTCTTCTCCTGACCATCAACCTGTGTGATGGGAGTTTGGGGTGGAGGGTAGTACTGGGGAGCAATTCAGGGAACTCAGACTGCTCATGTCACATGGCGTAAGATTGCCAGGAAGCCCAAGTGATGTCATCTGTAAGGCCCTATTCCTTAAAGGAAGTTCCCAAGAAATGAGCTGCTTAAGCCATGTCAGTGGGAGCAACTTACTTGGAAGACCTGACAGCCAGCCTATCTCCAACACCCACCTGCCGCCATGCCTTCAGTCTGACCCTAGAGATGCCTTCCTTCCTAAAATGTAATGATGAAATGTTTGAAATGTGCAGAAAGATAAAGAAATATGTCTTTGTTCAAACTCCTGAGATTTACTTTAAACCCCTCTCTGAAAAGAAAAACATTAGTTTTACCAAATTTCCAGCCTCATCTTCTTCTTGTCCCTGTGTCCCCAGAGATACACTAATCTGAATGGTGTCTTCCATTCCTAAGTGTTCTTTATGCTTTCCTTCGTTTATGGTATCATACTGCACCTGTCAATTTGCAACATGTTTTTCTGAGGTCAACACATTTTGTTCATTGAGATGCACCAAAGTTGATCTAGGCTGATCCAATTCCTACTTTTTCCTCTAATATTCCATTCTGTGAATAAACCATAGTTTACTCATCATTTGTTATTAGCTATATGTAAATGTTAGAGATTTAAGCATACTGATCTTATATCCAATAACCTCAATGAATTCATTATTATTACTGGCCTATAGATTATTTTGATTTTCCATGTTGACTATTATTTCATCTGTTCAAATGAGACTTTTTCTTCCTTTCCAGTTCTTACTTCTTTTATTTCTTTTCCTTATAAGTACCATTTGAATAGATATGGCAAGAGCAGGCATCCTATCTTGCTTCTGACTTTTAAGATAATGTTTCTTAGATTGGACTACTAAGTAGGATTTTGTTCTAGGTTTTCGGTGGGCATTCTCTATCAAGTTAAAGAAAATCCCTTCAGCTCTTGGTTTGCTAAATTGTTTTCTTTTTTTTTTTTATCAAGAATGAGTGTTGAATTTTTGAAATACTCTTTCTAATCTATGAGATGATAATGGATTACTCATTTGTGACGGTGGTCAATTACCTTCATATTATTTATATTAACTATTCTCACTTCGTCACAAGGTATTTTATTAATGCATTGATGGATTTAGTCTGTGAATATTTTATTTAGACTTATCGCGTCTATTTATAAGTGAGATTTGTCCGTAATTTGCCTGTCTTGTAATTTACCTGAATTGGGCATCAGATTTGTATAGTTTCCCTTCTTTATGATCTGACGCAGTTTATGAAAGATAGGGATGGTTTCTTCCTTAAAGATTTGGTAGAATTCAATGTAAAACAATCTGACTACATTGTTTGGAATTTTTTGGTTGTTTTGTTTTGCAGATAGTTTTTAAACTACTTTCACAAGGCAAATTGTTTAATAGTGTTAGGTCCATTCTTGATATCTTTTTATTCATTCAGTCTTGGTATTACATTTTATCTAAGCTTTCGAATATATTGGCATAAGGTCAATCATAGTTATCTCATAATTTTAAAATCTATATTGTAAATATAATTAATTCTCAGTTTTCACTTCCATTATTTTGTTTTTATGTGTTCTCTTTTATTTAACCAATATTTCTTAAGGATTGCCTATTTTTTTTACTTTTTTTTCCCAAAAAAGCCAGCTTTTTAAGTATTTTCATCTCTTTTCTCTTGTTTCATTAATTTTACCATTCTTGTTCTTATTTCCTTTTTTCCCCTATTTCCATTAAGTTATCCCATTACTCTTTCATAACTTCTTGTCTTTTTGTTGTTGTTGTTGTTGTTGTTGTTGTTGCTATTTCTTGGGCCGCTCCCGCGGCATATGGAGGTTCCCAGGCTAGGGGTCGAATCGCCAGGGCCACAGCAACGCGGGATCCAAGCCGCGTCTGCAACCTACACCACAGCTCACGGCAACGCCAGATCCTTAACCCACTGAGCAAGGGCAGGGACCGAACCCGCAACCTCATGGTTCCTAGTCAGATTCGTTAACCACTGTGCCACGACGGGAACTCCTTTCATAACTTCTTAATTAGACCCTTACTTCCTTAATTTCAGCATTCTCTATTTCTAATATTCATCAGTGGTGGTTTAACAAGGAGATTCAGGGGATATGGATATTTAAAAATGTGTGCTACTTATATATTAATAAACGGTATCTTAAAAAGAAATGTAATAACTACCACCTCAAACGTAATAGTTCATGGATGGTGTATCACTTAAGATAAGGCAAGCAGTATGTTAAAAGTCAATGAATGCCAACAAAAATGAAAATAATAGTAAAGTTGACCATTGTTCCATGATTGGCTGAAAAGACAGTGACTCCTCTAATTCAAGGTGCACAATTCAAGATAAGAGCATGGAGTAATAGCTGTTAACCATGCAGTTCAAATCATCCTTATGCTATTATTTATTTTTTTACCTGCTCGAATTATTAGTTTTTGGAATGGTATGTTAAAACCTCCTGCCCTAAATGTATTTGCCAATCCCTCCTTATAATTCTGGCAATGGCTACATTATACAGTTTGAATATGAATTGCTAGGTGTAATTCAGCTCAAGAATTATTTTATATTCCTCATGAATTATTCCTTTAGTAATTAAAGAATGCTCTTTACCTCCAAAAATATCTTTCTCTTGGGTCTTCTTTGGCTGGCATTAGGATGGCCACCCTGGCTTCCTCTTAGCTCTCATTTGCTTGGTATGTATTTTTCCATCCCTTTACTGTCAACCTTGGTCTGTCATTAAGTTTTAGTATTCTTTCCATCACATCAGGCTGTGCTTTTCCTGGTTCATTCTCCTCCACCAAGGTCTTTTGTAGTCCTGAGTTCTGGAATGCTAATGTATCCACATGACACACATATCCAAGTGTCCAGATGGAAAAAAGAAGTCTTTAAGGGAAGTTTGGATGTTCATGAGAGCAAGTTACAGCCCCCTGGTTTGCATCTGGAGACGGGAGGTGGAAAGCCTGAACTCCGCAGACTCCTGCCTGCCCGGGGAGTTCACGTACAGCTCGTGGGCAGTGGCCAAACTCGCCCCAGGAAGATCCTGGTTCTGAAGATGGGACACGTGCAGTTCTGCCTTCTGCTATTTACAGCTCCACTCAGATGAGGCTGCACCTTCTTGGGACAGAACGAGAAGGTCTAAGCCTCAGGAAACAATGTAAACCACTGTGCCATGGAGCAAGTGCCATCCTCCCGTGGAAGCTTCCTCCCAGGCTCGGGCAACAAGGGGCCTGCTCCCAGGCCCTGATGGGGCTGGAGGTCTTCTAAAACAGCCTATGAGTTCTGTCTCCACACACTGCTCTGCGTTAAGTGAGCAGACGAACCATTCGCTTTGCCTTTCCCAAAACATCCAGGCAACATTGAGGTTCCAAACATAGTCTACCTTCCTGTCTCAGATCTGCAAAAGAAAACCCAAAAACTGTATCCACAGGATGGGAAATGTGTGCCTGGAGGAATGAAGGTGGGAATGCCCACCCTTTGGTGGGAGGAGGGAACAGTGGCTCAGCTCCTAGGGAGGAGCTCCACCAATCAGGGACCAGGGATGCTAACCAAGCATCCGTCTAGGGTGGGACTGAGGGGACCCCGCCCTGGACTGTATCCCTTGAGAGGCGGTGACCATAGAGGGAGTGGGGGACACCATGCTTCTAGTCCTGCATCCACCATTTCTTCTATCTGGGCATCAGTCTCTTCCTCTGTAAAACAAGAGGAATGCTCCAGGTCAGATTTCTCTAAGCGTCATTCTTGTAGTAGCACTTTGACAATTTTTGTCATATACACGTGCCAACTTTATTATTGACATTCCACTTTACATCGACTTTATTGAACTTAGTACTTACCCTTCTTAATCAATACCATTTGCTGACTGATGGTTTTGATGTAACAGTTATTGTTTTCCTTTCTAAGACACAGTTAGTGAAATAAACAAGCAGTACAGGAGTTCCCGTCGTGGCGCAGCAGAAATGAATCCGACTAGGAACCATGAGGTTGCGGGTTCAATCCCTGGCCTCACTCAGTGGGTTAAGGATCTGGCATTGCCGAGAGCTGTGGTGTAGGTCGCAGACGCATCTCAGATCTGGTGTTGCTGTGGCTCTGGCGTAGGCCAGACACCACAGCTCCGATTACACCCCTAGCCTGGGAACCTCCATATGCCATGGGTGCAGCCCTAAAAAGGACAAAAAGACAAAAAAAAAAAAGCAGTATACATTTTTTCAAGTCCATGGAGCCTCTAAAATCTCCTTGTATACCATCAGTTAGACAATATATCATGCTTGGGAAATAGTTGAATGATCTTCTCATTTGAAAGAGTCTAAGTTTTCATGAAGTCAGCTTTTTGTGTTTAATTCTTTTTTGGCTGCACCTGTGGCGTATGGAAGTTCCCAGGCCAGGTACCGAATCTGAGCCTCAGCTTGAGCCATGCCACAGCTACAGCGATGCCAAATCCTTCAGCCCACTGCACAGGACCGGGGATCGAACCCGCACCTCTGCAGCGACCTGAGCCACTGCAATCGGGTTCTTAACCCACTGTGCCATGGTGGGAACTTCTCATGCAATCAGTTTTGACTCACATTGCTCAGGCTTCAGAGCAATCAGGCAGGAGAACCAGAGGGAGAGTGAGTGGTGGCCCCAGGGTCTAGGTCATCCTATCCTTTCCCAATTCATCCCTTCCCCCACCCCCCAGGAACTCCAGGAGGTTCCCGCTGTTGAAAGCACAGCCTGAGAAATCCAAAGCTCCCACCTGCATTTCCAAATCAGGTCTATGGATGGCTCATCCAAACTAAACAGAAAACCATAACTAAGATAGGTGCCTGATTTGGAGAGTTTGGTTTGGTTAACATGTGGGTTTGGAGGCAGCACGAATCACTATCAGATCACACACTACTCTTGTCACTCTCCCCCCGACAATTGGTACCTGGACTCTATTGGATTGAGATTTAGCTAAGGAAGAGGTCACATCTTATGCTGCCATCATGCAGCCCAACCGTCACTCCTCACCTTCAGAGAATTGTTCTGTGGGCCCTTTGCTGACTGGTTGCTTTCAGAGCTGGGAACATCTATGGCTCAGGGGGTCTGGGTGTGCCACTCCCTGCAAACAAGGCTTGTTGGTGATGACAAGGACTCACTCAGCGAGGACACACAGGAAGCTGATACTGTAACCAATCAGAACCTTATGAGGCCTTCCCAGGACAGACTCCCACTCATGTCCTCACCTGCCTTTTGTCTATAGAAGAACTTTAGTCAAAGAATCACCTGAATCAGAGACGTGAGAAAAAATAGAGAGAAAAAGGAAAACAGTCAAGAAAGACAGGATAATAATAGTTTAGCCCCTCAACAAAGTCAAGGACCTTTAGCTCTTCCTCAAGGACTAGAGTTAATATTCTGAGCCAGGTCCTTGGAGCTGTTTTGCAGGTGCTGAAGCTCCCACTGGTGGAAGAAGTCAACTGTGTGCTGCCCACAAGCATACAGACCCCAGACCGGTGGGAACCAGAAGGTTAATGACGCTGACTCCCAATGACCTCATCACCCACCAATCAGGAAAATGTCCACGCGCTGACCACGTCGTGCTCCTCCAGCACCATAAGACTCCACAGGACTCCTTCCAGGAGGGGCACAGTCCTTGAGGCACTAGCCTGCTGTGTCCCCTCTTTGCCCGGCAATTAAAGCTACTTTTTCTGTCCCCTCCAACTCTGTCTCCACGTTTCTATTTGGCATTGGTGTACAGAGGCAGCTGAGACTTTAGCAGCAATATCTATAAATTAACTATGGCATAGATCCCTTTTTAGTGGTTAGTCTAATTGGGGATCCTTCTGTAGAATTTTTATCAGTGTGGACTAGTCAGACCCCCCCACTAGGTAAGGGGCACCTGAGACTTCATCTCTGGCAGAGAGGAAAGAAGACTGACCTAGAATCAGGACGTCTGGGTTAGAATCAGAGTTGGGGTTCCAATGGCCTTGGAAAAGTCCCATATCTTCATGGTCTTAAACTGCACATCTATAAGCTGGAATGTATAATCCATGCCCTAATAACCTCAGGGGATTCGTAACACAGGCTCAACTCCTGTGTCACATGGAACTGTCAGGCTGGTTGACAGTGAAACATCTAACCAACATGAGGACAGAGCCCAGGTGCTGCATTTCCTCTAAGTAGGATGACCACGTGGCTTGCCCAAATATTTATTTATTTATTTATTTTTACAGCCATATTCGTGGCACACAGAAGTCCCCAGGCTAGGGGTCAGATCAGAGCCGCAGCTGCCAGCCTACACCACAGCCACAACACCACCAGAACTATTCCACAGCGTGTGGCAGTGCTGGATCCTTAATCCAATAAGCGGCACCTAGGATCCAACTGCCTCCTCGTGGGCACTGTGTCAGGTCCTTAACCTACTGAGCCACAGCGGGAGCTCCCAAACCAGGCCACTCTTGAGAGCAAAAGCAGACACTATTGGTAACTCTGCCTGGACAGTGGCGTAGACACAGCCATCCTGGGCAAACCAAGGTGGGGTTTGTCCAGCTTACTCAGGAGCTGAAGAAATAGTAAGAAATGCTTTCCTTCCTCATTTCCGAGCTTCTCTTCGTAGAGTTGGGTAGAGGTGTTAGAAAATCCCTGTTAGCCCAGAAGGTCCTGGAGCTAGGAGAGCTCGATAGTGCCTGCTGCCCTAGACTCCCCAGGCTCAGAACGTAGCATCCTACAAAATGCCAACCGACTCAAGGCCAATAAAGCCTCTAAGTCTCGTAAATGCCTGCAGCTCAGGCCCGAAAGTCTCCGGTTTGCGGGCCCGAGTCCCTTGGAGGCGCAAAATATAAACAAACCACCACGGAGCCGCCCTCCAAAGGCTCGGTTCATAAGCAGCCACTGAGCCCTTCGTTCCAGCGATTTCCTTGGACGTTGCCCCGCGGTCCAGATGGCGAGCCGGATAAACAAGAAGTCCCTGTTCTCCGTCAGCGTCAGTGCGCGCCTCACTCCCGGGCATCTGCCGAGCTGGGGATGTGAGCTCCGTTTACAGTTCAGCCCCCCTCAGCGCGCCAGAAATGTGCCCTTGTGTAAACATCAGAGCCTCCTCCCGAGGCCACGTGGCTGGGCCGCCAACACCTGCCCCTGGGTGGAGAAGTGTCCCCGGCCGGCCGGCTGCTCCCGCCAGCCCTGTCTCCAGCCTGGCGCCCATCCGCAGCTGCAGGACCTGCAAACGCCGGGAGCCCCCCAACCGATTCCGTTTCTAGAAACTCCAACTGCCTCCTGATTTTTCCGAATCTCTGTTCGGAGGCAACCGTCTCATCCTCCCGGACCCTGCCTCTTATTAGCTGCGTGACTACAAGCAAATCATTCATCTGAGTCTCCATTTCTCTAACAAATAATAAAGTAATACCCCTGATCTCTCAAGGTTCTCGCCTTGCCACTAGGACTTCAGAAAATATGTATGACCGAATCACACGGGTATGGGTGTGTAAAATACTCACAATGCGATCCAGCAAGACTACATCTGAGCGTATATCTGGAAAAGACAAAAACTGCTATTCAAAAGCATGCACGCACCCCACACGCACGCACCCCATGTTCACAGGAGCCCTGGTTACAGTAGCCAAAATCTGGAAGCAGCCACCAAAGTGTTCATCACAGATGAATGGATAAAGAAGATGGGAGATATATATATCTATCTATATATTTCATCATATATATATATTTCATCATATATATATATTTCATCAAATATATATATATATATATCTGATGGAATATCACCCACAAATATAGCCACTTGCAGCTATATGGATGCCCTTGAGACTATCGTACAAAGTAAAGTACGTCAGACAAAGATAAACATCATATTATATCATTTATATGTGGAATCTAAAAAAATGATGCGAATGAACTTATTTACAAAACAGAGGTAGACTTACAGACATAGAAAATAAACTTACGGTTACCAAAGGGGAAAGTTTGGAAGAAATAAATTAGGAGTTTGGGTTAACAGATGCACACATCTATATATTAATAGATAAACAACAAGGTCCTACTGTAGAGCACGGGGATTCAACATCTTGTAATAACCTATAGTAGAAAATTATCTGAAAGAGAAGTATATATATAACTATCATATATTTAACTCTATGTGCTGTACACTTAAACTAACACAACATGGTAAATCAACTATACTTCGGTAAAAGGAAGGATGGAAGGAAGAAAGGAAAGAAGGAAGAAAATGTAGATGAAAAACCTCCTACATGTCTGATTGACATCAGGACCTCTGTACGATGTTACTTCCTGTCCCCTCCCTGGTCAGCCCGATGGAAATCCTCTCCCTGGCACTGCCACTTGTCCAGGGAGGAAGTGGGTAAGAACTCAATGGCTGGATCAGTCTCTGGCCTCAAGGGCAAGTCTGTTGTGAGCAGTGGCCTCCGCTCATGGGTCTGGAGCACCTGCTGGTCCTGAGCATCTCACCAGTCGGTTCTCAAAACTCCAGCGATGGTGTAGGAGATGAAAATGTGTCCCATAAAATATGCCTCCAAAGCAGATGGGTTTTATACCTTTTAAACAAGGAAACAATAAGCTTATGAAGAATTGACACAACCAAAGGGTTTGGTCTTGGGGTAGCAAATAGAACAGAAGTAACAAGACCTGTTAACACGCCTTCTCCACCTTGAGTTCCTTGTCTCTGGTGACAGGTATGCCTTCTATGCTCCTGGGATGTGGAAGGTAGCTTCACGTAGGAGATCTATTTCCTGCTTTCAGGGGAACAACCGCCAATCAAAGTGTTTTTCTTTCTGTCTCATGGGATTTCAGTGAAGATGAAATGAGCTCTTGCATGTCAAGAGCTCAGCTCAGTGCCAAGTACAGAGTTAGCGTTCAATAAACATTAGCTGACATCACCACCACCATCATCACCACTACCATCACTGCCATCACCGCCATCACCACCGCCATCACCACCATCATCAACCACCACTATCACCACCACCACCATCACTGCCATCACCACCACCACCATCACCACCACAATTATCATCAGCCTCAGATCATCATCATCATCACCACTATTACTCCCATAAGCAGCATCTTAGACGGCAGGTCTCCGCACATGCATTCTTCCGTGTCCTTCTATCCTTGATTGGAATGTCTTTGGACCAGGAAAATCTCAAAAAACAAGTCGGTGCTCTTAACTTCACCCCTGCTACATGGACAAGGACAGACTTTGAAGATGCTTGGGACCAAGTTAACAACCCTGACTTTCCAAGACCCTTACCAAAGCTCGTACCATGTTCAGATAGATACCCTAGCAGACAAGCAGGAAAGCCATTTTAAAAACATGCAGAGGCAGGGAATGGTCCCACAAACGAGATTTGGCCCAGGGCTCTCCCACTGTGCACAGTTCAGCATTAGCTCAGCCAGAGCCCCTTGCGGAAAGCATGTCTTCCCAGAAGCTGTGTTTCTTCAATGGGAAACTCAGTGCTGGGGCGGCACTGCTCCAGAACTTGCCAGGGAAGTAGAAGTGCCCTGGAGATCTGGTAGTTCATCACAGAAGACTTGAAGGGGAAGCGGATGACCCAGGAAAAGCAAATGTACCGTGGAAATTTGAAAACACTCTCTGTGTTCTAATACAGCAGTGCCACAGCCTTCAAGGACCCCTGTGGTCTGGCATGTGGTGTTCAAACTCATCTTAAAACAAAGGCTGTGAGAACAGAAACGTGTTCACCATGAATTCCGATCATTTGCACAACTGAAGGACCACTGAGGTGTCGATGAAAACCCGCTGCCTACAATATCCATAAACAACAGTCACCTGGATGCAGAGTCCTGGGGAACTCAGGATGGAGACAAATCGGCTGCCCACTGCCAAGCCCTGAGCCACTGCAGACACTCCCAACTGAGCATCCAGAGGGGAGTTAGGGTGGGAAAAAAGCAGGATACTGGCCCTAGACACTTAAGGTGCATATCAAAGAAACAATTTCAATGATCCCAGACTCTTACCTCTTCTCATACAGAAAAAAAGTACTACATTCATTAACTTGAGATGCCTTTTTTTTTTTTTTCATTAACAGTAATTCTTTGATGTCCCGCCTACTAACTTTTGTTGCAAAAATTCCTACATATCCTGGCTCCTGCCTTATCTCTTAGGAGTAAAGAGCTCTCTGAGAGGCTGTGTCCCAGGCTAAAGTCCTTAATTCTCTCCACCAAATAAAACAGGTCTCAGCCGTTAGGTTGTGCATGTTTTTCAGGTGACAAAGGAGAATCTGACAGAGCGGGTGATGGGCACGAGGACACCTGCCTGCTGAAGATGAAAGGAATCCGGAGCCTGGACGTACCTCACATGGAGGAGCAATGGCAGCCTTATTGGGGAAGAGAGGGAAGGGTATGGTCCTGTGGGCCACTCAGATCCCCCAGCCCCTGGGACCTGCATCAGATCCTAGCTGGGGGCTGAGGCAGGAGTGGGGATGGATTTGAGAAGCAGGAAAGAGCGAGTTGTTTGGGTAACATCTCTGTGACATGCAGGCAGTACAGAGCAACCTGGGCCATGAAGTCCACTCTCCCATTCAGGGTCACTTTGGGAGCATTTTAGGGCAAGGGCTGTCCCAGGGGCTGAAGGAAGATGAGGGATGATCTCGATGTGAGAGAGAGGAGTTCCCATCATGGCGCAGTGGAAATGAATCCGACTAGGAACCATGAGGTTGTGGGTTCGATCCCTGGCCTTGCTCAGTGGTTTAAGGATCTGGCCTTGCGGTGAGCTATGGTGTAGGTCACAGACACAGCTTGGATCCCGAGCCGCTGTGGCTGTGGCGTAGGCTGGCAGCTACAGCTCTGATTCAACACCTAGCCTGGGAACCTCCATATGCCACTGGTGTAGCCCTAAAAAGAAAAAAAAATTGATGTGAGAGGGAAACAATGGCGGGGACCACACACTGGCAGCCACAGCAGAGTCTTAGAGCACAGGAGGCACTTTGGGGGTCCTCAAAATCACGTAGGAGGAATCTTAAAGGAACTGTTTCCTCCCAGAATGTGTCAGAGGCAGGACCCAGGAAATACTGCTATTTGTCTCCAATTGTGAGCTGATGTGTATCCAGGTTGGTCTCCAGTCCCAGGGAAATAGGACCATGCTCGTGGCCACCCCATCCCACAAATCCTGCCCAGATCTTCCTCCCTGGGGGCAGTTGACAACTTACCCAAAGCTCTGTTTCTTCCTTTACCTCCAGGGCGTTGTGAGAATTCAATAGGTTAATGCATGGAAAGTGCTTCGAGTGGAGTCAGCACATGGCGAGGGCTCCCTAAGTGTTAGCTGCATCTCCATCACTGCCCTCCCTTCCAGAGAGAAGGGGACAGGCTTAGAGGTCCTGTACCCAGACTGTCAGGGTTGGACTGGGGCCCCTCCCCGCTGTTCACTGTGAGATGCAGGGGGACTTGTCTTACTAGCATTCTTTTTTTTCCAGGCTGCCCTGGAGGCATAGGGAAGTGCTCAGGCCAGGAACTGAATTAGAGCTGCACCTGCAACCTACACCGCAGCTGTGGCAACACCGCGTCCTTTAACCCACTGTGCCAGGTCAGGGATTGAACCCACACCTCTGGAGCAACCCAAGCCACTGCAGTCAGATTCTTAACCCATGGTGCCACAGCAGGAACGCCTATTTACTAATCTTCTGTGACCTGCTTTCCTCCTACCCCAGGTCTGTGGTTGCCGTGATTTCATTGCAGATTCACTGGCTCCTTGGCTTGGGAGGGGCGCAGAGCCCCTGAGCTCAGGAGGCCTCTGTTTCTCCAGGGTACTGGGTATTCAGTATGGGAGCGAGTCCGTGTTACTGATGCGCTGGCAATGGACCGCTGTCCCCCAGAGCAAGTGTCCCTTATCACCTCATCCTCACACAGCTGCCCCTGAGGACAGCCCAGTGAGGTGCACGCAGGCCACCCCGAGTGCAAAAAAATCATGGAGATGCAGTCCCGGCCCCCAGTGACCCTTGGTGAGGACACTGGCTCCCCTGGGAACGAGGGGACGTGGTCCCCCATCGCCTCCTGGAAGTAGTATCTCTCCCTGTTGATGTGAGTTTTTCACTGCTTGTGCTCTGGGTTCTGGTGACAGCAGACCTATGAAGATAGGCAGACTTTTCAAGAGCCTCCCAGAACCTGTCAGCTGGCCAGTCCACCACGAGTCTGAGGGAAGTCCTATCCCAAGGAGTTGGGAAGGCACTGGCCCCCTGGCCTGGGAGGGAATAGGAGGCTTTCCTACATTTGGGGGCAGAGAGGGCTGACGGGCACAGGAAGCCCTGGAATCCAGCCTGGAAGTGGGGACCCAGGTCTGCTGCCTGTCACTCGCAGGCTGTGTGCCTTTGGGTGCTCAGGGAAGTGCTCAGGCCAGGCAACACCATGGCAACACCATGTCCTTTAACCCACTGTGCCAGGTCAGGGATTGAACCCACACCTCTGGAGCAACCCAAGCCACTGCAGTCAGATTCTTAACCCATGGGGCCACAGCAGGAATGCCTGGGCCTCAGCTCCCTCTTCTGCACAAATGTGGGGCTTAGGTCTGATGTTCAGATGTTCAAATGTTCAGCCCCTTCCTGTTGTTATTCCAGGCGTGAAACTGGTGTGTGTGTGTGTGTGTGTGTGTGTGTGTGTGTGTGTGTGTGTGTGTGTGTTGGGAGGGAGCGGTCCCTACTGAGCCCACATCACCTCCGCAAGTAGTCCACTGGGAGGATCAGAGAGAAAGCCTCCCCCGGGATGCCTCTCCCAGGCCACATTTTGCTTTTTTAATTAATTCACTGGGTCAGTATATATTCAGTGCTTAAAATATGCCAGCTCTGCTCTAAGCATTGAGGGATTTGCTGGGAACAGAAGAAAGGAAATCCCTGTCCTAATGGAGCTTATGGTAAAGGAGGCACATAATGAGCGAGAGATGGAGGATGCATGATGCGTCAGATGGTGAGAACCAGAACTTCAGCGAGGAGCGAGGAGAGGAGCGGGGCTGGGGGCGGGGTCGGGGGAGGGAGAGGACGGCAATTTTCCGTGGAGGGCAGGGAAGCGCCACTGATGAAGTCAGAGTGAGGGAGAGGAGAAGCCAGGAAGAAGGGTCTGGGCACGCAGGTGGAGCTGCCCTAACAGGCAGGGAGGGTGCATTGAGACGGCCCTGACTCCAGCCAGGCCGTGGTGGGGAAGACACAGAGCTCGGGGTCTCTGTAGGGACGCACAGAGCTCGGTGCATTGCCCTCCCGCTGATGGAAGGGCTGATGGACCTGGACTGTCCACAGGGCTGGCAGAGGCGAGCTGGGTCACAGCTCCTGCCCCACGAGGGCCGCCTGACCCAGGGGTCCTGCCAACTGCAGGTGGACCCACAGCAGCATGGCCGGCTGCACCTGACTCGCATGCCCAAGAGCGGGTGCCAATAATGTGGCATCAAGGACTCCCTTCTTTTCTTTCCTGCTTCCTTCCTCCTTGACCCTTGGTATAGCCAGAGATTCTGGGGAAGGGTTGGGGCGGGGGCGGGGGGGTGCAGGTAGGTACCAAGCACCCAGGTTGTTTCCAGGGTGGTCCCATGGGCGCAGTTCCAGGAGGACAGAGAAAGGAGGGGCGTGGAAGGCTCAGGACCTTCTGCGAGGCCGTTCTCCGTCCTCCCCTGCGTGCGGAGCAGAGATGTAGGAGCCTCTGGGTCAGCTGGGGTACGCTTTCTCCAACTCTGTCTGGAATTTTCCACCCCAGCGCCTCTCCCCACATGCTTTATCCAGGCCACAGGCCTTGCTGTGAGAGGCGGAGTGGCAGGAACAGGAGTGGGGAGGCAGGGTCTTCCAGACTCCACCGCACCTCCGCCTGGTCCCCTGTGGCTCTGAACAGAACCTGGCCTTTCCCAGAAGTGGCCCTGTCCCGGTTCCTCCTCCTTTGGTCCCTGGGGAGCCTGAGGGGCCCGGGACCCCTGCCCACTGCCTCCTCCACCCCTGGCCACGGTCTGTGGCACCCCCAGCCCCTCTCCTCACTCAGGGCCCGCTTCTTGTCTGGCCCATTGTCCCAGACCTTCCACACCCCAGCTTGGCTCCACAAGGTGGGGCTGCGGGAGGGGAGGGAGGGGAGGTGTGAGTGTAGAAATTCGGGAAAAGGAGGGAAGAAAGCAGTGAATTCAACCAATGGCCCCCTTTAAAGTCAATGTCACTGCACCTGCTGGGCTATGGAGCCGGCTGCCTGGCCTCGGAACCCCACAATTGGAGAGAGCAGCAGGGTGGATGTTATGGGTTCCCCCTGCCTGGGGGCCGGCCTCTGCCAGCCCTCCCCAGGCCTTTCCGGACCACCCTCTCATCACCAGGAAGGCCCCCCACCCTCAGTGCCCTGGCCTTTCCCACCTAACTTCTAAGTCCCTTTGGGGGACACTGGATGATTTGGCCTCTGTAAGGGCTTTAAAAATAGACTGTGGATCCCCTGCAAAAAAAAAAAAAAAAAAATCTGTGGCTAAAAATAGCTCTCAGCATCTAAGGGAGGAAAAAAAGAAACTGCAGCAAAATTCAACTGGAGCCATGACTTTCCTGCTTCTGACATTCCCGGTCAGTGACAGCATTGGGGAAGGCATTGGGGGGAGATGCTGGGTGGAGATGGGGGTGGGATGCTGGGGAGGAGATAGGGTCCTTCAAGGACAGGGATCAGAATCTCTGTCCACGCAGAATGCTGCTCTCTGCTCCCTTGCCTGTTGGCCATTGGACCCCATCCTGGTCTCAGCACCCAGGCTGCACTGGAGGTGGCAGCAGAGGGATGCTGCAGCCAGAGTCAGCAATGCAGCTGGGCAGGTGGCAGTGGGGACCGGGGAGCAGGCCCTGCAGTGTCCCCAGGGATACGAGTTCAGGAGCGATTCTAGGTCAGGCTGGGCTGCGACGCCATCCAAACAGCTTCAGGGGGGTGACAGTGAAGAGCTACTGCCTTTGCACTTACCAAGGGACAAAGAAGCCCCACTGGAAATTGTCACTAGAAAAGTCAGACAAGGAGCCCCATGGTCTTTCACTGAAGATCCTCTGGGCAGCTGGAACTACGAGGGAGTTCCCTAGTGGCTCAGTGGGCTAAGGATCTGGCATTATCACTGTTGTGGCTCTGGTTGCAGCTGTGGTGTGGTTTGATCCCTGGCCCCAGAACTTCCATATTCCTCAGGCAGGGACCAAAAAAAATAAATAAATAAAGCTATCTAAGGAGTGAGAGCTGTGTAGAGACACAGCTCTGTTTATTAAAGATGCTTTAAGGGGCATGTTTGAGGTGGGTAGCTTGTAGTCCATACTCACACACACACACACACACACACACACACACACGTACATGTACAAGTAGATGTATGCATGCATGCACACACACATACGCCTCTTTGTTTATATCTGTGGAATCAGGAGTCTGCCCATCTGCTCAGGTCAAAACACCTTCTCAGTGAGGCGGAGACAATTTCAGGCTACAGCCTGAGAAGAAAGGCTTCTGGAGTTCCCGTTATGGCTCAGAGGGTTAAGACCACGACTAGTATCCATGAAGATGTGGGTTTGATCCCTGGCCTCGCTCAGTGGCCTAAGGATCCAGCGCTGCCACAAGCTGCAGTGTAAATTGCAGATGCAGCTCGGATCTGGTGTGGCTGTGGCTGTAGCTTTGGCCGGCAGCTGCCGCTCTGATTCGACCCCTAACCCAGGAAAAATTCCATACGCCACTAGGGACAATCATAAAAAGAAAAGAAAAGAAAGAAGAAAGGCTTCTGGTCCCTCCATCTAGTTGTCACACATAGGGACTCCATCTGAACAACTGCTCTGTATGCGTTGGTCACCGATGTGGGTGAATGTAAGAAGCTAAGCAGAGGACAATCGGGGGCAGGAAAGGACCCCTTAGGAGAGGTTTGGATGCATCCAGCATCTTGTCCCCAAACTAAACTGTCACCATACTCTGCCACAGAGGCAGTGCCACACCTGCATGCAACAGGCACACTCACCGCAACAGACACCTCAGATGCATTAGGGCTCAAAACGTGTATCCAGCCCATCAGTGATCCCACAGTTCCCATGGTTACCTGGACCTGAACTTTTTTCCAAAACTACCAGGTGTTTTCAAGCCAAGAAAGAGGAAAGGGGGAGTCTGAAATGCAAATCCCTTCCAGGTAATGTGTGGTGAAGAAGCTATTTCCAAAGCTCATCCACACTGGGGAGAGAAGGGGCTTGGAGAGTGAGGAAGAGGCAAGTGCCACAGGGATGCTGGGGGACGAGTTCCTGGCCAGTGGGCACTGTGGTGGCTTCATTCCCCGGATGAGATGGGTGAACTGGGCAAGAAAGTGGGTGCACCACAGCTCCTGGACCACACTTCTTTGCAAGGGCAGGGCAGCGAAAATACCCTCTGGGTCATTTAGTCTCAGCCTCAGGACTATCTGACTTGCTTTTTTTTCCTCCCTAAAGAACTGCTTGGCCCTCCCCACCCCAAGGGAGTACAGAAGGTCAGCACCATGATATTGGGGTGGGCAGAGACCTCAGGGCTGGCCAGCATCCCCCGGCCAGCATCCCCCAGCCAGCATCTCCCCAACACACCTGGGCAGGAAGCATGCGGGTCCAGCCAGCCCAGCGTCCTTCACTGGCCCAGACACAAGCTCCCTTCTCTCGCCCTCTCGCTCCCTGCACAGCACAGGGAGAGCGAGCTTCTTGCATCTCACACCTCGGTCATCTACTGCACAGCGGGGTAAACGAGGATGCACTTTAGGACAACGGCAGAAAAACCAAACAACTTGAAAAACCGACAGTCCTCCCTCCTCACTAAACCCCAGTTCTGGACCGTGTCCGAGGACACAGAGACTGCAGCGGTGCTGCAGCCGGGCGGCACCGCGGGCTGCAGCATTTTCTGAAAGGCTCTGTTCACCTCTCCTCAGTACTTTTCCTCTCCTCAGCCCATCAGAAGTCATCCTGGCGCCCCCTAGTGGCCAGAAGCTCAGCACACTAACCTGGGATGCTCCCTGCCGAGGTCATCACAAGCCAAGGGCTTAGTTACACCTACAGCTTCATGAATAACAGCGAGAGGGGACTGTCCCATTTTCTTGGAGACTGAGCACTGCAGGCATCCATTGCAGTGACTATTCCCCATGAGCTCAACGGTCCCAAGTTAGTATCTGCACAGGTCTCGCCACTCTGGGTGTAAGGGACCCGTCACCGTGTCCTAGGCCATCACCACACACAGCCTGGTGTCCTGACCTGCAGCCTCAGTGCTACCTGGAGCCTGATAAAAATTCATGTTCTTGGGCCCCTTCTTAGACTTACTGAACCAGTCAGTGACTCTGGGGTCGGAGCCCAGGAATCTGCATTTTAGCAAGGTCGCCAGATGATTTGCATCCACAGCGAAGGATGAAAAGTCCTGCCTTGGACCACGCTTGCCCCAGTATCCTGCTCCCATTAATGTCCAGACCCTTTCTTGACTAATAAGGCACTAGACTTAAAGAAAACTGAAAAGCACATCTTCCTTATTCCAATCAATGATGTATTAACTGGTTCCCGTTGTGGCTCAGCGGTAACGAACATGAGGACGTGGGTTTGATCCCTGGCCTTGCTCAGTGGGTTAAGCATCCGGCATTGCCGTGAGCTGTGGTGTAGGTCTCAGACATGGCTCGGATCCTGCATTGCTGTGGCTGTGGCGTAGGCTAGTGGCTACAGCTCTGATTTGATGCCTAGCCTGGGAACTTCCATTTGCCATGGGTGCAGCCCTAAAAAAAGACCAAAAAAAAAAAAATGTGTTAACTGGAATGGTGCATCGATTGGAAGAAATTCCTTCTCCTTGCCTCTAAGGAAACTTTCCCATGCTCTCTCATTGTCATCCACTTTCTTGGTCACCACAACCCAATTTGGAACGGAGTCTTAGTCGCTGAGGCATCTTTGAGAGACTAAGCAGCGCTTGGAAATGAGGAGTAATGAGGGCTCTGTCACAAGGGTGTGAGGCAACATCACAGAGCTCCAGAGAGCTGGCCCCAGCCCATGAGAAGTCAGCAGGACCGAAAAAGAAACCAGACGGCAGGCCAGTGACGGTTGACAGAGAAAATGTAAACCTTCGCCTTGCTTTTGAGCTTTTCCAGCTTATTGCTGTGACATGATCAATTACTGTTGACACTTACGCACAGAGGGCTCAGAACCTTGGTGGTGAGTTGACTAGTTCTAAGAGGTCAATCTAATTTTCTTCGTACTGGTATTTTTAAGAGATGCTTATGCAGGGAAGGGAAATGCCTTTGAACATGCTTTACGCTGCGGAGAGCAGAGAGCTGGTGACAAAGGAGCCACAGTCCAGGGGGACAAACTGAACAGACCACTGCTCCTTGGAGGAGGGGCCTTGGAGATTATTGAGATGGGAACTTTCTGTGTGACACAGGATAAAAAGTTATGCACAAGCCCACTCATCCATCTGCCCCCTCCTAACCCCAGACCCAGGAGCAGGTAAGAGCTCAGGATAAGTCAGCCTGACTCTTAGCCTCGTGGGATTCCAGAAAATCTCTGACCTAGTGGTATTTGAACTGGAAAATCATTTTTCCAAAAGATTCCTGATCGCTTTGCCCCATCATCTCCTGGCCCCCATGGATAATTTCCCGTCACTGACAGCAACTTGGGCAAAAGTCACTGCCAGGGTGTCAGGCCTCCAAGTGCGATTTCCAGGGTGGTTTCCTGCTGCTTCCTGCTGCTCTGTTGCTTCTTGCAGGAGGCTGGGGACTCTCACAGGTAGGCACCCCTCAAGTTGCTCTCTAGACTTCCCAGGCCAAAGATCGGAGAGGCTTTGCAGCCTGGACACCCCCCACCTCACCTCACCCCCGTCCAGCCCCACGTCTTCCCTGAGTCTCTGAGTGGCATCTCCTGGTGGTCCTGTACCGACAAGGGGGTGGGTTGTCCCTCGATTTGCTGGACGTCCGCAGGGGAGGGATGCAGACCCGCAGCCCTGAATGGACTCAGCACATGTGGCTGGACATGCGGGGACCCAGTGGACTGAGAGCTGAGGAGGAGCTCTTCCATCCAGTAGACATCCAGGCAGCCCCAGGGTTTCCCATCCCGTCTCTTGAAGAAATAGGAGAGGTAGTGGCTCCCTCTAGTGGTGCAGTCTGCAATGGCATGTGGGGGATCCATCCCTGGGCTGACGAGCCTGGCCCAGATTCTCACGTCATCACAAACAATAAGCACAGTATTTGGAGAAAGTCCATTTGTTCTGTTTTGTTTTTGTTTTTTTAACACCTCCAGCACAGGAGCCTATGGCTGCAGAGACAAGCACTGGTGATCTCTAGCTGCTGGCTTCAGGATCAGCAACAAGGCTGAGTGCCCCAGAGCACTAACCTCCTGGTCAGACATCCCTTCCCACCACTCCCTGCCTTGCCGTGGACAAACCATCTTCGCTTCTCTGGGGATTGTTTTCCTCCACGTGTTGGAGGAAGGAGTGGTGCAGGTCAAGTAGCTGATCTCCAAACTTGAGATGCTCTGAAAGGCTCCAACGTGCAAAAGAGCCCAGAGTCTATGGCACACCCAGGAAGAAGCACAGGCTTGCTCATAACCTCCTGTACCAGGAGGACGCTTGACAGTCACCACACACTTCCACGAAGAGCACGGCGACCGTCTAACACATCTCATTCTCACCTGGTCCGCCGGTGACGGATTCTGAGGTTGAGCTGAGGCAAAGGACACAGAGCCAAGGACTCCGGGCCAAGGAGTCAGTCAGGCTGCTGGCTTGTGCTTGGAGCCCTGAGAAAAGATGCAGCAGTTCCACTCCTTCTTAGCAGGAAGCTGTGTCTACGGGACCCATCTCATAATAGTCACAACAGTGAGAGCAGGTAACCCACACACATGCTGCTGACAGCCAGGCTCTGCTATGTATTCACTCCTACCATCAGAGCACCTATATCACTGGTGATCCATCAAAGAACCATCCTTATGTGGACACCAGACCAATGACAGCCCGAGTTACTAGTTATGATAACTGCCTGCCGGCAGGTAGAGATGCTCAATGAGAATTCAACCCACACAGATCTCCCTAGGTAAGAGGAGAGGGCTCTCTCACTTTCCATCATGTACCTGGAAATCAGTTTGCCCTTGGTTATGTGATAGAGTTTAAAATCTCAGAATTATAAGTGGGACGAGACATTGGTCCAATTCTGGATTTCTCAGGTGAGGTGGGGACTGGATTTCTCAATGCGTGTCACCCAGGGAGTTTAGTGGCAGGACCCGGGCTAGCCTCCAGGTCTCCAGACTCTCAGCCCACAGCTCGTGAGCTGAAAGGTGACCCAAAGACCTCCCCTAGGGCTCCCTGGCCTTGGTCAGGGCAACCGAGCTTAGAGAGCAGTGTGGTCCTGACAGCAGCCTGAGGTGCCCACGAGCTGCCTGGTAAATCATCTTTCAGCTGCCTCATCTCAAAACAAAGCAAGTGTCACCCCGGAAGGGTGCATTCCAAAGGCAGACGACGGCAGAGAGCAAGACAGTCAGAGGGCAGCCTGCGACATCAGGCCTCCTGTCCCCCACCTGTGCACTCCAGACGAGGCCCCTGTGGCCCCCCTAGGAGCCGGGATCGAGGTGTCCTCAGCCTCCCATTGATGTGTCTTCTTTTCCCAGACCGCTTCCAGCCTCCCTACGGGAACGGTCCACACACCCTGCTTTTCCTTCCCACTGTCTCTGCCTCAGGCTCTTCTGGTCTCCTGCGTCCCGCTCTGGTTGGGCCGCCTGGGATGTGACAACACCTCGCCTGCTGTGTCCCAGCTGGAGCCAAGACTGGCCATGTCCCCAGCCTTCCCAGGAGGAAACGGACTGGACTGCGTGAGGAAGACAGACAGCAGGGGTGACAGCAGCGGACACCTCCCTTGGCTTCTTGGAGGAAAGAAGGCGGGTTAGAGGCAGAGTCACGTGGTATCTGGGGGCGGGGTCTCCAGGTGAGGCCCGCCCTGGGGAGGGGGTCGCCTGGCCTTGACACAGCTGCCGAGGGTGGTCCAGGCCCCCGGGCTTCTCTTTCCTCCACACAAGCTGGGAGTCTTCACTCCCTGGGGGGTGTGTGTGTGTGTGTGTGTGTGTGTGTGTGTGTGTGTGCGCGCGTGTGTGTTTGTGTGTGATGCAGGGATGCCTGACAACCACCCCCACTTGTAGGGAACAACACGTGAGTGTCAGATGATTTGTGTGTTAACATATATTTTAACCAGAGCCAGCACTTCATTCATTCACATCCTCACTCACTTATTCACCAGACACTTTGTGGGCAGCAAGTCCATGTCCTGTGCTCTGCAAGACATCAAGTGGGCAGGTGTTGAGAACATGGGCCCTGCTACTAAGGCTTCTGCAGTTTGGTGACAAAGTCCTGCCCGGCTCTGAGGACATATCCGGGAGGGCCCAGGCATTGAAGCCAAAGGTAACCCCAGCAACACCTAATTAGGAAAGTAAATTCGAGGCCAGAAAATCTGTGGCTCATCCATTGTGGCTCAGCAGGTTAAGAACCCGACGCAGTGTCCATGAGGACACGGGTTCGATCCCTGGCCTCCCTCGGTGGGTTAAGGTTCCAGCATTGCTGTGAGCTGCTGTGTAGGTCACAGAAGCGGCTTGGATCTCGAGTTGCTGTGGCTGTGGCATCGGCCGGCAGCTGCAGCTCCAATTCAGCCCCTAGCCTGCAAACCTCCATGTGCTGTGGGTGCGGCTCTAAAAAGAAGAAATCAGCATTTTTTCACCAAGAGGAAAAGATACTCGGCTGAGTGGCCACTAGTGGGAAGGTCCCCTCCCCCAGAGCACCCTGGGAGGATTCTGGAGGGAGGGAGGTGGGTGAAGAGGAGGGATTTCCCAGAAGTAGAGTCTGCTCTCTCTTCCCCAGGGACAGGCCAGGCGTGGAGGGAATCACACACTAGAAAGAAGCCCCTGCTGTCCTGAGAGACCCTGCAGATGGCACCCCCCGGGCCGTGGGGAAGCCAGTCTCTTGCCCTTGACATCTGCTGCAGGCAGGTCTATAAGAGGCAGACCATTCCTGGACCACAGGCAACACATCTTACCTCCTGAAAACACATCCCTTTCCAGGGTGGGGTCATCACAGTGGGTAATCAAGTACCTTATCTGATGAACTGTGGCTGGCACCCGGGAAGCGGGCTGGGTGCCCTGGCACCTTCGATACCTGCCTGCCTTTGTTACAACTAATTGCCATGCCTGCTTAACTTCATGGTGGTTCCACACAGCGAAACACAGCGCCTCCAAGACTCCTCATGAATTTATTTGTTTGCACTCCACAGCCATCCTTTTCCTGGATGGGCCTGCAGGATGGCCATGCACTGGCCTGCATCCTTTGACCCCTGGTATCTTTTATCCGCACCATCAGCTTCCGCCTCTCTGCCCCCAGCCTCACCCCAACATCCTGGACCCCATCTTTGAAGGCCAGTGGGTCCTGTCCCAGCTTTTTCCAGCCTGGTCCTGGCACGTGGGAGACCACTGGAGAGGGGGCAGGCCGGTTGGCCCAAGGAGCGGGTCTCATCTGTGGAAGTCAAGGGTCCAGGCTCTCCTTGTCCAGCCACTATCAGAAAGGCGAGTGTAGGTCTCCAGGCTTGGACCTCGGCTCCAGCCTCTTCCCTTCTCCCCTGCCACGGATGAATCAGAAGAAAAGGTGGGTTAGCGATGAGAGGCTGGGCTGCCTCAGGAGGGGGCCCGAGACGCCTGGGAAGGACCGGGCCTCCTTCTTTGGCTCCTTTGCATAGTGGCCCCCATCTGGCCCCATTCCTGGGCTCCCTGGTTTCCCCAACCCAGACCCTCTCTCCTTACAGGCCCCATGAGGGTCCCCGCAACCCATCAGCAGCTGCTCAGGCCCTGAAGTGGCTCCTGCAGAAGCTGCTTTTATATCCCTGGTCCTTTAGATATGGTTACCTTTAATGGCCCCTTTGTCCCCCAAGAATCAAGTCCAAGCTCAATCTCCAGGCCCAGCAAAGTGAAGCTTCATACAACTGACCAGCGGGGTTCCCTTCTCTCTGGTGCCTCCCCCGTCTGCCTGGGCCCCAGAGTCCATCTCAACCCTCGGTGTATCGGGCGTACCCTCCCTCCGTGACAGAGTTCATCCGCCCACCAGAAGCTCCTGCCTCTCCCCCACCTTCCACAGTCCCCCGACTCCTCTAGGTCCAGCTCCAGGGCCCCTGTAAACCTCTCTGGCCACATCAACATGACTGATTTTTCTCTTCCCTGATTTCCTTCAGCCTTCATGGCCTGTTCCACGTGGCAGTAAGCATCATTGTTTTTATTGGAAAGTATGTGAGATTTGGAGCCCAAAGTTCAAGGTCTGCCTCTACGGTGCCCTGGGCTAGGAAAGCCAAGCCCCTGCTCATCCACACAGATGTGGTGGCATGTCCCCATAACCTACCTGTAAGGTCCTTCAAGAAGGGACCAGGGCTGCAGTTTTCACACTTTTTCAGGTCTCCTGCTCCATCTAACAAAGCCAAACACCTACCCCTCTGCCACTCAGTCAAAAGAGGAGAAGTTAATCGAAGTCAAAAAGATACAGGGTCCCCAGTGTTCACTGCAGCACTATATGCAACAGCCAAGACATGGAAGCAACCTAAATGTCCATCAGCAGAGGAGTGGACAAAGAATGTGTGGTACATATACACAGAGAAATACGACTTAGCCATAAAAAATGAATGATTAATGCCATTTGCAGCAACAGCCTAGAAATTATTATATTAAGTGAAGTCAAAGACAAATATATGATATCACATATATGTGGAATCTAAAATACGATACAAATGAACTTATTTATAAAACAGAAACAGACTCACGGACATAGAAAACAAATTTATGGTTATCGAAGGGGAAAGGGGGGAGGGATAAAATAGGAGTTTGGGATTAACAGATACACACTACTATACATAAAATAGAGGAACTCCCTTGTGGTGCACCAGGTTAAAGATCTGGTGTTGTCACTGCAGCAGCTTCAGTCACTGCTGTGGTGTGGGTTTGATCCCTGGCCAGGGAACTTCCACAAGCTGTGGGCGGGGCCAAAAAATAAACAAAATAGATAAACAACAAGGACCTACTGTATAATATAGGGAACTATAGGAGCTCCCGTCGTGGCTCAGTGGTTAACGAATCTGACTAGGAACCATGAGGTTTCAGGTTCGATCCCTGGCCTTGCTCAGTGGGTTAAGGATCCGGCGTTGCTGTGAGCTGTGGTGTAGGTAGCAGACGAGGCTCGGATCCCGCGTTGCTGTGGCTCTGGAGTAGGCCGGTGGCTTCAGTCCTGATTCGACCCCTAGGTGGCAACCTCCATATGCCACAGAAGCTGCCCTAGAAATGGCAAAAAGACAAAAAAAAAAAAAAATAGAGAGAGATGAAAAAATTTACTTCCTGGATCATGCTATACCTGAAGGCCGATTTTAAAAAAGGATTTTATTATTTTCAAGTAATATATTATGGACCTTAGACTTAGCTTGAATTTTCCAGCACAGGCAGTGGTTAATTTAATTGATATGAGAATGAAATTGAGTCTAATAGCACTAGCTGAAAACACCATTTATAGGTAAGGGTAGAATTTCAGGGGTAGAAATAACCTAAATCTAAAGAGGAGGGTTGGAGTTCCCTTGGTGGCACAGTAGTTAACGAATCCAACTAGGAATGAGGTCACAGGTTCCATCCCTGGCCTTGCTCAGTGGGTTAAGGATCTGGCGTTGCCGTGAGCTGTGGTCTAGTTTGCAGAAGCGGCTCAGATCCTGCGTTGCTGTGGCTGTGGTGTAGGCTGGTGGCTACTGCTCTGATTAGACCCCTAGCCTGGGAACCTCCATATGCCATGGGAGTGGCCCTAGAAAAGGCAAAAAGACGAAAAAATAAAATAAAATAAAAAATAAAGAGGAGGGTTACCAGGCATCCTGTATATATAGGATATGTCCTGTATTTAATGATTTTGTCTCGATTCCTGCATTGGCCTTCTTAGGACAGCCTAAATGTCTCATATTCAGCTTTTTCCAATAAATTAAAAAATTCAAGAGTTGGAGCTATTTATTAAATTATCTGGGCTTTCTATGCTTTTATTTGCTAACTTTGGTGGCCCTGCTAAGGCGTCATTCAACCCCTAAATCTTCCAAGCTTTGGCCTCCTCTGTGGTATCTCTGTCAGTCGAAGCCCAATTTTAAACATTTATTTATTGGCTGCACCTGCAGCACAAGAAAGTTTCCCCTCCAGGGATGGAACCCACACCACAGCAGCCACCAGAGCCACTGCAGTGACAACACTGGATCCTTAACTCACCAAGCCACCAGGGAAATCCCTGAAGCCCAATTTTATTTTTATTTTTTTATTATTACTATCTTTTTTTTTTTCTTTTTAGGGCCACACTTGCAGCATATGAAAGTTCCCAGGTTAGGGGTCAAATTGGAGCTACAGCTGGTAGCCTGCGCCACAGCCCCCGCAGCACTGGATCCAAGCCATGTCTGTGACCTACACCACCGCTTATGGCAACACCAGATCCCCACTCACTGAGCAAGGCCAGGAATTGAACTCACATCCTCATGAATACCAGCTGGATTTGTTTCTGCTGTGCCACAACAGGAACTTCTTGAAGCCCAATTTTATTTTTTTATTTATTTATTTTTTGTCTTTTTGCCTTTTCTAGGGCCGCACCTGCGGCATATGGAGGTTCCCAGGCTAGGGGTCCGACCAAGCTGTAGCCACCGGCCTACGTCAGAGCCACAGCAACGCGGGATCCGAGTCGTGTCTGCAACCTACACCACAGCTCCCGGCAATGCCGGATCATTAACCCACTGAGCAAGGCCATGGATCGAACCTGCAACCTCATGGTTCCTAGTCGGATTCGCTAACCACTGCACCAGGATGGGAACTCCTTGAAGGCCAATTTTAGACGAAGGTTTAGTAGAGTTCCTTTTTTGATTAAGTGGGATTTTAGCCAGATTTTTAGTCTCTTGTAACCAAAAGAAAGCTAACTGGACACAATTAATTATAGAACCACCAACACCTAAGTTCTAGCCTTGCTAAAATAATACCTACATTTTACTCATCACTTACCACGTCAAGTTAAATACATTATTTCCTGAATAAGCCCACTCGTCTTTTGAGACAGACCTAATTTTCTGTTTCACAAATGAGGAACCTGAGGCTCCTCAAGTTTATGTAATTACCCCAAAATTACACAGCTAGATGGATAGAACCGGGAAACCAAGACACCACCAGGAGTATGCCACTGCGCCGTATTCCCTTCGAGTCTATACTCGGAATTCTAAATTCTCGTCTGCTATTGCAGACAGAATTCTTTTACCGGGCTTGGGTTCACTACCAGTTGAGCTAAAATAACTCATAGAAAGCTGAACTTCCCACAAATAGCTCTGATTTGAAGCCAAGCACAGGAAAAGCACACAAACAGAGCTTTGTTTGAAGTGAGTGGAGGAAATCCCCTCAATACTACCATTTTTCTCTAATTTCCCAGCAACGATCGAGATCAGAAAGTAAGTTTGGGGCTCACTTGAGTGAGCCCCTCCACATCACACACTCTGCAAAGCATTAATGGAAGTCAACTCCATCCATGAAATTAACTGGACACCTGGACATTTTCCACTCTATAAAGACACAGTCTTTTACACCGTCTGAGCTGGATGTGAGCTATGTCCACGTGCAGATCGGAGACAAAGGAATTAGCAAGTTTCCAAAACATCGTTGATGCTTCTTTTAAATATGTGAACATTTAGTAAAAGGAGTCATGCGCTCTTACCTATGACCTGACATTCTGTGTGCAATTCACCTCATTTGGTTATTTCTCTCAGTAACAACATCCCTTCTCAGAAACCGAGGACAACAGAGAGGTGAGACCCTTCAAAGTCAGCCAGGCTAATAGCAAATTGATTTAAAAAAAAAAGTTCCCCCTTTCCAGAGGTGACCAAGTCACCTGGATCATTGAATCACGGTTCATTTAGACTGCAAAACAGTCAGAGGTCAAGGGAAGTCCTTTTCCTGTCCTCGGATTCTGCCTCCACCGACAGCGCCCTTAATAATTCCTACAGCCTCTCACACGCTCGCGGATGCTGTGATGCTGAAACTGACAACACTTATGACCTGACCCTACCCAGAACCCAGACTGGGACCTGAACACACATTCTGGGACTCAAACCCAGCCAAAAGCCATGCTGGGCCTTAAACCCACGGTTTTCACATTAGAATCACTCACCCGCTGTCTGGACTTATTGAGGTTGAGGTTTTAGTGCCTTAGTGCAGAAGGAATTCACTGAGAGACAAAGGGATCAGCAAGAAATAGATTTATTGAGATAAGACACTGGTGAGAGAGGCAAGCAGGCAAGCGAGGAGGCTCTGCCCCCGGAGATCAGGTGGGCTACACTTTTATAATCCGAGGGGGGTGGGGGTGTGAAAAGACCACCTCTTTCTCTTTCTTCCAGTAGAAGCTCCTCCTTCGTATCTGGTAAGAGAGTTTTTGACCCTATAAGGGCAGACTAGGACTGTCAAGGTGGTTATTCAAATCAGCAGAAGGGCAGTCCTTAAACGCCTGCCCTGGGTCCGAAGGGTAATGACCTGAGGCATATCTCATGCATATCTCATGCTTTTATTTGCAGTAAGCCTGCTTCGTTCTGATGGCTTTCTTTTTTTTTTTTTTTTTGTCTTTTTGCTATTTCTTGGGCCGCTCCTGCGGCACTTGGAGGTTCCCAGGCTAGGGGTCGAATAGGAGCTGTAGCCACCAGCCTACGCCAGAGCCACATCAACGTGGGATCCGAGCCGCGTCTGCAACCTACACCACAGCCCACGGCAACACCGGATCGTTAACCCACTGAGCAAGGGCAGGGACCAAACCCGAAACCTCATGGTTCCTAGTCGGATTCGTTAACCACTGCTCCACAGCGGGAACTCCTGATGGCTTTCTTGAGCGATTATTCAATTATTAACTTACAGTGGTCTCCCCAAATTCCCTAGGTTTCCCTCTCTACCTGCTTCCGTGACTACCTGTGTAACATCCTACTCAATCCCTATCAACGCGACAGGTGCTCAAGAGAGCAGAGGTGGGAGGTGGGCACTGACGGAAGCCTGGAGGGATGGAGGCTGGTGGGCAAAGCTTTTCCTCCTGCCTCTCTCTACTTGATCCAGTGTCTCCCCTTGATGATTTCCTGGCAGCCCTGAATATTTGATGCAGGTATTTCCACGAATGAAAGAGATGCGCTTCCTTCCCACCTGTCCCAGCAGCCTGAGGGAGGGCTTCTCTGGCTCCTGGAGAGGGTCAAGGGAGCCAGCATGGCCAGGAGACATGGGGTGTGGGAATCCCACACGCCTGAGGTCAGCAGGATGGTGATGCCCGCCCCACTCCACCTCCACTCCGCATCTTCCCAGCACAGGAGGGCATCTTGCACCTTGGCTAAGCCCAGCCTAAACTGCTGACCTGCTGAACAGGTCACCAAAACTAGAACCCAAAAATAATGTCTGTTCTTTCAACCCCGGAGGCAAGATATTAACTCGGGGGAGTCAGTGTAGGAACATGGGCTGGATACAGTCTTTGATATGGATATTGATTAACTTTTGTGGCTTAAGGGCTCCAGGGAGTAACACCCCCACTGGACTTGTTTTATTATAGGAAATGTGCCTTCCCCACAGGCCTTGTTTACTATAGGAATACAACTCTCCAGCCCACTCCTCAACTGATAGAAAAGGAATGAGAGGAATGGTGACTTAGTCTAAGGAAAGAAAAGGACAAAGAAACCATAAAACTTCCACGGGACATTTCCACGCCTAGAACCCCTATTGGACCAGGACTGATGGAGGTAACTGGGCAGGGCCAATGGGAGAAAATCACATTTTTCTGGACCCCACGTTGGTACCTCCCCCCACCTTTAAGAGATAAAAATCCCTATAGGACAATAAAGAAGGGGGCTCTTCTCCCCCTCCCAGCAGCCCTGGGAGCTCTTTGCTTTCCTGTAATAAAGACTTTGCTTGCTTGCTGCCTGTGTGTTCGCGGAGTTCATTCTTTGACTGCCGTGAACAAGAACCCAGATTCTGATAACATCTTTCCGTCATCACCCCTAAGTTTTGAAATTAATGACAGAGCAAGAGCCACCTGATCGCCCAGTCCCCAGAGCCGTCCCTCCTCAAGGCTCCACGTTCTGAGATAATAAATGTTCTTTGGGTTTGGGGTTTTGTTTGCTGGTTGGTTTTTCTTTTTAGGGCCACATGTGCGGCATATGGAAGTTCCCAGGCTAGGGGTCAAATTGGAGCTGCAGCTACCTGTCTACACCACAGCCACAGCAATGCCAGATCTAAGCCACATCTTCGACCCACACCACAGCTCACAGCAACGCCGGATTCTTAACCCTCTGAGGGAGGCCAGGGATCAAACCCACGTCCTCATGGCTACTAGTCTGGTTCTTAACTTGCTGGGCCACAACAGGAGCTCCCAGGTTTTTTGGGGGGGGGCGGGGGGGTTACTTTGAAATGCCACTCTTCGATGCCATCACTGTCAGCTCCCAGATAGAGCACTGCTGGGGGCTGAAAAGATGAGAAGAGGCCCCTGCCTTCAAGGAAATGACAGGCCCGTTGAAGTTAAGACACATTTTCAACCAGGCTGTCAACTCTTTGAGGTGAGGGGCTGGCAATATCTGTGTCTGTGGAAAGGATTTGAATCTGAAGCACAGTAATTTGCAGAGCGATACAAGGTCACCCCTCTAGGGACACAGTGAGTGGGCCTGTCCCCCCATATGGAAGCCTCATGAAGCAGGACAGGTGCCGGGTGGTCCTTGAAGGAGGTGTGAGACTCAAAGAGATGGGGGTATGAGGGGAGACAGAGAAAGGCAGGATCCTCTCGGGCCCTGGAAAGATGGCTGCTCCATAGGGATTTGTCCTGGGAACAGGTGAATGGCTGGGAAGTGAGCTCAGATGTGGTGATTCAGGGCATGAAAGACACCTACCAGAAGAAGCGCTCTCTCAAGGCAGCTGGCAAAATTCATTCTACGAGGTCACGAGGCAGACCTGGCACAAGCCACTGTCCCCTGTAGCCAAGCTCCAGAAGCCTCTCAAAGGCTCATTGTCTCAGGGGCCACCAGGCCAATGCCAGTGACCTTGGAAGTGCTCAGGCCAAAAGAATCTCTATCCACTTGTGCATCCCTGTGACCTTACCCAGCGGGCTTCCTGCCGGCCTGGGGTGGGGTCGAAGAGCAGGCCTTTAATTGGATTGTAGGCTAAATGGACTTCCGAAGCCTGGAAGCGGAGTAAGAGAGGCACCTGCTTCTTCTAGTTGCTACACACTGCCCCATCCCCCACTCTGTCTGTGCTGCCGGGGCCTCAGAGGAATGATGACGGGCTGCAGGGTGACAGCCGAGCTCTGCACAGGGCCGTCCCCCTCAGGGCCTGGAGACCAGGCAAAAGGAAGCCCCTGTCTTCTGCTCCCAGCTCTGAACACAAAGGCACCCGATAATTCCCAAACTAGAACCAAACCAGCTCCAGCATTCAAGCACAGAGCAGCTATTGCTCATTTTGTTCAAGGAGATTTCTTGCTTTTGCTGAGCAATGCTCATGGGCTAAATAGATCCCAGCTCCATTAGAAAACCCTCACGGTTGTGCTGTAAAGTCAGTACCATGGTCCCTGTGTTGTAGAGAGAAAGGTGTCTGAGGTCTCAACGCTCGTGAGTGAGAGGAGGATTTGAACCGGTTCAGTCCGATAGCGAAGTCCGCGCTCTGTCCACGACGCCCCCACGCGGTGCCTGGAGACTGTGATTTCATCAGGGTCCGCGCTGCACGCTTGTTTCACAGGAGCCTAGCTGTAGAGGCGTTGCATCTTAGCCGAGAGCGAGTGGGTGAACATCGGACATCAGACCCAGCCCTGTCATAAAGCAGCCACCAAAGCCATGAGGCCTTGGGCCTATCAAGTGTTTATCAAGTGTTATCGCCAGACTTCAATTTTATGTATGTATGTATTGTCTCTTTAGGGCCCCACCCACAGCATATGGAGGTTCCCAGGCAAGGGGGCAAACTGGAGCTGTAGCTGCCAGCCTATACCACAGCCACAGGGGATCTAAGCCTTGTCTGCGACCTACACCACAATTCACAGCAACCCACCAAGTGAGGCCAGGGATCAAACCTGCATCCTCATGGATACAAATCGGGATCATTATTGCTGAGCCACAATGGGAACTCCAACTTTTTTTCATTCATAGAATAAGAAAAGGAGGCTGGATGACGGGCCAGACCCCCTCCAGCTGCTATGGTTGAGAGGCTTTTCACCTCTTCCGTAGAGAGACTACCCCAGGCTGAACTAGGACCTTCTGTCCCAACTAAGAGCTTCTAGAAAAGCAGCTCACATTGGCTCCTCCAGACGCTTCCAATCCCCACTGTTAGGAAGAGGAGGTTCGATAGCACCAACTTGGCTGCCAGAGGCTCAGCTTGGTGGGTGATGGGGCAGTTAAGGGGGCAATAGTGATGGGTTCTTGGACCCACTAATAACCATTCAGTGGGATGACATTCAATAAGAATGGTAAAGATCCACCAAGCCAGCCATTCCGGGCCCGAGAATGATGGCTTTGCTGCCTATGTTTTGGGAAAGGGGCACCCATTAATGTCATCCACCTTCCTCTCCTTCCCAATCCTCTCCTCCAGCAGAAAAAGCCGCAGAGCTGTGGTATGACACGAGGGGTCGGGGGCGGGGGCCAGCCTTGCTAACAGAGGACATGCCTTTCCTGAAAGTTGGTCCTGCAGGATCAAAAGTCAGAAGGACATTGATTGACTCGCCACACCAACCCCTCAAATCAATTAACCACACCCAGCGGGCAGGCCCAAGAGAGAGCGAAAGAAGGGCGCTGCAGCAGATGTCTGCCAGGTGGTGAGGGGCATCACCTGTCCTAAGGCTGCTGCACAGGTGAAGAGAAGCGGGGGACCCACACCTGCACCTCCTCCCGGGCCTGCAGTGCCTTGACGCAAAACCCCGCCCTCCAGCGTCCCAGGGACCGAGGCTGCAGGATTCTGACCCAGACAGAGCCTGCAGTCGCTGGGAGCCAGTCCAGGACACAGCCTGTGCAAGGAAAGAGGTTTGCCCAAGGAGAGGAAGAGTGAAAAGAAACAGAAGCCGTTGCTTCCAGTCGGGGGAAGAGTTTGAGCCCAGAGCTGACTGCTGGGTGGAAGACGGGGACGAGGCGTGCGCAGGTACCTGCTTCGGATTTCCTCTCCCTCTTCTACCTTGTAAAGCACCAGTGCGTTCATTCCCGATGTCTGGAGGGGAGGCTCACCCCTGCAGGGGCTACAGGAGGGATTTAGGTGGGCCTGAAGGCTACCCTGGGGGTAGGGTGGGAGGGGAGAGAAGCTTTGGCGGTGAAGGGAGAATTGGGATGGGGGCGACAGCTGGGAGGAAGGGGAGGGAGCCAGGGCAGCCGCTGCTGCTGGAGGCATCTCTGCCAGCTCCTGCTGGACACTAATGCAGAGGGTCAGCGGTGAAGGGCTGGTCTGGGGCCAAGGGTCAGACAGCTGTGTCCCTCCGGGTCATTATCTGTTAGGTGGGGAAGAGATGTGCTGGCACATTTCACAAGGAGGCCCCCTGGGGAGGAAGAGCAGCCTCGGTAGAAGGGATGTGGATGCTGGAGGCTAAGCTGTTTCCGTCCTGGAGGGTCCTCAGGGGAGGGAGGCTGCCCTTCTCCATAGGGCCTGGCACGATGGGGCTGGACTGGGCCGAGAACCTCTGCTGTGAGTGACAGAGAAGCTGCGCAACCTTAGGCAACTCACGCAATCTTTCTGGGCCAAGAAAAATCAGAAAAATGCCCACTCTGCTAACTTGGATAGTTGTGATGTTCAGCTATGAAAGAGCTTTGTGACATGTGAAGGGGACTTAAATGGAAAGGCATCAAATCGTCACCACAGCCTCTTAGACTAGGGGTCCCCAGCTGTGGCGGATGCTACAATCTCTTGAGAAGCTTTTTAAATATGCTGCACCCTCAACTCCACCTTCCATCAGTGATTCAAATTACGGGAGGGAGAGGGGAGGCGTTAAGACAGCACAGGGTATAGGAAGTGGTACTTTTCAAAAACCTTCTCAGGTGACCCCAAAGCCCCGGGAAAGGTGGAGATCCACCACCTAGGCCCCCCCACTCCCTGTTTCCTGAAGATAGTCAGGTAGTGGACATGTCTTAGAGAAGCAGATCCCAGGCTTCTCCCAGATCACCTGCATCAGACCTTCTAGAAGGCCAGGCAACCCCTGTATTGAACAGAGAACAGGGCAGCCTGGACACATCATTCTGGGACCAGCCCATCAATTCCCTCCTCCCTGCAGAATGAATATCTCACCCACGGCTGTCACATGTTCTGGACAGCGCCGGGCAAAGCCGCTCAGGGGGGGTATGTGCCCCTCCTTGGGGAACAGGTGCACCCAGGTGCTTCTAGGTCAGGGTCTTGCTAGATGGTATGTCCTATCCCATTCCTGCTCCACCAGGTGACATCCCGATTATAAAGTGACAAATGTCCCAGCCACAGAGGCTGAGAGCCTTAAGCTCAAGAGGACACCGTGATGCATTATCCATAACAAGCAGCACAGATTAGCAGCATTTGTCATTTGGCCAATAGCTCGGCCAGGCTTTTCTGTGTCACATTCTCTCTGCTGGTTCTGTTCCATCATCTGAGATCATAGAAACATGCACACACACTCTCACACACACCAACCTCAGTAAACACACAAAGGCGGGAGGGCTGAAGAGGACTCAAGGATCCCGGTACCCATGCTACCTGGGAACCTGGCTGGTGTGGCGCTGAATAATGCAGGACCCACCACTGCCCCTGGGAATGTTCTGTTTAGTTCTCTCATCTCGTGGGGCAATATTAGCCCTGCATTTAAAAGTGACAATGCTGGAGCCAGACTGCCTGGGGGTGCTATCCCACCCCCCATTTGCTGGCCATGGAACCCTGGACCAGCGGCTCCCATGGAGTAGGGATTCGCATAGAACCACCAGGAGAGCAGAGGAGTCAGGACACGCGGCCGCACATGCTATACTGGGGCAGGGTCTGCTGACATTCATTTCTGCTGTTAATTTCTGCTGTGTTCATTGTTCTTTTATGATAGGTGAGGAAGCTGAGGCCAAGAAAATAATTTACTCAATTTATTCATGCTCCTTGACTCTCTCTCGTAGGAGTACAACCTAAAGGGACAGTCATCAATGTAAACATGTACGTATGTGAAAAATGTTCACGGTAGCATCATTTAGAAGAAGAAAAAGTTAGAAAACAATCTGAATGTCTAATAATACAGGATACATTACCAAAGTGATGGTGCGCCTGCATGATGGGTAGGTAATAATTGCATGAGAAAATTAGAGACAGGAGTTCCCGTGGTGGCGCAGCAGAAACGAATCCGCTAGGAACCATGAGGTTTCAGGTTCGATCCCTGGCCTCGCTCAGTGGGTTAAGGATCCAGCATTCCCTCATGTGAGCTGTGGTGTAGGTCACAGACATGGCTTGGATCCCGTGTTGCTGTGGCTCTGGCGTAGGTCGGCAGCTACAGTTCTAATTGGACCCCTAGCCTGGGAACCTCCATATACCGCAGGTGAGGCCCTTAAAAAAAAAAAAAAAGGCAAAAAGCCAATCAGAAACATTATATAAAGTTTTTTAGATGAAATACAAGAGGATCTCAATAGAGGTGTAGATGCAGAGACTCAGCTGCTCTGGAAAAAAACTACAACAAAATACTGACACTGAAAGTCCGGTTGTGGGATGACGGGACTCTCATTTTTTTCCTTATACTTTTCTGAATTGTACTCATTTTGCATAATGAGCAGACACTACCTTTAAAGTCAGTATTTCAAGCCATTTGTTTCAAGCCATTTACTCAAGGTCAAAGAGGGCACCAGGAGCCCACTCAGGCTTTCTCCATCCCTGTCCAGGCTTCTACTGGACAGGCTGCAGCAGTAGGAGGAGAGACGGAATGGGCTGAGGATGATGAATGAATGTCAAAAAGCATGGGATGGAGTTTCCACTGCGGCTCAGCAGTAATGAACCTGACTAGTATCCATGAGGATGGGGGTTTGATCCCTGGCCCCACTCAGTGGGTTAAGGATCTAGCACTGCCATGAGCTGTGGTGTGGGCTGCAGACATGGCTTGGGGCTGGCGTGGAAATGGCTGTGGTGTAGGCTGGCAGCTGCAGCTCTGATTCAACCCTTAGCCTGGGAACTTCCATATGCTGCAGGTGCTGCCCTAAAAAGAAAAAAGGAAAAAAAAAAAAGGGCATGGGATTGGTGTAGCCGTGCAGGATCGGGATTCAGCTCAGTGGGGACCCTGGTCTGGATATGCAGCCCCACCTCCAAGGACTGAGCGGAACGAGCAGTGTTATATGGACTTTGCCATCCAGAGCCACCGCATGGCCATCCCATGTGCACAATCCAGAGCCTGCCCTTGGGGTCACTGCCCTTTCCCAGTGATGGAGAGAGCCAGCTTCTACTTTGAGGATCCCAAAGCATTGTACCAACTCTCTTCCCTTTGCCTTTCATCCAGGCTCCCTCTGCAAGTGGGGAGCTAAAGACACAGAGGCTCCTGCTCAGCATCCTTGCTGGTCTGCAACCCCTGCTTCTCCTTAATATAGAAGCGCCTTTCTGTGCCAATGCCTTTCCAGTTCTAAAGCCAAGCTGTTGACACAGCCCACACCCAGGAATGGTGATTCTGCTACTTTGAAACAAAAAAAGAACTGGAATCACTTAATAATGAAGATAGACCTCATCTAAGAAAAATAAGGAGGAAGGAAAGGAAGGAGGGAGAGCAGGAGAAAAGCAGAGGGAAGAGATTGAAAAACTGTGACATTTTCAAAACATTGCCATAACTTACTCCGTATATATTTAACTATTAAGTTCTGATCTTCATACAACAAGAGGCTGGAGGAGATGACCTCTGAAATTCAGTGATTCTATATAAAGTCGAAATTGTAGTTAACTCCCTCCCTCTTTGGAAAGGACCACTCTGGGGGCAAAGGCCAAGCAATAAAGTTGGCCAGGTTGGTCGAGGGACTCAGCTGTGCATTTAATGAATCGGCTTGAGCAGCCACAGAAGTTGAAGCAAAAGCTCAAAAACTGTCTAATCCAACCACCTCACTGCACAGCTGAAGAGAGACACCTGGATAAAGAATACCACCCCCAGCTAGGGTCTGCCCAGTGCCAGGCAGACGACCTACTCAGGGTCACGGCAAGGTAGCGACCAACCCAGAATTAATTAAACGTCACCCTCGCCTTCCCCACAGCCCACTCGTCCTGACTCTGGGTGGATTTAAAGATGAAAGAAGCCTTCAGTGAGCAGAAACTCCTCCTGCCAGCCTAAGAAGTCTGAAAAAGAAGCAGATCAAAGGCATCAATAGTCAAGAGCAAATACATCCTATCTCCTTCTGTCTCTGAGCACAGAGAAAGCAGGGAAGAAAGAACGCAGTCCCGGACCAGCTGGTTGAGGAGCAGACAAGATCATCAGGCCTCTCCTGGCTTGGGCAAAGATGAGTCAGAGGTAAGGGCCCTTGGGAACACCAAGAATGTCTCCAGTTCCCGTTGTGGCTCAGCAGGTTAAGAAGCCAGCATAATGTACATGAGGATGCAGGTTCAGTCCCTGACCTCGCTCCGAGGGTTAAGGATCGGGCGTTGCTGTGAGCTGGGGTGTAGGTCGCAGACACGGCTTGGATCCTGACTTGCTATGGCTGTGGTGTAGGTCAGCAGGTGCAGCTCCGATTTGACCCTTAGCCCCAGAACGTCCATATGCCACTGCAGGGGTGGTTGCAAAAATAAGAAGAAGAAAAAAGAAAGGGTTTCCTGGGGGACTTAATCCCAGCTCCGGAGAAACCAGCACCAACCAGGAGGAGCTGGCACCTGAAGTACCCCCAGAGACAGCCAGAGTGCCACCCTGAAAACGGTATTTAGGAAAACAGGGAAGGAGCCTGAAAACCCTGGTTACTTAGAGCTCACTGCTTGTGCTTCTTTCTGTCTTGCTCAGATGGCAAATAAGATTTTATAAACATGATGATTAGTCAAGGCTCCTTTTTTTTTTCTTTTCTTTTCTTTTTTTTTTTTTTAGGGCCGCACCTGTGGCATATGGAAATTCCCAGACCAGGGGTCAAATTGGAGCCATAGCTACCAGCCTCCGCCACAGCCACAGCAACTCGGGATCCAAGCTTCGTCTGCGACCTACACCACAGCTCGCAGCAACACCGGATCCTTAACCTGCTGAGCGAGGCCAGGGTTCAAACCTGCATCTTCATGTATGCCAGTCAGATTCATTTCCAGCTGAGCCACGAAAGGAATTCCAGTCAAGATTATTCTGGAACGTTCTCAGTCAAAGGCCCGGTTTAGTGGGGAAAGTACCTGTGAAGAGAAAGGCATGTCCTGGAAGAGCTGGGACCTGAACTCATGGCCTCATACTGCAGGCAAAGGCCTTTCCCTCTTCCTGAAAAAAACTCAGGATCTTCCCAGAGTACCTCTCACATGCTGGAAGCAAGCAGAGGCAGAAACATTTTCTGAGTCTTCTCTATGGAGGCATCAAGCCCTGGGTACAAACTTTGTCTCCTTCCCTTCCTAGCTGTGGGGCTGTAGGCAAGTTGCTTCCCCTTGCTGAGCCTCCGTTTCCTCATCTGTAAAATGGGGATACGTATGGCCACCTCAGAGGGTCAATTGTGCAGTGATGTCATTTGGGGAAAAAAAAAAAAAAAAGCCATGCTGGTCCCAGTCTTTGATTTGGTTACCAACAAGCATGGAAATTGGACGGTCAGCAAAGTATATCTGAGGTGTGGACATTTTCAGGCAAAGCAGAACAGAAACTCCATCTCAAACAAATAAGAGCTGTCACAGTTATTTTTTTCTCCAAGACTTCTACTTAAGAAGATTTTAAGGGCCCGCAGGGGAGAGAATGTCTGTCACATCATTCAGAGCCTTATCAAGTCACTAATTCTACAAGCCTCTGCCCAAACTCAAGAGGAGTGTGGAAAGCTTAGCTACACAACAGTCTATCCAAGAAAAACTCGAAGGGCGGAGGTTTCAAGGACTCAAATCCCTCAAAAGACGTTTCAAGGCGTTTCCATTGTGGCTTAGCAGTTAATGAACCTGACTAGCATCCATGAGGACGAGGGTTTGACCCCTGGCCTCGCTCAGTGGGTTGAGGATCCAGTGTTGCCGTGAGCTGTGATGTAGGTTGCAGATGAGGCTCAGATCCCTCGTTGCTGTGGCTGTGGCTGTGGCTGTGGTGTAGGCCGGTGGCTACAGCTCCAACTGGACCCCTAGCCTGGAAACCTCCATATGCCTCAGGCGTGGCCCTAACAAAAAAGACCAAAAAAAAAGAAGTTTGAGAAACCCTCTTTGGGTTTCTCAAAATGTATTCCCTGGATTCCATTTTTTGTGGGACATGAATAGAAGTTGCCCCGCCAAAAAAAAAGAGGTAGAGCATCTGTGGCAAAAAATAATGATAATTTGAATAATACTGGTTTAAGACGTGAAATAGGTTTATCTGCTGCAGGACTTCTCAGAGCCTTTAATGCAACGTGCATATGAATTGTGTATCTCCAAGAGGAAGCCTTTCTAAAACAAACATGGTGCCCAGTGGTTCTTCTCCTGGGGGAGTGTCTTGGAGGACCCGTGCTCTGCAGATCACACTGAAAAACCGGCAGAAGGAGCTATTCTAGGTAATACGGTTGGTTAAGCACCTATTTCAGTAGAAGGCAAAATAGGAGGAAGGAAGTTTAAAGTATCCTGGGAGATATATAACTGGGTAGGAGAAAAACATCCTGACAACAAAAACGGTGAGGCTCAAACACATGTCCTTGAAGGGGTCTAGGTTAGGGAGTCTCTCTGAGGTCTCAAAGAACAGACCTGGGACAATTAGGCCCTGCAGGGTGGAGAACCCTGACTCCTGGACATCTCTCCAGGCTCAGTCCAGGCCACCCCATCTTACTCTCTACGGAGTCATCATTACGTGGGTTCAGCTGCTCTCCTCACAAATGAAACACATTCTTGCAATGTTGTGTAAAGAAATACATTCTCTGTAAATTGAGTCATATTTTCCACGGGCTTGTGCTGGAATCACAAGGAAGGATGTCAACCCCTACACACATCACCAAAGGCACGTTTATGAGTTGCCGGCTACTCAAGGCAGCCTCCCGCTGGGTCCCCTGCGGGCTCTTGAGGACTGGCTCCCCGATCCCAGGGCAGCCCGGGAGCCAGGCAGTAACGAGCTGCATCAGGGCTTTCCACGTTCACTCACTTCCGAGTGAGCTGGACGGTTCTCACTGCTCCCGGGGATTCTGAAAGGATAAGTTGCCTCACTCCTTATGTTTTGTGATTCTTTTTCTTTTTAGGGCCCCACTCACAGCCTATGGAAGTTCCCAGGCGAGGGGTCGAATCAGAGCTGCAGCTGCAGGCCTCCACCACAGCCACAGCAACATGAGATCCAAGCCGCATCTGGACTTATGTTGCAACTCGCAGCAATGCCGGATCCTGATCTTTAACCCACTGAGCGGGGCCAGGAAAAGAACGCGCATCCTCAAAGACACTATTTCAGGTCCTTACCCCCGAGCCAAAACGGGAACTCCAACTGCTTATGTTTTTTTTAAAGGAATTTATCAGGATCCTTGGATCATCTCTTCCACTGGTGTTTTTAGCCCAGAAGTAGTTTTCAAATGGGCATTAAGCCCCCTGATATGAGTCACCTCTCTTACAGCCAAGCATCTGATGACTGAATCACTGAATTGTGGTCAGTCTTGGGCCAGGAAATCTAAATTTACAAAGTGAGAGAAACTATGACATATATTTTTGTGTTTGGGTTTTTTTTTTTTTTTTGGCCTCACCCTGAGCATGCAGAAGTTCCCAGGCCAGGGATCTAATCCTTGCCAAAGCTGTAACCAGAGCCACAGCAGTGATAGCACCAGATCCTAAACCCCCTGAGCCGTCAGGGAACTCCTTTTTTTTCCAACAAATATTTTTATTATTATTGCTTATGTACATATCTCCCAAAAGACTGACTGATGAGCGCTTTGAGTGGTTTCCACTGTTCCTAAAGGCTGGACGGTTTTCAGAGACCCACTGATGCCTCAGTACCCCCACTGAAGCAGGCAAAGAAAGAGACCGTGAAAACGGCAACGCTCTCTCACTGGATACTTACAACATGCCAGGTGGGGGAATGCACCCCGTTAGCATCATCTCATTAAGTTCCACCTCTGCGAGGGAGGCTACATTCACGCCCCCGGTCACAGAGAAGAAGACCAAGGCTCAGAGAGGCCCCCAGCGTACCGAGGGCCCTACAGTTGCACAGCCGGAGGGGGGCAGCCCTGGGCGCTGACTGCAGCTTGGCTGACGGCACCCCTTCCACCTGGGTGAACCGAGACAAGGGGCTCTGAACCGTGTCCTCCTTGATCCCATCCTGCCTCACCTGACACGTGACAGGTGTAGAAAAGGCAATGCCACACACGTTCAGATGCATCCCCTAAAGAGTCAAAATGCAGTGAGAAAGGGAGAAAATGGTAAAAGAGTCGCTCAGAATTCCCACTTTTAGGTCCTTTTTTATTTTTGCCTTTTCTAGGGCTGCTCCTGAGGCACATGGATGTTCCCAGGCTAGGGGTCTAATCGGAGGTGTAGCCACCGGCCTACACCACAGCCACAGCAAGTCGGGATCCGAACCGCGTCTGCAACCCACACCACAGCTCCTTAACCCACGGAGCAAGGCCAGGGATTGAACCTGCAACCTCGTGGTCCCTAGTCGGATTTGTTAACCACTGAGCCACGACGGGAACTCCAGAGTTCCCACTTTTAAACCTACATTTTGAAAAATATCCTCTACTTGCACAATGAAGAAAAAGGCTCGTTCTCAAATCTGGTCAGCAATCCCCCTGGTTTTCTCCTTTTTATTTCCTTTCTCAGCTTGTCCCTGGGGCATATGGAAGTTCCCAGGCCAGGGATCACATCTGAGCCACAGCTGCAGCAACCCTGGATCCTTAACCCATTGCACTGGGCTAGGGGATCAAACCCTCACCCCCAGAGAACCCCAGATCCTTAAGCCACTGTGCCACATTGGGAACTGCAGCAAACCCCCTCTCTAATACCAGCTCATTCCTTTCCTTCCATTGGAGGAAGGAATTTTGACTGTAGGAAGTAAACCACCAACTAGTTGAACTTCATTTCTTTACAGACTAGATATGCTCATGAAAGTTTAGCTATATTGTGATTTTTAAATGTGAAAAGGCCCCCTTCTACTGAAAAGCACCTCGGATAGGAAATGAGTCCATTATTTTTACACACACACACATACACACACACACACACACACATCATTTTTTAGGGCCACACCCAAGGCACAAGGAGGTTCCCAGGCTAGGGGTGGAATTGGATCTGTAGCTGCCGGCCTACACCATGGCCACAGCAACGCCAGATCCTTTAGCCCACTGAGTGAGGCCAAGGATGGAACCCGCATCCTCATGGATACTAGTCGGATTCATTACCACTGAGCCACCACAGGAACCCCAACTAGCACCTTTTTAGAGGTGTGTCTATTAGAAAAAGTGAGGCAGATAAGCATTAAGGTGATGCATTTCCTTTAAGCCCGACCTGAATTCATTTCTTCCACACTCCTGGAAGCAGCAAGTATTTGTGGGGGAGGGGAAGGAAAAGGGTTATAGCATCCTTTTAAATTTGAGTTTTCAGAAGAGAATGCTGTCCCCAGTGTGGGATGACCAGCCTGAACTCTCGCCCATTTCTTGGAATCCTAAGGATTTTGAGCTGACGTTCGCTCAGATGGCTTTTGAGACTCCCTGCTTGAATTCTAGCCCTGAAACACTGTAATGAAATCACACATCAAGCAATGAAAAGAGGAGAGACGTTCTTATTTCTCTCCCAAGGCGATGATGTTGGACATGCTTCTAACTGTACAGTCATGTAACTTTCCGCCAATAAACCTTCCAGACTCGAGGGTCCCCTGAGAGCTGACATTTTGGGGAGGAATCTAGGAAGAGGGGCAAGCAGGGATGTGACATGGACCTTGGCGTTGTGATGTCCCAGATAGCCCAGAGATGCTGAGCCCGTGCTGGGGGCCAAGCATGGCCCTGGAAAGCCTCGACGTCCCACTTAGGAACGCCCGATCTCATCTCTCCCCGTCCCAGGCAGCAGGTACAGGTGACATCAATTTACCTGACATCACCGAAGCAGGAAGGCACCCTCAAGTTGGAAATATCCAAACACCACAACCGGCCTTGTGGTCATCGGCATTGTGTTAGACCGAAACCCTTCACTGCTCGCACACCTTCCCTCGTAACTGAACACGCACCGCGGGTCCTTGATTTTGCCAAGAGGCCCCTGATCGCCTGCAGCCACACAACTGCCTCTTGTCTGGAGTGGAGACTGTCTCCTCCCCAGGCAGCCAGCGCCAACTACCTCGCTGACAGCACCCTCCTCCCACCCCATCTAACAGTCCCCTGGGACTCAACGCCATCACAGCCACAGAGCAGCCACACAGAGTCCATGAGCCACCAGCTGAAGGAGGCTGGATGTAGCTGTCCCTACATGGGGCGGAAATGCACACACAGGGAGCTGACTTCCTCCTACAAGCAACCCAACGCTGTGGGCACAGTGAAAATGGGAGGAGGCTCCAGCTTCTGCAGGCACAGCAAGAGCACCCACCCTTCCGAAGGGGCAGCCTTGCTCAGCACCTCTGACTGATGATAGAAAACTGAAATGCAAGAACCATGAGACCAAATGCAGAAGCCACAGTTTTCCAAAAGAAAACCAAAATCCAGGTCTGCATGTGAAATCTTTCAGCATTTCTTGAATTTTTTTCTTTTTTTTTTTTTCATTCATTCCCAGCTTTATTGAAATGCAATTGTCTTGTCCAATATTTCTTTGCCTTTTTCTTTTTTTAGGGCCGCACTCATGGTATATGGAAGTCCCCAGGCTAGGGGCTGAACTGGAGCTGTAGCTGCCAGCCTACACCACAGCCACAGCAATGCTGGATCTGAGCTAATAGTTTTTAATGTCACATCGTAGTTGGCCCACATGTCACCGATTCTGGACATCTCATCAGGGGTGACCTGCGAAGTCGCAGGGTATATGCTCTGTGGTTGCTATTTGGAATTTTGCACATGTGTAAAACCATGTACCGGGGGGTGCAGATGCAGAAAAAAATAAAAATTAAAACCGAATAGAATTGAATAAAATAAAGTAAAATAGAATAAAATAAAATGGAGTAGAACAGAATAGAATATAGAATAGAATGAAATAAATTAAAATAAAATAAAATGGAGTAGAACAGAACAAAATAAAGTAGAAGAGAATAGAATGGAATAGAATGGAATGGAACAGGACAGAACAGAGCCAACATATTTCCAGATGAGCAGAGCAGAACTACCAGGAAGGCTGGGGGTGAGTGAGAACCTGGGCTCCCCACGTGCACACACGCGAGCTGCTCCTGGCCAGCGTGACCCATCCCCTGAAGGACAGAAGGCAGTCCTGTGTGGGCCACAAGCTCTCCCCGCAGCACGCCAGACTCTTCCCTCTTCCCAGCGCTGTCAAAGTGCCTTAATGCGGCTGGCGAGCCCTGGCCTGATTTAGGGTTCAGCTCCGACGGCCTATGGAAACTTCATCCTCCCTGACCCCCGCCCCCTGTGATTTATAAGCTCTCTGGAAGCCAACAGGAACGTCTCTTTTCTCTCCCAGGACAACCCATTACGGAGAAGAGTCTAGAAGTGGATTTCTGTTCCCCAGGGCACCAGAAGTCCACAGTGCTAGGTAAGAGGCCAAGCTTCCGGTTTTCTTTCTTCCTCTATAACATACAGATGTCTCCAAAAAACCCTCCTGCTTTCCTGGTTTCTAATCTAGGCCAGTTTCCTGCAGCCGGATCACTAAATTTCACAGAAAACGTGAAGCCCCAGAAGGTTCGAGCATCTCTGAGTCAGGGAGATTAGATGCCCAGGGCTTGGCTGCATGGGCCAGAGCTGGCCACTAGCCTCTCTTTGTCCAGCACAAACGTACCTCCTGTCCACACGAGAGTAATGCTTACAGGCCCTTCCCTCAAAATCCCAGAGTTGGCTGCCTGATGAGGGATTTCTGAGCTTGGCCTGCTGCCTCTGGCCCCTGGAAAGTCAGGGGAAAGGGTGAAACGAAAAAGCACTAATTCCATTTCCTCCTGGACAGTTCTGCTAAGAAGTTTGGTTGGGTAGGAAATAAATTATGTTTTGTTTTGGCTGCACCCCCAGCACATGGAAGGTCCCAGGACAGGGATCGAACCCTTGCCACAGCACGGACCTGAGTCACTGCAGTGATAACACGGGATCCTTAACCCACCATGCCACAAGAGAACTCCTAAAGTTGTTTGTTTGGGGTTTTGTTTTGTTTTTCCCTTTTTCTTTCTTTTCTTTTTCCTTTCTTTTTTAGGGCTGCACCCATAGCCTATGGAGGTTCCCAGGCTAGGGGTCAAATCCCAGGCTGCAGCTGCCGGCCTACACCACAGCCTCAGCAACACAGGCTCTGAGCCTTGTGTGTGACCTATAACACGGCTCACAGCAACGCCGGATCCTTACCCACTGAGTGAGGCCTGGGATCGAACCCACAGTCTCTCAGATATCATTTGGATCCGTTACCACTCAACCACAACTGGAACTCCTTGGTTTGATTTACTTATTTATTTATTTTTTTGGCTGTACCCACAGCACATGGAAGTTCCCGGGCCAGGGATTGAACTTGTGCTTCAGGTGCAACTTGCACCACAGCTGCAGCAACCCCAGATCCTAAACTCCCCACTGCGCCACAAGGGAACTTCCTAAAGCTGGAGTTTTAAAAGATGTTTTGCATAATCTTTAGGCTTCCATTTTCCATGGGAAAATATACTTGCGTTGGAGTCAGAACATGTGAGTCCTGGGCTCAGCTCTGCCTCAACTGCCTGTGTGACCCAGTTAGTCCTGCTTCTCGTCCACATCGGTCCCCTCCTTCACACAAGGGGACACTCACGACCCCTTCCAGCTCTCTCATCTGTCCATCCGTGACCCTGGAAACAGCCCTACCCAATCCTGGGTCTCACAGGAAGGGCTAAGTGACACTCCTCCTTGTTTTCTGGTTGGAAGCAGTGAAAAAAAGACTACAGGTCTATCCATCGTGTTCTTAAAGACACACTCAGATTACCTCCTAGATAGCAAATCACATCTTCAGGGCAATTTATTTTTAAAGATTCTCCTGTGAATCCTTCCGGCCAAGGGCCTTCCAGTTCAGAAGCTTGCTATCCTGAGTCTCTTTTTAGGTCATTTTCATTTAAACATTGGTTTCAAAGAACAAAACTGCAGTCAGCTGGAGACACCCTACCCCACCCCGATGCCACTGCCGCCGCATCTTTGAAGGTACAGGTGGTGCTTTTCCAGCTGCACCCCCAGTGGCGGATCTCTGTCACTGAGGCCCCCCTCGGCTGCCTGGCAAAGGGGAAAGCTGGGCTGTGCTGCTAAACCTTTGAACTTGCAGGCTCAGAACAATTGGGTGGGGTAAGCGGAATTCACCCCCTTATCTTGCAGACGACAAAACTGAAGGCTGGAGGGGTTTAGGTGAGGTGCAGCTTACAAACTGGGTTCAGACCCAAGCTCTCTGACTCCAAAAGCAAGGAAGCCGGGAAGCCTGAAATTTGGAATGGGGAGGGTGGTGCCGTCGCCCCACCCTAGGCCGGGTCCCCCAGAGGATGCTGTGGTGGTGGCGGTGGGAAGAAGCTGAGGGCACCTATAGTGTTCTGACCTGAGTGGGGGTCCCTGGTGCGGCCCCTGCTCCTCCAACCCACAGGAGTCAGGGAGCCGCTTCTTCTGACTCGAGTCTCCCGTATCCTCTGCCTGAAAGGAGAAAGGGAAGCTAGCCACACCCGAGGATGCCACAGGTACCCCACCTGCACAGGGACCTGAAGGTGGCCAGAGAGCAATGAGGGATGCTGAGAGCGAGGACCAGGGATGTGGGATCTTGAAAGTCGCTAGAACAGTGTAGAAAAACCCTGATCTGAGTCCAGCTTCTGGGTTCTGTTAGCTGTGAGACCCTGCATCTGTCCCAAGGATGAAGGTGCGAGGAAGTGTGTGAGGAAAGCTCTAGCACCTAAGGATGCTAAGATGTGACAGAGTGAAGAAAGGCCTTCTTGAAAGATGTTGGTGCAGTCATGAGCTTTCAGAGCCCGGAAGAAAAAGAGCACAGGCCGCCTACTGGTTTTCTATCAAAAAGACAGTGTGGCAGGAAAATAAAAGCCCTGCACACATTCAGGGGCCACGGATTCATTCTCTCGGACTGTGGGTGCCAAGCAGACCCTGTCTGCCCTCTGCTCATCACATCTCCCCTGAGGGTGAGGGGCCACGCAATGCCCGTGAACCTGCCCCCTGAGCTTCAACTGTCCCCTCTGCCAAAGAGGAAAACAATGCCTTGCCTACCTACGGCTCTTGTTGTCCAAGGACAGCAACACTGAGCATAATACCAACCTTGTATCCGCCTTAGATGTGGCTACAGAGCACACTGTCACCACAGTGTTAAACGGCGTTGCATGCTGCATAGACGCTGTACCTATATCCACGCATCTAATCCTGCAGGCAGCCCTGTGAGATGGCCCCTCTTAGTATGTCTCATTTGACAGAGAAGGAAACTGAGGCCTGGAAGGTTCGAGAACTTGCCCAGGGTCCTCCTGCAGCTCAGTGGCAGAGGTGGGATCAGAACCCAGACAGTCTGGCTCCAGAGTCCAGACGCCTAATCTCTGTTACAGGACACGATGTCTGAAAGCACTGAGGGCGTTTCAGATGCTTTTTGAAATGAATGGTGCCCTTCTTATTCGCGTTAGGACCACTTTCCGGGAGGGGAGGATGGATGTCCCAGTGGGAGCGGTGCCCCAACCTCAGATCCACGACCCTGACGCCCGGGTGCTGGCCTCCTGGAGGAGAGGGAAGGCGTGGTCCCCACCCCTCCCGCCGCCAGACTGTCTTCCTCTGTTCTTTTCCAAAGCAAAGTGGCTCTGCTGCCAAGAGCTGGGTTTGTCTGTCTCCTGGAGACAGCGGTTGTCAAGTCCTGGGAGCGAGCAAGCGTGTCAAAAATAGCATCGCAGCAGACAGTGCGGCTGCAGGCTCCTCGGGGATGTGGGTTTTGCTCTCGCCAAGGAGCCGGGGTCTGTCTGCGCTCCCTGCACCTGTGACAGAGGCCACTTCAGGCTTCACGATGTTTTCTAGGGCCAGGCGAAGAGAGTCTACTGCAGGCATGACAGGCGAAAAGAAAAGCCTCCTTATGGGAACAATGCTGAACTCAGAGTTGGGCTCAAAAAAAATCCTAAGCTGCCCCCAGGGAGGCCCTGAGTAGGTTAGGTGGCAGCCAAGGTGAGACCAGTAGTGACGGCACTTGCTGTGGTGTACCCTCTTTTTTCCCTCTTGTTCTGGGACCGAGCAGTCACTGCCCTGTTCAGAAAACCTTTCCAAAGTGGTCACTGACAGGCTTCTGCTCCCTCCTTAGGGCACCAAGGAGGGTGAGGACCAAGAAGGGACCAAGAGGTGGTGTAAACTCCTTTCTCCAGGAGTTCAGAGCCAAAGAAGGGGAAAGAAATGACCATCTCCGACCCCACAGGGACCTCGAGCCCAGAACAGGCACATGGTTCATCGGGAGACACAGTAACAGGAGAGGAAGAGCCCATCTGTCCTTGTTCCCAGCAGCCTGCATCTGGGAGGCGCCCTGCCCCTCGAAGCCCCGGTCGCCAGCCTCCCCCCCTGCACCAAGAGAGCCATGCAACCTGGCATCCAGTAGTATGGAGAAAGGAAATCCTTCAATTTCAAGAATGGATTTCTTTTCTTTGCCTAAGTGACCCTGACAAGCTCGAATGAGACCAAACTTGGCTTCCCCAGGCGATAACGCAGTCAAAACCAATCAGAGGCGGCACGGTGGTTCCAGCCAGACTGTCCCAGGAGGACAGCATGCTCTGGAAATCTATCTTGGCATTTACGTAGAGATGCTGGTGGGGGGGGGGGGGAGACGGGAGGGGCGGGGGGGTGGGGAGGAACACAAAATCTGGCCCGAAGCAAAGGCCTAGTCAGGGAAGAGAAGGCATGATAAACGGCAGGACTGGAAGGTGTTACGTGAGGAAAAGCACCAAGGTTGGAGGCGAGGAATCAGAGAGCAGAAGGCACGAAAGTGCAGGAGGACAAGCTGAGAGAAGCCTCTTAACCTCGCTTCTGTTGACTCAAAGCACCAAAGCCATCAACTGCTGGAGGGTGGGGACCAGGCCAGGCCAAGAGACTAACACCTTGACCCCTATGCTGTTTCTTAAGCAATTCTGAGTTTACAGGTGCAGAGGTTGGGCGCGGGGTGGGGGGGAGGTTCAGTATTGTGAGCTTTTGATTGCTTTTTTCTTTTTTAAGGTTTTTTTTTTTTTGGCGTGGGGGGGGCAGGCGGTGTACTTTTTTTGTTTGTTTGTTTTTGCCAGCAAGGTATAGGCCCCTTGGGCAAGCTCACTGCCGTGGTCTTCTAGTGAGTAACATCCAACATGCTTATCTACGTCAGTCCAGGCTCACCAGGCTCTGCACAGACCAGAAATGGCTCAGCCTATCTACAGAGCACAAAGAAAGGGACACGTCAATCCCACACTGGTTTCATTGTCAAAATGAAAAACAAACCAAAACAAATAGTTCTTGGCATGGGAGGTGAAAAGCAGGAGCAACTGCATGAAAGCTCTAGAGTGCCCCCACGTGGCAGAGAAAAAAAACTGTCATTCCATGCCGAATATGCCGCGTGCATATTCAGCTTTAGAGAGAGGCTTAACCCCTAGATTTAGAAATCCAAATCATCCGCCAGACAAGACGTGAAACTCTCAAGTTATTAGCTCATGTCACCTATTTTTTAACAAGTCGGTGACTTTTTTGGTTAACGTATAGAGCTGTACAATTATCATTGCAATCCTCTTTTAGAAAATGTCCATCATCCTTCCAAAGTGTCCTGGTGTCTGATGCAGGTGGGACTTCGCCTGCACGACTTGCATCAGAGAGAGGCACACGCCTCCTTGTGGACTGGCTGGTGAATCTTAATCTTGCCAAGGAGTGCCCCCTGCACCTTGCGCCCCTGGGTTTTGTGTGCCTTGCTTCTTGTTCTGCCTTCAGTGCCCATGAGAGACAGCTGGATGGTATGAGGTCTTTCAAGAGAATGAAGGGCAGTTCAAAGGCCACACCTTGTTTTTTGTTTCTGTTTTTGTCTTTTTAGGGCTGCACCTGCGGCATATGGAAGTTTCCAAGCCAAGGTCAAATCGGAGCTATAGCTGCCAGCCTATGCCACAGCCACAGCCATGCGGGATCCACGCCATATCTGTGACCTACACCATAGCTCACAGCAATGCCAGATCTTTAACTCACTGAGCGAGGCGGGGGATCAAACCTGCATCCTCATGGATACTAGTCAGGTGTGTTAACTACTGAGCCACGACAGAAACTCCAAAGGCCACCCTTGAATTGAGGCTTTTTCTGGGCTGATTCCACTCCGTGCCTTCCTCCTAAGCCCTCTTTCCTGTGGTTATTTCCTTATTTTTGCAGTGCCATTGTCTTGAACCTTTCTGTAAGCTTCTTAGCACTGGGGAACCCAGAGGCACAGAATCCAGGGCTACGCAAGCACGGTATTTATCCAAAATGTATCAGGTTCTCCCTCCCCACCCCCATCTCTCTCCCCTACTCTATTTTATCCTTAAAGATTCAGGACATTTTGTTGGAGACATTTTCTAAACCCACAGCAGTCTCCTCTTGCTAGGGAAGCTCAGGACCCTGCCCACAGAGGGGGGTGCCACAGAAAGGACAGTGTACTGAGATGGCAGAAAAGGCAGGAAGGGTTCCTCCAGCTGGAAAACAGCCTTCTGAGCCTAAGCCGTAGGTCACAGCTGTCCTAGAATCCAAAGAGCCATCCCAACAGAAATGCCTCAAGGTCCTCCCAGCCCCTGAGAAGGTGGGAGGGGGAGAGAGACAGAGAAGGAAGAAGAGGTTAAAACAGCAGATGGGGAGAAAAAAAAAAAAAAAACAGAAATCTGAGAAGGGGGAAAAAGCAGAGAAAGTAAGAATGAGGAATTCCCATCGTGGCTAAGCGGAAACAAATCCGACTAGGAACCAGGAGGTTGAGGGTTCGATCCCTGGCCTCGCTCAATTGGTTAAGGACCCAGCGTTGCCATGAGCTGCGGTGTAGGTCACAGATGCGGCTGGGATCTAGCGTTGCTATCTATGCCTATGGCATAGGCCGGTGGCTACAGCTCCAATTCAACCCCTAGCCTGGGAACCTCCATATGCTGCAGGTGCGGCCCTCAAAGGACAAAAAAAAAAAGAAAGAAAGAAAGAAAAAGTAAGAATGAATACAAGAAGGAAGGGGGAAATGCAGAGAAAAGGGGGTGAGGGTGGTTAGAACAGGATGCAGGCAAGCAAGCAGCACTGAGGGAGCAGAAACTGAGGAGAGAAAGGAGATGGAGACAAGAATACATGGAAAGAGTTCCCGCTCTGGTGCAGTGGGTTAAGAATCCTACTGCAGCAGCTCTGGTCACTGCAGAGGCGTGGGTTTGATCCCTGGCCCAGGAGCTTCGATTAAAAAAAAAGAAAGAAATGAAGACTACACAGAGAGAAAGTAAGGCGGCCGCTCAGGAAAGGACCTCAAAGCCTTCATCCTCCTCCAGCCACCTCTCCCACCTTCCCCTGCCCCGCCCCTGCCCTCATGTGGCCTGAAAGGACGGAAGCAGAAGGACATTCCCCAGCAGGAGAACCTACCTCAGGTGCAAAGGCGGCCAGCTGTCCCCTCCTCTCCTGGGGCCGATCAGGCAGGAGGCACATCCCGCATCTCAGCTCAGCCTGCCAGATCCAGGAAGACCTCGGGGAGCTCCTGTGGGGCCTGAGCCAGGTGTAACGATGGCCTGAGTTCCTCTGCTGGCAGCTGTGAAGTCACCACCCCAGCTGTCACGGCGGCACTGGGCACAGCTCCCCTTGGTGCTCAGGGAGCAAGATCCACACCAAACGGCTCAGAGGCAGAAGGAGAGCGATGGGCAGAATCTTCCAGAGAAACTAGGTCAGGTCAGCCTGTCCGTTTTCCTTGGACGTCTCAAGGAGAATCACCTCTGGGATTCCTCCCAGGTGCTAGACTGTTCCTTGAAAGGAGAGGAGCTGGCAGGAGCCTCTCTCTGAGGACGTGAGCGCTCCATGGGGCTGTTGCGGACTAAAACTAGTGTGACCCTTGGCGAGACCCCGCTTCCCTCCAGAAGCCTGTCCCCTCCGAGGCCATTTCCAAACAGATCATATCAACAGGGCTTTAACTGGCAGTTGCTTCGTATTCAAGTTTCTGAAGACTCCGTGGTGAGACGAGGCAGCTGCAAGGACCAGGTGGGGAAACCAGGAAGAAAGGTCCAGATGGGAAGTTTTGGGGACCTGCTTCTCCCCCCTCCACCTTCCAAAGGGCATGCATCCCCGTCCAGGTGCCACCGGCCCCTAAACCAATATGGGGGAGGTGTCCCCGATTCAGAAGCTGGGAATAGGTAGACGCATGCTCTTCCTTACTGCCCAAAGCAGAAGATAGAGAGAACAGTCTGGAAGGTTGCTATGGCAACCAGAGTCCCTGGAGAGCCCAGCTCTCCATAAACCCTTGACTTTCGGGCAGACTCTGACTTGAAAAGGAAACGGTGATGAGGGCGAGCACACGTACACACAGAGACACAAGCATACTCGCTCCAACACTTACCCTCGCTGGGAGCACCCCTTTTGCCTCTGGGTGGGCCCTTCTCCTCGCCCTGAACAGCCAGGGGTAACTGAAGAGACGGGGAAACTGGCATTTTAGGACCTCAGAGCAGGTGTCTGAATCATGAACATCTCCTACAGCATTTCAGGTTTGGAGACGCCACGCTCCCAACCGAGATGCTCTCTGGCCCTGGAAGGATCCCACTGAATCCATCCAAACAGCCTCCTCTTTGCCGAAGGGTAAGAAGCAAGACTGACGAGCAGTTCCAGAGGCCAGGGAGGGAGTGACAGGGCTAACGTGGCCCAGAATGGCTGGTTGGTGGGCTTTGGATCTGAGGCAGGGAGTCTAGGGGGGAGGCCTTGCCCCGGGGAGCTGGGGAAACAGGGTCTTGAACCAGAAGTCATTAGGAAAAGTCACACATTTGCATAGCATCACCCCTAGGCTCCCTGAGGCGTTCCCGGGACCTTCCCCAGGGGGCATGAGGCAGGGGTGGGGGTCAGACATGAATGTTCCCATTGAATGGATGGGGAAAACTGAGGCACAGAGAGGAACTGCGGCACCCTAGCTACCCTGTAAAGTGTGGTAAAATGCAGACGGAGATCAGGCACCCACGGGTGCCACAGTGTCACTCAGGAAAACCCTCAAGAGGCCCTCCCTCATCAGCGGCTCTTAGAGAAAAGACTGTTTAAAAAAACCCTCATCAAAGAGTCTTCAAGCCTAGATTACAAAATTTAAAAAAAGAAAGAAAAAACAGGTTAATGGTCCTTTCAGTTTCCGAACTGCACCCGGGAGAGCTCAGAACGGTACATCACAGTTTATCAAGGCAACACATGAATGACAGTGTGATGAGGACAGAGATGAGGGGACATGGGCGGATGGGAAGGAGGGGTTCATGATACAAGGAGATGGCTTGGTCCAGGTGGTAACTCCCACCACCCCGGCACCTTACCAGTTAGAGCCACAGGCTGCAGCCCCAGGGCCTGAGCCGCACAACTGTTTGCTTAACTCAGCCAAAAAAAACCCTCTAACCGTGAAGCTGTCAGCAAAAGACTAAGGCTTCTTCCTTATTCTAAACCACCTCTCGCATCTCCCAGGAAATGGGAGCGGGGGAACCCACGCTAGCATCCAATGTGTGCTTTGACCTGTCTGCAGGTGTAAGGTGGAGTCTCTATAGAAAGCCTTCAACTGCAATCCTAAGTCAGATTTCCAGGAAGGGGGGGGCGGTGGCTAGAGAGGATTGGGGGATGTGTGAGAGACAAATACGCTGTCAGCAGCTAGCTCCTCTGCCCTTCTGACACGGCATCGTCTGAGAGGCACCTCTCTTCTGATAAGCAGTCGAGCCAGGTGCTCGATTCCATTCAGCTGTTTCTCCCGGCTCTGTGGTTCCCCTTTGCCACTTCCTCTGTGCAGGAAGGCACTTGCACCAAAAGAGTATTCGGCTCTGTGAAGGAGCCTTCCTGGAAGCCAGAGAGAGTCAGGAGATCAGAATGACAGGACCAAAGACTGGTGTCTACTGTGCCAAGTCACATCTGGAAAAATCCATTGGCCCCTTTGGTCCAGGACTGACTCTCACAATCTCCAAATGGCCAAGGGTAACTGTAGTTTCTCTAATTCCATCCAAGATTAGGGATGAATCACAGCTTTTGAGGCTGTGCAGCTGAAGGCTCTCCCAAGGGTCTTCTGCAAGAGGGCCAGTCTATGAACAGGGCACTGGAGGAAAACAACTGGATGAGCCATGTTTTGGTCCACCAGCTTCTGCTAGTTACCATGTGGCCGCAAGCTAAGACAGGTGCATGCCCCAAAGCCAAGGATGCAGGAGAAATGGGGCCCAGGTATGCCTGGTTTCTGTGCTGTCAACATCACTCTTCCTAGAGATCTTCTAAGTCCCAGACATGAAAAGTCAGAGTCTTGAAGGAAGGTCAGATGGAAATCTCATCCATGTGACAGAAGATGGGCACAAATGGATGGCACCGTTAGAATTTCAAAAATGTCACTTAGATGGATAAACCTTGGATGCTGCAGGGGTCAAGTAACAAGGCTGACGGTCCAGGCGTGTGGTCCTGGCACCAACCACCGGGTGTCGGGGAGGGAGTTGGGAAGTCACCTGGAGCTTGGGGGGTGAGCAGTGGAGAGTGAGAAGGAAACCCGAAGGGACTTCCGTGTCTTCCGTGCAGGCATCAGTCAAACCTCGGTGAGCATCCTCTTCTCCGCGTACCCCCGATGTGGAGTGGGAAGGTAGCTGGGTCTCCGCTCCCGGGTGGCCTCGGGGAATTCAGGTTTGCCAAGTCCATTGTCAGCTGCCTTCAGGTCCGGGGTGGGCTGCCCACAAGTGACGTGGGTATACTGGCCCTGCTCCTCTTGCTCCGTCTCCCGGTGGTAGAAGTAGTTGAAGTTGGAGACAATGACGGGCACAGGCAGGGCGATGGTGAGGACCCCAGCGATGGCACACAGCGAGCCCACGATCTTGCCCCCCACTGTCATGGGGTACATGTCCCCATAGCCCACGGTGGTCATGGTAACCACGGCCCACCAGAAGGCATCCGGGATGCTGGGAAAGAGCGAATCGACATCGTCCGCCTCGGCGAAGTAGACGGCGCTGGAGAAGAGGATGACGCCGATGAAGAGGAAGAAGATGAGCAGGCCCAGCTCCCGCATGGAGGCCTGCAGGGTCTTGCCCAGGATCTGCAGCCCCTTGGAGTGGCGGGAGAGCTTGAAGATGCGGAACACGCGGACCAGGCGGATCACTCGGAGGATGGCCAGCGACATGGCCTGCTGCCCGTTCTGGCCCCCCCCTCCACTGGCTGACTGCTGCTCCTGCTGCTGCACCAGCTCGGTGCCCAGGGTGATGAAGTAGGGGAAGATGGCCACCAAGTCGATGATGTTCATGATGTTGCGGAAGAAGGCTGGCTTGCTGGGGCAGGCGGAGAAGCGCACCAGCAGCTCGAAAGTGAACCAGACAATGCACAGCGTCTCCACCAGAAAGAAGGGGTCCGTGAAGAAGGAACCCCCGAAAGTGCTTAGGGAGGATGAGCCCCCTGCCACCATGCCGCCGGGGGTGATGCCTGGGTGGAATGTGTAGGAATCGTCTTCCTCCTCCTCTTCCTCCTGACTGCCCCTGGACACGGGGGAGCCTCTACCCACACCACCTCCATTGCTTCCACCTCGACCATCTGCACGGAACTGGGGCAGCGTCTCCAGGCAAAAGATGACGATGGAGATGAGGATGACCAGGACCGAGACGATGGCGATGCCCCGGGCGGGCCCCGAGCTCTCGGGGTACTCGAAGAGCAGCCACACCTGGCGCTGGAAGGGCTGGGAGGGCAGCGGCTTCTCGTCGACGCCGCCTTCGGGCAGGCAGCCCTCGTCCTCGCGGAAGGCCGCCAGGGCCTCGTCCCCCAGCTGGTAGAAGCGGATCTCCTCCAGAAAGATGTCCAGCGGCACGTTGACCGGCCTCCGCAGCCGGCCCCCGGACTGGTAGTAGTAGAGGATGGCGTCGAAGCTGGGCCGGTTGCGGTCGAAGAAGTACTCGTTTCTCAGCGGGTCGAAGAAGCGGACGCGGCGGCCGGGGTCCCCCAGGAGCGTGTCCGGGAACAGCGAAAGGGTGCGCAGCTGCGTCTCGAAGCGCAGCCCGGAGATGTTGATCACCAGCCTCTCGCTGCTACAGCAGCCGCCGCCGCCACCGCCGCCGCCGCCGCCGGCGGCCTCCGGGAAGTCTCCCGCATCCTGTTGCTCCCCCTCCGGCCCACGGACCTCCCCCGGCGCCGCCAGCGTAAGGGATTTCTCCGACCGCATGTCCCCTCCGCCGTGCGCAGCCCGCCACTAGGACGGCGCCCACAACACGACCTCCAGAGCGCGGCGCCGCCTCCCAGCTCTCGGCGGCGCCCTCTTTTCTGGGTGGGGCTCGCAGTCTGACCCGGAGTCCGGTCCCTGCGCCCCGAAGCCCAGGTCTCTGCCGGGCTAGGTCTGGGGAGGTGACCTGGGCGCGGAGGGTTCGGCGCTGCGCCTCCAGTTATCCGCGCCCGATGCTAGATAGAGCTTAGGGTACCTGGAACCGCAGCCTGGAGCGTGTGCAGCTGGACGCCTGAGAAGACGCGTGGCTTCGCTCCCCGCCCTACTCCTGCCGGGGCTCCGGGATGCCGGGGTCCGCCCTCCGGACGGGTCAGCACGTCTCAGCTCCCGCGGCGCTTCGCCAGCCGCTCCAGACCCCTGGCCGCCGCTGGGACCTGAGCGCCAGATGCGCCCCCCTCCCGCTCGGCCAAGACTCCTGGCTGGACTCGGCCTCCGCCCTATGGCCACCGCGGGCTCCGCTGGCCAAGGTCGCCGTTCCCGCCGCCACCGTAGCCGCCTTCTCCCTCCGAGCCGCGCCGCGGGCCTGCGAGAGGGCCCCGGGGCCGCCCCCGGCGCCGGGCGCGCGGACCCACCTCCCCAGCGCTGAAGCCTTCGCTGCAGCCGCCGCAGCTGCAGCGGCTCGGCTCTCCGCTCTGCCCTTCCTTCCCAACACACTCGCTCCAAGTGACGTGGCAGGCCCCGCCTGCTGCCCCCTCCCACCCCACTCCCGCATCACACCCCTCGCCCGGCCAGGGGCCGCGCGAGCCAGGGCGCTCCCAGCAGACAGACGCACCCCCGCCTCTCCCGGAATCTTTCCCGCGCTCCCCTGGCACGCCTCTCCCTTCTGCAGGTCCACATCCACGGCCCCCTGAACAGGCACAGGTACCTAATACCACACCCCCCCGCCCCCGCAATCCGCTTTTCGGTTTACGGAGTTGACCTGCGCAGTGCATTTCATCAATAAGAAAACACCCCGCCCCGCCCCCCCAGCACAGAGCTCGGTGTCTCCACTCACCCAGAAATTTAATGAAAAAAATCAAATCATATTTTGTCTTGTGTTTACGGGGAAACTCGTTTGCCAGCTTCTCCCATCTCTACTTAAAAGAAAATTTTTAAGGCGTTTGATCTCTTGAGAGTTTCCAATTTAAACTGTACTCCTGTGTCAGTCCGCAGAGAATCCCATGCCTTCCTTTGCAACCTGGGGACGGCGGGGGACGTCCTTCTCCTAGGATTGCAAAGGGATGGCAGTGAGAAGGGTGAGAAGTCGCCGGTCGCTTTTCCCAAGTTTTCCAAAGGGGTCCTGGGAGCTTGGGCGGCAGCCCCAGTGAAGAAAGAACCAGAAGATAGATGGTGGCGTCTCAGAGGAAGCATAGCCCTGGGAAGCACATCCTCGCATTCATCAGCTCCCAGCCTCCCTGGAATTGAACTTGGGGTGTCTGAGCAAGGGGGGAGGGGGGAAAGTAAAGGGCATGTTGATTAAACTAATAGCTGCATTTCCTGAACATCTGATAGGTGCCAGGCCTTCTAGGTGCTTCACCAGCACTATCTCAGCCCTCCCAGGCCTATGAGAAAGATGGCCTCTGCTCCTCCTAATGTTACAACCAAGATCCAGCTGGCAGTTTTGGGGTAGGGACCCAAGTTTGTTGTAGAGACTCTTCCCCTAACTCTCTGGGAGCGAGGAGGTGAGAATGGTTTTCCATCCATTTCTTCCAGAGACGGTATCTATGGTCTTCCATCACTGGTACAGACAGGCTGGGGTGCGGTGCTGGAGCAGTTGGTCTGATCTTTTCATTCTGCCACTTCCAGGTAGGGTTGACATTTGCTTCTCTGTGCCTCTGTGCACCACTCCCCCCCCCACCCCCCCACCCCGCTTTTGGGGTGGTTATGGACAAAAGAAATTGGCTGACAGCCAGAAGGGGTTTTTGTGTAGATCATTAGTAAGATAAGCTTTCATGGATGATAATGATGGGAAGGATACATAGAGGTCCTCTCAAACCACAAGATTCCTGTGAGAGGTCTTCCTGTTGCACAGAGTGTTTTAAAGATACAGTGGTTCATTCCCAGCCGGGCGGGGGGAGTAGGGAACTAAGCGTCCCGCGTGTGTAGGGCAGCGGTCAAGGGGTGAGCGTGTAGGAGACAGGCTCCCACCTTATCATCATTCTCTGGTCTGGTCCCTCACCCCAGCTATCATTTCTGCTTTTTTTCTCTGCTTGTCCTATTTGTTTCTACCCTCCCCTCTCTCCTTGCATGTTGCAGTGAATGGCAGGTGCACTTAGTCACCCAGTCAATACTTTTCTTATTCACCGTCTATGTAATTAAGCCATTTAAACTTTGCACTAGGAAGTTGCTCCATTCAAAGCAACAACAACAACAGAGCATTTTAAGGAAAGAAAAGGGAACCTACAATAAGCACAACATCGAAGATATTCTTTTTTTTTTTTTTTTTTTACACTTGTCCAATAATCTGTAATTATTTTCTGGGTTGTAAATTGGCTTGCTCATGATTCTTCTTTTTTTTTTTTTTTTTTTGTCTTTTACGGTCGCACCCGTGGCAAATGGAGGTTTCCAGGCTAAGGGTTGAATAAGAGCTGTCAATGCAAGCCTACACCACAGCCACAGTGATGCAGGATCCGAGTCACATCTGCGACCTACACCCCAGTTCATGGCAACGCTGGATCCTTAACCCATTGAGCGAGGCCAGGGATTGAACCCACTCTTCATGGATACTAGTCAGATTCGTTTCTGCTGACCCATGACAGAAACTCCCTTCTCAGGATTCTTTTGGTCTTTGATGGTCAGTTTTTATATTGAAATAGTCATTTGCATGTTTGTTTTCATCTTTGCCATTATTATTCATGAGATTGTCCACTAAGTCAGCAACTCCTCAAAACAAACCTTGGAGAACCGTGGGCAGGAACCTGCATTCTGCCAGAAGGATGCACGATCTAACATGATGGTGGCAACAGCCCTTTAAGTACCACTTGGCTGAAGGCTGCCAGTCCACAGGCAGAGCGGATGCTTTATGGTTACCTTCATACCAGACATAAGGCTGTATGAACACGGGAGAGGTTTCACTGTGCAGGCGGAGCTTCCCCTGGACGGAAAGCCCTTTAGCAAGTTCATGAATCGGAGTTCTGTTTTTAGTGCTTTTGTGAAAGAGACTCATTTCTGAGCTTTAGAAAAGCCCTGTGCCTCTAGATCATTCTGCTCAAGCAAATACTAAGGGTGTGTTAACTCACAGCTTTAGAGCTGCTGTATAGCACAGGGAACTACATCTAATCACTTGTGATGGAACATGACAGAGGATAATGTGAGAAAAAGAATGTATATGAGTGTGTGTGTGTGTGTGTGTGAGAGAGAGCGAGAGAGAGAGAGAGAGAGAGAGACTGGGCCACTTTGCTATACAGCAGAGATTGACAGAACATTGTCAATCAACTATAACAGAAAGAATAAAAATCTTACCGAAAAAAATCACACCTTTAGAAATGCTGGTTCCCACAGGAGGGAAGATAAAAGGAACAGCCCCATCCATAAACTGCAATGCCCCCCCGCCCAGTGATAGGTGAACATTTCCCCAGGGTTCACTGAACCCCAATTTCATGAGAATGTAAGCTTTTTATTTTTTGTCTTTTTGTCTTTTTAGGGCCACACCCATGGCCTATGGAAGCTCCCAGGCTAGGGTCTAATCGGAGCTGCAGCCGCCAGCCTTCACCACAGCCACAAGAATGTGGGATCCAAGCTGCATCTGCGACCTACACCACAGCTCACAGCAACACCAGATCCTTAACTCACTGGGCAAGGCCAGGGATCGTACCCGCAACCTCATGGTTCCTAGTCAGATTCGTTAACCACTGAGCTACGACCGGCACGCCTAGGCTTTTTAAACGGTGTCTAAATTCAGACACTCTCACCAATAGTGGGGGTCATTCATTTATTGAACAAGCTTTCATTGAGAAGCTAGTGGGTGCCACCACGTGCCAGGTGCTGGGGATCCCGAAGTGATCTGGACAAACCGTTCTTACAAGATTCCATTTTCCTGCAATAAACACATTTCATTCTAGATAGAAAAATTTAACAGTGAACAATAAAGAAGCTATTTACATATTATAGCACATGTTCTGAAGAAAATAAATGGGATGCTAGGTCAGAAATGAACCTGGGGCTTCTGCTTTGAAGAGGGTGGTTGGGCAAGTTCCCTGTGAGGACGTGCTATTTCAGCAGAGAATTCAAAGATGAGAGCAACCAGACTCACGCGTGCATGTGCTCGTCACTACCCCGGCGGTAGGACCCTTGTAGTTTTCCTCTGGGGAGATTTAGCCTTGTTTCTTATGAGTAATCTCTGTGAAAGGTCCTTTTCACTGCCCTGTCCCCCACAGAGCCCTGTGGAAGAAAAGGGTGGTGAGTGGGCAGTTCCCTCAGTTCCTACCTGTGCACACGTGTGTATACACACACCCTCCCTAAGAAGAATTACCCCCTCTCTCTGTCTCTCTCTCTGTCTGTCTCTCTGTCTGTCTCTCTCTGTCTCCCTCTCTGTCTCTGTCTCTGTCTCTGTCTCTGTCTCTGTCTCTGTCTCTGTCTCTGTCTCTGTCTCTCTCTCTCTCTGTCTCTCTCTCTCTCTCTCTCTCTCTCTCTCTCTCTCTCTCTCTCTCTCGCTTCCATTGTAGACGGTTGGGGACAAGGGTGATGAGTAAGACACTATGTCCCAGGAGCCCTTCCCTTCCTCTAGGCTTTCCCTGAACCAAAGTGATGGCAGCGGCGATGATGATAATGAAGATGAGGAGGAGGAGGGTGGTGAGAACGGTAATGCTATCAGCTACAAAGTGGTGATGGAGTTAATGATGCTCTAGAATCCACTAGAGAAAAACTTAAGAGCTTTCAGTTGAGTGAAGCTGTACATTGGAAAAGGCGTGCATTAGACATCTGTGTCGTGCAAATCAGCAGCTAGGAAATGACTAACCACGCCAAGAAATAGATCTATTAAGGATGCCTTATCATTCAGGGAGGATCCCAAGAGACCTTATTAGTATTACGAGTTTGCAGCCTGCTTCTGCATCCCATTCCCCTCCTGTGGCATCATTGGTGCCGTTTTCCAAACATCTCCACCTCCCTACCTTTCAGGGAGGCGGGGAGTTATACACTGTAACTCACCTGTGGTTGAACCAGGCAAGTAGTTCTGACCAATGAGCTGGAAGCAGAAGTGATGTGTGTTACTTCTCAACCAAAACATTTAATTACCAACGCAAAAGACTCCAGGGCTTTCTTTACCCCACCCACAATGGTCAGCATCCCTCATGACGGCAGCTGCTCTGACAGATGAGTGGATTCCAGAGTGAGGTGACATGAGGCAGGACCCCCAGGTAAAGCAACAGGAATGTGGCATGAGTAAGAAAAGAGCATTTGTTGTTCTAATTCTCTGATACTTGGGGATGGATTTGTTACCACCGCCTAATGTAGTCTATCGAAACTGATTCACAATAGAACCCAGCATCAAGAAGCTGCTAGAGGAGTTCCCGTCGTGGTGCAGTGGTTAACGAATCTGACTAAGAACCATGAGGTTGCGGGTTCGGTCCCTGGCCTTGCTCAGTGGGTTAAGGATCTGGCGTTGCCGTGAGCTGTGGTGTAGGTCGCAGACGAGGCTCGGATCCCGAGTTGCTGTGGCTCTGGCGTAGGCTGGCAGCTACAGCTCCGATTAGACCCCTAGCCTGGGAACATCCATATGCCGAGGGAGCGGCCCAAGAAATGGCAAAAAGACCAAAATAAATAAATAAATAAATAAATATTAAAAAAAAAAAAAAAGAAGAAGAAGCTGCTAGAACCAAGACCTGAAATTTGTGACATTGGTTCAGGGGCCAAATGATGGCCAGTGAAGACATTTTATTGGAGGCTGTTATGGACAATCCATGTTATAAGTGACAAAACATCTGAAAGATTGTTGCCTGTGATAATTTAGATATTTTGGTTAATGTACCTAAAAACGTGCATATCTTTGAAGAGGTTGGAAAACAGGTTGTTGTGTGTGTCTTTTTTTTTTTTTTTTTTTTTTTTTTTGGCCACCCCTCCGCATACAGAGTTTGCATGCAGCGGATGGAACCTGCGTTCCAGTATCCCCAAGACACTGCCGATCCCATCGCACCACAGCAGAAAATCAGAAAAGAGATTGTTAGCCTTTCATGGTGGCTACTCTTGGCGAGCAGAAATGAAATGAACAAGAGAAGGTCCAGAAATGTGACAGTGTTCAGGGCTGGCCCAGGCAACTGCTGATCATCTGCACTCAGAAGTAAACAAAACTTAAAAGACCTCTGTGCAAGAAGGGCTGATTAGGACTCAGGCTTGGGTCCTCATGGAACAAATCCATCATAGGGCAATCATGCCCACTGCTGGTACCTCTGAATGAAATAAGGTGTTTTAGAGCAAAAACCTAATTAAAGCTGTGGCTTCCGAAAAAGATAGTTATGAATTAGAGAAAATGCTTCATGGGAGGAGGAAGAAAATAGAGGTGTAGAACCCCCCCCAGAAAGTCAGTAGCCTCAAATTATCCACTGTTAGGTTGGTCTCGAGAAGGACCATGGGTGCGGTTAATGGCACAGAGAACTGCCTGGACAGAGAGGAGAAAGCCTAAGTGATTTACATGAGTCATACTGCCAAAGGAACCAGCACCTGGACCAACCCATTCATGCCTATTCAAGACTTGAAACAGCTTTTGGGCCCCTAAATATCTATCATCAAGAAGCAGGCAGAGAAAGCTGCCCAGTCTCCAAGGAGCATACACCTGGCAATGCCCATCCCAGATAGGACCAAAGAAGATGGCAGAGAAAAAGGAATATTCCAGGAGGAGAAGCCAGGGGACAGAGCACTGTGGGCTAGGAACCCCTTCCAAACAGCCAGATGAGGGCCTAAATTAGAACCACCATGGTCCAGTGATGGCTATACTGCTTCCATCTCTCCCCTTTCTGAAAGGGAATATTTATTAGGGTTACCTTATTCCAAATCAACCTTTGTCCATTGTGTTGTAGGAAAGAGAAAAGCATATTATCTGTTTGGTTCCCTGAGTTTCTGATCTAGGACAAGCCATATCCATAATTGATACAGGGACCAGAATATATTCCTCTGTGAACAAAGACTGCACACCACTGGAGAGCCTAGACTTTGACCTTGGAAAAGACTTTTGGGTTGTCTCCCTTAGAGAGTGAGTGTATTTGCCTCTGAGGTTCAAACATTTCATCATCAGGAGGGTGAAGGATGGTCATCATAGCTGCTATTTACCAGATATTTCCAGTTCTCTCCCTCTGAACTCAGGGTAGTATTGCATCCTTCCTGGTCCACGTAGTGTTGGGCGGGGTCACATGACTGGTTCCAGCTGACGTGTTATGACATGGGTGGAATCTGGCCCACAGCACTGACTTAGCCCAACTTTTCTCCTCTGCCATCATGATCCAGAGCCCTTGAGAAGGTGGCGGCTCCATCAGTCTGGGCCCCCAGAATACCAGTGATGAACATGGAGTCTGAGAAGTAAATAATCTTTCAACAGAACCCACTGAAATGAATGGGATGTTTCTGACTATAGCTTAACCTTGCCTTTCCTGACCGGTACACTTACTTGTTTCCCTGCTTGGAGATACAACACAGCAGACGTCGTTAATGTTCTATTTTCTGTGACTATAAGAAAAAAAAATGGAACATACATCATGAAATTCATTTTAATAGCTTAATTTTGACCAACTCTCTGGTTCAATGTATTATTGTTGACCCTTTGTTCTTCATTCCCAAACTGAGCTCTACACAAATCGAGCTTTGCTTTATTTTAATAGGTACTACACACACACACACACACACACACACACACACACACACACTCATGTTTCCCTCGTAAATGAGTTGGGAATCCAATACTTTGTCTCAAAGAGCTTCACAAATGACAGTAGGATAGTAAAGTGGCTGATAACCTTCCTTAACACCATTCAACACGATGTTTCCCAAACAGAGGGACCCATGGAACCCTATTTCTCACCAGACCTTACATATTGAGAGATCTGTGTGCTGTTGAACAATCTGAGAAAATTAAATCTTAGAAACCAAAGAGTGACCCTGAACGCTGCCGTCCTTAACTGCATTCTTTTTCAGATGACCCAACAGGACTTTAGAGGAGCCTCTGGGAATTCCCTGGTGGCTCGTCAGGTTAAAGATTGGCATTGTCCCTGCTGTGGCGGGGGTTTGATCCCTGGCCCTGGAACTTCTGTTTGCCACCAGCACGGCTCTCCCCTACTCCCTGAAAAGAAAGAGGAGATGCCACTCCCATCCCCCACTCCCCTCCCCCTTTTGATGAACACAGACAGATGGAAGCTTCAGCTGAGGCTGGGGCAGCTGGTGCCTGGTCCCGGCCTAAGCATTTGTGTCACCCTCCCCCCCAAGCTTGCCGCAAACAGAGAGCCGCTGTCCATGCCCAGTGAGTCTCAGGGCGGATGTCGCTGAGCCTCCAAGATGCTGCTTCTCTTCCTGAGGAACTAAGAGTGTGGCTTTCACGTTCTGGATCTTCTGCGGTCCTGATGGAATATAAGGGCTGGGGCTAAATAATGCAACACTCCCGTTCCACTGATGGGAACTTCTCTTTTTTTAACTACAGTCTCTTATTCACTCAAAGGAATGAATTATGTTTGATGGCCTTTTATAAAATATTCATTCCTCCTCACAGGGCTCTTGGTGGTTCAGGAAGCCTGGAAATGGCCTGGGGTGAGGAGAACCTCAATTCCCTCTGGACATAATTCACAGAGGCGGCCAGGCTCTGACCACAGGGGACGCGATGCTGGATGCCAGGCTCGGATCCCAGCATTCTGCCCAGGACAGCTGGACCTCCTGGAGGTTGGGGGCCTCGGCAGCGGCTGAAAGGGACACGGGTGGACAGGGACTCACGCTTCTCCTCTTAGGGGTTCCGTGCTTTGTTCATTTCTTCTAAGACGTCAAAGGCTCACCAAGCACCCTTCACAAGCTTCCTTCTCCAGACCCTTTTCTGAAATGTGTGTGTTATTCCCACCCAGGCCAGGGTTCAGGACACCAACAAGGGGACCAGAGTCCAGAGAAGAGGAGGGACATTCTGCAGAGAGTGGGGTGGGAGGGGTGCGGGGGAGAGGAGACGAGATGCCGGCTGTTTTGTCTCCATTTCCCTTCCCCATCCAAGGGCCCAAGGGACACGTGTTTGTCATGACACGAATGATGCCCTCACTGGCTCATGGAGCTTCACACTTTGCAAAGGACGGTCATATCCAGAGCCTCGAGCACCGAAATCAGAGTCAGGGAGCCCGACTTCCAGGTCTGGGGTGCCCGGTGTTCAGCCCAGATCCCCTGACTTCCCTGGCCTTGGTTTTCTCATTTGTGCAGTGAGGGGTTTATACAAGAAGACTCTGGGGTCCAAAGTAAATGATAATCCATACATGTACATGGATATAACATATATGTTAACCATAATACGTATATATATATTAACCCTCAGACTCTGGATATGTGCTCCTAATCCTAGGTTTATGCCATTTCAGAGGGTCTCTGGGTGTCTGCTCACTGTGGGTAGAAAGAACTCTATTTTTTCCAAAAGCAACGGCCTCAGCAACTCTTCAGGGGAGCTGTCTTCCAACATCGGTCTCGCAGTGCGATCCCAGGCATCACCCACCAGGTCCTTCCCTGGGCAGGGCTGGGGAGCCAGGGAATGGCCTCTAGGAACCCCTCCTGGTCAGCCCAGGACCTGATTCTTGGAGGTGATGCCGAGGAAGATGTGTGCTACTAGCTGCAGGGCAGGCAGCCACAGAGGCGGAGAGGATACAGATAATCTCACCACTCAGGTACCATTCCCCATATATTCCCCCGCATCCCTGCCTCACTCCATGTAGGGATGTGCTCGTCTGAAGATAAGGGGAAGATGAAAGATCTCACAGGGACAGCCAGGATCTCGTGAAAATTACATTTTTCACGAGAAGACTTTTCCAGCAGATTTGTCATCTCAAAGTACTCTGTGTCTCTCATTTATTCCCAGAACCTGTTCATCTGAAAAGCTCAGATGAGTTCATGCACACATTTTCGATTAGCCTAGTGTATGGTCCAGTCACTCAAGATGGCTGTTTTTGGAGTTCCCGTTGTGGTTCAGTGGGTTAAGGACCTAATGCTGTCTCCATGAGGATGTGGGTTCGATCCCTAGCCTCACTCAGTGAATTAAGGATCTACATTTCTGAAAGCTGCAGCATAGGTCACAGATGCAGGTTGGATCTGGTGCTGCCATGACTGTAAGCCTCAGCTGCAGACCCGATTTGACCCCTAGCTTGGGAACGTCCCTATGTGCCGCAGGTGAAGCCATGAAGAAAGAGAGAAAGAGAGAGAGAGAGAGAAAGAAAGAAGGAAGGAAGGAAAGAAAGGGAAAAGAAAGAAAGAAGAAAGGGAAGAAGGAAAGAAGGAATGAAAGAAGGAAGGAAGAGAAGAAAAGAAAAGAAAAAGATGGCTGTGCTTTTGCTCTCTGTACATCCCCTGCTGGACCAGTGCCTGCTTCACGTACACCCTGTGCTCATGACTGACATGCTACGTACTTGCCCCAGGCCCCAGCTCAGAATAGCTTATCAAAAGGGCAAGAGGGGCGTGCTCCTCACTGGTTTCCCTGGAAACTAATGAGCCAACCTGATGTGACCCCTCACAAGTGGCAATCTCCCCTCCCCCTCCCCCCCCCTGGGGTGAAGACTGTCTCCATGTCCTGATCGTCATCTGCTGCACACGGTGGGGTGATGTCCAGGACCTCGCTTCAGACAGGTAAGCTCCCCCACCCATTAAACCATTCATGTCTCTGTTGCTTTTTTTTTTTTTTTTTTTTTTTGTCTTTTGTCTTTTTAGGGCTGCACCTGCAGCCTATGGAGATTCCCAGGCTAGGAGTCTAATTAGAGCTGTTGCTGCCAGCCTACACCAGAGCCACAGTAATGCCAGATCCAAGCCACGTCTGTGACCTACACCACAGCTCACAGCAACGCCGGATCCTTAGCCCCTTGAGCGAGGCCAGGGCTGGAACCTGCAACCTCATGGTTCCTTCGTTTCGGCTGCACCATGATGGGAACACCTGGGCTCTTTTTTAATCCTGAAGCTGGGCAAGCATAGGGCTTATATGCCTGCAGGTGCAGCCCAATACTGAGGCCACAGTCTAGGTAAGAATCTGCGAGCCCTGGACGCCTCAAGCTATATTTGCTGCAAAACGGGGTTCTCCACCCAGTCTAGGGTGAGCTGGGCAGTATTCATGTATAAGGAGGGGACAAAAAGAAGGCTCCTTGAGGAGGTTGTCCCTGTGTGGACTCTATCACCGCCTGCTGTCTTGGCCATGACTTGAAAGGAAGTCACTCATCTACTCAACAAATAATCCCTGAGCATCCTCTGTGTACCACGTACTGTGTTAGGTGTTGAGTAGAGCGTGTTGAACGAAATAGTCATGGCAGAGCTCCCTTGTGGCACAGTGGGTTAAGGATGCATCATTGTCCCCAAAGAGGCTTGGGGTGCTGCTGTGGCGTGGGTTCAGTCCCTGATCTGGGACTGAAAAAAAAAAAGGAAAAAAAATAGTCATGTCCCTGACCCCAAGGACAGTCTAATAGGGGACAAAGTATAGACATACAGACATGTGCGCGCGCGCGCACACACACACACACACACACACACACACAGACTCCCTGAGCAGCCCTAGTTGCTGTTTCCAGTCTCACCCATTCAGATCATCCCAGCGGATGCCCCAGACATCACAGAGCAGATACAAAACATGAACATTCCAGCTGTGACTTGTCTGAATTCCCAAGTGCCAGAATTGCGAGCTGTAATGAAAGAAAACTGACATTTGAGATACCCTGAATGCAGAAATAGAGGACTGAACCCCTCGGAGAAGCCAAGTAAGTTGCAGAGAATTGCTCAGCTACTAAGTTTTCGAGGAGAGGTTCCGACCCAGCTGAGTTGTGAGGCCAGAACACCTCCTGGGAAACGAGGGGGATGTTAGCGCTCAGGGGAGCCCAGAATTCTCCTGAATGCGGAATGAACCCTCTGTGCTTTCTCTTCACTCACTCACACACACACACACACACACACACACACACACACTCCACAGATAACCGCTGGGCATTGGATCTCACTATCTCATCACCAGAAGTGGGTCCTTGCAGGAAAAGGACACGCACGAAGTCCCTCCTTTAGGGAGAAGACCTCAGCTTGGCTAATCAGAGTCAGCAGACCTTCGGAATCCGGGTCTGTCCACTGTGGGCCACGCTCTAGCCATGCACCGAGGCGCAGAGAAACCAGACATAAGGTTCCAATTTGAATTCCATTTTCATGAAAAACACATCCCGCCAAATCCTTTGGTCCTTCCCAAAGCCAGAAAGGGGCCCTGCACTAGGGAAGAGCCCCACATCCTCACAGAAGCTGTTCTCAATCTCCGGTCCAAAGCAGGGAGATGAAGAATGGAGGGGCTGGGGGCAGGTGGAGGGCGGGCCCCCACGCCCTCTGGAAATTCTGCATTCAGTATTCCTGAGTTGGGCCGCTCAGGAATTGGCAGAGGAGGGGGCAAAGCACCGTTTTGGAAGCAGGAAAGGGAAGCTGCAAGTTTCGGTACCTTCCATGTGTCCAGATCCTATTTCCCACTTAGCAGGAAAATCAAACCACGTGAGCACCCGGGCTCCCTTAAAGCCCTGGGAGGATTGGGAGGGAGCGAAGGCGATTTGCACCCCAAATTGTAAAGGGGAAACAAGAGGGGTGTGGAGTGATTGACAAGGTCAGACTGGAGCCCTCAGACATTGTGACCACTGCCCCTGTGCCTAACTGGGTAGTTGGTAAATAACAGACATTCAATGTTTGTTGAATGAATGAAAAAACAACAACAACAACAACAGAAAACGACCTGCGTATAGCAGCCCCGATGTCAGGTTTCTAAAGTATTAAGAAGTGGGCTGCTTGGGCCCTAGCCAGCACATCCCTCTGATCTTCGGAGGAAGGGTGGGCGCACTGCAAGGGCGGGGCTCCTCTGCTCACTGGTGGAGCACAAGCTCTCGGAGGTTACATGGAAGGAGCATGGGACCCTGCCCCAGATGCCACATTCAGCAGCTACGTGACCCTGCGTGCAGTTCCTAACCTCTCAGAGCCTCAGTGCTCTCACCTTTGAAAATGAAGCAAAAGTGTCTCTTCTTCCCAAATTAATGTGGAGATATTTGGAATACTTTTCATAAAGTAGAGACTGAATAACTATAATTAGTTCTCTTTACCTGGGGTTGCCACAACTCCAGGGATAAAAATTTGCCCTAAACATCTAAAGCCTTAGGATTCTCCATTTTTGCTTGGTTTTAGAGTTGCACCTGCAGCATATGGAAGTTCCTAGGCCAGTGGTCGAATTGAAGCTGCAGCTGTCAGCCTATGCCACATCCACAGCAATGCCAAATCCTTAACCCACTGAATGAGTCCAGGGATTGAACCCACATCCTCACAGACACTATGTCAGGTTCTTAACCTGCTGGGCCACAATGGAAGCTCTGGTTTCTCCATTTTTCTTCATCTTTCTACCTCCTTGCCCTTGCATCCTGGGTGCAAATGGGTACAAAGATTCACTTTGGGGTGTGAGGCTGTACATTGTGTTTAAATCCCATTTCCCCCACTTCAGACAAGTTACTTAACTAATACCAATTGTCAACTTCTCATTTATGAAAAGGGAGACCTGACAGTACCCCTGTCAGCATAAAGGGCTGTCGTCACAAACTGGCAGGTTGTACCCTGTACAGGGAGACCGTATTCCATAACTTACACTGTGCATCCTGGCCTGGCTGCTCATTTCCAGAAGAAGGGCATCTTTTCCCAATTTGCACAAAGGTACCCTATGGGATAAAGGTGGCTCTGAGCTGGTTTGAGGATTAAATGAGATATAGTAAAAAAGGTTACCTACCTTGCTCATCATAGGAGGAAGCTTAAAATACATACTGATTACTTTTCTCACTACTTTACTGCTAAAAGCCGCCTGCCAGCAACTTAAATGCCCATCAACAGAGGAATGGATAAAGAAGATGTGGCATATATATATATAATGGAATACTACTCAGCCATAAAGAAGAATGAAGTTGTGCCATTCGCAGCAACATAGATGGGCCTAGAGATTATCATATTAAGTGAAGTAAGTCAGACAGGGAAAGATAAATATCGTCTGATGTTACCTATATGTGCAGTCTAAAAAATAGCACAAATAAAGTTTGCAAAACAAAAACAGATTCACAGACATAGAAAAACAATCTTGCAGTTCCCGTCGTGGCTCAGTGGTTAACAAATCCAACTAGGAACCATGAGGTTGCAGGTTCGATCCCTGGCCTTGCTCAGTGGGTTAAGGATCTGACATTACCGTGAGCTGTGGTGTAGGTCACAGACACGGCTCAGATCCTGCGTTGCTGTGGCTCTGGTGTAGGCCGGTGGCTACAGCTCCGATTAGACTCCTAGCCCGGGAACCTCCGTATGCCATAGGTGCAGCCCTAGAAAAGACAAAAAAGACACACACACACACACACACACACACACACACACACACACACACACACAAATCCACTTTAAAAAAAAGAAAAAGAAAAACAATCTTATGGTTACTGAAGTGGAGGGGGAAGGGAGAAAATAGTAGTATGGGATTAACAGATGCATACTATTATATATAAAATAAACAACAAAGCCCTATTATACAGCACAGTGAACTATATTTGCTATCTTTTTTTGTTTGTTTGTTTGTTTTTCTTTTTTAGGGCCACATCTGTGGCATATGGAGGTTCCCAGGAGAGGGGTCGAATAAGAGCTGTAGCAACCAGCCTATGCCACAGCCACAGCAACGTCAGATCTGAGCTGTGTCTGCAACCTACACCACAGTTCACAGCAGTGCCGGATCCTTACTTCGCATGTGCTTTTGGCTTTTAGGGCCACACCTGCAGCATATGGAGGTTCCCAGGGATCAAACCTGCGTCTTCATGGATACTGGCCAGATTTGTTTCTGCTGAGCCATGATGGGAACTCCTATATTCAGTATCTTGTAATAAACTATAATGAAAAAGAATAGACAAAGGAATATATATTTATCCCATTTTATATAATTTATTTATATATATACATATAATGGAATCACTTTGCTGTACTCCTGAAACTAACACAATATTGTAAATCAATTATACTTTAATTAAAAAGATAAAATAAGGGGAGCCACTCTCTGTGGCTCAGAGAGTTAAGGACCCAGTGTTGTCTCTGCGAGGATGCAGGTTCAGTCCTTGGCCTCACTCAGTGGGTTAAGGATCCAGCCATGCTAAAGCATGTGTCAGGATTCCATTCCTTTTTGTGGTCAAGTAATATTCCATCACAAGAAAATATCACATTTTTTTTTATCCTTTCCTCACTTGATGGAAAATTGTGTTGCTTCTATCTTTCGTCTATCATGAATAATACTGCTATGAGCACTTATATATAAGTTTTTTGTGAACATGCTCTCATTTTTTCTGGGTCTATGCCTAGCAGTGGAATTGCTACATATGGTAACTCTATGTTTAACTTTCTGAGGAGCTGCCAGACTGTTTTCCAAAATGCCTGCCCCATCTCACATCCCCACCAGCAGGGTATGAGGGTTCCAGTTTCTTTGTATTCTCACCAACAATTGGTATTTTCTGGGAGTTTTTGTTTTTGTTGTTTTAATTATAACCATCCCAGAGAGTTTGAAGTGGTATCTCAGGTATCTCATTGTAGGTTTTTTTTTTCTTTTATCTGTGCCTGCGGCATGTGGAAATTCCCAGGCTACAGCTGTGACCCACACTGCAGCAGTGACAATGCTGGATCCTTAACCTGCTGAGCTACCAGGGAACTCCCTCATTGTGGTTTTGATTTGCAAGTCCTTGATGGTTAATGATGTTGAGCATCTTTTAATAGGCTAATTGGCCATTTCTATATCATTTTTTTGAGAAATGTCTGTGTTCCCATTGTGGCTCAGAGGGTTAAGAACCGGACATAGTGTCCTCGTGGATGTGGGTTCAATCCCTGGCTTCCCTCAGTGGGCTAGGGATCTGGCATTGCTGAAAGCTGCAGTGTAGGTGGCAGATGCAGCTTGGATCTGGTGTAGCTGTAGCTGTGGCTGTGACGTAGGCTGGCAGCTGCACCTCTGATTAACCTCCTAGCCTGAGAGCTTCCATATGCTTCAGGTCTGGCCCTAAAAAAAAGAAAGAAAAATAAAAAGAGAGAGAGAGAGAAGGAGGAAGGAAGGGGAGGAGGGAGGGAAATGTCTACTCTGATCCTCTGCTCATTTTTAAAGAAGTTATTATATATTCTAGATACAAATCCCTAATCAGATACATGATCTGCAATATTTCCCCCCATTTTATGAGGGGTTTTTTTGTTTGTTTTTAGTAAATAGTTTTTTGGCTTTTTTTTTTTTTTCTCATTTTAGGCCTGCCCCTGCGGCACATAGATGTTCCCAGGCTAGGGGTCGAATTGGAGCTATACCTGCCAGCCTACATCACAGCCACAGCAATGTCAAATCCGAGCTGCATCTGCAACCTACACCACAGCTCATGGCAACCTACACCAGCAGCTCAGATTTGACATCGCTGTGGCTGTGGTGTGGGCCGGCAGCTGTAGCTCTGATTTGACCCCTAGCTTGGGAACCTCCATGTGCCACAGATGTGGCCCTAAGAAGACAAAAGACACACACACACACACAGAAAAGATTTGTCAAATAACTAACTCAATAAATGTTACTTATTTCCATCATCACACTTTCAACCCCCATGACCCCGATGGCTGAAGCTCATGTAGCTCAGAGTTCCTAGTACGGAAGAAGCTGTCCTGTGAATCCTGCCTTCGCTCTTGTTCCTGGACTTTGGTTCTTCCTGGTTCTGACCCTGATCTTCCCACCAACCTAGTGGTAATCTCCATTCCTCCCTCTACTGCCTCAGAGTTTCTAGCCCTTTCTCTCTTGCTCTCAGCCCCTTCCTCGCCTCCTCCTCTCCCTCCCTGGTTACCTCAGCCTCACTTCTGGGGATCACCCACCTGTGGTCTCTCACGTTTGCCTGGACTCTTGCTTCTCACAAGATATCTCGTTTGCCTGACGGACACGCAGGGAACCCAGTGCACAGACCCCACCCTCAGCATCATCTCGGTTTCTAACTCAAGGACCTGCTCCTGGAAGGCTCACTCCGGCTGCCTGCGGGTCCCACAGCTTATGGTGGCACCATGGCCAGGAGCCAGGTCTTCGGACTCCACACAGGGGAGACACTCATGAAAAAATTGCCATCAGTTTGCATTTACATGAGGACAGCTCTATGACATGGTCTTGGTTGCTTTTCCCAGATTTCTAGTCATCCTCTTGATCAAACGAAGCTATTTTTCACAGCATCAGTTGACTGTGACAAATGATTGCTGTGAGCTGGGCGCTGCGGGGTTTTACATGTGTTATTCTTTTAATCCTCAGTGTTCGCTGAAGCTCAGAGATGAACAGACTTCTCCAAGTTCACCAAGTTGACACGCAGTGGAGCTGGAAATCAAACCCAGGTTTTTTCCCAACTCACACTGCAACCCTCTTCCCAAAGGAGATTGACCACAAGGAAAAGCCACATAGTTGACGGGAAGGGCAAACGGAGCTCCTCTCTACCCAGCGTCTCTGTTGATCCTCACCCTTCTCCCTTCTGCGACCAGAGCCCAGGGGGCTCCCGCACCAGGATCCTGTGTCCTAGATTCTCTGTACTCACCACCAGGCTCTTTCTTCAGCTCCTTTTCCTCTGGCTCCTGGGCCACGCACTCATCTGCTGTCTCCCCCCTCAGCCTCAGACCAGGCTCCTCTTCATTTTCACATCCTTACTCGGAAGACGAAGCAGCCTACAGCCCTCCCTCCCCCACGCAGAGCAAGAATAGCTCAAGGCTGGATAAAAGCTCTGAGTCCTGAGCCACAGTCATTATTGCGCTTTAATTTGTCACATCCTTTCTTTCAAATGGCTCCCATTCATCGCTCTCTGTAGCCCGTCCCCTAGGCTTCCCGCACATGGGTCGGCAGCTCTCTTTGGCTGACCCTTTCTTGGGCACCTTCAGAGAAGGACTTCCTTCCCAAGCCACCATTCAAGTCCCCTCCCAGCCAGCCCCCTGCCCACCTTCAGATCACAGAGTTCATGACCAAACCTATCGCAGCTTCTCCACAACCGGACACTTAATGCAGATGGCTCTGTCCCCAGGATGGCTCTGAAAGCAGTGCCCATCGCTTAACAGTTTCTTCTTGCTGTTTTGTTTTTGTTTTTTCCAAGGTAGGGCTTGAACTGGTGGAGGGGAGAAGAAATAATCTTCTTATGATGTCTTAAAAAAAATAAATACTGTTCTAAGAAAATCACCGGCCCTGAAATATGCAGGAAGGGGAATGGAATGTCTTCCACTCCTAATTAAGTTCCCAGCAGGAGGCGGAGGCAGAGAGGGACAGGGAACTTGGAGAGGATCAGAAAGATGTTGGGGTCCCCACCCTTGGGAGAGACAACGTCTTCCTTCATTATAAGATGTTCCCATGAGTATTTGTTCCCTCTGCTTTCAGGTCAGGTTATTTGCACACTCCCTTGCACAAGTGTTGGAATTCATCTGGACATTTCTCCCAAGCCAAATGCCATGTAATTCTCCTTTTGATAACCTACATTGCCTTATTTATTTCTCTAAATTATCTTGTACAACTTAAGCCATCTCTGCCCCCTTCTCACTCCTGAGTCAGCTCTGGTTACCATCATCCATGAGGGGAAGTCGTGTGAGTTGGGGATAGGAGGGCAGGGGTTGGGAAAGTAGTTGGCAAAGAAGCAGCAAAGGAAGATGGGGAAGGCTAGGGACTCTGCTACTGTCAGGCAGGATCAGCACCTCCTGGCAGACCACGGCTGGTCCTGAGGATGGTGAGGCTAATGGACTCTTTGCTTTTGAAGTATGTTTTACAGCTACTAATGGACTGTTTCTTACTGAATCTCGTTTCCTGATACACTCTAAAGCAACCATGTCAGAGGACAGCTCTCACAGCCCGCAATTTATGTTTCCTTCCTAGAGGGCTTGTCTTTAGGGCATTCTTTCCAAAACCTACATTCAACCCTGACATGTACAAGGCACTATTCTCAGCCTTGACATTTACCCATCTGATCTAACTCTAGAAACAATTTTATCTTTACAGTCAGATAGTTGGAAAGACTGGCCAGGTGTGGGTAAATGTTTCCTTGTTGTCTTGGGCACAAAGCTGGACCACATTTCCCAGCTTCCCTTGCCATTAGGTGGATGCAGTCATGTGACTGGGTTCTGCCCAGTGGGATGTGGGTGAAGGGGATGTGGGTCACTTCATGGCCTGGCCCATAAAGCTAGATTCTCTCTCCTTTTGTCACCTTTTGGGCAAATAGGGAGCTCTCTGATGACTGCAGGATGGAGGGGAATGAGGGAGCCATAAGGGGGAAGTATCCTGAGTCCCTGAGTCACACGGTGGAGGAGAGCTATGCAGAAAAGCCTCCTGACCAGGGACTGCTGTTGTATGAGTAAAACACAAACTTTCATAGTGTTAAACTACTATGATTTGGGTGACAGCAGAGAGCCTGCCCCGGCTACTACTTCCCCCATCCTATAGATTATGTAATTGAATTATGGCTGAATTTCTGTGACTTCCTCAAGGTCAAATGCTATTAAATGGCAGAGTGGGATTCACAAACAGATTTTCTGACTAAAACCAGGGCTTTTGCCACTCCACCATGCTGCTTCATCACCACTGCTGCTACTGCCTTTAAAGAAGCAACAAATCTGCTGAGACAAGCGATCATTCCATGCAGATGCGTTTATAGCTCATTGGTGCTGTCCTAATTAGGACCATAATGAAGCTGGCTCTAGGGGAGGGACTGAAATCAGGGAGGTAATCAGGGACATATCTGGGCATAATATGGAAAGAGATTCTGCAAAGTCACCTTTGAGGACCTCAAAGCAGTCTTAGCAAATGGCAGGCACCAGTGTTAGCCCAGGGAGGTTGGCAACTAGAATATGAAATGGCTGTGCTGTGCTAATTTTAGAAAAGGGCAGACCACTCATGGTCTCTGGGAAGAAGGAAGCCCACACATGGAAGGAAGAATCCTTGGAAAGTCAATATGCATGGCATTAGCCCACCAGTGCTCCTCTCATCCTTCGGTGGCTTAGTGGTGGCTACTGCACAAGGTCCAGCACCATAAATGGCCACAAGGTCCACCATGATCTGTTCACACTTGTTTTCCAGCTTAAACTCCCTTCCTTAAGGACAGCACAGGAGGAGCGTGGGGAACACACCTTCTGCTTCGGCAATTTCGACTCTTAACTCCCATGTTGCCCAGGTCTTTGCCAATGCCGTTCTCTCTGCATGGTTCCCCCATCCCCAGGCTCAGCCCCCTTCAAGCTCAGGCCAGGGACCCTCTCTTTCTCCAGGCTAGGATGAGGCCCCTGCTCTGAACCCAACATCCCTCTTGGCACCCCCACATTAAGGGCTTGCAGTTGTTTGTCCCTGCCTCTTATCAGACTATGCACCATGCACCCTGTGTTGCACTTGGAAGAAAGTGAGAGCACTGCAAATGCGAATGAGTGCGGGGTAGATGGCTGAATAAGTGGGATCCTGAAGGTAAGTCACCTGGCACCATAGTAGGTAGAATAATGGCCCCTGCAAAGCCTCCCACATGCTGATCCTTGTAACCTGTCACTGTGAAATGTTACACTGCAAAATGGAATTCAGTTTGCTGATCAACTGACCTTAATATCGAAGATCCTGGGAGTTCCCTACATGGCTCAGTAGTTAACGAACCTGACTAGGATCCATGAGCGTGTGGGTTCTATCCCTGGCCTCACTCAGTGGGTTAAGGATCCAGCGTTGTCACGAGCTGTGGTGTAGGTTGCAGATGCAGCTCGGATCCTCTGCTGCTGTGACATAGGCCGGTGGCTACAGCTCTGATTTGACCCTTAGTCTGGGAACCTCCATATGTGGTGGGTCTGGCCTTAAAATAGCAAAAAAAAAAAAAAAAAAAAGGAAGATCCTGGAGTATCCAGAGGGGCCCAAGGTCATTGCAAGGGTCCTTTAAAGATGGCAGAATAGTCAGCAGTGCAGTGACGCAACATGAGAAAGATCTGACCAGCCACCACCAACTTTGAAGGAGGAAGCAGCCACAAGCCCAGGAATGCAGGCAACCTCTATAAGCTGGGAAGTACAAAAAGAAAAACAGAAAACAAAACAAAATGAACAGAAAAGAAGGAATTTCCCTCAAGAACTTCCAGAGAGAAACACAGCCCTGCTGACACCCTGATTTTCACCCAGTAAGATCCCTTTCAGACTTTTGACCTCCAGAGCCTTGAGATAATATATTTATGTTGTTTTCAGCCACTGTTGGCGCTTATTTGTTGCACAGACCAGGGAAGAAATAGGCAGGCACTTTCAAACTGCACACCAAGTTCCCAAAGAGAAAACTTCTATTCATTCCCTACATTAATGGATCATCTTCTGTGCACAAGGTGTTGTGCTGAGATCTGGGGCAATGCAGAGATGAATCAGAACAAATACCCTCCATCCAGGAAATGTAGAGGGTGGGGGGTAGAGCAAGTCATGACCTGCCCCTGAAAGACCCCTGAAAGCAGGGAAAGAGGGAAGGAGCTAAAAGTGGGATGGGAGGAGTTTCCATTGTGGCTCAGCAGGTAACAAACCCAACTAATATCCATGAGGATGCAAGTTCAGTCCCTGGCCTTGATCAGTGGGTTAAGTATCTGGCATTGCCATCAGCTGTGGCATAGGTCACAGAGACAGCTCAGAACCCACATGGCTGTGGCTGTGAAGGAGGCCCACAGCTGCAGCTCGGGTTCGACCCCTAGCCTGGGAATTTCCATAGACTGCAGGAGCAGCCCTAAAAATAAATGAATAAGGAGTTCCCGTCGTGGCGCAGTGGTTAACAAATCCATCTAGGAACAATGAGTTTTCGGGTTCGATCCCTGCCCTTGCTCAGTGGGTTAAGGATCCAGCATTGCTGTGAGCTGTGGTGTAGGTTGCAGACGCGGCTCGGATCCCGCGTTGCTGTGGCTGTGGCTGTGGCTGGCAGCTACAGCTCCAATTAGACCCCTAGCCTGGGAACTTCCATATGCCTTGGAAGCAGCCCAAGAAATGGCAAAAAGACAAAAAAAAAAAAAAAGAAGAAAAAGAAGAAGGAATCAGTAAGTAAATAAAAATAGTGAAAAATAAGAGGGAAGGGAGCTGAACCCAGATGAATCTGAGACCAGATCTCTCCTTGCCCAACAGAGAGGTGCCGATGGGACTACCATAGGAGAGGGGCTTTGAAGGCAGCCATGCAGTGTGGGCTCTGCTCACACTGCCCAGAAACACGTGTGAAACATACATGTGGTTTCCTCCATATGGGAAAGAGCTGTCCTTGGTGACAAGCCTGCAGTAGATAGAGGATGAGAATCACAGAATGCCAAGGCTGCAGATCACTCTTGTCCACTTCCCTCATTTAACAAATGAAACAACAAAAGCTCAGAGCGGGAGATACCACCTTCATGCCGAAATCTTCCTTGACTGTCACCAAACATATGTAATCCTCCTTCCACAGCCCTCTCCTCAGCCCTGGTCCAGATCTCGACGGCAGTAACCATTACAGGTGTTACAGTGTGCATGTGGAGCTTGTCCTCAGCTCACTGCCCCGTCTATTTCTTAAAAGTGGGGGCTAAATCTTTTTTTTTTTTCCTTAATTTCTTTTTACAACTGCACCTGAGGCATACGGAAATTCCTGGGCCAGGTGTCGAATTGGAGCTACAGCTTCCAGTGACAGCCACAGCCACAGTCACAGCCACAGCAATGCCAGATCTGAGCTGCATCTGTGATCTATAGCACAGCTTGCTGCAACGCTGGATCCTTAACCCAGTGAGCGAGGCGAGAGATCAAATTTGCATCATGTTAACCCACTGAGCCACAAGGAAAAATTCCAGGGGCTAAATCTTATCCATTGTTTTATTTCACTTATCAGTGACTAATACATGGTAACTGAAAAGTAAATGTTTGTTGAATGAATGAATATAAGATCCAACAGAGAAAATCAGAGGAGCAGAGACTTCCCCAATCCAGGTGCCAGAGAAAAGAAAGAGATTATTGGCAAGCTTTCCGCAATAAATATGTGTCACTTTGATAGTCTGAAGGACCGCTGTGTTTTAAATTCACGATTTTGTTTCTTCCAAAGCCTGCATTTCTATCCTGCTACGCTCTTGGAAACCCAAGCTGTAATCCTCATTCAGTCACCCACCAGTTGCGTGACCGTGACCATTCATCTCTGAGAGCCTTAGTGTCTGCCTGCGGGAAGTGTGGATAACATAATGCTTGTTTGGTCAGGCTGTTTGGAGGCTGCCAAATAGTATTTGCACCCACCTCAATGCTCAGTATCTAGCAGTCACTCAATAAATGTCAACTTGAAGGAAGGCCCTTCAGGGAGACGCGGAGCCCATGATTGCAGCTCCCTCCCACTGCATCTGGGAGCAGGGAACTCTTTTCCCAACACGCCCTGCTCTGCCTTCCTCCTTCTCAAAACAGCAGCCCTTGTGCTGGCCTGGTCAGCCCAGGGAGCGCTCTGTTCCACCCAAAACTTGTGTCCAAAATGATCTCTCCTACAGAGTCATCTTCTAAAGCCTATGCTAGAAACGTCTTTGAGCAGATGACTCCTCTATATCTAAAAATAATGAACCAGTGAAACATGCTGGATTTGGGGAGTAAAACCCTAAATTTTAAAAAATCCAGCTACAACGGTGTATAATGTATAGTCCTAATAAAACGTATAAATATATTCAGACACCCAGATTCAAAGAGAAAAAAGATGAGAAGGAAATAAGGAGGAGTTCCGTTCGTGGCTCAGAGGTTAACGAACCTGACTAGGATCCATGAGGATGCAGGTTCGATCCCTGGCCTCGTTCAGTGGGTTAAGGATCAGGCGTTGCCGTGAGCTGTGGTGCAGGCTGAAGACGCGGCTTGGATCCCTCACGGCTGTGGCTGTGGTGTAGACCGGCAGCTGCAGCTCTGATTCAACCCCTAGCCTGGGAACTTCCACATGCCCTGGGTGTGGCCCTAAAGAAGGAAGTAAGGAGAAGTGTGCCATTACGACTCAAAGTGGTAAGATGATGCAGCGTTTTCAATTTGTTTGTTTGGTTTTGCCTTTATGTGTTTTAAAAATGTTTACCAGGAAAAATAAAACCTGAGTATTTTTCATTCACTTCTCTAAGCAATTCCTGAGGGAGAAGGCTCCACGGAGGACGTATTTCTGTTGGCTGCTGTGTTCCTCACAGGCCCACACTGTCTCTCCCCCAGGGAACGCGCCCAGATTTTTCCTGCCCTTACATGCCCGGTCCAGGCAAATTCATTTTTGGCCCTTTTTGCTCCCAGTTCCACATCTCCACGGCCGTGTCCGGCTCTGGGACAGGAAAAGTCCCCCTCGCCTCACTCCCCTCCTCCAAGCCCACCTTTCTCAGAGGGCTTCCGAGCCTGAGGCAGACCTGGAGGCCAGATCACAGCCCCGCCCACTCCCTTAGCCCCGCCCACCCCACCACCACCCCGCCCCCGTCCACCCCCCCACCCCACCCCCGCCCCCGGTCCCTGTGGACCTGCTTCCTTCTGTGCATCCGTCAAGATGATTCCACCCAGCGTCAGATAAGTAGAACCGAAGGTTGGGCCTGAAAGGGGAAGGGCTGGGAAAGTCGATGAAAACCATAACATCCTAAAGAAGCAGGAGTTCCCGTTGTGGCCACCAAGTTAGAACTAGTGTCCATAAGGATGCAGGTTGGATCCCTGGCCTGGCTCAGTGGGTTAAGGATCCGCATTGCCACAAGCGGTGGTGTCCGTCGCAGATGTGGTGAGATCTGATGTTGCTGTGGCTGTGGAGCAGGCCGGCAGCTGCAGCTCCGACTGGATTCCTAGCCTGGGAACTTCCATATGCTGCAGGTGCAGCCCTAAAAAGAAGGAAAAAAGAAATCCTAAAGAAGCAGGACTAAATTTGCATGACCTTGGAGAACCTAGACCACGCCTCTAGCATCTACAGGGTCTCAGATGGAGTGACAGAAGGAATTCAAGTGGCCCTTTGCAGCTTTTCCCTGACCCCTTCCTAGGAGGCAGGAGAGTGCATGCCTAAAAGGAAGGAAATAGGGTGTCCTTCTGTGAGGACGAGCCTCTCAGGAGAAAAACTACATCCCTTCCCAGCCAGAGGAAAGGAAACGCTCCCTCTCAGGGTGAGCAGAGCCCAGTGCCCGCAGCCAGCCCTGCAGGGAGCGTATTTACCTTGGCTTATCCATCCTCTGACTCATGGACTTAATTAAACTCTCTCCATCTCTGGCTATGGGTCTTTTTGTTATTATTTGATTTATTTAAACTAAAATAAAAACAAATTTCCCCTCCCCTCCCCACCCCCTGTTCTGGCAACCACCAATCTGTACCTTTAACCTTAGTTTTATATGTATTTATATTTTATAGATTATATAGATTATATACTATATATTACTATATTTTATTATATTTTAGATACATGTGGATTCTACATATAAGAGAGAGATCCTACAGGATTTGTCTCTGTCTGACTTATTTCACATAGCATAATGTGCTTGAGGTCCATTATACATACGAATTTATCCATTTCTTCTAGGTTGTCAATTTGTCAGCATATCATTTTTCATGGAGCCCCTTATGAACCTTCATATTTCTGTGGTGTCAGTTATCACATCTCCTTTTTCATCTCTTATTTGAGTTCTCTCTTTTTTTTTTCTTGGTGAGTCTAGCTAAAGATTTATCAATTTTGTGTATCTTTTCAAAGAACCTTTGCTGTTGTCTTTTGGTTTCTGTTTTATTTATTTCTGCACTAAACTTTATATTCTGCCTTCTACTAACTTCGGGCTTTGTTCTTCTTTTTCTAGTTGCTTGAGGTGTAGAGTTAGGTTGTGTGGGAATTGTCTTTTTTTTTTTTCTTTTTGCCATTTCTTGGGCCACTCCTGCAGCATATGGAGGTTCCCAGGCTAGGGGTCGAATCGGAGCTGTAGCTGCCAGCCTACGCCAGAGCCACAGCAACGCAGGATCCGAGCCGTGTCTGCAACCTACACCACAGCTCACGGCAACGCCAGAACCTTGACCCACTGAGCAAGGGCAGGGATCGAACCCACAACCTCATGATTCCTAGTCGGATTTGTTAACCACTGTGCCACGACGGGAACTCCAATTGTCTTCTTTCTTGAAGTAGATCTGTATCACTATGAACTTCCCTCTTAGAACTACTTTTGCTGCATCCCATAAATTTTGGTATGTAACATCTCCAACTTTCGTGTTTCTCAAAATATTTTTTATTTCTCTTTTGATTTCTTCTTTGACCCACTGGTTGTTCAGCATGTTGTTTAATCTCCACATGTTTGTGAATTTTCCAGTTTACCTTGAGTAACTGATTTCTAGTTTCATACTGCTGTGGTCAGAAAAAAAGTTTGATATGATTTCAATCCTCTTAAATTGATTAAGACTTGTTTTGTAACCAAACATATTATCTATCTTAGGAAATGTTCCCTGTGCACTTAAGAAGGATGTGTATTCTGTTGCTTTGTGATGGAACATTCTGTAAATATCTGTTAAGTCCCTCTGATCTAATGTATCCTTTAAAAGGCTGAATTTTCTGTCGTGGTGATCTATCAATTGATATAAATGGGGTATTAAAAATCCCCTATTGTTATTTTCTTCTCCCTTTGGATTTGCTTCTGTGTTGGGTGCATAAATATTTACAAACATTCTGTCTTCTTGTTGGATTTACCCCTTTGTCACTATGCAATGTCCTTCATTGTCCCTTATTGTTTTAAACTCTATCTTTTCTTATGTAAGTGTAGCTACTCCAGCTTTCTTTTGGTCCCATTAAGTCCTTCAAGCTATTTTCACTTTTTATTTTTCTTTTTTCTTTTTGCTGCTCTGATTGGATGAGTTCCACTGCCTGGGCTTCACATTCACTGACTCTTTCCTCTTCTTCATGTAGTCTTCTTTTGAATCCCTAGAGTGTATTTCCCAGTTCCATTATTGAATTCTTCAACTCTGCGACTTCTGTTTGGTACTTCCTTATATTTTCCATCTCTTTGTTTAAGTTTTCATTGTGTTCATCCATTCTTCTCCCCAGTTTAGTGAGAATATTTATGACCATTACTTTGAACTCTTTACCAGATAAATTATTGGTCTCCATTTTATTAAGCTTTTTTTTCCTAAGGTTTTATCTTGTTCTTTCATTTGGAACATATTCCTCTATTTCTTCATTTGGCTTACTCTGTGTTGGTTTCAGTACAGTACATGAAACTATCACCTCTTCCAGTCTTAAAGAAGTGGCCTCATGTAAGAGATGAAACTTTTCATTCTGTCCTGTCTCAGATCCTGCTTGTCCCTTAAGCCTCCATGCTTGTCTGAGCAGCCTATTATATTTCTAATCGCTCCCAGTAGTTGAAGATATGCCAAGACCTGTCCACATCCCAAAGGGGAGGCTCCCAATCACCACCTAGATTCAAACTGACTGAGAGCCAGACCCTCGAGCATTGGCTTTTAAATGTGTAACAGCCAATATATATGGTCCTCTGGGACCACAGCCATAAGCTCCACTGGCCACTAGGCCAGGTGATCTGGAGGTGTCCCCTGAGTGGCGTCACAGATATCAGGGCTTCACATGAAAGTACATACTCTCTTCAGCTGTGGCAAAGCAGAGGGAGAGCACCAAGGTGACACCCACAGCCTCTATTCCTTGAGTGTAGCTCCACAGGCTTCTAACTGTGCATCAGATCTGAAGCCTGCCCCTCAGGCCAAAGCTCCAGGACAAGAAAACAGGCCTCCTTCACAGAAATACCAGGGCATACGCCTCAGTCCACAGTCTCTGCAGTGTCCTGGCTATAGTAACCACTAAAAACCATCTCTCCAATTGCCACAGTCCCACGGGACCCCAGAACACAAGCCCCCTGGCCACCAGAGCCAGGTGGTCAAGGTGTGGCCCCTGGGTGGCAACTGCAAAATCCAGGACTCCAGGCCAAAAAACCCCAAGGCTCCAGATGCACAGAAATCTCTTATCCAGGTCGATCCTAGCCTCTAGAGTATAGCAGGCTGAGTGTAAAAACAGTGCCACCTCCCAAGATCTCAGGAAAGGATTATAGCCAGCCCTTAGGTGTATGTTTGATTAGAAGGCTGCTCCTCCGGCTGCAGTTATAATAAGCTAATAGGCCTCTGAGCTCCTGGGCCTGTTGCCGCTTCCTGGGCTGTGGGGATGGCAGCTGTTTAAGAACTCTTTCTCCATTGGTTACTGTCCTGTGGGACCCACGAGTGTAAGCCCCACTGATCACGGAGCCAGGTGATGTAGAGAAGTCCCCTGGCAGCAGCTACAAAAATCAGAGTGCCCAACATGGGTGTGAGTGCCTTTCTGGGTGACACGGATTTTTTTTCTTTTTCTTTTGGCTACACCTGTGACGTGGAAATTCCTGGGCCAGAGATCGAACCTGCACCACAGCAGTGACAACTCGAGATCTTTAACCCACTGCACCACAAGAGAACTCCTAGGTGACACCCGTGATCACAGTCCCCTAGTCTCCAAAGCCAGGGGATCAAGAGGCATGCCCTAGGCAACAGCCACAAAAACTGGGGCACAGATGTGTGCAAAAGCTCCTGTCCAGGAGACACGGGTGCTCAGAGCACAGCAAGGGGAGAGCAGAAGATGGCACCCACCAGGCTGCACCCCAGAGACTGTTTCAGACGGCTCCTAGATGGGGTGTTAAATTAGAGGCTGGCTTCCCCAGTCAACACTTTAATATAAGCAGGAGACCCTCCTTCCCTTAAATCTGGGTGTAATGTGCTGACCACGCTGGGCCCTGCGATGGGCAAGACTAAGTGTGGGAGCCCTTTAAGACCCACCACTCAGGAGTTCTCTTGTGGCTCAGTGGGTTGGGGATTAGGAGTTCTCTTGTGGCTTAGTGGATTGTCAGTGTTGTGGCTCTGGTCACTGCTATAACCTGGGTTCAATCTCTGGTCCAGGAGAGGTCAAAAAAAAGACCCATCATTTTTGTCTTTTTTTTGGCCTGCATCCTTGGCACACTCAGGTTCCCAGGCTAGGGGTCGAATCGGAGCTGTAGCCACCAGCCTACACCACAGTCACAGCAACGAGGGATCCGAGCCACATCTGCAATCTGCACCACAGCTTGCGGCAACACCAGATCCTCAACCCACTGAGCAAGGCCAGGGATCGAACCCACATCCTCATGGATGCTAGTCAGGTTCATTAACCACTGAGCCATGACAGGAACTCCAAAAGCCAAGTTTTGAGGGCTCATCTCTCTCCATTCGTTAAGTCCCATACAATGGGGTGCCCAGTGTGGGGTCTAAACCCCTGGCTTCTCAGGGAGAAGGTCCAGGTTCCAAGTTGCTTCCTGGTTGTGAGATGGGCACCAAGGTGGGGTTTGTGTATGAATTGTGTCCTTACCTCGATGTGGTTTTCTTGTTTGCCCAGTGTGATATTGTCACTCAGCCAATCTCTGGGGGTTTTCTAAGAAGAAATTGTTCCTGCATAGCTCTAGATTCCGTGCGTCCGAGGAAGGAGGTGGGTTCAGCACCTTCCTGTGCTGCCATCTTGAACCAGCTGTACCAGTACTTTTAATACACTGTTGGTTTTGTGTTTTTGTTTCTGTTTTTTAAATTCCAGCTGTGGCTTCAGAGCTGACTTGCATTCCCCATCTAGAAGCCATTTATAATCGCAAATATCAGGACTGATGACAGATGGAAGGGGTTACTTTTACGAATAAGCGTACAAGAGAATCCCCGATTCACTCTAAAGTTTTCTCGTTTTAAACTTGTCTCACTGCCTGCTGCTATTTCAGGGGAAAGTGCTGCCAAGTGGAGTTTTTCCATACTTGACTCGGAAGGGGTGGAGGGTAGAAGTTGATCCTTGTTATAACATCGGGGCCAACAGTTGGCCTGGAATAAGCATTCACGGCCAGATTTTCAAATTCCAGTAACCAGGAGCCCATAATGAAAAGACTCTTAGAAATCTCTCTCTTTCTCTGAGGTCTCGGGCCAAGAAAAGCAGGAACCTTTGACCTCCTCTGGAGCCAAAAGGACCTAAGGATGGAATGGAGACAGGCAAGAGTCCTGGCAAAGATCGGCACTGGGTGCTCTTATTCAAAGCATGTCTGAGATGAAGTCTCCCCCTCCTGGGTTTGCCAGACCACTCAGCCCGGGGAAGGGCAAGCTGGATCTCAGAACGGTTGTCTGTTGATTCTACCACACTGCACTCAGCTGGGGACCGGCCAGCTGGTCTATGTGCCCAAAGAGGCCCAACTGCCCACAGCCACCCTCCCCCAGGGGCCTTGGCTGCTCATTTAAGAACCAACCCCCGCTTCCTTGCCTTCTGGATAGAACTGGTCCTGGACTGCTTTTATTTTTTTCAAACCCTGGTGCACAAGCAAGATGTTTGGAAAATCTCCAGATGGTCAAAGGTGGAGTTGCCGTTGTGGCTCAGCAAAAATGAACCTGATTAGTATCCATGAGGATGCAGGTTCGATCCCTGGCCTCACTCAGTGGTTAAGGACCCGGCCCCGTTGCCGTGAGCTGCGGTGTAGTTCACAGACGCGGCTAGGATCTGGTGTTGCTGTGGCTGTGGTGCAGGCCGGCAGCTACAGCTCTGATTCGACCCCTAGCCTGAGAACCTCCATATGCCTCAGGTGCAGCCCTAAAAAGCAAAAAACTAAAAAAATTAAAAAGATGGCCAAAGTTCTGCTATGTTGGTCACTGATTCTCATTTGGAGAGTAATTCTGATCAAAATCAGTGGATCTGCTTCTGCCAAGGCTCTGGATAGTACCCAGGATAACTGAATCCTCTCTCTCTCTCTCTCTCTCTCTCTCTCTAAGAGAACTTAGCTACAAGGAGTTCACACGGGTAGGGTGATGTAGAAGAGATGCCTTCACTTTCTAAAAGTGTTTCTTACTAGAGCTTTAAGAAGTCTTCCCTGATCCCCAAGGGTTCAAGAAAGATGAGTGTCACAGGTGGGACCTTACTCCCTTACAGAGCTCTCTTCAGTGTCTTGAGAGCTGGGGTAGGAGCCAAAGAATCATCCCCAGAAAACAGCCTGAGCATGATTAAAACTTCATTGGGCAAAGCATTTCATGAGTAAAGAGCGCCCCCCTCCCATTATTGCTCCTTCCAGACTGAACAGAAAGATGCACACGAGTCGGTTTGCTACTGGTCAACAGAACCTGGGGCTGGAGTTCCCATCGCGGTGCAGCAGAAACAAATCCAACTAGGAACCACGAGGTTGTGGGTTCGATCCTGGCCTGGCTCAGCGGCTATAGCTCTGATTAGACCCCTAGCCTGGGAACTTCCATATGCCACAAAGAGACAAAAAAAAAAAAAAAAAAAAAAAAATAGAGCCCGCGCCTGTCCCCTGGAGCTGAGTTCCTCCTGGGTCCTAACACCTGAGGATGGAGGTTGGGAAACTTCAGGCACAGTAAGAAAGCCAGAGCCCTCCTGCAGGGAAGGGAATAAGGGCGTGGCAGCCACAGATGAGGCCCCATCTCCTTGCTCTTTCGCAGCCATCCACACCTGGCCGACCCTGGAGCTCAGCTATCAACCTTTCACTACCTGCCAGGGTTCCCTCAGGGGCCTCCAGTAGCAGTTACTGGAGATGACAATAGCCCACTGCCCACCTTGCCCCTTCCATGGACCCTGCAGAATCTGCTTCCCTTTGAGTCCTAGGGCATGCAGGTGCTGCTGCTGGTACTGCTGGTACCCAGCTAGCCACACCCATCCCATAGATCTTCCATCAATCAAACGGGCCTTGCAGTGGCCACCCTCTTCTGCCCCCATAGTCTCTCTCGCCTGTTCCCTAAGCCATGCTGGGCAACTCCAGGAGTGCAGAGCTCCCACCCAGTAGAGCAAAGCAAGGCTTGGCAGCAGCCCTGCCCAGAACCCAGCATCTGACTCCAGTTGGGGAAGGCAAGCCCTCATCAGAGTGGCAGGACCCAGGCTTAGAAAGCAGAACTTCTGTCCTAGAGGTTCTTACATAACCCAGGGTCCCTCCCCTGCTCCCTGTGCCAATCTGTGACAAAAGACTCCAGCAGGTAGAGAAGGGGCTCCATGAAGGTGGGCCTTTGGGTAGAAAGGGGTTCCACAGATTATGCTAGAGCTTTGTGCGACTCACAGATTCCTTTGCTTGCCACTGTCACTGTAACCCACATTCCTCGACAACAAAATTAGTTTTCCAGCAGTCTCTGTCAAAGGAATGTTTAAAAGCTTGGCAAATTTGTGACAACATGGACCTGGAGGACACTATAAAGTGAAAGAAGCCCGTCCTAGAAAGACAGGTGCTGTATGATCTCATTTATATGTGGAATCGAAAAATAACCAAATTCACAAGAGTCAGAGAGTAGAATGGTGGTTGCCAGGGGATCTGGGAAGGGGATGAATAACTTCCAGGGCCCTCTTACACAGCTTCTTGCCTATTGCTAACAATTGCTTAGCTTAAAACTTTCCTAAGAGGATAAACGTATGGTATGTGTGCTAATAATAATAATAACAATAATAAATAATAGAGCAAGGAGTTCCCATTGTGGCCCAGTGGTAAGGAACCTGACTGGTATCCATGAGGACGTGGGTTCAGACTCACTCCGTGGGTGAGGAATCCAGTGTTGCCGTGAGCTGCGGTGTGGTCCACAGATGTCACTGTGATCCTGCGTTGCCGGGGCTGTGGTGTAGGCCACCAGCTGCAGCTCCGATTCAAAGCCCTAGACTGGGAACTTGCATATGCCTCACACTTGGCCCGAAGGAAAAAAAAAAAAAAAAAAAAAAGCAAAAATAAATAAATAAACAATAGGGCCAAAGGAAAGCTTGGGAGGTGCTGGAGGTGTCCTTGGCCTTGACGGTGGGGATGGTTTCCTGGGTTATACTTCTCCTCAAACACCTTAAGTTGTGTACATTTAATATGTACATGTCAATCATACCTCAATGAAGTGGCTTTAATAATTGGCAAAATCAGGAGTTCCCGTCATGGCGCAGTGGTTAATGAATCCGACTAGGAACCATGAGGTTGCGGGTTCGGTCCCTGCCCTTGCTCAGTGGGTTAACGATCCGGTATTGCCGTGAGCTGTGGTGTAGGTTGCAGATGCGGCTCGGATCCTGCGTTGCTGTGGCTCTGGCGTAGGCCAGTGGCTACAGCTCCGATTAGACCCCTAGCCTGGGAACCTCCATATGCCACGGGAGCGGCCCAAAGAAATAGAAAAAAGACAAAAAAAAAAAATTGGCAAAATCAATAGAAAAAGGACAAAGTTTTTTGAAAGGTAATCCTGAAAAAAAAAGTCTGCTTGCTTGTTTGCTTCATGGAGAACCAGGGCAAAAAATTGGGGAGGGGGGAGCACACCCTGGAGGTTCCAGCAATGCTCAGGTAGCAGTCCCAAGAGTTTCCCAACAGATATTATCTTTGGGATTCAGGGACAAGAATTAGAACTCTCAGGGATTTTTAGGAATTCTCCAAGTCCTAAGTTATTTAAGTATTTCTCAAATTATCCATACTCTTTCCTCATTATTGTGGATATCTAAAAAGTTGTATAATAAAGGAGAAAAAATTTTTTTCTTTTTGTGGCTGCACCTGTGGCCACGGAAATTCTGGGGCTAGGGGTCGAATCAGAGCTGCATCTGTGACCTGCACCACAGCCACAGCAAAGCCGGATCCTTAACTCACTGGGCTAGGCCAGGGATGGAACTTGCATCCTCACAGAGACTGCATCGGGTTCCTAACCCGCTGAGCCACAATGGGAACTCCATAAAGAAGAAGTATTAAGTTTAATCATATTTATAAAAACTGCAGTCTATGGCACATATTGGAACACTGGAAAACACCAGCAAACATTACTGTGTATTATTTAAATAAGGTAACATTCAGATCGTCTGGTGAGAGGTTCACTAGTTAACAGCACTAGTCAGAATCATACGTTGAAACTGCTAATTTCAGGATATATTTTGTTTCTAAAATGTATTATTTCCTGGAACCCCATTAGTAAGATTTGTATGATGCATAAAAAGTATATTAATAAATTAATAAAATGTATTTTTTTATTTGCAACAATTACCATTAGAGACAGGCAGGTCACAGATGTACTATATGGCTCTTGCTTAGAGAAAGGCCATCCCTGCTTTCCTTTTTCGTGCTCCTGTCCTGGTTTCTGAAACTATCATCCTTAACCTTGGACTCTGTGTGTTAGTGTTTCCTGCTCTCACGTTCCTCGGGACTTCTCTGTCCCTTGCGAAGCTTTCATTCTCACAGGAGAATGATCAAGCCCTTTCCTGTTTTCCTAACTTTTCCACTGTTTTTTCTTGAAATTGGAAATTTGGAAAAACACAGAAATTTCCCAAGAAATGCTGGGGAATTCTCACATGGCAACACCAGTCAAGAGGCGCTGAAGGCCCGGCAGGGAGGGGAAGCAGGGAGCTTGGAAGTGCGGGGGAGCAGCCGGGACCTGGGGACAGCAGACAGGCTCGGGACAAAGCACCTGTGAAAACAGGAAAGCATAAGCCCACTTTCTTCCATTTAGCCTTGGCTAGAAAAACTTATTGGAAACAGAAACCACCAGCCTTCTTTAGCAATTAATGAAGAACCTTTACAGAATAAAGAAGATTGACAAGGTGCTTGGAAAACACGAGTCCTGAACGTGAGGACTTGCCGAGGAAGAAGGAAAAATATTAGGGATGTCGACACAACTGTTTACATCCGTGGAAGTTTGGACGGCACCTGTTTCTTATCTTGTGGTCACAAATTTGAGTTTCTGCCTCGGGCCTTTGTTAAGAAGGCCAAACGACACCTAGCAACATTGAGAGATGTGATTTTTATCCTTCCAAAGTCAGTAGAAATCTTGAAATCTCTTGAGACAGGTTTACTCCTTGAAACTACACTTGTCAATGTTTGCAGTTAAAAACTATGTTCGTGGAGTTCCTGTCGTGGCGCAGCAGAAACAAATCTGAGGAAAAATGAGGTTTTTTTTCAAAAAGGAGGTTGCGGGTTCGATCCCTGGCCTCGATCAGTGGGTTAAGGATCCAGCATGGCTGTGAGCTGTGGTGTAGGTTGCAGACACGGCTCAGATCTGGTGTTGCTGTGGCTGTGCTGTGGGCCGGTGGCTACAGCTCCTAGCCTGGGAACCTCCATGTGCCACAGGTGAGGCCCTAAAAAGACGAAGGAGGGGGGCGGGGGGAGGGGGAGGAGGAAAAGGAGAAGGAGAAGAAGAACTATGTTTGTTAAAATTAGGGAGTTCCCTAATGGTCTAGTGGTTAGGACTCAGCACTTTCAGCACTGCAACCTGGGTTCAGTCCCTGGTCTGGGAACTGAGATCCCACATCAAGCCCTGCATTCTTCAAACAAACAAAAAAACAAAAAATTTAAAAAACTAAAAATTAAAAAAAAAAAACTATGTTTGTTAAAATTAGAACAAAAACTGGAGTTCCCCTTGTGGCTCATCAGCTTAAGAACTAGACTAGTATCCATGAGGATTCGGGTTCGATTCCTGGCCTCTCTCAGTGGGTTAAGGATCCAGCATTGCCACGAGCTGTAGTGTAGGTTGCAGATGTGGCTCAGATCTGCTTTGCTGTGACTGTGGTGTAGGCCAGCAGCTACAGCTCTGATTCAGCCCCTAGCCTGGGAACCTCCATATGCTGTGGGTATAGCCCTACAAAGATGACAAACAAACAAAACAAAAAAGCAACCATTGATGATTCTTGTCTGAAACAATTTTAATTATGGGGATTGCCAAATAATTTTCTAATTTCATAATTCTTCCCATATTATTAGTTAGTTTCCTACTATAAAGAAGAGTTTTTCCTTTTCCACACTCATTCATTCATTCGTCCATCTGTCCATTTATCCACTCACTCATTGTTATGGACCCATGGATTATTTTATTCTATGGCTTATCATCTATATAATAAAACCATTGTTTAGTTTAATGCTCCACTAAACCCAATCCTAGATTTGGCCAGTAGGAGTCCCTGGAATCTGGCTGCTGCAGTCTGTGACCTGTCCCCATCATTCTTTGAGAAGTGCTTTATATCCCAACATAGCAAAACGTCACAGCTCCCAAACCCGAGAATCAGCTATTTTTCCAGAGAGCCCTAATTCCTTTCACTGGAAAATATTTATAAGCCAAGATCTGGATGCTAGATACTGAGTGTGTGTGTGCATTTAAAATTGCAAAGTATAATTAAGTTCACTTGGTTTTATTTGTACTCCATTTGGGGCTTCCCTTGATTCTTATTGGTTTTATGTATTTGTGCTTTAAGTATATGAAATATAACATAGTTCTAAAAATCTAAATTATAGGGAGTTCCCTGGTGGCTCAGTAGGTTAAGGATCTGGTGTCCTCACTGCTGTGTCTCAGTTCGCAGCTGTGGCTTGTGCTGGATCCCTGCCCAGGAACTTCTATATGCTGCAGGCACAGCCAAAACAATAAAAAAGAAAAAGAAAAAGAAATAAAAAAATTAAAAGTTTAAATTATAGGGAAAAAACATATATTCTGAGAAGTGTCACTCCCTTGCCATGCATCTTCCATCCTGTTCCTACACCCAGTCCTTCCCACCCTATTCCCAACCTGCACCACCCTCTGGTAACCAATCTCATTAGTTTCTAGCTTGTCGTTTCATTTTGCAGAAATGAACGCATATATAGTTCCTCCTTATATCTTACCTAAAAGACATGTACATTCGATGCTATTTTTTTCCCCCTTTTGTGCCGGAAATCACTCCACAGCAGTTTCAAAAAATGGTCCTCATTCTTTTTACAGCTGCCTAGTGCCCCACGGGGTGGATGTACTTGACCACACTCTGATGTCTGAGCATGTGGTTTGCTTCCAACATTTCACAATTACAAGCCAGACCGCAAAGAATTATTTCATATATAAGGATTTTTTTGTGTGTTTGGAGCTGTAAATTCCTAGGGGTGGAATTACTGGCACAAATAAAAAAGGCACTGATGGTATTTTTAGATATTACCACATAGTCCTCCAAAAGGATTGTACCAGTTTGCATCCCTTCCTATCAAAGTATGAGGCTGCCCATTTCCCACAGCACTGCCAACCAATGTGTCATCACACGCCTTCATTTTCACCAAGTTAGGTGAAAATGACCTCAGGACAGTTTCGATTTGCATTACTCTGTGACTGAGGTTAAACATTTTTTTCACGTGTTTAAGAATATTAAGCTAAGCTGTGGTGTAGATCACAGATGAGGTTCAGATCTGGCCTGTCTGTGGCTGTGGTATAGGCCATAGGACTTCCATATGCCACAGGTCCAGCCCTTAAAAGCAAAAAAAAAAAAAAAAAGAATACTGTATCTTTGGAGTTCCCTTGTGGTACAGTGAGTTAAGGATCTGGCATTGTCACTGCAGTGGACTGGGTGGCTGCTGTGGCATGGGTTTGATCCCTGCCTGGGAACTGCCACAGGTTGCAGATGTGGCAAAAAAAATTTTTAAATAAAAAAAAATTTTAAAAGATAAAAAAGAGGAGTTCCCTCCATGGCTCAGTGGTTAGCGAATCCAACTAGGAACCATGAGGTTGCGGGTTCGATCCCTGGCCTTGCTCAGTGGGTTAAGGATCTGGCGTTGCCGTGAGCTGTGGTGTAGGTCACTGAGGTGGCTCAGATCCTGTGTTGCTGTGGCTCTGGTGTAGGCTGGCAGCTACAGCTCTGATTAGACCCCTAGCCTGGGAACCTCCATATGCCGCAGGTGCAGCCCTAGAAAAGGCAAAAAGACAAAAAAAAAAAAAAAAAAAAAAAAAGATAAAAAAGAATATTGGACATGTACTTTTTAAAAAATTTGGCTATGAACTACATTTTTCCCTTCAATATACTGAGCAGAAGCTAGAAGTCATACATTTGTTTGTTTTTGTTTTGTTTTTCTTTTTAGGGCCACAACTGCAGAATATGGAAGTTCCTGGGCTAGGGGTTGAATTGGAGCTTCAGCTGCGGCCTACACCACAGCCACAGCAACACTGGATACTTAACCCACAGAGCGGGGCCAAACCCGTGTCCTTATGGACACTAGTTGGGTTCTTAACCTCCTGAGCCACAACAGGAACTCCTAGAAGTTATACATTTGTTTAACCTGTTCCTTTTTTATTATTATTTTTATTTTTTAAGGCTATACCTGTGGCACATGGAGGTTCCCAGGCTAGGGGTCTAATTGGAGTTAGAGCTGCCAGCCTACATCACAACCACAGCAACACCAGATCCAAGCCATGTCTTTGACCTACACCACAACTCTCAGCTATGCCAGATCCTTAAGCCACTGAGCGGGGCCAGGGATCGAACCTGCAACCTCATGGGTCCTAGTCAGATTTATTTCCACTGCGCCACAATGGGAACTCCCTTCTTCTCCCAACTTAACGCCCACTCCCACCAATCTCCAAGACCTGGCCAAAACTGGCAACCCTTGACATTACATCCCCCTAACTCACCACCTACAGGAAAGGATTTATCCAGTGGGCAGCAGAGAGGACCCCTGATTCAGCATTTGCCTACAATCCCTTCTTCGTGCCCCAGTAAGCAATGCCTCTCTGTTTCAAGCCTCGTTTTCCCCATAGTTTTCAGGGATTTAGAAGGAAACAGGTAATCAAATCTGTTAGATGCTCTAAGCTCCTTTGAGAAAGACCCAGAGGAACCTGGATTTTCCCACCTTCCTCACAGCCTGGGCAGAGCGGGGCTGGCTAGTCAGATGTCCTCTTCTCCCCTCGGCCTCCGAAGCCCTGATATGGGAGAGAGGGAGTAACCCAAAGAAAACCGCTGGGGAGGGGGGGGTGATTGGAGGGATTTGTTTTTAAGATTACTTGTCTATTTGTTGCATGTTTCGGGAGAGTCCTGGCTGAAGTTGCAGTACACACACACACACACACACACACACACACACACACACACACTCTCTCTCTCTCTCTCCCCCTCCCCCAGCTGAGCAGCGTTGCATGTAAAAGCCATTCCGGTGTCAAGAAGCCAGGCTCCCTGAGGCTCGCTGGACATTAGCTTGACCCCCAGTTTCGGACAGTATACTGTATTGTCCACACCTGGGCAGTGCAGGTCTGGAGGACAAGCAGGTAGCCATCTAGAGAGGCCTTCTTTATCTCCAGACATCGCTTGGTGGCTCTGTTTATGACGGCTCTTCCCTGGATGGGAAGAGAAAGAGGTAAGGTACCGAAAGCCCCTGGTGGTGCCTCACGACCCCAGCTCCCACCCTCCCGGCAATGCTCAGACGCGAGCCTGATGCTCCGGAGGAGAAACGGAGCATCACCGAACGCAGAGAGGGACCATCCAGGGCTTCCTCTCCTGGCCCCACAGCGAAGTCACCACTGAGCCAGGAGTAAGCAATGCTGTGCTGGGCTCCTAAGCGCTCACCCACCTCTCCTGACATGGTAGCCTCGGGTCAGCACCGCCGGCAAGGGAGGATGCAGCTTGGAGCACCCTGGTCCTTGTCTACTCGACCCTCCATTCCACGTCTTCACCCCTGAGCCCGTGAAACCCAGCAGGACCCTGCCTCCCTCCCTTGGCGAGGCTGTGCGGTAGGGCTGGAGCAGATGCCCGTTCAGGAATCTCAGCCTATTTTCTCCACCTGTTTTCTCTGGGGGGGCGGTTCCCGCCTCCCCTGTTGTGAGGGTGTCACTGAGGTTTCCTACTGGGAACATTAAGGGCATTAAAGTCGAAGAGTTGGAAGTTCCCCTGTGGCACAGCTGGTTAAAGATCCAGCATTGTCACTGCTGTGGCATGGGTTCATTCTCTGGTCTGGGAACTTACATGTGCTGCAGGTGCAGCAAAAAAAAAAAAAAAAAAAAAAAAGTCCAATTGTCAGGGTTAGATCCCTGCTCCACCATGAACAGAGAGGTTTGGGCAAGCTACCTAACTTCTTTAAATCTCCATTTCCTCACCTATAAAACGGGTCTAGAGTTATTATCAGGTAAACGTTGGGGTGAATATTTCTCGGGCTCTATGCCTGACATGCAAGATGTGCAATAGAGCTTAGTTCTCCCCTGCCTCTCCCTATCCTAACAGGGACGAGGGAAGGAGGGCATCCTTCTCTGTGCTCCCTTGCGCCGCCTCCAAACCCCGACCCTCTCTGCTCCCCATCTGCTCCCCATCTGCTCATCTTGACCCTGAAGGTCATGCCCTCTGACCTGGGCCTGTCCGCTTCTCCTCGTTCTTCCCTCCCCACAGCCCTCTCCATCCCTTTGCAGGATCTACGCTAGTGCCTGGGCAAAGTTCCCTTTACCCTCAGAGCTCACGGCATCCATTTGGATGTCAGATGAGAAGCCCACATCTCGCTGCCACCTCAATGACCCACCCCGTGTTTTCTCAATGCCAGCAGGGCCGCCACTTTACATCCAAATGCTCTGCTCCCTCTCTGACCCTCACCTGCCTGCCTCTCATCTCTGCCGATCATAAACTGCTCCCCCACCCCCAGTTTCACCTGCCCCCTGCCACAGTGGACTCCCTCTGCTGTCACCTCCCTACCTCCCTGGGTGCCCCCACCCAGCATCAGTCATCAGGACTGGCTCTGGTTCTTGAACTTCCTCCATCCCTCCCCCGGCTCCTTTCTCTGGGCCCCTAACTCCAGACCACAGAACACTTGTGAAAGAGTCCACTTGACGGAGAACGCCTGGCCCCAAAGTAAGTGCCTAGAGCAGTCTGGCCTCAGAACTTGGCTTACTCCTTGGGGCTACTCTTCCAGGCCTGTTTAACAGGCTTTATCCCTCCACCCAGCCCTTGAGGCTCCCTCCACTACATGCCTTGATTTTTCCCTTTGTCAAGAAGACCGCGCTTCCAGCCAATTGAGCCCCCTCCCAAATGCCAATGAGCAATCTCAGGGTGCTACTCGGGGTGGGGGTGGCCGTCTCAAAAGAGCTGCCCCGCCTCTGTCTCTACTGTCAGCCTTGTGCTCGGAGCCCAGCCAGCCTCGATGCCGGAGAAACGCTCTTCCTGTCTGACATCCTTCTCTGATTTCTCCCTCTTGGCAGATTCCCTTTCTACTGACTTTAAATATATCCAAATGTCCTGATATTCAAGGCAGAAAAAAAGCTCCTTAAGTCTTCCATCCTTTTCCAACCAACATTCAGCCAATGTGTGGGTTGTGTCAACAAAGAAAATAGGACACAAACGGGGGGGAGGGGGGCAACGTGCCCTCAAACATCATTTTCACACCTGAAAGAACTGTGGTCCCAAGAGATGAGATGGCTATGAAAGGGTTAAGTGGCAAGACCTGACCCAAACCTGACTTGAAATCAGGTAATGCAGGACTGACATGGTTTTCTCCCTCTTTCACTTTTGGAATTCTTGGCATGGTGATCATAAAAAGGGACCCAGCCTGGCCATCAGAGTGGTGGGCAAAATGTCCCCCAATGTCCTTCAGCATCAGAGCTCACACCAGCCAAAATCTGTATTTTTTTTTTTTCTTTTTGGCCACACCATGGCATGCAGAAGTTCCAAGGCCAGGGATCGAACCTGAGCCACAGCAGTGACAACACTGAATCCTTAACCAGCTGCAAAATCTGTAGCCACAAGGGAACTCCCCCAAATCTGTGTTCTGTCATCCATGTCAGTCTGCTGAGAAAGTGATTTTCCAAAATTCTCTTGGCAAGGAAACCTTCAGAATGTTTAGGATATCATCATTATTTCTTTAGCATACGTAGTAGCTGTAATCCTCAGATTTAGGATAAAAAATAGATGTGAAGAGAATCAAACACAATAATTGCGAAAGATTCTGTGTATATTTACTATTGTAAAGTACTTGCTACGCTTGGGAGTTCCTGTTGTGGCACAGCAGAAATAAATCTGAGTAGTATCCATGAGGATGTGGGTTCCATCCCTGGCCCCGCTTAGTAGGTTAAGGATCCAGCATTGCCAGGAGTAGTGGTATAGATTGCAGACGTGGCTTGGAAGTGGCATTGCTGTGGCTATGGAGTAGGCTGGCAGCTGCAGCTCTGATTTGACCCCTAGCTGGGCAACTTCCATACACTGAAGGTACAGCCCTAAAGACAAAAAAAAAAAAAAAAAAAAAAAAAAAAAAAAAAAGAAAGAAAGAAATTATTGCATTAAATTTATACAGTCTATAATGTTCAAGGGAATTCATTAAATTATAAAATCCCCTATAAAGTTGATAAGAAGAGATTTTAAAAGTTCTTGCCACAAGGAAAAAAACTGTAATTATGTATGGTGGTGGATGATAACTAGACTTATCACGGTGACCATTTTGCAATAAACACAAAATTATGTATAGTATATCATGTACCTGAAACTAATAATATGTCAATTATATCTTAGTAAAAATAAATCTGAATAAATAAAATACTATAAATAACTTTATACTCATAAATTTGAGAAATGGACCAATTCCTCAAAAACCATAAACCACCAAAACTCAGTCAAGATGAAATAATCTGATAGCCCTATACCATTAAAAAAGATTCGGGGAGTTCCCATCGTGGTGCAGCAGAAACGAATCCAACTAGGAACCTTGAGGTTGTGGGTTTGAACCCTGGCCTCGCTCAGTGGGTTAAGGATCCAGCGTTGCCATGAGCTGTGGTGTAGGTCACAGACGTGGCTCTGATCTGGCATTGATATGGCTGTGGTGTAGGCTCTGATTAGACCCCTAGCCTGGGAACCTCCATATGCCATAGGTGCGGCCCTAGAAAAAAAAAGCAAAAATAAAAAAATTCAACTGATAACTTAAAAGCTCCTGAGAAAGAAATATTTAGGACCATACAGTTTTCCTGAAGAATTAGAGCAAAAATGTAAAGATAGATTAGCACCAGTTTAAGGCAATCCCTTTCAGAAAATCCCTCTTCCAGAAACTGGTCTAATCTCCCCACTCATTTTATTCAACACATACTAACAATTCTAGCCAATGTAATAAAGCAAGAAAAACAAATAAAAGTCATACAGATGGAAAAAAAATAAATGATTATTAAAGCTTGCTAAGTTTATAGTGAAGTAATAATATTTCTAAACTGAACATAAAAGCTTAAAGAAAAACTTGGGTCATGTTTATAACTTTAATCATTTCAATATTTTTTTAAACCAAGGTAAACTTGTAATAATATTTCTGCACTCAAAAGATAACTTTAAGGGCATCTGAACATCACATTTAGCACACTAGGCTTGCCAGAGGTTCAAACATGCTCTTCTTGGTGACTCCAACTGACAGATCTCACCACCTTGCCAGGCAGCCCATTCTTTGGTAAGCCAGATTAAGCTGCTAGGCTGTTAGAAGGTCTTCCCCCTGCCCTTTATGTTAAGTCAAACTCTGCTTCCTTGATCTCCAGCCACTGGTCTCAGTTCTGCACTTCTGCAGACACTGAACAAGTCTACCTCCTCTCACTCAGGAAGACAGCATCATCTTTTCTCTGGGTTCACTTCTCCAGGCTCACACCTCCAGGTCTGCCAATCTTTCATTTGCTCTGTAGCCTTCAATGTGCTAAATGCTAGAGAGAAAAGACCAAGCAAAACCCAGGCCCTGCATCCCAGCTCATAGTCTAACGATGGAAAGAACCAAGCGAGGAGGCAATTAGAAGAAATCATGAGACAAGACCTATAAGAGGGGCCCTGAGAACACACAGAAGAATCACCCACCCTGGTCCTAGGGAGTCACAGATGACATCTCAGAGACAGCCATCTCCAGGGCCAGAGGAACACTTTTTATTTGGCCCAGTGGAGACAGGGAAGGAGTGGGAACAACATGTACTAAAGGGCCTAGGGACAGGGAACATGGCCTTTCATAGAATTATATATAATTCCATATAGTTGGAGCTTAGAGTAGGAAGACAGAACTTACCCTCCTCTGCCTTCAGACTGAGATTGTCTAGCTCAGAGAAACTTAATCCAGGATCCCCAAACCCTCTGAAATTATATGTAAAATTGTGCACATAGGTTGCCACCTATATGTTTTCCTGGAGACAGGCTATAGCTGGCAGCAGATTCGCCAAGCTTTAAGTTAGGAATTACTGTCAGACTGTCCATGTGCCCCAACCTGCTCAGAAATAGTTCACAGACAAAGCATCACCTCCCTCCCTCAGGACATCACATTCTTGCCAAAGTGACTTAAGAACGCAGCGTTATCACATAGTAAATTCACGTGTAGACTGTGGTTAACCAAGTCCCTCGTGCCTTTGTCATGTGACTTCTGCCAGGGTCCCTCCACCCTGTTCTAGTCCAGTGTTAAATCAGGGCACTTTTTTTTTTTTTTTGGGCCACATCTGTGGCATATGGCAGTTCCAGGGCTAGGGGTCATATCCAAGCCAGAGCTTCATCTACACCACAGCTTGCACCAATGCCAGATCCTTAATCCACTGAGCAAAGCCAGGGATCAAACTTGCATCCTTATGGATACTATGTCGAGTTCTTAACCCAATGAGCCACAACTGGGAAACTCCTACATCAGGGCTTTTACATCAGTTCCTGCCAAATATCAGCCCAGGGCTCCAGACTCTCTGATTTTCATTAATCATAAGACTAGTATTAGCAAGCTAATATTATTAAGTGCGTCCCATGTGCCAGGCACCATGCTAAATGCTTTCCACATGTTATCTCACTTAATCCTCCCAACAGGCTTATAACCTAGATACTCTCTTCTCCATTTTAGAGATGAGGAAACTGAGTCTCAGAGAGAAGGAAATTGCTAAAGGTGACTGAACTAGGATTGGAAGATAAACTCTTAACTGCTAAGTAGCAACAGATTCCAAGATTTTTTTCCCCTTGGCCACTCCGCCTTGGTCAACAGACTCAGTAATTCTTTTTTTTTTTTTTTGCCACACCCACCATACGCAGAAGTTCCCAGGTCAGGGACTTAAGCCGCCACAGCGACAAGGCCAGTGACAACACCAGCTCCTTAACCCACTGCGACACAAGAGAACTCCCAGACTCAGGAATTTTTGCCCAGTGTTTTATGCCCAGACTAGAAAAATGTCTGGTCTTTTCCCTACACACTACCACAAAATCCATCTTTCTAAAACACTATCAGGGCAAAGGTGCACTTCTCAGACTACATTCAAAATTTCTATCTTTAAAAACAAAACCAAACATGGGACTCACTGGTTTAAAATCCCAATGTATGTACAGTCCATTTTCGACAGCCTTGGAACATGGCTCTAAAGTGGGCTTCTCCCCTTTGCCAGGGTCTGTCAGGCAGTTATCTTCAGCATCTGTCTTAGCAATCAGTGGTCCCACGTAGAACTCCCCAGTTAGGTGGTAGTAGACATTCTGAAAGAGGACAAAAGGATCTTCCATGGACACTAGAGGGAATGCCCTTGACTTCACAGAGGGCATAAAGACTGCGCTTGGGTCCCCTAGACACCCAGTCACCACTGGTAAGCACTGAACTTTCCCGGGTAACGAAGAGTCCCCTCTGCTCTCTTCCCCAGCCCCCAGCCCCAGCTGATTCTAGAAAGAGGACAGGGAGTTCCCACTGTGGTGCCGCGGAAACAAATCTGACTAGTATCCATGAGGATCCAGGTTCAATCCCTGGCTTTGCTCAGTGGGTCCAAGATCTGGCGTTGCTGTGGCTGTGGGGTAGGCTGGCAGCGATAGCTCCGATTTGACAACAACCAGCCTGGGAACTTCCACATGGAGCAGATGTGGCGGTGTGGCCCTAAAAAAGAAGAAACCCCAGCTCTGGGCTTATTGTCAAGAAACTTAGCAAATTCTCAGTCTTTCACTGCCTTGCTCAGTGAGCTTGGGCAAATGGGATGTTTTCCTGTCTGTTTTCTCATTTCTGAAATGAAAATGCTATCTCCCCTGCATACCTCAATACATTCTTATAAGGGCAAAGTGAAAAATAACAGGATAGATGGAAAACGTCCCTGGGTACACCTTCCACGTGGTGCCAGATCTCTCCTATCCCGTGGAGGGACTTCCATTCAGCCTCTCTCTTCTCTAAGCCTCTGTTTCCTTCCCTATAGAAGAAGCCACAGGTGGTATCACCTGTCACCTTCCAGAACACACGAAGGCAGAGGGAGGATGGGCAGGGCAGTGGGAGGATGGGAGAAAGGAAGGGACAGTAGGTGTTTTCCAATGATGATATTACTACGGAGAATCAATATGACAGGGCATAGCCTTTCTACCATCCTCTCTGTACCTGAAATGGAATGACTTCTCAACTGAACTTGGAAGTGCTTATTATAAGCCCAGGCTTGGGCTTCACCCTTGCCCATTACCCAGGGTGCTCAGCTCCTGCATCCCCATCATCTAACTCCAAGCCCAGATCAGCCAGGGGCTGAGCCACAGCAGACTCAACCTGTCAGGGCGGGGAAGGTTGTGGAAAATACCTGGGAACTGTACTGATGACAGCGATACATGATGGGGCTCTTGTGTGGACTAGCTCCCTGATCCAGGCAGACACTTTCATCCAATGGGTTTTTCATCTGAAGGGGCAAAACACACAGCAACGCTGTAGGGAAGAGGCAGAGAAGGAGGGTCCCCAAGGCTCCCAGGCTGTGCATTCTCCCCGTACTCTAAGGATGCCAGAGGAGCTCCTGTTGTGGCTCAGCAGGTTAAGAACCTGACTAATATTCTTAAGGATGCCAGAAACAACCAGCCAAAGGGAGAAGGGGTCTGGGATCCTGGCAGCCAGTTTCTTGCACTAGACAAAGCCCGAAGTGAGGCTCTGTTGTGATGCCCACTTCCTAGGAACACCCACCCCTGGACCATCACAGCACAGATGAAGAAGGGGTCCCTATGCCTGCATTCAGGTGGGCGAGGCCAAACACCCTGGCTGCCTAAGACACTGTGAGGGTCAGAGCCTGGGCTGCAGTCAGCAAAGTAAGGAACCAGAGGCAGAGAGAAAGAGGGAACTGGGGAGCAAGAGCTGAAACTGAGAGGATTCAAGGGCAAAAAGCTGAGGAAGGATTTGGGAGAAGGAAGGGAATTGGGGAGGATGGGTTTTGGAAACCCTGGTCTGGATAGTCATGCGGTTTGGGTCTCACTGTCTTTTACAGCCAAACGTTTAAAATCTGAAATGCGATTTCATCACACGTACTCTCCCATAGCCCACGATGCTGTGGATTGGCTTCAGGACCGGATAGACATTTTTCAGATACCAATCAAAGCTTCTGCATTTCAGTTTCTCCCGGAGTGCCTTTCGGAAAGAAATGTCTCCAATATCGATTCCAGAGTTCTGCAAAGAGAACACGGAGCCCATCTGTCCCTGGTTAACACCCTCAACTCCACCAAAGGGTATGGGTGATGCATGGGGGAGCTGAGTACCTTCCTGATTCCCTATAAGATAACCTTGATAATTCACAGTTTTCCAGGGAAAGCGGAGGAGGCTCGACCCCCAGGAATTTCTGGTTTCAAAGGCACTGGCAAGGCCTGCATGGTGGGGTTTGAATCTCATCATTGGCAAGCTGCTGTAGACCACTCCTGTCTGAGAGAATATTCACAGCAAGATACAACTCCAGAGGGCCAGAAAAGGCTTTCAGAGGAATATTCTTTTTTTTTTTTTTTTTTTTTTTTGGTCTTTTTGTTATTTCTTTGGGCCGCTCCCGCGGCATATGGAGGTTCCCAGGCTAGGGGTCGAATTGGAGCTGTAGCCACTGGCCTACGCCAGAGCCACAGCAACGCGGGATCCGAGCCGCGTCTGCAACCTACACCACAGCTCACGGCAACGCCAGATCCTTAACCCACTGAGCAAGGGTGGGGACCGAACCCGAAACCTCATGGTTCCTAGTCGGATTCGTTAACCACTGCGCCATGACGGGAACTCCCAGAGGAATGTTCTGACAGCAGGCTTTGGAGGCTCAAGGAGATTTTCTAGATGTGATATCTGTGGGGAGTCAAAGAGGAAGAAGCCTTGAGCTCTGAGCCACAGCTTGGGAACAGAAGATGGCCTATCACACAGGCCTCAAGGACAAGGACAAATGATGTGGCCTTGGCCGAGAAGATCACTGTCGTTCGTGTGAATCCAACAGGATTACAGTGCCTGCTCCCACCAACCCACACTCCACCCTCCATGTTTGTGTCCTCTTAAGACAGTGAATTCATGTCCAACCCCACCCCACAAGGAATCCCCCAGTAGAGATGATAGGTGAAGGACGTGGAATCTAGAAGTTTCCTTGGTTTGAATCCTATCTCTGCTCTTACTATCTTATTACCTTAAACAACTTCCTTTCAATTCTCTGCGCTTCAGTTTCTTTATCTGTAAACTTAGAACAGTAAAATAAACCAGGAGTTCCCATTGTGGCTCAGGGGGTTAAGAACCCAACACAGTATCCATGAGGAGGCAGGTTTGATCCCTGGCTTCCCTCAGTAGGTTAAAGATCTGGCTTTGCCACAAACTTTGGTGTGGGTCACAGATACAACTTGGATCCCTCATTGCCGTGGCTGTGGTGGAGGCCGGCAGCTGCAGCTCCGATTCAACCCCTAGCCTGGGAACTTCCACTTGCTGCAGGTGCAGCCCTAAAAAGGGAAAAGAAAGAAAGAATATAAAATAAACCCAACATCAGAGGTACATTGTGTTGACTCACCAGTGCCTGGACTTACTACTAGTGCTCAGCACGCAAACATTAATGTTGGGACTGGGCTTCACTGCTTTCCGGCTTGGGGTGGCACGTCTGCTCTGTTTCTTCCCATTTCCCACCATAACCACAGCCACCTCCTCCTCCGCCATCCCTGCCGCTTCTGCCCAGTGCCCAGTCCAACCTGGAGAGGTATGTTCCAGGCCATGTAGACCATGTCTTTGTGCTCATCCATCCAGATTTCGGCCACTCGCAGGGCGTTACGCATCAGGGGAAGACTCAGGTCCAAGGCATAGGGCTTGTGGTGTCTCTCCAGGTGGGCCACCCGGGAGCAGGGCAAGACCTCTATTCTGCCTCCGCACTGCCACACCTGCAAGAAGGAGAAAACGAAGTCTCCTGGGCAGGCTGGACCCCGAGGCCAATAAGGGAGAGGCCTATTGACTCTAGAGACCACATCTTGGAACTACTTTTAAAAGAATGTAAATTCAGAGTTCCCGTTGTGGCTCAGTGGTTAACGAATCCGACTAGGAACCATGAGGTTTCGGGTTCGATCCCTGGCCTCGCAAAGTGGGTTAAGGATCTGGTGTTGCCATGAGCTGTGGTATAGGTCGAAGATGCGGCTCAGATCCCACGTTACGGTGGTTGTGGTATAGACTGGAGGCTACTGCTCTGATGCGACCTTTAGCCTGGGAACCTCCATATGCTGCAGGTGCAGCCCTAAAAAGACAAAAATAAATAAATAAATAATAAAGAGTGTAAATTCAATCCTCCTCCTCTCCCATCTCTGTTTGCCTCCTAACCTATTCATGTAAAACAATCTTCCTGGAGTTCCCGTCATGGCTCAGAGGAAACGAATCTGACCAGGATCCATGAGGACACTGGTTTGATCCCTAGCCTCACTCAGTGGGTCAAGGATCCGGCATTGCTGTGAGCTGTGGTGTAGGTCAGCAGCTGTAGCTCTGATTTGACCCCTGGAAAACTCCATGTGCTGTGGGTGCAGCCCTAAAAAGACAAAATAAAATAAAATAAAATAAAATAAAATAAAATAAAATAAAATAAAATAAAATAAAACAAAACAAAATAAAACAAAACAAAATAAAACAAAACAATCTTCCTTACGGCGTCCCCTGGTGGTGCCAAGGGTTAAGGATCGGGTACTGTCACTGTAGTGGCACAAAGGACAACACACACCATGGGGGCTGCCGGGAAGACCAAAGGACATGGCATCATCTAAGATTTTTAACTTGGGGCCCATCTTTCCTTCCATCCTCCTCCTCCCTTTCTCCTCATTAGCTCCCACCATCAAGTGGAGGTTACCTCTAATTTGTTTTCAGATTTTATGGTCTGTAGCCAATCAGTTTTAAAAAAATCCAAATCCTTCATATTTCCTAAAGGAGTTTTCCAATCCACAGGAATTTAAGGGAGAAAAAATTAACTGGTGGCACAAGAAACATTAAATTCGAGTCAAAAGCTAAAAGTCAGCATAGTCCCTGAGGAAGTAATGTTAACTCCGATCCTTGACCGACAGTTTTCTTTTCTTTTTTTTTTTTTTTTTTTGACTTTTTGTCTTTTTTGTTGTTGTTGCTGCTGCTATTTCTTGGGCCACTCCCGCGGCATATGGAGGTTCCCAGGCTAGGGGTTGAATCGGAGCTGTAGCCACCGGCCTACACCAGAGCCCCAGCAACGCGGGATCCGAGCCGCGTCTGCAACCTACACCACAGCTCACGGCAACGCCGGATCGTTAACCCACTGAGCAAGGGCAGGGACCGAACCCACAACCTCATGGTTCCTAGTCGGATTCGTTAACCTCTGCGCCACGACGGGAACTCCTGACCGACAGTTTTCAGATTGACTCTCGACCTATTCCCACTTGCCAAATGCCCGCTCCTTCATCGCCTGCCTTCTCCTCTCTCCCTCCCTCCCCTCCCTCTCTGTCTCCCTCTGAGTCACACACACGCAGGGACATGACGCTTCTGCTTCTGGTAACAATGGTTTACTTTGCGCCACTGACCGTGCTGATGTTTCTCATGAATTTAACCCTCATCGTGTAACTATGCTTATTATCCCCGTTAAAGTAACGTGCCCACATTTACCAGCTAGTCAATGCCAGAGATGGATTCTGACCCCAGATGGTGTTCATCCCTGGCACATGGCCAGTAATATCAAGATGCTGGACCAGAGCTGGTTTTCCTTTCTCTCCCGTTGGCCCTCCTTATACACATCCATGGGAAACATCACGGCCGTGGCCTCTAGGTGTCAGAATAAAACACCCCATGCAGCTCTAATGTTCTCCGAGGTCTGTTACTAGAGAAACGCAGATCCTCACAAGTGCTTAGAGGTTTGAAAAGGCACATGGCTGCAGGAACCTGGATGTGCGTGAAATTGCTTGATCAAGAAAAGGAAAAGTGGAGTTCCTGTCATGGCTCAGCAGTTAACGATCTCAACTTGTATCCAGGAGGACACGGGTTCGATCCTTGGCCTCACTCAGTGGGTTAAGGATCCAGCATTGCAATGAGCTGTGGTGTAGGTCACAGAGGCGGCTCAGTTCTGGCATGGCTGTGGTTGTGGCACAGGCCAGTAGCAACAGCTCCAATTAGACCCCTAGCCTGGGAACTTCCATATGCCACAGATGTGGCCCTAACAAGACAAAAAGAAACAAAAGAAAAAACAAAAAGATTCCATCTTCCTTAAGCTGGTGTTATTTTGGCCTCTAACACAGAAGCCAAACAAGGACTCTAATTAATATCTTTATAAACCATTTAAAATTAATTATTGCATTTAGGGGAGTTCCCATGATGGCGAAGCGGAAACAAATCTGACTAGGAACCATGAGGTTGCAGGTTTGATCTCTGGCCTCGTTCAGTGGGTTAAGGATCCGGCACTGCTGTGGCTGTGGTGTAGGCCGGCAGCTATAGCTCTGATTAGACCCCTGGCCTGGGAACCTCCATATGCTATGCGTGTGGCCCTAAAAAGATAAAAGATAAAAAAAAATTAAATTAAATTAATTATTGCATTTGAACGCCCCATCACCCTTAGGAGGAGATGATACATGGTCGCTTCTCTTCACTTCACAAGCAGGAAAATGGATCTTGATAATAAATAATAACAATAATAATTTTATTAATAATAATAATAATTTTCTCTGCCAAAGAATTCTTGTGAGAGGGACTCCATGTTTATTTGTTCACATGCAAGTGCAGGGTCCTCGCTGGGTCCTAACTGGTTACTACCTATGGCTGTAGGTCCATCAGTCTCCATTGAAAAGACGAGGAAGGCAGCAGGTTGGGAAAAGCTTTGGAAAGGACATTATCTTATTCCTCCAAAGTCCACAATGGGCCAGAGGGCCCCTGGTCTCGAGCACTGAATTTTGGAGTTTGAAGAAGGAAAAAGAGCCACTTTATAGACATTCAGTGCACAGAGAATTAGCCAAGCCAAGGCCCAATGTTTTTCACAGTGCTGTGTTGCTCCTGACATCCTTATCACTATTTTTGTCATGAACCATTTACTGAATGTAAGCCACCTGTCACTCACCATGCTAGGGTGGCTGGAGGTAGCAGGTATGGCTTCTGAGAGCTGGTGTGCTGTCCAGGACAACACAAACTTTTGCATTACAGGGCAGGATTTGAACTTAAGTCTGTCTGTCTCTAATACCGGTCTAATTTTCACTACCTTATGCTGCCTCTTCTAAGAGTTTGGGTTTAGGCTAGAAGATTAACGGCTAAACTCACAAGAACAGTCGCAAACCGAAGAATTGGCTTTCAGATTATACAGAAGGGGCAAAAAGGATAACGGGTTAGATGGTAACTGCACAAAATGAAACACAAAACTGTAAGATAAAAAAATAGCTGGAGAAACTGTTAAATTATAACAATATAACTTGTATCTTCCTTGTTTCTTTTTTCTTTTCTCTTTTTTTTTTTTAAGGGCCACACCCAGGGCATATGGAGGTTCCCAGGCTAGGGGTCAAATTGGAGCTACAGCTGCCACCTACACCACAGCCACAGCAATGCAGAATCCAAGACGCATCTGCCACCTACACCACAGCTCATGGCAACAACGGATCCTTAAGCCACTGATCAAGGCCAAGGATGGAATCCGCCGCACCTCATGGCTCCTAGTCAGATTCATTTCCGCTATGCCACAAGGCAAACTCCTTCTCTGTTTCTTATTCTATCCCCAAGCTGTGCTACAAATAGAAACTACCCCTTTCCCTCAGTAACTAGCTACTTCCTAAACTGGGAGGAGCCTGAGTTCTCTCCGCTCAGCTACTCCGTGACAGATAAACCTGCTTGAGATCTCATTGCTCCCGTCTCTGCCTCCTTCCCTCGGCGTTTCTAACACTATGGAAGGGATATTTTATACATGAAGTCTGTCCCAAATTGATTATGATGGGTTGAATTTATTGGCCCTGATTGTTTTCTTTTTTCTTTTTCTTTTTCAGCTGCCCTGCAACATACAGAGTTCCTGAGCCAAGGATCAGATCCCAGCCACAGCTGCTACCTATGCCACCACTACAGCAACGCTAGATTCTTTAACCCACTTTTCTGGGCTGGGGATTGAACCTGCATCCTGGTACTGCAGAGACGCTGCTGATCCCATTGTGCCACAGTGGGAACTCCACTACATTTTATTTTATTTTTATATTTTTCTTTTTCGGCCACATCCACGGCATATGGAAGTTCTGGGCCAGGGATGGAATCCCATCCTCAGCTGCAACCTATGCCAGACACTTTAAGGCACTGCACCGGGCCGGGGAATGAAACAGAGCCGCCACAGAGACAAGCCAGATCATTAACACACGGCACCACAGTGGGAACTCCCTATTAGCCCCAATTCTTTTTTTTTTTTTTTTTTTTTTTTGTCTTTTTAGGGCCACACCCACAGCCAATAGCAGTTCCCAGGCTAGGGGTTGGATCAGAGCTATAGCCACTGGCCTACACCACAGCCACAGCACAGCAATGCCAGATGGGAGCCGCATCTTCAACCTACACCACAGTTCATGGCAATGCCAGATCCTTAACCCACTGAGTGAGGCCAGGGATCGAACCCGCATCCTCATGATTCCTAGTCGAATTCGTTTTTGCTGAGCCACGACAAGAACTCCCCTTTGACTGGTCTTTTCGAGAGCTGTCTGTCCCAATGTGGGCTTATCTCAGGAGATGCTTGGACAATGCCTGGAGTCCTCAGGGAAACAGGGACACCATCTCCCCACCCACGTCTCCCAGAGTATACAGACCTCTACCGGAAAGTTCCAGAAGTTTCATAGCCCACCCCTAGTGACCTGGAAACACAAGAATGTGTCCACCTCTTGAGAGGGCCAATAATATCCAGGCTTGTTGCAGGATCCCAGAGATCCTACTACCTCCCTATTATTTTCCCCTTCCGCTTGTCCCATAATGAGAATGGAAATGTACCCACCCTCAGGCTCAGTTCCACGTTCTCGCCTCCGTAGGTCGCCATCCCTCCATCCAGGGATCCAATCTCTTCCAAGAAGAGCCTGTTGGCCGCCAGGATGCCCATGATGGAAGGGCTCCTACAGAGCACACAGCGAGAGTTACCAGTCCCTTGACGAGGAATAACTGGGTTGGGATGAAGGTGAGGGGTAGGGAGCCCAGTGATGGTTTGGCCTTTGAAACTTGACCGACCCGAGCTTTTCCTTATCCTAAAAGCTTTTTCCAAACCCTCAGGCTGAACTAAGTACCTGGAGTCTCCCCTCACCCCCTGTGCTGTCACAACCCTTCTCAAATGATGCTGGAGTGACATCTTCTTCATCTTGGTATCGATCCCTGCTTCATAGCCTGACAAATGTTTAATGTGGCCTAAATGTTTTTGAAAACATCGTATATTTTCCTTTGTCTTTCGAAATCCCCTAAATGGCCCAAAGTATCCATAATGTCTTAGCTAAGATCAGCTTTTTTTTTCCCCTCCATCCCCCATCCTTTGCCCGGTGTCCTCCACTCCCCCCAACCCACCCCATTCCTACCACCAAAGGCAAACCAAGCCCAACCCCCCATCCATTCCTGACTTCCCAGGGGCTGAGCAGTTTCCCTGAGTCCACTCGGACTTACTTCACGGGAGCAGTGACATCGTGCAGATCAACCCAGGCCTTTGGCAATGAATCATAGCGGCACCACAATTCCCAGTTAAACCCGTCAACTGCCAGGGCATACTTTTCCAGTTCCAAGGTGTCAAAATGAATTTTGTCAAACACAGGCGACACAATCACAGTGCGATCTTGCTGAATTCGAGCCAAGATGGGCTCTGCCCTAGAGGAAGAGTGAATAACAACAGAAGCAAGCAGACAAAGCTGCTCCAAGCACCCTCTTCATTCGGGCTGTGCTGGTGATGAGCAGAACTCTTCAGAATGCAGAGAATCTGCAGCTTTCTGGAGAGCTGGGGCTACTAGCTGCTGGCCCATGTCGAGAGCAGATCTGTAATTGGTACCCAAATACCACCCCCAAGCCGGTGTGAACAGGACCATCAGTATCCGCCTGAATTTCCATGATCTCTTGGGTCCCCCTGATTCCAAAAGGATGTCTCTTTACTATCTGACTCTGCACATTCTCCAGAGAAAACATCTAGCTCTCTGTGTGTTTGGTAACTTCATGGGGAAAAAACCTTAGGGATGACCAAAAGATCACCGCTTCCTTTTACAGATAAGGATACAGATGTCTAGTTTGGTGATGTGACTCATTCAAAGTCAAAGTATTTGGCAAAGTCAAGGTCAGGATCCAATTGTCGAAGCTCCAAGCCTAGGGAGTTCCCCTAGCGGCTCAGCAAAAATGAATCTGATTAGTAACCATGAGGTTTCTAGTGGCTCAGCAGAAATGAATCTGATTAGCAACCATGAGGTTTCGCGTTCGATCCCTGATCTCGCTCAGTGTGTGAAGGATCACTCTGAGCTGTGGTGCAGGCCGGTGCCTACAGCTCCAACTGGACCCCTGGTCTGGGAACTTCCATACACAGTGGCTGCAGCCCTAAAAAAAAAAAAAAGAGTTTAAAAAAACTTTCAAGCATATTGGACACTAGACTACTTCTTTCAGCCAACCAAAATCCTGGGGAGAAAAGCATCCTGTCTTTGGAGCTTCTGGTTGTTTAAGATCTGTCCATCCTCCGTACTTTCGCAATATCCTATGGTGTAGTCTTTATATGTACAGTATCTCCTCTCCCCCCCTTTCCCAAAAGAAGTCCCCTGGACACCCACCATCCCACATTCACTTCCACATGAGCATCCAAGATGGCAACGACATCGGCTGTGGCCGCTTCCCTGCCAGTGTTTCGAGCTGCAGCAAGACCTTTTCTCTCGGCATGCCGTATTATCTTCAGGAGTCCTGGAGACTTCTGGTTGTAAAGCTTAATCTCCTCATCCAAGTGTGCCTTTAACTCTCCTGCCAACCAAATGCGCACTTTCAGAAATTCTGAATGCAATCATCAAGGTGGTGCATACATTTGATGCGATTATATAGCAGGGGTTGGACTGCCTCTAGCTTAGGATGGGCAATTCTACAGCCTTGACTGAGAAAACAGGCAGTGTTTCCCCTGCACCTACGTCTCCTCTCCGTTCCGTACTCAGAATTAATGTTACCTTTCCTAACCTCCTTTCCTTTGAAGTTCAACTGTACCAGAATAATATCACTGCTTAATAGGTACCAGGCACTGTTACACGTAATTTATACATGTTGAGAAATTCCTACAAGAAAGAGTGGGACAGACTTGGCCCAACTAAGGTAGAGATGCTGATGGATAGAAAAGAGCCTGAAACATCTTCTCTACATAGAAGCTCTCAAGATTCTCTGGGAAGTGCAAAGACAAATGAAATTATTTTGTCTTGTTTTAGATATCCCTACTTGACCTACTCAGGGACCATCTAGGACAGAAACCCCAGACTAACCTCCTTGCCAGCTTCTAGCTTCTAAAGTTATCCCCCAAATTATGCAAACAAAATTTGCTATTCTCATATTGTTTAGTTTTTTTCTTTCTTTTCTCTCCTCTCTCTCCTTTTTTTTTGGCCTTTTTTTAGGGCCTCACTTGTGGCATATGAAGGTTCCTTCCCAGGCTAGGGATCTAACTGAAGCTACAGCTGCCAGCCTACACCACAGTCACGGCAACGTCAGATCCAAGGCTAATCTGCGACCTCCACCACAGCTCATGGCAACACTGGATCCTTAATGCACTAAGTGAGGGCAAGGATCGAACCTGCAACCTCCTAGTTCCTGGTCCAACCTCCTAGTTCCTGGTTCCTAGTCTGATTTGTTTCCACTGCGCCATGACAGGAACTCCTCTCTCTCTTTTTTAAGGTGGCATCTGCAGCATATGGAAAGAAGTCCCCAGGCTAGGGTTCAAATCAGAGCTACAGCTGCAACACCAGATCTGAGATGCATCTGTGACCTACAATGAAGCCCACAGCAATGCCAGATCCTTAACCCACTGAGTGAGGCCAGGGATCAAACCCACATCCTCTTGGACACTAGGTCAGGTTCTTAACCTACTGAGCCACAACAGGAACTCCAAGAGGTCTTCCTAATCAAACTCCTACTATTTGATTGAAAATCAAGTGTGAAACTTGGTATCAATCTCCATGCTCCTGAGTGAATGAAATCTACCATGCTCTTTTCTTTGGTTTTAAGCGGAATTTTGCTAAGGAATTGTACCTTCTTATTTTTTGTGCAGTTATATTGCAGTTATATTGAAGAGAAGGTATTTAAAATCATGAAAGGGTTATTTTCAGGGTTTGGAAGTTCAAAAGGGAAAGCTTAAGAGGTCCTATATCTCTTCTCCTCTGGCCAAACTATCCTTAATTTGATGTTGCAGTAACCTATCTGGTACCTAAAGATCCTCCCAGAGAAGAAACAATTCTGCCTCCCATGAGCCGCTGCTTCACAGCCCTTGCTACCTGAAATGTCTTCGTTATTGCTCGCCCAGATCTCTGGTTTTGTGACTTCAGTTCTAGTTTTTTTTTTTTTTTATCTGGCACCCCAAATTAATCAAACGAAGAGCTAACACTAGCTAAGAGGTTACTATGCACTAGATGCTATTTGTAATCCATATCCAAGAACACAGTGGCTAGAGCTAGGGCTCTGCCCTCTAAAGTTTACAGTCAAATTTCAGGTTTGTCACTTCCCAGTTGTGCCTTGAGCAAGTTTCTTGACGAGCCTACACCTTATTTTTTTGCATCTGGGAAATAAGCAAAAAAGCAGGTCCTTCCTCATAGGTTGTGGTAATGATTGAAATTGTTCATGGTTAATAGTGTGTAAGGTGCTTAGAACAAACCACGTTAGCTGCCATTAGTATCTCTAATTCTCCCTTTCGTCCACGGGATGGTTGTTATTGTCGACATCCGTGCTTTGCCGATGAGGAAACCGGAGCGTGGAGAGGTTGTAACCCAAGGGTGTGGAGCATGGAAGGGAGGAACCAAGACTCTGAAATCCATAAAGTGAAGACAAGCCCACTCCCCCACTTCTCCGCATGTCGTCCTTGGGGGTCTGGACCAGGTTGGGGAGGGGGCATGACATGAGCAAGAGATCCTGCCGCTGTGGACAGTCTCAGCGGCCAGAGCTCCCTTCTTTCCAGGAGGACTGGGGAGGAAGATTGAGGTTTTCCTCCCAGAGGACCATTCCGAATCCCTTCTTGGGGTCTGGGGATTCTGCCTTTGGACCCTTCTCCTTCTCTCGGGTGTCCCTCCCCTCCGGTGTGAGGAATGGGCACGGGTGGCTTTGGAGTCACACAGCCCTGGGCCTGCCTTGGTTCCACCGAGGACTCGCCACGCACCTGAGCCATACCCCGCGACCTCTCTACCTTTGTTTCCTCATCTGTGGAGACGAGATGATGACCCTCTGCCCTGACCTTGGGAAGACGGATGTCCCAGCACAAACAGCCCTCAGTAAAGAATCCCTTTCTTTGTGGGAGTCCCCTTCATGGCTCAGGGGTTAACCATCCCAACTAGGATCCAGGAGGATGCGGGTTCGATCCCTGGCCTCGATCAGTGGGTTAAGGATCTGGCATGGCCGGGAGCTGTGGTGGAGGTCATAGACGTGGCTCGGATCTGGCGTGGCTGTGGCTGTGGCCCAGGCCGGCGGCTATAGCTCCAACTATACCCCTAGCCTAGGAACTTCTATATGCCTTGAGTGCAGCCCTAAAAATCAAAGAAAGAAGGAAAGAAAAGAAAGAAAGAAGGAAGGAAGGAGGAAGGAAGGGAAGAAAGAAAGAAAGAAAAAAAGAAAGAAAGAAAGAAAGAAAGAAAGAAAGAAAGAAAGAAAGAAAGAAAGAAAGAAAGAAGGAGGGAGGGAGGGAGGGAGGGAAGGAAGGAAGGAAAGAAAGAAAGAGAGAAAGATTCTTTCCTGTCCATGAGAAGCCCTACTTTTTTTTTCTTTTTTTTTTTTTTTTTGTCTTTTTCCCTTTTTGAGGGCTGCACCCATGGCATATGGAGGTTCCCAGGCTAGGGGTCTAAACGGAACTGTAGCTGCCGGCCTACACCACAGCCACAGCAAAGCGGGATCCAAGCCGCATCTACAACCTACACCACAGCTCACAGCGATGCTGGATCCTTAACCCACTAAGCCAGGCCAGGGATGGAACCCTCAACCTCATGGTTCCTAGTCCGATTCGTTAACCACTGTGCCACGACAGGAACTCCGAGAAGCCCCACTTTTTATCCTAAACTTGAAGCTAAAAGCCCTTTCAGCCTACCACAGTCAACAAACGGTCATTTTTGCTATGATTCCTTTAGCAAGTTGCTCACCATTTGAGCTAAAATCATCCACTAAGATGATCTCCTTCAACAGCTGAGGGGGGGTCCGGCTGATGATGCTGGCGATGGCCCGTTGTATAACCGACAGAGCTTCATTCACGAATATAAGGATGACACTGAGGGACGGGAGCTGCGAAGAATATCTCTTCCAGAGACACCTATGAGAGATCATTTTTTATAACCATATTACTCTCCCTCTCTTTTTTTGTCTTTTTAGGGCTGCATCTGCAGTATATGAAAGTTCCCAGGCCAGGGGTTGAATTGGAGCTGCAGCTGCTGGCCTACACCACAGCCGCAGCAACGCCAAATCGGAGCCACGTCTGTGACCTATCCTGCAGCTTGTAGCAATGCTGGCTCCTTCACCTCTGAGCGAGGCCACGGACAGAACCCACATCCGCATGGATACTAGTCGGGTTCATTACAACTAAGCCACAACAGGAACTTCTTCGACAAGTTTTTCTGTTGGCATATGTTTTCAATTTACCTACATGCACAGCTAGGAGGGAAATGCCTAAGTCATGTGGTAACTCTGCATTGAACAATCTGATGAACTGTTGTACTATTTTCCAAAGGGGCTGCAACATTTTACATTAAATCAGTAATAAATGTGGGTTCCAATGTCTCCACATCCTGGAGAGCACTGGTCACGATGTCATTTTGATGAGAGCCATAGTCATCCCAGAGGGTGTGAACTACGATTTTGAGATCCATTTTCCTAAGAACAAATGTTGAGCATCTTTTCATATGCTTTTTAACCTTGTGTATATTTTCTTTGGAGAAATATCTAAGACCTTTATTCTTTCTTTCTTTCTTTCTTTTTTTTTTTTTTTTGTTGTTGTTGTTGTCTTTTTAGGGCTCCACCTGTGGCATACGGAGTTTCCCAGGCTGGGGGTCTAATTGGAGGTGTAGCCTGCAGCCTACACCACTGCCATAGCAATGCAGGATCCCCAACCCACTGAGCGAGGCCAGGGATCAAACCTGCAATCTCCAGGTTCCCAGTCGGATCCATTTCCACTGCGCCATGACGGGAACTCCTCATTTTCTTGATATTGTTTGCAGAAAAAAAAATCAGTTTTAATTAAGTCAAGTTTTTAATACCTCTTTTATCACATACGCTTTGTGGGTCACATCTAAAAATCATTGCCTAGGAGTTCCCATTGTGGCCCAGCAGGTTAAGGACCTGAAGAGGTAGGTTCAATCCCTGGCCTTGCTCAGTGGGTTAAGAATCCAGCATTGCTGCAATCTGCAACCTAGGTCATAGAGGAGGCTTGGATCCAGTGTTGCTGTGGCTGTGGCGTAGGCTCCAGCTGCAGCTACAATTCTCCTTCTGGCCCGGGGAACTTCCAAATGCTGCAGATGCAACCTTAAACAGAAAAAAATAAAAATAAAAATCATTGTCTAAGATTCAAGATTGACTCCCATGCTTTTTTCTAAGAGTCTTATAGTTTTATCTGTTACATTTACATCTGTGACCATGTTGAGATGCTCTTACGTATGGTGTGATGTCGAGGGGCAACTTGACCCTTTTGTGTACAGACACAGAGGAGTCTCAGCACCAAGAGACTCTCCCCCCGCCCCACCCCACTGAATTGTCTTGGCCTCTCTAAAGAAGCAAAACTCCGCTGTGTCTCCTTCTCTCTACTCACAGCACCACTTACCCGGAAAACTCTGGTGACCAGGCGTGTTTGTGGGTTTCACACATCAAACAGTTCTGTGGCTCCCTGCACGTGTCTCCGGGGTGAATCACATTATTGCCACACAGAACACTTCCCTCTTGACACATCTGGTCACCAGATGTATGGGAGTTTTCCCCACACCAAGCAGTTCTCTGTGATACCAGCTGGATGTCCTACAATTTAACTCAGTTCTGACATTGCCTGATGAGAGCATCCGAATCCACGGGTTAAGACTCCATTCAACGAGATTGCTCCCCACTTCCAAGGCCAATCACAGGGAACAGGATTAAAGGATGCAGATGAACAACCAGATAAAGACATACGTAGAGGGAGCTCTGGGAGGGTCCTGACCACAGGAGTCTCTCTGCCCATGGAACTGGGGTGCCTCACCCTCCCAGCTCATCAACCTGGAAGCTCTCTGAGATTTTATGGACGCATCCTTCTGATTTCAACCTTCTCCCCTTTCTGGAGGATGGAGGGTGCATTGAACAATCCAAGCTTCTAAAAATGACTTGGTCTAGATGTGACCAGCCCCATCCAGGAGCCCGATCAGAGGGACCTCAACAGAGCAAAAGATGCTCCTAGGGTCCTGATCACTTGCGAATCTACAAGGGTTTCAAGAGCTCTGTGTCAGGGAACTGGGGCAGAGACCAATATTATTTTCTATTATCTCAGAATAGCATATTAGGAGGTTCAAATGCAATCACATGCGTTAGAAGTGCTCCATAAATGTTAACTGCTATTATTACCACTTTGGTGGTGGTTGTAATTTTTTTTCCCACTTTTTAGGGCTGCACCCATAGCATGTGGAAGTTCCCAGGCTAGGGGTAGAATCGAAGCTACAGCTGCCGACCTATACCAAGCCACAGCAACTTGGGATCCGAGCCGTGTCTGCGACCTCCACCACAGCTCAAGGCAATGCTGGATCCTTAACCCACTGACCGAGGCCAGGGATTGAAGAAATCGGTCCATTTAAGTTTGGCCATGTTGACTCTAAGTGACGCTGAGTCACATCATGGAATTCCCCAGCCAGTCATTGCTTATATGGCCCTGGATGAATAATCTGGATTGGAGACATGCGAATTTTGGAGTCATCACCGTGCAAGCGGTGGATGAGTTCACAGAAGTTGGATAAAAATCACTCAAGTTATAAGCAGAAAGGAGCCTTCAGCTAAAGCCGAGGATCATGACTATTTACGCAGAGGAGACTAAGAGATGACCTTTAAATTCTTTCGAGCTCCGTGGCAGTTCTTAATGTCTACTACAGACTGGTTATACAATAAATATGCATTTAACTGGGAATCTGTAAGTATGCTAGATTGAAAACTGATTAAAACTCTGCTCAGCTTCTCTGCCTCTAATCCACACAATCCCATCAGCTACCTTCAGCGCTTTCCTCCTCCGCCCAGTCTCCCATGCAGCCTTTTGAATATATGGTCTTGACTGTTTTCTAACTGCTTTCACAACAATTCTCTTCTCCACACCCCGAATCCTCCTCCCCACTTTATATCAAGAGAGGCAGGGAGTTCCCATTGCTGCACAGTGGAAACGAATCCGACTGGGAACCATGGGGCTGGGGGTTCGATCTCTGGCCTCGCTCAGTGGGTTGAGGATCTGGCATGGCCATGGGCTGTCGTGTATGTTGCAGACACGGCTCGGATCGGGTGTTGCAGTGGCTCTGGCGTAGGCGGGCAGCTACAGCTCTGATTAGACCCCTAGCCTGGGTGTGGCCCTCAAAAAGACAAAAAGACCAAAAAAAAAAAAAAAAAAAAAAAAGAGAGAGAGAGAGAGGCAGAAAATGTGGCTCCCGCAGTTCCAAAAATGATGCTTGGATCCTTCCTCCCTGTTTCCCAGCACCTGACCCGGAATGTACAGACCAGTACTGTCCAATCGAATCTCCTGTGATGACGGAGAGATTCTATATCCATGCTGTCTGCTATGATAGCCTCTAGCCACATTTGGCAAATAAGCAATTACAATATGGCTCTGTAGCAGTTCCCGTTGTAGCTCAGCAACAACAAATTGCTGGCCTTGCTCAGTGGGTTAAGGATCTGGCGTTGCCATGAGCTGTGGTGTAGGTTGCAGACACATCTCAGATCCCAGCATTGCTATTGCTGGTGCTGTAGTGTAGGTCAGCAGCTGCAGTTCCAATTTGACCCCTAGCCTGGGAACTTCCATATGCCACAGGCATAGCCCTAAAACAAAAACAAAAGACAAAAAGATACGTGCAACCCTATGTTCATTCCAGCACCATTCGCAATAGCCAAGACACAGAAACAGATGAAATGGGGTGAGATTTGGTACATATACACAATGGAATAGTACCCAACCACAAAAAAAGAATGAAATAATGCCATTTGCAGCAACATGGATGCAACTAGAGATTCTCATACTAAGTGAAGTAAGTCAGAAAGAGAAAGACAAATACTATATGATATCACATATATGCAGAATCTAAAATATAGCATAAATGAAACTATCTACAAAACAGAAACAGACTCACAAAGACAATAGACTGGTGATTGCCGGGGGCCGGGGGAGTGAATGGGGAGTTTGGGGTTAGTAGTTGTAAGCTCTTACATTTAGAATGGATAAGCAATGAGATTCTACTGTATAGCACAGGGAACTGTATCCAATCTCTTAGGATAGAACATGATGGAAGGTAATAGGAGAAAAAGAATATATATGTACACGATTGGGTCATTTTGCTGTAGAGCAGAAATTGGTACAACATTGTGTGTATATCAACTGTACTTTAGTTTTTTTGTTTTTGTCTTTTTTTTTTTTTTAGGGCTGCACCAGCTGCATATGGAGGTTCCCAGGCTAGGGGTCTAATCAGAGCTACAGCTGATGGCCTACACCACAGCCACAGCAATGGCAGATCTGAGCTGTGTCTGTGACCTACACCACAGATCATGGCAATGCTGTATCCTTAACCCACTGAGCAAGGCCAGGGATCCAACCTGCATCCTCATGGATCCTAGTCGGGTTTGTTAACCACTGAGCTACGAAGAGAACTTTAATTTTTAAAAACGACATTGTAAATGCCTATTTCTCCTCCTTTCTTCTCTTAACTAATTTTAAAAGAAATTGTGTTTTTTTAAATTATGTATAATTGTATTATTGGGACTACAACATATAGTAATTTAACATACTTGACAAAAACAGCACAAAAGTGGTGGATGGGAGCAAAGCTGTACTGAAATAAGGAAATAACACCAGATGGCAGATTGAATCTACAGGAAGAAATGCAGAGAATCAGAAGTGGTAAATAAGAAGATAAATATAACAAACTATAAATTTATACTTCCTCCCCTTTCTTCTCATTTTCTTTAAAAGACATAAAATTATATAATGACCATAACAGTATTTTGGAGTTTTGTACCATACTTACATGAAATACTTATAATGATAATAAAAAAGGGAGCTATATATGAGTCACCTTCCTATATCTCATTGAAATAAGTCTAAGCAGGCTCTGATGAAGTCTATGTGACAAGCCCTAGATCACCCATTAAGAAAATAAGTATTAAAAATATACTGGAGTTCCCGTCGTGGCTCAGTGGTTAACGAATCCAACTAGGAACCATGAGGTTGCAGGTTCGATCCCTGGCCTTGCTCAGTGGGTTAAGGATCTGGCATTGCCGTGAGCTGTGGTGTAGGTTGCAGACGCGGCTTAGATCCCGCATTGCTGTGGCTCTGGTGTAGGCTGGTGGCTACAGCTCTGATTTGACCCCTAGCCTGGGAACCTCCATATGCCACAGGAGCAGCCTAAGAAAACAGCAAAAATACAAAAAAAAAAAAAAATATATATATATATATATATACTGAAAAATTATTAGAATTCCCTGGTGGCTCAGTGGGTTAAGGACTAGAGTCACTAGAGCGGCTCAGGTTGCAGCTGTAACACATGTACAATCCTTGGCCCTGGAGCATCCACATGCCATGCGAGTGGCCAAAAAAAGAAAACAAAAAAATATTCTGAAAAATTATTAAAATAGTTATACTGGGAGTTCCCATGGTGGCATGGCAGAAACGAATATGATTAGAATCCATGAAGTTGCAGTTGATCCCTGGCCTTGATCCATGGGTTAAGGAGCTGGCATTGCTTGAGCTGTGGTGTAGGCTGGCAACGGTAGCTCCCAACCGACCCCTAGCCTGGAAACCTCCATATGCTGCGGGTATGGCCCTAAAAAGACAAAAAAGTCAAAAAACAAACAAACAAAAAAACCTTTTGTGCATCACAGAAGACAATCAAGAAAATGAAAAGACAACCCACAGGGGAGAAGACAGTTGCAAGTCATACATCTGATAGGAGCTTGTATCTAGAGGATACAAAGAACACTTCCAACTCGGTAATAAAGAGACAAACAAACCAGTTTTTAAAAGTAGAGAGAGTCTCCAAATGAACATTTCTCCAAAGACCATATACAAATGGCCAATGACCACATGTTATTAGACATCAGGGAAATTTAAATCAAAAGCGCAAAGATATACCACTTCACATTCGAAGGATGGCTATTAACAAACACACACACACACACACACACACACACACAAAAACTTTGAGTTCCCGTCATGGCTCTGTGGTAATGAACCCAACTAGAGTACATGAGGACGAGGGTTCAATCCCTGGCTCTGCTCAGTGGGTTAAGGATACAGCATTGCCATGAACTGTGGTGTAGGTCACAGACTTGGCTCAGATCCCGCATTGTGGGTGGCTGTGGCATGGGCTGGCAGCGGTAGCTCTGATTTGACCCCTAGCCTGGGAACTTCCATATGAGACAGGGGTGCCCACCCCCCCAAAAAGAAAAAAATTAATAATAAATGTTGGTAACTATGTGGAAAAATCAGGACTCTCACATGCTCCTGGAGGAATGTAAAATGATGCAGTTACTTTAAAAAAAAACAAAAAAACAAAAAACTGTCCGGCATTTCCTTGAAAGTTTAAATATAGAATTATCACTCAGCCCAGCAATTGTACTCCTAGGGTATAATCAAGAAAAATGAAGACAAATGTCCACAAAAACCTTGTATGTGACAGTTCCTGCTGTGGCTCAGCAGGTTAAGAACCCAACTAGTAACCATGAGGTTGTGGGTTCGATCCAGCATTTCCACAAGCTGCAGCATAGGTCAAAGATGTGGCTGGGATTGGGTGTTTCTGTGGCTGTGGTGTAGGCCGGAAGCTGCAACTTGAATTGAATGCCTAGCCTGGAAAATTCCATATGTTGTGGGTGAAGCCCTTAAAACAAAACAAACAAACAAACGAAAATTTGAACGTGAGTGTTCACGGCAGCATTATTCATAACAGTAAAAAAGCAGGAACAATCCATCAACCAGTGTGTGGATAAAATAATCAGACAGCGAAATATTTTACAATAAAAGGAGTGCTATAACATGAATGATATTTGAAAATATTACACTAAGTAAAAAAAGCCAAGCACAGAATACCCCATTTTAGGGGTTTCCTGCTGTGGCACAGTGGGTTAATGATCCAGCTTGCCACTGTAGAAGTGCTGGTTGGATCCCCTGCACTGAGGAGCAGGTTAATTATCTGGCATTGCTGCACCTTTGGCTTGGATTTGATCCCTGGATCTGGAACTTCCATGTGCCTTGGAGGCGGCTGAAAAAGAAAAAAAAAAAAAAATCCACGAAAGACCCCATATTATAGGCAAATCCAAAAGGACAAATAGCAGATTAGTTGGTTGCCTAGGGATGTGAAAATCATGGGCAAATGGGGAGTGACTGTAATATGGGTTTTTGGTTTTGGTTTTGTTTTCTTTTTCAGGGCTAAAAGTATGGCATATGGAGGTTCCCAGGCTAGAGGTCGAATCAGAGCTGTAGCTGCCAGCCTACACCACAGCCACAGCCACAGCCACAGCCACACTACATCCTCGCTGTGACTCACAGCACAGCTCATGGCAACGCGGGATCCTTAACCCACTGAGAGTGCCCAAGGATCAAACCTACATCCTCACAGACACTATATCAGGTTCTTAACGGCTGAGCCACAACAGGAACTCCCATGGGGTTTCTTTTCTTTTCTTTTTTTTTTTTTTCTTTTATTGCTATTTCTTGGGCCGCTCCTGCGGCATATGGAGGTTCCCAGGCTAGGGGTCCAATCGGAGCTGTAGCCACCGGCCTACGCCAGAGCCACAGCAACGCAGGATCCGAGCTGCGTCTGCAACCTACACCACAGCTCACGGCAACGCCGGATCGTTAACCCACTGAGCAAGGCCAGGGACCGAACCCGCAACCTCATGGTTCCTAGTCGGATTCGTTAACCACTGCACCACGACTGGAACTCCGGGGTTTCTTTTCGAAGTGATGAAAATGTTTTAAAATTAATTGTGAGGCTGCACAACTCCGAATACACTAAAAACCATTAAATTGTACACTTGTTCAATTAACAAATTATGCGGTGTGTGAATTATATCTCCAAAGCTGTGATTTTAAAAATTTCTTTAGGAAGGTGAGAGAGGCAGAAAGAGAAGAAATGATAGGAAGGGGAAAGAGAAGGCAAGAGGGAAGCTTAAGTTAAAATTAATAACAAAGACCGTCCAAGCCGAGGGTTCGAGGAAAACACCAGGGGGGAAAGGAGGGCTGTTAACTTCTTTCGATTTGCCCACGCCCCTTCTCTTCTCAACCGTAGTTTCCTCATTTGTAAAATTATGAATTCTCCAGGATCCCATCAGAATTCTCCAGGATCATGTTTCTATGACATCTCTGCTCTTCTCCAGAAGGCAGTAAACACTGAAAGCAGTCGGGAGTTCCCTTCGTGGCTCAGTGGTTAACGAACCTGACTAGGATCCATGAGGAGGCGGGTTCGACCCCTGGTCACAGATGAGGCTCAAACCCTGCGTGGCTGGTGCTGTGGTGTAGACCAGCAGCTGCAGCTCTGATTCGACCCCTAGCCTGGGAACCTCCATATGCCACAGGTGTGGCCCTGAAAAGATAAAAAAACAAAAGACAAAGACAAAAAACCCCACTTTAAGCAGTCAGTTATTGCCTCTGAGCTGCCATGATAAAATGCATGAGAACTGTGCTCAGTCAGCCTTTCAGGACTTCCTACGCCCTGAGCCCCATCCCCACCAACTCCCCACTCCCCGGACTCTCTTCCCAGCCCTTGACTTCCCCTGCTCCCAACACCCATCTTCAAATGAAGCTGAGGTACCAGGGGAGGTGGCTGTGGTCAACCCTACCTGGGATCCCTCGTGTCTGGGATGGTGCGGGCGAGAGGCAGCTGGTCACTGAGGTAGACGTTGTAGCCAAACTTCTGGAAGAGGGCCTCGGCCTTTTTCTGCTCCTCCTCAGAAAGGTCCTCACCCCACTTCTGGAAAAGCACCGAGTTTGGAAACAGAAGCTCTTTTGGTTTCTGGTCCTTCCTCGCCCTCTCCTTGGCTTCCACTGCCTTTTGAACAGGCCGACTTTCATCTCTCACCCATTCTGGTGGGGTGTCCACATTTTTTGGTTGCTTCATAGCCAGTTTCATATGTTCTTCTGCAAATGAAGGGCAGGGGAGAAGACATTTCAGCCAGTCGTTAGGAATCTGGACGTGGCTTTCTCACCCACTTTTCCTTGAAATAGTTTCCTCCCCAAATTCTAAAATTTCCGAGCGTTTGTCCCAGAGGTTGCGAGGTGTCCCGGGAACTGGCCAGAGCTCTGCTCGGCTGTCCCAGCAAGGCAGGCAGGAGAAAGTATCTTTCCTGTTGGCTCTGTCAGAACTTGGACCATGATCTTGAAGCAGAGCAGGGCCCTGTGGCACTCCTGGGCATGGAAGCCTTTCCGGGCCCCCCATTTCTTTTTAGGAAACAGGCTTCATTCAGCCTCTTTGACCTGCTCTGAGTTCCAAAGGGCAGGTTCAAACAGTTGCTAATTAGGGAAGGAAGGGGCTGCAAGGACCAAAGAGGAGCAGTCTAGAAACAATAGTGCAGCCTGGTCCCTCCTCAAGGAATATAGCCCAACAATATCCTTGAGCCCTTCTGCAGAACTAATACCCCCAACAAATGGAAGATGTTAAATACTTAAAGAAGAATTTTTTTTTTTTTTGGTCTTTTTAGGACCACACCTGCAGCATTTGGAAGTTCCCAGGTGAGGGGTGGAATTGGAACTGCAGCTGCCAGCCTACGCCACAGCCACAGCAACGCTGGATCTTTAACCCATTGAGTGAGGCCAGGGATCAAATCTTCATACTCATGGATACTAGTCAGGTTCTTAACCCTCTGAGCCACAACAGGAATTCTGATGAAGACTTCTTCATTCCAGAAATAAGGAGGACCACCAGAACCAGTCCCAGCTTTTTTTTTTTTTTTTTGCTTTTTAGGGTTGCACTTGTGGCACATGTAGGTTCCCAGGCTAGGGGTCGAACCGGAGCTGTAGCTGCCGGCCTACACCACAGCCACAGCAATGCAGGATCTGAGCCATGTCTGCAAGCTACACCACAGCTCACGGCAATGCTGGATCCTTAACCCACTGAGCGAGGCCAGGGATGGAAACTGCATCCTCAAGGATGCTACTCAGCCAGCTTGCCTCAACCCTGATCCTTATCTGAGGCCCTGTTTTCCACTCCTAAACCATAAAACCACTACCTATTCTCTCCCAAAGGAGGGCACAGTCTTTAGGGCCTTAGTCTGCTGTGGTCTCCATTGCCTTACAAAGGAATAAAAGCTATTTTTTTCTCCTTCTCCCAAAACTCTGTCTCCATGGTTCTATTTGGCACCAGTAGACAAAGGCTGAGTTTTGGCAACAACCTGAGAAATACATTGACAATAAGTTAATATTTTTCAGAATAAAGCCCAAGAACCATTTACATCAAGGGTGGGCCAGTGAGCCCTTGGGAACCCAGGAAAGAAGCAAAGAAGCCAGGCCCACAGCCCAGGAGTGAGCCTATCAAAGGAGTGAGTCCAGTAAGTCCAGACCTTTATCTTCCCATGGAAACTGGTCTTCTGTAAAGGTTTTTCGGGAAATCTCGTTATCTGTAAACCTTTGTTCCTACAACCTCCCTTTTGTTGCAAAAGCTCATAGATCCTAGCTCCCCCCCCCCCCCCCCCCCGCCCTTGCCTCATCGGAGCAGTTTTCTCAGGGCTACTGGAGATTCTCTCTCCTGGGCTTAAGTCCTAAATTCACCCCAAATAAAGCTTAACTCTAGACTTCCAGGTTGTGCATTTTTTTAAGTTGACAGAGACATTTCTCATTTTGCTGTTTTCCAAGTTTCCCAAATTCCTAAGGATCCTGTCCCCATGCCTCCCAAGGCATCACCCCCCATTTCTGCAGATGGCACTGAGAAATAAAATAGTGCCTACCACATCAGTAAACAAAGGATGTCACAGTTTTCAGCCATTGCAGCCACCTCCAAGGTGAGCCAGTGAGCCCTGAGGGAACTCAGGAAGGAATCAAAGAACACCCTGGACCTAGCAGCCATCAGACTGCAGCCACTCCTAAAGTAAGCCCTGAGGGAACTCAGGATGAGAAAACCCAGGATACTGGCCCCAGAGAGCTGAGATGCAGATCAAAGGAATGAGTTCAGTGAGCCCAGACCCTGCATCTTCCCATACAGAGAAAAGCATTAAATTCCTTAACTTGAGATACCTAGTTTTCTATTACTAGCAGCAATCTTTTGTTCCTGCAATCTGCCCCCAGCCCAGGGGTCCTGCACCAGGAAGATGAGCCCCCAAAGCATGTGGCTTTTAATGCCAGAGCACCTTAATTTCTGGAGTCCCAAAGGACTGGGGGAAATAGAGACTTCATTTTTAAAGGGCACACACAACATCTCATGCATGCCAGGACCTGCATGAAATACCGCAAAAGCAGTAACTTAATAGGAGCCTGGACCAGACCTGGCTGCGGGTCTGGGAGAGTCTCCTGGGAAGGCAGAGGTCCCTGCAGCAACCCTGGGGACATAGATGCTCGTGGCAGCCATATGTGGGAAGTTCGGTGGAATCAGTCCCAGAGCTGATTAGTGTGTCCCGAGTCCAGCCTTGACTATGACACCCCTCAGCATTAAACCCAAAATAGTAATCTAGGGACTCCGTATACAGACCCACCTCGTTCCCCTCAACCCTCTCTTGCATGCACCCTAAATTCCAATCAGGCTCACAGAGTCAGCTCTAGCCCATGTAATACCTTCCTGCAAGTTACAAGAAAGCATCCCTTTATCAGATGATTGCAGCCTGGAGGCACCAGCTTGGAGATTGGATGGTCCCTTTGTGTGTACTCCCTCTGGACAGATGCAGCCCCTCACCACTGCACATAGCCTGGTGAACAGAATGCGGCCAGAACTTCAGCCACACATACTGACCCTAAGTGGGAAGCAAGGAAGTCCTACAACTAGGAGGAGGACATTTTTGGAAGGTTCCATAAATTGGCCCAAGGAGAAGGAGAGTCAACCACACAGAAGTGCCTAAGGCAGAAAGAGGATGGTCAGGAGTTCCCATTGTGGCTCATTGGGTTAAGAACCTGACACAGTGTCCACGAGGATACAGGTTTGATCCCTGGCCTCGTTCAGTGGATTGAGGATCCAGTGTTGCTGTGTCTGTGGCGGAGGCTCCAGTGGCAGCTCACATTTGACCCCTATCCTGGGAACTTCCATATGCTGCAGGTGCAGCCGTAAAAAAAAAAAAAGAGAGAGAGAGAGAGAAAGAAGGAAGGAAGGAAGGGGATGGTCAGAGCAAACACAGAAAAATAAGTGGCAGATCTTCCCAAGAAGGCTCTTGTGAACAGCATGTATATTTGCTCTGGTGGAAAACAAAAGTGAGAGTAGACCTCTTACACTCTTCCAAAGTGAAGCGCATTTTTATTCACCTCCTTCTCTACCAAGCACAGGGACAGTCTTGTGATCTCTTGGCCTTTAAACTCCCGCACGCTGCTCTTCGGGGGAGATCTGATTTTTCTTCTTCCATCACCACTGATGACATAAGGGCAGAATCCAGCAGAATGAACACAGTGTCTTTAGGCCATCCCCATGACTTACACTGAAACGTTCCAAGACTCAAAGGGACACACCCAAGGGTGTCACTCTGGTGCAGGCCTTTTCAGAACCCCCCCAGGGAGGTTCCAGAAAATTGGCTTAGCATCATCAACCCCTCCCACAAGAGGGATGTGATTATCATCCTGTGTTTTTTTGCTTTGGCTCTTGATAGGCTCCATAATTTGTCTAGGTATCCTTCTTGGCATGACTTCCTCCAATCTTCTTGGAGCCAATAAGCAAGCAAGAGGCCGGGTTATTGAGCAGGCTGTCAATTTCAGTGAGCCCTTCAGGAAAGAAAAGCATTTGCGATCTGGAAACATGGTCCCAAAGACATTTTGAGACTCATTTCTGCAGGCAGGGAGCCCCTGGTTAACCGAGCTGATGGCCCGTGGGTCTCCTAGGCACACAAACCTTTCTGTGTCTGGCATTTCCTTATTTTTTTAGGAAATAAGCCTCAGCTTCCATGACCTTCTCTGAGTTCCAAAGGGCAGATGCTAATCAGGGAAGGGAGGGGTTGCAGAGAGCAGGGAGGAGCAGGACAGTCTTGGGGCAGGGTCCTGGTTCCTCCTCAAAGAATATACATAATATCTTTGAGTCTTTCTGTAGAACTAACCCCCCCCCCAAATGGGAGAACTACTTGACAAAGCCCTCTTCATTCAGGGAAGAAGGAGGACCACCAGCACCAGTCCTGGGGCCACTAAACACCAGCTTTAAAAGACAATGCCCGCTTGCCTCCACCCTGCTCCTTATTCCACTCCTCAAACTAACCAACCACCTCCTAACCCCTTCCAAGGGGGGCACAGTCTTTAAGGCATTAGGCTCTGTGGCCCCCTTTGCCTGGCAAAGCAGTACAGCTATCTCTCCTTTACCCAAAACTCTCTCTCCGTTCCAATTCGGCACTGGCAGACAGAGGCCGAATTTCGGCAACGAGCGTGCAGAGAATAACAAGCAGAGGAACCACGGGTCCTGGCAAAGAAGGAGAGGGAAGAAAACCCAATGGCCCTGCTGCTTCTCCAGGCACAGGGGGTCCCGGCGGAAGGGAAGACGAGCTGCGCTCTGGGCAGAACTCGTGCTGTTTGAGGGGCTGAACCAATAGACTGAGCCAGAGGACTGGGGTGGTCCTGGAGCCCAGCTACACAGACATCCTCGGGTGAAACGGCACTGAGAATATGCGCATAGTCAAGGTCCTGTGGAAAGGAACAGAATGTCTTCTTTTTTTTTTTTTTTTTTTTTTTTTTGCTATTTCTTGGGCCGCTCCCGCGGCATATGGAGGTTCCAAGGCTAGGGGTCGAATCGGAGCTGTAGCCCCCGGCCTACGCCAGAGCCACAGCAACACGGGGTCCGAGTCGCGTCTGCAACCTACACCACAGCTCACGGCGACACCGGATCATTAACCCACTGAGCAAGGGCAGGGACCGAACCCGCAACCTCATGGTTCCTACTCGGATTCGTTAACCGCTGCGCCATGATGGGAACTCCCAGAATGTCTTTTCTATCAAAGGAAATCTTGGTGACTCCATTTTGCTCCGGCTCCAGCTTCTGCTGAATCAACCCTGCCACCACCCCCCTTCCTCTTTCCCTCTTTTCCCAGTAACAATTTGTTTCAAAGTAGCCAACCGGGAAGAATGTGCGCCCTGACCTGACCCATGGGAAGGGGACAGATACATCACCTGGCGTTAGGGATAAATAGGGGAGGGCCCTTTGTTCGGTTTGGAGTGCCCGCGCCCTTCTGCACAAGTCAAGAGCCTTGTTGCGATTTCTCCTTGTCCACATGGCGACCTGAGCCAGAGTTGTGGTAATTTCCGACAGTCCAACCCAGTCGGGGTCCTCCACGCCAGGGCTTCTGGAGCTGACACTCTCCTGTGTCCTCTGCCCTTTTGCCCTGTAGCTCTCTTCCCTTCGTCCCTGCCCGCTTGTCTTCTGTTCTCTTCCTTCCTACACTCAAGCATTCATTCACTCCGTCATCCCTGTAACTTCTGTGTGCCAGGCACAGAGAAGAGAGCGCAAGGCACACAAGACCCGCATCAGATCAAGCAGCCCTCAGGAAACCCGCCTTCCAGGACACCGCAGCCCAACAACTCGAGTCTCTTGATGGAGGATGCAGATGATGCTCCAGTGCTTTCTGCCTCCTTCTCACCCCACCACCCGCAGGTCTCACCTTCGGTGTTTCCCTCTTGTCTGATAAATGCTTCCTTTCTCTGCCCTGGACCGTCTCACTTCTTGGCTCCTTTTCTGTCCTCATCTCTTTGTCCTCTCTCATTCCCTCTCTCTCGCTTCCTTTTCCCCTTCCTGTCCATCCTTCTTTCGATCCCTCTGCCTCCCTCTGAGCCCTGACGAGGCGCAGACAGCACCCTGGTCCCCAAGTGCACACACCCACTCATCTGTGCCATCCCTTCCCTGTTTGCACATTCGAGGCACCCCCTCAGGGCATCAACGTTTGGTCCCTGTCACAGGGGGAGCCCAGGAACATGGCTGCTCCCCTCACAGGAGGCAGATGCCCAGGCACATAAAACTCAGAGAGGTTTGGGGTTCCCATTGCGGCACAGTGCAAACAAATCTGACTAGGAACCATGAGGTTTTGGGTTCGATCCCTGGCCTCGCTCCATGGGTTAAGGATCCGGCATTGCCGTGAGCTGTGGTGTAGGCTGCAGACATGGCTCAGATCTGGCGTTGCTGTGGCTCTGGTGTAGGCCTGCAGCTACAGCTCTGATTCGACCCCTGGCCTGGGAACCTGCATATGCTTCAGGTGCACCCCTAAAACAAAACTGGCCAAAATTTGGTGGCTCTGGAGGGCATTTTCCTAAATGAAATAAGCCGGAGACAAACAACCATTTGATCTCACTCATTTATCTATGGAATCGTTAACGGGGCAGGGGAGGGGAATGAGCGCGTAGATGCATAGAACAGGTGGCTGGTTGCCAGAGGCAGGGTGGAGGGTGAGCAAAGGGGCTGAAGAGGGTCAAAAGGTCCAGACTTCCAGTTACGAAATGAACAAGTCCTGGGGACGTGACATACAGCGTAGCGACTATAGTTAATAATGCTATAGTATATGTGACAGTTGCTAGAGAGTAAAGCTCAAAAAAAAAATTTTTTTTTTTTTGGTCTTCTTAGGGTTATACCTGCGGCATATGGAGGTTCCCAGATTAGGGGCCCAATTGGAGCTGTAGCCACTGGCCTACACCACAGCTCACAGCAACGCCAGATCCTTAACCTACTGACGGGGGTCAGGGATCAAACCTGCATCCTCATGGGTACTAGTCAGATTTGTTTCCACTGAGTCACATCAGGAATGCCTCAAAAACTCTTAATACAAGGGAAAAAAAAGTCTAACCCTGTGTGACGATGGAGGTTCACCAGACTTATCATGGGGACCAGTTCACAATATATGCAAATATTGAGTGATTATGTTTCTACACCTGAAACTTCTATCATCTTATATGTCAATTCTATCACAATTCAAAAAAAAAACAAAACTGTACACCAGCTCTAATGAAAAAAATTTAAAAATAACAAAACTTAAAAAGAATTAAAAAGGAAAAAAGAGGGAGGTTGAACGAGAGGAGCCTCCTCCAAATCACGCACCGCGTGGCCGTACCTGGACTCCCACTCGCATCCTCCAACAAGCCCCCTTCGCTCCCAAGGGGAGCTCCCAGCAAATGCAAGTCAGGCCTTGGCCCCAGGGATTGTCACCACCCTTGAACCTCCCCCGCCACGTAAAGGCCTAAGGACAGGGCTGTGGCTGCTTGGTCCTGAGCCTCTCCCTGTACTTACCTGGAGCTTCCACCTCCCAGCCTCAGGGGTGTACTTGTGACCATGCCTGCGGAGCCAACTGTTAGAAACGGAGCGGAAGAAGGAGGCCGAGCAATGAGGGCTCCATCAGGTTTATCCACCAACAGAGCAGCCAGGAGCACTGAGCTGAGGGCTGTTTCTCTCCCTGCCCCCCTTAGGGAGCAACTAATTATATATGGAAAGGGGCAGTTTCTATTTCTAGTACAGGCTAGTGATGGCATAAGAAACAGGGAGGATACAAGTTATATTGCATACAATTGAACAGTTTCTCCAGCTATTTTTGTCTTGCAGCTTTGTGTTTCATTTTGTACAATTACAACCGAACACATACAGGTCCCCCTCCAAACCTCACTGGCATGGACGCACCCTGCTCCCCTTCATCAGTGGCTGGGGATGAGTCCCACTAATTCTCAGTACTTACCTGCCCTTTGGAGGCACAGAATTCAATGTTAGATGCTGAAACTGAGCACTGACTGGAGAGACGAGGACACAGATTCTCACTCATTTTTACCTCCATGCCCCTTCTTCCAAAGTGTCCCTACACACACACACACACACACACCCATCCCCTCCAAGTTCGTGCTATGCATGAACTTACTCAGATGCTGCAAGTCCATCTCCAGGCGAGAGAGTCGCTCCATTGCGGTCCTGTTCCATTCAGATGGAGGCAAGTGAAGCCTTTCCTGGATGTCACCCAGAGCCAGCTTCTGTAAAATTCCCTTGGCATAAAGTATCAGGAGGAGATTGAGAGCAAAGACCAGCATCAGCCCAAGGCCGAGGACCCTGGGGACACTTCTCCTGAGCATCGCACTCTGCCTCGGTCACTCCCTGGGGTCTGCGTGTGCCACTGCCCAGGCAGGCTGAGGATCACAATGAGCCGAGTCTGGACTCTGCCAGCTGCATGGAAGACAGTCTGCTTGCCCAGCCAGATGTTCTTTGATCAGGAGAGCTGTCACAGACTGCCTGGTTCTACCAAGCAGCCTCAGGTGAGTGGAGTGTGCCATGGCAGCCACCCAACGATGGGCAGGTCACCTGGGCACACCTTGCTATGTTCCAGAAGTCAGGTTAATGCTTGCTCCCTGACTTAGCTCAGGCTGTGGGGTTCGGCTTTGCAGTGTTCCCTCTCCCTGGTAAAATCACTTGGGAAACTCTCTGAAAGGGCATGTGAGGTCTGGTCCTTCGAGAATAAAAGAGGATAAACAGGAGTTCCCATTGTGGCTCAGCAGGTTAAGAGCCTGACTGGCATCCATGAGGATGAGGGTTCGATTCCTGGCCTCACTCAGTGGGTTAAGGATCCAGCGTTGCCTTGAGCTATGGTGTAGGTCACAGATAAGGCTCAGTCATGGTGTTGCTGTGTTTGTGGCATAGGCCAACAGCTGTAGCTCCAAGGCAACTCCTAGCCTGGGAACTTCCACCAAAGAAAAAACACAGCAATGAATTCTCTGGGTTCACCTCTGGGTTTACTTTGGGGTTTTGGTTTTTTTATTTTTTATTTTTTTGCTTTTTAGGGCCACACATATGGCATATGGAAGTTCCCAGGCTAGGGGTTGAATTGGAGCTGCAGCTGCAATGCAGGATCCGAGCCGTGTCTTCCACCTATATCACAGCTCACAGCAATGCTAGATCCTTAACCCACTGAGCCAGGCCAGTGATCAAACCCACACCCTCATGGATACTCGTTGGGTTTGTTTCCACTGAACCACAATGGGAACTCCGCTGGGTTTGCTTTTTGCAGTAGATACTAGACTGAAGGCTGAGAAGTTGCCTACCCATAAATGTCAAAAGGGAAATAAACACTCAAATAGGTGTTTGGCCACGCACCTACAGCCAACTAATCTATGACAAAGGAGGCAAGGATATACAATGGAGAAAAGACAGCTTGTTCAGTAAGGGGTGCTGGGAAAACTGGACAGCCACATGTAAAAGAATGAAATTAGAACACTCCCTAACACCACACACAAAAATAAACTCAAATAGGTGTTTGGCCCTACTCCAGGCAAATACCACTGAAAACCCACGGCACCACACCCATGTGTCAACAAAAGCCATGTGGGGAGCCTACCCCACCCCCCGCTTCCTCCATCCCGCTCCAGGATGGTATCAGAGAGCCTACATTTTATCCCTGTTTCCTATGATGTCCATGAGGCAACAGAAAGAAAGTGATCTTCCCTCTCTCGGCCACTGTGGCATCAACAAAAGCCTAGTGGGGAACATGAACTTCCTCCCTCCCCGCCGCCAGTAATGAGGGATCCCCCCCCCGCCAGGTGACCATGGAGGCCCAGTGGGAAACCTAGATTTCCACTCCCCCCCGTAGCAGCGAGGGGGCATCTCCCTTTCACCACCAGAGCAGTGTCAGAAAGTCCTGCTAAAACGGAAGATTTAAATAAGATCCAGAATCTCATAACATAATAGCCAGAATGTCTAGGATGCACTAGAAAAATCATGTGCCCTCTCAAGAACCAGGAAAATAGCAACTTGAATGAGAAAAGGCAATCAACAGACATTAACACGAGTATGACACAAATGCTGAAACTGTCCGGTAAGGATTTAAAAAGAACAGTCGTAAAAGTACTTTGACAAGCAGTTATGAACGTGCTTGAAACAAACAAAAAATGGTAAGCCTCACTCAGCAAAGAAGTCGAAAGAATAAAAATCTGGTTAAATACAAAAGAATTTCCTTCCCCTTTTTGAGTTTTCTAAATTATGTTTAACAGTTGACACAAAACTCATAACACTGTCTAATGTGGTTTTCAAAGTATGTAAAAGAGATATTTAAGATGGTTTTATTATAAATGGGAGAGGGTAAAGGGATTTAAAAGAGGGTACCCTTTCTACATTTTACTTGAACAAGTAAAATGATGACACTAGTAGACTGTGGTAAGTTTGTATGCAGGGTGGTGATGGAATGATGCTAAAGCATCCTTTTTTTTTTTTTTTTTTTTTTTTTTTTTTGGCGGCACCCACAGCATATGGAAGTTCTCAGGCCAGGAACTGAATCCAAGCTGCAGCTGCGACCTATGCCACATCTGCGGAGACACCAGATCATAAACCCACTGCACCACACAGGGACGGAACACCCACGGCAAAGGATCTTGATTGTAGGGATGTTGTGATAAAACAGCATAGAACTATATACACAGCACAGTGTCAGATTATCTGCTGTTACACTATAGTTACATAAAAAAAATATATCCATTTGGGGAAACTGGTAAAGGGTACCCAGAAGTGCTCGGTACTATTTTTGCAAAAGTTAGAGAATCTCTAATTATTTCAAAATTTAAAGTTGTTTTTCTTTTTTTAAAAAAGAATGATCCCGGAGTTCCCTTTGTGGCTCAGTGGTTAACGAACCCGACTAGGAACCCTGAGGATGTGGGTTCCATCCCTGGCTTCACTCAGTGGGTTAAGGATCCAGCATTGCCATGAGCTGTGGTATAGAACGAAGATGAAGCTCAGAGATTCCCGTCGTGGCACAGTGGAAACTAATCTGACTAGGAACCAAGAGGTTTCGGGTTTGATCCCTGGCCTCGATCAGTGGGTTAAGGATCCGGCATTGCCATGAACTGTGGTTTAGATTGCAGAGTCGGCTCAGATCCAGTGTTGCTTGGCTGTGGCATAGGCCAGCAGCTGTAGCTCTGATTCGACCTCTAGCCTGGGAACCTCCATATGCCACGGGTGCAGCCCTAAAAAGAAAAAAAAAAAGACGATGAGGCTCGGATCTGGCCTTACCATGGCTGTGGTGTAGGCCGGCAGCTACAGCTCCGATTCAACCCCCAGTCTGGGAATTTCTATATGCTGCGGTGTGGCCCTAAAAAAGCTAAAAAAAAAGAAAATAAGGTTGTAGAAGTATGAATTAAGTCTGTTTTTCTATTTTTTAATTATTCTCTGATATGTTCTTATCAGGTTTGCAATGGAAAATGTTCATAAATTAATGATATTTTAAAGTAGACTTGCCAGACATGGTAGCCGTTTGCAAATAAAGGCCTAGGGGAAGGGAGCAATGGAAGAGGACTCTGAGGTTTCCAGCGTTAGCAACTGAGTGCTGGGTAGTGACCATGAAAGAGTTTACACGACTAGTATCCATGAGGACGCGGGTTCGATCCCTGGCCTTGTTCAGTGGGTTAAGGATCGGCATTGCTATGAGCTGTGGTGTAGGTTGCAGACTCAGCTCAGGTCTGGCGTTGCTGTGGCTGTGGTGTAGGCCGGGAGCTCTAGCTCCGGTTTGACCTCTAGCCTGGGAACCTCCATATGCCCTACCTGTCGCCCTAAAAAGAAAAAAAAAAGGGGGTTTACAAAGGGAGAGAATAGAGAGGGGGGATATTTAGGTCACCTAGACATGTTGTATTTGGCCTCTGCAAGAACAGGTATGTTCAGCGAGAAAATGGAAATTTGGCTCTGAATCTCGGGGAGAGTTCAAGGGCAGAGATTTTTGCTCAGAGGAAATGAATTGACATGAGAGTAGAAGTGTACTGGAATTAAATATAACCATGGATCATTCAAGCATGGGCAATTTTATGTTTATAGTGTTTTAAATCCTACTGGGGAAAATGGGTGATTCAATCATTAATAAGGTCTACCTGTTCTTTCTCGTTGCCTAAAACCTCCAGCCAGACAAATATTTCAGAATGGATTGCTTTTGTTGATCATAATACTGACTTTTTGGCTGGAAGCTCCTCCTCCTCTCATATGTCATCACCAAAATTGCTGTTGATTCTATGCTCACGTGGGGATATGGTCTCAAGAGATTAAACTGTACCCTTACTTCATCAGCTACAAGTATCTGTGTAATTTCAGAGGATTTGTTCACTTGACAAGGAATAGAGTTGATAACAATGGCTGAGAAAAAGCTCATTTATAGATCATGAGCACATGTTGGAGAGAAAAAAAGAAAGAAATATTCTATAAGCCCCTTCTATGGGCCAGCCAGTACTGGACATTTTCTGTGTGTGATCTCATCTGGTCTTCTTTTTTTTTGTCCATGCCCTTAGTATGTGGAAGTTCTGGAGCCAGGGCTTGAACCTGCACCACAGCTATAACCAGAGCCACAGCAGCCACAACACTGCATCTTTAACCTGATGAGCTACAAGGGAACTCCTTCATGACCACCATTTGATGCAGGAATTATGATCCCATTTCACAGACAAGAAACAGAATCAGAAGGTTAAGTAGTATCCACTTGAGATCAGGTTGTATTTGTTTCAGTGGCTTTGTATTTTCATGGCCACACCTGCAGCATATGGAGGTTCCCAGGCTAGGGTCGAACTGGAGCTGCAGCCACTGGCCTACACCACAGCCACAGCAACGCCAGATCCAAAATGCCTCTGTGACCTACACTGCAGCTCACCGCAATGCCAAATCCATAACCCACTGAGCAAGGACAGGGATCAAACCCCCAGTCCTCATTGATACTAGTTAGGTTTGTTACCACTGAGCACTGATGGGAATTCCGTTTCAGTGTTTTAATATACTTTTTTTATATATATACTGTAGGTTTAGGGGTTAGTACAGATAACCTGCAATGTTTTCCTTTTGCATGTATATTCATTTCCTAGTGTCCTTCCTGGCCTCCTGGACTGGCTGCCTATATATTTATCATTATGCTAAAGTCTATATATGACACAGAACCAAGATGGTAGTTTTTCACTTTGGCTGCTCACCCAGGAGTGGGAATATGAGATGGTACGACCCAGAAAAAAATCCTATGGTAAGCAAAACTGCTGAGTGAGAAAATTCACTTTAAAATGGTCTTTCCCAGCAATAATCAAGAGGCTTAGACTCCGCCATAAAAAGAACAAAATAATGCCATTTGCAGCAACATGGATGCAAGTAGAGATTCTGATACTAAGTGAAGTCAGTCAGAAGGAGAAAGAAAAATGCCATGTGATATCACTTATACCTGGAATTTAATATATGGCACAAATGAACCTATCTACAGAAAAGAAACAAACTCATGGACTTGGAGAACAGACTTGTGGTTGCCAAGGGGAAGCAGGAGGGAATAGGATGGACTGAGAGTTTGGGGTTAATAGATGCAAACTATTGCATTTGGAGTGGATAAGCAATGAGATCCTGCTGTATAGCACAGGGAACTATATCTAATCACTTGTGATGGAATGTGATAGAGGATAATGTGAGAAAAGGAATGTATTATATGTATAACTAGGTCACTTTGCTGTACAGCAGAAATCAACAGAACATTGTATATCAACTACAATAAAAAAAAATTTTTAAGAGGTTTAGGGAGTTCCTGTCGTGGCTCAGTGATTAACGAACTTGACTAGTATCCATGAGAACACAGGTTTGATCAGTGGCCTCTCTCAGTGGGTTAAGGGTCTGACTGTGCTATGAGCTATGGTGTAGGTTGCAGACATGGCTTGGATCCCACGTTGCTGTGGCTGTCTCAGAGGCTGGTAGCTACTGCTCCGATTCGACCCCTAGCTTGGGAACTATGCTGCCAGTGTGGATTAAAGAGACAAAAATAAATAAATAAAAATAAATAGGCTTAGATAAATCTTTCCCACCATAGGCACAGAGAACAGAATTATACTGCAAAATCAGAGAGCATCATAAAACCAAATGCATTTTTATACAATTAGGGAGAGCCAATGGAGTAGTCAGTACAACTGATAAACATTTAATTTTGAGAAATAGCAGCAACTGAATTCTTTGCAATTAATTCATCAGCCCTGAGTATCTATAAAATTATCTGAGTATCTATAAAAGTATCAGTTGGCCCAAGGAAAAAAAAATTAGGCTGGAAAGTAGACCAACAAAACAAAGCAACCAAAGAGGGGAACTAGAAGCACAATCAAAATATGAGTTTGGTTTGTTTTTTTTTTTCTTTTTCTTTTTTAGGGCTGCACCCACAGCATATGGAGGTGCTGGCTTACACCAGTCAAAGCAATGCCAGATCCAAGCTACATCTGCAACCTACACCACAGTTCAACGCAACGCCGGATCCTTAACCCACGGAGCAAGGCCAGGGATGGAACCCACATCCTCACAGATACTGGTCAGATTCATTTCCCCTGAGCCACAGCAGGAACTCTGAGTTTTACGTTTTGAGCTACATTTGGTTGTAAGTTTCATCAGTGACCTAGCAAGGAAATCTTGGCCGTCACCACCAGAACTAGAGTGGATGCAATTTTTATGCAGCCCACACTTGCCCATGTAATTCACTTTTATAAGGCTTTAAACTCATTTCTTCAAATATTATCTGATGGACAATAGTTTGAACACTACCTTACTTACCACCTGCCACCTGCCAGCCACCTGCCAGCCACCAATTCATTTTCTGTTTCATTTAGGCCTTCCAGTGAGATTTTAAACAATTCAAGGAGAAATGATCCATTTGAAAAAAAAACAACAACAACAAAAAAGGGGTGGGAGAGAAGCACTTAGGAAAAAATACTCTGGAATTGCAGGCAACTAAAGTTTTGTTTGATGCAGGATAAAAGGCTATCACTACCTTATATTAAACTTGCTGAAGAATCAGCTGAAAACAGATGGAAAACATCATGACAAGTTTTTGTTCGTTTGTTTGTTTTTTGGGTTTTTTTTGGTTTTTTTTTTTTGTTTTTTTTTAGTTTTTTGGAATCAACATCTGCTTCCATCAAGGATGGAGTAATTGGGGTCATATTTTTCTTTTCCCTCCTCCCAAGACTATAAAACTGAACAAACTGTATAAGACACCTGTTTTCAGGCAATAAGTGGTAAATGACTGTGATCCCTGAGATAAGAAAAAAACATGAGATGAGTCCTACATTGACCGCAGCTCTTAATCTGCAGACAATTTTGCAAACGTGGCATAGGATGGTGAACCTCGAGCAGAACATGATAGCCACTGAGCTGAGGAGTCAGAGGGCAGAGTTCGAAAGCTGCTAAAGCAACTGGAAATTTTAGGGCAGGGTCCCAAAGTCAAAGGAGCTATATAGAAAGAGGGAGATTTCTGGCTCCCCTCTGAATTCCTAGACCAGTGATAGGCTTATGAGCCCAGGGAGTAAGTCCACAAGGTCTAGTCTAGTGCAACTGCTCCAGGGCTGGGCATAACGGAGCTATTACAAGTCACCCAGTCTTGGGGGACGTAGGAATTCTGGCTGGGTCACAACAGAAACATTTTAGTGAACACTCTGGATATTCCCTTAAGACAGCAGAAAGACCACTGTCAGGAGAAAGGACTATAACCTAATGGCAACACTAACCCACTCTAACAAAGCCAAAAAGCAAATCTCAACAGCATCAAAATAGGTTTCAAGTATATTTACAGCCAGAAAATTCTCGGTATTCTTTTTTTTTTTTTTTCCTGGCCACACTCGCCTCTTATAGAATTCCTGGGCCAGGGACTGAACCCAAGCCAGAGCAGCAACCAGGGCTGCTGCAATGACAACACTGGATCCTGAACCTGCAGCACCAGAAAGGAACTCCTCGATAAAGAGGTTTATGGTCTGTTCACACACTGCCTTTTTGAACAGCTCAGGATCACCCTCCTCAGCATTTTTGGTTTTCTTTCCTTCCTGAATTGCCTTTTTCTTTCTTTCTTTTTTTTTTTTTTTTTCTTTTTTGTCTTTGTCTAGGGCCGCACCCACAGCCTATGTAGGTTCCCAGGCTCTAGGCTGCCGGCCTACACCACAACCACAGCAACGTGGGATCCAAGCCGCGTCTGCAATCTACACCACAGCTCACGGCAATGCTGGATCCTTAACCCACTGAGCAAGGCTAGGGATCAAATCTGCAACCTCATGGTTCCTGGTCAGATTTGTTAATCACTGAGCCACGACAGGAACTCTGAATTGCCTTTTTCAATCTTTCACAATGTGATCCACATATTCCTGCCTGTATTACATCCAGGGCCCTTGTCTTTTGTTCCTGATCCAGTAGCAGCAGCTTGTAAACTTTGTCTACAGTCTCAAAACCCTTTTGCATTCTGTCAGTATCATCTTTATTTATTTATTTATTTTATTTATTTATTTATTTATTTTTCTTTTTAGGGCTGCACTCAGGGCATACAGAAGTTCCCAGGCTAGGGGTTGAATTGGAGCTACAGATGCCAGCCACAGCCACAGCCACAGCAACACAGGATCCGAGCTGCATCTGCCACCTACACCACAACTCTCAGCAACGCTGGCTCTTAACCCACTGGACAAGGCCAGGGATCAAACCCGAAACCTCATGGTTCCCAGTCAATTCGTTTCCATTGCACCATGATGGGATCTCCAAAAACCACATAGTTTTGTAGGTCAGAAGCGAGGGTGATCTTAGGTGGGTTCTTGCCTAAGTGTCCGGCAAGGCCAAAATCAAGGTGTCAGTTACTCTGGGTTCTGTAGCCTTGGGGTGGTGGGGGCAGTTCACTTCTAGGGTTGTTCAGATTATTAGCAGAATTCAGCTCCTGCAGCTGTAGGTTTAGGTTCTTATTTCTTTGCTGGCTGTTAATCCAGGCCACTCTCAGATCCTAGAAGCTGCCTGCCTTCCTTGCCACCTGGGTCCCTCCATCTTCAAAGCCAGCAATAAAATCTCTTATGCTTAAAATCTCTCTGACTTGCTCTTCTGCTACCAGCCAGCAAAAACTGTCTGCTTTTAAAGAATATGAATGGAGCACATCCGCTAGGATAACCTCCCTATCTTAAGGACAATTGATTCATAATTTTAATTGCCTAGGGGAGGGAAAAATATTTCTTCTCTACTCTTCTAAGTTCTGGAGTTCCTATAATAAGATACAGATGAACAAGAGAAAAACTGAAGTTTATTACCGGTTTAGCTCTTGGGGAGATAACCAAGGAAATGAGTAAATCTCAGGGAGGGGGCATAGAATTCAGGCTCAAATATCATCTTCAGCTAAAAACAGAGAAAGAAGGGTGTGGACCGGTGAGTTATGAGAGAGATCAGGGAAAGCATAGTAAATAAAAGTTAGGAGTTCTTGTCATGGCTCAGCGGTTAATGACCCCAACTAGTATCCAGGAGGATGCCGGTTTGATCCCTGACATGGTTCAGTGGGTTAAGGATCTGGCATTGCTGTGAGCTGTGGTATAGGTCATTGATGCAGCTCAGACCCTATGTTGCTGTGGCTGTGGCTGTGGTGTAGGCTGGCAGCTACAACTCTGATTCAACCTCTAGCCTGGGAATCTCCATATGCCATGGGTGTGGCCCTACAAAAAAAGACAAAAACAAAAAACAAAAACAGATTTATGGAATTCCCTTGTGGCTTGTCAGGTTAAGGATTTGTCATTGTCACTGCTGTGGCTCTGGTTAAAGCTGTGGCATAGGTTTGATCCCTGGCCCAGGAACTGCTGCATGCCATGGGCATAGTCAAAAAAATTTAAAAAGGGGAGTTCCTGTCATGGCTCAGTTAGTGACTGAGCGAATCTGACTAGCATCCATGAGGATGCATGTTTAATCCCTGGCCTTGCTCAGGGGGTTAAGGATCTTGCATTGCCGTGGCTGTGGCATAGGCCGGCAGCTCCAGATCTGATTGGACCCCTAGCCTGGGAACCTCCATATGCTACAGGTATGGCCCTAAAAAGAAAAAAAAAAAAGTGATATTTGTTATGCAGATTTCAGTTGGTACCTTCTCCATTAATAAATCTCTCCTGATTTACTTACTCATCATTCTCTCTCTTCCAAGTACAGACGAGATACCCCCCCCCCTTTTTTTTTTTTTTTTTTTTTGTCTTTTTGCCTTTTCTAGGGCCGCTCCCTCGGCATGTGAAGATTCCCAGGCTAGGGGTCGAATCAGAACCATAGCCACCAGCCTACGCCAGAGCAACAGCAACGCGGGATCCGAGCCGCATCTGCGACCTACACCACAGCTCACGGCAATGCCAGATCCTTAACCCACTGAGCAAGGCCAGGGATCGAACCCGCAACCTCATGGTTCCTGGTCGGATTTGTTAACCACTGCACCACGAAGGGAACTCCAGAAGAGATACTCTTACAAATGGAGATTTCCTTTTTTTTTTTTTTTTTTTTTTTTTTGGTCTTTTTTTTTTTAAGGCCGTACCCGTGGCATATGGAGGTTCTCAGGCCAGGGGTCTTATTGGAGCTACAGCCGCCAGCCTACCCCATAGCCATAGCAACACAGGATCCAAGCACATCTGAGACCTACACCACAGCTTTCCGCAGTGCCAGATACTTAACCCACTGAGCGAGGCCAGGGATTGAACCTGTGTCTTCATGGATGCTAGTCAGATTCATTTCTGCTGAGCCATGCCTGGAAGTCCCAAGATTTCCTTTATAAATGTAAATTTCCCTTGTAAAAGGGTAACTTCTATTTTAGTTTCAGAGCTTCTTCTGTGTCTACTGTTTCTCAAAATAATCTTTGTGACGAAGGGGCATATTCTTGGATGGCATATTCTAGTCTCCAATTTCATCTATAAAATCTTGGCCACCTAACATCACTTAATCATGAGAATAACACCAGGGGGTGGAGGTCATAGGGCGCATCTTAGCTTCTTTCTTCCTATCACAGTAATGATACAGAAGATCCCAATAACACAATCAACGTGGCCTAATTGTTATTTACAGAACACTTGCCCATAAAGTTAATTATAAAGTTAATTATATAATGTAGCTATTCCATTCAGGTGCTGTCCAAGAAAAATGAAAACTTTTGTCCAGAAAAGGATTTGTGTATGAATATTCATAATATTGTATAATTAACAGAGTAGATTTTAATGATGCCACTAAAGCATATGCCTCCTTGTAATAAAATAGAAGCAATTAGAAATTCCAGGAGGTTTTTCTTTTTCTGAAGTCACTGAAAAAATGTGAGAGAGCCAGAGAGGCAGCTAAATACATGTTGGAAGGATGCCCTCATGCTCTTTCTGTCTTTTCCTCCTTCCTGGAAGATCTTAGCTACAGACTTTGGTCTCGAGGTAGCTGGACAGAGATCTTAGGTCATCCAAAGTTGGGATGGTGCACAGCATCTGCAAGGGAGGAAAAAGGTGGTGATCGAAGCAGCCATAGGTGATGGAGGGACTCCATACATGTGCAATGATGGTGGTGACAGTGGTGGTGGCGGTGGTGATGGCGGTGGTGGCGGTGGTGGTGGCGGTGGTGGCGGTGGTGATGGCAGTGGTGGTGGCGGTGTGCTTGTGCTCCTGTGTGATGGGGTGAGTGGAGATTGTTATTAGAATCCAGCAGGACCCTGTGCGGCCCTCCCTCTACCCAAGCCCCTCCGTTTCCCCTACCTCTTGTTTGTAGAAAAAGGCTTTGGTCTCCAAGGCCTTCCCTGAGCTCCAGAGAGCAGACTCCAGCCGTTACTAATGGGAAGTGAGGGAACACAGAAAGGAAGGAACGCCGGCAACAAATGTAAGGACAACAGTTCAGGGATAAAACAGAGCCCTAGTTCCTGCTCAAGGGATGTACGTAACACTCTGAGGCGCATCTTTGAGTTGCTCTGCAGAAAGGAAGACACCCCCTCCCCACTGCCCAGGTGGAGGAAGGTGATTGCATGCTGACCCCAAGCCCTAGACCCCAGACTGGCTGGAACCAGAAGATGACGAAGATGCCCAAAATATCACTCTTTTACCCCACCACCAACCAATCAGAAGAGAGCCCACAAATGGGCGCCCCAAATGTTCCCTTTCAAAACCCTTCCCTGAAAGCTGTCAGGGAGTTCAGGTCCTTTGAGCATGACCTGCCTGTTCTCCTTGCTCAGTGCCTGCAATAAATGCTGTACTTCCCTTAATCACCACCTAAGGTGAGGAGACCAGAATTTGGCTTCAGTAATGCTATTTCATGATGGGTGGAAAGTAGCTTGGGCTGTGGGAGGCTCCCGGAGCAGGTGTCACTATTGCTGTGACTTCTCTCAGCCTTTTTTTGGGGGAGGGGGGAGCACTTGAGGCATGTGGAAGTTCCCAAGCCAGGGATGGAATCTGAGCCACAGCTGTGACCTCTGCCACAGCTACAGTAATGCTGGATCCTTAACCCACTGCATCACAGTGGGAACTGCTCTCAGCTATTTTTCTTTTTTTTCTTTTTAGGGCTGCACCCATGGCATATGGAAGTTCCCGGGCTAGGGGTTGAATCAGAGCTGCAGCTGCCAGCCGACACCACAGCCACAGCCACCCCAGATCCAAGCCACAACTATGACCTATGCCGCAGCTCAGGGCAAAGTTGGATCCTTCACCCACTGAGCCAGGCCAGGAATTGAACCTGCATCCTAGTCTAGTTCTTAAACCGGTAGGCCACAACAGGAACTCCATCTCTCAGCCATCTTGAATGTTATCACTATGGGATTATTCTTTGCGGAGGGGTGGGCAGGGGAGAGGAAGGAAAGTGTTTGCCAAAACTTAATGAGGGATTTTGCCAGAGTTCTAGCTCTTTGGGAATAGACTCCCCCTCCACCCTTCTGGAGCCACAATATATAAATTTTCTTACACCTTTTCAGGAAGGCGAAATGAACCAAGGTAGGAGACGGCTTATTGCATACATATTTTAGTTGTGTGTGTGTGTGTGTGTGTGTGTGTGATTGGCATCCTGGCTTGATTCTAAATCTAGCTGATGCATTCAAATTGGCAGAGCGGCTCTTGGAAAGGCCCTGTGCTTCGGGGCTGAGGTGGGTCCTGGGAAAGTGTGCTCCTCCCCGAGCCCCTCCCCTATGCTCCACAGCTGGAGATGAAGCCCTCCTGCCCCCGCTTCCTTCATCTGGGCAGTTCACCCTCAGAACAGTCTCCTGTCCATGCATCAGGCTGGTGCTACCTTTCCAGGAAGTGTGCCTTTTTAACTCTCTGGTTTTAAGGGGTTTTTCCAACTATCCTCTGAGACACTAACGACCCCATACAGAGGCATTTGGGACTGACTGTAAGGGCAGAAGGTGGACAGCAGCCTAGTAGAACCCTAGACCCGTTATCCCCCTCACTATTTTCCTGCCTCCATGGACTACCTTGCTTTTATCTGTTTCACATATAAGCTGCCAGTAAAGGAAGATTTCAATTGAAGGAGGTGGTAGGCTATTTCCCCCCCTCCAAAAAAAAAACGAAAACCAATAATATGTTTGGAGATGGTCTTTCTTTTTTTCTTTTGCTTTTTGGGCCAAACCCAAGGAATATGGAAGTTCCTGGGCTAGGGGTCAAATCGGAGCTGCAGCCGACGGCCTCCACCACAGCCACAGCAACACAGGACCTGAGCTGTGTCTTTGACCTACACCACAGCTCCCCAGGGGCAACACCAGATCCCCCCACCCACTGAGCAAGGCCAGGGTTCGAACCCACATCCTCATGGATACTTGTCAGATTCGATTCTACTGAGCCACAATGGGAACTTCCTGGAGATGGTCTTTCTGAAAACCTTGTGAAGAGAACTATTTCCAGAAGCTTCTGCTTAGCTCTACAACCATATGTGCTTTATTTCCTTATTTAAAGAATCTTTACTTACTCTTACTCATCGGGCATAAATACTCGATGATTTCCTGAGGAAAATTTTTTTTCTTCTCTTTTTTTTTTTTTTTTTTTTTTTTTTTTTTTTTTTTTTTTTGGCTGAGCCTGCAGTGCATGGAAGTTCCTAGGCAGGGACTGAACTTGCACCACAGCAGCGACCCAAGCCACTGCTGTGACAACACCAGGTCTTCAACCCACTGTACACACGGGAACTTCGCTGAGCAACGTTTGATTTAGAGCTTCGTCATAATGTGACCTGAAGTTTGGCACTTGTCATCAGCCTCGACATGGATTAAATTATGAGCCACTGCGGCTGCCGACCCGAAACACTCAGGGCAAATATCAGGAGTGAGGCATTTCTGTGCTCTGGGGAAACTGGAAGAACAGACCATCAGAGAGTCAGATATTTTTAGAAGATTTTATGTGCCCAGTTCTTGAATCTCCTCATAACTAGAAAAACACTAAAATCCTTCATGGTGATGTCTGCTCCTTGTGACTGGTCGTAGCCTTCAGACCCCAGCAACAAACTTTTGCAAAATGTGTGCTGCATGCACCTCCCCCTCCCCTTTATCACATCCTCATGTTCCCCCTTTTCCTCCTTGGGTGGTATTTGCAGTTAAGGATACAGAATGTCACAGTCATCTGTAAATGCAGTCACCTCCAAGGGTCCTGCAGGCTGTGAAAACTCAGGATACTGGCCCTGATAGTGACAGGGATGGAGTAGGCACAGGTGGTTGTAGAAGCCCCAGTAAAGGATCATAGACAGAGAGGGAAACCTAGGGGGCTTCGGGGGGTCACTGTAAGTTAATGCATTGCTCACAAAAGCCATCAGAACAAGGCAGGCTTGCTGGACAAGTGGAAGTGCCAGAATTGCCTCAGGTTGATAGGTGGGACGGAGCCTGCATTCAGATTCAGACCAAGGGCTGGAGTTTGAAGACCTCCCTTCTGCTGATTTGAATACACACCTTACCGGATCCCAAGGAGGAGCTGCCACTCCCAGAAAGGAAGAGGCGGGCTTTTCCAACCTCCACTCCCCTTGGATGATAACACTGTAGCCCACCCGATCCTGGGGCAGAGCTTCCCTGCCTGCCCGCTTGCATCTCTCACAAGCATCCTATCTTAATAAATCTGTTTCTTGTCTATCACTTTGTCTCTCGCTGAATTGTTTCTGCACAGAGACATGAAGAACTGAACCTCAGTGAGTCCAGACACAGGGTGCGTGATTCTAATTTAAAACCGTGGGTTTAAGTCCCAACCTGGGTTCAGGCTGGGTTTGAGTCCCAGCACGTGGGTTCAAGTCCCAATCTGGGTTCTAGCTAGGTTCAGGCCGTTAATACTGTAGGTTGCAATAGAGGACGTGCATATCAAAGGAATGATTTCAGTGACCCCAGGCCTCTTTTGCTCCTGCTCCCTGTCCTTTGTTGCAAAAACTCCTATATCTCTTAGCTCCACCCTCACCACCTTGGAGTGGTGTCTCCGGGCTGCCTGAGATGATGTCTCCTGGGCTTAAGTCCTAATTTCACCCCCAATAAAATCTAACTCTAGACTTTCAGGTTGTGGATTTTTTTAGTCGACTTAGAAAATGTACAAATATAAGTATCTACCAGCAAAAAAGTGTTCCCACTATGGCCACTGGGTTAATGATCTGGTGTGTCTCTGTAGTGGCACTGGTTTGATCCCCAGCCCAGCACCATGGGTTAAGCATCCAGTGTTGCCACAGCTGTGATGTAGGTTGCAGCTGCAGCTCAGATTCAATCCCTGGCCCAGGAACGTCCATATGCCACAGGGGTGGCCAAAAAAAACCAAAAACAAAACAAACAAACAAAAAAACTTGTTTACAATTTCAGCTGAATGATGAGCCTTGTCCTTCTTCTTCAGACTGGTCCTTCCCTTCTCAATTTAGGTGTCATCCCACACTGGCAGCAGTGATTTAATACCATCATACTCTGGCAATGGAGGTTTAAAAACAGCTATTACTGCTTTTTATAATTTCATTTATGTACAAGTATTTATTAGCATTATTGTTGTAAAAATCCAACATGCTCATGACACAAAGCTTATAAAATAGAAGCAAAATCAAACAAATACTTAAAACATCTGTAATCCCAACACCTGTGGAGAACTGGGGATCGCATTTTGATTACTTCCTGCCACTTTTTAAAACATTTTTAACAATGAAAGTGGGATCATGTGAAGTTTTAACTTGCTTTTTTCTTTTCTTTTTTTGTCCTTTCGTCCTTTTAGGGCTGCTTCCCTCGGCATATGGAGGTTCCCAGGCTAGGGGTCGAATCAGAGCTGCAGCTACCTGTCTACACCACAGCTCACAGCAATGCCGGATCCTTAACCCACTGACCAAGGCCAGGGATCGACCTGCAACCTCATGGTTCCTAGTCGGATTCCTTAACCACTGAGCCACGACAGGAACTCCTTAACTTGCTTTTTTCCATTTCATGATGTATTTGCATATCTTTCCATTTAGTACTCCTCAAAAACATTATTTTGAATAATATAATGGAATAGAATGGAATTTTATTACAGTCATTCATCCATGTCTTGAGGGTTGGCAGTAATTTCCGATTTTTTGCAACTATAAACAATGCAACTATAGACATCTTTGAAGACAAATATAATTCTTTGTCTAAATTCAAGATTACTTTCCTAAGGTAGCTTCCTTGCTGTGTTTCTTTCGTGCAAATTCCCAAATTGCTCTTCCTTTCATTTTACATACCCCCACCCCATCCTCCCAGGAGTATAGAGCTTTACCCAGATCACTGATCTTTGCAAACTCTGAATAATAATAATCGCAATAATAATAGTTATTATTTGCTAATATGATAGGTCCTGAGATTTTTTTTTTTTTTTTTTTCTTTTCTAGGGCTGCACCCATGGCATGTGGAGATTCCCAGGCTAGGGGTTGAATCAGAGCTGTAGCCGCCTCCCCAGGCCTTGCTCAGTGGGTTAAGGATCCAGCGTCGCCGTGGGTGCGGCCCTAAAAAGCAAAAAAAAAAAGAAAAAGAAAAAGAAAAACCGGAGATCTGGCAACACTGACCAACATCCCCATCTGGAAATAATATCTGGAGAGTGTGTCGGGGGGGGGGGAGGCTGCCCCGGTCTCCATCGTCCTTTTGCTTTGTGTTAAAGAAAAATTGTGACGCAAGGGTACCACAATCTCACGCAGAGGTAACAATGAACACATTAAAGATTGTGTTTAATTCATTCATGGGGAGAGTGGAAGGTGTTACAACCAGTTTAAAGGAGAATCCAAAGCTCGGGAATATGGAAATAATTGTGCCACTGGAGACAAAACTGGGGGAAGCAGGTCAGCTGAACCTCTGTGGGCAGAATTTACATGTCTATAGACAAGAATTATTCTAACAACTTGGTAAAGCAGCTCCCTAGAATCAGAGAATCAGATCACCTGGACCAGTATGTTCTCATCCAGTCTAGACTCCAGACAACACCTCGTTTTTCATGCAAGTACGAATTTCCCCCTACATTTCCATTTCCCATTGTCCTATCTGCCTGGCCCCAGAAGTGTTTGTCCACCCAGATCCTATAGATGTGTCATTTCTCTTGTTTTCACTCAGTTTCTGCCATTATAAAATGGAGGAGTTCCCATCGTGGCTCAGCGGAAAGGATGCGGGTTCAATCCCTGGCCTCGCTCGGTGGGTTAAGGATCTGGCATTGCCGTGAGCTGTGGTGTAGGTCGCAGATGTGGCTCAGATTCAGTTTTGCTGTGGTTGTGGCACAGGCTGGCAGCTGAAGCTCTGATTTGACCCCTAGCCTGGGAACTTCCATATGACGCAGATGCGGCCCTAAAAAGCAATATATATATGTGTGTGTGTGTGTGTGTGTGTGTATATATATATATATATATATATTTGGAGAAGACAGTGGGTTATGAAGCTTCTTTGAAAATTCTCCCAACCCACTCTCGAAAGGGTCTTCCTTTCAAAAGGGCAGGTTCGGCTACTTAAAAAAAAAAAAAAATCTGCTGCCAAGAAGGCCCAGACGTCTGAAGTCCGGACAGAGCTTCCCCCCATAAGACTGCACCCCCTTCCCCCAGCCCCTCCCCATACTTGGCCCAGTCCCAGAGAGAGGGCAATCAGGATGAAGATTAGTGAAGGCTGAGAAAAGCACCAGCCACATCATCTCACACCATCCCTCTGAACCCCAGCTGGTGGTGGAGAAGAGACTTAGCTGACCAGGTTAGAATTTTAATGATTACATGACATGGGCGATTCTAAGGACCAGACGGAGCCTGTTAACATGAGATTTTATTACAAAATGGAAAAGGTTATTACCTGAATAAGACCAGAACAATCTGGAGTTTGAGGGAGTTTTTTTTTTTTTTACCGAAGAATAAGGAAAGAATCTTCCTACCCCATTCATTCATTCAACAAACATTTATCGCGTGCTGAGTAGGCGTCAGGCCCATCTCAACTACGTCTTCCATTCCCTCCACCTCCCGTTCACCCCAGGGCCTTCCAGAAGAATGTGAGTCTGAGCTGTCTCTCTGCTGTGTGTCCTTAATTCCTTCCTGGAACACAGCATCAGGACAGAGCCAACTCAGCCACTTACTAAAGGGGCAAGTTACCTTCTCTAAGCCTCTGTTCCCTTCCTTTCTAAAATAGGGATCACTCCCTCCCTCAGGAAAGGAGACAATTACTTCCTGAGTCAGGAAATGGATGTATGACTCAGCCAGCCACTACACAGCAACTTGAATGGTAAGAGCTTATATTTACTTAGTGCTGTGGGCCGGGCTCAGCATTTTAGGTGTTTTATCTCATTTAATTCCTCAGCACAATCCTCCAGTGCAGGTGTCTGTAGGTATTACTATCATCACCTCCATTTTTCCTGTGGGATATGGAGGTTCCCAGGCCAGGGATCGACTCGGAGCTGGAGCTGCCAGCCTACACCACAGCCACAGCCACATGGGATCTGAGTCGCATCTGCGATCTGCACAGCAGCTCACAGCAATGCCATATCCTTAACCCCCTGAGTGAGGCCAGGGATCGAACCTGCATCCTCATGGGTACTAGTTGGATTCGTTTCCCCTGAGCCACAATGGGCACTCCCATTATCACTATCTTACAGACAATGAAACCAAGGCTGAGAAAGAGAGGTTGGGAATTTGTCCAAATGTCACAGCCGCAGGGTAGTGGAGGTCTGGATAGAGCATACCAGCTGAACCACTGCATCACCTCTAAGTGAAAAGGCTCAACCACGCTGGCCTCCCCTCCCTCAACAGCCTGTTGTGCTGCTCAGCTTAACCACCTGCTTTCCTGCCCCAGTGATCTGATGGCTCAGGCTGTTCCCGTCATGCCCAGTGACTGCTCCCTCCTCACCCACCCACACTCACACATACACAGCCACACACACACAACCCCACCCATCACCTGGTTAACCTCAAGACAGCTTTTTTTTTTCTAAGATCATAATCAAGATAGCTTTAGAAATCTATTTTTGGTGGCGTTTTCCTCTTCAAGGATCTCAGGGCCCTTCACACACAGTCTAGGCATGCTTCCACTCTAGAATTTACATTTGTCCTTGGGTTCAAGTTCGAGTGCTGAGAGCCAAGCAAAGCCAAGGGTGACATACAGGAGGGTCCAGGAAGACAGGAAATTAGAATTTGGAGTAGGAACTTAGAGTGGGATCACAGGGTTAAATAGACTTGTTGAATTGGAGGCATAATGATAAATGTAGGGAAATTACAAATGCCAGGGTCGTGCTAAGTGGAGTGGCTAAAGTCAGCTTGGATGGTCAAGTCACAGGCAACTTGGATGCAGAGCACATGGGCTAACGTGCACCCCTTGGAGAACAGGATTTAAAGTCCCTGTGAGAAAAGCCCCTACAGATGGGCATTCAGCTCGTGCTGAATTTTAAAGAAATCAGTATTTGTAATTTTAAAGAATTTAGCCTTTTGGAGTCTGGCAGATTCATCTTATGATCCTAATTTCAAATGTGAACTTCATTAATTCAGACCTAACATTATTATTATTATTATTATTATTATTATTATTATTATTGTCTTTTTGACTTTCTAGGGCTATTCCTTCGGCACATGGAGGCTCCCAGGCTAAGGGTCTAATTGGAGCTGCAGCCGCCGGCCTACACCAGAGCCACAGCAACGTGGGATCCGAGCCCCGTCTGCGACCCACACCACAGCTCACGGCAACGCCGGATCCTTAACCCACTGAGCAAGGCCAGGGATCGAACCCGCAACCTCATGGTTCCTAGTCGGATTCATTTTTGCTGCGACATGACGGGAACTCCAATTCAGACTTAACTTTAAGTTGAAAGGGATGAGAAATTTGCTAAGTTTGTAAATAGTATCATGATTGCCAGACTTTAAGATTAATATCTATATAATTTTTTACTTTGTCTTTTTAGGGCCACGCCCACAGCATATGGAGGTTCCCAGGCTAGGGATCAAATCAGAGCTGGGATCAAATCAGAGCTGTAGCCACTGGCCTATACCACAGCCACAGCAACGCCAGATCCAAGCTGCGTCTGTGACCTACACCATAGCTCACAGCAACGCTGGGTCCTTAACCCACTGAGCAAGGCCAGTGATCAAAGCTGAATCCTCATGGATACTAATCCATGAGATTCATTTCCTCTGAGCCATGACGGGAACTCCTATATAATTATTAATTTTACTAGAATTGTTCAAATGTGTGGGAAATGTTTGTATATTAGCCTGACAGTTGCAGAACTTAAGAACAAATTCGTTACATGTAAAAACGAGTTTAAAATAACTATGAAAATCCACGTAGTTCCCACTTTGGCTCAGTGGGTTAAGAGCCCGACTAGTATCCATGAGCATCTGGTGTTGCTATGGCTATGATGTAAGCCGGCAGCTGCAGCTCTGTTTCAACCCCTAGTCTGGGAACTTCCATATGTTTCCTGTGGCCCTAAAAAGAAAAGGGAAAAAAAAAGTTATAAGAAACCCTTAAAACTAATAGCTAAATTCACTTGATTTACAAATAATTATAATAGTGGGTTGAATTTAAAAGCTTAAAATTAATTTCATTTATTGCTTAGTAAATTGCATAATTTGAACATTTCTGTACTGATAAACGGCCCTCTGGGAAGCTAAAAAAATCTCACAATAAGTTTATCTACCTGTTTCTTGCCACTAAAAGATAAATTCATTGAGTTTTCTTCCTCATTACCCCCCCCCCATCACTTGGTGCAAAAATGGCCAGAATAGGTCACTCATGATAAGGATAGCAGCAGCTGGAGTTCCCACTGTGACCCAGTGGAAATGAATCTGACTAGTATCCATGAGGATGTGGTATTGCTGTGGCTGTGGCGTAGTATCCATGAAGATGAGGGTTCGATCGCTGGCCCTGCTTGGCGAGTTAAGGATCTGGCATTGCCATGAGCTGTGGTGTAGGTTGCAGATGCAGCTCAGATCCCGAGTTGCCGTGGCTGTGGTATAGGCCAGCAGCTGTAGTTCTGATTCAACCCCTAGCCTGGGGATTTTCATGTGCTATGGGTGTGGCCCTAAAAAGCAAAAAAAAAAAAAAAAGAGAAGAGCAGCAGCTAATATTTACTGTTCATTCAATGTCAGGATCATGCTGTGTGCTTTACCTACACAATCACACAGAATCCTCACCACAACCTATAACGACCCAAAAAGCTTACACAGCTCTCAAGTTCATACAGCTAGGGAGTATTTGAGCCAAGGCTGAATCCAGGCTCCCTGACCCCAGGGCTGCATCTTCCTTCAACTTCTTTTTTTTTTTTTTTGCTATTTCTTTGGGCCGCTCCCGCAGCATATGGAGGTTCCCCGGCTAGGGGTCTAATCGGAGCTGTAGCCATTGGCCTACACCAGAGCCACAGCAACGCAGGATCCGAGCCACGTCTGCAACCTACACCACAGCTCACGGCAACGCCGGATCCTTAACCCACTGAGCAAGGGCGGGGACCAAACCCGCAACCTCATGGTTCCTAGTCGGATTCATTAACCACTGCGCCATGACGGGAACTCCTCCTTCAACTTCTATGTTACCAGTTGAATGGGTGAAATTTCTCAAAGGTGGAATTTTTTTTTTTTGGCCAAACCCACAGTACATGGAAGATCCCAGGCCAAGGATCGAGCTACAGCAGTGACAACGCCAGATCCTTAACCCGCTGGGCCACAGGGAACGTCAGAGGTGGGGCTTCTGACAGAATTCTTTGAGCTGAGGAGACAATGGGTGGGAAGTGTCCTGTGTGGACAGGTGACCTGGACGGAGATGGCAGATCTAAGGGGATCTTCCTGGGAAGGAGTTGAGAAAAGTGAAAACGCTGAGTTTTCCTTAGAAGACAGAAAAGCTGGAGCTTCTGAAAGGAAAGAGATAAGTGATGGGGAAGAAAGCAGCTGCATTTAGGGTTGGTTGACCTAGAAGTGAAACCCCAAACAGCCACTCCCTGAAAGTTCAGTTACTGTGCTGATGTGTGGCGAACCATGAACAGTAGGTCCAGGCTGTGATGTACCAGCTACAGTTGGTACCTGGAGACAGATACCACAGTGGCCTTTGGCACTGTGAACCTCAAGGGTGTCCTCTACTGAGTGTGCTATGGGGAGAGAATCAGATGGCAAGTGGACGGCTGGACCGCGGTGTGCCCTGAGCCCACTCGACAGGAAAGCTGAAGAAGAATGTGTGGTGGCGGGGAGGTGGCGGGGGCAGGTGGTGGGGTTCCACCTCTGCTCAAATGGTGTTTCAGATACTTAAACCATGGTCACCTAGCCTAAAACCAGCCCCCAAGACATGAGCAGCATCCTCCCCTCCCCTTCCCTCTTCTTTCTGTCTTTTTAAGGCCACACCTGTGGCATATGGAGGTTCCCAGGCTAGGGGTCAAATCGGAGCTGTAGCCACCGGCCTACACCACAGCCAAAGAAATGTGGGATCTGAGCCACATCTGCAACCTACACCACAGCTCATGGCAACGCTGGATCCCGACCCACTGACAGAGGCCAGGGATCAAACCCTCGTCTTCATGGATGCTAGTCAGGGTTTTGGTGTTTTTTTTTTTTTTTTTTTTTTTTTTTTTTTTTTTGTCTTTTGACTTTTTAGGGCCGCACCTGCATCATATGGAGGTTCCCAGGCCACGGGTCTAATCAGAGCTCTTGCTGCCAGCCCATGCCAGAACCACAGCAATGCCATATCCAAGCCATGTCTTCGACCTACACCACAGCTCATGGCAACGCTGGATCCTTAACCCACTGAGCGAGGCCAGGGATTGAATCCTCGACCTCATGGTTCCTAGTCCGATTCGTTTCCGCTGTGCCACGATAGGAACTCCACTTCTTTTTTTCTTTTTAAGGCCGCACCGAGGCATACGGAGGCTCCCGTGCTAGGGGTCAGATCAGAGCTACAGCTGCTGGCCTATGCCACAGCCACAGCAACGCCAGATCCCAGCTGCATCTGTGACCTTCGCTGCAGGTAGTGGCAACGCCGGATCCTTTAATCCACTGAGCCAGGCCAGGGATCAAACGTGCGTCCTCACAGAGACTACGTCAGGTTCTTAATTTGCTGAGCCACAATGGGAACTGCCACAGCATACTTTCAACGATCTCCATGGCAGAGATCACAGAAATTGTTTTCTTTCTTCCTTTTTTCCCCAATTTTGGCTGCCCTGCAGCATATGGAAGTTCCCGAGCCAGGGATCAGATCCTAGCCACAGATGTGAGCCATGCCTCAGCTGCAGCAATATCAGATCCTTTAACCCGCTGTGCCCTGCCGAGTATTGAACCCACGTCCCGGTGCTGCAGAGACGCTGCCAATCCTGTTACACAGTAACTGTTCTCAGCAGGAGTGGCACAGCCCCGGGAGGGTACCCGGGAAGTCCCTGAGGGCACAACAATTGAGAGGGACTATGGGCATTTAGTGGGGTCAGGGGGACCAGGACTGATAAACACAGCACAGGAAGTTAGAACACACAAATGAAGACCTGAAACACATCTCATGTGACTTGAGAACCCATCCATAGTCGGCTAAACTTAAAATTGAACAGTTTTACAGATAGCAAGAATTTCTGGCAAGGGTTAATATATGCTCAGTTTTGTAAGAATGCAATTACTATATAAATCTAGGGAGGATTGTATTTTGATTTGTTCTGAACTTTGCAAGAAGCTGCTCACTGATTCAGAAGCAGATGTCAAGAAGGGCAACAATGCCCTCAGGTTTCATGTGGCCAGGAAGGCCCCACCCTCTCCCCCACCTCAGGCCAACTTGTGTGCCTGTGACCGCCCCCACGGACACAAGCCCTCGCTGCTTGTCTTCAATGCCGCTGTGCTCGCACATTACTGGAGCACGTGTTATATTATTCGGTAGCACCCTCCTTGAATTCCTTGTTCATATACAGCATTATATTTTTCTTTTTACAGCTGTACCCGCGGCATTTGGAAGTTCCCAGCCTAGGGGTCCCACAGCTACAACAACGCAGGATCTGAGCTGCGTCTGCAACCTATACCACAGCTCAGGGCAATGCCAGATCCTTAACCCACCGAGCGAGGCTAAGGATCAAACCTGCATCCTCATGGATACTAGTCGAATTCCTTTCCACTGTACCACAACAGGAACTCAGTTAAATGTTTCTATTTAATACATTAATATCTTGGGAGTTCCTGCTCTGGTGCAGCGGGTTAAGGATCTGGTGTTGTCACAGGTGTAGCGTACGTCACAGCTATGGCTGTGATTCCATTCCTGACCGGGAGACTTCCATTTGTCTCGGGTGTAGCCAAAAAAGACAAAACAAATCTTGAACACACACAGACATTCACAAACCCAGTATGATTGATTCTTCTTTTTTTTTTTTTTTTTTTTATTGTTTGTTTTTTTTGTCTTTCTAGGGCCACACCCGAGGCATATGAAAGTTCCCAGGCTTGGGGTCAAAACGGAGATATAGCTGCCGGTCTATACCACAGCCACAGCAACGCCAGATCCGAGCCACGTCTGCGACCTACACCACAGCTCACGGCAACGCCGGATCCTTAACCCACTGAGGCCAGGAATCAAACCCACATCCTCATGGATACTAGTTGGGTTCTTAACCTGCCGAGCCACAATGGGAACTCCCTATGCTCAAATTTTAGATGGCTGAATTTATCATTATATAAATCTAGAAAGAAAATGTTGTCACAGAATTTCAGCTCCGATGTTTTAATAGAGGGCTCTTCTCAATATGTACAGAATGCTCTAACATAGGTGGCTTGGTCACTAGCCAGGTGACCCAAATGACACCAAAACCACAGGCAGCTCAGGGGCCTCTAAATATTAACTGTCTTGGCTGGTTTCACATCTTCCATCTCTGAAGTCAGCCAGCGGTATGTGCGGTGACGCCGCAGCACCTCGATGGCCTTGAGCTCCAGGGGTGTGGCCTGAATGCCAAGGTCTTCCAAGCCGGGCAGGTGAGGCAGTGTCATGTCTGACATGTGAACCTTTGAACAAACAAGAGGCAGAGAAAGTACTGAAAACCTGCCCAGGACACGGCGTGCTGTCTTCACAAACACTTCAACACGCAAGCTGGCCCAAGTCCCGCTACTGAGCCTTGACTGGTTTCCAAGGATACGTGGCAGGGTTGGATGCCTGGGAGCCACCAGAAGCAGAGCATGGCAAAGGGTGTGAGGAGGGAAGACAAGGTCCCCACGTGTCAGTCAAGGTCTATCCACGAGCCCAGAACACGGGCGAGGTGAGGTTTAAACAGGAGTCAGTGTGGGCTGGAGCAGACAAGTCCTCACACCCGTGAGGCTCAGGACACAACAGGGGCTGAGGCAGAGCCAGCCTGTCCCCAAGGCTCCCCTGTTCCTGTTCTCCGAGCACAGCTTTCCGCCTCGGGTTTTATGCCAAATCCAGATCATTACAGGCAATCCATTAACCTTTGCACTCCAGCCATATTTAACCTCCTGACTACCGCTCACTCTCCATCTAAAAATCCGAAACCGCCTTGTTTGGAGAGAAGTAGGATGAGCCCTAAGATTCTAGAGACCCTGGCCCACCCGGGAGCGAGGAGGAGGAGGATCAGTCTACACACACAGCAGTATCGACCCTCGCCCTCCCGCCTGGCACATCTGCCATCCTTCAGCCAGATAGCTGGCAAGCCGACTCCAGACCAAACCCACCTGCCCAACGCAGCTGTGAGGACAGATGGAAGATGCACACCAGTCAGATGGGCCGAGGCGTCCTGACACCTGCTCTCCGAGCCCATCTTCCTGAACACAAAGGACATCCTGACAAAGGTCCCGGCTTTGCAGACATGGCCAGAGGGGAGGAAGACAGCCTCCTGTTTACATCGTTCCCCAGGGCTAAGTGCTGTCTTCTCTACACTCGAGCTTGGGGGTAACATTCAGAGGACAATCTGGCCGCTTCTTATTGATAAAAGGCCAAGAGGTTTGCAAAGGCAGGAACGGCCCCGTGTGTTTATTTTATTTTGTACCCTCCCTAGAAACACTTCTACACGAAGTGGGCCATCGATCAGTGAGGAAGACCAGCACGGTGACAGCAAGATGGGCAGGGCCGGGGCTCCGAGGAGCAGCGCTGGAGGGGGTGCAGGCCGGCCGGAGCCCATCAGGGGAACAAGAAGGAAGGCACTACCGCCTGGAGGAACGGAACATGGGTGGACTGGAGACAATGAGTATTTCCTCTACCTTTCTGGAGGCGGAACACTGTCAATACTGTTATTAACATTTTCATGATAAAAAGTTGAATAAAAGGCAGGAGAGGGAGGTGAGATCTGGTGTGTGTTTTGGGTGTTGCCCTCTTGGGGCAACCAAGTAGTATTATACTTGCTGATGGGCTTGTAGCCATGAGCCAGAGCGGTGACTTTAATTTAGGTTGAACTAAAATTCAACAAAGTTCAAATCTTATCTCTGCAGTTGCACCACTTGCCACAGTTCAAGTGTTTAAGAGTCACATGTTGCTAGTGGCTACTTTTTTTTTTTTTTTTTTTTTTTTTGCTTTTTTGCTTTTTAGGGCTGCACTTGTGGCATATGGAAGCTCCCAGGCTAGGGGTTGAATCGGAGCTATAGCTGCCGGCCTACACCACAGCCACAGCAACGCCGGATCTGAGCAGCGTCTGCGACCTACACCATAGCTCATGGCAACGCCAGATCCTTAACCCACTGAGCGGGGCCAGGGAGTGAACCCACATCCTCATGGAGGTTAGTTGGGTTCGTTACTATTGAGCCACAATGGGAACTCCTTTTTCGTGGCGGGGGGAGCTAGTGGCTACTTTTTGAACACCGTGGGTTACACAACATTTCCATCACTGCAGATAGCAGGGGACAGACATCTAGGGTGGAAGGAAAGGAAGAAATCAGGGAGGAGTCCTGGATCTTTGGCTTGAGCAATAGTGATGCTGTTACCTGAGATGAGCGAGGCGAGGGGAACATCGGGTCTGCAAATCTACTGCTGGACAAGCCCTGGCACAGAGGACCGTCCACAGCTAAGAGAGGGCCTGCAGCCGGGCGGGCAGGTTGGCAATTCAGGGCTGGAGCTAAAACAACGGCCGAGCACTTACAGACAGCAGCTGGAGCCCAGGACTAGGTGAGGGTCATTTAGAGGAGCAAGGACAGGAAATGGCAGAGCACAGAGCCCTCAGTCCCCACATCAGAGGCCAGGCACAGAAGGTGAACCAGGAAGGGAGACCAACTGAGCAGAAGCAGAACATGGACGCCGTCAAAGAACAGATGGAGATCAGGGTTTCAAGAGGAGAAGGGGGTGCCTCCAACCCAGGGCAGCTCATAGATAGAGTAAGCGAGGGGGGGGGGGTTGTCAGAGCGCTGACCTGCAGACTTGGCGACACAGAGGTCAAAGGTGACCTTGACAAGAGCAGTATTTGGAAATAAAAGCTGGAAAGGAGGGAGTTCCCGTCATGGCACAGTGGTTAAAGAATCCGACTAGGAACCATGAGGTTGTGGGTTCGATCCCTGGACTCACTCAGTGGGATAAGGATCCGGCATTGCCGTGAGCTGTGGTGTAAGTCACAGATGCAGCTCAGATCCTGGCGTTGCTGTGGCTGTGGCGTAGGCCAGCAGCTACACCTCCAATTCGACCCCTAGTCTGGGAACCTCCATATGCCACAGGAAGCAGCCCTAGAAAAGGCAAAGACAAAAAAAAAAAAAAAAGCTGGAAAGGAGTTAAAGCAAGAAGGAGGTAAGAAACCATTGACAGGTGGACAGCTCTTCTGAGAAGCTGGACACACAGGGACAGACAAATGGGGCGGGGGGGGGCCTTCCGCCTTTACACAGACACAGAGCTAGTAAGGCAGGTCCGCGTGTGGATGAAGATGACCCAGCAGAGAAAGAAAAAGTGAAGATGTCAGAGGTAGGAGCCCAGAGACGCTGGGCATGGGTGCATTTCACGCACATGCAGAAGGGCTGGTCCGTGGAGGGACCACAGACAAGCGCCTGGAAACAACGCAGGTGACCCCCGAGCAAACGCGATGCTCACTTACTGTCTCCCCCGGGCAGGTGCCAACCTTATCATACTCACCCGTTCCACCTTATCCCTCGTGGTCCAGGGCTCGAACGGACTCACTTCAAAGAGTCGACCTACCCATCTGGAAAGAGGAACAGACACGGCACGGCATGCGTGATGAGCGTCTCTGCTCAGTGTTCAATGTAAGAACAATAAAAGGGAGTTCCCGTCATGGCGCAGTGGAAATGAATCCGACTAGGAACCATGAAGTTTCGGGTTTGATCCCCGGCCTCTCTCAGTGGGTAAAGGATCCGGCTTTGCTGTGAGCTGTGGTGTAGGTCTGGTGTTGCTGTGGCTGTGGTGTAGGCTGGCAGCCCTTGCTCCGATTGGACCCCTGGCCTGGGAACCTCCATGTGCCACGAGTGCGGCCCTAAAAAGCAAATAAATAATAAAAAAATAAAAACAGGGAAGTCATTAAAAAAAAAAAAACAATAAAAGAACCAAGAAAGGAGTTCTCGCCGTGTGCCATGGGTTAAGGGTTTGGCACTGCCGCAGCTCTGTCTTGGATTTGATCCCTGGCCTGGGAACTTTCATATGCCATGGGAGAGGCCATAAAAGGAAAACCAACAAACAAAAAGAACAACGAAGAGCTGGCTGGAGAGGCAGGAACTCAGGCAGCTTTGAGGATACCATTGAACGCTCTGGTCCTGCTGCCTGTGAGGCCACCTCTCCTTTCAAGCCAGCTGCCTGACCGCCTCACTGCCGGCTCTCCTCGGCCCCGGCCAAAGGGACAGAGAGTCGGGAAAACGAACAAAGTGCAGCCACCCCACCACAAGACACAACAAAGAGAGCCACCATTCGGTGACGTCCATCAAATTCAATCCAAGTTAAAACCAGATGCTGAAATGTGCTTCTGCAAGTCAAGGACAGAGGGCAAGTCAAGCGGTGTGCAAGGCGGAAAGTGTGACCCTTCAAAGCAGGGTCTAAACGGAACCAGAAACTCCAAAGGTAAGGAAATGCCTCAGATCTACAGTTCGAATCAGGAAACCCAGAGAAAACCTGGACAGAAGGGCCACCTGCCTCTCCTCTTCACTACTGAAGCTGAGACTTTCCTTATATGCCATCTGAGTTCCCATCTTTTGTGACCTCAGGACAGGGAGGCAATCCAGGAATGCCTCGGGGTCCCCAAAGAGGCCTGGAGGGGGCAGTGCGGTGGGAGGTGGGGGGTGGGGGGGTTGGAACACGAGCTCTGAGCAGCGACCACCACCATGGCCAGACCAGCTCTACTTTTATCCGACACGCCTTAAAGAGCCTGTATGTAAAAAGGCCCTGAACACAGGGTTCCTTCCACAGCTCTTTAACAACCTGAACGGGTGCTGCCAAAAATGAAAAAGGAAGCTGGAGGTTGGTCAGAATTTCTCCAGGAACTTAGCAAGCCTCCAGACACCAATCCAGGGTAATCCTTGGTGGACACACAACCATGAGTTGCTCCCTGCAAAGTGGGTGACGCTCCCTCCGCTGCCACAAATGACCTCACGGTGGAGGCCTTTTGGTCGCAGAGGGCTACTGCAGGCCAAGCACTGTTCTAGGTGCTGGCGACTCAGAGGGATGTGCACACGACAGCAGCGCTCCTCTCCTCAAAGCCCCCCTCCCTTTGGTATCCAGGTGGCCTGACTCTCTCCATTTTCCAGTTAACGTCTGATTACTCTGTCTCAGCCTTTGACAAACGTCCCCTGCCCTGCCGGGCCTTTAAGTGCAGGCATTCCTCAGCCCTTCTCCCTGGCCCTTCTCCTCCACCTATGCCCCCTCACCCACTGGAAGTATTAAATGAGACATAGTAGGCAGTCTGAAAGATGGGACATGTTTGGTAAGTATCATCATCACTCTGCACGTGAGTTGTCTATTTGTCTATTTTTCTGACACCTGTTAGATCAGCTTTTGAAGGGTTTGCTATAACATCCTGAGTGCCCAGTACATTGCCTAAGACAGAGTCAGCCGTCAATAAATATTTGTTGAAGGACTGAATGACCAGACGAATGGAGACGTGGGCTGCCGTGTTAATCCAGAAGTTAACCTCTGGCAAACTGGATGGGACAGCCTCCCTGACCAAACCTTAGTGACCAAACCTTTAGCTCATTCCAAGAGCTAAACCTACGGAAGGAAGAAGCGAAGCCAGAAGCAGGGCAAGCAGACAAGGCCACTGCAGCCAGGGCCGATCAGACTGGCTTAACGAGGGAGGGTCCCTCTCCCACTCCTGGGCGAGTGGGATGAATCAGGGGGACCTAATGCTCCTTTATACCATCTGCCAACAAGACACTGCCAATTAAACACAGTGGCTCCTGACTGGAAAACCTGAAGACCTGCAGGGGCAACCCTCCAAGCACAGCCTTTTCCTCACCCACACGAATCCACCGCACCCTTTCGTGGACTCCTCTGGTTCTTTCCCACACTAGTGTCAAGACCCCAGGAGCCCCTCCTAGTGAGAGATTCTGGGACTTCACCACGACGGACACACTCCCTAGAACCCCTGGGTGAGGGCATTACAAAAGAAGTTATTAGCTTTCTCTCTCTTTTTTTTTTTTTGGTTGCACCCATGGTATGCAGAAGTCCCAGGCCAGGGATCAAGTCCTCGCCACAGCAGTGACAATACCTGCTCCTTAACCAGCTGAGCCACCAGGGAACTCCAGCCTTTTTTTTAGAAGGCACAGAAGGCAGCATTTTACTTACCGATAGGCAAAATGTGGCAAAGGGTAAGGGAGGAAGGGTCTGTAGGCCACGGCAAAGATATACTGCACCAGGTCAAAGAGAAGGTACCGATTGGGCCTACAAACAGAAAATGCACGGGTCTTCAGATTATTTGCTTCTCACAAACTTTCACTCCTAATTTAACCAAACAACATTCTTATGAAAAAGGAAACACGTGTGAACTATAGTAAAACCAGACTAGCACAAAGAAAACTCACCCAGTCCCATCCCCTTACAGTTTTTGCTTTATAATTAGAAAATTACACAGGTCATCCTATTCTGTAACATCTTTTTTTTTAGGGCTGAACCTGCAGCATGTGGAAGTTCCCAGGCTAGGGGTCAAATCAGAGCTGTAGCAGCCAGCCTACACCACAGCCACAGCAACACGGGATCGGACCCACATCTGCAACCTACACCACAGCTTGTGGCAATGCCGGATCCTTAACCCATTGAGCAAGGCCAGGGACTGAACCTGTATCCTCACGAACACCAGTTCGGTTGTTAACCCACTGAGCCACAGTGGGAACTCCTGTAATGTCTTTTTCATTTCATGTTAAATCCCAGTCATCTTTCTGTGTCACTAAATATTCTAGAGCAATGTGGCTGCCCACATTGTACTAAAAGTAGTCATAGTTATTTAACCAATTTAGGTTACTAAAAATATTTTTCTTTTATAGAATAATGTTTTAATGAACATTCCTGTTGTAAATATTTACATTTACCCATAGTTATGTATTTATAATATGTTCTAGAAATAGAACTAGCTCGAAGTATATTTAAAAATTTTAAGGCTTTTATAAAATACTTCCAAACAGGTTATATCCACTTTTAGCAAATGCTATAACCTCCTCACCAAAAATGAGTTTAGTCATAAAAACATAAGCAAACAAAATTTTGCCAACCTATCAGGTAAAAAAGGAACCCCAACGTTTTCATTAGCATTACTTTAGTAACTAGAGATTTATTTTTTCTTCATGTATTTTTGGCCATTTACATTTCTTTCTTTTCTCTCTTCCTGGAGTCCCTTTCTATAAGAGTGATTGTAAAAATTTTTATATTTTAATGATATGGTTGGAAATATCTTTTATTGTTTGTATTTTGCCTTTTATTAAGTATTTTGCAGCATACAAAAGTTTAACCATTTAACTAAAACTACTGATTTATTTCACAGTTTGGTTTTTTGTTTTTGTTTTTTTTTTTTTTTTGGTCTTTTTAGGGCTGCACCCATGGCATATGGGGGTTCCCAGGCTAGGGAACGAATCACAGCTATAACTGCTGGCCTATGCCACAGCCACAGCAACACGGGATCTGAGCCGTGTTTGTGACCCACACCACAGCTCAAGGCAACGCTGGATCCCTAAGCCACTGAGTGAGGCCAGGAATCGAACCTACCAGTTCACACTAGATCATGGATGCTAGTCAGATTCGTTTCCACTGAGCCATAATGAGAACACCACGGTTTGGTTTTCTATTTAAAAAGTCCCTCTAAGTCACTAGTGTTACTTATCTCCAGATATTTTTCCTAATGCTTTTGAGTTGTTGTTTTTTTTTTAATCCATAAAATCAGTCATCCTGCAAAGTATTTTTGTACTGATATAGGATAAAGATGTATCATCAGGAGTTCCCGTCGTGGCGCAGTGGTTAACGAATCCGACTAGGAACCGTGAGGTTGCAGGTTCGGTCCCTGCCCTTGCTCAGTGGATTGGGGATCCGGTGTTGCAGTGAGCTGTGGTGTAGGTTGCAGACGAGGCTCGGATCCTGAGTTGCTGTGGCTGTGGCGTAGGCTGACGGCTGCAGCTCCGATTCGACCCCTAGCCTGGTAACCTCCATATGCCGTGGGAGCGGCCCAAAGAAATGGCAAAAAGACCAAAAAAAAAAAAAAAAAAAAAAAAAAGATGTATCATCATTTACTGAATTAACCCTTCCTTATATTTTGAAATGTCACCCTTATCACACTCTGTTCTTACAAATATTTGAGACTTTTTCTAGACTTTTGTTCAGTTCTACTGAGCTGAATAATTCTGTACCATTATAACCTAGCTTTAACAATCGCTGTTGCTTATAACACTTTAATATCTCTTCACCCATTTCCTAATCTCTTTGCCACAGAAAGCTGGTGACAGTTGAGGACTGAATAGGTAATTCAGTGAGAAGCTTGTCATTCGGACATTTTATCCCCCCCCCCAAAAAAAACAAACCAACAAAAACATAAAAAACCCCACAAAAAATTCTCGAAAATGTCAGCTGGGGGAAAATATAAGCTGACAAAGTCCTCAAACAGCTTCCTTCAAGTCCCAGAAGGCCGTGTAAGGGTGGCTGCTTACGAGATGTGCTAGGCCAGAGAAGAGCTGCAGCCTTCATGACAACAGGCAATACTGGCACCGTGCGGAAACTGACAGTGTCACAGACCCGCACTTCAGCTGTTCTGAAGCACTCTGTGTGGCATTAATCCAAAGACTCAGAGATTGGAGTTCCTGTCATGGCTCAGCGGTTAACAAACCCAACTAGCATCCATGAGGACACCAGTTTGGTCCCTGGTCTTGCTCAGTGGGTTAAGGATCCGGCATTGATGTGAGTTGCAGGGTAGGTCACAGATGCAGCTCAGACCCCAAGTTGCTGTGGCTGTGGCGTAGGCCTGTGGCTACAGCTCTGATTGGACCCCTAGCCTGGGAACCACCATATGCTGCGAGTGTGGCCCTAAAAAGACAAAAAAAAAAAGCCTTCAGTGGAGTTGTATAAAACCATCCTTGGGGATCACCAGACCATGGATATATAGTCATCTAGGGTTCCCAGACTTTGGTGACAGAAGACTCGTTTACTCAAGCAGATTCCTAGGTTCCCTCAAATTCTGACAACATGAGCATTCAGGAGCTGCTGGTAATGATGGCCTTTGGTCAGCTCTTTGAGACATACTGGCCTCAAGGCTGAGAGAGTAAGGTTTCTGGAATAAATACCATCAAAGAAAGACATTGAAAAAAATGCAAAAACTAAACCTGTTAGAAATTACTATTGTTGTAAATCACTAAGATTCTTTCACTTTAACAGGCAGCACAATTATAAGTCAAACTCGAGCCACCTACCCAACAAAGGCAAACGTTTTCCCTTTGGCATCTGGATCCTTAATTGCATTAATAATTCCTTTGGATACATCCACAATCTATAAGAAATTATAACATACGTGTAAGCAACTATTGGCGGAGAGAAACGGAGAGAGATGGGGGAGAGAAAGGGAGACAGGGAGGAGGGCAGGGAAGCAGCCCACATCAATCACAACAAAAAAATGACAGTTACACTAACGTCACTGTCTGTTTTCAGAAACCTCCTCAAAGAACCCACTTCTCAGGAGCTTAAGCTCCACGGTGGAAGGGTCACCGAAACAATGTCTCTGGTCAGAACGTGTTTATCTTCAGATGGCACCAAGGCCTTTCCCATCCTCGCCAACCCCATTCCCTACTCCTCCTCACTCTGTCACTGCGTTATCACAAACCATGGAATTACCAATATTCTACCTTTTTTTTTTTTTTTTTTTGTCTTTTGGCTGCAGCGTGCAGCGGCTTGATGTGGGATCTTAGTTCCCAGACCGGGGATTGAACCCAGGCCACAGTGGTAAAAGTGCTGAGTCCTAACCATTAGGCCACCAGGGAACTCCAATATTTACCATTTTGACTTTTTAAAATAATAATCCTATATAATGTTAGTCCCCACAATTTTTGCTGGGGGTGATTTTGGTACCCAAGGGACATTAGGCAAATGCCTGGAGAGGGTTTTGTCACAACTTGAGGGGGGTGCTGCTGCCATCTGGTGGCTGGAGGCCAGGAGTGCGGCTAAATATTCCAAAAGAGGCCCTACAACAAAGCATTTTCTGGCCCCAAAATTATCAACAGTACCCTGGTTCAACACCACATGGAATCCAACACCTCTGCCCCCTGGGCCCCTGTACACACCACCCCTGCTGCATGGGGCACTGCCCCCAGCCTCCCGCATCTGACTCACTGGGAGTCGTCTCTAGGGTCTCACCATGGATGTCATTTCCCGTCCCCGACCCTCAAGTCTGGAGTAGGTGTCCTCTACGTATTTATTTACATAAACCCCTCTCCCTGTCATGACGCTTATGGCACTGCACGACCACTGCTTTGCTGACCTGCCTCTGACCGAGACCAACAAGATGGCAATTTGCATCTGTCACTGGCATTGCCATACCCAGTGACTTGGTGTGCCTAGCACAGTCAGGGCTCAATACACTTTTCTTAAAGGAGTGAACAAGTGAAGACACAGAGAATACATGGATCTCTTAAGAAAACAGAGAGGTAACCAGTTGAAGCAAGCTGACAAAGACAAAAATGACAGAATTACAGGACTGGGCTGAAACCAGAAAACTGATCCCCTGAGTGTCAATTCGACTAAAGCTCCTTCATCCAGATACTTACATATACTGGTTGTTTCACTGTCTCCTTGCCCAAGGAAATAAGAGGGACACCACCAAACCAGCGCATACCTGGCAGAAGGAAGAGAACATTCTTAGAAGGCCTAAGCAGCCACCATCTCCAGGTGCTCCAGGTGAGCATGACCATTTTGCATAGTGGAAGTTATGAAATAAATGCAGCCGACTCTAAGGAAGCTAATGATCTTACAAGGGGCATTTGTTTCTCACAGAACAAACATGGAAATAAAGGGGCCAAATACTTAAGGACACAAAGAACAAGGGAGAGCAGCCAAGTGGCTTGTCCTCCACTCCGCAATGCTAAGCGCATGGCCACTCCCAAGATTGGGCGCCACCTGCACCCCATTCTAAGAAGGAACAACAGATCCTTCTGGTCTGATGATATTATACTAAGTGAAATAAGCCAGTCACAAAAAGACAAATACTGTGTGATGGTACTTATACGAGGCACCTAGAGCAGTCAAATTCATAGACGGAAAGCAGAGAGGTAGCTGCCAGGGGCTGGAGGGAGGAGGGAATGAGAAGTTGTTTAGTGGATACAGAGCTTCTTCGGGAAGAAGAGTTCTGGAGGTTGGTCGCAGTACAACATGCAAATACAAAACAGCACCGAGCCATATGCTTAGAAATGGTTAACACGGTTTCTTAGTCTGCTTGGGCTGCTCTAACAAAATACTACAGACTGAGAGGCTTATTTAATTCTTTTGGGTTTTTGTTTTGTTTTGGTCTTTTTTTAAGGCTGCACCTGCAGCACATGGAGGTTCCCAGGCTAGCGGTCAAATTGGAGCTGCAGCTGCCGGCCTACACCACAGCCACAGCAATGCCAGATCACAGCGGCGTCTGTGACCTACACCACAGCTCAGGGCAATGCCAGGTCCTTAACCCACTGAGCAAGGCCAGGGATCAAACCTGCGTCCTCATGGATACTAGTCAGATTTGTTTCTGCTGAGCCACAATGGGAACTCCTGAGTGGCTTATTTAAACCAGAGAAATTTCTTTTCTCACAGCTCTGGAGGCAGGAAAGTCCACAATCAGGGTGCTGATTTGGTTCCTGGTGAGAGCTCTCTTCCGGGCTTATAGGCAGCTAGCTATGTTCTCACAGGGCCTCCCCCAGTGCATGCACACAGGGCGAGCAAGAAAGCTCTCCCTCGTCCTCTCCCTGTAAGGCCACCAATCCTTTGGGTTAGGGCCCCACTCCATGACCTCCCTCATCCTCAATGACCTCCTAAAAGCCCTGTATCCAAACACAGCCACACTGGGGTTAGGGCTTTAAGAAATCAATGTAGGATTCAATTCGGTCCACAGCAGATGGGGAATGTTCTATTATGTATATTTTACCACAATTTTTAAAAAGGTAGTAATGAATACAGAATATGAAAGGACACGGGCCATGGGGGGAAAACACATGATAAAAAAAATCTAAACTGGATAAACGCACAGTGATCCATTCACTGGTACAGTGGAATGTTATTCAGCTTCAAAAAGAAATGAGCTCTCAAGCTGGGAGAAGATTTGGAGGAAAAGTAATATGAATATTATTAGATGAAAAAAAGCTAGTCTGCATGATTCCAGCTGTATGATATTCTAGAAAAGGCAAATCTGTGGAGGCAGTGAAACGATAAGGGGTTGCCAGGCGCTGGTGTGGGGGACAGGTGGGTGGGAAGGGAAGGACAAAGAGGTGGTGCACAGGGCATTTTTAGGGCAGTGACTCTTCCGCGTGCTATTCTAATTACGTCACTATCCCTATTCTAATTACCTGTCAAAATCCACAGACTGTGTACCATGAGAAATGAACCCTAATGTACAGGATGGCTGTCAGTTAAGTAATAAACCTATCAATATTGGCTCATCGATTCTAACAAATAATAGAGAAAACCATTATGGAGGGAAAATGAGGGGGTGATAGGATATGTGGGAACTCTGTGCTTTCCACTCAATTTTTCTATCGACCGAAAGCTGCTCTAAAAAAATAAAGTTTATTAACTAAAATTAAAAATTCTAAGTAAATAAGTCATCAAAAAACAATGCAGCAAATACAACTAAGGATACAAATCCTTAATAAAGAGCCTAAATAAGTCAATTTTAAAAAGCATCTCTCAAAACACACATAAACACACACATACAAGCAAAGGACATATAGATCTTCTTTGACTTATGATGGGATTACACCCCAATAAACCCCATCATAAGTTGAAAATAGAGTAAGTTGAAAGTGCATCTAGGAGTTCCCATTGTGGCTCAGCAGAAACCAATCTGATTGGTATCCATGAGGATATGGGTTTGATCCCTGGCCTCGCTCAGTGAGTTAGGGATCTGGCATTGCCATGAGCTCTGGTGTAGGTCACAGATGTGGCTTGGATCTGGTGTTGCTGTGGCTATGGCGTAGGCCAGCGGCTACTGCTCCAATTCGACCCCCTAGCCTGAGAACTTCCATGTGCCAAAGGTACAGCCCTAAAAAAAGACAAAAAAAAAAAAAAAAGAGAGAGAGAGAGTGCATCTAATATATACCTAAGCTACCAAACTCTACAGCTTAGCCTCGTCTACCTTAAAAATGCTCAGAGCCCTTACATCAGCCTACAGTTGGACAAAAATCATCTAACACAAAGCCTATCTTATAATAATGTGCTGACCACCTCATGTAATGTTTTGAATACTGTACTGAAAGTGAAAAACAGAACGGCTGTCTGGGTTCAGGATGGCACAAGCGTACTGCTGGTTTACCCTCATGATCATGGGGCTGACTGGGAGCTGTGGCAACTGCTACTAGCCGGGGAAAAGATCAAATCCAAAATTTGAAGTACACTTTCTACTGAATTCATCTCTCTTTCACACCACGGAAAAGTCAAAAATCCTAAGCTGAACTATCCTAAGTCGGGTACTGGCTGTACACGGAGGAGCAGTACAAAGAGCAATGAGAAGAAACAGGGAGCTTCTGCTAAGGCAGTAACTCACTAACCTTCCCGGGACGTCCTAGAGGAAGGTCAGAATCTCTTCCAAGACATAAGAGAATAAATTGAGAGGAACCTGGCAATTCAGTACAATCAGAAATGGAAGCTGGGTTCTTATAACAGACTTTGTATCTTTTTATTTTTTTGGCCACGTCCATGGCATCTAGAAGTTCCCAGGCCAGGGGTCAAACCTGTGCCTCAGCAGGGACTCAAGCCTCTGCAGTGACAATGCCAGATCCTTAACCCGCTGTCCCACAAAAGAATTCCATAACAGATTTTTAAAATATATTCTCTTTTCCCCTCTTGCAAAAGTACAAGGAAATCATTTTCTCACCCCTAAAATCTCAAAATCTCATCACCCAATCAAGGAGACTGAATTTCTCTGCCAAGACAAGTCTAATTAGTAAAATCCAAACAATTCAAAACTCTGGGTATAAGCATAAAACACTCCTGACCTATGAAAGCAATTTACATACCAACTGAACTATCTCCAGTTTGGCGATGGCCCAAATTACTGCTTACTAATCTCGCATCCCTTTCCGCAGAAATTGCCATCAACAAGGAAGATCTACCAAATGTGTCTGACAACATATGATGCTACCTCTTTGCCTTTCAAAATCAACACCCGGGTGACTTGGCAACCAGACTGGAAGTGAGACATCACGAAAGAAACAGGGGCTTCGTGTGACAAGGAGAGATGAAGCCGACATTGAAGGCTGGCCCGGGGCCAGCTGCTGCTGTAACAGAAGCTACCCTCTGCAATTAGCGCAGCACTCCTGAGCGGAGGGAGACTCCCCCAGCCTCAGTTAACAGATGAGGAAGCTGCTCTGTCCCCAGACCCGCCAGCGTCCTGGGGCTGCTTAGTCCCAGGGCCCAAGCTGCAGTCAGGTCCCTGACTCCCAGGTCCACGCTCTTTCTGGGCGCCAAAGCTGCTTCTTTGGGTGTAGGGTGACAAAGGTGACAAGGGGGACTCTAGGGACTGGGGAAACAGAACCTTTGGGGAGAAAAAGGCAACTGGAGGAAAACATGACAACCTGAGTCTGTCAAGGCGAAGCACATCCCAACCTGTCCCAACTTTCCAACTGGTGAACCAGCTTCCCCTCTATTGCTAAGCAAGAGGGACCTACTTGCAAAATAATTGAGGAATCTGTCCTCTCTTCCAAAGATGTCCGATGGCTTTATGATAGTGGCTTCTGGAAAGGCAGCTCTCACCTCTTTCTCCCCAACGGCCTAAACAAACCAACACAACAGGGTTCGGAGGTGAGTGAATGAAGCAGCTGCAGCTTGGATTCAACCCCTGGCCCGGGAACGTCCATACGCTGTGGGTATGACAGAAAAAGGAGGGAGGAGAAAAAAAAGAATGCAGTGAATCAAAAAATTGGAGTCCGTGCCCAGGAACTCTACGGTCCTTATCAGTTTTGGCCCAAAGCAGGCTCATTACGGCAGAAACCAAAGGCTAAAGGCAGTCCCAAGCACTGCGATCCCTTCTGAGTCCCTGATGATAAAGACATTTCAGGTTACAGACTGATTCCAAACCAGGCAGGTCAGTCCCGAGGCACAATCTGGACCACAGTGGGGTTTCTGGGAGCACCAGAAGCCTAGACACAATGTGAGTGGCCATTTTTCCCCGCAAATACTTACCTTGTCACCCCCCAGCCTTTAATCACCCTCCAAAAGTGGCCTAAGACCATGACGACGAAGGGGTTAGACAGAGAGATGGCCCTTTAGCGTTGTAATTCTATTTCGTGCCAAGAAACGTTATGCACTTGAGGGCAGGTAATAATATGGCCCTTCCATCCTGGAGGCCCTTTTGCATAGTTCCTGTGGGCAGAAGGCACTCGACCACAATGTCAGAACACAACACACACCAATTACACTCCGGAAATGGAGAGTCGGCCGTCACCGGGAATTCTGGGTACGTCAATGAGAAGCCTTTCTCACTTCGCTCATGTTTCCAAGGGGCCAAGAAACTAGCTCCGTGAACCACTTCCCAGGTCAGCTTGTTACTCACCTTACTTCTCAGATACCTAGAGGGGCTTTTAATATCAGCATTCAGGTGAGAAATGTGAATAAGTTTTTCAACTCCGGCTTCCTTGGACACTTGAGCAATTGCGTGGGGAATCTTTACGAAAACATCCTCAAAATCAAAATTTCTGAAAGAAAAATATAGGGACCAGTGAAGAACACCTGACTGGGGATTTCAAAGCTTTCTGTGATAAGCTGGTTTTCATACTATGCACCACGGCATATGGAGGTTCCCAGGCTAAAGGATCAAATCGGAGCTGCAGCTGCTGGCCTACATCGCAGCCACAGCAGCACGGGATCCGAGCCGTGTCTGCAACCTACACCACAGCTCAAGGCAACACTGGACTCCCAACCCATTAAGCGAGGCCAGGGATCGAACCCACATCCTCATGGATACTAGGCAGATTCGTTTCTGCTGCACCAATGGGAACTCCCAAAATGATTATTTTATAAAAATGTTACAGGCTTGCTTCCTGTCATCACTGTATATAATTTAAGGCTTACTGTAAGTCATAAATCGGCATGCATACTGTTCTCTGCCCCCAAGGAATCCCAAAGTTAAGGCTCTTTAAAAACATCTGGCTGCACTGGTTGGGTGGGTGGGGAGAAGGGGAGGTGCTAGGCGCTGGAAGGGGAGTCACTCCCTACCCCTGGCCCTTTGTTTCCTTCAGAGGAAAAAAAAGAAGACTACAAAATACATCAGTCGCCCATTTAATCCAAAAACATGAACTAAATGCTTGCTCTGTACAAAGCACTGAGTTAATCATCACGAGGACATAAAGTTGAATACGACCCTCCAGGTCATCAAAGAACTTAAAAATATGTGATAGGAGTTCCCTTTGCGGCTCAGTGGTTATGAACCCAACTACCATTCATGAGGACTCGGGTTCAATCCCTCGCCTCACTCAGTGGGTTAGGATCCAGCATTGCCGTGAGCTGTGGCGTAGGTCACAGACATGACTCAGAGCTGGCGTTGTTATAGCTTCGTTGTAGGCCAGCAGCTGCAGCTCCGATTCTTCCCTTGCCTGGGAACTTCCACATGCCAGAGGTGTAGCCCCTAAAAAGCAAAATAATAAAAATAAAAAATAAAAACAAAAATATGCGATGAGGCAGAAACATCTCAGTAACTCGAAGTCAAACTTTCCTAAATGCTAAGAGATGTGAACACAGTGCTGTGGGACCACAGGATTAAAACATTACTTGTTGATTAAATAACCCACATCAGGGCTGAAAAGAGCTATTCAAACCAGAACACACGGCCTCTTTGATTAACAATGTAGAGAAAAGATCTAGAACCCTGTCCAGGTGAGAAAAACCAACGCTCAGCTTAGTTGGTCAGTGGAACAGGCAAACCCCACCCCATCTAACCCCATCCAAGCTGGACAGATCCAAGCGCAGCACCCACAATGGCAATCTCGTCAGGGTGATGACACCCACCACACTGGCATGATCCATACTGGCTTCGATGGACAGCACATCACACTGCCTGCTCCTATTAGACTTACCACCCACTAAATCCCTGGCTGGGATGGTGGGGCGGGGAGGGGTTGGCTAATGGGGAGAGGAGTGGGGAGGATGGTCACTGGGTGTGAAAACTGTTATTCAATCAACACTCATTGATGGGCCAATTGAAAATGACACAGTCACAATCCCTGGCATATCAGGTGCCCAATAAACATCCACTGACCTCTAAGATAGCTCTGCAAAGAAGAAACGAGGGCCAAAGACTTACTTGGTCTCCCATTCTCGCCCAACAAGGTTGATGACCACATTGCTGTGTTCCACCACCTTCCGGATAGAGTCCTTGTCTTTCCCGTTCCATTCCTATAACAGCAGTAGCTGGTCACGTGAAAACGTCAGGAAGACACCCTGGCACGAGATACTTCTACTGCCCCCCACTGACCAGATTTGAAACGGGCCATCTGCTGTCGGCACAAGATGGTGCCATTTTATACCAACTCCAGGGACCACAACAGAAATGATTCTGGGGTCTCAACCTCCCTGCCGAGTCTCTGGATCTTCTGAAGGTAGCAGAAGAGGCCAAAGCATGTTTCATTCAGGTTATCAGATGACAGAACTAGAAAAGACACTATAAATTTTAGCAATTTTTGTCCTCTCAAGTGTCCCCACAAGTTTATAAAGAAATCTGATAATCAGAGTTCCCACTGTGGCTCATCAGAAACGAATCTGACTAGTATCCATGAGGACGTGGTTCGATCCCTAGCCTTGCTCAGTGGGTTAAGGATCCGGTGTTGCCATAAGCTGTGGTATTGGTTGCAGACTCAGCTCAGATCTGGCATTGCTGTGGTGTGGCGTAGGCCAATGGACCCCTAGCCTGGGAAGCTCCATATGCCACCAAGTGTGGCCCTAAAAAAAAGGAGAGAAAGGAAAGAAAGAAGGAAGGAAGGAAGGAAGGAAGGAAGGAAAGAAGGAAGGAAGGAAGGAAGGAAGGAAGGAAGGAAGGAAGGAAAGAAAGAAAGAAAGAAAGAAAGAAAGAAAGAAAGAAAGAAAGAAAGAAAGAAAAAAGAAAAGAAATCTAATGATCAAGTCTCCCTTCCTGAATGAAATACAGCTAAAGAACCAAGGATCATTCAGGAGGTGAACTGACATTCCTTTTCTTTCTTTTTTTTGGCCGCACCCATGGATTGAAACTTGTGCCACAGCAGAGACCCAAGCCACAGCAGTGATGATGCCCGCTAAGCCACCAGGAAACTTCTGATGTTCCCTTTTTAGCAGCAACCAGTTAAACTAAAGATAAGGAGGAGTGTCTCTTAAGGGCTAATATTAAACTGGAAACATTTACAATCATTTTCCTTTTTCTTTTTAACTCTTTACTCTTTATGATCCCAGATCTAGTAACTTCTACCTTAAAGATATGAAAACAACACTCAAGGAGAAGTGACCTGCAGGTTCAGAGTAAGCCAGTGTTTCAGTGGAGAACTACACTTCTGAGCTGTCATTTAGGACTTTGGTCAGATTCTTTTCCAAAATAGCGACCAGGGCCAAAAACCCCAGGCCCAAAGGTAGAGCATTTTCTGTGTTAAAATGAAAATGAATGTTTAATGAATTTCAAAGGAAGATAATAAATAGTATGAATTTCTTAGTGTGCATCTGCAAGTGAGCTGGACAGAAGTGAGTGGGGTGGGAGGGAGCGCGAGAAAGGAGGGGAGAAGGGAAAGGAGAAAGAAGTGGGGGAAGAGAGAGAGAGGGAGGGAGGGAGCACACATGCACATCAAAATACCAGAGCAGGAGTTCCCATCGTGGCTCAGTGGTTAATGAATCTGACTAGTAACCGTGAGGTTGTGAGTTCGATCCCTGGCCTCACTCAGTGGGTTAAGGATCTGCCATTGCCGTGAGTTGAGGTGTAGGTCGCAGATGTGGCTTGGATCCCCCAGTTGCTGTGGCTGTGGTATAGGCCGGCAGCTATAGTTCCAATTCGACCCCTAGCCTGAGAAGCTCCATATACCATGGGTGTGGCCCTAAAAAGCAAACAAAACAAAACAAGACAAAAACCCGAGCAATTGAAAAAAGGAAAGACTGTGGGAATCAGATTCAAGAACCAAAAAAGAGGAAACCCTGGACAGGCAGAACTGGTTATGAATGATGGCACGGAGCACAGTACGAGAGGCAGGAGAGAATCGTAGCTGTGGAGTCAGACAGGAAGGCAGCCTCCACTTTGCCACTGACTGACTGTGTACAGACACTCCCTCCAAGCTCCAGGTAAAACCTGAGAATACAACCTACCCCAAGGGGTTGCTGTGAGCACTGGGTGAAAATCTACAACAGCTCTACATATAAAAAGCTTACAAAGGCTTTTTCAGAGGGAGTTCTCATTGTGGTTCAGTGGGTTAAGAACCTGACTAGTATCCATGAATATGCGGGTTTGATCCCTGGCCTTGCTCAGTGGGTTAAGAACCTGACTAGTATCCATGAATATGCGGGTTTGATCCCTGGCCTTGCTCAGTGGGTTAAGTATCCAGTGTTGCCGCAAGCTGCAGCACAGGTCACAGATGTGGTCTGGATCTGGCGTTGCTGTGGCTATGGTATAGGCTGGCAGCTGCAGCTGCAGCTCCAATTTGGCACCTAGCCTGGGAACATCCATGTGCCACAGGGTGACCCTAAAAAGAAGAAAGAAAAAAAAGTGATGCCTGGAGAGGAGGAAACCAAATTCCCAGGAATAGGACCCAGGGGCACAAGCAGGCTGGTAAACTAAGCAGCCAGACAGCAGTTCCAAACAGAGACTAAAGTGGGGAAATCAGCTCCTAATCCAGTGTGGCCCATCCTTCTCAAAAATAAACAGCAATAATATAGTGAGGCCAGCCCTCCCCCATTAGACCTTCTCTGTGCTTCCCCTTTTCAGAAGCATGACCATTTTCAAAGTTATGCATTGAGTGTCTGAAGGCCCTATTAAAACTGTGAGCTCCCTGTGGTCTTGTTCCTCAAGACATGCTCAGAACTTAGCTCGATGCCAGGCACATAGCAGACACTCAGTAAACACCTGCAGAAGCAGGAAATGCACATCATAGGGCTTAATTCCAGTGACTCCACATTTGCAAGTCGTAGAAGTTTTCACCCATCACTTGAGAAATACTTGAATTTCAAGGACTGATAAGGTGACTGATAACCTTCAGTCACAAACAACTAGGAAAAAGTTAAGGTCCTCTAACTGTAATACCAAGCCAATTATTTGAGAATAAATTCAGGAAAATTTATTTTAATCACTTTTAAAAACAAGAAATTTCCAATATAAATATTATACTTAGCTTGTGAAATTTTAGTAAAGAAGAAAATGAAAACGCCATTTAAAAATAAGTCAAAATGTAAAGAGATCACAAATAACCCATGTGAATATAACAGAGATACTAAGGATGTTTCATAAACTTTTTTTTTTTTTTTAGGGCCATACCCGTGGCATATGGAAGTTCCCAGGCTAGGGGTCGATCAGAGCTATAGCTGATAGCCTACGCCACAGCCATAGCAACTCCAGATCCTAGCTGTGTCTGAGGCCCATACCACAGCTCATGGCAATGCCAAATTGTTAACCCACTGAGTGAGGCCAGGGATCAAACCCACAGCCTCATGGTTCCTAGTCGGATTCATTTCTGCTGCGCCACGATGGGAACTCCCACAAACATTTTTTGAAAAAAGAAAGTGTGTCCATGGAAGAGGTCAGGCCCATGCAGGATGATGAAAGTAAGAAAAGTTAGCTACAAGAAGAGCTGGCCCAAGTGTTTTTCTGTAGGAAACTGCAGGCAATGGGGCAGCACAGTTCTTTGTGGAAAAGGACCGTCCCCAACACTGTAGAACTCTTAGCATCCCTGACTCCTACCTAATAAACTAGTATGGACTCCGGTCCCCATGACAACCAAAAGGGCCCACACATTTTTTACCACTCCCTTGGAGGCTCTCCCCGCCACCCCCTCCGCCTCACCCCACTGACAACCACTGGCCTAAAGGAAGAACCTGCAGATGAAGTAACAACACTGAATGCTCAGGAAGAACGATTCTAAGTCGGGTCTATGCCAAGCCAACCAAGTTATAAGCTGTCCTATTTGTGACGGTCTCTGTCTACAGCAGCAATGTCCAAGAGAAATACAACATGAGGCACACAGGCAATTTTGAATGTTCTCTTAGCCACATTTAAAAGAATAAAAGAAACAGGTGAAATTCATTTTAATAATGCACTGTATTTAGCGCAATGTTTCCAAAACACTATTTCAACATGTCAAAAACGTTAAAAATTATTAACAATATATTAAAGATTATCTTCTTTGAACTGAGTCTTTGAAATCTGGTATATATTTCACACTTATAGCACACCTCAAACAGACCAGCCACCTTTCAAGTGCTCAAGAGCCACAAGATTTAGAGCAAGGATTGGTAAACTATGAGCCATAGTCTACATTCAGCCTGCAGTCTAACTTTGCAAATAAAGTTTTATTGGAACACAGCCACTCTCACTTGTTTATATATTATCCAAGGCTGCTTTCAGGCTCTAAGGGCACAGCTGTGTAATCACGACAAAGAGCCTATGATCTGCAAAGCCTAAAATCGTTCCATTCTTTTTTTTTTTGGCTGTACCTGTGGCATATGGAAGTTCCTGGGCCAGGCATCAAACCTGCACCACAGCAGTGACTTGAGCTGCTGCAGTAATAATGCTGGATCCTTACATCCCCCTAAAATATTTCCTATCAGGCCTTTTACAGAAACGGTTTGTTGGACTAGAGTTTATTAGAGCAGCCTATGAATGCAGGATGTCCTTGGTCCACTCTGGAATGAAACTGCTGCTTTTTCATACCGCCTCTCTCTCCTAAAAATGATCTTAGTAACTTACACTTGTCAACTCCAAGCATCAGAGGCTCTTACCATAAAGATAATCTGGCCCAGGTCACCCATGGGCCGGAGATGCATGGTATCATATGGCTCACACCGGTAGGGTACGATCACCTGTGACCCCATGCGACCTAAAAAAAGAACGGATCAAACGCTGACATAACAAGGTTATGTTATACAACAGTGATTCTGTAAATACCTAATTTAGTATGATATTTGAATCAATACTATGGTCAAAAAAAACATATTTTGCCATGCCAGAGATGTCATGGATTTTCAGAGTCCCCTATTCCTGTATTAATATCCTATATAGGAAGCATGGGCATTCTCATAATGTAGGGAAGACTAAAATTACATAAATCCAAGACAGAAGTAATTCGCAACACTATTACATTGAAAAGCACTGAGCTCACGGCTTCTGCTGGAATATGTTGAACTCAAGGAACTTTACTTACCAAGGTGGTTGACAACATAGCGGCCCAGGAATCCTGTTGCTCCAAACACAGTGGCCACAATCCCACTGACTGAGGAACGCCCACCTTTCCCATGAGGGATGAGCGCGTGATGAAGCTGGCGCTGGGGAGGGCCATAAGACACTGATGTGGCTACTGCAGCAAGACAAGAACCTGAAAGACAGCCCCACATACATAAAAGGACCAGGAATACAAATAGCTTCTTCTCCTAGAAATGCCAGTATTTATTCTGCCATCCATATTTTCATTTACTGAGGTTACAGTTTAGATTAAAAGTTATACTTTAATGGGAGCTCCCTTCAAGGCTTAGGGTTAGTGAACCCTACTAGGGTTCATGAGGATGTAGGTTCAATCCCTGACCACGCTTAGTGGGTTGGGGATCTGGCATTGCCGTGAGCTGTGGTGTGGGTCACAGAGGTGGCTCAGATCCCACATGGCTGTGGCGTAGGCTGGCAGCTGTAGCTTCGATTAGACCCCTAGCCTGGGAACTTCCATGTGCCAAAGGTGGGGCCCGAAAAAAAGCAAAAAAAGAAAAAGTTATACTTTTAGTGCCAAAAGCAATAATAAATGCCAATTACTACAAAAAGAATCCATTGGACATAAAGAAATGTATAAAAATTAGAAAGTAAACTCCTCTCCCTATAGAATATAATTTACCCAGAAAGATAAATCATGGTTAAGAAAAATAATCAACAGTTGCAAATTACAAGAGTATAAACCTCTATATGAAAGGAACAGAGAGAATGCAAAGTAAAGGAGCACAAAGAAGAATTCTGAGGAAGGATTCTTCTTTTTTTTTTTTGGCTGTGCCACTGGCACATGGAAATTTCCAGGCCAGGGCCCAAGCTGCCACAGTGACAATACTGGATCTTTAACCCATGCCACAAGAAAACTCCAGGGAAGGATCCTTAAATAAAGTGCTTGAGAAAGGTTTGAAATATAGCAGAAAAGATTGATTTCCACATGAAACATGCAATACACCAAAAAATGCAGGGGTGGGAATAAATAAGACCAGTGCAGGGAACAGCAAAAGACTTACATGGAACAGACTCTGAAACTGATGATGAATGAAAAAGAGAGTTGATGGGTTGGAGGCAAAGGTAAGAAATTTTTTTTTTAAAGAGTGCATTTGAGACATAATACAAAACTACTGAAAATCATCAAAAGTAGGTAAGTAGATAAGTAAGTAACTAAGAAAGTAAATCTGTGTCTGTCTTCTAAGGAAGATTTTACAGTGGCAGTCTGCCTAGAAACTACTGATTTTCTCTATCCAAAAGTATGGAATTGGAGAAAAAGCCTAGCTTACCCAATAGTTACTAAAGCCACAGAGATTAAAAACAAACATCAGAGACCAGACACATAATAACAAGAATACTGTATAAATAAACATCTAAACTTACAAAGGCACCTGGCATCATTCTTTGTGCCTGGTAGGTATTATTTTCTGTAATGCTACCTTTATTGCCACTTTACAGATGAGGAAACCAAGGCTTAGAGAGGTTATGTGACTAACCCCAAGAGCCAGTAAAGGTGACTGAAACGTGACCCAGTGAAGTGAGAGAAAAAAACAAATGAAGGGACAAAAACTGGAGCCAAATGAAGAAAGTGACAGATGGAGAAAATAGTGAACTCCATCAAATGCTGCTGAAAAGGGAAGTGGAGGACAGAGGACCCCAGGATTTAGAAGATGCTGGCTGTAAATGGCCTGAACAAGAGCAATTTTACTGGAGTGAGGCAGGGAGGTCCTACGGGGAGTATCGAAAATTCTCAGGGGATATGATGTAAAAGGACAAAGAAAAAAGGACCTAGAGGAACAGGAACACAAGAAAGGGCTTTATTTACACACACACACACACACACACACACACACATATACATATACATGATGCTATATCATATGATATGCTGATGGAAACAACCCAGTAGAGAGAAATGTTACTGACTCAGGAAAGGGAAGGAAGTGGTTAGGGAGGATGGCATCAAGGACCAAGTGAGGGAACTGGCCTTAGGTCAGACCAGAAGCTCAGCCACTGTAAAAGGAAAGAAAGCAGAGAATTATCCCAGCTCAGCTATTAGATTTTTACTGTGGGAAAAAGACTGTTCCCATCTGATTCCTTTGAGTTCAAGGTAAGAATGAGACAGAAGCACATGTTAGACGTTTTAGGAGACTGGTAATGCTGAATAATCAGAGAAAGAGAAAGCAGATTTCCTAGAAAAATGTGCTGAAAATCTGCTTGAGACTTGTATTCATGAATTTAAAATAAGGACAGTCAGTTGGTGTGGAGAATTCCTCAGTTTGGCTCTCCACTGTGCAGGGGCAGGCAGGAAATATGTGCAAAGCTTGGTTTATTCAGCATTGATTTTTTTCTTATGACAAAGGGATAAGGGCTGGGGAGTTGAGAATGTATGAAAGGGAAAGATGAGAAAGATGAGTAAGGAAGTCAGGGCATAGGATAAAGGACAAAGCAAATAAAATGAGAATTACTGGAGTCAAAGTAAGAACACCTTTAAGGACTAATACCAGGGTTAGAGGAAATGTGTGGGAAGCATTTAGCATGTCACCCCGTATGCATTTAGCACTCTGTGAGTAACAGCTGCTTTCATTTGTTATAACCTGAAATTCCTCAGAAGGTAGGTAATGGCACACTAATCTCATGTGGTTATTTGTTTTTTTCAATCACTATTCTAGAAATTGTGACTGGCACAGTACAAAAGACAGAGTCCCTGGCCTCATGGAGCTTACATTTTAGGGGCTGATATGAAAATTAATGATAAATGGGGAAGTTCCCGTTGTGGCTCAGTGGAAATGAATTCGACTAGTATCCATGAGGATGTGGGTTTAATCCCTGGCCTTGCCATGAGCTGTGGTGTAGGCTGCAGATGTGGCTCAGATCCTGCATTGCTGTGGCTCTGGCACAGGCCAGCAGCTGTAGCTCTGATTCGATCCCTAGCCTGGGAACTTCCATATGCCACAGATGCAGCCCTAAAAAGCAAATAATAACAATAACAATAATAATAATAATAAAGGGGTAAGTATGTCATGGTGCCCTGCACATTGTAGGTCCTCAATAAATATGTTAACTACCTTCTTTGGCTCCAGCCTCTCCATTTTCTTCCCTTTATTATGAACACCATTAGAAATATTCTTTATTCATTTTATTTCTCTGCTCAAAAACCTACTTTGGTTTCCTACTATAATATCTAAACCAGTAGTCTCCAAATATATTTGCTTGCACACTGCTTTTAAGTATTTATGTGGAGTTCCTGTTGAGGCTCAGTGGAAACAAACCTGACTAGCATTGATGAAGATGCAGGTTTGATCCCTGGCCTTGCTCAGTGGGTTAAGGATCTGGCATGGCCGTGAGCTGTGGTGTAGCTCACAGATGTGGCTTGGATCTGGCGTTGCTGTGGCTCTGGCGTAGGCTGGCAGCTGTAGCTCTGACTCAACCCCTAGCCTGGAAACCTCCACATGTCCCAAGAGCGGCCATAAAAAAATAATAATAATAAAAAATAAAGTATTTATGTGTATATCACACATGTTGTATGTAGTACCAATACGTTATACACATTATGCAACACACATTAAAGCACTTAGAACAGTGTTTGGTATATAGTTTGAATGATGTGTTAGCTACTATTACCGTTAAAGAAAACTCTTTTTTTTCCCCTCTTTAAGTTCTGGTATTGCATTTTTTTTTTTTTTTTTTTTTTTTTTTTTTTTTTTGGTCTTTTTGCCTTTCTCTAGGGCCACAAGCTCGGCATATGGAGGTTCCCAGGCTAGGGATCTAATCAGAGCTGTAGCTGCCGGCCTATGCCAGAGCAATGCGGGATGCGAGCCTCGTCTGCAACCTATACCACAGCTCACGGCAACGTTGGATCCTTAACCCACTGGACAAGGCCAGGGATCAAATCCCAAACCTCATGATTCCTAGTCAGATTCGTTAACCACTGAGCCACGATGGGAACTCCTGATATTTATTGTATTTTTATATACGGTCAGTTCCTCTTGCAAATCCCACTTGGAAGACCACTGGTCTAAACTCTGAGTGGTTTTCAAACGCCTCCATTATTTGATCTCATTTAACATATTCAACCTCCTTTCCTACTATTCCAGACCTTTAGGCAGCCATATCGCTGCCTCCTACGTACTTCCTGCCTCCATTCTCATCCCCAAGTGCCAGGAAAACGTTCAGCCTCTAGGACTTTCCAGAAGATAGCAACGCTAAAAAAAATCAGTGGAACTGCTGCAATTCTCCACAGGTCTTCTGATTGTCCCTCTGTACTTGAAAGGATCTAACTTTCCCTTTTCCGATTTCCTATGGTAATTGATAGTCTCTCCACATTTCACTACATATGTTTCACACAGTTCTGTTCTGTAGTGTTCTGATTATGTTACACACAAGACTTGCCTCTTCAGAGTTTACTCCAAAGTTTACTTTACCAGAGACAATAAAGCAGAGGAGTAAAGAGCACAAGCTACAGTATCCATTAAAAAAAAAAAAAAAAAAAAAAAACTTATGAAAACATCTAGAACTGTGATTAGCAGATGTAGGTCTTCGATAAATAGCAGTTAGCACCATTCACAACCTACATTATGTGATGTCAATGCAAGAGTTTAACAAGAACCAGCAAATGTCTTTGCAAAGAAGTCAGGACTACAAAACCGTCCCTTATAAAGGATGTGCACCAATCACCTTCCCAGGTGCACAGAGGAGCTCTGCCCAAGATGGAAAACAGCACAGAATTCTCCAGATATCCCTTTCACCTCAGCCTGAACATTAGAACTACCTGTGGAGCTTTTTAAAATTTAAGGTGCAGGAAGTCAGCCTCAAAAATTCTGATTCTATAGCTCCTCAATGAGCCCCCATTTATATTTGTTACAAAGCTTTGAGAATGATTCTGACATGCACCTGATTTTGAAAGCAAATGATACTCTATAATAAATAAAATACACCACAGAAAAATGCAATTTTTGGAGGTGGGGGGGCATGTTTGTGAAGGAGGGTGAAAGAAGGATGATGAAGTCTAACTGCATTTCCAATTTCTTTGCGTTTATAGCCTCTCTCTCTCTTTTCCTCCTTTTTAGGGCCACAACTGTAGCATATGGAAATTTCACAGCATATGGACATTTCCTGGCTAGCTGCAGCTGCCAGCCTATACCACCGCCACAGCAACTGCGGGATCCAAACCAAGTCTGCAACCTACACCACAGCTCACAGCAGTGTTGGATCCTTAACTCATAACCCACTGATCAGGGACAGGGATCGAACCCACTTCCTCATGGATACTAGTCGAGTTCCCTAAGTTTAGCCACAAGGGGAACTACTTTTTATAGCCTCTCTTAAAGAATGTAAGGATTAACTGTTTTCAATTTGAGAACCATAGCAGATTAAATCAGAATATTAGGAAAAATAAACTACACTTAGACAAATCCTAAAATATTCCTTTATATTCTTTTTCTGTTTCTTTCCCACCAATCTCCTGGTTTTTCTCTTTCCGTGCATCTCTTACACCCCCAGGCCCCAACGCCTCCACAAAGCACTCTGTACATCTGTAGAGATGCTTTTGAATTAGAAAAGTGCTTTTATAAATACTACTTCATTGAATCTCCTCAGAAATCCCCGACTTTATGGTGTTATCATCTTTAGGGTGATACGCAGAATCTGAAGTTGAGACCAAAGAGGGGATTGCACAAGATCATAAAGTCAATCCATGAAGAACCTTTTCTCCACTATCCCTTTTCCCGTCCTTTTCAGGTTCCTTCCCCGCGCCCCCAATACTTATTGCCCCAAGCCCTTACAACCCTATCAAAAATCTGAGTCTCTCGATCTTTTACACAAGACCCCCACTTGTTCTCCTTCCTTTCGCGTTCTTCACGTTCTCTCAGCGAAGAGCCTTCCCAAGGGCACAATTTAATATGTGAACCAGGGAGAGAGGAGAGGAAAGGAGAAACTGGACAGAGGTAGCTCCGGATCTAGAAAAGCCAGGGTGCCCAGAGAGTCAGCGCGACCGCTGCAGCAAGGCGCCGCTCCTAAAACTTTAGATCTGCCCCTCGGAATGCCTATGCGGGCCGCTGTTCCCTGTGACACTTACGTGACATTGGCACGGCCCGGACAACCCGGGGGTGAACGGCCGCCGCCATCTTCTCCCACAATCCACCCCGCCGGCTCTCAGCCGACTACGGATACTAAGCTGAGTCAAAAGTCATTTTTCTCGGCCGTCTGCGCAGGCGCCAATTGGGAACGGAAGGGGCGGGTCAGAGGTTGGAGAAGGGTAGGAGAGAGGCCCGGAGGAAAGTCGGAGGGCTAGCGAAAGGGGCTGGGACAACCGGAAGGAGACGGGGAAGAGAGGAAGTAGGAAGAGAAGAGTCCCGGTGTCGAAATCCCAGCTACAGAGCGGATTGTAAAGATAACTTCTTATTGTCAAGAAACCTGAAGTTCAGGGTGAACCAGTGACTGGCTGAGAGCCAAGATGGCAGCATCGCGCTGGAGGGGTTCACCTCCCCGGACTCTCAGGCCATTGTTTCCTGAGATTGTCGGATGCGGCGGCTCCAGTGAGGCAGGGATGGAGAAGGCGTGGCCCCTGCGCTCTGGAAGCTTCTTTAAGGAGAAAGCTAAGGCTAAGGGCAGGGACGCGGAGATAAAAAGTGAGGACAGGGACTGGATGTGAGAAAGGATGCGTTCGTCGAACTCGCCGAGCAGGTTCTGTCCTGGAAGCCTTTGCTTTTGCTGTTCCTGCTTCCTGGCGTGCTCACCAGCTCAAGTTTCTGCTTGTGGGAGACCTCGGAGACCGATGTCTTATGTCATTCCGTATGTCCTTTAATTAACTCTGGCTTATCAAAGCCCTTATCTCACCACCTGACGTGAATCCAGAGATTCTTAAACTTGGAGTACTCAGAGGTGGGCTTTGGGAAGTCCGTGAACCTCCTTAAATGTCATGTGAAATTTAGTGGTCAGATATACACCTGCACATTTTTCTAGGAAGAAACTAAAGACGGCTTTCTCTAGCGCAATGGTTTATAATTTTTCTTTAATTGTGGGTCCCTTTGAGACCCTGCATTGTTCCAGAAAGTATCTAGAGCTTGTGGAAACCCCAGAAAGATAAGATAAATACTCGCATTTTAAAATACTTCCTTCAGGGCAACCCTCAAGATCCCCTGAGTAGGAACAGCGACCTGCAGCCTGTCCTGAGACATCTATCTTGGGTTTATCAGAAAAACAAATTAGTTTGGGGGAATCTTTTTAGACTCGATCATTTCTTTAGTGTTTTGTTTTTTCAGGAAGAAGGAAGTGTACGTTGCTGGGGATGGACAGTACGCCTGCAGTGAGTAGAAGTGGCCTGTTACTAGACTTCTAAGATTGATTGTTCTCACTCTGCCCCACCCCCACCGTTTACTGAAGTGTCATCTACCAAAGTGAATTGGAAGAAGAAAAAAACTCTTGAAGAAATTGTATCAGAGAGTTTTACTAATGTTGCACTTTCCTATTTTTTGGCCTCATCTTTTGTTCACTGAGTGCTCACATTTTGCTAATATTTGATTCTGGAGTCAACGTAAATAAAAACTCACTTTCCTGGTTATGATAAATTGACAAATCCCATTATCATCGGCAACTTTTTTTTTTTCTCCTTTGGCTGCACCCATGGCACGTGTAAGTTCCCATGCCAGGGATTGAACCTATGTTGGATCCTTAATCCAGTGCGCCACAAGGGAACTTCCATCAGCAGCATTCTAAAACCTGTATAATATTGCCAGTTATGTTAGGTTTTATCTTCAAGTCAGACAGCACCTCCTGTTAATATTAGTTTCAAGGTGGCATGATAGCATTGAAAGAGGTACTCAGAATGTTTGATCCCAGTCCTAGTCTACCAGGTATTAGTTGTGAGCTGGGTAAGGATCAGATGACATGAATGTGAAGGCGCTTTGTCAGCTGCGAAGTGTTGTACGTGTGTTCATGCAGTTATATTCACATACCACTGAATTATCAAAATCACAAGATGTTAGGACTAAAAGGGACCTTAAGAGATCAATAAACCCAGCTTCTTTATTTTAAACATGAAGAAACTGAAATGGAATATAAAAAACCATTTGAAGGATGCTTATAATAAACTAGTCACATTTGAATTCATTAGTGATTTTAATCTTTGTCTCATAACCTTGTTCAGAGAGTCATTAAGAGTACCTAAGGTGACAATGCAAAGAGATTGCATTACTAGTAAATTCTCAAGCCTAGAATTTGCCAACCCAATGCCTCTGGGTCTCCGCTCCATTTCCCAGTACTGTTCCTTAGGTCGAGAATTGCAAAGCATGGATTAGGGCTACTCTGAGATTTATTATAACACAGAGATGGTCAGTTTAAGTAAAACATCTCAAAATTTGTATTTTTATGAAAGGTAAGATGCCTAAATTAGAAAGAGTCCAGGCTGGATCACCCAAAATGGGCGATCCCTTGAGCTTTGCATAAAAAACTTAGTAGACTCAGTTCTTGGATTTCTTACTCTCTGCACCCATCTGGTTTTGTTAACACATAATACTTTGTTGTTTTAAGAGGACTCCATTGACGTAATTTCCCCCTCCCATATTCCCTACCAAAATTAGACATCCAAATGGGAAAATTAATCCAGAGAATGCAAGCCCAGTCCTTCCAAACTGAGCATCAGAGGTTTGGAGTGTATCATCACTCCTCCCCTTGTCCTTTGAGCCTCCCCACTGTTGCTATAGAGACAGTGATATCACCGGTTGTGATTCTGATGTCACTCTCCAGTCCCAGCAAGGGGGAGGTGCATGGAAGGCTGGGGGAGGAAACAAGATCTTGAGCTGAGCACAAACATCCCAGCATCTTCATTGACTTGAAAAGTATATTCTGGAATCTTCTGTGGTTCACGATTCCAGTGCTACGGAGGTAGGAAATCCCACTGGACTGATGAGACAGCCCATTTTCTGATCCTCTGCTGTTAAAAGGGAGAATTCAGTCACAAGTGATGGGTAGCTTTTATTATTCAACTGAGCCTCCCTCTTTGCCCAGTTTTAATTTCACATCAGATCCTTCTGGAAATAGCCTCTCCCTCTGCAGCTAAAACTTTATCTTTGCTGTCGAAGTTTTAATTTTGTTGCAGATTGACCAGACCCCCTTGACCATACTTTTAGGGAAATGGGAGGGTCTTACTCTCTGCTCTCCAATTCGATGATGAGACTGGAAGTTTCACTACCTGCTGACTTTTCCTCTTCATATGTGGCTAGTCCAAAAGTTTGTTTTTCCAGTGCTGTCATAACAAAATCAGACTGGTACAGCTCCAAGTCCCAATTCTCAACCACTTTCACCATCTCACTGTTATTTCTCAATTCTTGGCTTGATAACGGAGAACTGGGGAAAGGCAGGATTTGTATATACTATGTGAAGAAAATCTATGGTGCACTAGAGGAAGAAGTTATTACTAAGAGTGAAAATATGGGAGATCCACAGGAAAGCTTAATGAATGAATGGTGCCACTGAGAAAAAAACACAACAGGCACACTTCTAATCCGTATTTAAACAAAATAACAGCAAACCCATTTCACCAACAACCAGATTTATTGTCTTCTGTATGCCAGGCACTTAGAGAAAGGGAGTGAGAGACAAAGAGAATGGATATAAAAGAATATATTTTTCCTTTGAAAACTGGTCAAATAAAGTTCAAAACTTGGTCAGATATGTATCAACCCTGCAAAAGCTTCATTTATGCTGCATGTAATTTGAGTTTTTCTGTGAGTTTGGGAACCTTGAGTAAACAGGAGCTCTTGCTTGTGATGAAGACAGGAAACATGTCTTGAGAAGGAGCTGAGGTCTGGGGTACAACCACCATACCTAAGCCCCTGTGTTGTTTATAGGGGCTTAGGTATGGTCGTTTACACCCTCCCTGGCTGGCATAAGTCAGTCTTCTCTTGACCACCAAAAAAAAAAAAAAAAAAAAAAAAAAACAACCTGTAGCTTGTAGAATGTTAACCTGCAAAGCTGTAATATTTCAACGGAATGTATCCACTGGTTTCATATGCCATTTCTGGGCCTCAATTTCCTAATCTGGAAATTGGTTTCTAAGCTCCATTTATCTTCACGTTGTATACGGAGCATCCTTTTTTTTTTGTTTGTTTGTTTTCCACGCTAGCTCCAGGATGTTATTCACCAACCTTGAAGTTAAGAAATGGATGAATCCATTCATTGGCTCCATTAATCTCTAGATTTTCCTTCCCTCTTTTCCACTTCATTATGAAACATTTGTACAAATTTAGGAGTCTGAATATCAAAAGGTATTTAAATACCTCTTTACATATACTATTATCCAGGGCAATTTAGGGAACTTAAGTCTAAAACAAACTTCCTGGATACAGACAAACATGCAGAAGATAAAATAGAACAAAACGTTAAGCTATATATAAGCAGAAGTGTTTGCTGAAGCTACATGACTAGTGTGAAAGCAGTACAGGAGTTGTTTTGAGATCTTAATTTATTTGTATCATCGGGATAGGAAGGTCTGTTAATCATTGGATAAGAAGTTACACCTTCCAGGAGTTCCTGTCTTGGCTCAGTGGTAACAAACCTGACTAATTTCCTTGAGGACACAGGTTCAATCCCTGGTCTTGCTCAGTGAATTAAGGATCCAGTGTGGCCGTGAGCTGGGGTTGCAGATGTGGCTTGGACCCTGCTTGGCTGTGGCTGTGGCATAGGCCAGCATCTGTAGCTCTGGGGTGAACATATCCCCTAAGGAGGCAAGTTCACGAAAGCCTGAGTGTATGATTTATGGCCCTCGCAGGCTTGAGCAAGTTGGGGTTTTTTGTGGTGGTGTTGTTACTTTTCTCATTCTCCAATCTAAGAAGAAAAATAAAGCTATCTGGAATTAGAAATAGGCAGTATTCATATATTCACTCTTTCAGCAGGCAATTACTAAGTACCCACTTTAAGATAGTATCTACTGTAAAGGACACTAAGATGAATACAAAAATGCATCTGCTGGGAGTTCCCTTTGTGGCTCAGCGGTTAACGATCCCAACTAGGATCCATGAGGATGCAGGTTCAATCCCTGGCCTCAGTCAGTGGGTTAAGGATCTGGCGTTGCCATGAGCTGTGGTGTAGGTCGAAGATGTGGCTAGGATCCTGTGTTGCTATGGCTGTGGTGTAGGCCAGCAGCTGCAGCTCTGCTTCAACCCCTAGCCTGAGAACTAACATATGCCACAGGTGTGGCCCTAAAAAAAGAAAAAAAAAATGCATCTGCCTTCACAAGCCATCCAATAAAGGTAATGAAATATATTTGTATAATTAAAATGCTAATTAGGATGGAAAGGTCAAAACAAAATAGGATGGAAACTCTGATGAGGGAGCAGTCACATTCAATTAGGTATTGAGACATTTCATAAATGGCGTAAACTTTGACCTGGGCATGAAGTAAGGGTGGGTTTTTTTGTTTGTTTGTTTTGTTTTTTTCTTTACGGCCACACCCGTGGCATATGCAGGTTCCCAGGCTAGGGGTTGGCTTGGAGCTGCAGCTGTGGGCCTATGCCACAGCTACAGCAATGTGGAATCCGATCCACATCTGTTACCTACACCACAACTCACGGCAACACCAGATCCTTAACCCACTGGGTGAGGCCAGGGATTGAAGCTGTGTCCTCATGGATACTAATCAGATTCTTTTCTGCTGCGCCTTGATGGGAACTCCTACAAAGTGAGGTGTGTTTTTTTTTTTTTTTTTTGGTTTGTTTATTTGTTTGTTTTTAAGGGTGGGGTTTAGACAGACATCTTTGAGAGGCTGGGAGGAGAGTCCAAGATGAGTGTCCAATGCCCTAATGTCTTCCGTTTCCGTGTCTTAGTAGAGGTAGTGTAAGGAAGGAAATTGATCTGGAAGCTGGTCTTGACATCAATTATGAATTCCTTTTATAACATGAGAATGTATGTTTCTCTTGAGTCCTCAAAGGAACACTTGCAATGTGTTTTAAGATCCACGAACTCAGGGCACTTATTCTCCATTCTAGCTACTTATCTTTTGACTTCCTCTTCAAGCCTAGTTTGAAATTAGGCTTAAAGTTTCTGGGTCCTCGTTGTTAAATAAGTCATCTACTAATTTTTTGAAAGTGGAAAATAACAACAGAGGATGAAACCTTTGTCGTCATCTCGGAACCATCAGACTGCACCAAGGATGAGATCTGGACTTTAAATGTGAATGTCATTTTGTGCTCATCTCTTAACGTATCACACGTGAAAAATAAAGAATAGGTCAAAATCACTACTTGGTAATAAAAGCAGTAGAGCTTGTGTGTAAAATTAGTTGTTTTTATTTGTGTCTTTCCATTGCAGATTCCTTATATTACATGGCAGGAGGGGTGGATAAATTTAGGAATAGTGACGACAGTAACACATTACTCCAGAGCTTTCCTCATATCTCAGAACCTGTCCTGAGTAAGAGTAAGTGATCACACAACTTCCTTCGTTTTTTGTACTTCTCTCTCATCCTTGCTTTTTTTATTGTGGTAGATAACCTAAGTAAGTCAGTAGAACGTACTGATTTTGTCATTTTCCATTAGAGGTAATTCATTAAGATGAAATGTAAACTACAGATTAAGAGGCTTCTCATCCTCTGGCCAAGTAATAGTGCCATCTAGCCCTTTAGTCGCAGTAGTGATTCAAGCATAAGAATATTTATATAAAATAGTGAGTTGCTGGAGTTCTTGCTGTAGTACAATGGGATTGGCTGTGTCTTGGCAGTGCTGGGACGCAGGCCTGGCACAGTGGGTTAAGGACCTGGCATTGCCACAGCTATGGCTTAGGTCGCAACTGTGGCTTAGATCTGATCCCTGGCCTAGGTGCTCCATATGCTGCAGGGCAGCCAAAAAAAGAAAAAAAGAAAAGAAAAACTGTGAGCTGCTGAGAGACAATATAGGGTTTAACTTCATAGACATTAGCAGCTTCCTTGTTAGGGTTTAAAAAAAAAATTAAAATAAGATACCAAAAAAGGTTAGGAGATTTCAGAAAAAAATTTTAAAGAAAAGAATAAATAATTATCTTTCTGGAGCTGGCAAGTCTTTCTCAGAGAGGATCTCACCTATAAGCCCAGGCTTGGGGATTCTCAGTTCTAGATGTACAATGGAATTGCCCAGAGAGCTTTTAAGAAATTCAATGCCAATGTTTCCACACTCTAAAAGCTTTGAAATAGGATACTTGGCAGAGGGGGGCGAGGTCTCCCAGACTCCGTATTTTTAAGCAGGGTGATTCTAAGGTCTAATCATGGTGAAAAACCCATAGCTTACCCAAGGGATCTATTGTATTACAGTGTTAGGAGGAGTGAAAGAAGCTGTTTTCGTAGCTCAGTAATTTGAGTTAGTGATTGGGGTATGAAAACAGGTACAAATCCTTTGGGAGCAAAGAAAAGGTAGCTCTTTTATTTTCTTTCTAATAATTACCCATAATGTTATATATAACAAAAATAATAAATAAGACTGATGAATAAGTTTATGTGTAATCGGTGCTTGATTTGTCTTTGTTTTATTTGGGGGGAAGATGTTTGTCTATCTCCACCAAAGCCTAAAATCCTTTAAAGCAAATATTTCCAGTTAACCAGGTATTCAATCCCTAATAACGCTCCACTTATTTCAAGCCATTCTTTATATAACACAATTTCACTATTAAAAAATTAGGATAAACTTTGGTACTTTATTATAACATACAACAGAATTTTAAAGCAGTATATTTGTTGGAATCAGGATATATGTATATGTGTATGTATTTTACATATATGTGTGTATGTATCTGTTCGACAAAGAGTTTAGGGGACATGGGGTGGGGGGGATTGGCCATCTTACTCCACCTTGCTTATTGAGAAGTATAGACCTAAGCAACATTTATAATAAAAGAAGGGAAACTTCAGTGTGGAAGCCTAGTGATATAATTCTGTCAAGGAAAAAGAGGGCAAAATATGATAATTAGCCATGTTTCCAAGAACCGTCTTGGAATAAGATATAGTGATAGAGGAAGTGGATAAGACCAAGGCCAAAGGCCAAGGAGTGTATGGATTAGGAGCCATGATGCTCACTTATGAGATGAGGCAGTGAAAGCTGCAAGTGTAAGCAATTCTTTCAAGAAAAGTGACCACAAATGAGAGAAGAGAGAAGCGGTAGCTAGAAGATGGCTTGAGTGAAAGAAGACATGTCCAATGAATATCAGCTTCTGGAAGACCAAGTATACGGTGGTGCCATTACAGAGATTAGGGAATAGGGCAACGAGTCGGGAAGGTTATGAAAAAAAACAACCTGGGCAAGAACATCACTGCCTCCAAGGCCCTTTGAGTGGTACATGTGACATCTCTCTTCTGGCATTCAGAAGGCTGCCTGAACCATGGAGACTGGGAATTCCCTCAGGACCCTTGGCTAATTGGAAGAGGGATTATTCTTAAAGAGGAGATACTAGATTTTCTGTTGATACAGATAAGCTAGTGCTCAAGACATTAATTATAAATGAAGCGTATGTTACTTCAAAAAATTGGTGAGGCAAGACCAGAGAGGGAGAGGTAAATGAATTCTATTTTGATCACATTGGGCTTTTAGCTTGTACTGAAAATCCAGGATGTGGAAGGACTGTCAAGCCAGGATACAGAGAGCAGCTCAAAACTGCTTATGTTCATTCATGAGTAGGTCTGTATTAAGCACCTCTAGAATACAGTGACCCCTGGCCTCTTCCCTTAGGGATGCATATGCTTAGGAAATCTCCCTGCAGTTGAGAGCTGGGATGGCAACATCCAGAGCAGAGTGAGCCTCAAGTAGCTCTTGGGACAGATCTCTGTGGAAAGCATTTCTCCTGTTTTCCACATCTCAGTCTTTCATTTTATTTCTCCTTTCTTCTATACAACTAGCCCATTTGACGATATAATTAGCCCTTCTCATTTTTTCTACTTCCAGATGTCGGATAGGGTTGACTGGTTACAAAGCCAAAATGGAGTATGCAAAGTTGATGTCTATTCCCCTGGAGATAGCCAAGCCCAGGACTGGAAAATGGTAAGGGTCAGCCTCCTTGTAACTGCTGAGTTAGGAATGTGTAGAGCGCCATTGAGAGTAGCTTTATTCTCTCCACCACCACCAACCATCCACCTCTTATCTTGAAGATGAAGTTTTCAGGGGCGGGGGGGGGGGAATGAACTCCTTTAGAATAACAACAACAAATCCATCTGTGGTTTTTTTGGGGAAAAAAAATCCTATAGTATGAGATTAGTAAGAGAAATGTTCATGAAAAAAAAAAACTATGTATTACAGTTGTAAAGCTTTAATTTTCAAACAGAAACAGATTCAAACAGAAATATCCCCAAAGTCCATAAAAGATTTTTTTTCCTGAAATGTCGGATGCCTCATAATTTTCAGGATTATAAACTCATCCACGTGATATTGTCATTTTTGTGGGGGAGTTCCCGTTGTGGCTCAGCAGGTTGAGAATCAAACTAGTATCCATGAGGATGTGAGTTCCATCCCTGGCCTCTCTCGGTGGGTTAAGGATCCAGCATTGTGGCAAGCTATGGTGTAGGTCACAGATGTGGCTCGGATGCAGTGTTGCTGTTAGCTGTGGTGTAGGCTGGCAGCTGCAGCTCCGATTTGACCCCTAGCCCAGGCACTTACATATGTCACAGGTTTAGCCCTAAAGAGAAAAAAGGGGACATTGTCATTCTGCTTGCATCAACAAACATTTATTAAATGCTTATTTAGAATCAGGCACTGTAGGTCAGGGTCCAGTTAGAAGATGGAAACCACACCAGTAATTTAATATTTAAAAACTATTCAGTAGAGGTATCTAACCACGTTAACTACTACATGCTATGAAAGAGGACTCTAAGGGTTCCAGAAGCAGCAGATGCAGAAAGCAGCTACTACAACTACCCCTGGGCTGAGAGAGTGAACAAGCAAGAAACCGAGGCCTCACAAAAGCTTCCTCTCCCTCAACCAAGGCTACTTCAGATCTCCTTGGAGAGCGTGGGCTGCTCTCCAAGGAGAGCAGCCCAGGACAGCAACAGGACAGCAGCATGCGTCCCTGTAGTGCAGGAGACACCAGCCAGAGGGTGCAGGTGGCCAGAAGGGAAACCCCTCCCTTCTGCTATGACCACGTGGTGCCGTTCTGTCAACAAAGCCAGCTGCCAAAGGAGAGTTGTCTCAGGGGTCCAATTCCAGAGTCATAAAGCAAGACAAAAAAGGGTGGACTTGGAGTTGAGAGACAGTGATGGATAACCAGCACAGACACCTTGCTGAGACTCAGGGTCAGCAACAGAAAAAGAAATTAGTAGAACTCTCTTCCTTTTAAGGACCTCACAATCTAAGGGAGTCACCATTGTCACCCTGTTCCTTAGTATTACCATTTATCAAGCATCTACTTGCGTGTAATGTACATGACCCATTTTCTCTTTGTCCAAAATCTGTTTGGTCTGTCTGTATATAGCCTAAGAGAGAAAATATTAACAAATCTACATATGACATTAACATGTAGATACTAAATATCCAATTACTATAGAATAAATGCTACCTGAAACTGTTTCTACCAGATCTTTTATTTACCTCTGCTGTTTCATTTAGAAAAACAAAAGATGAATGAGCTTTGATATTAAATCTAATTAAATAAAAATTCCTTGATTTTTTAGTAAGTGAGAAGCACTCTGGAGGATGCAAAAAAAGGACAAAACAATTTCTGCCCTCATAGACCTTACCATTCATTTGGGAAAATAAAAAATACACATGTGAAAATATAAATTCAATTTAAAAGCTCTAAATAACTAGTAGACACTAATTATAAGATGCTCCTGAGGAGTTCCTGCTGTGGGGCAGGAGGTTAAGGGTCTGGCTTAAGTGTGGCATAGGTCACAGCTGCAACTCAGATTCAGTCCCTGGCTCTGGAACTCCATATGCTATGGTCGTGGCTGAAAAAGGAAAAAACAAGTTGATGATATTTGCCAAGTGGGTTTTCTGGACAGTAATTGCTGTGGGTATTTAAAGAAGAGATGGTTTCAAAATGGAAGATGGTCAGGGGAAAGTTTATATTTAATTGAGCTAGAGGTGAAGAAGAGTCGGACAGGCAGCACATGTGTTGACTTAACACTAAGCTACTGAAGTGGAGGATGGCTGAGGAGAGAGCATTAAACTCCTTAATCCTCTTTATACTTTCCTTCAGGGACTATGCAGATTTTCCCTGTTTTTTTTTTTTTTTTTTTTTTAGGGCCCCACTTGTGGCACATGGAAGTTCCCAAGCTAGGTGTCAAATGGGAGCCACAGCTGCCGGCCTACGCCACAGCCACAGCAATGCCAGATCTGAGTTGCATCTGTGACCTTCACCACAGCTCATGGCAACACTGGATCTATAAGCCACTAAGCGAGCCCAGGGATTGAACCCGTATCCTCATGGATAGATACTAGTCGGATTTGTTTCCCATGAGCCACGAGAGGAGTGCTTTCCCTCTTCTTAATTAAGAAAGACTCAGAAATGATTGGGTATCCCCCCTCCCTACTCCTCAGGATACTAGTACATAAGGAAAGAAAGTTAAAGGATGCAAGAGGGCAAAAGGTTTGGAGGGGATGGTGTTTGATTGTTGACTCCATCCATAAAAAAGAAACAGGATTAGTGTCTCTGCCAGTCACTTTGGCTTCATCAGCAACTTTTGCAAAATTCTTCTGGATCGAGTAGAATAATGCACATAGGTAACACACATTTTAGTTTAAAAACATAAAAGGACAGTTGAAAGACTAAAATACACCAAGCAAACACAACTCCTTAGACTCTATGACGCACTATGCTATGCTGTAAGGTTTATTTTCCTTAATGTTCTGTGAAAAGAACTGAAAAGGATAAAAGAAAATCCCCAGCATCTGCATTAAATCTTATATAAGACTTTCCTGTAACATGTTACAGCCCAGTTATGGAAACATGCCTATTTGCAGATAGTGTGCCTGACCGGAAAAGTAGGTAACATTAAGGAGTAATATTCAAAAAGGGGTAAAGTCAAAACTCCCAACTAGATACGAAAATGAGTACATGTTAAAGATTTTAGGAGTTCCCGTCGTGGCGCAATGGTTAACGAATCCGACTAGGAACCATGAGGTTGCGGGTTCGGTCCCTGGCCTCGATCAGTGGGTTAAGCATCCGGCATTGCTCTGAGCTGTGGTGTAGGTTGCAGATGCAGCTCAGATCTCCTGTTGCTATGACTCTGGCATAGGCAGGCGGCTACATTTGACCCCTAGCCTGGGAACTTCCATATGCTGCAGGTGCAGCCCTAAAAAGACAAAAAATTGATAAGGAAACTGATGAAAGGTATTGCAACTAGTTCAAAGGAGAGTTTCTAAAGAGCTATACTTTAATTTGGGGATATTTAAATGAATGTGCAAATCGAGGCAAAACTGGCCTCTTCCACGGTTGAACCTCCACCGGTCAGATTTATATGTCTCTGGACCTGTAGAATTATTTTGCATTGATATCAGTTATCTGCAGCTTACAGAGTTGTAAAATAACCCGCAGAGAATCAAAATCAGATTATATAGAAGGCTGTATGTAGTGCTTTGTCTGTAGACTACGGACTATAGACAACGCATAGTTTTCTATTGAAGCACAAGTGTTTTCCCTACATTTACCTCAATTTTTATTAAAAAAAATCTCAAGATAACTTTTGACCACAAAATAAGGCCAGTCTCATCAGATTTGGTCTAATTATCTATATAAGTGCAGTAACTTAAATTTGTGTTACTGGAAATTCGTGAGGCATCTCAGATTGGCCTTTAAAGGCCAACGAATTTGCTCTCCTCCTGAGAAGCTACAGGGAGGTACTGTACAGCATGGTGACATAGTTGATAAACTATATTGTATATTTGAAAGTCACAAAGAGAATAGATTTTTTTTCTTTTAGGGCCACACCCATGGCATATGGAAGTTTCCAGGCTAGGGGTTGAAATCGGAGCTACAGCTGCTGGCCTACACCCCAGAGAATAGATTTTTCTTTGGCCTCACCCATGACATGCAGAAGTTCTGGGGCCGGGGATGAAGCACACACCACAGCTTTAACCAGAGCCACAGCAGTGATGACGCCAGATCCTTAGCCTGCTGAGCCACGAGGGAACTCCCAAGAGAGTAGATTTAAAAAGTTCTCTTTGTGGAGTTCCCTGAAGGCCTAGTGGTCAGGATTCAAGGTGCTTTCATCACTATGGCCCGGAGTTCAATCCCTTGTCTGGGAACTAAGATCCCACATCAAGCTGATGCACATGCAGCCAAAAAAACAGTTCCTATCACAATAAAAAAAATCTTGAACTATGTGTCATAATACTGGACGTTTGACTTCTTGTGGTGATCGTTTTGCAATGGTACAAATATCAAATAATTATGTTGTACACCTGAAGCTAATATAATGTTATATGTCAGTTGTATCTCAATGAAGGAAATAATAATAAACTCTTGGTCATGTGTCAAAAGTAAACACAGAAACACCAAACTCACTTGTCCAGAGATTAAAGGACCCTTCTTCCAACTGGGCACAAGATTCCAAATTGATTTGAGCTTAAGATGGGCAAAAAATACTAGCAAAATATATTTTCTGTTGTCTCTGATCAGAAGTACATCTCTGTAAACCATTAATCCAGGAAAGAAATTACCAAATTGTGAGACAATAAAACCAAATTCTCAGTCATTGATGCCATCAATGATTATTGGCTATGGAAGAACCAAAACAAAAAGCAAAAGCAAAATTAGTAGAGAGGAAAATCAAACCAGAAAAACAGAATGTCTTCAAAGCTCTATTGCCCTTTAGATTCACCTCTGGGGGCCAAAAAAAACATACTTGGTAACTGCACTCACGATGCCATTTACCTCTGGGGGCAAATCTGTTGGACATCTTGACAAAGACTTCCTAAACTGTTAAAAGATCATTTTCAGAGAAGAGTGAAATGATGATGGTCATATGTAAATAAAAATAAACTCAAGTTAAAGTTTTAATTCACTAACAAGAAGCTGGTGCGGTTCCAGAGAGACTCAAAGAAAGAAGATCTGTAGATCAGGAACATTGAAGGGAATGTGCAAATGGAGGCAAGACTGACTGGCCTTTTCCACAGTGGGAGAGGCAGTCAGTCAAAACTCCCCTGGTCAGAATTCACATTTGCATAGACAAGAATGACACTGCATTGCCACCAGTCATCCACAGAGTTAGCAAATAACTCCCAGAGAATCAGAATCAGGAAATGTGGAAGGGTGTGCTATAGATGAGGCATCGTTTTCTGCTAGAACCCAAAACTTCCTCAGAGTCGCTCTTATTCAAATTAGGAGAACCATTTAGGTGCACTTTGAACCAATCCCTATGGTCCATTAGCAACTTAAACCAGCCTGTAGAGTTCCAACCACTTTTCTTTTCTTCCCAAGTCACTCAAACAGCAGGGTACTGCAGGGGTGGAGAGCGCCAGTTTTAGTCTGAACTGGATTTAAACACCAGCCCCCATCCTGCAGTAGCTGTGAGATGCTAGTCAATATTTAACTTTGCAGTTTTCCCACCTGTGAAACTGGAAGAAGATACCAACCATATAGAGTATGTGTGAGAAACTAAAATAATGTGCGTAGAGCACTAAGCACCATGCTTAGAAGACATAAAAGTATTTAACAAAGTCGTAGCCAGCAACTCTATGGCACTTGGTAATTAAAATGCCAAATTATTTTTTTACAGATGGGCAGTTCTTGTGGTCATCCCCAGAGAGGCATAACCACAACGATCCTTTACATTTGATGGCAAATAGGACACTTTCACACTATCTTATTTTAGCCTGTGTTCAAGTGAAGATTATAGATTGTAGTCAGCAAACATAAATATGTGCCTGTGTTTTTCACAAGAAGTGTCCATGAGAGAATCTGCATTCCCTCAAAACTAATTGTCCATAGATATTAACTCTAATTACACATCAAATTGTTTACTAAGTCATGTCCACCGGCAGCCATTTAGCGTATCAAGGCTGTGCTTATGGTAGTTGCAGTGATGAACCCAGCTAGTATCCATGAGGATGCTTGTTCGATCCCTGGCCTTGCTCAGTGGGTTGAGTATCCTGTGTTGCTGTGAGCTATGGTGTAGGTTGCAGATGTGGCTCGGGTCCCCCCGTTACTAGGCTGTGGTATAGGCTGCCAGTTTGCAGCTCTGATTCGACCCCTAGCCTGGGAACTTCCATATGCAGCAGGTGTGGCCCTGAAAAGCAAAACAAAACAAAAAAGAAAACAAAAAGATTGTGCTTGTGGGGCCCGGCAAAGTGATTAATTCTGCACAGTTGTCCTTGAATTTTCTAATTTTTAAAAAACTGTACTTATAAATAGATCTAAGTAAAACAGATAACCCATAGAAAATAGCCATTAATATTGATACATGAAAAACCTGATTCAGCTCAAATGCTAACTCTGTAGCTGATAATGGTCAGATCTTAAGGGTATAAGTTGTTGGGGTTTCCTTGTGGTGCAGTGGGCTAAGGAACTGGCCTTGTCACTACAGCATCTTGGGTAGCTGGTACTTGGTATGCATTTGATCCTTGTCCTGGGAACTTGTGCATGCTGGGGGCGCAGCCAAAGAAAAAAGGATATATGTTGTTACAGGCAATATAGTGCAGTGGCCCAGAGCATGGGCTTTGAGGTCAGCCTGCCTGGGTTGCAATTCTTCCTCCATCCATGATTAACTGTGCAACCTCAAATAAGTAATTAACGTAATCAGCTCAGTTTCCTCTTCAGTAAAAAGTAGATAATGAGAGAGTTCTCATCGTGGCTCAGCCAGTTAAGAACCAGCTATAGTATTCACGAGGATGAGGGTTCAATCCCTGGCCTCACTCAGTGGGTTAGGGATCTGGCATTGCTGTGAGCTGTGGCGTAGGTTGCAGACGCGGCTCAGATCCCCTGTAGTGTAGGCCAGCAGCTGCAGTTCTGATTTGACCCCTAGCCTGGGAACCTCCATATGCCGCAGGTATGGCCCTCAAAAAGGGGGAGAAAGAAGAATTGAGCTAGCATTTCAGTTTACTACCAGACTATTACATGACATAACAGAACAATACTAAATGCCGCAATAGTCTTAAAATATCTGGAGCAGTGCCTGATACACAGTAAGCACTCAGTAAATGTTGATTACTTTTATTGGGCTGATGGCACAGTTAAGACGAGAGAGGTGACCACTTTTGTAGTTGATATTTGAGGCTGTCCTGAATATCCTGTATCTTTACTTTGTTATAGTCGGATGAATCCTTGTCTATTTTTAAGGAAGCTTCCACCGACCCTATCAGAGTGCTCAGCTGGCTCCGCAGAGACCTGGAAAAAAGCACAGCAGGGTTTCAGGACGTTAGGTTCAAGCCCGGAGAATCATCGTTTGGCGGGGAAATGGTCAACTGGACAGACCCCCATAAAGGTTTCTGTGTGGACTATTACAACACCACCGCCAAGGGCAATCCAGGGAGATTGCATTTTGAGATGACTCACAGAGAGAACCCTTCCCAGGGGCCCAGTGCCCAAGTGGGTAACGGGAGCTCAGTGGACGAAGTGTCCTTCTACGCCAACCGCCTCACCAACCTCGTCATAGCCATGGCCCGCAAGGAGATCAATGAGAGGATTGACGGCTTCGAGAAGAAGTGTGTCCACCAGTCAGTGTACCTGGGGGAGGAACCCGCACCCAACAAAAGCCTGAGCAAGGTGGCCTCAGAGCTGGTCAACGAGACCGTCTCTACATGTTCCAATAATGCCACTTCGGATAAGACTCCCGGCTCCGGGGACAGAGCCTCAGGATCCTCACAGAACGCCCCAAATTTGAAGTACAAAAGCACTTTGAAGATCAAGGAGAGCACCAAGGGAAGCAGGGGCCCAGACGACAGACCCGCTTCTAAGAAGTCTTTCTTCTATAAGGAAGTGTTCGAATCTCGTAATGCAGGCGACGCCACGGAGGGTGGAAGGTCCTTACCTGCGGAGAGAAAGATGTTCAGGGGGCAGGAGAGGCCCGATGACTTCACCACCTGTGTCAGCCAAGGCATCATGACCTACGCCAACAGCGTGGTGTCCGATATGATGGTCTCCATCATGAAGACGCTGAAGATCCAGGTGAAGGACACGACCATTGCCACCATCCTGCTAAAGAAGGTCCTGATCAGGCACGCCAAAGAGGTGGTCTCGGACCTCATCGACTCCTTCATGAAGAACCTCCACAATGTCACGGGGACCCTCATGACGGACACGGACTTTGTCTCGGCCGTGAAAAGAAGTCTCTTCTCTCACGGAAGCCAGAAAGCCACGGATATCATGGACGCCATGCTGGGTAAGCTCTACACGGTGGTATTCGCCAAGAAACCCCCTGACACTGGCAGCAGAGCCAAGGACAAATCCGAGAGGTATTCGCTGGTCTCCGTGAAAGAGATGGGTGACCCTAAAAACCGAAACATCAACTTTGCCTCGATGAAATCCGAAGGGAAATTGAGGGAAAAAATATGCTCTCATTCACCCAAACCAGAGACGGAGAAGAGCTGTGCCGAAACTCTGGGCGAGCACATCATCAAAGAGGGGCTGACCCTGTGGCATAAAAGTCAGCAGAAAGAAGGAAAATCTCCAGCTTTCCAGTGTTTACCATTCGCAGCTCCCAACAAACAGTATAAACCTGCGCCAGACATTCTCCTGGGATTTCCTTTCGATCCGTGCAACCTCAGCCCCCCTCTGCAACACTTAGAGAAACCTGAGAATTTTATGTGTGATTCAGACTCCTGGGCCAAGGACCTGATCGTATCTGCCTTGCTTCTGATTCAGTACCACCTGGCCCAGGGAGGAAGCATGGATGCACAGAGCTTCCTTGAAGCTGCTGCCAGCACCAACTTACAGGCCAACAAGTCCCCTGCAGTTTCCGATGAGTCCAGCCTGAAGCCACCTCATGTGGGGGGTGACCAAGAAGAAGCAGAAAAGAAGGATCTAATGAGCGTTTTCTTCAACTTTATCCGGAACTTACTCAGGGAGACCATTTTCAAGAGTAACCGTAGCTCTGATCCCAAGCCAACTAAGGAGGAAGATAGCCCCCAGTGTGAAAGACCTGTAACCCCTTCTCCCATCAAATTCAGTGAAGGGGATGAGGCAGGGGGTACTTTTGCTGGGCTGACCAAGATGGTTGCTAACCAACTAGACGGCCACATGAACGGGCAGATGGTGGAGCATCTGATGGACTCGGTGATGAAGCTGTGTCTCATTATTGCCAAGTCCTGTGACTCTCCCTTGGGAGAACTGGGGGATGACAAGTCTGGGGATGCCAGCAGGCCTGTGTCCGCCTTCCCAGAGAATCTGTATGAGTGTTTACCAACCAAGGGCACAGGGACAGCAGAGACGTTGCTGCAGAACGCCTATCAAGCCATCCACAACGAACTGAGAGGCATGTCAGGACAGCCCCTGGAAGGGTGCACAGCACCCAAGGTGATTGTCAGCAACCACAACCTCACCGATACGGTTCAGAACAAGCAACTGCAAGCCGTACTTCAGTGGGTAGCCGCCTCAGAGCTCAATGTCCCTATTTTGTACTTTGCTGGTGACGATGAAGGAATCCAGGAGAAGGTAAGGAGGCAGAGTCGGGGGGAAGGGTGGAAAGGCTGATTTAGGGGTTAATGAGGGTTTCAAGTTCTTCTTCTCTTTCTGATGGAAGGACAGCCACAAGGAGGGTAGAATGGGGACAGTAAGGATTTGAAGCTCCTGCCTCGTAGCAGAGATAATGGGTCATTAAAATTAGATTTAGCCTAATAAGAGGCATATCCAAGGGGAGACAGATAAATAAGTTTCTTTTTTCCGCATACGCATATTGATGAGGATGTACAGGTAAGGAACTTCCAAGAGACATGGTGAAAGAATCAGATGAAGGCCTGAGCTCAGGCTGAATTCTGGATGGGACAGCTTGGCCCAAAGAATGAGGAGCAGCAGCTGGGAAACATCCTGGAGATGTGCAGGGGAGGGGCGTGGGGGGAGAAGTGTCTAGATTTATGATCTTTTCAAGCCTGTCATTCCTCTCTTAGCTGGTGATCTAGGAGGTGTTGGGAATTTGAAGGGAAATCCGGTAAATAATACCCCTCTTCCCCTCACCCTAAGTTCTGAATCAGTTGAGAAGTAAGACTAAAAACTAAGGCAGGCAAATCAACTTACTACTTTTATTACTGGTAAAGGTAAGTGTGCCTCTGACTCCTTTTCTTCTCCCAATTTAGGCCTTGGCACTGCTCACTGAAGGGAAATTTGGGGTCCGGGGAACTTCTGTTTCTGTAGTTGCTGCTTCATGCTACTGTGGGGGAATTAAGACCATCCCCACAACACACACACACACACACACACACACACACACACACACACACACACACACACTTCGGGGTTTTGATTATTTCGTCTCACTTGAGAAAAGTGGAAAAATGGCATTTACTAATTAAGTGGGAAGGAGTGGCTCAAGAGTCTGGGATTATTTATAAAAAGTATCCATCCTCTTAGAAACCAGAGGATGTGGAGGAAGAGGCTCTCTCTGTTTAGTAAGTGGTATTACTAACCCTGGTAACTAGGTTACGTGGTTTAGCTGATGTCTGAGACACAGGCCTGTACTGCATCCACATGAGGCCACACACAGCCCAGGGGAGGAACTATGTGATCGGGAGACTTGCTACGCTGGCGGCCTGGGGACCAACGACATTAGCATCATCTGGGTGCTCGTTACGAATGCAGCGTCTCAGGCTCCACTCCTGACCTGCTGAATCAGAATCTTCACTTTAGCAAAATCCCCAGGTGATTTGTATGCATGTTCCAGTTTGGCACAGAGGATAGAACCTGGGCTTCCAATCCTAGATTTATCCCCGAGTCCTTGCCAAGTTCTGTCTCTTGACAGTTTTTCCAGTCTGTAAAGCAGACGACTATTTTGGCACATAGCAGTCCACAGAGGGGACTATATTCACAAAAGCTTTAGACCAATGAGAAAATCTAAAAAGAAGCATAGCTTTTATGTGTACAGTGTGTGAAAAAGGCTTTGTTCCGATGCTGTCTTTTAAGTCAACACATCACACATCACTTACGTAATACTACACACACACACACACAGAGTCTTAGCCCAAAGTAAAGACTCGTCTTTTCTTTCTTTCCTTCCTTCCTTCCTTTCTTTCTTTCTTTTAAGGCTGCAGCACCTGCAGCACATGAAAGTTCCCAGGCTAGGGGTCAAGTCGGAGCTGCATCTACCGGCCTACACCACAGCCACAGCAATATCATATCCCAGTCATGTCTTCAACCTACACCAAGGCTCATGGCAACATCACATCCTTAACCCATCAAGCAAGGCCAGGGATTGAACCCACATCCTCATGGATGCTAGTCGGGTTTGTTACTGTTGAGCCACGACAGGAACTCCTCATCTGTTTTCTTAAACAAAGAGTGGAAGGGAAGGGGGTCAGCACACCCAAACTAATCAGTAGATTTGCATGGAGCATCAGAGTGTGTGTGTGTGTATACATATATATACACACACATACATAATATATATATACACACATACATTATATATATATATATACACACACATTATATATATACACACATTTTATATATATATATATATAACTTTTTTTATGGCCACACCTGCAGAATATGGAGGTTCTCAGGCTAGGGTTCAAGTCAGAGCTGTAGCTGCTGGCCTATGCCACAGCCACGACAACGTGGGATCTGAGCCACATCTGCGACCTACGCCGCAGCCCACCACAACCCCAGATCCTTAACTCGCTGAGTGAGGCCAGGATCAAACCTCCATCCTCATGAATGCCAGTTTTGTTCATAACCTGCTGTGCCAGAACGGGAACTTCCAAACATCGGAATATTTTTAAGAGTAATTGGGATGAAGATACATCAAAGAAACTACCTAAAATGAGTTGAAATTTTTTTGGGAAAAGAATTAATGTATGCAAATATTTTCTTGCTGATGTTGTGATTGATCCTGGCAACACTGGGTTGCACATGAGCCCACTTCCTTTAATAAACACGTTTGTCTCCATTTTTTAATAGGTCATATGTGCACAGTTCAAAATCCAAAGGCACAAAAAAGATGCATAGTGAAAATTAAGGACTTTTTCTCATCTTTATCTCCCATCCTATTGCCCTCCCTGGAGAAAACCATTCTGATCAATTTATTGTTTATCTTTCTAGAAATACACATACAGAAACAAGTAGAAACTCATATATACATCTTTTTAAAGTCATAAATGGTATTATATATATTCTCTTCTACAACATATAGAGTCTTTTTAATGGCTGCTTATTTATTGTATGAAGGTTCTGAATTTAAAAACCACTCTCCTATGGATGGACATTTCTTTTACCAATATTTTGCAACCATAAGCAACTCTGCGTGCACAGATTCAAGTGTATCTGTATATGTTCTTGTAGATTTGATATATATTCCCTGAATGCCTTTCATAGAGCTTGCACCAGTTTGCACACCTACTCATGGGAGTGCCTCTTTCCCACAGTTTAACCAACAGTCCACGCCAAACTTTTGATCTTTGCCAAGTGTTGCTTTACTTTGCACTTTTATATTAGACGTGAGGGTGAATATCTTTTCAGATGTTTAAGAGCCATTTGAATATCCTTTTTCATGGACAAATTGTAACTGCTGTCCATTTTTCTGTTGAGTTGTTGGTCTTTTTCTTCTTGATCTTTTTCTTCTTGATCTGTGAGTTTTATTTTACAAGGAAATTAGCCTCTGATATTAAGTTCAAATTTTTATTATCTGTCTTTTGATTGATGTTTTGTGTTGTTTCATTTTTTTCCCTACACAATTTTTAAAATGTTTGTGTAGTCAAGTGTGACATTTTACCTTCTATTTTTCCTGGATTTTGTGTCATATTTTGGAAAACATTCTCCACTACAAGATATTAACAGAACCTCCTCATGTTTTCTTCTAGTGCTGTTAGATGATTTCTAAAAAGATGTTTTAGACATTGATCCATTTTGAATTCATTTTTACGTAAGATATGATGTAGGGAAATGATCTCTTATTTTTTTCCAGATAGCTTCCTCTGCCTTTTTTTCTTTCCTGAGTTTTCTGTTCTATCCATTGAATCATTCATCTGTTCTTACTACTTTAATCCTATTTTAATAGTATATTTTTTTAATAGCATGTTGTTTTAATCACTGTAATTCTGTGTTTTGATGTCTAATAGGACTAGCGACTCTTTATTCCTCTGTCTCAGGATTTGCTAAGCTACATTTGTCGGTTTCACCATCAGCCACAGGCAGCCATCAGCCTGCTTCTGAGCACCACAAGTGTGCCTCTCTGACATCCTATAAAACAGTGCTGTAAAACATGTAACATAAGGTTTTCGAGGTTTTCCCGTGCATCAGCAGTTCATTCTTTATATTGGTGAACAGTATTTCATTAGACATGTTTTCCTATCCATTCACCAGCTGATGGACATTTGGGTGTTTCCACTTTTTTGCTGTTATGCATAGGGCTGCTGAGAGCATTCATACAAGTTAGTCTGTGTGTGGACATACATTTTCATTTCTTTTGAGTAACAAGGAGTGTAATTGCTGCATCTTTTGGTAAATAGTTTCTTAAGAAACAAACTGTTTTCCAAAATGGCTGTACCATTCTACATCCCTCCTGGCAATTGACATCGGTGTCAGTGTCTACATTCTCATCAGTATCATTCTTTTTGAAAAAAAAGATCGCTGTTAAAATGGTTTCTGACTGTGGATTTAATTTGACATACACACATTAAATTGACTGAAGATGTTGAATATCTTTTTATGTGCTCACTAGCCATTCATGTATATCCTTTGGCAAGTTGTCTCTGTAAATCCTTTGCCTATATTTTGCCTGGGTTTTTATAAAATTACAACAATTCTTTATGTCTTCTGGATACAAGTCCTTTATCAGATATATATGATTTATAAATATTTTCTCTCAGTCTCTAGCTTGTCCTTTTACTTAATGGAGTGTTTCACAGAGCAAAAGTTTTTAATGAGGACGTCTAATTTATCACTTTCTGCTTTTATTGCTTGTAATTTTGATGTCATATCTAATAAATCTTTGCCTAACCCCGTGGTTCTCAACTGGAGGCAGTTTTGCCCCCAAGGGACAATTGGCCAATGTCCGGAGACACATTTTGCTGTCACAACTAGGAAGGGGGTGCTACTAGAGTCTACTGGGGAGAGAACAGGGATGCTGCTGAACACCCTGCAGTGCACAGGACGGCCCCCAGCAAAGGGTTATCTGTCCAGAAGGTCGATAGTCCTGGACTGAGAAACCCTGACCTAGTAGCCAAGGTCATGAAGATTTCCTCCTTTATCTTCTAAATTATAGTTTCAACCACCCCCCCCACCTTTTTTTTTTTTTTTTTTTTTGCTTTTTAGGGCCGAATTCGTGGCACATGGAGGTTCCCAGGCTAGGGAACTATAGATGCCAGCCACAACCACAGCCACAGCAACACAGGAGCCAAGCCGTGTCTGCGACCTACACCCAGCTCATGGCAATGCCAGATCCTTAACCCACTGAGTGAGGCCAGAGATCAAACCTGAAACCTCATGGTTCCTAGTCAGATTCCTTTCCACTGTGCCACAATGGGAACTCCGTAAAAACATATTCCGCAGTACTGAGGCAAATCATTTAGAGTTTATACTGAGATTTTTACTGTTTCTGTTGTTCTTTGTTCATTCCTGATGTTCCCAGTTTCCTTCCAATACCATTTATCTTTTGTCTGAAGAACCGGGCATTGAGTTCTTTTATTTTTTTTTTAATTTTTTTTTTTTTTTTTTGTCTTTTGTCTTTTTTGTCTTTTTGCTGCTGTTGTTGTTGTTGTTGCTATTTCTTGGGCCGCTCCCTCGGCATATGGAGGTTCCCAGGCCAGGGGTTGAATCGGAGCTGTAGCCACCGGCCTACGCCAGAGCCACAGCAACGCAGGATCCGTGCCGCGTCTGCAACCTACACCACAGCTCACGGCAACGCCGGATCGTTAACCCACTGAGCAAGGGCAGGGACTGAACCCGCAACCTCATGGTTCCTAGTCGGATTCGTTAACCACTGCGCCACGACGGGAACTCCCGAGTTCTTTTAATTTAATCTGAGTCTTTCTTCATTTGTCCTTTATTCCTAAAGTATATTTTCTGGGCATAGAATTATGGTTTGACAGCTACTTTCTTTTAATGCTTAAAAATGTTGTTTTGAGGTTCCCTGGTGGCATGGCAGGTTAAGGATCCAGCATTTTCACTGCTCTGCCTCAAGTTGCTGCTGTGGCATGGGTTCAGTCCTTGGCCCTGGAACTTCCACAGTTGAGGGTGCAACTAAAAAAAAGAGAAAAATGTTGTTTCACCTCCTCCATCCTCTGTGGTTTCTGATGAGAAATCTGCAGTCATTTGAATTGTTATTCTCTTATAAATAATGTAATATTTTTCTCCAGCTTTTAGATTTTTTTTTCTTTTCCTTTAGTTTTCAGCAATTTGATTATGACAGGTCTCAGACGGGTTCATTTGATTATGAACTTTCTTTGGGTTCATTTTATTTCAGGTTCACTGAGCTTCTTGAATTTGTCCATCTGTCTTTTGGCAAATTGGGGAATCTTTCATCTATTATTTCTTCAAGTTGTTTCTGAACCAGCCTTTTTCTCCTTTCCTTCTGGGATTCTGGAGACATAAAGGTAAATAAAGCCTCTTGGGATTGTCCCAGGCCCCTGAGCTCTGTTAATTTTGTCAATCTTTCTGAAAGTGGTTTAATCATTCTCTTACGTTGTTTAGTGGGTTGATTTCTATTGCCCTGTCTTCAAATTATCGGGTTTCCTCATCTCCATTCTGTTAGTCCATCCAATAAGTTTTCCCTTTGGACTTTGAATTATCGTTTTGTTCTAAAACTTCCATTTGGGTCTTCCTGATATCTGCTCTTTGCTGAGACTTTGCCTTTCCATTTGTTTCAAGAATATCTGAGGAGTTCCCATTTCGGCTCAGTGGTTAACAAACCCGATTAGTATTCATGATGACATGGGTTCAATCCCTGGCCTTGCTCAGTGAGTTAAGGATCTGGTGTTGCCGTGAGCTGTGGGGATGTAGGTCGCAGACATGGCTCGGATCCCAAGTTGCTGTGGCTGTGGTGTAGACCAGCAGCTACAGCTCCAACTGGACCCCTAGCCTAGGAACCTCCATATGCTGCAGGTGTGGCCCTAAAAAGACAAAAAGAAAAAAAAAATGTATGAACTTAAGTCTCTGCATAGAATTAACCCTGAAAAAGCTCCTGATAATTGGCCTGTCAGTTTGCCCTTTGACTGTCTATAGAGTCAGGTGCAGAATACACAAGATAGGAATTGGGTTAGTTTGTTGCCATGAGGATTCCAGATGAATGGCAATGCACTGCATTCACATCATAATAGTGGCCTTGGCTAGTTTCTCTCAGTTGATGCTTGGAAAGAGAATTAAACATAGGGTTCAGACCCGGGTGTGAACCTTGCCTCTGATAAGGTCTAGCGCTGTGTTACAGTCCTCACCCCTCCAGGCCAGCGTTTTCCTGTGGGCAGAATGGTTCTTTGAGTTGCTTTCCTGCTTTACCATCCTAGGGTTCTCTGGCCCATAGGGCAGGGGAAGCAGCACCCACATTTGTCCCTGGCCACTTTCTATCCTGCCCTTGTTGGTCCTGGACAATGGTGGAGACTTTGATGATATTACAGTGAACTTAATTCTTAGATGGCAAGAACACTATTGATGGAAGACCATTGCTGGAACACTCATGGACGCAGGAAGATTTTAGTCTTAGTGGGAGATCACATGTGCCCTATCAGGGACAAGGGGATGTTACTTAAGGGCGATGTCACCAGCTTTCTTTGGCCAGGCAGGCGGCGAGCTCACGGTCATGGAAGTCTTCTTCCGAGGCAGGGACTCTCCCCTCTGGCAGGGCGGGTGGGAGGCTCTGCCGGCCAGCACCACTCTCTTTCCCTCCCTCAGCTACTGCAGCTCTCGGCGGCCGCCGTGGACAAGGGGCGCAGCGTGGGCGAGGTCCTGCAGTCGGTGCTGCGCTATGAGAAGGAGCGACAGCTGGATGAGGCGGTGGGCAACGTCACACGGCTGCAGCTGCTGGACTGGCTGATGGTGAACCTGTGACAGGAGCCCGCCGAGCTCCCCCCGCTGCTGTGCAAGCCCGGCCCCCTGCTTCTTTCTGGCTTCCGCAGCTCCCCTCTGCGCAGCCTCCCAGAGCCCTCACATCATCCTCATACCACTCACATCCAAGACAGGTCATCTTATGCTGGTCATTGGCTTTTGCAGATTTTCCTGTCCATGCGAGCGAGCAAGGACATAAAATAAAAGAAAAAAAATTACAATGAAAGGGCTCCAGGTATCTGGTTTCCTTGGCCCAAATGGTCAATAAGTTGAAGCAGTGTCAGGAATGAAAAAAGAATCTGATGGATAGAAGAAAAATAGTGCTGGCCTGAGAGGCCATTTGGTCTGTTCCCCTCAGATCTTTGTTCCCTGAAAATTAGCCATATTTTATCAGCCCCTTATGATACAAATCAGAAAATATTGTTCAATATCCAATCTAAATCCTTCTAATCAGGATCTAGATGGCTTCTTGTCCTGACTGTTCACCTCAGCTTTATCTACGGTTGAATATGGTGGCAAGAAAAGGTCCAAAGGACCTGAGTTCTATGGCCAGTTGTGTCACCTGCTCTGATTTAATGTCAGTATCCCCCACCTCAGAAGCATTTTCTGTTCTTATCCTGACCTTTCTGTGGAATTTTATATTCTCTAGCCTCCTTTTGGGAACTTCCTCCTTCTGGTTTTTAGTTTTCCTATTTTCCACATCTCTTAGAGGCTCTACTCAGTGGTGTCAAGCCCTTACATTCTCTTTCCTAGGACTTTCTCCTGACCTTGTGCTGGTCTCACTCTGGCCTCTTCCCTGGGCGATGTCATCTAAACCCATAGCTTCAGCTACCTTGTGCCCCCTTCATGGGATATTACACAGTGATCCAATGAAAACCATGAAGCCACAGATATAGTCCATGTTGTTTTTGATGTTATGGCGTTCTTGTAAACCTGTTTGAACTATAATTACAACCGTACACAGACTGTGAGTTCAGGTAGGTAAGGACGAGGAGGGCAGGTACCGATGAGTGGACACCTGTTGTAATCAGCTCGTCTTCCTTTGGGAAACCCACCGCCCCCTATTCCACATGGTTCCAAGGAAGCATCAGTCTTGGTGCCACCACCACTGCCCCACCCTGTGGGCATATGACCCAGGCTGGCCAATCAGAGGGTCCCAATATCTCAAACATAGTGATGGGCTCAAGTCCAGTCATTTCTGAGATTTCCTTTAAGCAGGAAGACTGCACCTTCTGATGCAGTCATCAGATGGTAGTGAATGATTCTGGATGGTCGTGGTCATCTTACCCTCGGGGCAGAGTCTGTCTTTGGAATGAAGATAACCAGAGAGAGAAGCCAGACTAATAGGGGGAGGGGGAGCCTGAGCCCCTTGGTCTTGTTTGAATTCCCAGATCCTTCTGTACCGACACCTGCCCCTCCTGATTTGCCAGTCACATTATCCAATAAACGCCCTTCAGTTGTTCAGTTTGAACTTGGCTTCTGTCATTTTCAAACGAGAATCCTAACATAGGTCAACTGTCTTGGGCAAGAACACTGTTTTTGTAACTTAGAGTTGTATGCGTGGCACTCTAACACTCAGTACTTCATGCTCTTCCCGCCCCACCCCCACAGGCACCCATTGTTTCATTTGGTGGGGGGCATAAGGAGGGAGTGTGGGTGCAAGGACTCCCTCTCCAGTCCCTCCCAGTACCAATCAAGCCAACTGGCCATGTGGATAGAGTTTTTGTTTTGTTTTGTTTTGTTTTTAAGCAAACCTTTATGATTAAAAAGCAACAATCTTAAATATTGTACAATATAAGTACTGTCTCTAATACAAATCACTGGTGGAAAGGAACAGGACACACCCTCCACTCAGGTCATACAATAGGTGGTAAAATGTTTGTGTTCTTGGGGGAGGAGTTTTTGTTTTGTTGTCCCGTGGATGTCTTGGACTCTGCCGGCCCCAAAACTGCCTCTGACTTTCTGGAAGCTTCTGCTAGATGGGGCAGCTGGATCACTTCTGCTGTGGGCTGGAGAGAGCCCCGCTGATTACCTGGATTCTGATCCCGTTTAGTGGTATTATCTTTTATTTTATCTTTAGTGTCTCCTTTGAGGATCATATCTACCAAAGAGAAGACAGCAGGAACAAGTGTTCACATGTGAATTACAATCTGTCCATTAGGCTACAGATCACTTTAGGGAAACCCTGGTTGAAATGATAAAAAACAATGCATTTATAAAGCACATTCTGTGGGCCAGGGATTATTCTACACACACTTTACATTCACGAATTCCTTTGATCCTCCTGCAACCAGGGAGAATAGATGCTATTATCCTCAGAAATGGAGAAACTGAGGCACAGAGAGGTTAAATATAATAGCTCCAGGGCCCACATCTGGTAAATGGTAGGGCCAGAATTTAATCCCAGCAACCTGACTCTGGTAACCAAGTATATAACCGGGAGTCTCCAGTGCCTATAAAAGATACTTGCATAATCCCATAATCTGATAAAAATTCAAAAGGTAATTATAGGGCACGCAGAGGAGGACACATTGAAAGGAAAGGAGAAGGGAATTGAAAATAGGAGGGGAACGGAAAGTCCTAATGATGAGGGGGCAAACGAGAGGAGAACCCAGCTCGAACCAAGTTTCCTGAAAGAGGAAAACCCCCCCATTACGCAATGGCTGGCCAGTCGTGGTGGAGCAGAACTAACCACGGCTGGGCTCGGAGAAACTGCCGCGCAGTCCTCCAGGGATGCCTGATCCCGAGATTATGGAGCTGGGACTGGCTCTTTGAGGGGCTATACCTTTTTTGCCCAAGCGATGTTGCCCTTGAACTTTTTCCTTCTTGGACTCCGAGGGGAAACAGAGACTGGTTTTCCTCAAGGTCTGGAGCCTGGGCCGTACTTTGAGGTTTGGCGGCTCGTGAATCCAAGCATGCTTGAGGGCCTGGTCAGGGGTCATGCGAAGAGAAGGCTCCCAGCTACACACCAACAAAGCCCAGCACTGGTTAGGGTTTTATTTCCCTTTTAAATAATGAAGTATTTTCAAAGACCCCAATAAAGAACCTAAGTAAGATATCAGAAAAGTGGTTCAGGAGTTCCCGTCGTAGCTCAACAGTTGACAAACCTGACTAGTGTCATGAGGACGAGGGTTCGATACCTGGCCTCGCTCAGTGGGTTAAAGATCCAGCATTGCCATGAGCTGTGGTGCAAGTCACAGATGCTGCTCGGATCCTGCGTTGCTGTGGCTGTGGTGTAGGCCGGCAGCTGCAGTTCTGATTTAACCCCTAGCCTGGGAACCTCCATGTGCCGCAGGTGCGGTCCTAAAAAGACAAAAAGAAAAAGTGGTTCATTTTCCAAGAACCCATTTGAGCTGTAACTCAAAGATATAAAGCAGAGATGATGACATACAATTTAAAAGTACCTGGAGAGTTCCCATCATGGCTCAGATGAAACGAATCTGACTAGTAACCATGAGGACACAGGTTCGATCCCTGGCCTCACCCAGTGGGTTAAGGATCCAGGGTTGCCATGAGCTATGGTGTAGGTTGCAGACATTGCTCAGGTCCCGCGTTGCTGTGGCTATGGCCTAGGCTGGCAGCCACAGCTCTGATTCAACCTCTAGCCTGGGAACTTTCATATGCCTTGGGTGCAACCCTAAGAAGACTAAATAAAGAAATAAATAGAAGTACCTGGAGGCAACTGAAAATGATCTTTTTGGAAAATGTAAGGAAAATCTTGGAGCCCAAGACTTCCAGAGTTTCTAGAAATTCCCTTACAAGAAATATTATAGAAAATCTAAACCAGTGGGATTTAGGGTTTAGTAAACTAAGACTGTCAAACAGATGCTTAATATCAATTCCCAAACTATGAATTTGGATCTCCAACTATATCACAAAGAACATTATTATAGAATGCTAGAATATTAAGATCATACGGGGACCATGTTATAATCCAGCCAAACTTCTAGTGCACTAACAAAACACATCTGACTGAACACCCATCACGGAATCGCCTTGCCATTCTTGAGTAATTTTAATGACAAGGCACTAACTCAGAACCAGCTATTCCAGTTTTGAAAAACTCCAATTCTTTAAAAGTTCTTCATTTTTATTAAGCCGAAATTCACTTAGGAACTTTTACCCTCGTAAGTTTGACCCAGTCCAAATTCTATCCACTGGCATCATGCAGAACAAGATAACTAATCCATCTTTTATGTTACAACTCCTTAACTATTTGCAGACATTTTTACATGACTACTAATCATTAATCACATGGTATGATCAATCCCTTCCTAGGTAGGAAATCTCAGCTGTTAGCGACTGGTGTCCTGGGAATAGATCCTAACTGCAGCAAGATGGCAGAGTCTAATATTCTAGATTCATTGAGGTCTAAACAACTCAAGTTCCTAGTTCTTTGTCAAATGAACTGCTGTTAAGCTACAACTTCCTCTCCTGAGCTCCGAGAGTTAGCCTAAAATATCTAGACATAGAAATTTACATTTACCTCCATTAAATCTGACCCCAAACTTTCAGTCTCTTATTCCAAAGATTTGCTAATTAGCCAAATACAGATTGAGAAAGCAACATGCCCCATTAGCTTGACTGCCTTTTGCAAGGTGTGGCCAACCAGCCCTTTGCACCAGAAAGGATGGTCTAAGCTGTTTCTGTATAACTCACCACCGTCTCAGTAATATTCCTCTCCCTAGTTAATGTCCATTCATTCTGTGGCCTAGGCAAGAGGCTGGGGTGGGTGGCGGGTCACCAGGGGGTACAGGATCCTTCTCCAGCTCCATTTTTCAGATGGGTAGCATGATCTCCCCACCCCGACGGGGAAAAGTTCCCTGATGGTTTCTATTCTGAGCTAGTACCTAAATTCCAGATGCACAAAAGCCAGAAGAGTAGAATTTTGTAAAACACTCCATCCCACTGGAAGAAATGAGAGAACATAAAAATATGGTCTTCCAAAAACACTAACAAACAGGAGTTCCCATCATGGCGAAGCAGAAACAAATCTGACTAGGAACCATGAGGTTGCAGGTTGATCCCTGGCCTCACTCAGTGGGTTAAGGATCCAGCATTGCCATGAGCTGTGGTATAGGTTGCAGACACAGCTTGGATCTGGCATTGCTATGGCTGTGGCGTAGGCCGGTGGCTACAGCTCCGATTAGACCCCTAGCCTGGGGACCACCATGTACTGCCGGTTTGGCCCTAAGAAGACAAAAGACAAAAAAAAAAAAAAAAAAAAAAAAAAAAACCCAAAAAACAAAACTAACAAACGATGGAACTGATATGGCTGGAAGGAAACTTGGGAAAAAACCTGCTCTACAGAAAAAACTGAGGCCAGAGAAAGACACTGACTTGCCCAATGTCACGTGACTAATCTATATGCCACTCAGTGGAGACAGACTTGCATAACCTCTTTAAAATAGGGATAACAGCTAGTATTTTCTAAATATCTTTCTTTCTAATACCAGGTGCTGTTCGAGGTGCTTTATGGGCTGTTATTTTTTTAAACTATGACTTGACTGAAATACAGAATCTAATTTCTAAGATTCAAAGTATGCGTACAGATTCTAAGAAGCTGTACATAATAAATGGTTCTAGATCACCCTTCCCCGGAATTCTCTAGCAGTTAAGGGCCCGGTGTTTGTCACCGCTGTGACGTGAGTTCGATCCCTGGCGTGGGAACTTCTACATGCCCCAGGTGCAGCCTTCCCCCCACCCCCCGCCAAATTAGATAACCCTTCCCCCAACTCCTTAACACAAAAGAATTTAGGCAACAGGTGGGAAAGCATCTTGTAGAATCTAAAGCTCTATGGTCCATGTTGATTATGTTTTATAACTGCCCCCCAGCCCGGTCCCAGCCTTTCACCAGCAAACATGTGGGAAAGTAAAGTATTTAAGAGGAAACCCAGAGGCAAAGACACCCTGGCAAACTCACACCAAACACCTTCTGAGAAAGTCCAGGAAGCTGGTGTCGTAGGTTTTCAGCACCATCGTGAGATCCTTGGAATCCGGGTATCTTTTTTTCCCCCTGTTGTTGGTTATATTTTTAGGAAAACCTTTGGAATCTTTAGAGATACAACATTCTGGGTTTAGTTCCAGGTGTCAAGAGGCATCGGTCACATCACAGCTGTTCATTCAACCACAATGCTTCTCAGAGGGGACTCTGCAGCATTCACACGCGCTGTCCCCTCTCTCCTCCCCCAAACACACTCACAACCTCCATCAGTTTGAAATAACCATGTGCAAATTATCCAATGAACATAATTTGCTTTTACAAACAACTTTCCCTCCTATTTGGTATGTTTTGAGCCTCCTTCCCACTGCCTCCTGCCTGAGTCAATAAACAGTTTTCAATGGTTTAACAGTAACTAATTGAAAATAATAATGATAATTATCATGATGATGATGATGATAAAAATAAATCTGAAGTGATAAAAACATACTGTCCATTCTTGGGTTATCTATGCCCTTTGTTCCTTCCTCATTAACCCCAAAACCTGAGCATTTGGGACACCCATAGGGAATAACAAGAAAGTCATTTTGGGAGAAAAACTTGGTTTCAGAGCTCAGGTACATGCAACACAAGAAAATTAATCTCATGCAACTTTAAGTCACATAAACATTTTGGCCATGATTGGAAAGATCAAACTTGGTTGGTTGCTTAAGACACAGCTTGGACTGACTTTCTTCAGCCATTTCCACTGATGAAAGCCCTCACCAAATAAATGATCAGTCATTGCTGAAAAGAAGCCCTCCAGACAGCTCCAAAGGTGGCCCAAGAATGCTTAGTGCAATGCTATGAAGGCAGGGCCACTCATTTGGGCCTCTAGGTCCTGGTGAACGTGTTCAGAAAGCTGACTACTTATGCTCGCACCTTGTAAATCTGCATGGAAGTGGGTCGATGGGTATATATACACAAACAATTTATACATTCACACAGTAGAAATCTCACAAAAACCAAATTTCATATAATGGATATTCTAGAAGGTACATAATGAATGCTTCTAATTATTGTTGCAATCAATGCAATTTGCGGGGCATCCAACAGAACACTTCTTACTGAATTCCTGGAAGAGCCCATGAATGTGTGTATGTGTGTATATCCATACACAGGTATCCGTCTGTTTATAAGATAAAAATGGGCTGAGGGTTACCGCATAGGAAATAAGTCCTATGAACGCATACAAATGCCCACTTGCTTTCTGATTGTGGTACCAGTGAGCCCAGTTTATCCTGTATTGTCTTTCACAAATGACCCAAGAAGAATCAGGCTCATGGCTTACAAATAACATAGCTCCTACAGTCATCCTTTCCCCAGCTCTCTGATCCACCCCAATACCTCATTTTTCCTTCTAGCGCCCAGGGCACTTACATATCTCACAGCCCCCGAAGCAACATCCCTTTGCTGCTAATGAAGGGTATTAACTAGGAATGGCTGGGGCGGAGGGTCTGTTGGCAGTCCAGACCTGGAGAAGGGACAGCCAAGAACCGAAGTGGACATCATGTTTCCCAAACTCACCTCCTCATAAGAATTACAAGGCGCTGTTGTAAAAAACAGACTCCTGGGTTCCACCCCAAACCTACTCTATCATAGATTATACAAGAGAATTATGGGAATTAGCATTTTTGCCAAGAACCCAAATTCTTCTTTTTTTTTTTTTTTTTCTTACAGCCGCATTTGCAGCATATGGAAATTCCGGGCTGGGGTCCAATCAGAGGTGCAACAATAGATCTAAGCAGCATTTTCAACCTATGCCACAACTCGTAGCAACACGGGATCCTTAACCCACTGAAAGAGGCCAGGGATCAAACCTGCATTCTCATAGAGACAACATCAGGTCCTTAACCTGCTTAGCCACAGTGGGAACTCCCCAAGCGATTTTTTTTTTTTTTTTTTTTTTTTTTTTTTTTGCCTTTTCTAGGGCCACTCCTGCAGCATATGGAGGTTCCCAGGCTAGGGGTCTAATGGGAGCTATAGCTGCCAGCCTACACCACGGCCACAGCAACATGGGATCCAAGCCGCGTCTGCGACCTACACCACAGCTCATGGTAACGCCAGATCCTTAACCTGCTGAGGGAGACCAGGGATTGAACCCGCAACCTCATGGTTCCTAGTCGGATTCATTAACCACTGAGCCATGACGGGAACTCCCCAAGTGATTCTTTTTTTTTTTTTTTTCCAAGTGATTCTTATAATCAGATGAAGTTTGGGAAACACTAAACAGTCTGCTGGTTCCAGTAAAGTCCTTTCTTACCGAAACCTCATCACTATTCTGCAGCCCAGTGCTGGTGATAAAAGACAGGCCCTCTATGAAATGGACATATGGATGTCTTTGGTACCCACTTACCAAAGTGCCCTGTATGCCCTTCCTTTTGATCCCTGAAGTACACATCTCTTTTCAAGATGTGACTCATCCCACAATGTCTTTGTCTAGCAGGAGGGAACCCCAATGTTCCTACTTGCCTTTCCCCAAATCCTTCGAAATCTAGGCTGAATGGGAAAAGAATATTTGAGGTTAAAAGGTCACTTCCGGAGGGCCAGAGTGGATTTTTCTACATGGGCTACCTTATCTTCCTATGGTTCTTTAGAGGGATTTTAGATCTGGGACTAACTCCATCTTCGGCTGTATAGTGGCCTGGAAGCCTGCCTCTGTGGGACCTTGTTGATCCACCTGTGCATCCTGGACCGCACCACTCGGCTGGAAAGGCAGGGGATCATAAAATCCAGAGCCTGGGAATTGTGATGGTGGGGGTGAGCTTGCATGGGGACCGTGGAGAGGGCTTCGTTCTAGCAAGGAGGCAGATTCCTAAACATAATCGGCAAGCCACAGCCCACCCACAGCAACGCTGTCCTGAGGGCCCTTGCTTATCTATTCTAAACCAAAGTAGCAATGAACCTGGAGTAGTAAAGGGACTGGGGCATCATGAGAATTTTGGCAGGGAAAAAATAAGGCTCCACTAATGAGAGAATGTAGCAATAGAATTTCCCACTATTCTTGCAAAGTAACTTCTGATCTTTGATTTCCCTGCACAGTGCATAGTGTGAACAGACAGACAAGCTGCTTGGGGAGACAGAGTTTATAGAAGAGGGTGGAATTGTAATCTTTTGGGGTTTTAAGAGCTGCTGACAGATCTTCTGAGCAGGCACCTGATCATTCTCAGGATCCTGCACATTTTCACTGCCAAGACCTCATCCCTGCATGACTCCCCCAACCCACCTCCGGCATGCACTGGGTACCACTTCTCAGCATCCTGTCACTTTTCTGAAAGCAACTCCTAAGCACAGCCTGTCTTTTGGGGTGGGGCCAAGTGGAAGAGCATCAAATGGGGTTTAGCCTAGAAAGGTGTCTTAAAGGGCTGTGAAATCTAATCAGCCACAGTGGGAACAAGACGGTCGGTCAGACCTAGGACTCACCAAAGAACGTCTGTCTCCTGGAGGCCGTCTGGATGAAGCGGGTTGGCGGCAGGCCTAGCACCTGCAACAAGGACAAAGCAGTGGGTTCACTCTCCTGGAGCCAGGACTGCTAGGGTGGGGTGGCACTTTGGCCAAACGCTGCCTCCAGAGATAAAGACCCGGGATGTTAAGTGGTGCTCTCAAGCCAGTGGCAGAGCAGGCCCTGGGCCTTGACCCTTATTCCACGGCCTTTTCAGTATCCTGAGCATCCATATCGCCCACACTGCTCTTTTTTTTTTTTGCTATTTCTTGGGCCGCTCCCGCGGCATATGGAGATTCCCAGGCTAGGGGTCCAATCGGAGCTGTAGCCACCGGCCTACACCAGAGCCACAGCAACGCGGGATCCGAGCCGCGTCTGCAACCTACACCACAGCTCACGGCAACGCCGGATCGTTAACCCACTGAGCAAGGGCAGGGATCGAACCCACAGCCTCATAGTTCCTAGTCGGATTCGTTAACCACTGCGCCACGACGGGAACTCCTTTTTTTTTTCTTTTTTTTTTTTTTCTTCTTAGCTGCCGGTCTATACCACAGCCACAGCAACTCGGGATCTGAGCCGTGTCTGTGACCTACACCAAAGTTCACGGCAACACCAGATCCTTGACCCACTGAGCGAGGCCAGGGAACAAACTCACATCCTCATGGATACTAGTCGGATTCTTAACTCCCTGAGGCACAACAGGAACTCCTCCCACACTGTTCTAAACAGGCATCTGCACCAACTAGGCAGCCACTCTTGATGGCAGGCAAATCTCACCGGCAGGATGAATAAACCCGTGTACCTGCTGACCACCCATAATTAAGGGGTGACATATCCCAGCTGGGGGGGGGGATGGGAAGGAAGGAGAACAGGGGGAGATGGAAATCACCAGATGGGCATCAAACCACAAAATGACAATATACCTTCTAGAAGAAAACTGTGGCACTTTCCCCATTGTAACCTATAAGCTGCACAGAGAGAGGGGAAGGACAGGTGTTCGCCTCAGCCCAGGGCCGTCCTTGCAGCTGGGCTCCCAGCCACGTCCCTATGTGACCCTTCCCTCCTGCTCCTCTGCCTCATTGACTGAGGTCAGGAGGAAGCTGAATCAGCTCTGGGGCAGTAGGAACTGTTCCCCAAATCCCACAGCCCCATTCTCCTCAGCACTGGAAGCAGCAGTGGTCCGGGGCTGCTTCATTAAATGGTCCACCATCAGCCTTAGAAGCCATGGACTCTGGGCCCCTCATTTTACAGAGATTCAGGGCAGGGGAGTGACTGGCCAAAGAGAAGAATCAGGATAAGCCTCCAGGCTGACGGACCCCCGGGTCAGTGTTTATCCCACCACAGCTATCCTTTATAGCTACTATTACCTAAGTTATTTTAATACTTTATTATCAATTTCAACCATGAGGTGAATCTCTATATATTTAATAATTCTCAAGGATGTATGTATCTCTCCAATCATCTTTGACTTTAAGGCAATCTAGAAAGTAGAAATTTGGGGTGATGGATAGGTAGAGAGAGAGAGAGGGAAGGAAGGAGGGAGAGATTAGCTATATCCTTATTCACAGTCAAAATATCTTTAACAGAAATATAGATCAGTGGAACAGGACAGAAAGCCCAGAATTAAACCCACGCATCTACAGTCAACTAATCTATGACAAATCAGACAAGAATATACAATGGAGAAAAGACGGTCCCTTCAACAAGTGGTGCTGGGCAAACTGGACAGCCACATGTAAAAAGAATGAAATTAGAACGCTTCCTAACACCATACACAAAAATAAAATGGATTAAAGACCTAGATATAAGACAAGACACTATAAAATTCTTAGAGGAAAACATAGGTCAAACACTCTCCGACATAAACCACAGCAATATCTTCTCAGATCCACTTCCTGGAGTAGTGACGATAAAAACAAAAATAAACAAATGGGACTTAAATAAAGTTACAAGTTTCTTCACAGCAAAGGAAACCCTAAACAAAACAAAGACAACACACAGAATGGGAGAATATTTGCGAGTGAAGTGACTGACAAGTGATTAATCTCCAAAATTTATAAACACCTTCTGCAGCTCCATACCAAAAAAACAAACAACCCCATCAAAAAATGGGCAGAAGCTCTAAACAGACAACATACCGATGGCCAGAAACACATGAAAAGACGTTCAGCATCACAGTCAAAATATCCTTCTTCACTGGGAAAATGCTAACATATGAAATTTCCAATTTTTAGGATTGTCTTCTCTTTTGTCTACTTTAGCTTCAAAGCAAGATGGCTTTAAGTAAAAGAATAGTTGGAGTTTCCGTGGTGGTGAAGTGGAAACTAATCTGACTAGGAACCATGAGGTTGCGGGTTCAATCCCTGGCCTTGATCAGTGGGTTAAGGATCTGGCATTGCTGTGAGCTGTGGTGTAGGTCGCAGACACGGCTCAGATCTGGAGTTGCTGTGGCTGTGGTGCAGGCCAGCAGCTGTAGCTCCGGTTCAACCCCTAGCCTGGGAAACACCATGTGCCTTGGGTGTGGCCCTGAAAAGACAAAAGACAAAAAAAAAAAAAAAGAATAGTAGGCATAATAATCATACGAGAGTCTTGGTAAAATGTTTTCACTGGGAGGTAGTCTTTCCAGAAAGTTAAGAGGGTAACTAATGACGGAACAGCATATAGATCTCAATGGGTGTTGTGTCACTCTGGTTTTGAGATTCTTTTGAATGTATCCAAAAGATGGGTACAGAGTTGTGTTTGAAAAATGTCACTATTCACTATTGAAAATGTCACTATTCACTACTGAAAATGTCACTGTTCATTTTTTGTTCATAAAAATGTCAATTTGCTGGAAATCACATCCTTTGCAACTACTTACATTTATGATAAAAATGTGAGATGTCAACTCAAAAGTGTACATCATTTCAAAATCTCCAACCCCCCCCCCCAAAAAAAGGACACAGGCCACTGTCCTGCAGCGAGTCCACGGGCCCGGCAGCTGACGGCGGAGGTTGCGGATGCTGAGCTCGGCGTCTGGCGCGCAGCCTGCCCCCCTCACCTCCATGATGCAGGCCAGCTGCTCCACCTCGTTCTCCCCCGCGAACAGGGGGTAGCCCGTGTACAGCTCGGCCATGATGCAGCCCAGGCTCCACATGTCAATGGCCATGTTGTAGGGGTGGCCCAGGATCACCTCCGGGGATCTGTAGAACCGGCTTTGGATGTAGGTGTAGACTGCAGGGGAAAGGAGGAGAAGCCTTGGGTAGAAGCCTCCTCTCCAGAGCACGCTGTTCCCCTGAGGCTTCTCGGGAGGGTGGACAACAACTAAGACGCCCCCGGACTTCACCCGCTGGGCTTTGGGACCAGCACTTAGGAGTCACCATCTGTATCCAACCTCTTCATAGCCTCAGGGCGACCTGATTATTATGGAGGGATCGTTATCCTCATGTTATTTTTTTTTAAGATTTTTATTTTTTCTATTCGAATTGATTTACAATGTTCTGTCAATTTCCGCTGTTCAGCAAAGTGACCCAGTCATATTATTTTTCTCACATTATCCTCCATCATGTTCCATCACAAGTGACTAGATATAGTTATAGATATATTATCTATATATATACAGATAGGTAATAGATATATTATTCTTCATCATGTTCCATCACAAGTGACTAGAGTTCCCTGTGCTATACAGCAGGATCTCATTGCTTATCCCCTCCAAATGCAACAGTTTGCATCTACTAACCCCAAACTCCCAGCCCATCTCACTCCCTCCCCCTCCCCCTTTTATCCTCATGTTATTGATAAAGAACTCGGAAGTGGAGTCGCCTTATGGTGTGGCGGGTTAAGGATCCAGTGTTATCACTGTAGTGGCTCAGGCCGCCACTGTTGTGTGGGTTCTGTCCCTGATCTGAGAACTTCCACATGCCTTGGGCATGGCCAAAAAAAAAAAAAAAAAAAAAAAAAAAAAAACTCTAAAGTAAGCATTGTTCTAGGAAAGTAAATTTGTCCAACACGATTTATCAGAAGGAAGCATAAGACTAATAATAAAGCCAAGTTTTCAGACTGTACAATTAAATTTGGGAGTAGACATCTGAAAGTATTGTGATTTGGCAAGGGAAGCAGTATATCAAAATTGAAAAAGAATAGAGTTCCCGTCGTGGCGCAGTGGTTAACGAATCCGACTAGGAACCATGAGGTTGCGGGTTCGATCCCTGCCCTTGCTCAGTGGGTTAACGATCCGGCGTTGCCGTGAGCTGTGGTGTAGGTTGCAGACGCGGCTCGGATTCTGAGTTGCTGTGGCTCTGGCATAGGCCGGTGGCTACAGCTCCGATTCGACCCCTAGCCTGGGAACCTCCATATGCCGCGGGAGCGGCCCAAGAAATAGCAACAATAACAACAACAGCAAAAAAGACAAAAGACAAAAAAAAAAAAAAAAAAAATTGAAAAAGAAGCATGCAAAATGCATAATTTTAAAAAGTAGGAGTCCCCTGGTAGCATGGCAGTGAAGGATTTGGCGTTGTCACTGTTAGGACTCAGGTTCAATCCCTGCCCTGGGAACTTCTGCATGCCGAGGGCATGGCCCTAAAAAAATAAAATAAAATAAGGTAAAATGTATATTCATATATCATGTGCATGTGCTGCATAATGTAAAGGATAGAAAGAAAAGCTCAGCAAAACCTTGGCAGACGTGGAGGTACAGAAGACAGTATTGTAGGCAGCCTAGATTTTACAGATGAGATGAAAGTTGGAGAAATGGGGCATTATAGTTATTTCTCTACACTGCTAATTGGTTACCTAGATGGGGGCAGAGCAGGGATTCTGTAGTCACTTCTTTGGTGTTTGAATGGGTTACAGTAAGGTTGTAGCAATTTTTTTTTTTTTGTCTTTTTTGGGCCACATCCACAGCATATGGAGGTTCCCAGGCTAGGGGTCGAATTGGAGTTGTGGCCACTGGCCTACACCACAGCCACAGCAACTTGGGATCCAAGCCGCATCTGCAACCTACACCACAGCTCACAGCAACACCAGATCCTTAACCTGCTGAGCAAGGCCAGGGATTGAACCTGCATCCTCATGGATGCTAGTCAGATTCATTTCTGCTGAGCCACAACAGGAACTCCAAGGATGTAATAATTTTGTGATCTAAAACAAAGATTTAATAAAAATGACTTTTATACCCTTTCTGCTTCCAAAAATGGGCTTAAGGCATTTTGCAATTGAAGTACAAACATATAGGATAGTGGTTTTTTTTAATTTCTTTAATTAAAAAATTTTTTTATGGTTGCACCTATGGCATATGGAAGTTTCTGGGCCAGGGACTGAATCCAAATTGCAGCTGCCACCTACACCACAGCTGTCGCAATGCTGGATCCTTTAACCCACTGCGCTGGGCTGAGGATCAAACCTTTGCCTCCACGGGGACCCCAGCCACTGTAGGTGGGTTCTTCATCCACTGTACCACAGTGGGAACTCCTAGTTTTTAAAAATGGATTTAACAGAAAAAGATAAGTACAGTATGATTTCACTTATATATGGAATTTAAAAAAAAAATGAACAAAGAAAACAAAACAGAAACAGATTCACAGAGACAGAGAACCACCTGGTGTTCACCAGAGGGAAGGGGTGGAGGTGGGGATGAGTGACGTGGGTGAAGGGGATCGAGAGCTATGACCTTGGGTTTGAAGAGTTCTAAAGTAAATAAGCCACGGAGATGTAACATACAATATAAAGCAATAACTTTGTATGGGGACGGATGGTAATTAAACCTATCATGGCGATCATTCCATAAATGCATGCAGATATCAAATCATTATGTTGTACACTTGAAACTAAATTATATCAAAGGTCAAATAAACGAATATGAGAATAGTTTCCACTTTAATTTCCATTAAAGTGGATTTAATGGATTTATGCACATGACATGTACCATATGCCAGGCACCAGTCCAAGTGCTTGATACTGATTAACCCTTTCTTTCCTTTTTTTGTTTTGTTTTGTTTGCTTTTTGGGGCATATGGAAGGTTGCAGGCTAGGGGTTAAACTGGAGCTGCAGCTCCTGGCCTACACCACAGCTCACAGCAACGCTGGATCCTTAACCCACTGAGAAAGGCCAGGGATCAAACCTGCATCCTCATGGATATTAGTCAGGTTCATAACCCACTGAGCTACAACGGGAACTCCCTGATTAACTCTCTCAATCCTTACAACAACCCTGTGAGTCAGGAGTTATCATCATCCCCATTTTATTTTATTTTATTTTATTTTATTTTGGTTTTGGCCACACTTGCAGCATTCGGAAGTTCCTGGGCCAGGTATCAAACCCACACCACAGCAGTAAGCAGAGACCCTGCTGTGACAACACTGGATCCTTAACCCACTGAACCACATGGAAACTCCACTACTGTCCCTATTTTAAAATGAGGAAACTGAAGGAGTTCCCATCGTGGCTCAGAGGAAACGAATCCGACTAGGAACCATGAGGTTGTGGGTTCGATCCCTGGCCTCGCTCAGTGGGCTAAGGATCTGGCGTTGCCCTGAGCTGTGTGGTGTAGGTCACAGACGAGGCTCAGATCCTGTGTTGCTGTTGCTGTGGCAGAGGCTGGCGGCTACAGCTCCGATTAGACCCCTAGCCTGGGAACCTCCATATGCTCCGGGTGCGGCCCTAAAAAGCAAAATAAATAAAAATAAAAATAAAAATAAAATAAAACGGGGAAACTGAGGCCTACAGAGATGAAATAAATCCCCAAGGTCACTCAGCTATACGTGGCAGAGCTGGGAATTGAATTCAGGCAGTTCAAGTTGAGTATTCATACCCTCCACAGTCTCAATGGTTAATATAAAGATCAAAGGAAGTCAGAAAATATAAAAGGGGGACATGCAAGGATGAGATCATTAAAAATTCAGTTCTGAGCCCCTGGCAGCCAAGATAAATGTTAATAGGTTATAGAGCTTTTGTCTCTGAGGAGAGAAAGCATATGAGTTCTTTGTGGGAGAAATACTGTTTTCTAGCTGGAATTTCTTATGGCATTCATATACAAAAAGATAAGTCTTCCAGAGTGGTTCTGGAAAATATATGGGACTATCCACCTAGTAGTCTGGTATTCTCTTCAGTCCCAGGGAGCTTCCTTTGACACACTGCCACGTGAAAGCTGGCCCCAAAGCCCCTCTTTCCTGCGCCCATAGCACAGCCTGTAAATCTCTCTTGTCCTTGCATCTGTCACGTTATCTTTTTACCTTCCTGTCTCCTCCATCAGGCTGTAAGCAATCTGAGGAGAGGAAATGCTCATTTTTTTTTGTCTAGTATCCAAGACAGTGACCGACACATAGCAGATACTCAACAAATGTTTGTGTTCTCAACATTAAACTTCGTAAAAGCCAAAAGAAAAGGCTCTTACATCAAGTTCAGTGACGGCTGTACAAATACCAGGACTGCTTTCTGGATTCTAGCTTGAGAAAAATACAAAGTCTGGAGAACCTAGGGCTGTGAATGCCCAACTTTAGAATGCCTGTGTTTTCTAAAGTGTAGACTCCTGGGTCCTCCGCCAGAAATTCTGATCTGGTATCTCTGGGGTCAGGCCGCGGAAGCGATGATTTTTCAGGGGCCTCGGGTGACTTAGATGCACATCTAGTTAGGGTTTTGTTTTGTTTCGTTTTTTTGTCTTTTTAGGGCCGCACCTGCGGCATATGGAAGTTCCCAGGCTGGGGGTCGAATCAGAGCTGCAGCTACCAGCCTACACCACAGCCACAGCAACACAGGATCCGAGCCACATTTGCAGCCTATACCACAGCTCACAGCAATACGGGATCCGTAACCCATTGAGTGAGGGCAGAGATCAAACCTGCATCCTTATGCATACTAGTCAGATTCGCTTCTGCTGAGCCCCAACGGGAACTCCCTGTTAGTTTCGGGGCCCAATATTCTTGGATAACTCCAAATCCCTAGGGTATGAGAGCAGCAAAGGAGCCTTATGGTACTTGAGCCAACCTCTGTTTCAGAGACATGAAACAGCTTGTTCCAAATCATATCAGCAATTGCTATGGCTGAGCCCGGACTAGACCCCAGGTGACCTTGGGTGTGAACCATTCATTTCAGTAAAGGAAAGAAATCGCAATAGAGAAATTCAATCCAAGGGACTAGAATGGCCCTACCTTTCTGGTGTTCATAACAGCTTGATCCGAAGTCAATGACTTTAACAGTGACTTGGCCCTTTTGGTATAACACTATATTCTCCTAGAGAGAAGAGAGACACATCAAATTTTAATCCTGTTGCCCCAGACACCCTATATACCTAATCGCCGCCCATCCCCCAGGACCCGGTCCTAGTCTAAATGCAACCACCTCCAGGTGGACCCTCCCACATCTCCAAAGCCCCCCGTTCTCCATCCTCTGCCTTCCCATGCCACTGTGGGCCGTGCCTCTTGTCTGGACTCAGCATGTGCTGCTTGGCAGTATGTCTTTGCATGTATGTTGCTTCCATTCCCATGTAGACTGCACCTCCTGAAGACTGAGTTTCTTTCTTTCTTTCTTCAGCATTCTTGGCTGCCCCAAGGCATAGGGAGTTCTCAGGCCAGGGATCAGATCTGAGCCGCGGCTACGGCAAAGCCAGATCTAACCCACTGTGCCAGGGTTGGGGATGCAACCTGTGTCCTGGCACTGCAGAAATGCCACCAATCCCATTGCCACCACGGGAACTCCCTGAGGTTATTTTTTATATCCCTGGCACCTGGTTCTACACCCTGGTTGCATGAGGCATTAGAAATATCACTGACTGACTTTGATGTTTCTAGTAAGTGCCTCACTAATATTCTGCTATGATAGTAAAAGACACCCCCTCCCCCCCAAAAGAAAAACCAACGATTTGATTGGCACTGTGATTCTAATACTGCCTTGGGGGAAATGTGAAGGCAGGGGTTCGGGAAGGGTCCTGGCTGACAAGGCAGAACTCTCTAGGGCTCTCCTCTCAGAGCGTGGGAGGGGACCACCTGGGGCTGGAAGAGTAAGTCCTAAGCATAGTTCCAAGGATCTCAGCAGCAGATGGACGGCCAGGAATATCCAGTGATTTGACTGCTTCCAGAGTCCCTTAACATTCTCCATATGGCATTCCAAGCCCGGTCTGAAGCTGCTGGCACCACAAACTAACAAAGGACCGACCAGTCCACGGTACCTTTTCTAAAGAATATTGGTATTAGCCAGAAGATGATGAGCAGCAAAAGCCTTTAAAAAGTAGGAATTTCTAGCGCATCTCTAGCCCAGTGGAAAGGCTCCTTCCCTAAATGGGGCTGGCCATTCCCTCTTATTGGCAGAAATAGCTCTACAGTGGGGGTGGAAGCGTCAGGCCATCCCAGGTCATTGACATACCCATGAAGTCCCTAAGAATGACTCCCTGATTCTTGAATTCATGCTCACGAAACTCTCCCGGTTGTGTGTACACTTCCCTAGTGAGCACGTATTTATCCCATATTCCAATATTTCCTCTATTGTTCAAGGAAATCCCTTAGCTCATAGGTTGGCTACCAAGTATCTAGTGAGGTTCCTTGGTCTGAGTCAGCCCCCTATGCCCCAAAACCACACGTCTCCACACGCCCTAAGCCCTCAGTCCTCTGGTTCCCGTCTGCCTCCGTGCCACCACCTCTCTCTCCCGTGCCTTCGTCCTCCCTGCGTCCCACTGGGTTTACGCAACTTGCAAACATGATGCTTGGCTTCCATCTGGAAGAGCTGGCCAGTGACCCCTGGGGAACGGAGCGGGGCAAACCGTTTCTGAGGGTGAGACCCAGCTCCCCTGGCAGGACAGAGGTCGTACTCACGGGCTTGAGGTCACAGTGAATGATTTTCTCTACATAAAGCATCTGCAAACACTTCAAAACAGAGAGGGTGAAGCGGCGAATTATGGACAAACTGAAGCCTTGGAAACTGTTGGTCTTCATCAGCTCATACAAGTTGATGCTGGGAAAGAGAGAGGACGGGATGGGTATTGGCGTGAACAGTATGGAGCCGACTTTGAACCTGTGAACAATCCCACTCCACCTGGTTTCCCTGGGGCAGGAGGCAAGGCTCAGACCAGGAGGCGGGGCTTTCACGTCCTATAAACTCAACTTTCCCATTGATTGATGGTGGGTCAGGGCACAGCGCTACTGTGCTGGTCTCTCAGATGTACCTTTCTTATGCGGTGGCAAAGTTCTTCAATCACTTAACACAAACACGTGTGTGTTAAAAGTGTGGACCTTTGGGACTGGCATAGGCACGATATTGTATATGGAATGGATGGTTAACAGGGACCTGCTGAAGAGCACAGGGTCTACTCAATATTCTGTGATAATTTATACGGAAGAGAATCTGAAAAAGAATGGGTGTGTGTTGGAGTTGCTGTTGTGGCTCAGCAGTCATGAAACTGGTTCCAACCCTGGCCTCGCTCAGTGGGTTAAGGATTCGGTCTTGCCAAGAGCTGTGGTGTAGGTCACAGATGTGGCTCAGATCTAGCGTTGCTGTGGCTGTGGTGTAGGTCAGCGCCTGCAGCTCTGATTCAACCCCTGGCTGGGGAACCTCCATATGCTGTGGGTGCAGCCCTAGAAAAGACCAAAAAAAACCAAAAAAACAAAACAAAACAAAAAAACAAAACCAAAAAACAGTGCATCCTAATCCTAACTTGCATTGCAATTAGTAGCCAACAAAGGCAGTCTGGGTGGTCCCTGATGCCACAGGAAGATAATTCAGCTCTGCAAATTGGAACATGAACCGCATTTTGTCATCATCAGAGATGGTGAGGAGAGTGTTGACTTTCCCTTTGATTCAGTTTAGCTGTTCTGGAATTTCCCATCAGTGATGGTGTCTGGGGTGTACCAAGCCACCAGAACAGTGATGCCAGCAACACTGGGCCTCTAGGGCTGGGCTCTGATGATCCCCCTTTGCTCAATGCACTCTGGGTTCCTGGTCTTATTTAAATGGCATCAGATGGTCTTCCCAGAGAGAAAAGGAATCAAATGAGCACGCCCTTCCCATTAGCACGCTCTTTCAGCTCTAATATCCCACCCAAAGTTGCCTGTCTATTTAAGTCAGGTTCTGCTCTCTTACCAAAAGTATCTGCTCCTGTCCTTGGCTGCTCAAAATCAAAGACCTTCCCCTCTGCCACTTTGTGTGTGTGTGCCTTTTTAGGCCCACACCTGCAGCATATGGAGGTTCCCAGGCTAGGAGTCGAATCGGAGCTATAGCCACCGGCCTATGCCACAGCCACAGCAATGCCAGATCTGAGCCATATCTGCGACCTAAACCACAGCTCAGGGCAACACTGAGTTTAACCCACTGAGCGAGGCCAGGGATCGAACCTGCGTCCTCATGGTTGCTAGTCAGATTCATTTCCGCTGAGCCATGATGAGAACTCCCCTTTCCCCTTTCTGAGCAGCCAACCCTCTGCTCCCTTGGGTTCCAGCCTCTGCTCCACAGGGTCATAAAGCCAGTGTGTGAGGACATGGCAGCCAAGGTGCATCCTTTCCTACATATTTCAGTTTAACTTTTGAGGGCAGAGGCCTTGACTTGGCTATGTCATCGAGCCCAGCACCTAGACAGCACATCTTGATACACTGGCAGGGGACCAGTGTGACCGAGGGATGGGGTGAGATGGGCAGCTTTGGGTCCAGCTCTTGGGTTTTCTAGATGACTGAGTGGCCAGTGTGTCCACTCTGGTCATGAAATGTCCACATCCAGACAAATCTAGTGGTCTGACTTCCAAGTGTCTCTTCTGTCACTTAAGCATCTTTTCAAAAGAAAATGAATTACAAAGAAAAAGCAGCTGACCCCAGGAGTTCAAAGGTGATGCAGAGGTGATTGCGGAAGTAGAAGAAGTCCTTCATGTGCACCACGTTGTAGGTGTTGTCTTTGTCCTTCCTTCTGAGAGCTTCCAGGATCTTCAGCTCCACCAGCGCCTGGTGGTGAAATCTGAAAAGTTTGGGGAGGGGTGGGGAGGGTGGGGACAGAAGACACGGTGTCATGTCAGGTTGCAGCAGGTGGCCCACTTTCTCAGCCCCTCCCTAAGACCCCAACAAGGCAGAAGGTGCTCAATACTCTTGCCTCCTCTCTGCCTCCATCCTGGTCTCAGACAGAGAGAGAGGGGACAATGGAAAGAAGAGGAAAGTCAGAGAGAGAGGCAGAGCCAGGAAGCCCTGGCATCATGAAGGGGCCGGCCACGTGGTCCCTCCTCTACAGCCTGTGCCAGCTGCCAAGCCACACCTCTTCTTGTTCCTGATGATTTTCAAGGCCACCAACTCATTGTTTTTATGATCCAAGCACTTGGCCACCTGTCCGAAGGACCCTTTCCCGATCATCTCCAGAACCTCGTAGCGGTAGGCAATGTGGTCATGTAGGACCTGCAGAAGCCAGGCCAGGGGTGAGGAGCAGAGCCATAGCCTCTGGGGCCACCCATTCCCAGCTCATGGCTGGCACCTGCGGAGAACTCCACTGGGCACTGTGCCACCACCACCCTCATCTCATTGCTACTGCAGTGGGGCCGCTGCCCGGATCCTTGGCCATCAGGGTGGCACCAGGGAAAGTCTGTAGTGTCAGGCAGTGCAAAGAACCCTGGAAAGTGCTGGGGAAACTTGGGTTCTGATCCCTGTCCTGCCACCATCTCTAGTTTTCTGCATGTGCAGGAACCTTGAACAAAGTGACCCCGAAAGTCCTGTCCAGTTGGGACATTTCATGATTCTTGAAAGCAGTTGGGCAGCTTGTCTGTTTGGGGGAAATTCTCTCTGATCCCTGCTGTGTCTCCATCAATCAAAGACAGTTCTGTGTCTACTGGGCCACTTCCTGGCCAGATCTGGTTCCCCTCGTGACTTATTCAGACTTAATTCCATCTTGGAGTTAGCAGTTCAGAACTTGGACATTTTTCAACTAAGTAGAGAAATACAGAGTTCTCTCTGGCACAGCGGCTCAGGCCGCCGCTATGGCACAGGTTTGATCCTGGCCTGGAAATTTCCACACGCCGAAGGCACTAGAAATTAAGGAACAGGTATCTAGTCAAGGCAACAGGAGCTGTTCAATCAGAAGGACTTTATCTGGGGGTTTTCAGACAAGCCACTTAGCGCGCTGAGTGGCAGAGCCTGTGACCGAAGGTTCTGGACAAGATAACCTCTAAGGTTTCCCCACTCCGAGAATCTGATTCCTGGTGTTAGATTCATGAATGCAGCCAAGGTGAAGGTTAAGTGTGAGTGTCTGGGTCCAGGGTTTGTGACTGTGTGGTGGGGATCTGTTCACACAGGAGCCGTCAAGATGATGAATATGAACCAGTCCCTGTGGGGGAAATGACATGTATGATAAAACAGAAAAAGGTCATCCAGGAGCTTTTATTGGAGGAATCCAAAAAAGAGTTTATTGCGAGGATTTCATCTTATATCAGTCTGGACTTTCCAATGGGTCCAGGGCTGTGCAGAAGAACAGCCTGTGGGGGAATTCACCTGGATGCCAGCCTGCTGCCCCAAATACTCTCAGGGAAAAATCAGTATCCTCTGAGCAGAGTACTTTGTGATTTTTTTTTTTTTTTTTTTTTTTTTTGGCCATGCCCACAGCATTCGGAAGTTCCCAGGCCAGGGATCGAACCTATGCCACAGCAGTGACAAGGCTGGATCCTTAACCTGCTGAGCCACCAGGGAGCTCCCTTCGTCTTTTAACTGCATGTTTTTCTCCCCATGTTTATAGTGGTGTTTTTTTTGGTTTAGCATCTAGCAGAAGCCTTCGGGGTGCCTAGAGTTCCAGACACATCAGCTCCGGATGCTACAAAATACCCCACACTTTTTTCCTTTCCAGACTCTCTCTTGTCCCTCAGGCCCAAAGCCCAGCAGTCGCTGTGACCTCCTCCCTCATCACCTTCATGTAGGAGCCGTGCTCATCATCAAAACTTGACTTGCTGAACTTCTCTGGAGCCATGTGGAGCTTCTCAGCTTCCAGCCCCAGGAACCACAGCTCTGTGTAGCCCAGGATTTCACTTTTCTCATAAGAAGACAGCTGGTTCTTAAAAAACTTTAGGGCCTCTGTGTGAAAAACACCACAGATGTCAGGTAAGAGGCAGCAACCCGGGGATATGCCAGACAACAGCATCCCTTCCTGTTCACGAGCTGGGGGGAGGAGTACCTTCCTCTACAGGGTGGCCCGCTAAGGACCCAGCATCCTGCATCTCACAGGGGCCAAAGGGAACGAGGAGGCATGTCAAGGTGTGGTACAGATTTCAACCAACCAGGAGGAAACACACAGGAAAGGAAGTGAGAATTTAGTCCCCAAAGAACTAGGGGGTGGAAGATCCAGGAGTCAATGCAGCATCAACAGCTGTGTGTAGTTAAGGCAGCCGTCACCCAAGTTCGCATGGTATTGGGCTGTACGAAGGTCTATGCTTAGAGGGTGTGCAAACCAGGATGCTTTCCGGGGCCAGGCAGGTAGCACACATGCATTTTAAGACCTGGGAGGTATTTCCGCTCAAATCTGCACTGAGCCAGTGGGTCTGAGATGGGGAAGGGATGTGTGTTAGCTCTTCTCTGCTTTAAACCAGCCCGTATTGCATCAGGGGAGGCTGTCTGGTCTGGGGTGCAGGGGCAGGGGGGTCAATCTTGGAGATGGTGAGTGCTGAGAAGAGACAGACTGGGATGAGGGTAGCAGGGGCGTTATCACGTTATTTGATAAACTGCCAGAGTCGGAGAAGGAACTGCTGGGAGAAAAAGAAGCTGTAAGGAGGGCAGGACCTGCATGCCTGTATGTGTGAAGGGGAGTCACCACGTGGAAGCTGACTGAGGCAGGTACTTTGCCCGGAAGACAGGGCCACAGCCTGAGAGAGCCAGATACTGGCTCTCTAAAGGCAGAACTAGCTCAGAACTGACCTGACCTCCTCAAGGGCAGTTCCGGAGGTGGTTTAAGAGGAGCAGGGATAACCAAGTTCAAGGTTGTGGGAGAAGCGCTCTGAGCATCTGCTCGTGTGGCCCGTGGTGGATGTTCAGAGGACTTGGGTTCCCTTCCCATGAGCCCTGATGGGTGTGAATCCCTGCACCTTGCATGAGCTCCTGGCCCAAACCTGTGTAATCTTCCAGGCCCGCCCACAGGTGAGGACCAAGGCTTTACCTGGCAGCCTCCAGGGCAGCCACCTCTGCAATGCACCCTTGGTGCACAGCCAGTGCAGGGGGGTCTCTGAGGAGCTGTGGTCAAGGACGTAGGCTCCCCTGCACTGGCTGTTCTCGTATCCCAGGAGCCTCCACTCAGGGCCCCCTCAGGTGTTTCTGCCAAGACCTCCTTACCAAGGGGGTGGGGTAGGAGCCTTCAAGACTCCCCCCCACTCTGACTCAGGACTCACCACCCCTCCAGTCCCAGCTCTCCTCCTCCCCTTCCTCCATAAAACATCAGCAGGGAGCCAAGTTCAGTCTCCCCTGACCATGAGGCAGTTCCCTCTGCCAGTGCTGGTACATCTGCCCTTGAACTTGACTGAACTTGCCTCTTGGGTTCATTGTTTGGACTGACTACCCCAACACCTGGCAGCTTAGACTTCTCGGCGGATGCCTGGACCACAGAGCCACCCCGCCACGCCCCACTGCCGCCCCAAAGGCACACCTGCCGCCGTCAGAGGCACCTTGTGCATGTGCTTCTTTGGCGGCTTCTCCTCTGGCTTCGGATCTTGGGTTTTAATGCTCGGAGGGAAGGGCGTTTCTGAAGCCTTGAGCTCAGAGGACGGTACCTGTCTGTGAGTTTGACTCTCCTGTTCAGGGAAAAAGACTTGCAATCAAGGACTGTGTGGGCCCCTTCTGGGTGCCCTTGACCATTTATCTGACCCAGGACAGCCCCGTCTCGCCAGACAATTCTTCCTCTCCAGGGTGAAATGGTTAACTGTGAGACAGCAGGTTTTCCCAACATTTCACTCTGACTCACGTTGCGCTCTAGGAGACCCATGTGCATTACAGTCTGCACTTGACCACCCCGGTGACGTCTTTTCAGGAAGGGTGGGAACAGGTCTTTCCTGCTGCTCTGCAGAAGGCCAGTTCCTAAGGAGACGGAGTGACCTGCCCAAGGGCACACATACTTGAACTTAGGTGTGTCTAACAGCCCTTTCTCTTGGCACCTTCTTGCATTATTTTGTGTGGTCCTTACACAAGAAAAGGAGGGGATGTGGCTGCTTCTACCATCTCTACACCCAACACTTCTTCTTTCCTTTTCTCAGGGAGTCCTCGGGACAAGCCTTTAAAGAGTCTGCGTCATAGAGAAGGTCAACGACTTCTCTTCACACAGTCACGTTCATTGTAAAGAGGGAGAACGGGACAGACGCCCAACCCTTCAGCTCCCCAAGTGCTTTCCCACCACCTTGACCTTTCGGAACCTGGCTCTGGACTGGAAGCAGGTCTGTCCCCTGCCTGCCCGGGGCCACGCCCGCCGCCCTGTACTCACCTGGGACAGCAGGGGTGGCTTTAGCGGGATCTGACTGCTGATGTGCGGGAAGCTCACCATGTTCTTCTTTCCCTGGGTGTCCACGGAGGGCAGAGACGTAAAGCAGGTGTTTGTGTTCTGCAGGAGAAGAAACTGGGTGCGTTGCAGACACCTTAGGCAAGAAAGTGTCTCCAGACTCACAGTGCTCCCAGCCTCCTCCCCAGAGCAAGGACAAGCCTGAGCCAAACCCAGGCCTCAATCTATTTCTGAAGTTCTTGGAGAGAAAAGCAGAGTGGTCAAGCAGACAGGCTCTGGGTTCGAATCCCTGCTCCACCACTTGCTGGCTGTAGATGTTGGACAGTCACCTTGATGCTCTCGCTGAGCTTCAAGTGTCTCAGCTCTCCCATGGGGGCAAAAATGGGACCTACCTTTTGTGAGGTCAACAAGGTAAGCTCTGTAGAATATTCCAGAAGTGTTAGCCATTGTTACATCATTCCAATGTCTTACCACCCTGACCGGAGAAGCCCTTCCTTCTCCACAAAGCAAAGCTTCCCTGGTGTGGCGTGAGCCCTCACTGTCTCCACGTTATTGACTTGACCTGCTGCCTTGGATCCCAGCCCCTCCGCATCAATCAATTGATTAGGAGAGAGGTACTCTGGCTATCAGTGAACAGGAACATTTAAAGTTGTGCAGAGATGGGGTATGGTGATGTGGGTAGAGCAGGCTCATCGTGTTATGCTGAGTTGACCAAAAATGCCTGTTAAAAGCAACTCCGGGGAGTTCCCTTTGTGGCTCAGCCAACTAGGATCCATGAAGATGTGGGTTTGATCCCTGGCCTCACTTAGTGGGTTATATGGCATTGCCATAAGCTGTGGTTTAGGTTGCGGATGAGGCTCGGATCCTGAGTTGCTGTGGCTGCGGCGTAGGCAGGCAGCTATAGCTCCGATTCGACCCCTAGCCTGGGAACTTCCATATGCCGCGGGTGTGGCCCTAAAAGCAAAACAACAACAACAACAAAAACCAAAAAAAGCAACTCCAGCCACCCACCTTCCTTATTCTCTTCTAGGGAAAGACAGTAAGCATCACTTCCTACCTTGTTCAAGAATCGGGTCCTTCTGAAGTTCTTGATCTTGGAAGGTGGCTTCTGGATTTGAAGCAAGGGCTTACTCTCAACCTGGATCGATTGCAAGAGAATTGGAACAATACTTGACATGGTTTCACTCTAGGGCCTGATGTTTCTTTTTCTTCATGACAATAAAAAGAGGATACACATGAAGAGAGCTCTCCCAACCCCAATGCTAGGATGCTAAGAGAGCCTCAAAGTACTGAATGGATGTACGAAAGAACAAATGAACATCCAAACAGTTCATCTTTCTAGAGGGTTTATCTTGGATTGAACTGTCCTGTGGTTTTCACACTTGATAGAAAAAAATTTGTAGAAACCTTTCTTCACCTAAAATGTTAACTAAGTGACCTGGACATGGGAAGACATAAAACTGAGCTGCTCTTTCTAAAGAGAAGAAAATGCCCAGAGTCTTGCCTAGAAACTCTTTCCACCCTCAGAGTGGCTTTGAAGTACCTTAGTGGAGTTCCTGTCTTGGCTCAGTGGAAACAAATCTGACTAGTATCCATGAGGACGCAGATTCGATCCCTGGCCTCGCTCGGTGGGTTAAGGATGCAGCGTTGCTGTGGCTGTGGTGTAGGCTGGTAGCTCCGATTCAACCCCTAGCCTGGGAACCTCCGTGTGCCTCAGGTGCAGCCCTAAAAAGACAAAAAAAAAAAAAAAAAAAAGAAGAAGTACCTTACTGGAACCCACTAGAACATCGGAGTCCAGCCTGGACACCAGTGAACTGATCAGAGGGGACTTCACCTCTAGAAAGAGGTGATGAGGAAAAGACCAAAGGGCAGAGCTGTGTCTCCCCGCCAAGGGTGGCAAGCACACAATGGAGACATGTGACATAACGGTGCATAGATCACAGATAACAGTTATCTAATGGTTATGCATTTATTTTAATATCCATTTAAAAAAACTATAGCTAGCACATTTAAAAAATTATAACGTACATTAAAGCTGTAATTTGAGGGTTGAGACTAAAATTTAGGTTTTTTAAAAAACAAAGTGTGAATACTCCATAGATATGGAAAATATCATGAAGATGGCACTGAAATAACTAAAGTCCAGCAATAATAAGCTACGGCTTGAATCTAGTTCTGTTCTTTGAAGCAGAGTCCAGGAGGTCTGCTTCCAGCTCTCTCCTAGGGAACTGAATGACAATTTTCCAAAGCTGAGACACAGCCAGTGCCAGACCCACTCCTGTAAAACTTGGCATGCTGGCCACACTGAAATAGTAACTGGGCATAATACTTCAACTTAAGATCACCCAGCCAAACCTTCCACAGACCTGTAATGATGGGGACTATTTAGAACAGTCCATCTTTTTAATTTTTTTTTTTATTTTTAGGGCCATACTTGTGGCATATGGAAGTTCCCAGGCTAGGAGTCGAATCAGAGCTGCAGCTGCCGGCCTAAGCCACCATCACAGCAACGCTGGATCTGAGGTGCATCTGTGACCTACACTGCAGCTTGAGGCAATGCCGGAGCCTTAACCCACTGAGAAAGGCCAGGGATCAAAACTGCATCCTCATGGACACTAGTCAGATTCTTAACCTGCTGAGCCACAATGGGAACTCCTAGAACAGTCCATGCTGATCTCCTAGAATAGGGACGTGGTCTAAGGGAGAATGGGGCAGCATAGAACATGGATCATGAACTCACACAAAACTAACTTGACTGGCTAACATGTACTAGATGTACTAGATGCAGGATTTCGTGGTCTATTGGGTGGACAATGACGATATCTGAGCAGTTGCCAGTCTCAGAGTCCCAACTTCTCATCAGATAACTTTGTGGAGATTAAAACCTATAACTATCTTCAACAGTGACAAGCTGGCATTGACAATGAGTTGGGGAGACAAATACAAAAGTACAAAACCCAACCCAGACTTAACACCAAACAAAAGGCATGGACAGCGAGTGACCACACAGAAGGAAGCAATGGCTGGGAGTGATCAGCCCAGGAGGATGTCGGGGGCTCTTGGAAGGGGCGTTGCTTGGCAAGGGCCTCCCCTGGGAGCGAAGGGAGAGAACATGCTCATTAGGCGATACAGCTGTATTTGGGCGTGCTCTGGGGGCCTTCACTGCTCACGCGGGTTAAGCTGAAGCTGAGGGTCGACTGTGGATTGTGGAAGGCACTGACTGCCAAGTTAAGATACTCGGTCACTATGTTAAGGTTGACAGTGAACCACTGACAGTTTGTAAGGATGGAAGTTACATGTGCAAAGCAGTCTTTCAGAATGACTCTGCCAGCAGCAACATGGCATAAAATAATGCTCCTGGATATGTACTCTGAAGTCAGCGGGGTTTTGATCTAAGCTCCTGTCCTTGAGCAAGCTATGAATCTTTCCTCATGTAATATGGAGATTCATAACAGTACCCACCTCATGGGGTTGTGGAGAGGATTAGAGTTAATATGTGTAAAGCACTTAAACCAGTGTCTTGAATATGTGCACAGGAAGTGTTTGCCAGAGTTCACGCCCCTCTTTATAAAATGGAAAGAATGATCCTCGGGCATTTCTTGTAAAATAGGAAAATCATTCAAGATACAGGAAGCACAGAGGGCCCCAAACAAACTGAACCCAAATAGACCCACACCAAGACACATATAATAAAAATGGCAAAAGTTAGTGATAAAGAGAGGATCCTAAAGGCAGCAAGAAAAAAGCAGAATGTTACCTACAAGGGAACCCCCATAAGGTTATCAGCTGATTTCTCTACAGAAACACTACAGGCCAGGAGGGAATGGCAAGAGATATTTAAAGTGCTAAAAGGAAAAAATATTCAACCTAGAATACTCTATCCAGCAAGAATATCATTTAAAATAGAAAGAGAAATAAAAATTTTTTCCAACAAACAAAAACTAAAAGAATACAGCAACACAAAACCCAGGCTAAAAGAAATACTGAAAGGGCTTCTCTAAACCAAAAAGAAAGGAAGGAAAGGGAAGAAAAAAGAAAAAAAAAAAGAAGAGGAAGAACTAGGACTGAGGAAACCACAATCAGAGAGCAGTCACTCAAATAAGCCAGCATACAGATTTAATCATGAACATGCTTCAAACAAAATAAAATTAAAAAGGAAAAAAAAAGAGTCATCAAAATCATAAAATGTGGGCAAGGGATGTTAGGAAATAAATAGACCCTTTTTGTTTGTTTGTATCTTTCTCTTCTTAATTTTAATATAGTAATGAAGCATTTGAACCTAAAGGACCATCAGGCTAAAAAACACAATTATAGGAAGGGGTTAGCATACTTAAAAAAACAGGGCAACCACAAGCCAAAACCAAATATTGCATTCGCAAAAAATGAAAAGAACAAAACAAAACACTCAAGCAGGTAATAACAGGAGACCATCCAACCAAAAAAAAAGAAAGGAATAATGGAGAACCATAGAATCAACTGGAACACGAGGTTCAAAATGGCAATAAATAATCATCTATCAATTATCACCTTAAATGTCAATGGACTGAATGCTCCAATCAAAAGACACAGAGTGGCTGAGTGGATAAAAAGGCAAAAACCTTCAATATGCTGCCTACAAGAAACTCACCTTAGGACAAAGGATACATATAGATTGAAAGTGAAAGGGTGGGGAAAAATATTTCACGCCAATAGACATGACAGAAAAGCGGGAGTTGCAACACTCATATCAGACAAGATAAACTTTAAAACAAAAGACATAAAGAAAGACAAAGAAGGACACTACTTAATGATTAAGGGATCCATCCAAGGAGAGGATGTTACTATCGTCAACATATATGCCCCAAATACAGGAGCACCCAGATACATACAACAAATATTAACAGACATAAAGGGAGAAATTGATGGAATACAATCATAGTAGGAGACTTTAATACCCCACTCACATCAATGGACAGATCCTCTAGACAGAAAACCAACAAAGCAACAGAGATCCTAAAGGAAACAATAGAAAAGTTAGACTTAATTGATATCTTCAGGACACTACATCCAAAAAAATCAGAATACACATTCTTCTCAAATGCTCATGGAACATTCTCAAGAACTGACCACATATTGGGACACAAAGCTAACCTCAATAAATTTAGGAGCATAGAAATTATCTCAAGTATCTTCTCTGACCACAATGCCATGAAATTAGAAATCAACCATGGAAAAAGGAAAGAGAAAAAACCTACTACATGGAGACTAAACAACATGCTACTAAAAAACCAATGAGGAAAAAAATCAATGAGGAAATCAAGAAGGAAATAAAAAAAATCTTGAAACAAATGATAATGAAGACACAACCTTTCAAAACCTATGGGATGCTGCGAAAGCAGTGCTCAGAGGGAAATTTATAGCAATACAAGCCTTTCTCAAAAAAGAAGAAATATCCCAAATTGACAACCTAACCCTCCACCTAAACGAATTAGAAAAAGAACAAAAAAGACCTAAAGTCAGCAGAAGGAAGGAAATTATAAAGATCAAAGAAGAAATCAATAAAGATTCAAAAAACAATAGAGAAAATTAATAAAACCAAGAGCTGGTTCTTTGAAAAGGTAAACAAAATTGACAAACCCCTGGCCAGACTCACTAAAAAGAGGAGAGAAAGAACCCAAGTAACCAAAATTATAAGTGAAAAAGGAGAAATCACAACGGATACAGCAGAAATACAAAAAACCATAAGAGAATACTATGAACAACTATATGGTAACAAGTTTGACAATCTGGAAGAAATGGACAATTTTCTAGAATCTTACAGCCTGCCAAAACTGAATCAAGAAGAAACAGACCAACTGAACAGACCAATCACTAGAAATGAAATTGAAAATGTCATAAAAACACTTCCTACAAATAAAAGTCCAGGACCAGATGGCTTCACAGGCAAATTCTATCAAACATATAAAGAGGAATTGGTGCCCATCCTCCTTAAACTCTTTCAAAAGGTTGAAGAAGAAGGAATACTCCTAAAGACATTCTATGAGGCCACCATCACCCTAATTCCAAAACCAGACAGAGATAGCACCAAAAAAGAAAACTATCGCCCAATATCATTGATGAATATAGATGCAAAAATTCTCAACAAAATCTTAGCCAACCGAATCCAACAACATATCAAAAAAATTATACACCATGACCAGGTAGGGTTCATCCCAGGTTCACAAGGATGGTTCAACATACACAAATCAATCAACAACATACACCACATTAACAAAAGAAAAGTCAAAAATCATATGATCATCTCAATAGACGCAGAAAAAGCATTTAACAAAGTCCAACATCCATTCAAGACCCTCGCCAAAGTGGGTATAGAGGGAACATTCCTGAATATAATCAAAGCCATTTATGATAAACCCACAGAAAATATAATACTCAATGGAGAAAAACTGAAAGCCTTCTCACTCAAATCTGGAACAAGACAGGGATGCCCACTCTCACCACTGCTCTTCAACATAGTTTTGGAAGTCCTAGCCACAGCAATTAGACAAACAAAAGAAATAAAAGGCAGCCATATAGGAAGAGAAGAGATAAAACTGTCACTTTATGCAGATGACATGATACTATACATAGAAAACCCGAAGGACTCAACCCAAAAACTACTTGAACTGATTAATAAATTCAGCAAAGTAGCAGGATATAAGATTAACATTCAGAAATCAGTCGCATTTCCGTATACCAGCAATGAAATCTCAGAAAAAGAATACAAAAATACAATACCTTTTAAAATTGCACCTCACAAAATCAAATACCTCGGAATACACCTGACCAAAGAGGTAAAGGACCTATATGCCGAGAACTATAAAACTTTAATCAAAGAAATCAAAGAAGATGTAAAGAAATGGAAAGATATTCCATGCTCCTGGATTGGAAAAATCAATATTGTAAAAATGGCCATACTACCCAAAGCAATCTACAGATTCAATGCAATCCCTATCAAATTACCCATGACATTGTTCACAGAACTAGAACAAACAATCCAAACATTTATATGGAACCACAAAAGACCCAGAATCACCAAAGCAATCCTGAGAAACAAAAACCAAGCAGGAGGCATAACTCTCCCAGACTTCAAGAAATACTACAAAGCCACAGTCATCAAAACAGTGTGGTACTGGTATCAAAACAGACAGACAGACCAATGGAACAGAATAGAGAACCCGGAAATAAACCCTGACACCTATGGTCAATTAATCTTTGACAAGGGAGGCAAGAACATAAAATGGGAAAAAGAAAGTCTATTCAGCAAGCATTGCTGGGAAACCTGGACAGCAACATGCGAAGCAATGAAACTAGAACACACCCTCACACCATGCACAAAAATAAACTCAAAATGGCTGAAAGACTTAAATATACGACAGGACACCATCAAACTCCTAGAAGAAAACATAGGCAAAACACTCTCTGACAATATTTTCTCAGGTCAGTCTCCCAAAGCAATAGAAATTAGAGCAAAAATAAACCCATGGGACCTAATCAAACTGAAAAGCTTTTGCACAGCAAAGGAAACCCAAAAGAAAACAAAAAGACAACTTTCAGAATGGGAGAAAATAGTTTCAAATAATGCAACCGACAAGGGCTTAATCTCTAGAATATATAAACAACTTATACAACTCAACAGCAAAAAAGCCAATCAAGCAATGGAAAAATGGGCAAAAGACCTGAATAGACATTTCTCCAAGGAAGATATACAGATGGCCAGCAAACACATGAAAAAATGCTCAACATCGCTGATTATAAGAGAAATGCAAATCAAAACTACCATGAGATATCACCTCACACCAGTCAGAATGACCATCATTAATAAATCCACAAATAACAAGTGCTGGAGGAGCTGTGGAGAAAAGGGAACCCTCCTGCACTGCTGGTGGGAATGTAAACTGGTACAGCCACTGTGGAGAACAGTTTGGAGATACCTTAGAAATCTATACATAGAATTTCCATATGACCCTGCCATCCCACTCTTGGGCATCTATCCGGAGAAAACTCTCCTTAAAAGAGACACATGCACCTGCATGTTCATTGCAGCACTATTCACAATAGCCAGGACGTGGAAACAACCCAAATGTCCATCAACAGATGATTGGATCCGGAAGACGTGGTATATATACACAATGGAATACTACTCAGCCATAAAAAAGAATGACATAATGCCATTTGCAGCAACATGGATGGAACTAGAGAATCTCATACTGAGTGAAATTAAGCCAGAAAGACAAAGACAAATACCATATGATATCACTTATAACTGGAATCTAATATCCAGCACAAATGAACATCTCCTCAGAAAAGAAAATCATAGACTTGGAGAAAAGACTTGTGGCTGCCTGATGGGAGGGAGAGGGAGTGGGAGGGATCGGGAGGTTGGGCTTATCAGACATAACTTAGAATAGATTTACAAGGAGATCCTGCTGAATAGCATTGAGAACTATGTCCAGACACTCATGTTGCAACAGAACAAAGGGTGGGGAAAAAAATGTAATTGTAATGTATACATGTAAGGATAACTTGATCCCCTTGCTGTACAGTGGGAAAATTTTTTAAAAAAAAGAAAGAAAAATAAAATAAAAATCTAACTATCAAAAAAAAATAAAATAAAATAGGAAAATCATGGACTCAGAATTGATGGAGGATGAACAAGATGGTGTGGAGCTTAAAAGGTTAAAGGAACTGAGGGCGTTTAATCTGAGACAAGATAAAACAGAACAAAGCAAAACTTCTGAGACATTAATAATTCTGACACTGCCATACATATATCCTGGAAGCAAACAATTGAATAAATGGATGGTGATGGAAGAAACTGGGTATCTCACTGTTGGACTGCAAATTTATAGATCATCAGAGCCAACATCAACACTACCACCATGTGATGACGGATTGGAATTGGAAACATCCGTAAGAACTCTTGTTTAACTTAATATAGATATAGATGGCTACACAGAGAATAGTTCTAGATATGTGGGTATGCAAGGGCTAGTGCATGCATGCATGCAACACACACACACACACACCAACACACGTGCACACACACACACACACACACACATTTCTCTGCTTATCCACTGAGAGCTCCTAACAGAAATAACACCTCAGTAGAAACAAGCACATCTCACCCTCAGACCTTGGTTTCTAACACCATTCTCCAATAAGAGGAATCAAGGCTCCTTGAAAAAATAGTTGATTCTAGGACTGGGGCAGGAAATGTACAAGATGAGCCTGAGCCTGCAGCATCTTCTGGTGACAGAAAGTGAGTTAAGTGTTCAGAAAAAAAAAAACCTGACCCCAGAGTAATTAGAGTAAGTCAAATGGGGCACAGGAGCAAATTGAAAGAGCTCCTTGTGTCCAAAGCTGGACAATTTGAGCAACAAAATAAAGTAGTACTGGATTATAACTCAAAGTATAAAAATAAAGATCCGTGAGTCCAAACTGATGTGAATAAATGTTTTAATAAAGAAATACACAGGGGAGCAAAGAAGAATCTCCCTTGAAGAAGAATTCCTCATCAATTACAGAGACCCCACCCAAGAGGATAGTTCCTTAAGCATGGACCGTGCATAGTGAGTGGTGTCCTAAAAGTTCGGCGTGAAAGAGGGAAAAGGAGCAACATCACAGAGGAGGGTGAGAGACACGCCTCAGCCAGGTCATCTAGAGCAACATCAACAGTCATAAATCATGTCATCGTTGACATGATGTGACGAAAACGGCACTTTACTTCAGCAGTCTTCCTCCCCAAACCTATAACCCCAGTCTTATCAGGAGGAAACAGACAAATGACAATAGAAAAGCATCCTGACCAGTAGTCCTCAAAACTGTCAAGATCATGAAAAACAAGGAACGTCTGAGAAACTGTCACAGCCAACAGGAGCTTAAGGAGACAGGACGAAACGGAATGTGATAGCGTGGGTGGGATCCTAGAACAGTCCAAAGGAATTAGGAAAAAACAAGGCAATCTGCCTAAAGTACAGAATTTCATTAATAATGCATCAGGAGTTCCCGTCGTGTCTTAGTGGTAACGAACCTGACTAGTAACCATGAAGATGTGGGTTCCATCCCTGGCCCTGCTCAGTGGGTTAAGGATCCGGTGTTGCTGTGGCTGTGGTACAGGCCAGCAGCTGCAGTTCCAATTTGTTTGTTTGTTTGTCTTTTTGCTATTTCTTGGGCCACTCCCGTGGCATATGGAGGTTCCCAGGCAAGGGGTCGAACTGGAGCTGTAGCCTCCGGCCTCCACCAGAGCCACAGCAACATGGGATCCGAGCCGCATCTGCAACCTACACTACAGCTCAGGGCAACGCTGGATCCTTAACCCACTGAGCAAGGCCAGGGACCGAACCCGCAACCTCATGGTTCCTAGTTGGATTCGTTAACCACTGCACCACGATGGGAACTCCTGCAGTTCCAATTTGACCTCTAGCCTGGGAACTTCCATATGTCCTGGGTGCAGCCTGAAAAAGCGAAAGAAAGAAAGAAAGAAAAGAAAGAAAGAAAGAAAGAAAGAAAGAAAGAAAGAAAGAAAGAAAGAAAGAAAGAAAGAAAGAAAGAAAGAAAGAAGGAAAGGAAGGAAGGAAGGAAAGAAAGATAGACAGACAGACAGACAGAAAGGAGGGAGTTCCCATCTCGACTCAGTAGTAACAAATTCGACTAGCATCCATGAGGATGCAGGTTCTATCCCTGGCCTCGCTCAGTGGGTCAGGGATCCAGGTTGCCATAAGCCCTGGTGTAGTTTACAGCTCCAAGTTGACCCCTAGCCTGGGAACTTCCATATGCTGCAACTGCAGCCCTAAAAAGATAAAAAAAAGAAAAGAAGAAAAGAAATGTTCATGGATTTGAGGGGTGGGCAGAGGCACCATCCGAACTCCAGTCTGTCTGTAAGAGTCATTCGAGTACCTCCTGGGAGTGTGTCTTGGAGGAAACCATCCCCCTGTGGAACCAAGACTGAGAGCTGTTGTATAGAACAGGGCTTCCCAGCTTCTGTCACATCACATAGTACATTAAAAATTATATTTGTTAAAAAAAAAAAAAAAAGGAGTTCCTGTCGTGGCGCAGCAGAAACGAATCCAACTAGGGACCATGAGGTTGCAGGTTCGATCCCTGGCCTCACTCAGTAGGTTAAGGATCCAGCATTGCCGAGCTGTGAGGTAGGCCACAGGTGCAGCTCAGATCTGGCGTTGCTGTGTCTGTGACGTAGGCTGGCAGCTATAACTCTGATTAGACCCCTAACCTGGGAACCTCCATATGCGGCAGGTGTGGCCCTAAAAAGGCAAAAGACAAAAGACAAAAAAAAAAAAATTATATTTGTAAGATAAGCCAAGAGAGAGAGGAGGCAGTTCACAGACAGATGCCGCCAGCCTGGGGGTCCAGCTGCCCCAGGCTTGACAGCCCCTGCACACCTGCACTCCACTCACAGGTACCAAAGCATCACAAGCTTATGAACTCACTTGTTTGTCTCTAGCAGCTTCCTCCAGAGGCACCCAATGCCCTTGACAACCCTCCCTTCTACAGCAGCATCCCCAGGAGGCATGAAGAAGAGCGTATGTTTGCCGGTATCCACGACCACAAAACAGAATTCTTCCTTGAAGACTGCGAGCTTCCCAGCATTGGTCTGTGGCCCCCTCACTGACCTCACTGAGCCAGTACAACAGGAATCTCTTTAGTCCTGAGCTCTGTATCCAGATTTGGAATCCTCAGTGTAAAAACATTCTATTCAGGAGTTCCTGTCATGGTGCAGTGGAAACGAATCCCACTAGGAAACATGAGGTTGCAGGTTCGAACCCTGGCCTCGCTCAGTGGGTTAAGGATCCTGCATTGCTGTGGGTGTGGTGTAGTCCAGCAGCGGTAGCTCTGATTTGACCCCTTACCTGGGAACCTCCATATGCCACAAGTGTGGCCCTAAAAAACAAAAACAAAACAAAACAAAACAAAAAAAACCCCAAAAACAAAAAACAAAAAACCCAAATTTTATTCAAGTGGTACATGGCATTGGTGCTGATCCCTGTTCTGTCTGAGACCTGGGTCCTGGACAGTGGCTGGAGAAAGCCTCTGGAAAGGCTGGGAGATAAAAAGGCATCTAAAGGAGCCACCAGGAAAATTTCACGACCTCCTTTTGTGTCATCACAGCTCTCAGAGGCCTGCTCAACAACCAGAACTCAACTGTGAAGCTTCTTATTTCCCAAACTTTTTGTGTCAACATTTGCTGCTTTTATAATTTAAAAATTCTATTTTTGGCAAATTGGTACAGCTACTGTGGAAAAGAGTTTGGAGGTTTCTCAAAAAACTAAAAATAGAGTTAGCATGTGACCCAGCAATTCCACTCCTGGGTATCTATCCCCCCAAAACCAAAAACATGAATTCAAAAGGATACTTATACCCCTATGTTCACAGCAGCATTGTTTACAATTGCCAAGACAGGGAAGCAACCTGTGTGCCTATCAACAGACGAATGAATAAAGAAACTGTAATACACATATACACAGAATACTACTCAGCCATGAAAAAGAATGAAATTTTGCCATTTGTAGCAATGCATATAGACTTGAAGAGGCATTATGCTAAATAAAACAAGTCAGAGAAATACTGTATGATATCACTTACAGGTGGAATCTAAAAAATACAACAAACTAGTGAATAAAACAAAAAAAGAAGCAGACTGACAGATATAGAGAACTAGTGGTTACCAGTGGGGGAGAGAGGAGGGGGAGGATTATTATGGGATTATATGAAATCATGTGAAACTTTCAAATATTGTAAGGCGCTAAAGAATTGAAAGAATCTTCCATTCAATTAAAAAAAAAAAACACTATTATTAAGAATTAAAAGTACAGGGAGTTCCTGCTATGGTGCATTGGGTTAAGAATCTGACTGCAGTGGCTCAGATCACTGCAGAAGCATGGGTTTGATCCCAGCTGGCACAGTGGGTTAAAGGATCTGGTTTTGCCATAGGGTCACAGCTGTGCCTCAGATTTAGTCCCTGGCCCAGGAACTCCCACATGCCACGGGTGCAGCCATTAAAAAAAAAAAGAATAAAAAATATATATAATGACAAAATTCTAAGTGGTTCAGTGCCAAGTGATGGGGTGAAACCCTGTACCAGACCCTAAATCTTTGTGTTTTGAAGTTAAAGGCCTTTCCTTTTGCCGCCCAGGCCTCCCCTCAGTCTCAAAAGGCTGACTCAAGAGTTAATGATTAGGAAATATAGTTACAGCTAAAAACTAGTCAAAACAGTGACCCATGACATCTCTGGCTATGCTCGCTGTCTCTGGGTCACGGATCCCGAGCCCAGCACTGCACCAACTTGCACCAAGAAAAGGCTGGGGGACCAGAGGCCTCGAGCCTCAAGTCCTGACCCCGGGCCCCTCTCTGGCTCTCTTGTCCCTCTGTCTTCTGAGCTGGCTGATTCATTTTCCCTGGGAAGAGCTTTCTAAGGCTCATATTTTTTTCATTTTCCTAGCAAAAAAAAAAAAAAAAAAAAAAAAGGCAACTTCCAAAAGCCAGCTCACCTTCCTCAAACAGAGGTAGAGTCCAGTTTAAAAGCTGATTAGGAGGAAGGGGGGAAAGTTGACACCCAGCTGTCCCACCACCCCCCACTCATTTTCCCTGCATTCATACAGAATAGGTGCAAAGGTACCAAACTATTCCATAGAATGCCAGCTCTTGGCAGTGGTTTCTCTGGCTGGTTGACCTAGGGGTCACCACAGTGCCCAGCCTGTGTGTCACTTTCCACACCATCATGATGAGAGCCTGGACTGGGCTCGGACCACCCTCAGAGGCAGTCTTGGATTTTCCGAGAGTCTTGGGCTGGGGACCGGTTCTGCTTTAAGATGATTCTTAAAGATGATACCCTTGCCGCAGTAGCTGTAGGCGCCTTCCAGTGAAGGCTGCCTCTGTATGCAAACCTTTTTTTTTTTTTTTTTGTCTTTTTAGGGCCGCACCCTCAGCATATGGAGAGTCCCAGGCTAGGGGTTGAATTGGAGCTGCAACCACTGGCCTATGCCACAGCCATAGCAATGCCAGATCCTGGCCGCGGCTGCAACCTATACCTCAGCTCACAGCAACACCAAATGCTTAACCCACTGAGTGACGCCAGGGTTCGAACCTCTGTCCTCATGGATGCTAGTCAGATTCATTTCTGCTGAACCACGACAGGAACTCCTGTATGCAAATCTTTTTTTTTTTTTTTTTTTGTCTTTTTGCTATTTCATTGGGCCGCTCCCGCGGCATATGGAGGTTCCCAGGCTAGGGGTCTAATTGGAGCTGTAGCTGCCGGCCTACACCACAGCCACAGCAACTCGGGATCCGAGCCGAGTCTGCGACCTACACCACAGCTCACAGCAATGCCGGATCGTTAACCCACTGGACAAGGCCAGGGATCGAACCCGCAACCTCATGGTTCCTAGTCGGATTCGTTAACCACTGCGCCACGACGGGAACTATAAATCTTGATTGGCAGTACAAGCTGACTGCAGCAAGCACGACTCTCTCACTTGCAGGTTTCTTACCTCAAGCAGCATAATTGTCTGAGGAGGAAGATACCCCTTTAAGACTCCGCCCACTGCATCCTTAGTTCAGGCACCTCTAGCAATGGTCTTCTAAGCAGTTTCCCCCGCCCCCAATCCATCCTCTACTGCCCAAGTGACATCAGAAATTAAACCTGACCATCTTATCTTGTGGCTATATAGCTTAAACCTCCTCAGGAATTTCCAGGGCACAGAGGTCCTGGCACCCACAATCCTCCCAGCCTCCTCCCTGTCGTAGCCCTGGCCCTATGCTTTTAGTTCCAGCAATTGTGAACGCCTTGTGGTTTTCAAATACTATGCTACTTCACATCTCAAAACTTCTCTTGCCTGCTCTTTTTCTGCCTGGGATGGTCCGTCTCACCATTCCCTCCTCCCCAAGCCCCCATCATCCACCTTGTGAATTTACCCATGTTCAAGCCCCAGCCAAGGCACCACTTTAACCCTCTGCAACCATCTCCTCTTGCATTTGTAACCCTCCTGCCACCTGGTGCTTTGTACTTGCTCCTAGCACAGGAACTCAAAGGTTCTACATCCACCTCCTTCTGCTGGATTATGAGACTAATAAAAGATCCCCAAGCCTGACATGGTAAGTCACACATAGTAGGTGCTTAAATATTTGCTAAAGGAAGGAAGGAGGGAAGGATGGGAAGGAGGAAGGGAGAGACTGAGGGAGCAGGAATCCTCATACTTGTTCTCAAAGGTTTGAGCTGCCCTGCAGACAGTCCAGCTTGGACTTAAGCATCCCCCTCTTGGGTGCAGCCCACCTTCCCCAGCACAGCCACTTGCCCGCCAGGGACCAGTGCTCCCTGCTCCTGGCACTGCCCCTAGGAATGAAACCCCCTCACCAGCCAATTCACACTACAGAACCCCTGTCCACATGCCCTCTCAAAAGCAATAATGATTCACAGGGTATCCTTGCACTGTGTCCCAAATAAATGAATCTCTACTTTGCGGCGCTGGGGAAAGAGGTGAAGGAGATGGTTCACTTTAGGAGAGAAGGACTTCAGAAACCCTCCAAGGCAGGAGCCCACCTCCCGTCATGAATCACGCAGAGGTATGACTTCTTGGTGGGAGTGGAGGAAAGAGGTACCCAGAAAGGTGACATTCCTTTGTCCTGCAGCAGCATCCTCTCCCTGGTGAATTCTGCCTCTCCCTACCCATCCTGCATTCTCACCACGCCTGCCCCCCTCCCTGACACACACAGTTTACCCAGAGATCTCAGGGAGCAGCCTTCTTGCCCCCTCACTCTGCCAGCCAAAGGGTAACAGGCTTGGTCCCTCTGCGGGGTGGTTAGAGCAGAACCCGAGACACCGCCTTACCAGTTACCTTGGACACAACCTGGGATGTCCTGTCTGTACAGTTCAGAGAGAAAGTGGCTGGCTCTCAGCCTGGTCCTCTGCCCTGAGGCCACCAGCCTTTTCAGAAAAGCGCACCCCCATCAGATGTTGCCGCCTGGGCCATACCTCACAGGCTACTTCTCTGTTTTCTTAGCTGGCTTCTCCTTGCTTCTTCCTCCTCCCCGATATACACAGATCTCCCCACGAGCCTGTCCAGGTTGGTCGGGCAGGTGAAGCTCAAGTTCTGTGATATCAAATTGCAGTCCCTCCCTGTAGGTTCCACGATCCCTTCGCAGAGGCCAGAACAACCCAGAGCTCAAAACAAAGGCACCGATGCAGGCAGAAGGTGTGATGAGGAGAGAGAGGAAAGGTCCTTGGGGATTCTCTGCAGAGCACAAGTTCCAGGCTTCCGCCCAGCAGAGCACCTCTGGCAAATCACAGCGAGATCTGTGCTTAGAGACCCTGTATGCACGTGTGTGTGTGTGTGTGTGTGTGAGTTCACATGCACACATTGTGTGCGTGCATGTGTGCACACACCCAGGATGCCCAGGCAGAGGGGAGCGGACACACACAGCAGCTGGACTCTGGAGACCCATGAGCAGAGCAAACGTGGCCAGACCCTTGGATCACCAGGGCTTTCTCCCACGGATGTGGCATCCTCCCTGGGTCCTGCCCGCCCGGCTATGCCCTGGTGGAGGTGGAGGAAGGAGACCCTGGCCACCCTTATGTCCTGAGAGAAGGGCAAGAGTACATGCCTGACAGTTCAGGTGCTTGGAACGGTTTTCAATGCACTCACTGCACAGCCCAGCGGGGAGGGGGACACTTCACTTTCTGGACTTCTGGACCCAAGCTTGGAACTCCTGGTGTTGGAAGCCACTGTAGGGATTCTGTAGTCAAAACCCTCATTTTACAGGTGGAGGAGGAGGCTAAGGAGATTATCTGAGTGACTGGTTCAGGATCACACAACAACAGCAGACCTGAGCCCAAGAGTCTCTGCTCCCTGGTGCCTTTTTCCTGATCAGCTGATCTCCTCTGAGCTCGTCTCTGTTCTGCCATGAAACTACGGGAGGGATTATAAAGAACGTCCCCTCCCAAGGTCTCTAAATAAAAATAAGATCATGCTTTTATTCTGATGGCACCCGGATATAGCTGACAATAGACAGAAACATTCAGAAAGCAGGCATTTATTTTATATACTGGACACTCATGCTAATATAAAGTGGATTGATACATCATGTAGGAGGGTTAAGAGCTGATGATTTCTGAGGCTCTATTCCCTTTGATTCTGATTTGTTTGGTTTTACATGTTCCTTCCACCTGAAATGCCCACTCTCAACCTGCTCTGCAGTCTCCTCACCTAACTCCGGGGGTGTCACTCGCTTTGAAAAACCAAGGTGAACGATGAGCCCTGTAATGATCCCTTGATGGGGCTGTACTTGAATGGCACATCAACAGAGCATGATATTGCCTCTGGGCACTAGCCAATGGCTCAAGAAAACTTGCCCTAGGTTCCCAGAAAACTTTGTTTCTGCCTTAGTGAGTACACATGTCATGCCTTCTGGTCCCTTGTCTATTTATGTGTTTACACCCCAACTACACTGTGCAGACGGGGTAGGAAGGAAATGATTGTTGTCCATTTTTGTATCCCAACACCAAGAATAACTCTTGGCTCCAATTCTGCTCTCAGTTAACATTTGTGGAATCATTTATGGAAAAGCTAATCAGTCAAGGGTCTTCAGGGCTTCACAGAAGTATGAAGGACTTTTTTTTGGCCTTTTTTGGGGCCACACCCATGGCATATGGAGATTCCCAGGCTAGGGGTTGAATCAGAGCTGCAGCTGCCAGCCTACACCACAGCCACAGCAACATGGAATCCGAGCCACATCTGTGACCTACACCACAGCTCATGGCATCACCAGATCCTTAACCCACTGAGAAAGGCCAGGGATCAAACCCGTGACCTCATGGATACTAGCTGGGTTCGTTAACTGCTTAGCCATGCCAGGCTTTGGAATCAGACAAACTTTAAGTAGAATTTTGCTCTGCGGCTTGCTCATTGTGGGACCTTAGCAAGACATCTACCTGCTTTAGACTCAGTTTCCTTTTCTATAAACAAGATGGTAATCTCAGGGTTTGAAGAAAAAGTTATAAAATATATGAGGAAACAAGTGACTGTGAGAACTGGCAGAAACTATAGATATGCAATCAGATTTCTACCCCCTCAAAAAAGCCAAATACTGGAATTATCAGGTCAAATTACAAAATAATAATGCATAATATGCCCACATAAATAAAAGAGAATACAAAATATAAGTAAAATGTAAGATATCACACAAATAACCAGATTTAAAAATGAACGAATTAGAACTTTCCAAAATAAAAATGTATAAAAATTGAAACTTAAAGCTCAGTGAATGGGCTTAATTAAAAATTGTACATAGCCAAAGAAAGAACGAGTGACTTGGAAGACATAGGTTTGAATAGAGATAAAGAGATGAAAAATATGTTCAGGAGTTCCCGTCATGGCTCAGTGGCTAATGAATCCGACAAGGAATCATAAGGTTGTGGGTTCGAACCCTGGCCTTGCTCAGTGGGTTAAGGATCTGGCGTTGCCATGAGCTGTGGTGTAGGTCGCAGACGCCGCTTGGATCCCATGTTGCTGTGGGTCTGGTGTAGGCCAGTGGGTACAGCTCCGATTCGATCCCTGGCCTGGGAACCTCCACATGCCGCGGGCGCGGCCCTAAAAAACACAATAGACCAAAAAAAAAAAAAGAAAAGAAAAAAGAAAAATAGGTTCAGAGATTAGCTACATGGAGGATAGTGTGAGGTCTAACATACATCTAATTAGAGTTTTAAAAAGAGAGATAGAATATGGCAGACACAAAGACAAAAAGCCTCAGAGAATTTTACAGAACTGATGAAAGAGAAAATTATAAAAATGTTAGAAGACATAGTTCTATTTTTATGGTTTTGGGGTATGGAATGATTTCTTTAGATAAAAAGTGCATACTATAAATTTACCTACGTTTAATTAAGTACTTCAGTTCATTTAAAGACAAATAGAGTATAAAGACAAGCCAAGGTCATAGCAAGTTCAAGCATACAACTTTACTATACAAAAGTTAATTGCTTACCTATATGCCAGCAGCATACAATCGGAATTTAAAATTTGGAGTTCCCATTGTGGCACAGCAGAAATGAATCTGACTAGGAACCATGAGGTTTCAGGTTCGATCCCTGGCCTTGCTCAGTGGGTTAAGGATCTGGTGTTGCTGTGATCTGTGGTGTAGGTCACAGACATGGCTCAGATCCTGCATTTCTATGGCTGTGGGTGTAGGCTGGCAGCTGTAGCTCCAATTCAACCCCTAGCCTGGGACCCTCCATATGCCGCAGCTGCGGCCCTAAAAAGCAAAAAAAAAAAAAAAAAAAAAAAAAAGGAATATTTACCAAGGGTTTAGGGGCAGAGGGAAGAGGATGAATAGGTGGAATACAGAGCATTTTTAGGTCAGTGAAACTACTCTGGGTGATGCTGTAATTGTGGGTACATTACACACATGTCAAAACCAAAAAACTGTGCAACACAAAGAGTGAGCCCTAATGGAAACTGCGGGCTTAATCATAATATATCAATATAGGTCCACCAATTGTAAAAATCGTACACTGATGCAGGAGGTTAATAATAGGAGAAATTGTGGCGGGTGAAGGGCCATGTGGGAACCCTATTTTCTGCTAATCTTTTTCTGTGAAGCTAAAACTGCTCTAAAAAATAAAGGACATAGAAGACAGGCAGATCAATGACTAGGAGAAAGTATTGGCAGCATATACAACAGGCAGAGGATTAGTGAGCATTTTGAATAGTTCATATTTGTAAATATATATATATTATTTCTATTTCTTTCTTTCTTTTTTCTTTTTAGGGCTGAACACACGGCATATGGAAGTTCCCAGGCTAGGGGTCAAATCGGAGCTGTAGCTGCCGGCCTATACCACAGCCACAGCAACACAGGATCCGAGCCGCATCTGCGACCTACACCACAGCTCACGGCAACGCCGGATCCTGAACCCACTGAGCAAGGCCAGGGATCAAACCTGCAACCTCATGGTTCCTAGTCGGATTCGTTAACCACTGAGCCACGACGGGAACTCCTAGGATACTCTTTTAACATGTTATCAATATGAAATATTTTTACAGTATTACCACGTTGGAGTTCCTGTCGTGGCTCAGTAGTTAATGAACCCCGACTAGCATCCATGAGGGTAAAAAAAGAAAAAAAGAAGAAATACCTCACTGATAATTTTTTATAATTGGGTGGATTTTATAGCACGTTAATTAATAACTTAGTAATTTTCTTTCTGTCTTTTGTCTTTTTAGGGTTGCACCCGAGGCATATGGAGTGCAACCTGTATTCGACCAAGCTAGAGGTCGAATCAGAGCTGAAGCCGCCGGCCTACACCAGAGCCACAGCAACGCAGGATCCGAGCCTCATCTGCGACCTACCCCACAGCTCACGACAACACCGGATCCTTAACCCACTGAGCGAGGCCAGGGATCAAACCCTCAACCTCATGGTTCCTTGGTGAGATTCATTTCTGCTGCTCCACAACAGGAACTCCCAATGAAGTATTTCATGTTCATTTTCTCACATGAAGTTTATTAAATCTGGTGTGTATTTTTCCTGTACAAGCACACCCCCCATTTGGACTAGCCCATGCCAAGGGCTCCATAGCCTGTGTGGCCAGTGCTGTCATCCCGGACAACGCCCTTCTAGGCGTAAACGAACAGATATATCATTAGAAAGGGTGGTGAGGGAAGACCTGTCTATTCGCCAGCTGAATGATTTAAAGGATGGAAGAGAAATTACAAGCCCCTTTTCTCCCAGTGCTCAAAATAGAGAATGTGTCTTTAGCAGGCTTGCAGGGGTACTTTGTGGTCACCTACTCATTAATTGTCAGGAAAATTATAAAGAAACATCCAAAGTTAGCAGAGCTCCCTTGTGCAGGCCTCTCCCAGGTTCCTCTCCTGGGAGAGCCTCACCCAAGACCCTGGACTTCTGCTTGCTCCTCCAGTCTGGGAAGTGGCTGCAAGTCCGTTTTCTCTGAACAGAATTGTGGAAGCACCAAACATCCCAACTGACTGGCTGTGTGATCCCCCTGCCAGCACTCAGAATAAACTCTAACCCGAGAGCATCTTCCTAAAGGGTCAAGGGATCCCGTGTCATCAGGAGGCCCTGTAAGCCTTCTGTGACCCCCGCCAGCTAAGCTGAAAAGATGGCACCAAAGATATAGGACCCTCTGCAGAGATCACTCAGTGGTAGACAGCTATTTACTATTTTACCGTATTTTCACCAAATGAATGGGGACATTTTAAAAAGAATCGGGAGTTTCTGCTGTTGCTCAGTGGGTTAAGAACCTGACTAGTATCCATGAGGATGCGGGTTCGATCCCTGGCCTCACTCAGTGGGTTAAGGATTCAGCTTTGCCATGAGCTGTGGTATAGGTCAAAGACGCAGTTCAGATCTAGTGTTGCTGTGGCTGTGGTTTAGGCTAGTAGGTGCAGCTCTGATTTGACCCCTAACCTGGCAACTTCCATATGCCACAGCTGTGGGCCCCCTCTTCCCAAAAAAAGCAAAAAAAAAAACACAAAACACATTTTAAAAACTCCCTTAGCTGAAACACTGTCATGATCTACACTTAAAATACTTAAATATTTAATTATTACTATAAACTGTAAATGTATAATATATATCATAAAATAAATATAAATTATTATTAAGCATGCAATTTTTTTTCAGCACTTGCTTGGGGCAATGGATAGGCTGAGACACAACTCTCTCATCTTCACTGAGTTTTTTTTTTTTTTTTAGCAAAGAGATTCTAGTTCTTTCTTTTCATCCTCCAATTAATATCATAACTATGGGAGTTCCTGCCCAGTAGGTTAAGGATCCAGCATTGTCATCGCAACAGCTTAGGTCCCTGCTGTAGCACAGGTTCGATTCCTGGCTTGGGATCTTACACATGCCACAGGTGCAGCCAAAAAAAAAATACATCATAACTATGCACTGAGACCCAAGAGTTCATGTGCTAAGGACAGGTATTGATTTGTTTGCATTTCCCTAAGTTGAATAGAATAGATTCAACTAGATGAAAACCCCATTGGGGAAAATGAATAGAAGGTGAAAAGACATTTATTTAGAGCCCATCAGAATAATCACTGATGTAAAGACAATAGTTAAAAGTTTAATAAATAGTATTTTTAAATGGTACTGTCAATGTGTGGGCAGTTATTATACATTTCAACATAAATGAATGTCTTGAATATGATTTATTATTTTTTTGACTGTACCCATGACATATGGAAGTTTCAGGGCCAGGGATCAAATCTGAGCTGCAACTTCGACCTACACCACAGCTGTGGCAATGCTGAATCCTTAACCCACAGTGCTGGGCTGGGGATTGAACCCATGCCTCAGCAGCGACTGCAGCCACAGCAGAGACAATGCCAGATCCTTAACTGGCTACACCACAGTGGGAACTCCAATTTTTTAATTTTATTTTTGATAGTAACTGCAGCAGAATATTTTTCCTTAAAATTAATTTAAATAAATTAAAGGGGTTAAGGAACTTTATAGGGCAGCATTTAACAGAGTTGACGTTATGCAGCAAAGAGGCATGGAATAGACTGCTTACGAATATGGGATACTCAGGAAAAAAAAAAAGGATATGGGATACTCAAAGGTTTATGGCCATGGGCTAGTTAATTTCACTTGAATCTCAATTTCTCCACCCATAATAATAGCACTGCAAGGTTCTTTCGACAGTCATCTAAACACTCAGTAAAGGTGAGCTCAAGCAGCTAAAAAAGAAAGTGTCATTTGCACAACTTGGGGTGATTTTGCCGAAGTAAAATCATGACCAAGACCATTCTGGCTGCATAATATTTTAAAATTTGAACAGAATGTTATGTTTATTATATTATGTTTTGCTTTATATTTACTATTTCAAATACTTAATACTAATTTTTGTTTTACCAAAGGAAATGTCTTAGGTATTCATAAATTTTTGTACCTTTAAGTTGCAAAGCGTTTTTTGTTGTACGTGGTAATAGCAGGAGTGGGGATGCGAAACAATGGGATTTGCATTAGGGTATAATTTTATGAGTTACAATCTTGAGGAGAATGTCAGGGTTAAATCAGGAACACTGCTTG